>NC_053153.1:13351032-14601032 GCF_016808335.1 Panicum virgatum | reverse complement strand
GACGTGCTTGGGTGTTCGGCGGCCGGCTGAGGGTTGGCAATCGGCAGCGGGGCGCCTCCCCACCGTGGGTAGTCGTGTGATTAGCTTGTGCCGTGAACTCGTGATTTTGTTCGGCTGGCTGGTGCTTGGAGCATCGAAATAAGCTAATATTGGCTTAGATAATTGGGGGTTTTGTTGGTAATTGTTTAGTGATGTTTTTTTTACATCACCGAGAATTTGTGACGGACCCAGCAGGAGCCAAACTGCAGTCGGCAGCGAAGATCTATTTTTTGCTCGAAGTTCATGGGGGCGTTTGATTGCCTGCTGCAGCTGGCCACGCCAGAGTTTGGCAGCGACACAAATTAATGCATATGTTTGGTTGGCTGCTAGGATTTGGCTGCCACAGCTGTTCCAGGTGTTTTTCACGCCGCAACTTAGGTGCTGATTTTTGATACCCAACCTACAGCGCCGGACGCACTTGTGGGGTGGCCATTTATGGCCGGCAACGAAGCAGCCTCCATATCATTTCTTTGTGCTATAGACCTATAGTTGCAGCAAGCAAAACTGTGTCTTGACAACATTTCCATTCCACATGTTTTGACTCCTTGATGCACAAATTGTCTAATATGATAAGCGTTGAGCCTTCTGATTGGATATCTTACCTCAGGGAGAGGGCTAAATACATTGGTGTGTCTGATCATAAGTAATAGTTGTCTAGGTGACAATCGTTACAATGAAAATGGTGTAATATGTTATATCTGTAGGAGATTTTATGCTTCTCGTGGGATTTAGGTGCCAAGGGCTTATTAGTGCCGTATTGGGCCCTGAAACGACTTTGATTAATACAAAGCATTTGCAATCCAACTATGTGAAGTATAGGTTATCAGAGTAATAAGCCTTACATTTAGCATGATCTGTATATGCTACAAATTGCCATGAAGAACAAATTAATAACGCATTATAATGCCAAATAGTGTCATGTATGTGTTGACCAATTCAGTCTATGAAAAACATCTTTTTTTGGCCCTACAAATCTATATTAATTTACAGTAAGAATATCACGATTGATCCGTGAATGACACTTGCTGGTGTGTATTGATTTGGCTCAGTCCTGTGTGCTTGCATTGTTTACAGAACAAATCCGCATCTAGGCTGCAGGAATTTGATCATGGTCTCTTTGACATATACTATCATTTTGTTTATGGCAGGAATATTGTGTCAACAGTTAATTTGGATTGTAAACTTGACCTCAAAGCCATAGCTTTGCAAGCACGCAATGCAGAGTATAATCCAAAGGTATAATGATTACCTCAAAGCAATGGCTTTGCACTGTAATTCCTAGTGGTTTCATCTAGCTCATGATATTTTATGGAAGTACAATCCATTTTTTTTGCGTGGAAGTACAAAACCTTTGCAATACTGTTCAACCTTGTCCATGACTGTAAATAGATACTAGTTACAGTATCATCTAAAACTTTGAATTTAGTAAGAAGTTGCACTTTCCTTACTACTATATGCTGAACTTCTAATAGTAGAATTTAGCAACTTGATTACTAAGCCTTTTTTTTGTCAGTCATATGCTTAACTTTACTCTGTTATTAGATATATTGTATTCTTACTTCTATTTTTAAACAGCGTTTTGCTGCAGTCATTATGAGAATAAGAGAACCCAAAACCACGGCACTGATATTTGCATCGGGCAAAATGGTATGGCATCAATGTCATAAACTTTCAATTTTCAAGGATGGACATGCTTTTGGTGGCACATTTTTCCCTTATATTAGATATTAGATTTGCACGTCAGAATTCTTGTAGCACATAGCCCCTGCCTGCTGTTTTATCTGATTCTTGACATAACTTTATTGCCTTAATTCCCTGTTATCATATTAAGATAGAAAAGGCAATGTTTTCCTAAACGGTAAATGCTAAACGAACGGCGACGCTCTGTTTAGCGTTTAGGCTGTTTAAACGCCGTTTAAACGGGTTTAAACGGGCTAAACGGTATGGCATAAATTTCAGCAAGACTAAGTACCTTTTTAGTTTTTACTAACCTTTTGTGAAGTAAACATGAACCTTTTGATGTCCTCGCATCTTGAGATATGTACCTCAAAAGTCAAGTGTTTCGATCCTGAGCCTGAAGAATCAAACGAACCTAGCGAAAATATGAATGGGCGGAGGAATTTGGACTAACAGGGCACAACGAAGTATAGAAATCCACAACACACTGAATGAATATAGAGAGAGAGACTTGGATCTGGTCGAGAACTAAGACCGTTCCAACGCTTAGCACAACGGAGGCTATCCTAGGATTACCTGAGGAGACCAATTGGTGCCCAGATGAATGAATGGGCGGATGGATCTCGGGTCCGCACGACGGAGATCACGGCGGCGGCAGCGCACTCCGGAGCGGCGGGTGGAGGGAACGTCCCGTCGTCCCCGACGGGCTCGTCCTGGAGCTTCGACCTGGAGCCGTCGGTCTTCGTGGAGGAGGGCTGCGCCGCTGCCTAGCGCTGCGGAGGAGGGCTGGCGGCTGGAGAGTGCTGAGTGCTGGTTGGTAAGTGGTAACCCTATCTTGCTATCGGGCCAGCCCGCGAAACCAATTTTGGCCCATGAGCTAAACGGCCCACTAAACGGCCTGAACGGGGCAAGAAACGGTTTAGATGCCGTTCTGTTTCACCCGTTTCATCAGTTTAAACGGGGCTTTGACCGTCTAAACGGGTCAACCGTTTATTCCACCGCCCAGGTCCTAAACAGAACGGGATGGCGTCGTCTACCGTTTAGATGGGTTTAAACGGCCGTTTAATCCCGTTTAGGAAAACACTGAGAAAAGGTAGCATCTTTTGTTGTCGGTTTGTCACGACTTCCTTGGTTGTCGTATTGTGACATTAATTAAATGTGGTTATGGAGTAATATTTTTCTTCTGAACAAATGAAGTTTCAGTAGCTTGTATTTATTAGAATTGTATTTTTGTCATATGGAACTACAATCTCGTATCAATTTATCATGCTTGTGTATCTGAAGAAAACAACCTTTAATTTTGTATGATCAGGTCTGTACTGGGGCAAAGAGTGAACAACAATCTAAGCTTGCAGCAAGAAAGGTGACATATTGCTTGCTGTCATTTTGTTTAAGTTGGATTTAGTCTACTTAGAGGTCGCTGAATTCTAACACCAATCTTATTTCCAGTACGCTCGTATTATTCAGAAACTTGGCTTTCCAGCTAAATTTAAGGTATTTTTTCTAATACTCGTCTGGATTCACATGAGCTTTGAGCAGTTTCATTTCGTGTGACTGTTACTAAGTTGCTTCACTATGCCAGGACTTCAAGATTCAGAATATTGTTGGCTCTTGTGATGTCAAGTTTCCAATTAGGCTTGAGGGCCTTGCATATTCTCATGGTGCCTTCTCAAGTGTACGTGGAATATTCCATGCTTCTTTTAGCATCACAATTAATTCTTTCATTCAATCATTCCTTTCTGGCTCCATTCATTTCTAATGAAATTTTCCACTGTTTTACAGTATGAACCAGAACTGTTCCCTGGTCTGATCTATCGAATGAAACAACCAAAGATTGTTCTTTTAATTTTTGTTTCAGGCAAGATTGTTTTGACTGGCGCAAAGGTTAGCAGCCATTTCTTGTATATGTTAATATCCCTCCATTTGCTTCTTTTTTCCTTCATTTTATACTTTGTTTTACAGGTGAGAGAGGAGACGTACACTGCCTTTGAAAACATCTATCCTGTACTGACAGAGTTCCGAAAAGTTCAGCAATGGTATGTGGTTATTTTTTACTATGTTTAAATCTAATGTGCATGATAGAAGACTTTTACTGGAAATGAGATTCTCTTGTTCTGTTGATAAAATGCGTCCAATAATCTGGATAACTGCCGCTCACTATGTCTTGTTAGGAACATGTGGTGTGGGACTGGGCACTGGGGATTTTTACTGTTAGACTTAGTAGTAAAATGTTGGAATTTGGAAACATGTCCTTCCAAACAATCTTGTTATGGTATCATGGTTATTCAAATCAGATGACCCGATCGACGATAAGCAAGAAGCTGAGGATACAGCAATCTTGTTGGGTGATTTGAAATATTCAACTGTCTTAGTATGTTTTATATATGATTACGAAGTTGCTAAAACGTTTTTATGTGTGATTACGAAGTTGCTGAAATGTTTTGCTCTTTGACATCATTCCAATGATGCATGCAAATAATATGCTATACCAGCTATAGCTTGTTAGTAGCTGCTTGGGCGAATGTTTCCTTCTCTTCTATTTAGTAATTTGTCACAGTACACACAAACTATAATTTATCTATAAAAACTAATTTTTTCCCTGTGACATCCTCTTTGCAGATGGCTCCAAGATCACGTCCTCATAAGCACATGCTTCCTTGAAGTTTTTCTGTCGTGACCATAACTTTAACTGTACATTAAAAGTCTGGAGGAGCTTATAGCATCTTGTAATTTATTTATGCTTCAGTATGTGTTGTGGTTGGGTGGGTTTGTTATGGAAGGTGGTGGAACTGTGGGAGATTTGTCTGGGGTTGGTCCGTTTGTGTAGGCCTTAGTGATTGGGTACACCTTATCATGTGTCATTTGAGTAGTTTGTGTGAACTGCAAGGTACATGCTTGTTCCATGTGGTTGCAGCGTTAACTCAAGTACTAACAAGAGTAGAGAAATTTTGCCCTAGTTTGTCTTTGAGACATAAGTCCCTTAAGTCTTTTCTGAGTATCTTTCAGTGTGCTGTGCGATGATGAAAAGGCTGCAGTGTATGCTGGGGCAACCGCTATGTACTGTTGGAACTTGGAACTGTGACTGATAATAAGTTAAGTTGTATTTGAGACTTGGGGCAGTGGGCTGATCCTGTTGGCTATCGTTGTGTGGTTGAACATGTGATAGCTGTACATGCTACTGGTCTGGTTCTGTGCTAGTGTGGTCGCAGACTGACATGGAATTTCTTGTGTTTCTGTTCTGAAATTCTGCTACATTTATGATAGTTACTGTGCTGCAGTTGCTTGCTGAGGTGAATAACTGAATTCAACGTATTGTGGGAATTCTCGGTGAATGAGTAAGTTGCATATCGCATAAAACTCTGTTTTATGGTTATGTCAGGCTTCTGCCATTGATGTTTGTATTCATGGTGTCGCCATGTCTGCCTCGTTGAAAATACTATTGGTTCAATGGAGACTAGTGATGCTAACTTGTGTTTTTGATCAAGTTGTGTTGGGCTGTGCATATCCAGCAGTTAGCGATCGATTGTCGGCAGACATCGGTTGGGTGTGTGTGGCCCTAGTTACTCATTGAGGCCTTGCTATTTGCAAATGATTGAATGCTGGACCTTTCGTTTGCAGTGGCCTTTTATCCGACCTCTCAGAGAAAAAGAAAATGTAACAAAGTAGGCTTATCCCAGTGCGAAAGCTACCTTGAAAGTGTCGAGTTCAGCCCGCAAACGATACAAAGTTGGCGGCGACGGGGACTTCCGTTGCTGTTGTACGCCACTACGCCAGTTGCGTGGATACTCAAACCCAACTCTGGTGCTCTTGTACCAAAAAGTCGAACCTGACTTTTCAGTTGCAAAAACGAAACCAAACATTTCAGATGTGCTACCAGGGGTGTGTTTAGATCCCACAAAACCCCTCCTGAAAGGATCGTGGCCCAAGAAGGGGGGTTGAATTGGGACTTTTTCGAATTTCTATCTAGTCCTTAGCCTAGACTAGTAATGCCCAATCTACAAATTCGAAACCTAATCACTAGAGCACGCTAGCAAAGGGTCCTTAGGTAGGTAAACACACTATCATGATCATTTTGCCTAGATGGATGCACACTAGCAAGATCAAAACCTAAGCAAGAGCTCACGCTACCATGCAAGTTGTCCTAGTCAAGCCACAAGCAATTAAAAGCGAGAATAGCAACAAAATGAATTAATTGCTTGAAGTAAAAGTAAAGGACACGAGACAACCAGATTTTTTCCCGTGGTATCGAGGAGTTGACGCTCCCCCCTAATCCACGTTGGAGCACCCACACAAGGGTATATCTCCCTTGCTTCACCAAGAAGCAAGTGATCACTAAGAATGCTCCTTCTCCATCTCCGGAACGGCGAGCTTCACACCGTGTACAATCTTCTCGTCTTGGGGCTCCCACAACCACCAAGAGCTCTCCAAGAACCTCCCGATCACCAAGACCGGCTAGGCGCCGTCAAACACCAAGAGTAACAAGCTCCTAAGCCTTCACTCGACCTACACTCAGTTGGCCCTAGCTCAAGCACACTTGCTACACTTGCAAAGGATGGATTCTTCAAGGTTGAAGCACAAACAAAATGCTAGATCTTCTCTTGTTTGCTCAAAACACTTTCTTTTCTTCTCAAGGGTGGTATCAAGTATTCAGGGTGTCAAAGGCAACTGAAATGAGCCATGGGGTGCCCTTATATAGAGTGGAAAGAGTTACATAGCCGTTGGAAGTCCACTGCAGAAAAACCGTGAGCACCGGAAGAACCGATGGGTGTCAGATTTGAGGCGTCGGTTCAACCGGTCTCTCTGTGTCCAAATTGTAGCCGTTGGGGTTCTGACACAGTATCCAGGCTTGCGTCATTGCACCGGTGCATGCTCCGTAGGGGCATCGGTTCAACCGGTGCTGAAAAGGTTCACTGATCAACACAAACAAGCTCTCTGGAACATAGGACGTCTAATGCACCGGTGATTTGATTCTGAAGCGTCGGTTCAACCGGTGCTGAAGAGAAGTTGAAGTCCACCAAAACATGCTCTCTGGAACATGTGTTATCGCCATAAATTAACAGGGTTAATTTATGGGCCGAAAGCAAGATGGGCTTAAGGCAGAAGACTGAAGAAGACTTGTAAATCGGCTCCTGCGTGAGCATCTGGGCCACATGGGCCATGTATCTTTAGATTTAGTTCAAGGTTAGAGATAGAGTCCAATCGGGACAAGATTAGTTTAGATTGTTTCCCAAGTCTCCGGACTATAAATATGTACTCTTTGTTATTCGTAAAGAGAGCGTCATCACGACTAGCAAAACAACAACTCTCGGCGCATCGCCACCCCTAATCCTAGGGTTCCATCCAAGTAAGTGCCATGCTGCCCTGATCGGTTCTTGCGATCAGGGCAGTATTGTTCTTGCTTTTACCTTGGTATTACTCGTACTGAAGCGTTTTTGATGGCGAGTAGTACTAGTTATCATGATGTTCGTAGCATAGTTTTTAGTAGATCTGTTGTGCTTCGTTGCTTATCTTCTGCGAATATCATGTTGTCTCTGTGCAGTCATGCTTCGATCTCTTGCTATTTCTTATCGCATAGAATTAGTCGCACAGGGGCAACACCCTGCTTCTTTCATGTTTAGTAGATCCGATCTGTTATGGTTTGCTCTTATCTTAAGAGTTGGAATAATATCTGCTAGGTTAGGCCTTGCAAACGAATTGGATGATCCGGTGGCGTAGTAGATGCTTTATCTTAGCCTTGATAGGGATTGTTCCGGGAATCGGCTCTTGCTAGTTCTTAGGCCTCTGTTTTGGGTTGTGGTTTAGTTGTCTGTTACGTTCGCTAGGCCTAGTCACGTGTAGAATGTTCCGATCTAGCAGTGAAGCTGTTACTATCGTGGATTAGATCAATTAGATTTAATTGAAGTAGTTTTATAGTTATTTGCTCTATTTATCATATCTGGATACAATCAGATCCCATCTGACACCGGGACTCGATCGGCTCTTCAAAGCCGATGCAAGAGTCGTCCCGGGGAGCCGACCACGGCTCGGACTTACGTTTACACGTGTCTTTGTATGCAGGAAACTGTTCGGAGCACGTCTGCACCCTCCTGATCGGGTATAGGTCAGGTGGCACGTCCGGTTTTCATACATCCTCCGGGCGCGTGACGGAAATTGCGGGCCGTCGACGAGGGAGCAGTGACTCTAGCGCCCTAG
The DNA here is from genome assembly GCF_016808335.1 of Panicum virgatum. Classification (NCBI taxonomy): domain Eukaryota; kingdom Viridiplantae; phylum Streptophyta; class Magnoliopsida; order Poales; family Poaceae; genus Panicum; species Panicum virgatum. The sequence continues at coordinate 14,593,124 of NC_053153.1, read as the reverse complement.
CAACCTCCCGGCTCTTCGTGTTGCCCGTCGTTGCTCGCCGGTGGGTTTCGGTCGACAACACATTCTGGCACGCCTAGTGGGACACTCGGCAACAACATCCACCGCAATGATGACTGGAGCTCAAGATCAAGAACCCGCTCCCAAGCCCGTCACATATGAAGAGCTTCCTCCTGAACACAAGAAGAAGTATGATGAGATCAAAGCTCTGCTGGAAGCCGATCTCATCGGCTCTTTTGAGAGGACTCGCAACCATGGCATCAAATGGAAGGGGTTCTCACCAGAAGGCGCTCTGGACAATGTAGATCTGTCTGTACCATCTGAAGAACGCACCAGAGCCCTGCGTCAGGAGATGAACTACATGGTGGCCCATGCGCTTCATCGGCACTCTCAGAGCTTGATGAACGAACTCGAGCGCATGGCGCATCGCGTCATCCAGGAGATAATCAAGAACCAGTACTCTCCATCGGGGCCAATCCTGGGGAGTCACACAGAGGAAGCTGCACTGCATTCTAGGCCGCAACTGTCATTCTCATTTGCGGCCCCAAGACCACATAGCTCGCCGATCTACGTCGTCCACAAGATCGGCGGTGATCCTGGAGAAGGCCAGTTCCTCACTGAGCCACCCAAGGAGATTCCGCACGGCTACACGTGCGCCTACATCCCTGACAGCGTCAATCCAGTACGCTCGGTGCAGATGGTAAACCCAGGAGCTTTTGGAGCAGACGCGGAGAAACAAGCGTGGCTGGCAAAGTATGCTACTGGGCCGAGTGCTGAGCCATCGGCCCCAGGAGTTCTTAGTGTGGAGCAGGTCAGTGCAATACTCAGAGACCAGTTCGGCATCCTGCCCAAGAGGAAAGCGATCGGCTATTCCAAGCTGTATCCAAGCGACTATGACTTGATCCCACTGCCACCCAAGTATCGGCTCCCTGAGTTCACCAAGTTCAACGGATCAGAGGGAGCCAGCTCCATCGAGCATGTGAGCCGATACTTAACGCAGCTTGGAATGATCTCAGTGTCGGATCCATTGAGGGTCCGGTTCTTCGGCCAATCCCTTACAGGCCCGGCCTTTGGATGGTACGCGTCGCTAGCTCCGGATTCGATTCGGACTTGGAGGCAGCTTGAAGATCAATTCCATACCCAGTACCACTCGGAAGTTGCAGAAGCTGGAATTGCCGACCTCGCCCAAGTCAGGCAGAAGCGAGGAGAGACCGTGTTAGAGTACATACAACGCTTCAGGGAGGTCAAGAACCGATGCTACTCGTCACGCATCACAGAGAAAGAGGCAGTCGATCTGGCTGTCCTGGGACTTGCTAAGCCGATCAAGGATGCGGCTTTTCAGTTGGAGCTCACGTCTCTGGCGCACCTGGTGCAGAAGCTTACGACATACGAGCATTATCATCCTGAGCTGTACAAGGACAAGTTCAAACGCCATGTAAACATGGCACAAGCTGAGGAATCTGACGACTCGGGTGAAGAGCAAGAAGTGGCCGTGGCAGAGTGGACTCGGGGGGCAAATCCTGTCCCATGCAAGTGGATCAAGCAGCAGGGGCTTGTGAAGGGCTTCGACTTCGACGTGACCAAAACAGAGCAGATATTCGACCTGCTCCTCAAAGAAAAACAGCTGAAGCTCCCAGAAAATCACAAGCTGCCGACGGCACAAGAGTTGCAGGGAAGACTATACTGCAAGTGGCACCACTCGTTTACTCATGCCACTGGCGAATGCAAGTAGCTGCGTCACCAGATCCAATCGGCTATCGAGCAAGGCCGATTAATCCTGGCTCAGCACACTATGAAGGTGGACACGAAGCCCTTCCCACAAGCTAACGTGGTGGAACTGTCAGACTTCAGGTCCAAGGGCCAGGACTTGGCATTCCAGATCAACATGGTGGGACCTATGCGCCGCCATGACAAGCAGAGGAGAGAGACTGCTTCTGGCAAGCGACCGCAGAATGAACACGAGTTGGAACGGCAGCATGTGACTGAAGAGCAAGTACGTCACATCCGCAATCAGCTTCCAGCTTCTAATCGGCTTCTGGAGAAATACCAATACCAGTACCAGCTACGCCGCCGATATGAATCGGAGGAAGACGAGTACGAGCACCGCTCAGGAAGGACATTGGGGAGGCGCCAGGCTATACGCGACCACTGGCATTGCCCGTTCTTCAGGTACTGTTGGAATTCCTGCATGAGCCGATTACCTACTATAGATGATTGCTTGGAGTGCAGGCCTCGAGGACACCAACAAGACAAGACATCGGTGTTCCAGCGTTTGGGGCCCAGAACACGTCAGGACGAACATGTGGGGCGCCCATCCGGAGGTGATCCAGAGCCAGAGGAAGAAGACAGGTAACATCGCCCACGGTGGTGTCCTGACGGGCTCAATCGGTCGCAGAAGCGCAGAGTTCAGCGCTTGCGCAATCTGGAAGAGGCAGAAGCAAAGTATCTTGACGTGCTGAGAAAAGCGCGTCCGGATCTCGCGGAGCAAGTCAGGCGACCGCAGAGGGAAGAAAGGCGCCCCCAAGGAAGGAGTGGCGCCCCAAGCAGACAAAAACCGATGAGAAGCCATTGGCTGATGTGAACATGGTGTTCGTACTCCCGTCGGAGTTTCGAGCACCCCAACCGGAGGGATTGGCCATCGCGCAGCTGGATCTCGGCCCATGGCCAATCATTTTCGAGAAGCCCAAGGAGAAGAGCTACAAACACTTGAAGGGGTTATATCTCAAGGGCTTCATCGACGGCAAGCCTGTGAACAGGATGTTGGTCGACACTGGTGCCGCGGTCAACCTGATGCCATACTCTGTGCTGCGCCGATTGGGTCGTTCTTCTGCTGATCTGATCAAGACCAATATGATGCTTAATGACTTCAATGGACAGCCATCGGAGGCGATGTGGGTTCTTAATGTGGAACTGACAGTGGGCCGCAAGACTGTACCAACATCGTTCTTCATCGTTAACAGCAAGAGTACATACACAGTGCTGCTTGGAAGGGACTGGATTCATGCCAACTGTTGTATCCCCTCCACAATGCATCAGTACCTCGTCCAATGGGACGGCGATGAAGTAGAAGTGGTCCCTGCAGATGATTCCAGCGAGGTCTCCGTCGCGGATATGCACGCTTGGGATGCAGAAGGGCAAGAGCCGATCTCAGGGATTGCCCTTGAAGACTGTGATCGGATCGAGGCGACAAAAAACAGACTGAGGCTGGTCTTATCCACTGGCCTCACAGAGTAGATACACCCTGGCTAGCCACGGGGTGTAATAAAAATAGAGAGGCCGGTCCTGGCGATCGGCCCCAAAAAATAGAAAAATCCTGTTTTTGGTCGGAATTGTTACATCATGTACACATGATGGCCTCCTCTAGCAGTTGGCTATCTATTGACTATTTGGCTCTGAGAAATAATAGAAGTATGGAAGCGGCCAGCCCGTGCGGTTGGCCAAATATTTTTTCTTGTCATCTCCCTGTGTTTACTGCTGATATTGTGGATAGTGAAGACTCGCTTGCATTCGCGGCCGATTTTTTAGATGACGGCAAACTCGGATACGGATTCACATCAGCTGATGATTTGGAAGAGGTTGACATCGGTCCTGGGGATAAGCCACGGCCGACATTTATCAGCAAGAAGTTGGATCCGGCTTTGCGAGAGGAGATGATCACACTGCTAAAAGAATACCGGGATTGCTTTGCATGGGACTACACGGAGATGCCAGGACTGGATAGAAGCATAGTCGAGCATCGGCTCCCGCTCAAGAAAGGGTTTCGGCCGTTTCAACAACGAGCACGTCAGATGAAGGCCGAAGTCCTAGAAGAAGTTAAGAAAGAGGTGGAGAAGATGCTGGATGCTGGGTTCATCAGGCCGTGCCGGTATGCAGAATGGATCTCCAGTGTGGTGCCGGTACAAAAGAAAGATGGCCGATGGCGTGTCTGCGTCGATTTTAGAGATCTCAACAGAGCAACTCCGAAGGATGAATACCCAATGCCTGTTGCAGAGACGTTGATCAACGCCGCTGCTGGCCACAAAATGATGAGTTTTATGGATGGCAACGCCGGTTACAACCAGATCTTCATGGCCCCAGAGGACGTGAACAAGACTGCGTTCAGAGTACCAGGTGCAGTTGGCTTGTTCGAGTACTTGGTTATGACCTTCAGGCTGAAAAATGCTGGTGCAACGTACCAACGTGCTATGAATTACATTTTTCATGATCTCATCAGCAAGCTGGTAGAGATTTATATTGATGACGTTGTGGTCAAGTCCAAGTCTGCTGCGGGGCATTTAGAAGATCTGCGTCAAGTTATGGAGCGGACTCGAAGGTTTGGGCTCAAAATGAACCCAAAGAAGTGCGCCTTCGGTGTATCGGTCGGTCAATTTCTGGGATTCCTGGTGCATGAAAGGGGAATCGAGATCGGCCTAAAAAGTCAAGAAGCCGTGAAGATGATGAAGCCACCTACTACAAAGAAGGAGTTACAGAAACTCATCGGTAAAATTAACTTTGTCAGGCGATTTATTTCTAATCTGTCCGGACGCATTGAGCCGTTTATGGGTTTAGTAAAGATCAAATCCGATGATGAGTTTCGCTGGGGGGCAGAACAGCAGCAAGCTTTCGATGAAATCAAAGAATATTTGTCAAAGCCTCCAGTATTGGTTCCTCCTCAGCAAGATAGGCCGTTCTATGTGTACTTATCCGTCGGTGACACTTCCATTGCTTCGGTGCTAGTCCAGAAGCATGACGGCCAAGAGAGGGTGGTTTTCTACCTCAGCAGACGCATGTTAGACGCCAAGACCAGGTATCCTGAAATCGAGAAGCTTTGTCTTTACTTATACTTTACATGTACAAAGCTTCGCCATATTTTGCTCTCGGCGGAAACAATTGTCATATGCAAATCGGATGTCATAAAACATATGCTGTCGGCCCCTGTCCTCAAAGGCCGGCTCGGAAAATGGATGTTTGCATTGTCAGAGTTCGATATCCGATACCAGCCTGCGAAAGCAGTCAAGGGACAAGCACTGGCAGATCTTGTTGCGGATAGGATCAGCATTGATATTGCTGCATTATTTATTCGTGCTTGGGCTATGTTCTTTGACGGATCGGCTTGTGATGATGGGTGCGGTGTGGGAATTCTGTTGGTGTCGCCTCGAGGGGCGACTTATTCCTTCTCCATCAGAATGACTGCCCCGTGCACCAATAATCTGGTGGAATATGAAGCCATTCGCAAAGGGATGGAGTTGCTTCTCGAAGCCGGTGCAGAAGCGGTGGAAATTTTTGGAGATTCGAAGCTGGTGATTTCTCAGCTCACGGAGGAATATAGGTGTGAGAGCGAGGCTCTTTTCCCGATGTGGATGCAGTGCCGTGAGTTGATGTCACGATTCAGATACATCAATTTCCACTGGATACGCAGGACTCTGAACAATGAAGCCAATGATTTGGCACAGATGGCTTCTGGCTACAAGGAGACAGCCGATGGAGTCGAGGTGGAGGTTCAGTTTCTAGAACCCGGAGACTGGAGAGCCGATATCTTCAATTATTTGAAGGATTCGGCTCGGGGGGCACCCAGAAGGATAAGACTAAAGGCCATGAAGTATGTCCTGATAGGGGACGAGATGTTCTACAGGACTTTGGAAGGACTATTACTTAAATGCCTGGGACCTTCAGAGTCAAATCGGCTCTTGCATGAGGTACATGAAGGAGCCTGCGGTACTCACCAATCGGCTCACAAGATGAAGTGGCTGATTAGGCGATCGGGTTATTACTGGCCCACTATGCTTGAAGATTGTTTCAAATATTACAAGGGATGTCAGGCGTGTCAGAAGTTTGGCAAAATTCAGATAGTGCCAGCATCAGTGATGAACCCTATCATCAAACCCTGGCCATTCAGAGGTTGGGGCATGGACATGATTGGACAGATCAACCCGTCGTCTAGCAAGGGTCACCAATGGGTCTTAGCTGCCACAGATTATTTCACAAAGTGGGTAGAGGCAGTACCCATGAGGTCAGTGGCGTCAAGAGATGTGATCAGCTTTGTCAAAGAATACATCATTCACAGATTTGAGATTCCCCAGACCATTACGACCGATGGAGGATCGGTCTTTATATCGGAAGAGTTCAGAAAGTTTGCCGATGATATGGGGATTAAGCTGATCAGATCATCTCCATATTATGCCCAAGCTAATGCACAGGCTGAAGCATCCAACCAGAGCCTCATCAAGCTCATAAAAAGAAAGATCGATGAATATCCTAGGCGTTGGCATGAGGTGTTGTCAGAAGCTTTGTGGGCATATCGTATTTCGTGTCATGGGTCCACCAAGACGTCGCCGTACCATCTAGTCTACGGTCAGGATGCTGTGCTACCGTGGGAAATCACAGCCGGATCAAGGCGTGTTGAGTTTCAGAATGATCTATCTGCTGAACAGTATGCAGCCTTGATGAATGATAACGTGGAGGACCTAATGGAATTGAGACTTTGGTCGTTGGAAAAGATCAAAGAAAATAAGGCTAAAGTCGCCCGTGCATATAACAAGAAGGTCAAACCTAAGGATTTCCAGGTGGGAGACTTGGTTTGGGAGGCAGTATTGCCATTGGGAACTAAAGATAAAAAGTTTGGTAAATGGTCTCCAACTTGGCATGGTCCGTACAAGGTTGATCAGGTTTTGCCTTGGAATGCGTACATGCTCGAGGAATTGGACGGCGTCAAGTTTCCTGTTGCTGTCAATGGACAGCATCTGAAGAAGTATTTCCCGAGCATGTGGAAAGACGAGTAAAAGAGAAGCCGATGAGATCCATCTGGTTGCAGTGTAATAGGCCAACACGTTGAGTTGGCCGGTAAAAAAAAGAAATAATAATATAATGATAGGCCAACACGTTGAGTTGGCCGATAAAGAAAGATAGCCGATGTATTACCATCGACTTGAGATGTTTTTAAACAAGTACAACTTTCAAGTTAACAGGCAGTACTAATTCTCTCTTGAGCCTATCTACTGGTTCAGGAATTTTTCTATGGCGTGGATGGCTTCAGTACGAACGGCATCTGCACGTGCTACAATCGCTTCGTCATCCTTGTCATTGCCTGAAACTATCTGCCGACTCAAGGTGCTGATCTCTGCAAACTCTGCTTGTATTTGCTCAGATATCTTTCGGGTTTCTTGTTTGGAGTTTGCAATGGAAGTTTCCTCGGCCTGGATGAGTTCCTTGGTAATGCGGACCTTTTCTTCGAGTTCCGCCAGTTCTTTCTTCAGGAGGTCGAGTCGATTCGTGTTGGCAGACACGTTAGCTTTGATATCTAGAGTTGCCTTCTTCTGGTTGAGAGCCTTGCATTTTTGGGTAATGTCGGCTTTCAGAGAAGCTTGAGAGCGACGTGCTTTCATCCTTTCTTGTGCTTTACTGACTTCTATCCGGAAGAATGGGAGGTTGCTGGCTGACCAGAGCTTGATTTGCAATGGTTCCGGGAGTTGGGATTCTATTTGCTCGAAGATGTTGTTTATTTTACTGGAATCATCAACCAGAGCAGTGATTGGGGCAGATAGAAGATCCTTGATAAGTTGAAGCTGATGTGTTAGGTTAGCCGATTGCTGTAGAGATGATGTTTCTGATTCGGGGACAGTTAGACCCATTGATGCAGGGTCAAAGGAAAGCAAATCTGAAATATCAAAACTCTATGGGCATATCTGGAGTTAGTGCAAGATGCATTTATGGAGTTATCGGCTGGTTCAGAATTGGTTTTTTTGTAATATTACCTGTTCTGAAGAAGAAGTGTTGGACGGTTCAGGAGCAATCGTCCTATCAAAGCTGGTGTTGACGTCAAGAGCATCTGCTGCATCGGTTTGTTCCTCGCTTGTATTCATCAGTGCATCAGGAGTTGTAGCTGCCTCATGTTGATCCAGGGTTTTTACAATAGGGATTTCTTCAGCTGCATCCTGAACATAGAACTGCAGTCAATCAGAGTACACATGTATGCGATAAAGAAGAAGTTTCGGAGAAATAAGTTACCTGGTTGGTATTAGACTCTGATGGACTCGAAGAAGCTGGTGTTGGTTTCTTGATCACTCGCCTCGTGATCATCTTCCTTTTCTTGGTCAAGACTCGGGGGGCAATGATTGCAGAAGTTTGTCTGCGCTTGGAAGCCGACTGAAGTAAGTCTGGCTGAACAGACATTATCACTTTCTTCATTGGTGGTGATCCTTTGCAGAAGAGTATATCAGGAGCAGTTGGAAGAAAGTGAAATGGCTCCCCAGTACTGGTCATGGGTTCTGGACCATCTTGTTGCTGCTGACAGGATGAGCAGGTTAAGCCAAGAGAAAGGAATAGAGGATTTAAAAGGATGAATGCATAAAATCAGTACCTCTTCCTCGGGGATTACGTATTCAGGATCAATTTGCTGCAGTTGAGGGCCTAGAGCTTTTTTGAAGACATGTGTTGTCCACATCTTCCACCAGGTATCAAAGCCGATTGATGAAGAAGTGAAGGACAGATCGGCTGGTATTGGAATGTGGAGGTCATCAAACATGCTGTAGCATCTCGAGCTAGTAAGACTGTCAGGCAGATCGGCTTTGCTCTCCACCAAGTGGTGAATATGGAAGTGGGGAGGGACCTGTCCTAGGCCAAATTGCCGAGCTACTATAACTGGCTGGTAGGATTCATAGCCTGGCTTGATAATTCTGTTAGAAGTACTGATGCCAACGGGGAGGAAGCCAGGTCGAATCATCAAAGAATACAGATGCCGAGCGCTGTCGTCATCGGCAAAGTTATCTAGTCTGAAGGCATTTGGGTTCTCAAAGGATTCAGATTCAGTAAACGGAAGGTAGAGAGGATTATCTAGTCCTTTGTAGAAGACTCTAAACCAGTTTGTTGCATCTGCTGAATTTAGTTTACTGCCAGGAAGACTGAATAAAGCTTGGCCATAGCTTGTACATCTAATTGGTTTGCCACTCTCATCAGGGAAAGAGTTCTTGGTCAGGCCTTGTAAGTTGGGAATATGGTGCTGGAAGTACAGTTGTGCCCACAACTGAATAAACCACCAAGGGCCTCCAGTTCTCAGTTTCTTGTGGTTGAGCAAGTTAGATGTCATTAAATGGAGATATCTGTATGTTTCTCCAAGAAAAAGTTTGCCTAGGCCGGTGTGATTACCATGGGCCAGGTGGTAGGCCAAGGGGAGATAGTTCTTAGTTGGAGCTAAGGAAGGGCCACAGAAGATGAAGTGCTCTAGCCAAAGATTTAAGAAGGCTGTGTGTTCCTTCTCAGTCACTGGACCTTTTGTCTTCATGTGCTGACTCATGTAAGTACCCCAATTTGTGCAGTTGACTTTGGAAGAAAGTTTAAAGGGGACTTCTGTCATTTTGTGAGCAACAGGATTGGGGGAGCTAATGTCTAGTCCGGTGATCATGACAACATCTAGCAGAGTGGGAGTCATGGGTCCATGACCAAAAAGGAAACAATTCAGAGCATCAGACCAGAAATAACCGATGGTTTTCAGAAGATTTTCATCTTTGTCAAGGGGTGACAGTGATAAGCTAAGTGCATCGGCTATGTTCAAATCTTGCCACAAGGGCATGTGGGCTTTTGCTACTCTGTTATACCATGTTATCCAGCTTTCAGGTGGATTAGGCCAGGCTCTTAAGCAGTCGGCCCAGAGGTTCAAATCAATGTTTTGACTCACAAAAGGGATCCTATTTGCTTCACAAGAGATCAAATCTGTGGGGGTTTCATGGGTTTGTGGGCCAAGACAAAAAGATTTTGGATTGGAGGGATGCGGCAGAAGGATGTCTGACACCTGAAGTTCAGAAATTCAGAAGTATGTGTATGGTGTCATATCTCAGAGTTTCAGTTTCAGAAGCTTAGTGAGCTAAAGAAAACTAAAAGATTAGGCCGAAGATTAGGCCGAATATTACCTTCAGGCCGTGGATTACCGCATCATTAGAGCTTGTTGTCTGAACTGCAGAATCCGCCATGGTCACAGATCTGTTGACTTAGGGTTCGATTGCTGGAGATTCTGGTTCGAATTCCGGCTGCCTGGAGGATTCTTGCTCGGATTTGTAGAGCTTGTTTTTCGAATTACACTCGAATTTGAGGGTACGTCGAGTTCGGTTCAAGCTGGAAGCGATATTCTACTCTTGTGCGGGTTGTTTCTAGTTTGAATTTCGTCGGCTCTTGGATATTTATGGAAGCCTGATGCGTTGCCATCGGCTTTTTGAGAAATAAATGAAAACATGTGGAATTGGGGGGAACTCGATTTAATTAAAAAGGGAAGTTTATTACAAGGAAAGCCGATTTTACAATGGAATCAATCCTTCGGCTTTGAGGTCCTATTCCTGCGATGATGCCTACATCTACCAGTCATAGGTGTCTGAGCACCTACGACGCTTCAGGTTGCGCGACGGTGCGTCTCCACCATCGTCGTCGTCATCATCGCCGTCGTCGTCGCTGCTGCTGCCATCGTCCTCGGTGCTGCTGCTGCTTCGCCCACCGCTGCTGCTGCTTCCTTCTTCGCTCCCCTCCAAGGGGGCCTTGAGGAATTGGTGGGGGTTTTCCCCTGCCGCCGTATCATCACTGGAAGAAGAGCCGATCCCTTTCGAGGAGTCGGCTCCTTCCCAGGAGAAGGCGTCGTCTTCACTGCTCTCCAGTTCCTCTTGGAAGAGGGACTGGAGGTCTTCTTCTTCTTTGGTCATGGGCTTGTCCTCCTCGGAGGCGACCCCGAAGTTGAACTCCTCTGCATCCCAGTACAGAGGGGCCAACGCCTCGTAGGCTGCTGTTGGGTCCCACTCGGGGGTCGGCTCTCGGCTCTCTGGGATAGAGTCGATAGAGGAGGCCGAGAGGGAGGAAGAAGAAGGAGGAGATGAGGAGGAAGAAGAGGGGTCTCCAAAAGAGTTGGAGCCGGAGGATGAAGAGATGGCCATGGCTGGTGGAGGATCGGGGTTTCTGCGTTATTGGCTCTGGGAGGAAGAAGGAGTTTGCTGTGGAGAAGAGCCGATTCGGGTGAGATTATATAGCAAAAAGATGGAAGATGGATCGGCAGTTTCACGTTCTACGAGGAGCCAGTTGCAGAGACGTTGCGTCTTCCTTGGTGGTTGCAGTATGTTTAAAGAGCATTAATGGGAAGATGAAGCGACGGATTGGTTTTGGAACTATCATTGCCAAAACCAGAGGGCATGTGTTATCGCCATAAACTAACAGGGTTAATTTATGGGCCGAAAGCAAGATGGGCTTAAGGCAGAAGACTGAAGAAGACTTGTAAATCGGCTCCTGCGTGAGCATCTGGGCCACATGGGCCATGTATCTTTAGATTTAGTTCAAGGTTAGAGATAGAGTCCAATCGGGACAAGATTAGTTTAGATTGTTTCCCAAGTCTCCGGACTATAAATATGTACTCTTTGTTATTCGTAAAGAGAGCGTCATCACGACTAGCAAAACAACAACTCTCGGCGCATTGCCACCCCTAATCCTAGGGTTCCATCCAAGTAAGTGCCATGCTGCCCTGATCGCTTCTTGCGATCAGGGCAGTATTGTTCTTGCTTTTACCTTGGTATTACTCGTACTGAAGCATTTTTGATGGCGAGTAGTACTAGTTATCATGATGTTCGTAGCATGGTTTTTAGTAGATCTGTTGTGCTTCGTTGCTTATCTTCTGCGAATATCATGTTGTCTCTGTGCAGTCATGCTTCGATCTCTTGCTATTTCTTATCGCATAGAATTAGTCGCACAGGGGCAACACCCTGCTTCTTTCATGTTTAGTAGATCCGATCTGTTGTGGTTTGCTCTTATCTTAAGAGTTGGCATAATATCTGCTAGGTTAGGCCTTGCAAACGGATTGGATGATCCGGTGGCGTAGTAGATGCTTTATCTTAGCCTTGATAGGGATTGTTCCGGGAATCGGCTCTTGCTAGTTCTTAGGCCTCTGTTTTGGGTTGTGGTTTAGTTGTCTGTTACGTTCGCTAGGCCTAGTCACGTGTAGAATGTTCCAATCTAGCAGTGAAGCTGTTACTATCATGGATTAGATCTATTAGATTTAATTGAAGTAGTTTTATAGTTATTTGCTCTATTTATCATATCTGGATACAATCAGATCCCATCTGACACCGGGACTCGATAGACTCTTCAAAGCCGATGCAAGAGTCGTCCCGGGGAGCCGACCACGGCTCGGACTTACGTTTACACGTGTCTTTGTATGCAGGAAACTGTTCGGAGCACGTCTGCACCCTCCTGATCGGGTATAGGTCAGGTGGCACGCCCGGTTTTTATACATCCTCCGGGCGCGTGACGGAAATTGCGGGCCGTCGACGAGGGAGCAGTGCCTCTAGCGCCCTAGCAACCTCCCGGCTCTTCGTGTTGCCCGTCGTTGCTCGCTGGTGGGTTTCGGTCGACAACAACATGGTACATCCAATGCACCGGTGCTTATCTTTTGACCGTCGGTTCAGCCGGTGCTATAGATTTTTTGACTTGATTCCTGCCTGCATCCAGAGAAGATAGACCGACAGGGCATCGGTCCTTCCGCCAAACATCGGATGCTCCAACGCTAGGGCACCGGTTCAACCGGTGCTGCTGTTTTTCTTTGTTTTCAGCTGAATTGACTTGGATTCGAATGTAACTTCGATTGTTTCTTCTTCCAAGCGTTGTGTTGACTTCTATTGACCATCTTGGGCTGTTTTTGAGCGAGTGTGCATGATTTCTAAGGCCAACTCAATTTTGATCAAGCTACTAACTCATGAACCCCTCTTAATAGTACGGTCAAGAACTAAAAACTATAAACCCTATCTAAATCAAGTGTCCTTCATCTCCTTGTGACACTTGAGACTAGAAAGGTCCTTAATCTTTGAAAAAAAGAGTCCTTGGCATGCATGGTTGTTTCGAATTGAGGGGTCTCTTTTCACATTCCATATGAGACTTAACTAATCATTAATATTTCCTTCAAAACATACGTTAGTCGCATACGGTTGTCATTAATCACCGAAACTTACCATTAGGCCTAGATGTGCTTCAATCTCCCCCTTTTTGGTGATTGATGACAACACACAGTAGAGATACATACTATATGAAAATGAAAGCGATAAACAAGCATGCAATACTCGAAATAAAGCACATGTAGGGACATGTCAACACAGAGCAAACACAATATCCAAATAACATGTCCATACACAAAATCCATGAAGTCCAATCACGCCACAAACCACCAAGCTCCCCCTATCTCTACTCCCCATATCTATCTCCCCCTTTGGCAACAAAGCACCAAAAAGAAAGGCGATCTAATCCTGAGCTGGAGAAGGCAGGGTCTTCAGGCTGGGTCTGGTGGAAAACTGAGCGGCGGAGTCATCGGCGTCGTCATCCGTCCAGTCGTCGTCGACCGAAGAGGACTTCTGCTCGACCGGAGTCGTCGGAGCAGCAGAAGTAGCTGGAGTAGCGATAGAAACTGGCTCGGCGACGACCGTGGAATCCGTCGGAGGGGCAGACGTGACGGGAGTCAGGTCTGGCTGTGTAGAGCGCACGACGGACGGACAGAGCACCTCGGGCTGAGAAGGTGAGTCGAACGTGAGTGACTGAGCTGAGGGGTGCTGTAGCTGATGCAGAACCTACTGCTGTCTGAGGAACTCTACATGTTGCTCGGCGGTCCAGATACTAGGCTGTGGAGCATGACCCGGAGCAGCGGTGGAAGTATGAGCAGGACTGGCAAACAACCCGATCTGAAGAAAGGGTGACATCGGGAATGACGCCAAGGGTGTCTGCACAAAACCGCCAACAGGTGGAGCAGGAGCTGTGGGGTCGAACTGGAGCTGCTGGGGTGTGGGGAGCTGAGGCTCAGGTAGTCCAGTGTGACGGTATAGCTAACCGAAGCATCCCGAGAAGAATGTGAACATCTGCTGCTGAATCTGGGACTGCTGCTGTAGCTGTAGCCTCAAGGCCTCCTGCTGCTGTCGAATGCCCTCAAGCACTAATGTCTGGGCCTCCTGCTGGCGAGCCTGCTCGGCTTGCATACTCAACTGAGCTGCAGTAAACCGGTCCTGCTGGTCAGAGAGCCGAGTAAGTATAGCTGCAAGAGAGTCTGGCTGTGTGACCTGTGCAGTGGTAACTAGAGGAGCAGGGGCTCGTGCTGCACCGGAGGATCCTGCCTCATCGTCATGAGCACCTCGAGGAACAGTAACAGTGGGAATGAAATCCTTGTCATCCTCCGAGTCCTCTGAGTCTGTGATCAGGTAGTGTGGGAGCTGGGCCTCTACTGCTGCTAGTGAAGCGTCCTCGGCTGCTGTCGGATCGTCTGCAACTCTGCCCTCAGCCAAGATACGCTCATCCAGAACCCACTGTGCTCGGCGCTGGCCTCTCGAGCCACGACGACCGTCTCGAGGAGTAGCAGGTGAGTAAAAACTGAAGTGTATCCTCGACTGCTCCAGCTCATCCATATGCTCATTCTGACTTAGCTGAGCCAGAATCCAGCAGATCCAATGAGCAAAAGGATGGCGACGGTGAACTGTCATCCCATCCAGAATCACGTCCTCTAGCTCGCAGATAAAGAAGTCGACGAGGTCAAAGTCTCCTCCTGTCATGATATACAGTAGAAGCCACTACTGCAGAGCTGTGATCCCCTCGTTGTATCCAATCCGGAACAACAGACTCTTTCTCAAAGCTAGGTGAACGGTGTGAGCTATGGGAGTCAGTCTGTCCGGGGTACTCGGTGTGCCAGGCAGGAAGGGCTGCTGAAAAAGAACACTGATCTCCTCGTCAGACGGGACGTGAGACTCATGAGGACGACGAGGAGGCACCGTGCTGCCATAAGCCTGATAGTGCACGAAGTGTGGCTCCTCGGCAATCTGAACTCCAAGGAGGGTAGCCAGTCGAGCTCGGGTCAAACGATAGTGCCTCTCCTGGAACATGAAGTCAATAAACTGCCGGTCCTCCTCAATAAACAGAGTGGCGTAGAAGACTCGAACCCACTCTCGAATGTATCTGGACCTCTCACTGAGTAGAGCAGGCAAACCAACATATCTCTCGAAGAGAGGAAGCACTGGAGTCCCACCTGCTGCTACACGCATAGCTACCCAATGGAGTATCTTGTGCTCACTGATCTTGATATCCAACTGACAGTAGGCGTGGTAAAAAGACTCCTGAAGCAGAGTGTGAAAGCGACGATCAACTCCAATGTCTCTCTGCTCGGGAAACCACTGCTCCGGGGTGACATATCTCAGTCTCTTGACCCTAGGTCCTGGAATACCCCTGAGATCAAATAACTCAACCTCGGGCAGCTCCTCACCACTGTCCTGACCTCCTATCTCAGTGCCACTGCCGGTGTGCTGCTGTTGTGCATGACCTGCTCCCCTCTGAGTGCCACCACCTCGAGTCCGTGGACGTGAGCGGGACTCAGGTGTGGTCTGAGCTGTCTGAGTACGTCCTGAGCGACGTAACTGCTGCTGTGGCTCCCCCTGAGCCTGAGGATCCCTGATCCGAAGAGATCCCTGCCTGTCTGCTGTGTCTGCAACTGCCTCAACTTGCTCTCGCTCGCGGTCCTCACGGATGCGCTTCTTCTTCTTCTGCACAACCATCTTACCCTTGCCCTTCTTATCTCCTGCCATCTGTCATAGAGAATCGATAGAAGATTATGGAATTGATTTGATCCTATGACGTGAAATCTAGTGGATAGCAGCCTTGATATCGATGACACGCTAAAAGGTTTAAAAGATATCTATGTGAGCATGTGCAAAAAACAAGTGACAAAAGTGGTCATGTGTAAAAAGGATATGGAAGCGAAGATATGACACATGCCGAGAAACTTGAGATCATACCCTGATGATTCAGCGAGGAAACCAGCAAAAACGACACAAATTGTCTTAAAGACAATCTGTCGAACACCTTGAGTGCAGATGAGCACAAGGCGGGAGGGTGCACGGTGAACTTGGTTCTCTGCGCGCGAGGAGATCCAGAGGAGGATGGAGGTGCGCAGCGTGCGGAGAACGGTGTGCTGGCGTTGCAGGCGGCGGCACAGGACTTGGATGGCGGCGATGCGAGGTCAGCAGCTCACGGGCGGCACAGGCGCGGAGCGGGCTGCGCGCGGGTGGCGCAGGCGCAGTGCGGGCATGGCGCGGGAGTGGGCGAGGCGCGACGGCGACGTGTGAGCGCGCGGCGGTGGTTCGGCGTACGGGCGAAGACGCGGGTGCAGGGGCGGCGGTTTCACGAGAAGGAAGAAAAGGAGCCGCTGAGACTGACGTGCGGGGCCCGCGAATAGGTTAAGTGAAACAGGACGAGCGGGCCCGCCAACCCTAAAGCACCGGAAGTTCCGATGGTTCCAAGAAATAGGCATCGGTGTATCCACCGGTTTGAGTTTGACCAGATCTGATTGAGATGAAAACGTGGTCAACAGGGGCACCGGAAGAACCGCTACTGAGGCATCGGAGCATCCGATGGGCGTCGGTGCAAAGGCAGGAGTAAGGTCCAGAGACTATGCAAGGGCCAACACTCCACGCAGTAGCACCGGTTGAACCGATGCCAAGGCGTCGGTTCATCCGCCAACCATCGGATGCACCGGTGGCCATCGGTGTAAAGGTCGGAAGTTGTTCCAGAGGCGATGCAGAAATGGAGCCACGAAGACTTAAGCACCGGTTGAACCGATGCAGTGGAAAACCAGGCGTCGGTTTAACCGGTGGTTAAGGAAATTTTCTGCAGAACTACAAACTCTACTTCTGATCCAAATTTTCCAAAACCAAAGCCATAAACACTCAATTTGGACCATTTTCGAGAGACAACTTCACCCCTCAAACACTCATACTAAGTGCTCACAAGCTTTTACATAATCATAGGCAAATTAAGATCCAAGCGAGGTTTAAACACAAAAACCAAATGTATGAGCCACTTTGCCTATGAACTTAGAGATTGAAACTTTAAGTTCGATAGGACGTGGCTCAATAGGCATGAAAGCGCAAAATTGATCTTGTCACTCTTGTGGAGATGATATATCATATTTAGCATGAATATCTTTCTCGAAGTGTGATTTGCTCCCTTGTGATGCTACTAACGTGATGCAATGCCAATGCAAAGCAAGAAATTAAATATGGATGCATTCTATATGGCAAGCACATGCATTGCAAAAAAAATTAAATCTATCTTGTCAAGTTTGAACCCTCGGCAAGCTTCTTCATGATGAACCAATCTTCATGCCATGAGCGAAACCAAGACCACCGGCTCATGCAAGACCCATGTTCATCACTATCTTGACAAGGTTAGACAAGCCCCTAGCACATGTACATATGAAATGCATCTATATGACAAGACATTTATATGACGTTAGAAGCATCTAAAATGTTAAGCTCACTTCGCAACCTACAGAAGGTGCTCTCATCTAGAGGTTTGGTGAAGATATCCGCCAATTGATCTTCGGAACGAACACCACAAAGTAGTATATCATTCCTTGCCACATGATCTCTTAGAAAGTGATGACGAATATCTATGTGCTTGGTATGAGAGTGTTGAACCGGGTTATTAGCAATTTTAACGGCACTCTCATTATCACAAAGGAGAGGAATCCTATCTAATACTACACCATAGTCCAAGAGGCTTTGCTTCATGTAGAGGATTTGAGCACAACAAGCCCCGGCGGCAATGTATTCCGCCTCCGCGGTCGACAAGGCCACGGAATTTTGTTTCTTTGACGGCCAAGAGACTAAGGAACGCCCTAGCAAGTGGCACCCACCCGATGTACTCTTGCGATCCACACGACATCCGGCAAAGTCCGAATCCGAGTATCCCAAGAGTGTAAAACTAGCGCCTTTGGGGTACCACAAGCCTATGCTAGGCGTATGCTTGGGATATCTAAGGATCTTTTTAACGGCACTAATGTGTGATTCCTTAGGATTAGCTTGAAAGCGGGCACACATGCATACGCTAAACATGATATCGGGCCTAGATGCGGATAGGTAAAGAAGTGACCCAATCATGGAACGATAGAGAGTTTGGTCAACCGATTTACCTCCCTCATCCAAGTCAAGATGTCCATTAGTTGGCATTGGAGTCTTGATCGGCTTGCAATCATCCATCTTGAATTTCTTGAGAATATCCTTTGTATACTTTTCTTGATGGATGAAGGTCCCTTCCTTCAATTGCTTGATTTGAAACCCAAGGAAGAAATTGAGCTCACCGATCATGGACATCTCGAATTCCCTAGCCATCATTTCTCCAAATTCTTTGCAAAGAGTGGGGTTAGTTGAACCAAAAATGATATCATCAACATAAATTTGACATACGAATAGCTCTTCATTGATGATTCTTGTGAATAGAGTTGTATCCACCCTCCCAATCTTGAAGCCCTTGTTGAGAAGGAAGTCACGAAGGCGTTCATACCAAACCCTTGGCGCTTGTTTGAGCCCGTAGAGCGCATTGTGCAACCTATAAACATGGTTAGGATATCTAGGGTCTTCAAACCCGGGAGGTTGTTCAACAAACACCAATTCATTAATAAAGCCATTTAAGAACGCACTCTTCACATCCATTTGAAAGAGTTTGATGTTATGATGTGAAGCGTACGCTAAAAGGATACGGATGGCTTCAAGTCTTGCAACGGGGGCAAATGTTTCACATAAATCCAACCCTTCAACTTGTGCGAAGCCCTTTGCCACAAGTCTTGCCTTGTTACGAATCACTACACCATGCTCATCTTGTTTGTTGCGGAAGACACACTTGGTACCAATGATATTCTTGTCTTGAGGACGTTCTTTAAGAACCCAAACTTCATTGCAGGTGAAGTTGTTGAGCTCTTCTTACATGGCTATCACCCAATCCGGGTCCTCAAGAGCTTCATCTATATTTGTGGGTTCCAAGCAAGAAACAAACGAGTAATGTTCACAAAAAGAGGCATATTGACGTCTACGAGTTCTTACTCCACCGGAGGGGTTACCCATGACCAAGTCAATGGGATGATTTTTTGAAGTTCTTGTAAGCCTCTCTTGTGCTTGAGACGTTGATTCTTCTAGTGATTCGTTATCTTGATCTTGAGCTTTAGCTTGTTCACTTGTGATGTGCGTGACATCAAATGAAAGTTGTTCTTCAACCACTTGTTCATCGTGTTCATCTTGACAAAAATCTTGAAGATCCCCATAGTCTTGCTCTTGTCCTCTAAAAAGAAAGTCCAAGTATATCTAGAATAATCATCAATAATTACAAGACAATAGAGATTACCGTCAAGACTTTTGTAGGTGGTTGGCCCAAAGAGATCCATGTGTAGTAGCTCCAAGCTTCTTGATGTTGACAAATAAGTTTTCATGGGATGTGATGATGCAAATTGCTTCCCGGCTTGACAAGCACTACACAATTTGTTTTTGTCAAATGTAACATCTTTGACACCAACCACCATACCTCATTTGAAGGCCTTCTTGAGTTGGCTCATGCCAATATGAGCAATGCGGCGATGCCAAAGCCAACCCATAGAGTTCTTGGAGAAGAGACATGTCGCCAAGCTTGCGTCATTAGATGAGAAGTCAACAAGGTAAATGTTACCATGTCGAAATCCTTTGAATATTAAGCTCTTGTCCTCCTTGCTTGTCACTACAACCTCACTATCACTAAAGGTGCATATTAGACCTAAATCACAAAGTTGAACAATAGATAACAAATTGAAACTAACCGACTCAACAAGCAACACATTAGAGATAGAAAGATCCTTGGTGATGGCTACCTTACCCAAACCTACCACTTTTCCTTTTGAGTTGTCACCAAAGGTGACGTGTTCATAATCGCCCACATCTTCATCTAGTGAGGTGAACATCTTTACATAGCCGGTCATGTGTTGTGTACATCCGCTATCAAGCACCCAATCCTTGCCACCGGCTTTGTAGTTCACCTACACACAAATGAATCACTTTTGAGGTTTGGGAACCCAAGCAAGTTTGGGTCCTTTGACATGAGTTACTAAAGCTTTAGGAACCCATAGTTGGCGTGGTAGCTTTCTCTTAATGTGAGTGCCAATAAACTTTGCCATAACCTTGCCACTTTTAAGCTTGCTTAACAAGAAATGATTTTCATTGAATTGAGACTTGTAATTAGGAGGCAAGGTAGGAGGTGGACGAGTAGGAATTGGACACTCCCTTGTGTGATACCAGGTGATTTGACAATGTTGACAATATGAGCCAACTTCCTTGGTGAAACATGCCTTGAGCTCCGGCGACTTGGGACATTTTTCGGAGGGTTGGGAAATGATCCAAGTCCATTTGTCCCATAGTGCCTTGCATTGTGGAAGAGAATTTCCTTATGCAAGTATTCTCCTCTTGTCACATTGAACACACATTTAGTCATGCTTTAAAGTTCCTCCTCAAGTTGTTTCTCCCTATCATGGTTAGTCTTTGAACAAGAAGGAGAAGCATGATGACAAGTAGTAGGGTGAGGCAACTCCACAAGATCATCACAAGAAGTAGCTATATTAGCTTTGATGACTTTCTTTTGAGTTTTTTTAGTTCTTCATCCAAAGCATCAAAGGCAAGGTCAAGTTCTTGATATTTCATATTTAAGTTAGCATAATCAAGCTTAAGCTTCTTGTTGCATGAAGTAAGTGACTTGTTGAGCACAACTACTTCCTCATATTTAACATTCAATTCATCATGCTTAACGAGTAGTTTGTCATGCTCCTCTCTAAGTTGCTTGCTAGGAACAATGCTTGTATCATGAGTTTCTACTACCTCATTGTGCCTAATAATCAACTCATTATTTGAGGCCTTAAGCTTGGCATATTCAATTTCAAAAACTTTACATTTTGATTTGTACTTCTTGATCACTTGTTGGTACTCATCTAGGATGTTTTGCACTTCATTAGGAGATAAGCAATGTTCACTTTCATCACTAGAGGAGTCATCATTATCACTCACCTTGGAGTTACCTCTTGCCATGAAGCACATGGGTGGTGGAGGTAGAGGTGCCTCATCACCATCATCTTCATCATCATGCATGGCAATCCCCACAATCTTTTTATTGGATTCTTCATCACTTGAGTCATCATTTGAGGATTTACCATCCGTGATCCATTCTCCAAGGAAAGCTTTGACCTTCTCTTTTCTTGTGAAAGACCCTTTCTTCTTGTGGTCCTTCTTCTCATGACTTTTCTTTGATGACTTGTGTTGATTGCCGTCATCTTCTTGTTTCTTGTTGAGCTTTGAAGGCTCCGGACAATCATAAGAGAGGTGACCATATTTGCCACAATTGTAGCAAACTTTCTTGACATTGTCCTTACTTTTCCGGGTACGAAACTTATTTTTCTTGGGGTCATAGTTGTACCCTCTCTTGTTCAACCTTGACATCATCTTAGAGGTCTTTCTCATGAGAAGTGCTAACTCAACATCACCATCTTCATCACTTGAATCTTCGTTAGCTTCATCTTCGCTTGAGCTTGGTGATGGAGCTTTGCACTTGTTCTTTTTCTTGGATTTGTGATCACTCTTAGCTTTGAGTGCAAGATCTCTCTTGTCTTGCGGTGGATCAACTTCTCCCAAGAGGAACATCTCATGAGACCGAATCTTCCCAACAACATCACTCACTTCAAGCGTTTCAAGATCCTTCTCATAGAGCAATGAGGTGACGATGTTGTACTTGGGCTTGTGTAGACAATGTAGGATCTTCCGGATGATGTCACTATTAGACAAAGGAGAAATTTCAAGAGCGTTAATGTCCTCAATAAGCATATTTAATCGAGCAAACATTTATTCAACCAACTCATTTGGAAGCATTTTGAATTCATTAAGTTTTTCCTTCTTCTTAGAACCAACATAGATAGCTTCAAGTGCTTCCTAAATTTCATGAGAGGTCTTTTTGCTATGAACACGAGCAAAGATCTCCTCACTAAGAGCATCAAATAAAACATTCTTCGCTCTAGCACCATATTTGACTTGATCTTCATTCCACGGACTAACAATAGGTTTCTTCGTGACCGCCCAAGCAATGGGATTAATAGCCTCAAGGTAACCCGCCATGCGAGCTTTCCAATAAGCATAGTTTCTCCCATCGAGCTTGGGTGGACCACCACTTCCCCCGGCCATACTCTATGATTTTAAGCCTAAAAAGAGAGCCCTTGCTCTGATACCAATTGAAAGGATCGTGGCCCAAGAAGGGGGGGTTGAATTGTGACTTTTTTGAATTTCTATCTAGTCCTTAGCCTAGACTAGTATTGCCCAATCTACAAATTCGAAACCTAATCACTAGAGCACGCTAGCAAAGGGTCCTTAGGTAGGTAAACACACTATCATGATCATTTTGCCTAGATGGATGCACACTAGCAAGATCAAAACCTAAGCAAGAGCTCACACTACCATGCAAGTTGTCCTAGTCAAGCCACAAGCAATTAAAAGCGAGAATAGCAACAAAAGGAATTAATTGCTTGAAGTAAAAGTAAAGGATACGAGACAAACAGATTTTTTCCCCGTGGTATCGAGGAGTTGACGTTCCCCCCTAATCCACGTTGGAGCACCCACACAAGGGTATAGCTCCCTTGCTTCACCAAGAAGCAAGTGATCACTAAGAATGCTCCTTCTCCATCTCCGGAACGGCGAGCTTCACACCGTGTATAATCGTCTCGTCTTGGGGCTCCCACAACCACCAAGAGCTCTCCAAGAACCTCCCGATCACCAAGACCGGCTAGGTGTCGTCAAACACCAAGAGTAACAAGCTCCTAAGCCTTCACTCGACCTACACTCAGTTGGCCCTAGCTCAAGCACACTTGCTACACTTGCAAAGGATGGATTCTTCAAGGTTGAAGCACAAACAAAATGCTAGATCTTCTCTTGTTTGCTCAAAACACTTTCTTTTCTTCTCAAGGGTGGCCTCAAGTATTCAGGGTGTCAAAGGCAACTGAAATGAGCCATGGGGTGCCCTTATATAGAGTGGAAAGTGTTACATAGCCGTTGGAAGTCCACTGCAGAAAAACCGTGAGCACCGGAAGAACCGATGGGTGTCAGATTTGAGGCGTCGGTTCAACCGGTTTCTCTGTGTCCAAATTGTAGCCGTTGGGGTTCTGACACAGTATCCAGGCTTGCGTCATTGCACCGGTGCATGCTCCGTAGGGGCATCGGTTCAACCGGTGCTGAAAAGGTTCACTGATCAACACAAACAAGCTCTCTGGAACATAGGACGTCTAATGCACCAGTGCTTTGATTCTGAAGCGTCGGTTCAACCGGTGCTGAAGAGAAGTTGAAGTCCACCAAAACATGCTCTCTGGAACATGGTACATCCAATGCACCAGTGCTTATCTTTTGACCATTAGTTCAACCGGTGCTATAGAGTTTTTGACTTGATTCCTGCCTGCATCCAGAGAAGATAGACCGACAGGGCATCGGTCCTTCCGCCAAGCATCGGATGCTCCGACGCTAGGGCACCGGTTCAACTGGTGCTGCTGTTTTTCTTTGTTTTCAGCTGAATTGACTTGGATTCGAATGTAACTTCGATTGTTTATTCTTCCAAGCGTTGTGTTGACTTCTATTGACCATCTTGGGCTGTTTTTGAGCGAGTGTGCATGATTTCTAAGGCCAACTCAATTTTGATCAAGCTACTAACTCATGAACCCCTCTTAATAGTACGGTCAAAAACTAAAAACTATAAACCCTATCTAAATCAAAGTGTCCTTCATCTCCTTGTGACACTTGAGACTAGAAAGATCCTTAATCTTTGAAAAAAAGAGTCCTTGGCACGCATGGTTGTTTCGAATTGAGGGGTCTTTTTTCACATTACATATGAGACTTAACTAATCATTAATATTTCCTTCAAAACATAGGTTAGTCGCATACGATTGTCATTAATCACCGAAATACGTTTAGTTCACATCCCATAAACAAAAAAACGTCACATCGAATGTTTCGACACATGCATGGAGTACTAAATGAAGTCTATTTACAAAACTTTTTACATAGATGGGCTGTAAATCGCGAGACGAATCTAATGAGCCTACTTAATCCATGATTGCAACAGTGATGCTACAGTAACAATCCGCTAATTATTAATTAATTATGAATTAATTAGCATCATTAGATTCGTCTCGCGATTTACAACCCATCTGTGTAAAAAGTTTTGTAAATAGACTTTATTTAGTACTTCAAATTAACAAGATTCCATCCCAAATTTTTTTTGCAAAACATCTAAACACAGGCTTATTTCGTGCATACTGGCGTAGTACGGCACTACAGCTACAGGTACCAGACCGCAGAGTTGATCGGACTAGCAACAATTATTCCCCACTCAACATCACATTGCACCGGCGCAAGGCGTCAACCGGCACCGCCACCTGATGGCCACGGCGGCGCTGACAGCGCCGGCCACCTGCCGCTGTGAAAGAGATGGGTGCAGGAGCAGGACAGACCAGATCCATGCCGCCGCCGCCGGAATTTCTTCCCCATCCCAACGCTCACGTACATCGAGGGTTCCTGGGTCACTGCGGCCGAGCCCCGCCGAAGTACTGCGCGCCCAGCTCGTACTTGTTGGAGGCGGCGGCGGCGGCGGCCGCCGCCGCCGCTGACGACGACGGCGGGGAGCCGTGCTGGTGCGCGCCCTCGTAGACGACGCGGAGGGCCCCGCTGGTGTCTCTCGGGTGCCACTCCACCTTCTTCTTGGCGCCGCACTGCCTGTGCCGGCACCGGAAGTAGCTCCTGCACCATTCAGCCCACGCATCAATTATTAGCAAGAGCGATTACTTGAGCAATTTGCAGGCTTTGACCGTAATAAAGCGACGATTTTTCAGCTGATTGTTCTTCCTGGCGATAAGATCCGGCAGGCGAGCATTGTATGCACAAGGCTACTCATGAATGGCCGTCACATCGATTGAAATATTCAATCATCAAAAGGGTTTGAATTGATGCTGGGAGAGGGATGGACACAGGTCAAAACTCGTTGATTGATAGGATGATTTACACGTGTGGCGGAAATTGAAAAAAAATGATATTATGCATTTTCGAGATTGGATCGATGCCAAAAACGCAAGCATGTTATCAACGATCATCGGAACAAATACCTGATTTTCTGGATGTTCTTGATGAACTTCTGTCCGTACTTCTTCCACTCGTAGCCGTCTTCGGGCATCACCAGCTGGCTGCCGTTGCCGGCCTCTGACGACGCCTCCGCCGCCGCCACCTCCACAGCCTCCGCCTCCTTCTCTTGATTTCTGTCTCCTGCGCTCCCTCTGCATGCACAATTACAGTAGTTTTTGTGTCAAGAACATTAGCATTTAGCAACACACATAACAACCTGTAGCATATCTCTCTGCTGGGTGCTTATTTAGCTTCTACAATAATTATGCAAAAGTTGATCGAAATAGCAGGATCAGCTGATCTGCTTATATAACAATTACTACTGGTAACAAATTAAATATGTGCATAAATCTAATAAGCCATACATATACCATGAACCTGTACATCTGTTCTGAACGATACCTCCATGTTGCTACATCAAAATTTGAAAAACCAAT
Source organism: Panicum virgatum (assembly GCF_016808335.1). Classification (NCBI taxonomy): domain Eukaryota; kingdom Viridiplantae; phylum Streptophyta; class Magnoliopsida; order Poales; family Poaceae; genus Panicum; species Panicum virgatum. Next base: position 14,567,737 of record NC_053153.1, on the reverse strand, counting down.
GGCGAACCATGCATGAGAACTAAAGCCATGATAAGTTGCCAACCCCAAAAACCGAGTTTGATGTAACGCAAACATCAAAACAACGCAGAGAGAAGAAGGTGAACAAAAACATTCAAACCAGCCAAATTGATTCATTCCAAGAAGCGAGCGAGCGCGCGCGAGAGAGCGAGAGCGAGAGAGAGAGAGAGACATTGCGTTGGGCTGTGAGCTTGATGATGATGCCATGGACGCCGGTCGCAGTACGTCTACGTCCTGTCCTCTGCTATTCCCATGTTATCGAGAGAGGGGAGTATTGACGAAGCTCATTGGGTGTTATATTTATTATCAAGGATTCAAGGTTTAGTCAATCGTATGGAAGCTTCTCAGATGCGACGCTAACGTCGTCAATATGAAGCATGAGCAAATTTTTGGGTTCACATGCTGTCCTACCCAACTTCGCACTAGTTTCTTGGACTGAATAAAGGGCCTAAAATTTAACAATTTTCAAGCGACTGGTTGAAAAAAAACATTTGAAACATCGAAGGACAATGTTTATGTACATTTTTTCTTATGATTTGTATTCATGAGCTAGCTGAAGATGATGTAAAATTTGGTTGCGTGCAGTTATAAAAGTAGGAAACTTTTTTATTTTCTAAAAAAAATCAACAAGGAGCTACCGATGGCCATTACTCCCTCCACTGACTGATAACTTGTTTTAGGTTAGATGCAGACTATGTAGTTAACCACTTATTCTTTGCTTATAAAATCACTTTTGTGTATTGAGTTTTGATATTTTAAATGACATGATGAGAAGATTTACCATAAGAAGAAACCTTACAAATTATACATTTGCTATGTTTTGTAAATATACTGCAAAAAGAATATTAGTAATAGTTAGTTGTGTTTTAGAGACCACCATGTCCTCTAAATTTTTACCTTGTTAGATAGTAACGTGATGATTTCACAGCAGCAAGCTTGTAACGGCACTCTGCCATGAATTCGCCCTGCTAGTAACGGCGCTCGTGTACCCATAAGCGGCCGTTAGTGGGCCCCGCATGATCAGCATCAGAGGCGTGTTGCCGGGGACACGACCGACGTCACTTGTGTTACGTCAGCACCCGTTCTCTGGTTGCACGGTAATTTTTCCAAGAAGCTGTGCCTCTTCACTTTTGCCTTCACCCTTCAGCTCGCTTTTGCTAAGTATTGGGTGTATTAGCGTATCAACCGTGCTCCTGCAGAGACTAATTAAAATTAATATAAAAAACTTATAGCTAATAACTATAGTTATCTATCTCACGCCCTCTTTCATTTTTTATAAGACTCAAACACATATCATGATTCAAACTTTACAATCTTTGACCAATAATTTGACTATTATTTTTTTATTTTTACAGTGCAGAGTTTATATGTAATCAAATGTGTTTTATCATAAGTATAAATTTATAACCATAAATAATATAATATATGATAAATGAATGGTCAAAGCGAAGGTAGGTAGAAGGAGAGAGTATTGTAACATATACTCTAAAATACATATTTATCATTATTTAGTTGCAATAGATTTCATTTTGCATCACACCTCCATATGTATTTGATATATATTTAATTGAGTTATTTTGTAACAAATATTATGATTAGAGTTGTCGGATTGATGGTAGGATATTTCTGATTTTTGTGAGAATTTCTAGAGTTTGTTTAGAATGTCCCTAGGATCCTCGGTGGCTTCACGTAGAGGCTTCAAAAAGGAGTGTTCAATTAGTAATAGTAAGATCCTTTTACTCATCGATGGTTAATGGGATTCACTTCATTTTCCATGCATATCCACTCGAATGTGAATGTCCGTACATAGTTTGTTCAATCTTTAATGTAGTCCTTCTCTCTTGCATAATATGCTAAGTTAAAATAAATCATGATGCATAAAGTACTTGTGACTTGTGAGAGTGATTAGTCATACATGGCACTGAATCATAAAGGATACAACTGAATCCTTCTTGGAACCACACCTGACTGAGAAATTTCCAATATATTTGTTGCTCAGGAGAGGCATCCAGATCATATGAGGGAGAAATATATGGTGAAAAGAATTAAAACAATATCTCAGTTTTTCAAATTTTTAGTACCCTCGCTCAGCATAACATAGGGTCTGCCTGCCCTGGCACTCCCTTTATTCAAGAAATATCATTTTGCCAACAAAAAAGTCACCAAACTTTATTATAAAAAAGAAATCAATTTAGCAACTAATATCTTTGTGATATGTTGAAATCGAGCATCTGAAAATGATATGCGTGAGTGTACTTTTCCGCGCAGTTACATTTTTATCAGGTTCCATCTGTGATCAATTCGTTGGCCACGTCGTTAATGTTGAAAATTAAACAACTACAGTTCTTTATGACAAAAAGGGATCAACCAGAAATAATATCGCTAAATCGCTGGTCTTAAATTTCGAGTTAATGTGGACATGCACGTAGGTCAAATCTTGTACATGATCGCAGAACAAGTAAAGCTTACACCTACCATTCCAAGTGTGGATCATCGGACTGTGGAGGTTTGAAAGTACGGATGCACGTGTTGTTTGATCCAAGTTTCAGTTTTTGATGAAAACTGACCATTCTGCTTACAACTAATTAAGAAAAGAATCAAGGCTGGTACAGTTGTTGCACCATTTTTATTTGACCACAGAGAGAGAAAAAAACTCCTTTTGACAGTGGATGGCAAACCATATACTACTACTAACGTTTTGGCACTAGCTACCACACACATTGGTGGGTATTAGCATGCATGAGAAAGAGGCCCCATCATACGATCACTTGATGCATGTTGGTGCAACTAGCATCCAACCGTGATCCATGTGTTGTCTAGTTTATGGCCGTGCGGGACTCGTTAATTGGTCTCCTGCCAAGACACCAATGCCAACACGGGACGACGCCACTGCAAGCGACCACACGCATCTTTTCGCTACGAGATCGACGTCAAAGAATAGTCTGTAGGAGGGAGAAAAAACTGCCGCGCGCAGCAGTAATCCATTCCTGCCAAACATTCGGAGACAGGTGACTAGGTGAGCATATGCCTGATGGGCGGCTGCTGCCTCATCAGGGCACACGTATGGCCGCTGACTCCTCGCGTGGAAAGCTGCGATGCCGCCGGGTCGCCTCTCGCTTTCGCGAGACGATGAGTCGCAGGATTCTTAAATAATTCTGATCAGAATAGTAGCAGAAAGCGAGTGAGATAACACTGGGTAGGATTCGATGGATATCGAGCACGATGAGACTAGTAGTGGTCGTCGTCCTCGTCGCGTCCGCGTCCGTTTCTGGGCTGCTGCTTGCTTCCAAATTCCAAGCAGTCGTCGTCGTGGTGGTGGTGGTAGTGCTGCCCTGCTACCTGCTAGCCCCGCGCGCGCGGACAGGACGGCTTCCGCATTGCCGCGCGCGCCACCGGCAGACTCTGCTTGCTGCTGCTGCTTCTCCATCGACCACGCCGGCGTTGAGCAGGCGGAGTCTTTGGGCAATCACCGTACCTTTGGATTCGTTTGGTTGGATCATCTGGATTCTGGAACCGGCGAAAAGGAGGAGACGGCGTCTGTCCAGGGGCGGTCAGCGTGTGCGAGTCTTTTGTTGAGATGCCCGTGGGGCTAGGACCTTGTGATGAGTGATTGAACAACACAGTGTGCGTGTGACGTTTCTCTTGGTTGGTGTCGATGCAGGTGATAGGTGGAGACTGAACATGCGGCGACGTGTGAAGAATGAAGATATGATGCCACGCCGATGGACTGAGAGCGGTGAAGGGTGGATCAAGACTTGCGTTCGAGGGATTTGAGATCGTGCGGTGTATGTCTACTGTACCTGACGACACAGCGAGAGAACGTTGGTGGACGGTTTCTTGGTTAAGCCACAAAACCAAGATCCCGGACGTTCGTTGCGGCGGACGTGGCTGAAGACGGGGACAATTGTCGATCGCGAGAAGATTCCGGATCGTCGTGCGGCGAGATCACGGGACGCCATGGTGCTAGATGGAAGGATCGCGGACATCGAGATTGTTTGCCGTGGAGGATGATATTGAGTGATACGCGCCGATTACGTTAATTTGATTTACGTAATGGCAAATTTGTAATTTAGGTAGTGCCACCCTATGGGTTATAAATATGTGGCACCTAGGATTGAGGGGTATGCGTTTTTAGGGTTTTTGGGCGTTTGCTACAGTAGCCGCCGTGAACAGTTCCGCGCTACAGTAGCCGCCGTGAACAGTGCCGCGCTACAGTAGCCGCCTCCCTGAAGCTCTTCTTGCGTGCACTCCTCTCTCCAGTCTAGCCTAGGGTTTAATTCCTAGTGAGGGATTTTTGTTGATCTCTCTAATCAAGAGAGGGAGGACGATCGGGCGGAGGCTAGATGCAATTTTGTAAGAACAAGTACTTGGTTTAATACTTTATCATTAAGTATTGTTCTTCGTTTCATTGCATCGTGCTTATTTGTTCTTCGTCAGGTTTATCGTCGGTTTCAATCTAGGTTTTCTTGATCCGCATTTTATACTTAATTTCCTTGCATAATATTTTGAGAATAGATTTCTAGTGATCTTGTGAACCTATGTTTCGAGTTTCCTCGCGTTTGGATCTAATTTGCTAAAGTTCTTGAAATTTGGGAGTTTGATCTGTTTGCTTCCGTGCGAAATTATTTTGAGTTGCTCCCATTCACCCCCCCTCTGGTCGCATTTTCCGGTCCTACATTTGTGTTGCTGCCATGGGCCGTGCTTGGTCCTAACGTAACGCGTCGTGCCGCGTGCCGACATGAAGCGGCGGCCGGCCGGAATCCGATCCGTTGGCGTTGGCCCCGCCCAACCGCCCGAAATTCCACCAGTTTGGGCAGACAGATCTGTGTGCCACGAGTAGAAGGTGTTCTGTTCTACGTTCGCTAGCTGTTGTTGGGTTTTCACTTTTCACTTTTCAACCATCTACCATTTGCAACTTTCAGCATTATTTCCAGTAGTTTTTTCGTATCTTGCGGCGTATCTATATATGTATCGTGACAATCAGATGGAGATGAACGTACAGGGTTCTTCTGTTCATATATGGATGCACCGTTCAACTCGCATATCAATCGCGAAAAAATGGCAGCAGCTATGCTAGCAATCGTGCCAAACGTCTCAGAGACAGCTGCATGGGCAAAGCCCGATCGATGCTCGCCTGGTGAATACTATAGCACTAGTAGCCTGATCGATCCGGTAAGGAAATTAATTGAAAGAAAGCGAGTGAACTGACAGCAGCGATCATGATCACCGTCGGCGACTGGTACAAGCTAGTAGCGGGTCGCGTACTCGCGTCCGTCCCTGAAGAGCACGTAGCTTTCGCCTTTCTCCCGGGCACCCGGCACTCGTCGTCGCCCTGCCGGCCCCCAGAACGGATCGATGGAGCTACTCGCTCCGTTCCAAATTACAAGTTATTCTAAGAATTTTGGAGAGTCAAATCATATCAAAGTTTGACTAAAATTATAGATAGAAACACAAAGATTTATGACATCAAATATGTATATTATGAAAATATAACTAACTAAAAATCTAATGATACTTAACTGGTACCGTAAATATTATTATATTGTTGTATAAATTCGGTCAAATTTGAAAAAATTGACTCTCCAAAATTCTTGGAATGACTTATAATTTGAAACGGAGGGAGTAGCTGCTTCTGCGTTGCTGCCACCGTGGACGACCTTGCTGCTGCAGGAGCGACAAGATCGAATGCCAGTGCCACGGAAGTTTCCTATCGACCATCGTGCTCGTGCCGCTGGTGGTCTCGCTCCTTGCAGCCAGGGATTCGGTGAGAAAACGGGACAGAATCACAGCTGAAATGTCCCTGGGTTTCCTGGTGGCGGACCAGCCAGTCAGCGTCCGAGTCGTCTGTGTTCCTCCCCTGTCGCAACGCTTGCCGACATGAGCCGAAGCTGGTATCCAGTTCGATGTCCGGCGCAATTGCACCTGACTTCAGTTTCGGCACGTTTATGTTGTGCAGCCGTATGGGCCGGGATGTATAGCGGCTAGGTGCACGGCGTTTTCTTGGTAGTACTCGTAGCTTGTAGTATTATATTGTGAAGTAGTAAGCTCCGTCCTAAAAAAAGTTAATATTGTCGGAATTGACACGGTAACAAGAGGAAGGGTAAATGATGAAACTGCCCCTACGAAACATCTCGCGTGTCCAACTGTAGCAGTGCTGTAGGTGGTGCCTTCACAGTTCTCTGCTGCCTGCTGCTACTCCTATACGAATCATGTGCTGTTTGCTCCTTTATTTTGGGAAAACTTTTGAATCGCAAACGGGTATTATTTTGGGACGGAGGGAGTAGCCAGCTAGCTAGTATTTCCAGTGTTTTACTACAGGAAAAGTTTCATCTACATCTTTGAACTATCATAAAAGTTCAATTTTCAATCTTCAACTACAAAACCGGATAACAGAGGCAGTCCAAATGTCGAAACCGAGCAAATTTAGCCTTTAGGGTAGTTTCGAAGGTGGTTTTGTATTTTTTTTAAAAAAATAAGATTTAAAAAATCAAAACTAATTCATTTAAAATGAGTACCAAATTTTCTCTTAAAAATTAACCTATTTATTATTGCTCTATTTGAATCTTAGTTATTCGAAAATAATAGGCACAACAACAAGCTACCAAATATTATGAACATAAAAAAATTAAATCTGAATAATTGACAAGTATCTTGCCAATAGATAGGTTACATTTTTAGAAATCTTTTAATACCCATTTCATATTTTTTGTAACTTAAAATTAATTACTTATGAATTTTTAGTTTAAATTTGAATATTTTTAATTCTCACAAAATGGAAAACCGCCTTTGAAACTACTTTGATGGGCCAAATTTGTGCAGTTCCAACAATTGGATGGCCCTTTTATGATTCGGTTTCGTAGTCGAAGGTTGCAAATCGGACTTTTGTGATAGTTTAAGATGTAAACCAGACTTTTCCCTTTACTGCGTAATAGTGCACGAGCGCTCGTGCAGCTTTGAGTAAACTAAACAAGTTTTCGTTCAACGTTTTGTCGAAATTGTAGAGAATTCATCAAGCGGAGCAGATGAATCTGTTTCCAGTCAAGGAAAATGCGACAAATGCCGACTTTGTTCAGTTACTGTGGGGTGAAAACCTGTGGATGAGGATATATCGGGCACTATTACTAGCAAAGCATAATCATGCTTTAAGTTCTGCCAATAATAATTCTTTTTCCAAAAAAATCATTTCAATCTTTTGGAAGAAGTTGGATGTGAAAGCCGTCTGGAAATCGCAGCCCTGGGTAGAACACCATGGTACCTCCACTGATGGCTTTCCATCTGTTCATGTCAACACAACATTAACTTGCCTTATAGTTCAAAATTTCCCTAATCTTACATTACATGTTCTTTGAAATAAAAGTATAGTGGTACCTGTACTTGGTGAGTAAGCAGTGGAGGAAGATAGCCATTTGCAGCTTGGCAAAGTCAGCACCCACACATTGCCGCACACCGCCTCCAAAGGCCATGAAATCCTTGGAGCCTCCAACCGGCTCAGGAGTACCCTACACACATCCATTAGTGACAGTGACACTAACTCCCATTTGTAACTCTTGAATTTTGATGTGAGATTCAACTATCTCTATCTTTTTTTTTTTTTTTGCCCGAGGGCATGTGAGTTTCGAGTTTTGCGTACCTTCCATCTCCACGGATTGAATACTGAAGGATCCTCGTAAACCTTGGGATTCAGGCGAGCTGCAGATGGACAGATCATGATCTTTGATCCTTGTGGTATAGTGTAACCTGCACGCATATATAAGTTCAAAGTAAGCACACATATCCCTGGATAGATAAGCATAATATGTGGAAATTTTAGCTCTCTGTTTCGTACTGAAGAACATGGTGACAAAGAAAAGATGCATACCCTTTATCTGCACATCCTGTTTTGCTTTTCGGAACACTACCAGAGCGATATTTGCCAGCCTAAGAGCTTCGTGTATGACCTGAATACGTGATGCAGAGAGCAGATCAATGCACATGAAGTTCTATTCTGACAGTGCTGTGATCCAACGAATGAAATAGTGTCCAATACATGAGATGTGAATGTCATGGACTTGTACTCCTCCCAGGTGATTTCAGAATCTGGATCCGCCCTTCTTATCTGAATGCTTTCGTGCTCCTCCTGAAAACATCGATCACCACATCAAAGATAGATCTTGTGGCCATTTATTTTGGTGTTCTGGACGACTGCTAGGCATACATGTTGCGATGCTAGGCATAATGAGCATCGTTTCACATTCACTTACTGCTAGTTCCTGCAGGGTTTTGGGGTTGTCCGTGAGAAACTTGAGGATCGCGGTCAGCCCAATCGACGTGGTCTCGTGGCTAGCAAAGAGCATCAAGAAGAGCAGATCCAGCGCGATGCTCTCGCTCATTTCAGAGCCCGGCCTGTCCATCTCGTCGATCACAACGTCGAAGAAGTCCACCGCCTCGCGCTCCGCCGCGTTCCTGCGCTCGCCGAGCTGCTGCTCCAGCATCTTCATGACCTTCTTGCGTCCCTGAAGAGAGAGATCAGGCAAGATCGATGATTTCCACTGGTAGAAGGCCAGGCGGCAGACACATTGGTAGAGAGTTGTCTGCACATATATGGCTGCATGCTTGGTTTCACCTGCATGCACTTGTAGAAGGCTGTGCCGGGAACGCAGAGCGAGAAGGACAGGAGGCCCCTGGTGCACGCGTCGAAGCACTTCCACAGGCTTCCCTGCGACGCCGCGTCGTCGTGGCTGATCAGCTTCCTCGCCGTGACGCCAAATATCATCTGAAGGAAGCATGCATGGAGACTGTCTGATCAGCACCAGACTACAGATCGAAGAGACCACCGGCGCCGGCGGCGACTCGACGGAGAGAGGCGGCAGAGATAAACACAGTACATGTACATACCCTGGAGGTGGCCGTCCTGACCTCGACGTCCGGGCGGTCGAGCCAGGAGCGCAGCTCGGCGCGCGCTTCGCTGCACGTCGCGGAGCAGGACCAGGCGGAGGCTCTCGAGGCCGAAGAGGCGGAGCACGAGGCCCCGGATGGGGCGGTGGAGCGGGCCCAGCGCCGTGATGACGTTGTGGGCGCCCAAGACGCGCATGAAGGAGGACGGGTACCAGATCTGGAAGGTGCGCTCCTCCTGCTGCAGCAAGTTGTAACAAACATGACATCATTTATGTCATTTCGAGTGATTTTGGTGATCAAATGACAACACAATTAATGGGACTAATGGTATTGTTAAGTAAACATTTATATATCCGGGGATGAAGTAAAAAGGCCATGCAAAACAAAACACGAAGAAAGAACTCAAAGAAACGTTGAATTGGACGAGTTCTACTGAAATCAGTAGCACCGGAAGAACCGATGCTATAGGCATCGGTGCATCCGATGGTTGTCGGATGATCCGACGGCCTGGCTATTGGCACAAGTCTGTGCGCCTCTGGAGATCATGTAAAGATCAAGTGAAGCACCGGTTGAACCGACGGCTTCAAGATAGACATCGGTGCATTCAACGTAACATATTCCAGAGACGATGTCAAGCGCGCAGGAGCCAAGTCTTCAGCACCGGTTGAACCGGCGAGGCATCGGAGCATAGCATCGGTGCATTGACGTCAGCAGAAGAGGGAGGCCCAACGGCTAGTCCAGTTGCTGTGTGTGACCGGTTGAACCGACGCCCTAAGCATCGGTCTAACCGATGGTCCCTAGAGTCGCTGCAACTGTGTCAGTGAAGCCAACGGCTACTTCAGTTGCTTAGAGTGGCCGGATGAACCGACGTCATCCCTAGTAGAAGCATCGGTTCATCCGATGGTACGCAGATTTCTGCTGACCGTTGGTTCCACGACTTGGAGGCCTATATATATGGCATCCCCCGACCATTTGAAACTTGATGGAGTTGCTGAAAGTCACACACACCCAAGATCGTCTCCAGGCCATACAAGAGCTCATTGATCATATTCTTAGCCTTTAGCACTAGCCTTGTAAAGTGTGAGTGCTAGATTAGCTTTTAGTGAGTGAGATTGCAAGGCCTTAAACTTTTGTGCTGTGGTTCTTTAGTGAACCAAAAGAAGAGCTTGGTGCGCCGGCTCTTTGGAGCTGTGAAGCTCGCCGGCAACGTCATCGACCCTCCGATTTGGTGTGGAGCGGCGACGACATTTTGTGCGGGGGACGTGGAGACCCCATCTTTTGTGGAGAAGCTCCTTAGTGGAACCCGGGGCCAAGGTGACTGTGATTGTGTTCACGGAAGAGACTTGGTGGCCGAGTAGCAATACTCTTAGTGAGTGCTACAACAACGTAGATGTAGGTGTGCTTTTGTGGCTAACCGAACCACGTGATAAACACCCGCGTCAAGAGTTTGCTATCTCATATCCTGTTCATTAAGTTTCCGTATTTCATACTAGGAATTTGTATGCCTTTACTTTCATAAAATAATTTATTGATAGGAAATGCTATAGATTGCTAAACTCTTCTGAGATAGGGATTTCACACTAAAACAACCATAGTTGCATATTTTGATAGCTTGTTTTAGTTTAAATTTTGTACAAACTAGTTGAATCTATAAATTTATGTTTTTTTAAGTGTTTAATTCACCAACTCTCCCTCTTAGACTAGAGCACCCGATCCTTGCACAGCGCGCTCAACTCCGGGTCGAGGGACACGATCAGGTCGTTGCCGACGAGCCTCGTCCGGAAGATCGGCCCGTACCTGCAAAGGATGCGCCGCCTGAATTGCATGAGAGACCTGGTGGCGAGAAATCAAATCTATCGAAAGGCAGTGGCGAGACTGTGACTTTTGTATTCTGAAAAAAGAACAAGGACACTCCTCCAAGGAGTGAGCTGCGTGCGTTACCTCTCCAACCGCCGCTTGAAGAAGGGCAGCAGCTCCAGGGTCGGGGACGCCGCGAAGAACTCGAGGGTCTCCCCGACGAGCGGCAGGCCCCTTGATCCCGGCGGCAGCCTCGGTTGGCACGCCCCGCCGTCCCTCCACCCGAACGCCAAGCGGAGCAGCAAGGTTGCTAGCGCTAAAGCCACAAGCAGAGCAGCTAGAGCTAGGTGATCCATAGCCATTTCTAGCTGACCTGCATGTACTTGGTTCTCTTTCGTCCTTTCGTACGCACACCCAGCTACTTTGCCACACGAATGTCCGTACAGTGGCAGCCCTATTTAAGCTGAGTCTTGGTTGAAGGAAGAAGGCAAAAATTATAAATAAAACGGAGGCTTCTGTATCTTCGAGGAAGATTGGTGGCGGCTGTCTTGATGGTCGCGGTGTGGAATATCTGGAATGAAAGGAAATGAAGAAATTTCGACAACAAGATCCTGCAGCCGGTTCATGGGCTTAAATGAATGAGCAGCGCGCCTATCTTTTGTTTTTAGAGCATGGTTAATAACCTTACTATTACTAATTGGGGGACTCATTTGAAGACTCCACATGAAACCATCTAGAATTTTATGTGGACACTCTAAAAAACTAAAGAAACCCTATAAATTCTCACAAAAATCAAAAATATCTAGCCATCAATCTAACAAATATAATTATAATAGCTATCAGATCTGTTATTTTTCCTTATAAATTACCCACATCTGCCATTATGAAAATAGACTAAAGTAACCCCTAAATATGTATCTAAATTACGCACCTCTGCCATTATAAAAAAACCTAAAGTAACCCTCTAATCTTCATGTAAATTACCCACCTATGTCATTATAATATAAATAACCCCCTTAATTTTTATATAAATTATCCAATTACATCATTATCAGAAGTTAAATTACTCCTAAATCTGAATCTAAATTATATGATTATAATAGAATATTAAAGTGCACCAATATAAAATTTTAAATTACTATTTCTATCATTTCTAATATTATTGTTTGTATGAAAATACTACTCATGATATTTGTCACCATGTATTCATGTATGGTGGAAGAGATAAGACTACTAATTCAAAAAGTTCAACAAAATATATGTCGAATAAATTTGGAGGTGTGATGCAAAATGAAATATATCGTAACTAGATAATGATAAATATATTTTAGAGTATATGTTAGAATATTTAATTAATGAAAAAGAGCATAATTATAATTATTGATCCCATTCTTATATTAATTTTAATTAATCTGCCCGGGAGCACGAGTCGATAGGCTAGTCCGGCTAGTAGCCGGTAAGCCATATCATCTATAGCCAGCTATTTAGCTTGCTAATATTATGGGTTAGCTGTTTAACTAACCGTAAATGGTTAATTTTTAATATTTCCATCTCACTTGTATTCCGACTACCGGTATTATGCCTTCTCGCTAGTATGCAGGCTGGAAGAGTAACTTTTTTCTCGTATCCTCTGCATCAGCCCAGCGAGACTCTCTCCAACTTGGCCCCTTCTTCTGTTGACGTGTACTGCTTGCGATCGGCTCATACTACTCGTTACTACTACTGCTCTTGCTCTTGCTCTTGCTCTTGCTCATACTCGTTACTCTCTCCAACTTGTCTTTGCAGGCCATGCATGTACAGCGTCGGATTTGTCTGTAGTATATGGGTCTTAAATTCAGCCCTCTGAAGTAGCAACGCCGGCCAGTTGGTGAGGCCTGTCTGGATACCAGTCAAACTTTGCTACACCGCAACTTAAACGTTCACAGCTTTTTAGGTGTGTGTTCGGCTCACTTTATATGCGAGAATGTTCAAACTTTGATTACTCTTTTTCTTTACTCCAATCTCCTTAATAAGTACTAGTGTTTAAAATCTAGAAAAGTTTTAGACGGCAAAGCGTACTTCCTTCGTGTCGTAAAGAAAGTCATTTTCAGTTTGTCTCAAATCAAACAATTTATAACTTTAACTATATAGATAGATTCTTTTAGATTGAGTTTGAAAAAATAAAAGCGAGGTAAGTAGATTCATCTTGGAATGTAGTTTCGCAAAAGTATATATTAACTATATTTTATAATTTTTATAGTAAAAATATAGTGGTCAAAGCTGTTTCTGAAGATCATGTCGATGTCTGAAACGACTTTCTTTGAAATACTGAGAGAGTACGCAGACATTGTGGTGAGTTTCTTCGGACTTGGGAAGGAGAATTGGAGTTAGGATGTGTTTCTAAGGCATAGAAATGGATTATTGGGAGGTTATTTGCCGGCACGAAGGAGATGTGATGGAGTAAGAAGTAAGGATAAATACACTAATGCCGTCTAATTGGTGGTATCGTGCAATGATACGTTATCTTAGGGTGGAGCGTTGCTATTTGTGGATGCCGTGGAGGACAGTTACATCAGTCTCAGACAAGTCTAAGTGCAGGTGTTATGAAAGTGTCATAAGTATTTAAAGCTATGACATCAGTAAAAATGCATACTTGGCAGGGTAACTAAGAGGAGAGAAATAGAAACCGGGTCATGGTAATGACACTCTCTAGGCTCGATTACCACATCGGATGAAACTGCATGACACTCGCACTGAGGCTGATTTCGTTTCATCCCTCATCTGCTGCGCATCTCCCCCACATCCCACCTCCCCGTTCGTGGCTCCCCTCCCTCGCGCCGCCTCCCCACACTTCCCCACATGCGCTCCCTCCTGCCCGCAGGTGCGCCTCCATCCCGCCCGCGACGGGCATAGCGACGCGACAATGGGATGGGCCGGGGAAGGGACCTGGGAGGAAGAGGGAGCTGCAGTGAAGCTCACCGGGTGGCCGATAGGGTGGAGGAGGAGCGGAGAGGGGTTGTTGGCATGCAGCCGGAGCTCTGGATGAAGCTCCAATGGTAGTCCGCGGTGGGGGAATCGATTCGGCTGTGGTAGGGCTCGTCGGGGGCCTGTGGATACTGGGCGGAGTTTGAAGACATGGCGAGGAGGTCCTGAGCACGCGAAATTGGAGCGAGGGCGGTGAGGATTGCCGGAGCGGTGGCGGCTCTGCACGGCTTCACCGAGCAGGAAGGAGGAAGAGGAGAAGAAGAGAAAAAGGGGCACTGGGGAGAGGATAAGAGGATAAGGATGAGCATGTAGGGAGCAGGTGACATAGCTCAACTCATTTTGACCTGAATATGTTGTTTTATAAATGGTTACATAGTTCACATGGCATATTTGATCACACCACCATTAAATAATTTAATATCGTAATCTGTCTACGAAACCGTACAACAACACTATACATAGGGAGGTGATGTTATGGCAGTGTCAAGCTGACGTGACAGCCTTGTTAACTGTGCGACGACACTCCCACTGAGGCTGGCATCAGTGCATTTTTATAGCGATGTTACCAAGGTTAAGAACTAGTTAACTTTATAAGGATGAAACTCATCTCTCATCCTATAAAACTATTTTTTCCCTCTTCATGTAAGAAAATTTGATAGTGTGGTATACAATGTAATGCTAAAACTCTTTATGACCTCTGGGAGCGGGGTGGAGGGTAAAACGAAACCCAGTAGCTTCCAGGATTCGACGGGAACAAAGCGATAAACAGAGAGCGGCCAGCCGGCCAGAGCGCCCGATCGATCCTTTTCGGCCTCGCTGACGCGCTCATCTTTAGAACGCTGGCAGCGACACCTCGTCCAGAAACTGGTCTGTTGAGTTGTTAAAGGTAGCGGTTTGTTGCGCTGAGAAACCGACTCTGGAGAGCTGGAGGCACGGCCCAAGCTGCAGCCGGTAACGCCCAACACGGGCAGTGTGTGTGGCTGCCACTGCCTAGGCTGGAGCATGAGGCTTGAGCTGGGCTCGTGGACTCCGCTGCTGCTGCGGTCGGCGTCGGTCGGCAGAGAAAGACCGACCGCGACGCCGCCGGCGGCATTAATCAAACTGCGACAAAGCGCCAGCAAATCAAAAGCTCGACGACAGGCCGGACGGCGACGTCAGGGACTAGCTGACCACGCAGGCCGCTGGTTTGGCGCCGGGACGGAGGAGAATCGGAGCGACGACGAGCGACGACACGGATCGCAGATTCCGCAGCCGCCGTGCTACTGGGGCACGGGAAGCGGCCGTGCTACCGTTACCATTTCAGGGAGTGCCAAGGCTGTATGGGCCAGCGCAGATCCCCTGCCTGTTCCCTCGTGCGGCGTCGCGTTCCCGCCTGAAAGGTGCCGCCGAATAACCTGTGCCCTTCAGCAGCGCCTAGGGATGAAAATGAAAGCGAAAATTTTCAGATACCAGGAATCGTTTTCGAAATTTTACCGAAATTTTGGTGTAAACAAAAATGAAAACGGCTACCGAAAATATAGAAACAGATGTGTCAAATCATATAGTTAATGTTATACTCAATTGTTTGATATAATGATATGTTTATCGTTTTGATGGATTTCGATAGTTATTGATGTGTTCTCGACCGCATATTTTCGTTTACGAAATTACCGGAATACCGACATCGTTTTCGTTTCCGAAAATACCATATCGCTTTCGTTACCGATGAAAAATATGAAAGTGAAAGTGGTGGAGCCTTTCGCCGATCGTTTCTGACCATTTTCATCCCTAGCAGCGCCAGCAGAACTCTCATCAATGCAAAAAAAGTCCACATTCAATGAAAAATTATACATCTCCTGTGGATTTTTCGAATCATGTGGTTGCAGCACAGCGCAGTGAACTTTTTTTTTTCTGGCTTGGAGTTTCGCATACTTCTCTTCTGCTGAAAATGTTCGCGTTTCGAAAAAGAAAAAGAGAAAAAGTTCGCAAGGCTAAGCATTTCCCATTCTGGGCTGAGCCGAACACTTGTACCCAAGCCCGCGCTGAAAATACTACCGGCCTGGATTTCGTGGGATGTCCGATTCGCTTCGGCCCAGGCATAGGCTGGAGGCCTGCTAATCAGCAGAACAAGGGTGCGGCCTGCTAATCCCATCCGAGGCGACCCAAACCACGAAGCCCAACACGATTCACGAGGTGCCGAGACGGCCGGCGACGAGGCTTTGGCTCGGTTTCCCCCGCGCGGAATCTATAAGACCAGTATAGGATCAGGAGTTTCGTAGAGAGTTTTATATATTAAATTTTATATGCCACATCAGTATTTTTATGACTTGATATGACCTTTCTGAGGAGAGAGGAGATGGATTTTTATGGGGTTAGAGAAGAGTTTCGTCCACATAAAACCGACATGACACGATTACCTAGTTCTTTATTTTTGAAAACTGTGCAATAAAACTTGCACTAAGACTGGCCTAACACATACTAACAGGCTAAGATTTCGAGCGCGATGCTGAGTTTAAGGTTGATCGTAACTACAACAACTTACGGTCGATTTCTTTTTCCTTCCCCATCCCCGCACCTTTCCCCTTCCTCTTCTCTTTTTTCTCTCTCTTCCCTCTCTTCCTAGATCTAGCCACCCGGCGCTGGCCGTCCGTCCTCCTCCCCATCCCTTCCTCTCCTCCATGGTCGGCCGTCCTCCTCCCCACCCCTTCCCTCTGCCTCCCCCTTCCTCTCTCTCCCTCCCTTCCTCTGCTCCATGGCCAACCGTCCTCCTCCCCCTCCCCTTTTTCTCTGCTCCATGGCCGGCGGCGGGGGAGGAGAGGCGGGCGGGGCCCCTCTGCTCCGTGGCTGGCGGCAGGGGAGGGGAGGCGCGGCGGGGCCTCTCTCTGCTCCATGGCCGGCGGCGGGGAGGGGGAGGCATAGCGGGCCTCTCTCTGCTCCATGGCCAGCGGCGGGGAGGGGAGGCGTGGCGGTCCGGAGGCAAGGAGGGGAGGGGTGGCGTGGCGTGGCGGCGGCAGGGACCGGAGGCGCAGCACCGGGCCAGCGGCGGGGTGGGGAGGAGGCGCCGCCGCTGCCGCCGCGACAGATCCACTTTTTTTTTGCAAAATTTTTTCAACATTTTTTTTGAATTCCTTTGATTTTTTTCGGATGAATATTTTTTAATGATACAAAAAATATTTTCTTGAATTTTTTCTGCTCTCCAAATTTTTTTTCTTGAAATTTTTTTCTGCTCTCCTTTTTTTGCTTGAAATTTTTTTTGTCTCCAAAATTTTTCGTCAAAAAATTTCTCTCTCCATAATTTCTCTTACAAAAAATTTCCAAAATTAGAAAACGACAAAAAAATTACTAAAAATGGAAAAAACCAACGGTCGGAAAATCGACCGCACGGAGCTCCTCCGTGCGGTTGACCGTAAACTAGCGACACCCGATTTCGAGCCCTCTTGTGAGCCGTGGCCCCACGTGGGACTATGTACTATTCATGTGGGATCCATGTACTTTTAAGATGGGGCTCACATACTATTTAGGTGGGATGCATACCTTGACCCCATGTGGGACCTATGTAATGTTTATGCGGGATCCATATGGGACCCACGTACTCTTCCGGTGGGACCCACATACTATTCTGGTGGAATCCATGTGGGACACATGTCCTCTTTATGTGGGTCCCGTATACTATTCGGGTGGGACTCGCATACTATACATGTGGTACTTTTCATGGGGTCCCATGTACTTTTCAGGTAGGACCCACGTGGGACCACGGCTCTATTGAATGAGTCTCTTTATTTTTTTCAAAAAATTATGTTCCTTCTATTATTTGAAAACATAAAATATATTTAATTATTTTTTATATATAAAAGTAATAAATAAACTTTGTATATTACGTTCACATACATATGGTAACTCTGCGAATTTTTGGACTTTGCTTTCACTTCGTAAACTCGCAAAATATAATCGAATTATTCATTCATTGCTAATTTTGTCTTTTTTTCATACTAAAAGCAATATTCAATGTACACTAATCCATCAACTATACCTACTAACACACAAAAAATAGTGAATCTCTAACAAAAATAATATGTACCTCTATACTAAAAATGCCCGTAACTTCCACGCTCTTGGACTCTGAACTACTATACTGATTCAATATTCAATGTAACTTTAATATTTGTTTCAATACATTGATATGATGTTGTTTTGAACATAGCAGGGGATAACATTTTTCCATTATTACTTTAGCCCCCCCCCCCGCGTCGTCCCCAGGGGCGACTCGGGCGCGTCGCGCCCCCGACCGCCGCCGCCCCCACCCCGGCCTTCCCCTGCCCCTCGCCGCTGCCGGAGCAGCCGCCGGAAGTCCGCGCGGCTGCTGGGATGGCGGCGGCGGGCCCTTCTCCTATTTCAACGTGCCACGGTCTCCGTTCTCCACGCTGCCTAGGCTGCCGACCCTTTACTTCGCCGGCGCTGCGCCACCGCGGCCACGGCCCTCTGGAGCTCCTCGCGCAGCTGCTCAGCACCTGCGGCATCATCCCTACCCCCTCCTGTAAGCAGCTCGGCATACAGGGGCCTCGCCCCCCCCCCCCCCCCCAAAGATTTGGGCGGGGTTCGCCGTGTCCTGTGGTCATCGTCCTCCACACCGCCGTGCCATGTGGTCGTCGCCCAACAGCAGTCCTCGCATTGTTGCTTGGACGGCTGCCTGGCAGCGGCGGCGAGGGGGTCCTTCCTTCCTGCTCCCGTAGATCTGGGCGGAGGCTTCCCTCCTCATTGCCGGTGGCCGCCGCCCACTGCCCCCCACCCTCCACTCTCCGCAGCTCGCGGTTCCGGATTGGGGGCGCGGGGATCTGGTGCTGCGGGGCCCACCTTCATCGGGGTCCCCTTCTCGGTGCTGCCGGTGAATGGTGGTGGCCTTCGGTGCGCCTTGCTGCCGCTTCGTCATCTTCTGACTGCAGTCTGCAGTGATGGCCGTGCAGCTTGGGGCTACAAAAAAGGAGCTCAAGGTGAAAACCATGACCGACATGCTGTCGGTGCTCTCGACGGCGGCATCCGAGGACGTCGCTCACCTCCTTGGAGGCGTCGACTTAGCTCTTGAAGGTGACCCCAAGCTAATCCGGCGCTGGTTCTGGTGCAAGGCTGATTCATACTGTGGTCTTCCATTATGGGTCGGGCGGGTGTACTCCATTTGGTGCATCTGCTTTGTTGGCGCGCTCCTTGCAAGTGGTGACATCAAATTTTATGCCGGTTGTTTTCACTTTTCACTGTCCCCCTGCAAGGTTTCCTCCCCTTGCACGGCGTTGGACAGTGGTACATGGGAGGCCGGATGTGCTTTTAAAGGTGGCTCTGATTGCATCGAAGAGGAGATCGTCATTTCCGCGGCGTAGCTACGAGGGTTGGTGTGGAGGTGCAATGACTGTGGTGTCTCTGGTGAGTATGTTGTTCGGTGGTGGCTCCCATTGTCGATCGGTAGCTGTCTTACTGTTGGCAGGATACTGAGTGTCTCTTTGCCCTGTTGTTTCCATGATCCTTGGTTGGGTCGCCTCACCAAATGCCGGGTTGCGAGACCATGATCCCCTCTCTTGGATCTCCTCGTTTTCCTCTCTACGGCCCTCCCCCTTTGAGGATTCCTCCCCTTAAATGGTGTTGGAGGCTCGTCGACTGGATCCTGGATACGCTCCATAGGTGGTGTAATCACGATCGTCGTCTGTCGGTATCGACTCTGAGCTTTACGGTCGCTTGTGGAATGGAGATAGATGGGGTACAGATGTGCGGATGTGGCTTTGTTCACTAGTAAGTGGCTTGCCTATGTGTCTGATGGACAATTGTTAGCCTTGTACCTCTCTCTTCTGTATTATTTTTCCTTCTTTTTCCCATCCTCTTCTTCTCATATTGTACAACCCCTGTTATGCCGGGGTGTACTTGTATTGGCGACGCTTTGCCTCTTCAATTAATATAGTAGGTAGGGATCCCTCGGAAATTATTCGAAAAAAAATTATTACTTTAGGCTACTATAGGCGCCCATAGTAATATCCCCTTCCCGCGCCCCAACTCCGACCAGGTCGCCGCCGTCCGCCCTGCTCCCCCAAACCCACGTAGGCTCATAGCGAGGATCCCGAGGAGCATCGACCACCACCACTCCACCACCCGTCGATGTGCGGCAGGGCCCGGTGCACCCTCAGCGCGGTGCAGGCCGCCAGGGCCTTTGGCTTCCGGCTTCCCCACCACCACCGCGGCCGCCGGTCCCGGCGGCGGCGCGGGGGATGCCCCCGCCATGCGGACGCTCGACCTGGACCGGTAAGACCATTCTCGAGGTAGGGGGGAGTCTTCGTCCGGTCAGCTCCGTCACTTATCAGGTTTCGTTCTCGGTTGGGCCGCAGGTTTCGGCCATCGTACAACGTGTCCCCGGGGGCATACCTGCCGGTGGGCACCGTGCGGGCAGAGCCGGCGGGCGGCGGCGACGGAGGACGAGGGGATGACAAGGCGGAGCCGGTGATCCAGTGCATGAAGTGGGGGCTGGTTCCCAGCCGGCAAGACCGAGAAGCCCGACCATTTCAGGATGGTATGTATAGCCTTATGAATTGGCTGCTTAATCGTCACAACGTTTGTGTTCTTAAGCCTGAATTGGTTGCTGTGGATCAAATCTTTCCTTTGTTTAAAGTTAGTTTATGATGATAATACAGGGAGAAATCAAATATATAGAACTGCTAGGGGAATGCAACTAAAAGGGGTACAAAGTAGGTCTTGTTTTTGCCATGTTTTAGCATTTGCATTGTAGCTTGACATTCTAATGTGATTTTCCTTCTTCCTAATTTTGACATTAGCAATGCGTGGCTAAAATATTGGTAAGTTGAGTACGTTATATTTTTAAATTTTAAATAATGTGTGAAGTACTGAACTTTATGTGCAACCAATGTGTGTGACGTACTTCTTATCACTTATTAATGTTGAGAGTACACATTAGAGTTTGCAGAAATTCAAAGGTGTACATTGTGAATTTGTGAGTGGCAAAATTGATAGTGTGGTATACAATTTAATGCTACAAAACTCTTTATGACCTCTGGGAGCGGTGTGGAGGAGGGTAAAACAAAAGTGGTCAGTGTAGCAGATTCGTTAAAGATAGGTGCATGGTGTCATTGGCAGGACGGGAGAGCCGTCACACCAAGGTGAAAACAATATGGGGTTGCAATCAAACGTCTACTGTTATTAACAAAAATAAAAATAAAGGCAGTTCAATTAGCACATACTGTTATTATCTATTCTTTTCCCTGGCCGCCACCGGCTGATCAATATACGGTCAGTATCACGCCGGCGGCAAACACTTAATAGTTCAGGAGAAGGGAGCTTGTGATCCAGACTTATATAAGAAAAGGATGGAGCACATTTTCTCTTTCTTTGGTTCCCCTACCATCAAGTACTGTTGCGCAACTTCCTCGTACACTCAAATTATACACGGAAAAAGCAAAGAAAAAAAAAGAAGGAAAGAAAAACAGGAAGGCCTTATCCACAGCCACACACCGCCACCCTCACTCTGAGACACTCGCACCCTCTCGCGCACGCGCCCGGCGCACACCGTACCATGGCCGCGGCGGCTTCTGCTTCCCTGCTCCGCCTCGCCACCCCGATCCGCTCGCCGCGCCCCGGCCTCCCTCGCCACGCCGCCGCGCGGCCGCGGGGCGCGCGCCTGGCGCCGGCGCGGGCGTACAAGGTGACGATCGAGCACGGCGGCGAGTCCCGCGTGGTGGAGGTGGAGGAGGACGAGACCATCCTGTCCCGCGCGCTGGACGAGGGCCTGGACGTGCCGCACGACTGCAAGCTCGGCGTGTGCATGACGTGCCCGGCGCGGCTGGTCGCCGGGGAGGTGGACCAGAGCGACGGCATGCTCAGCGACGACGTCGTGGCGCAGGGCTACGCGCTGCTCTGCGCCGCGTACCCGCGTTCCGACTGCACCATCCGCGTCATCCCCGAGGACGAGCTGCTCCAGGTCCAGCTCGCCACCGCCGACGACTGATGGCGCCCCGCCGGCGGCGAGCGGGCCGACCGGGCAACAGCCTCCGGCAGCGTGTAATAATAATGATCCGAGACTTGTCCACCTCTGTCGATTAGCTCTAGGGACACAAACTTTTTCTGAGAATGGTTAGTGCAGTATGCCTCTTTGCTAAATTTCTTGTCAGTTCTGTGTGAGAAGTAAGAATTTTGATGGAAATAGGAAAATCCATCATTTGGCTAACATGTGGTGAAACACAGAATCAACCATTTATTATTTTTTCTGGAATTACAACCATTGATCCGAAACTGACAAGAAGCTAGCATTGAAACTTCATTTTTCATACAGTAGAGTCCAGTTGGGAACAGAGTCATGTTACAACTTACAACATAGGAAAAATACATTGCTTCATAAGCTTCGGACTAAAGCAAATATACATTGCTTTGTAAGCTTCGGATTTATTTATCGCAACAAAGCTTGGTCTGGTAACATCTTCAGTTTACATTGCCTGCAACCAATTCACAGAAATGGGATGCATCAGATCATCAATGTAGTGCTCATATGCTACTGGGTGCCACATTTCCCTCTACTTTCAGTTCCATTATGGTTTTTGCGCAGCTGCCTTCTCAGTTTCCAATAGCAACAGCAGATTACTGTATACTGCTGGGAACTGAGAGCGTGCCGGCACTGTCAAAGAGCATCAGACACAAATATGCCAAAAAAAAAGACATGTACTTACAGGCTAAAGCAGAAATAGCTAGCACATCATGCTCTCTAATTACTCATCACTGCCTGCAGCTGAGCTAGTAACTTCTAGGCCATTGCCTGCAACAGAACCAAAGCCGGGAGTTGTGTTTATGCGTAGCAGGAAAAGGTAACCGAAAGGTAAAGGTAAACAAACGCAACACTCCCGACTAACGATCAATAAACCTCTGAATG
Organism: Panicum virgatum; assembly: GCF_016808335.1. NCBI lineage: Eukaryota > Viridiplantae > Streptophyta > Magnoliopsida > Poales > Poaceae > Panicum > Panicum virgatum. Next base: position 14,545,197 of record NC_053153.1, on the reverse strand, counting down.
CAAGACTAAATGGGTAAGAACGTTATAGAATGTGACAGTGCTGCAAAGTCCAGTACCAAGAATGGACAAATATGCAAAGCAGTGGACTAAACCCTCTTTGAGGAACCTCGATCCACTAACTAATTGACACTTGTGTCCCACAATAAGTTTTACAATTAACAAAGAAGCAGTTGTCATTTTCGACAAAGAAGCGCTTGCCAAGCTCTTCCGGACGAGCTCCTTCCGGACATGGTTTACACTTACACAGAATACGCAAACAGATAACAGTCAAAACCTACAATCACTAACTCAACTCCTAAGCCCTGATTTGTTTGCTATCTGTTGTCTATACTTTACATCTTTTACCAGTGTAAAACTGATACCAGGTAACAAAGCTGTAACCAGTTTTCAGGAATCATAACACTGTTTCCGAGCATGTGTGCTACTTTTAGAAGAACCTAGTTAGGACTGACAACAGCACATATACAAAATAGCAGAGCAGTCCACTTCAGTGCACAGACGCACTGAAGATGGTGTTTACCCAGTACGAGTAGTCCACTTTAGTTTCGTCTTTTCTGATACGGGATGGAAAAGCTGCAGTGTTTTCCTGTTTCTGTAGCTCTCTAAGTCTGGAACCCAGCCAGGCTACTTGTACATGTTTCTAACTCTTTAATGAAAAAGGCAGAGCACCTGCCATTCATCTAAAAAAAAACAGCACATATGCAAGTACCTTGAAATAAGTTGACCAGATAATACACTAGAAAGGGCAATTGAACATTAAATTACCACACCTTAACAGATTATGTTCGCTTGGCTTGTCAGCCAACTAGCCAGCAGTGTTTTCTCTCATACCACCAGCCACCAGCCAGCCAGCCAGCAGTACTTTTCTCTCGTAACAAATTAGCACCAGCCACCAGTCACAGCCTAGCAAACAGCTAAGTGACCTTATAACTGTGCATTGCACGAAAATGCATAGCTGTAGCCAAAATCCCATGGGAGAAAAAAAAAACTAACACTATAACTTAAAAGCCAAGTTAGCAACAATTAACTATAAGTAGGGAATCAATATGCACAGCCAACAATTCTGCAAATTTTCAGATGAACATCATAATACACAGGTTGTACAAATAGCACCTTGCATGGACTGAGATCCAAGCAAGGCTTAGGCAATGGGGACTGCATCGGAACTATGCTCAAATATCATACTTGCTGTAGTCCCGTGATCCAAACACCCCCTCAGAAGCAACAGGTCCCAGGACTATTTGTTCTGTTTTTGTAGAAGTGGTCTCTGTCGAAACTCAATGGAACAGTCTGTACTCTGTTCTCTATCCAATTCAGAACTTTCGAGGTTGTGGACTATTGAATAGATACAGTTCTAGCTAATCGCAACAAACATGGACCCAGATTTTCATCAATCTGACATTCTGACGATGAGAAACGCAACACGAAAGTGCGGTATCTGCAACCCCGCTCGATCACCGTCGAACAGACTAGAAACTGAGATATCGAGAGCAGTGCATCTCTCACCGTCGGGGTCGAAGAAGAAGACCTGGCGCGTGCGGCCGTCGGGCTGCGTCTTCTCGAACAGCTCGGTCCCGCGCGCCTTGAGCCCGGTCACGAACCCGTCGTAGTCGGCGACGGAGAAGGCCAGGTGGTGGCGCCGGGGCAGCTGCGCCGGCGGCGCGCCCTCGGCGCCGGGCCCCACCGCGACGGGGGCCGCGGCTGGGTCCCGCTCGATGAGGTGGAGCGCGACGTCGGGGGAGCCCGGGAGGCGGAGCCAGGCGACCTGGAAGCCCGAGTAGGTCGGGGACGGCACGCGCTCGAACCCCAGCACGGCCTCGTAGAAGGCCGCGAGGCGGGCCACGTCGGAGGTCTCCCGCGCGATGTGGTTGAGCTGCAGCGTCGCCATCGGAGGAGAGGGGGAAGAGAAGCGTGCGGGCTTGGGAGCGGCGCGGCCGGCGAGGAAGCGTCTGGTAGTAGTGGACTAGTGGAGCTGTGATTGTCTCGTGTGTGAACTGTCAACTGCCAAGGGGTGAGGCAGGGGGTTATTTAAGGCACTGTTTAGATATTTACCCGTAAAATCTGTAAACGCAAAAAAAACATCACATCGAATATTTTGACACATGCATGGAATACTAAATGAAGTTTATTTATAAAAAAATTTGTATGGATGGGTTGTAAATCGCGGGACGAATCTAACGAGCCTACTTAATCCATGATTTGCAACAGTGATGCTACAGTAACCATCCGCTAATTATAAATTAATCATAGATTAACTAGCATCATTAGATTCGTCTCGCGATTTACAACCCATCTGTACAAAAAGTTTTGTAAATAGACTTCATTTAGTAATTCAAATTAGTAAGATTCCTTTACAAAAATTTTACACATGTTTAGTTCATTTTGCAAAGGAATCTTGGTCATTTGAAGTACTAAATGAAGTCTATTTGCAAAACTTTTTGCATAGATGGGTTGTAAATCGCGAGACGAATCTAATGATGCTAAATAATCCATGATTAATTAATAACTAGCGGATGGTTACTGTATCATCACTGTTGCAAATCATGGATTAAGTAGACTCATTAGAATCATCTCGCGATTTACAGACCATCCATGCAAAAAGTTTTGTAAATAGACTTCATTTAGTACTTCAAATTAGTAAGATTCCTTCGCAAAATAATACGTTTACGATGTTTTTGCATTTACAGGTAAAGAAATAAACAGGGGCTAAACACGGCCTAAATATTTGCCATCCGTAAGGATGGCACTCCTTGATATGTTAGTTTTGCATGTGCTCCTATATTTTTGCCACCAAATCTACTGAAAGCTAACAGTTTTGCCACTTTCTCCGACATGGCAGGGCACATAGGTGCTTGCATCGGCAGCCTGCGTGGGAAAGGATGGTTAAAGGTCCAGGTTGCCCCTGCCCTTATCCTTATCCCCAGCCCGTGCCGAGTCATCTTGCACTCGAAGCCTTGTCCATGCCGCTTCGGCCGCACCATGGCCCAGGCCGGAGTCGGCACAGACCGTGCACGACATGTGCGCCTTCGTGGGAAGGGCGCGGCGGGTGCGCGCCTCGTGGACTGGGACCTCGACGCCGTGCTCGATGCGGCCGTGTGGTGGACGTGCACCGTCGACGAAGGGGAAGCTGCTCGGGTGGTTCCCGTTCGTCGTGGACTTCCAGTGCTCCGGCGACACCGACGTGGCCGTCTTTGACCACAACATTTGGAGCATTTGGTGAAACTTGGGCCCAAGGATAGGGACGCCGCCGGAGCTGGTGCCGCTGCTTCTGCTCGTCTTGCACCGGCGGGGGTGGTGTTCTGGTACAGGAACTGGGTAATTGCGGGGGCGAAGGAATATGTAGTTGTAGGCGAGGTAGCTAGCAGACTAGTGCAAGCTATGCAAGGTTCGGTGATGCAATCCGAAGTGCTCTTGGTTGCTCCATTGATCGATATCCGTGCATGTCTCCGCACTGCTTGTTTTCCGTGTCAGGCAACTGTAGCTGCCATGCGCCGGAGATCCAGCATATTTTCGTATCAGGTGACCATAGCTGCCATGCGCTGGCCATCAAGCGCCGTCCGTGATCAGGGCAGGGCGACACGCCTACACGCGCCGCCCGCGCGGCCACGATCCGCGGCCGAGACCAGGCGGTCTGCCTGCACGCTCCGCTCGCGGCCCGGGCTTGGCGGCCGGCCAGCCCACGCTGCCCGCGGCTGGGGCCTGCACGCGTGCGCTGAGCGCGGGGAGCAGGTCGGAGCACGGCCGTCGGCGCTCACCGCGGGGAGGAGGTCGGGGTACGGCCTCCCGGCCGACGCGTCTGCCGTGACTGCCGGCGTGAGCACGCAACAGGTAGAGGGAGCTGGTGGACACGTTGGTGGCCGGCGGGCAGGCATAGGCTGGGTCGGCGAGTGAGAGCGCGGAGGGGAGCGGACGCGCCAACGCGTGCACGACGAGGAGCAGGAGGAAGACGAAGACTGATAAGGATAAGGGCAGGGGCAATCTGGTCATTTCCCATCCTTTGCCACGCAGGATGCCGAGGCGAGCGCCTACGTGCCCTGCCACGTCGGAGAAAGTGGCAAGACTGTTAGCTTTCAGTAGGTTTGGTGGCAAAAATGTAGGAGCACATGCAAAACTGGCATATCAAGGAGCGCCATCCGTAAGGATGGCAAATACTTAAATAACCCTGAGTTAGGCCAACGCGCTTCACATGTGTGGAGGAGCTAGGCGAGGGTTCGCGTGGGATGATTCAAGCACGTCTTGTTTGTGTTCGTTTTCATGTTTGGTACTCCCACCGTTAAAAAAAAAAAATGTAAATCTCGTTTCTCGAGGAATTAAACTATTTCAATTTTGATCAAATTTATATAAAATAGTACTAATGTATATATATTATAACATAAATATTTTTAGATTAATCATATAATATATTTCTATACTACATCAATTCGAAAACACAAATGTTAGTATTTTTTATAAATTTAGTCAAAATTAAAAGTGTTTGACTTCTCGGAAAGCGAGATTTATATTTTTTTTTTGAGACGGAGGGAGTACCCTGTAAGACGTGTGATTCAGTGTTTCGTATTTTTCATGTTTGGTTTGCGAGTTGCGACTTGCGAGTCTCAAAATACTCAGTCAAGCAGCTTAATCATGTGGCACAAACTATGCAGGTTGCAGGAACAACAAATTGCAAGTATATTTCAAAACATCAGATACGAATGCAAGCTACGGTAACCCTAAAACATCAGATACCAATGCCAACGGCAAAACGGGAGTGGACCATATATTTAAAATCACACGGAAATTAGAGAAATTCCATTTATCTTCGAAGACATTGCATATTGCATTTAGACACGAGAGTTGGCAATGCTCTCATTAGTACAGAGCGATATATCAATATCTGACTACACTTGGCCTCGGGAAAATCTGCTAATTTTCCTCTGCTTTCTGAGAAGCTTTCCTCTTTCGACTTTTGAGGGCATACATACAATAAAATTACATGTAAAATAAATCTATAAGCGAACATTGCTGATCAGCAATGCTCCACTTGTACTCCCCACGTCCCATCTTCATTCATCAGTGCCTTATCGACACACTGACTGATGATCAGCGGCCCCATCTCCTCTTGAAGTTGCATTCATCGTCGCTTGAATCCTCACGACTCCTGGAACCGTTCCTCGATGCCTGGCGGATATGCTTGGCGCCATATACCGGAGAAGGATGGCGCATTCTCTTCCTCCTCGAGTGACTCATCATGGTCGACCCTGCCAGAACGCCCATGGTGCTGTCTCTCGGAGCCTGACCTTGCTCTGTTCCTTGATTCTAATCCATGAGAAGATCCCAGTTGGCGGTTGCGCTCTGATGATTGGGGCTGAAAACCACTGTCCTTAGGTCTCTCATCCTGCCTTGGACGTGTTGCAACAGCTTCACTGCCCCGGTAATGCATGGGCTGAATTTCAGGCCTAAAGAAATCGACAATATGAACAATTAGCTTCGCAACGGATAGGGGAGCTCTCAATGACTGGAGCAGAGTACAATTCAGCAGAAGAGCAGTCTTTACTGAGGAGCCTAATATACAATACATACCTTTGATAACTTGCTGGATAGCCTTGCATGGCAAGAACCTGCGGTGGCATGCTATTGAAGGAATTTACACCATATGGGTCCATTGGATAACCACCATAAGGCATCCCCATAGAGCTGTACATTAAGGTTCAGGTACCCAAGGATACCCACTGACAAAAGGGTTGTAATATGCAGGGTCAAATGGAACGTTGTAACTATAGTCAACATTGTCAGGCTGAACGTTTTTAGTTACGTCTGCCTTCTTCCGCTTCTTCTTCAGTTGATTTGTCCTAGTGGCATTGTGTTCTAGGGCCCCTGAAACAGTAGTGACCTTTGATGTCGATCCACTTCCATCTTTTACTTTGAGGACTTCAGCACTTGCTACAGCCTTTTCTACTGACACTTCTGCAGAACCTTTTGTGGCTGCTGGAATCCATCATCAGGTGCAAATGCTGCTGATAGCTGGAGGTTCGTTGATTGCTTCATCTTCCTTTCTGAGGTAGCAGAAGGGATATGGCTCTGTAATCTGGAATCAAGGTTGCTTCCTGACGAACTTCTGTGCTTGGTTGTACCACTTCCACCGCTGCTAGCCCATGTTCCCAACATATTGCTGATTGTGCTCCGAAGTTTATGATTGGGAATGAGGTCATCTGCTAGTGCCTTGACTCCACAAAAGCACTTTGATTCCGTAATAATGTAATCCCGAATGCCTGACAAAAGGTAAACAGAAAGTTGTTCCTCATCTGTTCGAAGCATATATTTACTTGACACGGAAACAACTAGATATTGCTATTACTAAAACAAACTTGGAATGTAACACATCTCGAATATTTTTGGATCTTAGCGACATGTGCATCTGGAGTATATGAAAACCACTTACATTTATTACAAAAACAGTCAAAACAGCACTTGCTTGTCAACACTGCATCTATCATCACTTTTTTACACAGTCGGCAGTGGAGCTCTGCTGGCAAGTCATCAACAGCACTCACTGGTGCAGCTGGGACAAGTTCTTCCAGAATGCCATTGACAGGACTTACAGTTACTACTGGGGGAAGACACCGACTCATTTTATTATTGTCTAACTTGGGATCATCAATGGTGGTGCAATGGTGAATAAAATGCCCCGGGATTCTGCATCTGTAGTAGATGTATCCAGGCGGAGGCGTCTTGCTTTCCCGTGCGCAGTGTTGAATGAAATGTCCTGGAATGCCGCAAGAGCGGCAGACATAGCCTGGTGGAGGTGTCTCCCCTTCCAATGGTCCATGACCTTCATTCATCAAATAGAACACATCAAAAGTATGTTTAGAAACACATTGCAATACATAATCCATAACAATGCATATCAATTTGAAATTAAAGGCTTAGCTGTTGTAATGAAAATCAGTTTAAATACTGTCAGATATATCAGGATCATCTTCTTAGTTAGAACTTAAGAGTTAAATGGAATCTGATCTGACCAAGTATCTTAATTCTTAACACACAAAAACCTTTTCATTAACATGACAAAATGATTACTATTGCATCTGTGGATATATGAAAGTACTTCATAACTGCACCCTTCATTATAAAGAAATCGATTTATCTTTTTTTTTCCAGGGCACCTACTTGGTCTGCAATCTTAATACAGCTAGCAGAATATGAGTGAAATTGAAGTAACGAATAATCGTCATTACCATGATTACGTCTAACACTGGGATGCCCTCTTTTAGACAGGTGCTGCTCTCTGATACACCATGTAAAGAGATTGTCAGAATGAAGGCAACAAAAGACTATGAATATTATGCAAGAAAAAGGAATATGATATGCTTACAATTTAAATTCAGCTGCATCTATCACCGCTGCAATTGCAGCATCTTCATCTTGCACTCCTACAAAGGAACATGATTTTGAGTCAGTAACCACTGACTTGCTTGAAGGTGCAGAACATCCTTCTGTGACTTCCTGCCTGCAATTAGTTACACAAAGCTAGTATACTTAGTTATCATTTCTATCCTGCATGTTCTCATTTGATTAAAATTTAATTGAGGCTTGAGCTATTTCAAGGTGACGTTGCAATTGATATCTAATTGGACAGACAGGGTTCGAAGAAACAACCATTTTTTTGGGGGACAGGCCAGAAAGTTCCAATGAAGTGCAGGTTCCACAAGGAAATTCTATGATTGAAATTGTCTGTCTCCTAACTTCTCTATCTAAACAGGGCAACAGTGAATTTAAATGTGAAGTAAAAGATTGAGAAAACATTACACAGGGGACAAGACAATTTTCTCTGATAGTTGTCCAGGAATGCAAATTCTGCGCACCAGCACAGTTGTGTTTTGTAGTACCAATGCTCTTTCATCTGTATATTCTGGATTCAAGAACAAACACAGAAAATAGAAATGTTAACCAATCCACTAAACCAAGCATATTCTTGTATGTGGCAAGAGAATTATTCTCATGTACTCCAAACGATGCATTTAAGAGCCAAACTGAGTTGTTAAGATGTAGACTATGTTCTTTGATTGACAGATTGGCTTAAGTTCACAGTTGGGATATCTCAGTGTGCTATTGAGATGTACCGGATCCATGCGTAGTATCAGGAAAAAAGAAAACTTGAAAAAAAAAATGTTACAATTCACTAACAATTTACGGATACAAAGGTATCCTTCAGGATTGCAAGGTACAATCCTCCAGGAGGATGTTCAGTTACATATGGAAAATCTTTCATCAAGGATTACAGCTTTGCTGAACACCTTCTGAAGCGCATCCCATGGCATGCATGCAAAGAGATTGGAGACCATATATTAAATTGTACAAATTACAGCTCCCACTCTTTTTCTCAGCAATATGCGCAATTAAACCACCATTTTACTGCATGGAATACCTATCCGCAGCCTCAACTGAATATTTTGTGATTGCAAACAAGAACCACAAAACACTGGGCTGAAATTTGATTCATAAACTTCAATTTGCATCAACAATGAAATAGCCCCACAATCAAGGGACCAAAGTACAACACACGATGGGCCTTGGATTGCTCCTGGGCAGAGCTGCCTGGAGCAGGCAGTGATCCCAGGAAGCCGATATCATACACCTAGCGGCTGGCAGCACTATCTGGCGACGGAGCTGTCTAGCAGGTCATGAACCAAACATGCCCAATAAAACAGTATGCAAGTTGCTATGTTCTGAGCAACAATTGCGCACTTGGCATCCACAAATGAACTCCAAAACAAAGTGTACCAGCAACGCTTGAATAGACCTGGTCACCTGATCATGAACAAATTGATGTTGACCAGTGTTTTTAAGGCGTCGACTAGGTGACAAGGCGGTGGTGGCTTGCCTTGCCTAAGGTGTCGCCTTAGTCCGTCTTATCCCGCCTTAGCCCGCCTAGGCGTCGCTTAGGCGATAAGGCGGTGGTGGCTCGCCTCGCTTTAACGCGCTTTAAAAACCATGATGTTGACTACATGTCCTAACTCCTAAAGACTACAGCATGAATCCAAACATCTCAGCAGATACGATCATAGCTAATCTTCCAAAACTGCGATACTAAATGTCAGATGGCACATAAATTTATTAAATCTGTTGTGCTGCATAGAGCAAAGGCAACTAAAATGAGGTTTTACGAGATCATATGCGCTGCTGTATGAGAAATCGAGTAGAACAAAGCTATTGGCGTTAAAACGAACCTTCGCCAGTCTGGGCGTTGGAGATGATAATATCCTCTGTGGGACGGCCGCGGGTTCGCCCACGACCGTGCTTATCACTCGTCTTGATAAGCTGCTTAAGCTCAGAGACAGAGATAAAAGCATGGGGCACTTGCATAGAATAGATATCCTTTTCACTTTTATATTGGTAATACACAACACCCATGATGGATGGGTGGCGAGTCCTCGAGGCCTCTCTTTCTCACAATATTTTCACGAGATGGGCTCAATCTTCTTTTTTCTCGGACGAAATACACGGAAATTCAACAATAGAAGAATCACAGATCAAATCGATCTACGGGATGGGATCGACGACGGCGGGGAGCTCGCGGATCCCTTCGAGTCGAGGCTGGGCGGGCGGAGACGAAGCCTGACGACCGCTTGATTCCTCGGGACCACGCCGGGGGAAGTGCGCTGGACGCTGGACGCCGGGGAGCGGTGGTGCCGGGGCGCCGCTACCAGGGAGAGGAGCGGCCGATTCCGCCGTGTAACGCCGCCGGATCTGGGGGTGTCGCCGGTGCTAGGGTTCCGAGGCTCGTGCGGCAGCTGGGGAGATTGGAGAATTTTGCGGCGGCTAGCGGCGGCGGCTGGGGGCTGATTTTTTTATGAGTAAATTTCACCGGCGGTCCCCAAAAATTTGTCCCGAGATTTCAAGTAGGTCCCGGTACTTTCAAAATGCACGTCGAGGTCCCTGAACTTGTCCCGAGTTCTCATCCCGGTCCCGGTACTCTCAAAATGCACGTCTAGGTCCCTGAATTTGCTAATTCATTTCATATAGGTCCAAATCTCCATAACATGCTCTCCAAACAGTACGATTAAGTGAACTAACAGGTGGGGCCCATATGGCAGTCACACCTCTCCCTTCTCCCTCCTCTCTTGCTCCCAACGTCGCCGCCCATGGTCATGGCCATCTTCAACCTTGAGAATGGGGAAGGGGGCAGGCTCGGGCGAGGGGGTCGCCGGCTCGCCGACCGGGGCGGCGCTGTGCGGGCCCGCGGGCGCTGGACCGGGACCAGGACCTGAGCGGGGCTCGCCCACCAGGGCGCGCCGGCGGTGGTGGCCATGGAGGGCGCCGCCCTCGGGGTGGCACGACATCCAGGGAGCGGGGTAGCCGAGGGTCGCGTGGGACGACGGTCTTGACGGCAGCGCGGCTGGGTAGGGAGGGCGTGGGGCCGGTGGAGGGGCGGCGGGGATGCAGGGTCCGCCGTCGGCGTGGGGCCGTCGGTGGAGGGAGGAGGGAGAAGGGAGAGGTGTGACTGCCATATGGGCCCCACCTGTTAGTTCACTTAATCGTACTGTTTGAAGAGCATGTTATGGAGATTTGGACCTATATGAAATGGATTAGCAAGTTCAGGGACCTAGACGTGCATTTTGAGAGTACCAGGACCGGGATGAGAACTCGGGACAAGTTCAGTGACCTAGACGTGCATTTTGAGAGTACCGGGACCTACTTGAAATCTCGGGACAAGTTTGGGGACCGCCAGTGAAATTTACTCTTTTTTTATTTTTAACTTTTTTAATAATATTTTAATTTTAACCTGCTATGGATTTTATTTACACCGTGTAGCCCGTTTGATCGCGACAGATGTAGTGACGCGACAAGTAGCCTCTGTCGCGCCATCTCTATTGGCGCGACAGGGCTGCCACGCTCGCAGACCACCCCGGCGCTGCGCCAGCAGGGTGCTGATGTGGGCGAGGCTATCACGCCACATGCAATGGCGCGACGGTTCCTAGTGGTCGCGCCATCCAACCTGGCGCGACAAGGATGATCTGCCGCGCCAGCCTCTCTCACAGTCCAGAATGGGCTACATTTTAGCCGGCGTGGCGTGAGAGAAGATTTTTGTCGCGCCACCCAGGATGGTGCGACAAGCACCTCACAGAAGTGGCACTACATGCGTAGGATGCAAGATGATTCTAAATAATTCTACCTTTGATTCTGTCAATTCCAGCATTTAGAAACTTTTCATTGCGGTTGCAATTCCTGAACCCATAAGTCCACCACCTAATATGCCTTCTTCAACGACATCAATACAAACAAGTGGGTGATGAAGATTAACTGTTTGCTTTTGAGCTTGAGCTCTTGCAAACTTCAGAATTTCCCTAACCTCTTCAAGAGGTTCTAGCTTATCAGTCTTGTAAAGACTTTTGATCCATGGCCTCCTAAGTTCATATATATCCAAAGCCCATTGACGAGCAGTATTCACCAAATCATTAGGAGAAGCTAAGGCATCAACTAAACCTAGTTCATGTGCCTCACCACCCTTGATTGGCTTAGATAGCTGGCAAAATGATATATCTTTTATTTTTTTTATTAAAAACTGGATTAGCTGCACGAATGTAAGAGAAAACAGAAATCTGTATACTCAAGGAGCAAAGGAAAAACTGGTGAGCTTACCAACATCATTTCCAGAGATTTTGTCAATCCAGAGCTTAAATTGACTGTTCTACTTGCCCAAATTACTTAATACGAGCACAAATACTTTTACACAAGCACACATAGTTTGTCACAAAGCTAGAAGCACAGTAAGTTTAACATTGGATGAGCCATTCTGCATAGACGAAACGAAGCTTCATTAGTACCAACAATTGCATGTCCTCAAGCATATTCTCGAACTAATGGAATTAAATCTTAGCAACTACACAACTATTTATGGCATTGTGATTCTAAAGTCATTCCATACTAGTATGGAGCCTATTATCCATTACTCCAGAAAAAACATTATGATTCTAAAGTCATTCCATACACAAAAATCATTAGTGCAACTCCGTCATAACTACAATGGAGCCCAAGAATGTCACACCCCATTTCTTTCACTAGTTCTCTTTTTTTTTGCCTTGCATTACTCCAACTAATACTCTCATTGCCACTACCTAACCCTACCAAATGTTCAAGCAAGATGTCTTGGGCCAGACCCCAAAAGCGGGGCCTGAGAGCTGAGCTGGCCCAAAGCCCAAAAATAGATGTGTGCCGTCGCCACTCGTCGCGGTTTTTATATTTTTATATTTTTGTTTTTTACAAAAATATATTTTCATTTCCTAAATTTACAGAAATATACCCCGGCCGCCCCACTGTCGGGCAGCCGGGAACTGGTCGTCCCGTTGCGGGGCAGCAGGGGCTTTTTTGCAAAAAAATTCGCGGAGAATTTGCGCTGAAGCCCCTGGAGGACCGGTCGCCCGACAGCGGGGCGGCCGGCCCGCCAGGCCGCCCGGCAGCGGGGCGACCGCCTCCCAGAGGCCACCGGCCCTTGTTTGCTTCCCCAAAAATTCAGAAAAATATTTTCGGTTTGTCGTAATACTATTCTCTAGTCCCCGTATGTTTGTAGGCAATATTTAAGTACGACTCCACACAGGGTACGTGTACCCCGGTTCTCAGCCCTATGGAGGGTCAGGTGCCTCGCAAGGAGCTCCGTTTCAAGGAACCCAGTTTACCTCTATGACACCAGCTACAGGGACTTTAGGTAAATATGTGGTGCATAATTTTATTTGCTTATATTTTATGGTCGAAGGCTCATACATTACTATTTACACTAAGGATCACAACAGTTCACCGTAGCGGTGCCTTCTTCGTATCACCCTATGCCGCCACCAGGAGTTTATTCCTATCCACCACCACCTCCAACACAGGGTATGTACAATCATTTGTACAGAATTACATTCACCTATTTAACATTGCTTAAAAAAAGATTTTTTGTGATCCGTAGGGTGGTCTTAAGACAACGACGAGGCCTCCTTCGACAACTTTACACGGTTGTTTGCTACGCCTTCCCAGGACGATGATCCCAGCTTGCATACACCTCTGGCTCAGTTACGCCGTCCTGCCAGAGACGTGAGGCCACCGGACCATCATAGCTACCCTACAGATCACGTATACGCACAACGTAAGAGAGGTCGGCATGGTAGGGGTGGTTAGTTGTTGCCACTTGTTTCTCTATTGTTATTATGGACCTGTCGTCTTAATTTTCATATTTTGTACTCAAACTTCGTTTATGCTATCTTGCAATGCAAGCACATTTTTGCAGTACCAATGAACTATTAGACTATTATATGTTATATGAATAGTATTACGACAAACTGAGAATTTTTTTCTGAATTTTTGGTGAAGCAAACGAGGGCCGGCGGCCGCTGGGTGGCGGTCGCCTCGCTGCCGGGCGGCCTGGGGGGCCGGCCGCCCCGTGCTTGGCGACCGGTCCTCTAGGAGCCTCAGTGCAAATTCTCAGCGGAAATTTTTGTAGAAAAGCCCCTGCCGCCCCGCAGCGGGGCGACCAGGTCCCGGCCGCCCAGCAGCAGGGCGGCCGGGGTATATTTCTATAAATTTCGAAAACAAAAATATATTTTTGTAAAAAACGAAAATAAAAAAATAAAAAAATAAAAAAACCGCGCCACTGGTCATGCAGAAACTTGAATATTGATGACTGTTATAGTTTGTCACCTTATTTTTCTGGCGGGTAATAGTTTGTCACCTTATTAAGGCGTCCAAAAAAAGGTCTATCACTCCTTCAAAAAAATCTGTCATTTAAATATTTCAATTTTCGAAATTCAACTTGAATACACAAATACTAGGAGTTCACCACTCATAAATCATTTAAATTTTTAAGTGTTATTGTCGCACATGTTATAGCCTTCGCTACCCTTTATATATTTTTTCGAGAAAAAATCTTTCCATTAACTCATGGGCTCAGCAATGTCGCTGGTCACCAAAACCTCACAATTAGGAGAGCCGTTCCATACAAAGTCATCTAGCTAATCATTGTCCCTTGGCGCTACTAGTTTAGGCCCTGTTTATTCCTAAAAAAATTTCTACAGTACCTATAACATCAAATTTTTGAACACATGCATAAAATATTAAATGTAGTTGAAAAAATAACTAATTACACAGTTCAACTGTAAATGACGAGACGAATCTTTTAAGTCTAATTAGTTCATGATTGGACATTAATTGTCAAATAACAATAAAAGTGCTACAGTATCCAAATCCAAAAATTTTCGCAAACTAATCACACAGTGATCTGGAGTCTCTCCCATACCATTATAACAAATCCAATATAGGACAATATTCATTTTCCATACCACAACTACTACAACAAAATTGTAAATTGCAAATAGTGTTGGTTTTATTTGTCGTTTTTGGTGTGTGTGACACAACTTTGACTCAATTTATAGAAAATACTGCAATATTTGTATCTCCAAATAAATTTATTAAAAAACTAGATTGAAAGACTAATGATATCAATTATATATCATAAATATTAATATTTTTAACATAAAATTAATCAAAATTATTTTTCGAGAAGCAAGAACGACAGCTATTTAGAGACGGAGGGAGTATATACTAATCTCCGTTTCTAAATATTTGGCAACTTTGACCAAACACGTTACCAAGGCAACTCACTTTCTTATGGGTGAAATGACCAAAATGCCCTTTTAATGTTTCTAAAATATTCCTATAGTATTCTTTTAAGGGAAAAATAGAAAAGTGCATCTCGTAAAACATGAATTGTCATGTATTTTGGAACATATAAAGTGACCAAAAGTGACAAGTATTCGGAAATGGACGTTTGTATATAACTTAATTTGTTTCACGTATTATAAACCACGTAAAGAAGAGAGAAAACAAGATGTGGGATAAAAGGAAGTTGCTATAGTGCTAATTTTGTGCTTCAATTCTGTTCCTCTGTTTTTATTTACAAATCATATTAGGTTTGTTCTAAGTTAAATTTGCCCAATTTTGATCAAATTTATAGAAGAAAATAGCAATATTTATAATAACAAATTTATTTCATTAAATTTATTATGAAATATATATTGATAATGTGCATATTGGATAGTATAATTATTGCTATATTTTTCTATAGATTTGATTGAAGTTAGCAAATTTTAATTTAAGATAAATTTAATAGAATATATAAATAAAAGGGTTAATTGGATTGGTACCATTACAATTTCTCAAGATTAGAGATATATCACTACAATTCTTCATATTGGAGATATGCTATTAGAATATATCTTTCCCCACTTTGGGCCCACATACAGTGTATACGAGTTTGGTATTTTCACATATGGACCTATTTGCTCCTCTCTCTCTCTCCCATACGTCCCCATGCTCGTCACGAGCGCTGCTCAGGATCCCTAGCCGCCGGAGTTGATCCTCGTCCCCCGCTGCCGCACGGTCGTCGACCGTGCGGCAGCGGGGGACGAGGATCAACTAAGGCGGCTAGGGTTCCTGAGCGCCGTGCGTGAAGTACTGGAGCATGGGACGTACGAGAGAAAGGAAGAGGGCAAATTGGTCCATACTTGAAAAATATCAAACTCGTATACGCTCCGTGTGGGTCTAAAGTGGGCGAAAATATATTCTAGTAGCATATTTTCAATATGAAGAATTGTAGTGGTATATCTCCGACCATGAAAAATTATAATGATAACAATCCAATTAACCCTAAATAAAAACGGAGCCAGTAACCTTTCAAACGTGGGCGGAATATTTCTTCCTCTAACATTCCGAAACTGTGGCGGAACCACCCAAACTAACTGGGCCCGGGTGCACTGATCTTTGTTGCTAAGCAACTCTGACCCAAATTGGCACTCACCGGTAGTTCCTCGAGTGAAGCCTCGATAAAAGCCACGCTATTCCAGGATCAGCAGACAACACTCACACGAAGGTGAGCCCAGAGATTACAACACAGAATAATTCATACATCTCAGAGTTTGCAGCGGAAAGGAAAATTTATTACAAACTATGTTCAGAGTAGCAAAGTACTACAGAGTTCCAAACTACACAAATTATTCAAGTGTCATAGTCTCAGCGGAAGCAATAAAACATCTAATGAAAGGAAGTGACGTATCGATAAAGCCCATACGAAAAACGTCACTCAGGGGGAAGGGTGGTCAGCACCAGCTGAAGGACCATCCCACTCTACAGACCAACCCGGAGGCAAGGTACACGACCAAGTAAGACTTGCAAACAGATCCTCGAAGTTAGTACCTGAAAAACAGTGCCACAAGCAAGGCTGAGTATACTAATACTCAGCAAGACTGACCCGTCACCGGATATAACATAGTCCGATAACTAGACATGCAAGGCTTTTTGGTTGGTGGGTTTTGTTTTGCCAAAAACGCCACTAAAGGTTGATCCTTATTTTCAGATTTTATTTAGCCATCTTCCAGTTGGATTAACCATTCTAAGTTTGCATCTAACTCTACACAAACATGGTAGAGCAACCATTTAATCAACCAGCAGTATTATCATCATCAAGTTCCACTTGTTACTCTGTGTAACCGAAAACATTAAGCAGTCTCATGCCGTGAGAGGCGGACGATTCCGAATCGAATTTCAACCTGGCCAGGGGAACATAGACCACACGTATGGGAACCAAGTCACCCACACAACATTTCCCCTTTCTTTCCAGTCCGTGGATCCGGGGCACCTTCCCCGGCTACAGAGCCCGACGTCTCTGCACCCGTACGTCCGGACAAAAATAAACCTACCTCTACCAAGAGGGTGCAAGGTCGTTCCACTCGCCGGTCCAATCAGGTACTTCAGCTTACCGATTACCATATTTCTCGACATGTGGCTAGTACTTTCAAACGCTTAACGAAATGAGCCACACCCCGCGACCTTAGCCATTTTTGACTACACCAGCGGGGTATCACAACTACACAACCCCGCCGTTGTCCTTATATTTCAGCAGGAATTAAAGTCAGTCAACTCCTATAATCTCGCGAAAGGCAGGAAAACTCTCGACTTTTACCGTACCTAGTTAGCGGGGCAACTAGTCGAGAAAAAGATCCGGATAACAACCATAGGTACCTAGGGATCATGCACCTAAGGTTTTCGATCAACTCCTAGAAAACGTAAATACGCAATAAAATTATTACAACATATACAAATAGTAAGATGAATATAAAGCGTAAAGTAATGGGATTATGCACCGGGGCTTGCCTTCTTGGGCACTGTTCAAAAGTAGCCTTGGGCTCTTCCGAATATTGGTTCGGGTCTTGATTCAAGTCAGTATAAATAAGAGAAACACTCTCCGGAGTGGTAGTATTCGCGGGCACCAACTCGTAATCACCGCCGAGTAGATTTACCGTTTCTATATGCATGCAGAAATGATATTGTTACAACATGATATAAACATATTTCTTTCCTTCTCTATAAAGTTGTAGTCCGATATAGCATGTGTTTGTTGTGGTGGTCTTAGTTAACTTTATTTTCTGGGCAATCGTTTATAGAGTAGTTATTAAATTTACTTTACTTCATAAAAGAGCTGTGTGGTTTGGTTTTCATTTTTATCATTAAAACATAGCATGCTTTCACTATTTCATAACAACAAATCTACTCATGAGCTAGTGATGAAAAATTAATGTAACACAGATCCGAATTTAAGCATTCATGTATAAATTTCAGCATCTAACCATAAAGCAATTACCACTACTAACTCATGTAGGTAGATCACTCTAGTTACTTCATCTTTTTGTACAGAATGTTTAATATGGATTCTGGTTCTACAAATTTTACGAGAGCAACTTAATAGCATATACTAAGCACTGAAATTTTTCCAGATTCTATACACTTATACAGCAGAGGTGATAAAAAGAATAAAAACAGCAAGCCATTAACAAAGATTAATTCTACAGAAAGTTTTACTAGGGATATGGTTCTCAAATTTTTACCAGAGTCTAATCATGAGCTAGACATACTCCAGAAAAATTATCGAGCTTTATACCCACAAGATAAATTAGTTATGCATTTAACCTAATATGATTTAGCATAAATTTCTCAAGGTGCATTTAACCAGTAATGCATATGAAATTTTTATTACAGATAGAAAATAATCTAAACAAGACCATATCCAAAAACCAAGATCAGTTATGGTATAGATTACTCAGAACAAAAATAGTAAATCTAGCCCTAATATGCTAAGCATGATTATTCACCAAAGCAAAACTCAGTAACTGCAGCTCAAAATTTTTAAACGGGAACACAGAGCTAAAAAGAGACTTCAAAAATAAATATAGGTTTTTCTGAGCATAAAAACTATATATGAAGAATTAAATTGATTAAATAAGCATAAAACATGGTATATAGCAAATGAACTCTAATAAATCTGAAATTTAGGTATTAACAGGGTTTCAGTTGCACATGCACGCAGTAAAAATTTCAGAGAAAGTTAATGTCCATATGTTCCAGTATTAAATCGAGAAAGCTAGCAACAGATTAGAGAATCTTGATTGTTCCAATATGATAACTGTTTTGGTTGGGTTTCATCTTTTTACTGTGATCTTAATATTCTATTAGTGATAACATATCCAAAAATCAAGGTCATTTGCTGAGTATAACTTCATGAACATGCATAAGGTGATTTTCTTATTCTTTTTCTCAGATTAAAATAAAAGAAAAATATGAACATGTGACTGTAACAAAAGTTGTAGTTCTTGTTCTAGGGATTCCAGAACAGTTGAGTTTGCATTTTTACTATTTTTCTACGAATTGTTATGTATTTTCAAAGTTCACAGTTTTGAAGTTTAACCACATTTTGCAGTTTGACCCCTGGAAGTTTTGGTTCTTTTAATTTGGGGTCCCTGGCAGAACTGCACAGAACAGAGGGGCGGCGGCGCTGGGATTTCCGGCGAGAAGAGTCGCCGGCGGCGAGGGGAAAGTGGGGGAAAAGGGAGAGGGGTTCCCGCCGCACCTAATGGTGGTCTTGGCTCGCCGGGAGGTGGACGGAGGAGGCGGGTCCGCAGAGAGGGGCGGCCGGCGGTGGCTCTGCTCGCCGGCGTCCATGCTCCGGTGAGGGAATGAGGGAGAGGATGGGTCGGAGAGCTTCAGGAGAGCGATGGGGTTCCATTTCAGGGGTTGGTTCGGGGCGTGGATGGCCAGAGTAAGGAGCTCCACGGTGAGCTGCGGCTCGCCGGAGTTACTGAACGGAGCGGCGGCGGTTTCTGCGCGCGAGGAGGGTCGTGTTGGCCTTTTATAGGCAAGGGAGGAGGGGGAGGTCGAGCTGGGGGCGAATTTGCCGGGGAGGACGGTGTTGGGGGAGGCGCGCACGGCCGTCGCAGCTCGGCCGGCCATGGTGGTCGCCGTGGCGAGCACAGGAAGGGTGGGGGGCGCGTGGCGAGCTCTTGTGGCTCCAGGAAAGAGTGGGTTTGTGAAACAGGGGGCGCGGGGCTGGTTTTGGGCGGAGGCGCGACGCGTGGGTGGCCAGGTGGCGTCTGCGCCGGCGTACGGCGCCGCCGTGGGCGTGGTGCAGGGAGACGGAGGTGGAAGAAACGGCCAGTGGCAATTTCGTAATTAGACCAAAGTTCCAAAAATCAGTTCTTTAATTTCAATTTTCCTCCATCTTCTTGGCCTCAAATGAAAACGTGTTGAATACTACTTTTGCTCAGTTTTTCGAGATCTACAACTTTCGTGTTATGCACTTTTTCATTCGAGCAATGGTTTGAGAGTTATTTAATTATTTCAAAAACTGCCATTTTAAGATATGTATCATTTCATGTGAATTTTGGCACTTTTACTCCTAGGCTTCAACTAGGTTTTTGTTTGAAATGACATGGTGAATATGTATATTCATTTTCCTATGCATAAGTGCATTGGTTTGAAAGTTATTTTTAACTTCCTTATTACTAGAAATTGAACTCTTGTTGATTTAATTTGTTTGAATTAGTAGCTCTTCACAAATCAAAGAATGGTTCCATTGATCTTTGCATTTGAGGGCTTTCCAGTTTGGGTTTGATTTGCATAGAAAGTTTATAGCTCATTAGGAAATATGTATTTTAGTGTCTTATTACCACACATGTCATGTCAAGTTTAAAAGTGTACAAAATATTGTTTTTCAAACACATTGCACTCAAACACATGCACACAAGTTTGCAAGAACTAGACATAGGGTTCTTATCTAAGTTTTCTTAGCTTATTTGTGTGTGAAGTTATGTTAATTGCCTGGCTTTGGTTAAACTGACACCAGAGGTGTCACAGCCTACCCCCCTTAAAAAGAATGTCGTCCCGAGATTCAGGTGAATATGCTAAGTGTGGACAGTGTGTGTGCCTTTGGTTGGTGAAACCAGAAGGTAGACATTATTACCGCCTTCGAGTTGCAAAGATTTTCTTCTTTTTATCCAAATAACTCATTTGGCTAGAGTGGTCAGCTCTAAGATTTTCTTGTATTACCTTTGGTTGTTATGCTACCTAATGATCAAGTCTGGTCCAATTATTTAGTGGTCTTCGGTTTGTGACAAACTCAGAGGAGTTCGACACCTTTGATCATATGACGCTTTATATAGTGACATTTTCAAGCTTGCTTGATAGCTGGGCGAGAACTCTGCTAAAAACGGGCAATTGTCTTCATGGTTGTCATAATGAATGGTGTAAGATCTTAGCATGTCTTTTAAGATTCGGTCCACTTTTCAGTTTGACATCGGTTCCAGGATGATAAGCTGAACTTCGGATCAGTTTGGTGACAGGAGAAGATTGCAAGGGATTTCCCAAAAAGTGTGCTAGGAATTGAGTGCCACTATTGGAATTGATTGTATGTGGTATGATATGTAGACCACAATGTGATCAAGATGAATACCGGTACACTTCTTGGTAGTATGAATAGTGTGTAATTGAAGAAAAGGTCGGTTGTCGATAATGATCCATATAGAATCAGGCCTTGGAGAGGTGTTGGCAAACCAATCATGAAATCCATAATCGGCAAAAATTGGAGTGTAACGGGTATTTATAAGTGGTCTCGGTATAGCATTATGAGATATATTTAGTGAGAAATTTTGCCTAGGGTCTTGATATATTTCGTTAATACCCAAGTGACTAGAAAGCTTTGGAAGGGGTGACCTATCAAGAATTGGTTTTCGGAGATCATGATTCATTTTATCCACTATGGAGATTCGAACGATAAAAATGGTATCCTTACCGAAGTAAAACATTTAGGTTTCTCCATTCTTTAGCAGAGCTTGTGCTTGACGATTTTCTCAGGACAGATTCTGGGTAGTTGATAGAATTGATCATAACTGAGGAATCCAAGGTCAAAAAATTCTCAAATTTTTACTGGGGGTGCCTAAGATAATTTTGATCATTTCCTCTAGTCATCTCCAACTCAGAAACAGAGCTTAAGATAGTCAAATCATTAAGTGTTTGCCTAAAGGTTGACCCAGATTTCAGACTGAACAGAGGGCTAGTATTTTGACTGTAAATACCAAACCACTTGAAACAAAATTCTCAAAAATTTTCAGTAGCTTCTAGACTCAGTTATACACAACATTCATGTTGAAAGTTTTCTCAGGAAAAGCTTTTAATTGGGTCGAAAAAATTCATGTGTCCAGACTGCTACAAGTTGATAGAATTATAGGGGTTTACCAAACGGCTGAATTTTGTGGGTTACACTTCTCTAAAAATTTTCAAATTTTTACAGCAGTAAGAGATTTGTTTTACTACATTTGGTTCCACAGGCTCAACTTATTTTGAGGTAGTTGATCAGGTCTAAAAATTTGGGTTTCTCTTCTGTACCTGCCGGTCCACTTATATCTGTAACGTCCCGCCTCCCCGAGGCCGGGTCCGCTTACATCTGGCTTTTTTCTAGGATGGAGATCTTATTCTTCGGCAGAAGCAAACTTTTCTCAAGACATTCTTGCTCAATATGCTTTTATTTAATAGTTGGTACTTGTTTTGAGAAAGATGCATGATGTTTCAATGCCATGATATAGATGATACAATGGCCACTTATGATGCAGGTTTGTTGCATGCAGTTAGGTGATGCACCCTTAGTATGCTTATGATGATGCAATACAAATATGAGATAACCATACTTTGATGAAGTGATGCATATGGCGTGATGCATTTGTCTACTGCTAGTTGGTTGATATGCGGGTCATGGTGTGTAACTGTTGATGCACATGGTTTAGATGCATGATGTGGCATATCTGTTTGGTAGGATGATCATGCATATGGCATGTGGTGCTCAGGTTGCAATGCAGATTAGCCACTGGAAGGTCAGGCAAGTACTCTTAATTTTTGTTGAACCAAAATAGAACTCAAACAAATCAACACATTATTCAGGTTGCGAGAAAATAGATTGCCACGGAGTCACTATCACAGACCAAGATACCAGCACG
Source organism: Panicum virgatum (assembly GCF_016808335.1). Classification (NCBI taxonomy): domain Eukaryota; kingdom Viridiplantae; phylum Streptophyta; class Magnoliopsida; order Poales; family Poaceae; genus Panicum; species Panicum virgatum. Next base: position 14,522,872 of record NC_053153.1, on the reverse strand, counting down.
CACCTAGTAGCACAATCGTGTTGCGGTAGCACACACGAGGCCCTAGGTTCCGTCGTGGCACCTTAGGTTAGTGACGAACACCACGACAAGGTAAAAACCTAGCAACCCAACTAATGATCGTGGCAAGAAAGGAAGATGAAGAGCCAGATAATATTCACAATTCCTTCCCAGATGCATATGTGATTTAAATCGTGGGAATGTAATAACAATGCATCGGTAGTACTTTTGCTACAAGTATTGCATGAATGTTGCAGTCATGATTATGCATGATATTCTAGCATTTTTGTGCACCTATTTTTAGTTTTCAAAAGACCCATTTGAGCAAGAAGGGCAATGAGAATTCCTTCAACTCGTCCACGTAATTTTAGTCATCCCTTGTGCCATTCTTCTTTTTGTTGAGCTATTGATAACCAGCATCCAAAGGTTGATGGACAATGTGCTTCAAAAATATGGAAGGCTTATCACCAGCAATATGGTCCCTAACATTGGTATGATTCAAAGGATAGATGAGCAGATGAGTAGAACTCGAAAGGCATGGTTAACCGAACATGCAGGAAGCTGTAGGTTATGAGAAAACTCATAACTCGCGTTCTGTTCATCAAAATGCCTTGAAATTTTTACAAGAGTTAGATAATTTCATGTGCTACAACTTTGGTAGTCAACTCAGAGGCTAAAACATTGATTAAGATGGTTGAAATATTCAGTCTTCGCTTCTCTGTTCTGGCTGTTTTCAGCAGGCCGGGCAATAGTGTTTTGCCTATAACTTGGAGTATACTAACATTAAGAAGCTGAAAATTTGTGAGAATTTAGGTCATGAAATTTTGTGACCACTTGGTTATTCAACTCACATCCAAGAAGAGTCATATCCAAGGATGAAAATTTTAGCAATATCCCATAGGATATAAATTGGAAGATGAGAGTTCGATTGTACTAGAGGTAACTTTATAATTTCATAACTCTAGATTTAGGTAAAAAAAATTCAAAAATTTCCAGGGCATTCCTAATATGATTGTGCACAATTTTGTCTAACCAAGCCTAGTTCCAAATTAGATTTTAAGGTGGTCATGTTCTCAAGTTCTCAACTTGCTATCTACACAGAAAACTCAGCAACCAAAGGGCTAGTGTTTTGTTCACCAGGAACAATCTACTTGGCATAAAATTCTCAAATTTTTGCAGAAGATGCCCAAGGTAGTGAGGAACATTTCATCTAGTCAACACTAAGGCCAGTTCAGATCGTAACAAGGTTTAATGCTCAAGGTTTTGAAGTGATGTCAAACCAGAAAACAGATTGTCCAGAGAGTGAGTAATTTGACCATATCTACCAAACCACTTGACAAAGATAATTCAACATTTTACAGTAAGTTCTTCATCAAGTTACCTACAACTTTTGTGTTGAATGATTTTTCAGATAAGCATCTTAAGGTGGTCGAAAAATTCAGTTTAGGCAGACTGCTCCGAGTGGACAGATTTGCAGAAGGTTATTATAAATTTAAAAACACTAAGGTGGGAAGCTTCAAAAATTCTCATATTTTTACAGAAGCTTGGAATTTTGCGTAGCTACATTTCACCTTACAGACCAAACTCATTTTGAGTTAATCTTCATATTTTCAAAATTCGAGGAATCTAGAATTCCAGATTTTTACAGATTACCTAGATGATCCTTAATGATGAATTTGTAACCTTTTTGATTGGGATTTCTTTTAAACATTTCTTTGCTAAAGGTTTAGGGATGAATGCAGAACCTATCCGTCCTCACCAAGGAAAAGAATTGCCAAGTAACATTGGTCTTACGTGGTTAGCTTCGGTGGCATACATAATACGTCTCTCGCTATATAGCTACTCGATATAGATATCTAGCCTAGGATTCGATTTCGAGTTAGCATACCTGCAGAAGATTGACAGTATATAAAATGAACCTTTCGTGCCAGCACTCACGAAAGCGTTCCCATTCATTACCGATCACTATAGAATCGGCATCCATACCATTACCGCCGTATGGACAACGTTAAGCATACGTTATCGAAACAACGTATTGACTGAGTACCGTCTTTGACGGGGAATTGAATTCCAATTTCGAACCATTACTCCCCATATAATCAACCGCAGTTGGTATATGAGCAGCAGCTCAAGTAGGCCACTGCTTGAGCTTCAGCGTTCGGCTCGCATCACCGACGGGAAGGTCAGACTCCCTCAGCTGACTGAGTAAGCATACCTCCGCGACGACGATGTAGTTACAGAATTTAAATACTGAAAAGTAATGTGCTGGAAGTTAGCCATACAAAATAAGCTACCTGATTATACCCATAAGATCCGCTAGGGCTTTACGTTCTAGACTTGTCCTTGGAGATCCTAAACTCTTTCAAAAACTTTAGTAGTTTTGAAGTCAAGTTTTAATTTGTTGTTTTGAAAACCGAGGCTGTCATCTCTGGTAGGCTGTCTGCGAGCTCTGATGCCAGCTGTGGCGGAACCACCCAAACTAACTGGGCCCGGGTGCACTGATCTTTGTTGCTAAGCAACTCTGACCCAAATTGGCACTCACCGGTAGTTCCTCGAGTGAAGCCTCGATAAAAGCCACGCTATTCCAGGATCAGCAGACAACACTCACACGAAGGTGAGCCCAGAGATTACAACACAGAATAATTCATACATCTCAGAGTTTGCAGCGGAAAGGAAAATTTATTACAAACCATGTTCAGAGTAGCAAAGTACTACAGAGTTCCAAACTACACAAATTATTCAAGTGTCATAGTCTCAGCGGAAGCAATAAAACATCTAACGAAAGGAAGTGACGTATCGATAAAGCCCATACGAAAAGCGTCACTCAGGGGGAAGGGTGGTCAGCACCAGCTGAAGGACCATCCCACTCTACAGACCAACCCGGAGGCAAGGTACACGACCAAGTAAGACTTGCAAACAGATCCTCGAAGTTAGTACCTGAAAAACAGTGCCACAAGCAAGGCTGAGTATACTAATACTCAGCAAGACTGACCCGTCACCGGATATAACATAGTCCGATAACTAGACATGCAAGGCTTTTTGGTTGGTTGGTTTTGTTTTGCCAAAAACACCACTAAAGGTTGATCCTTATTTTCAGATTTTATTTAGCCATCTTCCAGTTGGATTAACCATTCTAAGTTTGCATCTAACTCTACACAAACATGGTAGAGCAACCATTTAATCAACCAGCAGTATTATCATCATCATATTCCACTTGTTACTCTGTGTGACCGAAAACATTAAGCAGTCTCATGCCGTGAGAGGCGGACGATTCCGAATCGAATTTCAACCTGGCCAGGGGAACCTAGACCACACGTATGGGAACCAAGTCACCCACACAACATTTCCCCTTTCTTTCCAGTCCGTGGATCCGGGGCACCCTCCCCGACTACAGAGCCCGACGTCTCTGCACCCGTACGTCCGGACAAAAATAAACCTACCTCTACCAAGAGGGTGCAAGGTCGTTCCACTCGCCGGTCCAATCAGGTACTTCAGCTTACCGATTACCATATTTCTCGACATGTGGCTAGTACTTTCAAACGCTTAACGAAATGAGCCACACCCCGCGACCTTAGCCATTTTTGACTACACCAGCGGGGTATCACAACTACACAACCCCGCCGTTGTCCTTATATTTCAGCAGGAATTAAAGTCAGTCAACTCCTATAATCTCGCGAAAGGCAGGAAACCTCTCGACTTTTACCGTACCTAGTTAGCGGGGCAACTAGTCGAGAAAAAGATCCGGATAACAACCATAGGTACCTAGGGATCATGCACCTAAGGTTTTCGATCAACTCCTAGAAAACGTAAATGCGCAATAAAATTATTACAACATATACAAATAGTAAGATGAATATAAAGCGTAAAATAATGGGATTATGCACCGGGGCTTGTCTTTTTGGGCACTGTTCAAAAGTAGCCTTGGGCTCTTCCGAACATTGGTTCGGGTCTTGATTCAAGTCAGTATAAATAAGAGAAACACTCTCCGGAGTGGTAGTATTCGCGGGCACCAACTCGTAATCACCGCCGAGTAGATTTACCGTTTCTATATGCATGCAGAAATGATATTGTTACAACATGATATAAACATATTTCTTTCCTTCTCTATAAAGTTGTAGTCCGATATAGCATGTGTTTGTTGTGGTGGTCTTAGTTAACTTTATTTTCTGGGCAATCGTTTATAGAGTAGTTATTAAATTCACTTTACTTCATAAAAGAGCTGTGTGGTTTGGTTTTCATTTTTATCATTAAAACATAGCATGCTTTCACTATTTCATAACAACAAATCTACTCATGAGCTAGTGATGAAAAATTAATGTAACACAGATTCGAATTTAAGCATTCATGTATAAATTTCAGCATCTAACCATAAAGCAATTACCACTACTAACTCATGTAGGTAGATCACTCTAGTTACTTCATCTTTTTGTACATAATTTTTAATATGGATTCTGGTCCTACAAATTTTACGAGAGCAACTTAATAGCATATACTAAGCACTGAAATTTTTCCAGATTTTATACACTTATACAGCAGAGGTGATAAAAAGAATAAAAACAGCAAGCCATTAACAAAGATTAATTCTACAGAAAGTTTTAATAGGGATATGGTTCTCAAATTTTTACCAGAGTCTAATCATGAGCTAGACATACTCCAGAAAAATTATCGAGCTTTATAACCACCATATAAATTAGTTATGCATTTAACTTAACATGATTTAACATAAATTTCTCAAGGTGCATTTAACCAGTACTGCATATGAAATTTTTATTACAGATAGAACATACTCTAAACAAGACCATGTCCAAAAACCAAGATCCGTTATGGTATAGATTACTCAGAACAAAAATAGTAAATGTAGCCCTAAGATGCAAAGCATGATTATTCACCAAAGCAAAACTCAGTAACTACAGTTCAAAATTTTTAAACGGGAACACAGAGCTGAAAAGAGACTTTAGAAATAAATATAGGTTTTTCTGAGCACAAGAACTATATATGAAGAATTAAATTGATTAAAAAAGCATAAAACATGGTATATAGCAATTGAACTCTAATAAATCTGAAATTTAGGTATTAACAGGGTTTCAGTTGCGCATGCACGCAATAAAAATTCCAGAGCAAGTTCATGTGCATATGTTCCAGTATTAAATCATGAAAGCTAGCAACAGATTAGAGAATCTTGATTGTTCCAACATGATAACTGTTTTGGTTGTGTTTCATCTTTTTACTGTGATCTTAGTATTCCATTAGTGATAACATATCCAAAAATCAAGGTCATTTTCTGAGTATAACTTCATGAACATGCATAAGGTGATTTTCTTATTCTTTTTCTCAGATTAAAATAAAAGAAAAATATGAACATGTGACTGTAACAAAAGTTGTAGTTCTTGTTCTAAGGATTCCAGAACAGTTGAGTTTGCATTTTTACGATTTTTCTACGAATTGTTATGTATTTTCAAAGTTCACAGTTTTGAAGTTTAACCGCATTTTGCAGTTTCACCCCTGGAAGTTTTGGTTCTTTTAATTTGGGGTCCCTGGCAGAACTGCACAGAACAGAGGGGCGGCGGCGCTGGGATTTCCGGCGAGGAGAGTCGCCGGTGGCGAGGGGAAAGTGGGGGAAAAGGGAGAGGGGTTCACGCCGCACCTAATGGTGGTCTTGGCTCGCCGGGAGGTGGACGGAGGAGGCGGGTCCGCGGAGAGGGGCGGCCGGCGGTGGCTCTGCTCGCCGGCGTCCATGCTCCGGTGAGGGAAGAGGGAGAGGATGGGTCGGAGAGCTTCAGGAGGGCGATGGGGTTCCATTTCAGGGGTTGGTTCGGGGCGTGGATGGCCAGAGTAAGGAGCTCCACGGTGAGCTGCGGCTCGCCGGTGTTACTGAACGGAGCGGCGGCGGTTTCTGTGCGCGAGGAGGGTTGTGTTGGCCTTTTATAGGCAAGGGAGGAGGGGGAGGTCGAGCTGGGGGCGAATTTGCCGGGGAGGACGGTGCTGGGGGAGGCGCGCACGGCCGTGGCAGCTCGGCCGGCCATGGTGGTCGCCGTGGCGAGCACAGGAAGGGTTGGGGGCGCGTGGCGAGCTCTTGTGGCGCCAGGAAAGAGTGGGTTTGTGAAACAGGGGGCGCGGGGCTGGTTTTGGGCGGAGGCCCGACGCGTGGGTGGCCAGGTGGCGTCTGCGCCGGCGTACGGCGCCGCCGTGGGCGTGGTGCAGGGAGACGGAGGTGGAAGAAACGGTCAGTGGCAATTTCGTAATTAGACCAAAGTTCCAAAACTGAGTTCTGTAATTTCAATTTTTCTCCATCTTCTTTGCCTCAAATGAAAAAGTGTTGAATACCACTTTTGCTCAGTTTTTCGAGATCTACAACTTTTGTGTTATGCACTTTTTCATTCGAGCAATGGTTTGAGAGTTATTTAATTATTTCAAAAACTGCCATTTTAAGATATGTATCATTTCATGTGAATTTTGGCACTTTTACTCCTAGGCTTCAACTAGGTTTTTGTTTGAAATGGCATGGTGAATATGTATATTCATTTTCCTATGCATAAGTGCATTGGTTTGAAAGTTATTTTTAACTTCCTTATTACTAGAAATTGAACTCTTGTTGATTTAATTTGTTTGAATTAGTAGCTCTTCACAAATCAAAGAATGGTTCCATTGATCTTTGCATTTGAGGGCTTTCCAGTTTGGGTTTGATTTGCATAGAAAGTTTATAGCTCATTAGAAAATATGTATTTTAGTGTCTTATTACCACACATGTCAAGTCAAGTTTAAAAGTGTACCAAATATTGTTTTTCAAACACATTGCACTCAAACACATGCACACAAGTTTGCAAGAACTAGACATAGGGTTCTTATCTAAGTTTTCTTAACTTATTTGTGTGTGAAGTTATGTTAATTGCCTGGCTTTGGTTAAACTGACACCAGAGGTGTCACAGAAACCGTAGCCGTCTTTGAGAACTTGACTTCCACACGCGTCATCCTTCCCAAACCCCACGACACCATGGCCGCATCCAGCGGCGGCGCTGGCGCCGGTACGATCTCCGCCGAGGCGAGTGCCGCGCTTGGCGAGGGCATCGGGCTGGTGTTCGGGCGGTGGACCGCGCTGTAGATGTGTCATGGCCGATGCCACGACGACTGATGAGCTGTAGTTAAGGAGAGACGTAGTATTATATTTTACGCTTTCTTTGCTTAAGAAACAAGAATTGTAATGTGGGCCGGAGGCCGTGAGCATGGAGCATAAAGCTACCCGCGTGTAAGAGGAGAACTGAGATTTTGCAATTGAAGAAATGAACTCGGAGAGGACAACCTGTCCTCGTTCCGTTCCCCCAACTTATCCACCATTTGTGCGTGCTCACGTCCCGGCGATCGCCGGCGGCCAAGGGTAGTGACAGTGGTATCAAATTCGGTCTCCTCGGCACGCTATCGCTCGACTCATCCCTGGTCAGGTACGCTTCACCGGCGTTCCGACTTTGCTCCGCCGATCCTACTTGGGATTTCGGCGTCCACGCCCCGCCGCTGACTTCCAGTCACCGACGGCCACAGCAGACCGCCGGTTAGCCGTTCCGGCGCCGTCGTCCACTCCAATTCCTCTCGCGCCGCTTAGGATATAGTGGGGTTCCGTTGATTTGGGGGGATTTTCTTCACGTTCCTGGATCTCGAGATTTGGTTCCACGGGTGGAGCTGTAGTCCCAACGATCCCGTCGACCTTGATCCGGCAAACGATTCGGGTTGTCGAGTTGATTTTGCCAGCACATCGCGATGCGTTATCCTCCCGTAATTCCCAATCACGCTAGGTCGGTTTGCGGAGGGATTCAGCCACGGCGCCACCAAAGCCATCTGTTCAGACACAGTTCGTGCTGGACGCGATGGATGATACAGCTGTAAGGGATGATGCTCGTTGGGAGCGCATGACAAAAAGCATTGATCTATTGTTCGCGCGGATGGGAAGTTTGGAGCACAACCAGCACCTTACAGCGGGCCAAATAGACATCAGTGTGCAAGTGATTGAGCAAGTTCTGAAAGATCAGGCCGCTCTCACCAAGCAGATCGAGGCTACAGGACAGGCAGTCGCTCAGCTGACCTCGCAGCAGCGGAATCCACATCATCTTCCTGTTCATCCAGATTCGGATCACTCGGCTCACCAGGTTCCTCGTCGCCCTGCGGGTACCAATACTGATTCTGAATATCATGGTGGTTTTCAGGGATTTGGAGAGCATGCGCGACATCACCGACATGCTATCCCGAAGCTGGCTTTCCCTAAATTTGAGGGGGATAATCCACTGATCTGGAAGGATAAGTGTCTGAATTTTTTCCAGCTGTATGAGCTTCCCCCAAGTTTGTGGACATCAACAGCAGCAATGAATATGGATGGCCCATCTGCGAAGTGGTTACAGATCTACAAGCTCAGGTATGGTTTGGGTGATTGGGACCAATTCGTTTCAGCAGTAGTTGATCAGTTCGGTTCTCATGACTATAGTTCTGCTATGAATGAGTTGCTGGATCTCACACACAATTCAACTCTAGAGGAATACCTCTCAGCATTTACTGATTTGCAGTTCCATGTGTCTATGCGTAACCCTGGTTTGGATGAGGTGTTTTTCATTTCACAGTTCATCAGAGGTCTGAAACCTGAGATCAGAGATGTGGTACAGTTTCAGATGCCTGCTACAATGATCAAAGCAACACAGCTAGCTAAACTACAGCAGCAAGTTCTTGAGCGAAACAAAGGCCATTCTTCTAAGTCTTATGGCTCCAACAAATACACTGTTGGCTCTTCTAAGGTGGAATCCAAACCTCCATTTCAGAAACCTAATTTGTGGAAGGAGAGGAAAGTGTGGGAATATCGCAAGGCTAATGATTTGTGTTTCTACTGTGTGGAGAAATTTGATCCAGCACATGTAGCTGTCTGTACTAAAAGGCCACAAGCTCAAGTTAATGCATTGGTAGTTAATGATTTGGACATGCCTCTCTCTGAAGAAGTCATTCAACAATTACTTGATGAGGATTCTCTACCCACAGCATTTGGTCAATTATCCCTTCATGCCCTGGCTGGCACTGAAGCATCTGATGCCATTAGGCTGCAAGCCAAAGTGAAGAACAAAACTATGTTGATTTTGGTGGACAGTGGGAGTTCTCACAGCTTTGTCAATGCTGACTTTCTCTCTCAAGTGGGTATTGTTCCACTACCAACGGTTCCCTTGCAAGTCCAGACAGCTGATGGTCATACTATGGTTACTGACCAATGGGTTCCTGGTTTTACTTGGTGGTGTCAAGGGCACACTTTAAAATCTGACATGAAAGTCCTTCAGTTGGGTGCTTATGATGACATTCTGGGTTTTGATTGGTTGCAAGCCCATAGTCCAATGCATTGTGACTGGCAGAACAGAACTATTGAGTTCCAGGAATTGGGTAAATCATTCAAGCTGCAAAGGATTGCTCCACCAGCTCTAGGGGTGGGGAAGCTATCAGCTCGCCAGTTGTTGAAGTTCTGTGTAGGAAATAAGGTCAGTGCTTTTGCTATTGTGGACATTCTGGACACTACTTCTGCTTTACCTATACCTGCACCTGTTCAGTCTTTGCTGCATGAGTTTGCTGAAGTATTTCAGAAACCTGTTAACCTACCACCTGTTAGGACCTATGATCACACTATTCCTCTTGTGCCCAATGCTTCTCCAGTTAATTCAAAACCCTATAGATATTCTCCTTTGCACAAAGATGAGATTGAAAGATAGGTTAAAGAACTATTATCAGCTGGTTTGATTACACACAGTACCTCTCCCTTTGCATCACCTGTCTTGTTAGTTCAAAAGAAAGATGGTAGTTGGCGATTTTGTGTGGATTATAGGAAACTAAATGCCCTTACTATAAAGAATAGGTTCCCTTTACCTATTATAGAGGAGATTTTGGATGAATTGGTGGGCACCAAATATTTTACCAAGCTGGATATGACAGCTGGTTATCATCAGATTCGTATGTGTGCTGAGGATGAGCATAAAACTGCCTTCAAGACCCACCATGGGCACTATCATTTCAAGCTCATGCCCTTTGGCCTCACTAATGCACCAGCTACTTTTCAGTGTGTTATGAATGAGGTTTTGCAGCCTTTTCTCAGAAAATTTGTACTTGTTTTCCTGGATGATATTTTGATCTATAGCAAGACTTTGGATGAGCATGTACACCACCTCAGAGCAGTGCTGGAAAAGCTCAAGTTCCATCAGTTTTATCTGAAAATGAGCAAATGTTCCTTTGCCCAGTCACAAATTGACTATTTGGGTCATATTATTTCCCAGGATGGAGTTGCTACTGACCCTTCCAAAACTCAGGCAATGCAGACTTGGCCATTACCCACTACAGTCATTGAGTTAAGGGGTTGACTGGGTATTATAGGAGATTTGTGCAGAACTATGGCATTATTGCCAAACCACTGACTCAACTCTTAAGGAAGAAACAATTTCTCTGGACAACAGAAGCCACTGCAGCATTCTGTGCTCTGAAACAGGCTATGACACAAACACCTGTACTTCAGTTGCCTGATTTTTCCCAGCCCTTTGTGGTGGAGACTGATGCTTGTGCAACTGGTATTGGTGCTGTCTTGATGCAAGGGGGTCGTCCTATAGCTTATTTGAGCAAGGCTTTGGGGCCAACACGCCAGCATCTGTCCATTTATGAGAAGGAATTTCTTGCACTCATTATGGCTGTGGAGAAGTGGAGGTCTTATCTGCAGAGACAGGAATTCATTATCCAGTCTGACCACAAGAGTTTATCTTATCTCTCTGAACAAAATTTGCAATCTGATTTGCAAAGGAAAGCAATGACCCGCTTGATGGGTTTACAATTCAGAGTGGTGTACAAGAAAGGCAAGGAAAATTTAGCTGCGGATGCATTATCTCGAGTGGGACACTTAATGGCAATTCAAGCAGTGTCTGAAATCAAACCTTTGTGGCTGCAGGAGGTTCTAAATTCCTATGTCACAGATGCAAATGCTCAAATTCAGCTGACTCAGCTGACCCTAGCCTCACCTGATCCTCAGGGGTATTCCTTGATGGATGGCCTCATCAGATATCATGGTCATATTTGGATTGGAGAGAATACAGCAGTCAGAACTAAGATTATTGCTGCACTACACTCCAGCCCCATTGGAGGCCATTCTGGCATTCAGGCCACTTATTACAGAGTCAAACAGCTATTCCATTGGAAAGGCATGAAACAAGATGTTGAACACTTTGTCAAACAATGCACAATTTGCCAACAAGCCAAGCATGAGCATTCTCATCCAGCAGGACTTCTCCAACCTCTTCCCCTTCCACAAGGTGCATGGCAGGATATATCTCTGGATTTCATAGAGGGATTACCATTGTCAGGGGGCTCCAATGTCATTTTGGAGGTGGTTGATCGTTTCACTAAATATGCACACTTCATGGCACTCAAACACCCTTTTACTGCTACTCAAGTGGCTAAATGTTTGCTGGATTCAGTGGTTAAATTGCATGGAGTACCTAGAACCATGGTTTCTGATCGTGACCGAATATTTCTGAGTTCAGTATGGAAAGAGCTCTTTACCTTGCTGGATACCAAACTACTCTATAGTACAGCATATCACCCTCAAACCGATGGTCAAACCGAACGAGTTAACCAATGTTTGGAGATGTATCTACGCTGTGCAGTGCATCATACTCCTCACAAATGGAAGTCTTGGTTATCCCTAGCAGAGCTGTGGTACAACACATCTTGGCATTCATCATTGGGGTGTTCTCCATTTCGAGCTTTGTATGGCCATGATCCCAACATGGGTGCTACACCAGTGCTGACAGAGACTACTAATTTGTCAGTCACAGAGATGCTGGAAGAAAGGGCTACTCATACTGCTCTTTTGAGGGAACAGTTGGCTATTGCCCAGACTCGAATGAAGCATCAAGCTGACCGTAAGAGGTCTGATAGAATGTTTCAGGTGGGGGAGCAAGTGTTACTGAAACTCCAACCATACGCTCAAGCTTCAGTGGCGAACAGACCTTATCCTAAGTTGGCTTACAAGTACTATGGCCCCTTTGCTGTGTTGGAACGAGTTGGTTCTGTGGCCTACCGCCTGGATCTTCAACCTGGCTGTTTGGTTCATCCAGTATTTCATGTTTCGCAACTCAAACCCTTTACCCCTGATCATTCTCCAGTCTTTTCAGATATCACTAAGCTTGCTGATTTGAGCGCAACTACACTGGAACCTGAGAAGATCCTACAAAGGCGGTTGGTGAAGAAGGGCAACAAAGCCATTCCACAGGTTCTTCTGAAGTGGACCAGCCTACCCGAGTCGTCCGCTACATGGGAAGATTACTACGTCGTCAAGCACCATTTTCCAAATGCTGTTGCTTGGGGACAAGCAACCTCTGAAGGGGGAGGCAATGTCATGGCCGACGCCACGACGACTGATGAGCTGTAGTTAAGGAGAGACGTAGTATTATATTTTACGCTTTCTTTGCTTAAGAAACGAGAATTGTAATGTGGGCCGGAGGCCGTGAGCGTGGAGCATAAAGCTACCCGCGTGTAAGAGGAGAACTGAGATTTTGCAATTGAAGAAACGAACTCGAAGAGGACAACCTGTCCTCGTTCCGTTCCCCCAACTTATCCACCATTTGTGCGTGCTCACGTCCCGGCGATCGCCGGCGGCCAAGGGTAGTGACAAGATGGAGGTGGAGAACCAGTGGGGCGGCCACGACTCCCGCGCGAAGGCCGACAACTTCGCCGCGTCCGTCCTCTCCTGGCTCTGCAACTCCAAGGGTACCTTGCTGCACCCTTTCCATCAACATTCGCCTCTGATTTTATTGGCCTTGATGCGGAATCTTGTAGTTAAGGCGTGTGTTTGATAGTGGGTTTTGAGATAGTTTTGAAATCTGCTGGCTTCGTCCAGAGAATTTGGAGTTGGGGCCTATTTTATTAAGTTCTCTTTACGTGTGCCTCAATTGAGCGTGTATTCGAAATTCTAGGTTATGTGCATGATTTAATTCTCTATAGGAAGAACACCACCCTTTGTGTGAATTGATCATTTTAATTGTTGTGATTATTTATTGGGCAACATGAGGTTTTCTAATTCTTTGTTGGGGCTGCCCTCTTGGATTGTCATGATCTAATCTAAATAGTTGAAAGATGATCATTTACACCAAATTGCCATAAAATAGGATGGGTGGCCTATTTGGCATAAATTTTGTGATGAAATCGCCAAATTGTCATTAGCGTGTGTTGTGCTGACAGCGTTGAATTGCTAGCTTATACATAGAAACATATTAGTATAACGGACACTGACAAACTGTAGTGATTCTAAGCTGAATATAGGTTTATAAGTTGAGTGCCATGGTATTGCGTTGATCAAATACTTGAGCAACAATGGTTATCCAGTCAGCTGCTTTTGGCACAGATGCTGCCTTGGCATTAGGTTGTTCTCGTACTCTTATGCAATTAAAGAAATATGGACAACTTTACCACCGTTAAGAAGGTCTACGGGTTTGGTTGAGTTTTAGGGCACATTTGTGGCACTCTATTGCTTTATTGTTAGCCACAAACTCCATATTTGATACTTTGTGCTTAGCCTTACGCTGCCTATAAACTCCTAATGGATTCTGTTGCCCTCAGGGGAACATAGCCGTATTCAATTGGATTCTGTTTATTCATCTTTTATTTGAATACTGGAATTTTGGTTCCCTTTTTTATGGCTTCAGTATAATTTTAGGAATCAAGATTTTGCATCCAGTTTTGATTTTTCATGTTTATGGTTCAATTTTCTGAACTTGGAAACTTTTGTATCCCATTTGTATTGACAAGGTTTCTTTTCAGGCCCACATTATTTCGAAGACTTGGCGGATATGATGGATGCCGAGATATCTGAATTGTTCAATGCCGACTTTCAGGATAATAGTATTGAGGAGGTAGTTATTTCCCCTGTCTATTCATGTTCAGCATCAACCTACATTTTAACTGTTAAATTGATAAAGTTTTGCCCCTGCCGAATCTAGTTCGGTTAAAACTGTATGGGTACATATTTTTTATTACTGTTTTCAAATGTGGATCTGTATGCATATTTCTTTCTTACCAAAAACGATGTTTGTTCTTGATTTAACATTAGCTGAATATATGTATGTTGGGGTACGCAGATGTCACTTTTACTCTTGTTGATCAGCACATTAAGGATTGTTGTACTTGCTTACCCTTCACGTGAACTAATTTATTCTTTCCAATTGGTTATGTAAAGGAGATGTCAGATGTGTTCAAGACATGAGTGTACTGTGTACATGATATTACCCATTTGGATCATGACACCTGCCTTTGAGTTAATTGTTATGTGCCAGATGGGGAGCCCAAGAAGTAATGGTTGATAAGCACTTGGATGGTAATGGACATTAATCTAATTTTACTGAGTGAATGTTGGGGTTGGGGAGTTCATGTGCATTACGTGACACATATTATTGAAAAAAATAGCTATTGTTTCCTCAGATGAATTTGATCTTGTTCTATATGAATTACTATATCTAATTTTTCTACACGGGACTCTGAAGTTATTTAAAAGTCTATAGCACACAATCTGATTTTTTTTCGGTAATCAAGGGCAAACTGTATTAACTAAGTGCTATTTATTTGTGCAAAGCATAACATATGTTGATTAGTTTCACTATTTTTTTTGTTGCAAACAGGTCGCTAAACAGTTACTGATTATGCATGAAGAATGCCTGCAAAGTAACTATTCGTCTATAGAGAAGTTAAGGAATTCACATGTTCAGGGGAATGCTGTTTCCCAAAGTAGACAGGTATGTACTAGTGGGTGCACATTTCTCGTGTGTAAGATGGGGACATTAAACATCATTTCCTTCCTAATTAGAGCTGGGCGACCATAGTCACTTGTTTTGGGATATGTTGATTTGAATGTAGCCAATAATTTATTGGATATCACATAAGCTTGCTTTCATTCCTTCCATTAGCTGGTTGGAGCAGATTAGTTTCAAAATTACAATTGACCCAGATGTTTGGCTGTGAAGCCTACCAGTTCATTGGAGCTTTTGCTTAGGTTTTCCCTCAACAAAGTAAATTTGAGGAGTTGCTAGCCTTGCGAATACCTTGAGCTGATATGTGTATGCTATATTGACTATGGAGGTTGATGTTGATATGAATCATTCCAATATTGCACCTTCTAGTAGAGTAGTTGATATGAATCATTCCAATATTCGTAGCTGAGGTTGAAATCTCTAGAAGTCCTTAGCAAGTTGTTATTGAACCGCAACAGTTTTGCTGGAGCCGTGCTTGGTACATACGCTTCTTAACTGGTTTTCTTCTCCTGAGCAGATAGCGGGCGACGATGACGACAGTGATAGCTTAGATGATGATGATGACGACGCGTCGATGATGGATGATGAAGCAGTTGCCACGCCAAGTTGATGGCGGTGGACAGGCGAAGACCCTCCAAGCCACCCCAGATGCCGATGGCTGGACTGTTGTGCCTCCTAGGCGTGGTCGGGGCAAGAATTGAGGAGCGTAAACGTGGTAGCTGCTGAGTTTGTTACCGAAGGTTTTCTGAGCGTTGAAGTCTGAGTATTACTACTATAATATGTATTTCTCTGAATCGTCAGGGAAGTTGAGTGTGCAGTATGTTTTCCTGACACTAGCTTCAAGCTGCGCACTACGACTAGTCTTGTGATTAGTATGATGTAGCTTGGGGCTGGACATGGTAAATATAAATCCAACCTATGATTGCTACGACTAATTCATAGTGCGTAGCTATGAACAGTACATTTTGCTTGGTATAAATGAGCCCAACCTATGCACGCTAGTCTTTACGCTGATGACGCGGCGGTTTTTCTGAATCCAGTCAAAGAGGAAGTGCAGTTGGTGGCTCTCCAAATGTGTTTCCCATAAGATGTGAGGGCTGCAACTTGGAGGATGTCCAGGTGTAGTAGGATCACAACTTGACATACCCACCTTGAGGTGCTTGCCTCCAAGTACGTCATTGTTGCTGCAGGGAAATCAGGGTGGACACCACATATCCAATGAAATGCTACTATTGATGCAGGGGGTTGAGCAGCAACCATGGCCACCACCTACACTGTTGGTTTTTTATAGCGTTGGTGTTAAATTCAGGCCAACACCTTGGCCATCTTTTGGTTGTCATATAGCTGTTGTGCACTTAGGCAGCATATGGTTCAAAGAGCAAATGCAAGATAGAAATACCAGACTGTCAACTGGAGTTGTGACATGGCATCAGTGGCTGATCCAATTAGTCATCCCCTGGTCTGCTTGTGCTCTGCAATGTTGGATTGGTGAAGTGACAGTTTCCATACATCAGCAGCTAGCGTTGAAGTGCTACACAAGTGCAGCCAAATTAGTAATGTTCAGTGATGGGTATTGGCTGCTATTTACTTGCCATCATGAGCTAGTCCAGTGGAAGCTCTCCTGGGTGTCTACGAGTAGTTGTTGTTTTGCCAGCAGCATCAAAATGTGGCACAATGCTATGGTTGATGTGATATGGTCGCTGGAGACTATAAAGCTGAGGTTCTGTGATCTTTTGTACAACAATTTCCAGATTAGTCAGTTAGTTGCTCAGTGGATTTGTAGGCATTTACCAAATGTGAATCCATGGATTTTCTCACTTTCAAGTATGCTACCTGCTAGAAGAATCACGCTACCAGTTGTTGTGCATTGGTGCCTGCATATTCTATTTGGATGCATGAAAAAGATGATAGTTCAATTGACCAGCTGGCCACAGGTTGTGATCTGTATGGTATCTTGGCTCGATACATATGATAGCTGCTTGTTTTATAATTGCAGAGGCTGTGAGTTAATCCAAGATCTACCAAATACAGTGGGTGGCAAACGTGAGCTTCGTCAGTTACCTTGTTTGGTGGGCGCAATTCACATTAGTAGTTCTGACAGTGACAGGTTTACTAGATCTCATATTGTGTTTTGCATTCTTACATGGGACCCTGGCAATTTCTTTCCTTGGGGGCAAAGCGATTTTCATGGAGGGGGGAACACCAAGCAATTACAAGGATCATATCATTGCAATTTTGGTTTATATCTGGAAAGTACGATGAACACAACTGATGACTTAAATTCATTGGGCCAGTCAGAGAAGCATTGGCAGCTTAACAGTAGTTGTTGCTGGAAGGATGGATGTTGCAAACCTCTCCTATATCAAGTATTAGGTCAGATCAGGAAAGATTTGAGTCATCGACAAGGCACTGATCCAATATGGATTAAGCACTTGGTTGGCATACCCAGTTTGTTCACACAACAAAATGCTACTACTACAGGCATAGTCATGGCATTGCTTTTAGTGCCACTGATCCTCAAGATTCTGATGGAGTCATGGGATTCGGGAGGTCAAAAAAAAAATTTTTTGAACTTAAAGGGAGGTCAAAATCTACATCAGTTTTTCATCATATCGGCTTGGGGGCTAGCCGAAGCTAAAGGAGGGAGGAATGTTAGGACCCCATGTCTGGGCCGGCTGCTTCATGTGCCGTGGGCCGTGAAGGGTGAAGGATTCGCCGAGGAAATAGAGACTGCTCAGGAGAGGATATTAATTATCAGAAAGAAAAGGGAAAAGTCTATTTTTCAACCTCCAACAGTCACGTTAGTCCGGATTTCAACCTCGAATTACGAAACCGGACACTCTGGGTCCTCGTACTGTCAAAACCGTCCAAATTACCCCCTTGGGTACTGTAGCAAGCAGTTTCAGGAGCGGTTTTGCCGACGTGGCACGCAGGGCCCACATGTCAGTCCACGTCACTGCTCATTGCCTCAATGACATGTGGGGCCCACTTGTCACCTCTCTCTCCTCCTGCCTGCGCGCCGCGTTCCTCCGCGGCGACGCCGGCCTCCCACCCCGTGCGGTCATCGTCGTCCTTGCCGGCCTCCCGCCGCTCCGCTTCGGACGACGACGCCTCGTCCCCATGGCCGCTCCACCTCCCGACGGCGCGCCTCAACCCCGCGGCCGGCCACTCCACCTCCCGCCGGCTGCGCCTTGACCCCGCCGCTCCGCTCCGGACGGCGGCACCTCGTCCCCATGGCCGCTCCACCTCCCGACGGCGCGCCTCAACCCCGCGGCCGGCCGCTCCGCCTCCCGCCGGCTGCGCCTTGACCCCGCCGCTCTGCTCCGGACGGCGGCGCCTCGTCCCCATGGCCGCTCCACCTCCCGACGGCGCGCCTCAACCCCGCGGCCGGCCGCTCCGCCTCCCGCCGGCTGCGCCTTGACCCCGCTCCTGCTCCGGCCGGCGGCTTCGCCTCTGCCTCCGGTAGGCGTCCTCGCTCCCACGGCCTCTCCGCCTCCGTCCGGCGGCGCCTCGTCCCCGCGACCGCTCCGCCTCCTGACGGCCGATGGTAGCCGCACGAGCGAGCTTGCGGGCGCGGGGACCCACTTGTCATCTCTCTCCATGGGATCCATTTCCCCTGCCGGCGTCGTGGCTGTCGTCGCCGTGGAGCTTGGGCGCCGCGTCCGCCGCCGAGCTGAGCCTTAGGCCACCGCGTCTGCCCGTGCCTCAGGCCGCGTGCGTCGACGTGCGCCTCCGGCTGCCACGCCGAGGCGCCTATCTAGGAGGCAAGAGTCGAGGGGCTAGGACACCAGTAGAGCTCGCGCGCGCCTTCGTCGCCGCGGAGCTCATGCGTCGCGTCCGCCGCCGAGCCGAGCCTCGGGCCGCCGCGTTTGTGCGGGCCTCTGGCCACCGCGTCGCGTGCGCCTCCGGCTGCCGCGGAGCTCATGCGTGCCTCCGGCGGCCGCGTCCTTTCATTGCCGCGGAGCTCGCGAGCCGTGTCCGCCGCCGAGCCGAGCCTTGGGCCGCCCGTCTGCACACGCCTCTGGCTGCGAGCCGGGGCCGGGGCTGGCGAGGAGGAGGATGGGCCCGACGCCAGCGCGGGAGGCCGCAGCGGCCGGCGCGAGGCGGAGATGGGGAGGGGCGTCGACGGCCAGGCGGGCCAGCGTGAGGCATTAGGCGGTGGCGGCAGTGGGAGAGGAGGCGGCGGCGGCGGGAGAGTAGAAGTGGGGCCCACCTGTCATTGAGAGGGAAGAAAAGGTTGATGTGCTGACGTGGACTGACTTGTGGGCCCCCTGTGCCACGTGTGCAAAACCACCCTCAAAACCACTTGCTACAGTGCTCGAGGGGGTGATTCGGACGGTTTTGACAGTTCGAGGGCCTATGTTACCCGGTTTCGTAGTAGGAGGTTGAAAAACGGACTTCTTGACTAGTTCGAGGTTATAAAATAGACTTATCCCGAAAGAAAATATGTTCATCTTCCTCCTCAAGTCTCTTCCTCCTCTACTGTTCTTCGTCTAGATTATTTACTAGTCTCTGATGTATCTCTCATCCTCCGATCCCTTGCTTTGCTACCCTATCCCGAGCTCTATTTTTCTCAAATTTGTATTCCGAACTTAGCTGCTTCTATATCAGTGTCATTTCTGTTGGAGTAAGAAAGGGGGTTGCTAACACAACATGATGCTGAAAGGAATACATTGCAACCCAATTTGCTCTCTGTGCGATCAGGAATTGGAATCTGCATCTCACTTATGCTTGCACTGTTGTTTTGCGCAACAAGTCTGGTCTCTGGTCCAAACTTGGTCTGAAGGGTTGGTATTGGTTCCTGCCCTGGGTGTCAATGTTCAGGATTGGTGGAATTCATCGTGCAGATTGCTGATGCTGAAAACAAGGGCCGGGTGGCAGCTATGCTAATCTACACGACATGGAACATTTGGAATGAAAGGAATAGGCACATTTTTCAGGGAGTTTCTCAAGCCCCGCAACGGATTCTTGGATTGATCAAGGAGGAGATGGCGCTCCGACAGCAAGCGTGTGAGCTACGGGTGCATAATATAGTATCATAATGCATATATGTTCTACGAGTATGAGACTACTAGTTATTTATGTAATCGTAATCATTGTGAACTTTGTATTGCTTCTCCTTCCTATATGATCCGGCAGTGCTCCTGCCTTTATATTCAAAAAGAAAAGGTGAACAGAGGGCATTACGCCTGTATGGAAACCCGAATAAACAAACACAAATGTAGTCCCCTTCTGTAGTTGCGTGACGAACAAAAAGTGCTTTCCTCTAATCGCCGTCAACGGCGATCCTTCTCCGAGCCAAAACCTTCATGAGCTTATATAACGAAAAAAAGAGTTGGTGGGAGGGGTCCAGAGATGTTAATTGGTGACTTTTAGGTGCAGCTCCAATTTTTTAGTTCAAAATTTTATACTAATTCTACGATTTGAGATATCTAAGAATCACCAATTAACACCCGAGACACGAGCGAACCACTCTGGTGTGTTACAGCCGCTCCGGGCCACCGCCGGTCCCACCTGCCATCTTCACCAGCCTCACGTGTGGACAAGACCAGCGGATCTGCATAGCCTGCACACGACCCAGTCACCCACCGGAAAAAATTTGGGTGGGGATGGGGACCGTCCCCAAACTCCCTCTCGTAGGGACCGTCCCCAAACTCCATCCCCGATAGATGACGCATGGCGTCTCTCGCGAATCAACGACGAGGCTCGTGACGAGGAAACTGCGCTCGCTTGGCTCAGATGATCAACTTCGTCCATCGGCTCAGGCGGACGGGATCTTGTTTTTACCTATCGAGCTTTTTTCGCGACCGTGCTTGGGCAGTTTTTCATTAAGAGGAAAGAAGACAAGTTTGTTACAGAAGACTGAATCCGGAGAATTAGAACCAGACCTATACACAGTATCCGATTACTCGGTAACAATACGTGACCTGAAAACACACCCGAAGTTGCTAAAGCCAACTCTAGCTGTCTATAACCTGCATGGGACCAAGCTACGACCTTATCACACACACAACACAAGGTCATCTACTGTTCTAACCCAACGATCAAAAGTTCTATCATTTCTTTCTTTCCAAACTAACCAAGATACCAAAGGTAACCAAAGAGTCGTTTTACCTATCGAGCTGATAAATTAAATAAAAAAAAACTCCAGAGCCGGCCGCAGCTCATCTTCACCACGTCGTCCTACGCTGCCGATGTGCCGCCGCTGCCGCTGCGATCTGGAAGAACTAGTAAATCATTGATGCTATTGGAGTCTCAAGAGTCATCAAACCAATTCTACTTGTATCTTTCTTTTTTGCTGGAACTCGGATGTCAAAAATGTTTTGGTGAGCTTCACGCCTACTTTAGCTGCTGGCTAAAGAAGTCATCGACGATATGTCAGCACTCATCAGGCAACACAGGCGCCGGTGGAAGATGAAGCTGGGCCTCGAAGATCATCTCGGCCCAGGAAGCCCAACCCGCGAGTGTCTGGCCCAGTGTGGAGTAACGTGTGAGATGTGAGGCGTTTTTTTTCATTTTTATATTTTTCAAAATCGGTTTTTACATAAATATATTTTTTGGTTTCACAATTTACAGGTTTATACCCCTACTGCCCGGCAGGGGGGCGGCAGGGGGCCTGCCTCCCGCCCCCTTGCCGGGCGGTAGGGGCCTATATGCAATTAAAATTTTTGTTTTATCGCATGGAGGCCCCTACCGCCCGGCAGGGGGGCGGCAGTCTCCCACCCCCAATATAAAAGCCGAGGTCCCCCCACACCTGCATTTGCAGCAAACAACATCCAGGAGAGACGTGGGGTGAGGGAGGGAGTTGCAACAGCGAAGCCCTGCCAGATTTTAATACCGAACTGAAATTTTAATACTATAGCATTAATGAAATTAAATTGCTTTACAATATTAATGGATTCATACGTAACTTACCTGCAGATCACAAGTCCGGAATCCAGCAAGGTTTCGCTGTTGTAACTCCCTCCCTCACCCCACGTCTCTCCTGGATGTTGTTTGCTGCAAATGCAGGTGTGGAGGGACCTCGGCTTTTTATATTGGGGGTGGGAGCCTGCCGGCCCCCTGCCGGGCGGTAGGAGCCTCCATGCGATAAAACAGAAATTTTAATTACATATAGGCCCTTACCACCCGGCAGGGGGCGGCAAGGGTACAAACCCGTAAATTATGAAACCGAAAATATATTTCTGTAAAAAACGATTTTGAAAAATATAAAAATATAAAAAACGCGAGATGTGAGTACTTGCCTATATGTATCGGCTGAGAGCGGCAAGCCCCCTGCCGCCCCCCTGCCGGGCGGTAGGGGTACAAACCCGTAAATTGTGAAACCGAAAATATATTTCTGTAAAAAATGATTTTGAAAAATATAAAAATATAAAAAACGCGAGATGTGAGCGCTTGCCTATATGTATCGGCTGAGAGAGAGGGGTTATGAATAATGTAAACAACTGAATTCTGTTATCCTAATCTGCCCTCTGTTGATAAGATCAGACGTGCTTTTCTATGGAATGGCTCAGCAGATGTTGGGGGGAAATGCTTGGTGGCCTGGGACAGAATCAAGAGTCCTAAACCTCGTGGTGGTTTGGGTGTGCTAGACTTGGAGAAATTCAGCAGGGCACTCAGACTTCGTTGGCTATGGTTCCAATGGACAGACCCTGACCGGCCTTGGGTTGGATCTGAAGTCCCGTGTTCTGAAACTGACAGACATCTGTTTAGGTGTAGCACGACGGTTACAATTGGGAATGGCAGTACTGCAGCATTTTGGGAATCAGCTTGGGCCAATGGCTTGGCGCCCAGGGACTTTGCACCGCATCTGTACAAACTTGCTTGGAGGAAGAAACTTTCAGTGAGGGAAGAAATTGAGAATCGGACCTGGACTAGGGGACTTTGGCGCATGTCCACTGCAACTGAAATAGCCGAGTTCATTCAGCTTTGGGACTGTGTACAAGAGGTGCAATTCTCGGATAGTTCTGACACGATAATCTGGAAGTGGACAGCAAATGGCATGTATTCGTCCAAATCGGCTTATGACATTCAGTTTGTAGGCTCTTACTGTACTTTCAACGCAAACGCAATTTGGAAGGCTAAAGCGGAAGGAAAGCATCGGCTCTTTGCTTGGCTACTGGTGCAGGATAAAATTCAGACTGCAGATAATTTAACAAGGAAAGGAATCGCCTGTAACTCGATCTGTTGTTTCTGTGATCAGGAGCAGGAATCTGCTGCTCATCTTTGTTTGCACTGTGTTTTCGCCCAGCAAGTTTGGAATTTGGTTCAGAATTGGACTGATGGCCTGATCAGCCTACCGCCTTCAGGGATTGGCATTGAGGAATGGTGGAATCTGATGATAAACAGCACAACTTCAGAAAACAGAAACAAGGTTGCTGCGATACTCATTTACACGGCTTGGAACATCTGGAATGAGAGGAACCGAAGAATATTTCAGGGGTCTTCACAACAACCAACAGCAGTCCTAGGTTTCATCAAGGAAGAAATGGAGGTTCGACGACAAGCACTTGACAGGGAGCAGAGCTCTTTATTTTCTTAATGTTTTCCTTTACTATGAGGCCGAGTGTTATTTTGTTAGTATGTAAGCAAAACTATGTAAGAACCCGCATTTTTATCCTCCTTAAATGATATGGCAGTGCTCCTACCCTTTATTTCAAAAAAAAATAATAATCTGCCCTCTGTTCATCCCAAAACAGCTAGCCTCTCCCCTGAATCTCTTCTTCTCCACTTGATTATCATCTCTGCTAACAAATTGGTATCAGAGACACCCATCCTGGAACCCCACGAGATCCACCGCGACCATTACACCCGTTTCCGCAAGCAATTCGGTTCTGTCATGGATCCGCAAATGCAGAAGATTTTTTGATGAACTGAAGACCGTATCCTCGTCCATCAGCGATCTCAAGGATTCGCTGTCTAAGCGGATCGATCACGTCGAGACGACGCTGGGCGCGCGGTTCCAATCACTGGAATCCGCGGCGCAGATCTTCGATGATTGGAAGCCTCGCATTGAGTCTTCTGTGGATGATCTGAAGGTTGAGATCGGGGCGCTGCGCAAGACAGTGAACCGCGTCGTCCTCGACTCTCCTTCCCCTGCCGGAGGCATCTTCCCTCCTCCGGTGTCGGCGACATCGCCACCATCTGCCGGTCTTCACGCCGACGGACCCGCTGGGCACCACGTTGCCAACAATCACCGGGAGAGTGTGTATGGGTCGGTGTACGCCCGCATGCATTCCCCGGTCAAGGGTACGTCGATCCCGCCCACTCCACCACTTCATCGCTCCCCTTCCCATCCTAAATTGGAGATCTCGGGTGCTAGCGTTGGTCCTATGCATGAGTCGAGTCGTTATCATTCTCACAAATCTGGTAGAACTTCCCCCGGTAGACTACCTAAGCTCAATTTCCCCGTGTTTGAGGGCGACAATCCTAAGCTGTGGATCAATCGCTGTCAGGATTATTTTGAGTTGTACTGTGTAGAACCATATCGATGGATCAAACTTGCCTCAATGCATTTTTCCCTATCTGCTGGGCGTTGGTTGCAATCCGTAGAGAAAAAGTTGCGATCGGTAGAGTGGTCTGAATTTTGTCAAATGGTGCTGGATCGTTTTGGCAAGGAGCACCATGAGCTCCTGATCCGGCAATTGTTTCGCATCCGGCAAACAGGGTCGGTCTTTGACTATATCGATCAGTTTTCTGGACTGGTTGATCAGCTCACGGCTGAAGCGTCCCCTCATGAGAGAAGACTTAAAAGTGCTACAATATCAGACCCAGGAGGCTGATAACACTTTTATTACATCAGATGATACATCACCGTACAACTCCACGCGGAAGTGGGCAGTGAAGCGCCACTATCGCGAGGATAACAACCAACACCCGCACAACGATATTAACTACGAAAAGGGGTCATCAGAGTCTTGCGCCATACGAAACTTCCTGCAGGCGACCCTATCCACAGGCAAGGTTGGGTGCAGGACGGGACCTCTACTCAACGTCTTCGGGAATGAAGTCTGGATCTTCCTCTGTAAAAATTAAGAACGGGGTGAGTACAAACGTACTCAGCAAGTCCAACCACACCCACGGAGGGGTTTAAATAGAATACAATGCACATGATAAATCAAGGATAAGGTTAGGGTTTAATTTGCGGAAAGCTGATTTTTATGCAAGGGTTCATTTGAAAGAAAGGTTTTTCAAAGCAAGTTTTTTGAGTAACACAGGATCCAAGTTTTAAGTTGCTACCAGACTCCTCATCCGCCGTAGCACATGGCACAACTGCCGGACACTTTTCCAAAACAACTCACGCCAACCCATCCAATCCCAGAAGAAACACTAGTTATGTAACCACACCGTAACTCGCCCAGTACCGTGGGCATAGCTATTCGAATATATTTTAACTCTGCAGAGGTGTGCAACTTTACCCACAAGCGGGGTACCGCAACTCGATCACCTTAGTGTCGGTGCAGATCCCAACAAAGCCATTACCCACCTTAGCTAGACCTGACGAGCCATCACGGGATCCACCATGGGGTCATTGACCTATCACAGAGGTTTTAACCGGGGCATAAGTCACACAGAGCTAATCTCTTCTCCTTGATCACCTGTTGCTGTCAGCTCTCCTGATGGCTATCAGACTAACCAGTGGGGTTTATGCTAAGCCGTTGCCCATACAACGGTTGAGTGGTTTGCACGATAATGGAGTTAGGTGAGATGACACACCAACTCGGTCCTTAGTTGTGACAAGATGAATATCTCCCTTCCTTGCTCTACCACACAGGCACGAGCACACCATTTGGCAAATCACACAGAAGTGCCATCCATCCCGTCTAAACTTATCTTTCGAAAATTTCACATTTTTCCCTTCACACACACTCACACATTTTCCTTTTATAAAACAAGTTGTATTGTGTTTAAGGTCCTAAGCATTCTAGCAGCGATTAACATCCAAACAAATCACATTCAGACATTAATCTAGGTGGTCAAGGAATGATTATAACAAATCAAAGGGTGGCTATCCAACCATGTTTTCAGCAGGCAAAACATATGCAATTTTATAAAACAGTCCAATAGGTTGTGTTTATAAAAAAAACTAGGACAAAACATGCATCAAAGGTCGGGATTGAACTTGCCGTCTTCAAAGCCTTCCAGGAAGTCCTGATCGAG
Organism: Panicum virgatum; assembly: GCF_016808335.1. NCBI lineage: Eukaryota > Viridiplantae > Streptophyta > Magnoliopsida > Poales > Poaceae > Panicum > Panicum virgatum. The sequence goes on along the minus strand of NC_053153.1, from coordinate 14,496,923 downwards.
GTACTGTCCTTCGGGTTCGGGGGCGCGGAACTGATCCTCGTTTGCTTGCTCGAAGTACTGCTCATCGACGAGCTCTCCCTCGTTCACACCGTGATCTACGACGCATACAAACAAACACACAATCAAGAAAAAAGAAATAAAAGCTTTATCGTTGAGCTCGAATCATAAACAATTAAGACATGGAGATAGGAGTAATGTTTTTGGGCGATTTCCTAATGGCATGTCCAAAACTATGTTAGGAATGGCGCGGTAAAGTTTCGGGTCGATCGGAGATCGTTTGGCGCATAAAATGATAGGTTGGAGAGGGATTTAGGGTTAAATAAGGATCCAGGGGCTCATTTGTAAATTGTTTGGAATAGAAAAGGACTTAGTTGTAATTTCTAGAAATATTTGGGGCATACTAAAAGGTGTGGGGGTTTATTTAGAATTAAGTTTATATGGTGGAAGGGTTTATTTTGAAAAATAAAAAGAGAGAGGGTTTATTTTGCAAAAAGCTAAAGAGTGGAAGGGTTCTTAAATGAATAGAAACAAAGGCAGGGCGGTATGGGTAAAATGGCCTGTCTTCTTCCCCCCCTCGCTGAGAAACAGGGGAGGGGCGGCGCAATGCCGGCGGCACCCGGCCGGTGGCCCTGGGCCACGGTGGCGGCCGCGAAGTGGGGAAAATCTTGCGGGGCTCGAGAGGGTTTGTTTCCCCCCACTCGATTCGAGCGGAGACGGCCCGTGGTGGCGTGGCCACGGTGGTCGGCGGAGATGGCCTGAGATGGACGTGGAGGCGGCGTTGTGGGCTCGGGGAAGGGACTCGAGGAGGGCGAAGGGGTCGTGGGGGTCGAGGAGCCTCTATCCTTGCCCTCACCTTGGGCGGAGACGTCTCGGGAAGGCGGCTCGATGGAGGCGGGCGGCGGCTGGCCCTGGAGCTTGGCGTGGCGGCGCTGCGTGGCTTGGGCGAAGGCTAGAGGCGGTGGTGGAGGTTGTGAGGATGCTGGGCGACGAGGTGGCCTATTTGTAGGCGCGGCGAGGCGGTGGAGGGGAGGGGCCGCGTTGGTGGTGGTCCGGCGAGCTCGGCAGGGCGCCTTAATGGCGTTTGGCCGCTACCGCGGTGTCGTGGAGCGGCGGCACGGGCAGCGAGGTGGCCACAGGATGACGGGACGTCTCGGACAGGCACGAGCGGCGCGGCGAGCACCCGAGGCGCACAGGGACGCGCGTGGGCGGGGAGCAGAGCACGCGCGGCGAGTCTCCCGGGCACGCGGAGCGCGTGCGCGCGTGGAGCAGGCACTGTGCGTGCTGTGCGGCTCGGCGGACGGCGTGGCGAGGCGGCCAGGCGATGAGACGAGTCGGCGAGCGGCGCGGCGAGCGGCGTGTCCGCGTGGTGCGCACGCGTGGAGCGCGTGACGCGCGCGGGCGATGCGTGAGCAGGCGGCCGGGCGTGGCGTCGCGCGCGACTCGGTGTGCCGGGGCGCGGTGAGCGCGTGTGCGCGCAGCAGCGCTCGCGTAGCGGGGCAGGGGAGGCAGCGGCGGTGCTTGGCGCTGCGGGGTGAGTGGGCCAGGGGGGCGTGCGCGTGCGCGTGGGCAGGCCGGGACGGCGCGGTGAGCATGCTGCCCTGCAGCGCACGGGGAAGGAGAGAGGGAGGGAGAAAAAGAAAAGAAAAAGGAAAAAGGAAAAAGAAAAGGGGAGGGATAAAGAAAAAGAGGAAAAGAGAGAGAGAAAAGAGAGATCCCTCGGCGGCGACCGCGGTCGGTTGCGCACGCACGCCGGTCGGGCGTGGCGCACGGGACGAGGAGGAATAGGGAGACGGGACAGCGGTTGGATATCGGGACCAGGTTTTCGGGAGATCGGGCTGGGAATGATTTTGAATGGACTGAGCTCAACGATTGAAAATAGATTTTGAGATTATTTAGCGCGTGATTTGATTTGGTAAATTTTTGGAATATTACAACGGCTTATGAATCTCCTCCTGATCCCCTTTATTATACCGTCCGGTTCATAGAAGGGTTGCGTGATGACATTAAACCTACTTTGGTTGTTCAGCGACCCCAAGCCCTCGATACTGCTTGTGTTCTTGCTCGATTGCAGGAAGAGGTGGCGGATCCTTACCGCAAGCGTGAGTTCAAGAAGACGGAATTCTTTCGGCAGCATCCTATCACTACGGCTATGCCATTGCCGGCTCCTCCTTGTTTGGATCGGCCTATGGGTGCTGTTTCTACTGAAGATCGCAAACCTGCAGAAGGTGGTCGCGGTCGTGTCACTGATGATCGAATTGCTGCTTTGAGAGCCTACCGTCGTGCCAAGGGCCTGTGTGTTAAATGTGCAGAGAGATGGGGTCCCGGTCACAAATGTCCCGAGTCCATCCAGTTGCATGTCATGCAAGAGATGTGGGATCTACTGCAGGCTGAGGAAGATTGTGAGGATTCTGTCAGTCAGCGAGATGGTTCAAATGAACAGCTATATCTCGCATTATCAGTTGCTGCTTGTTCAGGTGTGGAAGCCCCTCGTACTATGAGGCTGCAGGGGTGTGTCCAGGGCCGGGAGGCACTGATTCTGATTGATTCTGGAAGTTCAGCTACTTTTGTCAGTTCAGACTTTGCTGCTGGCATGGAAGGAGTTGTTCCTCTGACCAAATCCATTGGGGTCAAGGTGGCTGATGGCAACAACATTGTTTGTGATTCTCAGATATTGAATGTGGCTTGGTCTGTGCATGGATGTTCTTTTCAATCTGATATGAAAATTCTTCCACTTCTACACTATGATCTAATTGTGGGCATGGACTGGCTTGAGGCATACAGTCCTATGAGAGTTCATTGGGGAGAAAAGTGGATGTCTATTCCATATAATGGGTCCTCTATTGTATTACAGGGTCTGGCGCCAATTTTTCCTGAAGGTACAGTGGTGGAAGTGTGTGCTGTGCTGGTTCCTGAGGATAACACCAAGGACTTGTCTGTACCTCCTGAAATCTCTGCATTACTGGATAGGTTTGCTGCTGTTTTTGCCCCTCCATCTGGTCTTCCCCCTGAGAGAGCCTGTGACCACACTATTCCCTTGATTGATGGAGCCACTCCTGTATCTATGCGGCCATACAGGTATCCACCTGCTCTCAAGGATGAAATCGAAAGACAAGTCAAAGCAATGCTGCAAGAAGGTATCATCCAGCACAGTGTAAGCCCTTTTTCTTCCTTAGTTCTCCTAGTAAGGAAAAAAGATCTGTCCTGGAGATTTTGTGTGGATTTTCGACATCTGAATGCTATTACATTAAAGTGCAAATACCCTGCCCCTCGTATTGATGACTTTTTGGATGAGTTGGGTAAAGCAAGCTGGTTCACTAGTTTAGACCTTACAGCTGGTTACCATCAAGTTAGACTTAAACCTGGTGAAGCTTTTAAGACTGCATTCCAAACTCATTTAGGCCACTTGAGGGACCGAAAAGGCGACCAGAGGGGGGGTGAATGGGAGCCAATTAAAACTTTCTTCAGGGAAAGTTTGACCTATGATCCCAAACGTGCACTACAAGCCCTCTCTTCTAGAGTGTGCACAGTGTAGCTGTAGCTGAGCTAGACACAAAGCACAAACCCTAGGAACAAGATGCGAAGAGATCAAATCAAGAACGGCGAGCAAGCAACAGAGAAAGCACGGTATATGAGCACCGGTTAAACCGACGTGTGAAGAAGGTCTTCACCGGTTTAACCGACGTCACAGAGCCGGCAGCAAGAGAAAAACAAGCACCGGTTGATCCGACAAAATCAAGTGTCAACGTTGGTGCAGTTGTCCAGAGACACCTCAAAACGGACTTAAAGAGCACCGGTTAAACTGATGAAAACAAAGCCCTAGCGTCGGTGCAGTTGTCCAGAGAGACTACAAAATGAATCGCACTGAGCAACGGTTGAACCGACGTTGATGAACTTCTATACGCCGGTGCAACGAGCAAAACAGCACACAGGGATCGCTGGTGAAGCTTCACCGGTTGAACCGATGCATGTGGAACTAATGCACCGGTGCAACCAAGCAGAAAGGCCAAAAACCCTAAAAGCCAAAACTTCTACTCGCCAGTTGATCCGACGATCTTGATCTCAAGCGTCGGTTCAACCGGCGATAACGAAAAACCCAGTCCGAGCAGAACTGGTGTTTCACAGCCCGCAACCTTTGGAAAACTTGATGATTGGAGGATCAAAACAAGTCCAAAGGGGCTCAAATTTTGCAGGCACGATCACAAAGACCTTGTGAACATACCCACCAAAAGAATAGATGAATCACTCCATGGTTTGGGAGGAATCGAGGAATTCCCGATCAAGAACGGGGTTTTCCTAGAACGTGAAAAGCTTCGATTTGAGAAGACTCATGATTCCGTAGGATTTAGAACTAGGCTAGGTGGATTAGAATCACTTCAAAGAGTCACACAATCATCACAAACTCGTGCACCAAGAATCAACAAAGCGAATTCGAAATTCATCGCAAAGAAAGCACGATACATATGAAATTGAGACGAAATCAACACCCCGGAGGGCACAAGGAGGGAAGGGTCTCCTTTCCCATCCAATCTTAGTACAAAGTCTCAAAAATTCACACTCCAAATCCTACCCTAGAGAAAAGAAGGAGGAAGAACAGAGAGAGGGGGAGGAGGCGCACAGAGGAGAGGGGGCTCTGGGCGCCAGGAAAGGAGAGCACCTGAGGAGAGAGTGGGTGAGGGATATTTAAGCCCACTAACTCTAGAACTAAAAGACTAAACTACCCCTAGACTTAACTAGACACTAGAAAGCCCGTAGGTGCAAAACCGAAAAAAGATACAAGGACTCATCCGACGGCCAAGGTTCTTTCTTCGAGTCGAAGGCTTCTCCGCGGTTTTGGAGGGTCCGCGAAACCCGGGTAGGTGGCCGGTTTTGAGAAAACCGCCAAAACTCCACGCGCGGGAAGATTCCCGCCTCCACGCCGTGGCCCTGGACACCATTCCCGCCTTGGCCTTCTGACGGCCCTAGACGCCGCCCGACGCCCGTCACCTCCTCGCCCGCCGCGAGGCCCTAGACTCCGTCGACGCCCGTTCCTCCGCCAGTCCCGAGACCGACGCCCGTGCCTCCACGACTTGGCGTCTTCAACCGCCGTCCGCCAACTTGGTTTTGTGGCGTAAACCAAGAAACCCGCCATCCACCGGTGCTTGCGCCCTCGATCCAGGAGTGGATGCCACAGCTGTCGCCCGGCCCAAGCTCCGGTCCCGGCTGCCCTTCACCGCCGTCCACCGCACGGTCCATCGGCCACAGCACCTCCACAGCAGCTCTCCGTCGACACTCGACGCCCGTGTACCTGCAACCAAAGACCAAGCACACGATCACACCGCACGGTTGACAATTCACTCATCACAGCTAGGAGAAGGTACTCAACATTCCTCACCACTATGAATTTCGAGTGATGGCTTTTGGGTTGTCTGGAGCACCTGCTACTTTTCAGAAAGCCATGAATACAACTTTGGGCCCCTACTTAAGGAAGTTTGTCTTAGTCTTTTTTGATGACATCCTCATATACAACAGATCTTATGAAGAACATCTTAAGCACATTGAGTTGGTCTTGCAGCTGTTAGCCAAGGATCAGTGGCAGGTCAAGCTGTCTAAATGTTCCTTTGCACAGAGACAGGTCTCTTACCTTGGTCATTTTATCAGTCAAGCAAGTGTTGCTACAGATCCAAAAAAGGTGTCTGCTGTACAAGAATGGCCCACTCCCTCTAATGTGAAAGAGTTAAGGGGATTTCTAGGATTGGCTGGTTATTATAGGAAGTTTGTAAGGAACTTTGGTGTTATTTCTAAACCTCTGACAGAGCTCTTAAAGAAAGGTGCATTGTTTGTTTGGACTAGTGTTCATGCAGTAGCTTTTCAGACTCTCAAGAACTCTTTGAGCTCAGCACCTGTGCTAGCCCTTCCTGACTTTTCCGTGCCATTTTGCTTGGAGACTGATGCTAGTGGGGTAGGGATTGGTGCTATTCTTCTTCAGAAAGGTCACCCTCTGGCTTACTTCAGCAAAGCCTTGGGCCCTAAATCTCGAGGTCTGTCAGTATATGAAAAGGAATACATGGCTATTTTAGCTGCAGTTGATCAATGGAAGCATTACCTGCAGTTGGGAGAATTCTACATTTTCACTGATCATAAAAGCTTGGTCCAGTTACCTGAGCAGAGGCTCCATACACCCTGGCAGCAGAAAGTGTTCACAAAGTTGCTGGGCTTGCAGTACAAGATTATATATAAAAAAGGAGCGGACAACAAAGGGGCTGATGCACTGTCAAGAAGGTATGCCTTTGTGTCTGAATGTGCAGTTCTGTCCTCTAGTTCCCCTCAGTGGTTACAGGAAGTCCTGCATTCTTATGAATCTGATGATACTGCTCAAACCGTTCGGGCTAAGTTGGCCTTGGATCCCTTAGCTGTTCCTGGTTATACATTGCAAGATGGTCTGTTAAGGTACAAAAACCGTATTTGGCTGGGGGCCAATCCTCATTTGCATCACAAGATTATGACTGCATTTCACTCTTCAGCTGTTGGGGGCCATTCAGGTGTGCCGGTTACATATAAACGTCTTAAGCAGTTGTTTGCCTGGCCTGGAATGAAATCCTCAGTACAGTTGTTTGTCCAGTCCTGCTTAGTTTGTTAGCAAGCCAAGCCTGATAGAGCTAAACTGCCAGGCCTGCTTCAGCCTCTTGCAGTTCTTTCAATGTCGTGGCAGCTCATATCCATGGATTTCGTGGAGGAATTACCCAAGTCCAGTGGCTACAATTGTATTCTGGTGGTCGTGGACACCTTCTCAAAATATGCTCACTTCCTGCCTCTTCGGCATCCCTTTACAGCAGCTTCAGTGGCCAAATTGTTCCACAATCAAGTCTATCGTTTGCTTGGTATGCCGTCAGCCATTATCTCTGATCAAGATCGTATCTTTACCAGTAATTTGTGGAAAGAGCTATTTAAGCTTGCCAATGTCACTCTCAGTATGAGCTCTGCGTACCATCCATAGTCTGACGGTCAATCGGAGGTGTTTCGTTCATGCTTGCCCCTCGAAGTGGAGTTCTTGGATTGCTCTTGCTGAATACTGGTACAATAACAGAACACATTCGGCCACTGGAAAATCTCCGTTTCTGGTGTTATACGGTTATGAACCAAAACATTTTGGCATCTCTGCCGCTGATGCAGTGTCTACACCTGATCTGTCTGAATGGTTACAGGAACGACAATTGATGACTGATCTAGTGAAACAGCATTTGGCCCGTGCTAAGGATCGCATGAAAAGGCAAGCTGATAAGAATCGCTCCGAGCGAGCTTTTCAAGTGGGGGACTGGGTATTTCTGAAGGCACAACCCTATGTTCAATCGTCGTTGGCTCCACGAGCTAGTCAGAAGCTCTCTTTAAGTTCTTTGGCCCCTATCAGATCATCTCCAGACTCCAGAGTGGGTTCGGTTGCCTACAAACTGCAATTACCGTCCAGTACGTCTGTTCACCCGGTGCAGGGCTGGCTCTAGTGTTTTAAGGGCCCTAGAGCGAACGGGATACGGTGGGCCCTTAAGCTATTTTTTTCACATTTGCAAAATGATAAAGCATATATTAGTAGAAAGATTTACTTAATTCTTAAAAACATTGTCGATATTATAAACTGAAAGAGCATTAAAATGAGACTATTATGCCAAATGAGAACCGAAAGCTCGAACGACTCCATCAACGATAAGAAAACAACCACCGACATTTATTTATTACCAATACACGATATGGGTATGTCGATATATGTATACTTGCAAATATGTTGAGGAACGAGAGTACTCTATCCTGCTTGTGATGAGTGAATTGTCAACCGTGCGGTGTGATCGTGCGCTTGGTCTTTGGATTGCAGGTACACGGGCATCGAGTGCCGACGGGGAGCTGCCGTGGAGGTACTGTGACCGATGGACCGTGCGGTGGACGGCGGTGAAGGGCAGCCGGGACCGGAGCTCGGACCGGGCTGTAGCTGTGGCGTCCATTCCTGGATCGAGGGCGCAAGCGACGACGAAAGGCGTGTTTCTTGGTTTGCGCCACAAAACCAAGGAGGCGGACGGCGGTTGAAGACGCCAAGTCGTGGAGGTGACGGGCGTCGGTCTCGGGACTGACGGAGGCGACGGGCGTCGACGGCGTCTAGGGCCTCGCTGCGGGCGAGGAGGTGACAGGCGTCGGGTGGCGTCTAGGGCCGTCAGAAGGCCGAGGCGGGAACGACGTCTAGGGTCACGGCGTGGAGGCGGGAATCTTCCCGCGCGTGAGGTTTTGGCGGTTTTCTCAAAACCGGCCACCTACCCGGGTTTCGCGGACCCTCCAAAACCGCGGACTGGTACTTCGTCAACGTGGCGGCATCGCAGCAAAGACTTCGAGTCGAAGAAAGAAGCTCCGTTGTCGATGGAGGGTGTACAGCGGGCTGTTGCAGACACGACCGGTCTGACCGGTCCCCTGGACCGGTCTAACCGGTCTGGCCGTAGCAGCCGGGTATAAATACCCCCCACCAGCCCGTGGGTGGGTGAGTCTCTTGAGTCTTTTTTTTTCTCTGAGTTTTTCCTTCTCCCAGCCTCTGCTCTAGGTTAGGGCCAAGGACTCCAACGCAAAGAGAGTTTAGATTATAACTATTCTCTTCATCTAGTGGGTGGATGATGGGCGGATGGCTCTAGCCTTTGTATAGGTGAATTCCTCTGAGTTTAATGGATGAAATTTGTTTGAGATTCACTTGTGTGTGCTGAGCATCTCGTCCTCCCCTTCTCTCTTGCGTTTTGGGTTTAATTCTCCTCTTTTGGTGTGTTTCTTGTTTGGAGGAGACCGACCCTTGAATTTGTGGTTTGATGAACTCTTTGTGACGATTCTAATCCTTCTAGACGAGTGCTAAACCTACTGGAATCGAGAGTTCACATGAATTGGTGATTTTGTGCTAAACCCCAATCCTCTTTGATCTTTCCTCGATTTCTCTCGATCCGTGAATCTTTTGGGTGAGATCCTTTGGGGACATGTTCCCGGGGTAGTTACGAAGCTTTCCTCCAAGTTTCATCGAATTTGGACTTCGCTTGCTCAAGATTTGCCTTTTGAAGCTTTGGGCTCGGGCTGTCTGGAAGGGACCGGTCTGACCGGTCTCTAAAACCGGTCTGGATTTTTGAATTCCAGCCCGACCGGTCTGACCGGTATGTGCTAGCAGTCAGACCGGTCTGACTCAGTGTGCTGCTGGTTGTGGACTTTTTCCAGATTTGCTTCCGCGGAGTTTTCTAGGGTGTGCTGTTGTGAGATAGCTTGTTCATAGCTATTCTCACACACCTTAGGTGTAGAGTTTGCGGTGATTTTGGGATATAGGCCGACGGATCGATTTCGGAAGAAATTTAGATCGGCTCCCATTCACTCCCCCTCTGGTCGCCGGTTTCGGTCCCTCAATTGGTATCAGAGCCAGGTTGAGGTTTTCAATACCTTAACCGGTTCGAAAACCACTTGGTGACCATGGCAAGTCTTGGTAAGATTCCGGTGTTTTACGACGAGGACTATGCCTACTGGAAGGTTCGCATGAGAGCCTTCTTGCAGAGCATGGGAGCCGAGATCTGGGAAATTACCAGCTTTACGAGGTGCTTGCTGTTCGGACCACACCTCTCCAGGTGACCCAGCACGAGGCTAACGCCAAGGCCGTCAATGCCTTGTTCACTGGCGTTTCTCGTGCGGAGTTCTCACGCGTCCAGGGTTTTCAGGAAGCCCACAAAATTTGGACATGCCTTGAGAACTACCACGAGGGTACACCTCAGGTGAAGGCCAGACTGTTCGAGACTCATCGGCGTGAGTACGAGAACTTCACACAGGAGCCAGGGAAGAGCATTGACCTGATGTTCAGTCGTTTTCAGTCGATTGTGAACAAGGTCAATGCGAACAGATCTGCTGGTGTCCTTGAGTACACAGAGCACGAGAAGGCTCTCAAGTTGCTCTACGCACTTGACCCTCTGTGTGGGATCTCAAGGTGAACACGATCATTGAGTCTGCAGGCTATGAGACTCTGACCGTGAACGAGCTTTTTAGCAAGCTCAAGGCCACGGAGGTGGATAACCAGACACGAGCCAAGCTCAATGGTGCCCCTCCTTCCAAGAGCGTCGCTCTTGTGACTGGCCCAGGTGGATCGAGCTCTAACGCTAACTCTGCTCTTGGCTTTTCTCTTGCCTCTTTGCCTTCTGTTTCAGATGAGCAGCTGGAGACGCTGGGCGACGACGACTTGTGCCTCCTCATCAGCAAGTTCCAGCGCGTCTACCACAACAGGCAGAGGAAGAAGAACCCCGGGTGCTACAACTGCGGTGATCTGAACCACTTCATCGTCGATTGCCCCAAGAAGTCCGGCGGCGGCCAGAACAACTCCTTCGACTACTACCACCACCGCGACCGCGACGAGGGAGGCTCCAACAAGGAGCGTCGGCGCCACAAGCACTGCAGTCGTGACCGGGGAGGACGCTTCGACAAGGAGTCGCTCAAGAAGCGCTTCCAGTACAAGGCCAAGAAGCGGGAGAAGGCCTTCCTGGCGTAGCTCAGCGACCTTGACAAGAGCTCCGACACCGACCGCTCTTCTTCACCGACCTCCGACGACGACGACAAGAAGAAGAAGAAGCGGAACAAGGAAGCCACCGGCTTCATCGGCCTTTGCTTGGCGGCCGGTCAGCGCAAGAGCTTCTGCACCATGGCGGGCGAAGCCGATGGTGCTCGTGCGTCTTCGGGTGGACATGCTACACCGACGCACTCTGGCTCTTCTCCTGGATCCGAGAGCGATTCAGAGGTAAACTCCACAATCGACCTGCTTGATACAGAGGTTAGGGAGTTGTACACCACTCTCGACAACCAGAAGAGGCTGCTTAAGGAAGCAGCTAGAGAGCGTAGAAAGCTTAGGGCTGAGCTGGCTTGTGCTAGGGAGAAATCTAGTGAGGATGAGTGCGCTGGCTGCATATCTCACATGAATGATCTTGTTGCTCTCCGTGCCAAGCATGATGAGAACGTCGCGAACTTAGATGTTGCTAAGACTTCGCTTTCTGATGTGTCTCACGAGCTAGCCAAGGCCAAGCATGAGCTTGAACTTGTCAAGGACGCTCCCATTGTTAGTGATGTGCTTGAATGCGATGAGTGCCCTATCTTCAAGTCTGATCTAGCTTCTTTGCAGTCCAAGTTTGCTATTGTTGTTTGTGAACTAGAGGAGCTTAGATCTAGGCATACTTTGCTTGGCTCTTGTAAGCTTTGTCCCACGCTTAGGTCGGAGCTAGAGGAGAAGAACGCTTTGATCAAGTCTTTTGGAAAGACTAAGGTCATAGAGTCTAGCCCACCTATTGACTGCTTTGTTTGCCCTGGTTTGATTGCTGATTTAGATAGTCTTGCGGTAGAGAAAGCCAACTTGGAGAATGAGAACACATACCTTAAGGCGATTCTGAGTTGGGTTTCTAGCAGTGAGCCGCAGTTGGGCATGATGATTAAGCAGTTCAAGCGTGGTGATGGGTTTGGGGTTGGTTACACATACACGAAGTCAGACTTTGACAGGTTGTATGGTAAGATTGGCAAGGCTGCTGGAAACACTGCTAGCACGAGCACACAGCCTTCGCTTGTTGACCGCGGATGGTGTGCTTAAAGAACCACCGAAAGCACCTCCACAGAAGCAGGTTTGGGTTCCAAAGCCCAATGCGCTGAGGAACCCCCTCGACACGCTCCTTGCTGCCACAGCCCAGGTTGCCCAGAAGAAGAGGGCTGCTCCTCCCCGTCCGCAGGCTAGGTCTCCACCTCCCAAGCGTGAGGTGAGGTACCACTACGAGTTCTGTGACAGGGAAGGTCATCTGGAGGAGTTTTGCTTCAGGAGGAAGCGGGCTGTGAGGAGAGAGCAGGAGAGACGGAACGTGGACATGTACTCTGCTCGGGTGCACTTACGCCCGTACGTGCCTGTGAAACCGCGAGAGTTGGCTCTGATACCATTCTATAACGTCCTGCCTCCCCGAGGCCAGGCCCGCTTACATCTGGCAGCTTTCTAGGATATAGACTATCCTCACAGACCAACACATGTCTTTTCTGCGCACTTTTTCCTCACTCGTGCGCACCCGGGAAGAAGTTCCCGGTCGGTCACCAATCCCGAAATTGCTCCAGGCCAAGCACGCTTAACTTTGGAGTTCTTTCGAGATCGGCTTCCGGAAAAGAAGTTACAACTTGTTGATATGAGTATTCTATCAATTCTATTAAGCCCTTGGGCTGGGGTGTCACAGTAAGGTAACGGAAGGAACACCTTTTTTGGACTGATCGCTGGATGCATGGCAAGTGTCTTGAGGGTCTTGTCCCAAATGTTGCCCGTTTGTGTACCAGTGTGAATTAGGAAAAAGAGAACAATAATGGAGGCCTTGCAAGGGAATTCATGGATTGCAAATATAAAAGGGGCTCTCGGTTGGTTTGGCTTACTGAATACCTTGAGCTTTGGGACATGTTGGTGGGTGTTACTCTCAATGACAATGAAGACACTCATAACTGGAAACCTGAAGCCTCAGGTTTATTCTTGACAAGATCAACATATAGGAGTTTTTTTATCGGCTCATCAACATTGAACCTTGGAAGAAAATATGGAAGTCATGGGCACCTGGGAAATGCAAAACATTTGTCTGGCTGGCTGTTCGGAATCGTTGTTGGACTGCATATCGTTTACAAAAAAGAGGTCTTCCTCATCCTGAGCATTGCCCACTCTGTGATCAGGAGGAGGAAACCATTCAACACATCCTCATCTCATGTGTTTCTGCAAGGCAATTCTGGTATGCCATGTTGCAGCCCATAAACTTGAGTCGGTTGACACCCACAAGGAGTGAATTTTGCTGACTGGTGGAAACATGCTGACAGGAGACTTCCTAACCAGCACAGGAAGGGTTTTAACTCCTTGTGTATACTCGGGGCCTGGATCCTTTGGAAGCATTGGAATACTTGTGTGTTTGAGGGAGCTTCTCCAAACCTACAGGTGGTGGTGCAGGCCTTCAAGGAGGAGTCCCACCTATAGCAACTCTCGGGGGCTAAAAAGCTTACTGCCCTAACACTACCGGAATCTGGTAGTTTGCCGTGTTCCTGGGGCACACGCAAAGGCTTTGCCGTGTGCAACACACGGCAAAGCGCTCACGACATACGTCGGTCAGCAAAGAGCTCTTTGTCGTGTGTCTTATGTTGGGCACACGACAAAGCTGCTTTTGCCGTGTGCATTTTCCGACACACGGCAAAATAAATGAATGGTACATAAAAAAAGAAATCCATGCAGGCCCGGCTGTTGCCCCACCGCCGCCCGCACCCCCGTTGCCTATCCCACCAACTGCCTGCTGCTGCCCTGCCGGCCACCGCACGCCACCAGGCCGCCACCACCACTACCACCGAAAGCCGCCGCCGCCACCGCTGGAGCCATCTCCCCCTCCATCGTCGACGTCGAGCACCAGAGGAAAAGGTTGTAGCCGTCGCTGTCCCCTGTTGCGGCCTCCCGCTGGGGAAGGAGGGGAGGACCGGCGCGTGGTGGCCGGATCCAACCTCGCCGCCACGCCTCCCAATGACGGTGCGGCCTCCCGCCAGGGAAAGAGGGTTTGGGGTCGTAGATCCGGCAGTGGTAGAGGAGAAGGAGGGAGCCGCACGCCAGAGGAGGAGCAGGGGGAGCCGCCACCGCCACCGGAGGAGGAGGACCAGAGGCCGCCACCATCGCACGCCTCCCGCTTCGTCCGCACCGGGAGAGGAGAGGGAGGGGGCCCCGCGGCAAGCCGGCTGAGGGAGGAGGCCGGCCGGGCGTTGTCCTCCTGCTAGGTCCATGCTAGGAGAGGAGAGGGAGAGGGCCACGCGTCGGAGGCTGGAGCAGCCACTTTGAGCCGCCGTCCCGACACCGGATTTGGATCCAGCGACAGCGGTCGGGGCTGCGACGGCGGCGGAGAGGAGGGAATGGGGGGCGGTGGGGAGCAGGGAGAGAGGGGAGAGATAGGGGCGGCGGGAGTGTGAGACGGGAGAGGGAGACGGGTCAGGGGGTAGGGTTTGGGGAGGGGGTGGCAGGCCGGCGTGTGTTGGGCCGGGCCGATGCGGCCGGGGGGGGGGTGTTGTGTTTGTCGTGTGCTGTAAATAAGGACACACGGCAAAATTTGGCTTTGCTGTGTGCCAGAAAAAAGGTCACGATAAACCATGACTTTGCCGTGTGACAGAAAAAAGGTCACGGCAAACCATGACTTTGCCATGTGCCGAAAAAAGCACACGGCAAACCATGGCTTTGTCGTGTACCCGAGATATTGCACACGGCAAAGTAACAAGCACACGGTAAACTAGGAGTTTCCGGTAGTGTAAGCCCTAGGATGGGTGTGTTGCAGGTCTAGTAGATGGTCGAGTTGTGGTCTGGTCCTATGTTTCATGTTTTTATGTAATAGTTTGTTATCCTAGATCTTTAGTTCCTCACTCTAGTCCAAGGTGTGGAATGTTTCTTTGTATTTGGACTATTTTTTCTCTCTCTTAATATAATGATACGCAGCTCTCCTGCGTGTTCGAGGAAAAAAATATGCATTAATGTTACCTCTCCTTGTTGCATCTGTCTTGCTGAAATTACATTATCCAATTTGCAATCGTGTTAATTTTATTTGTCTCGTTCATTAGGCAGGCTTTGTCAAGAGCAGTAACAGAAGATGAGCTTATCTACATCAGAGCACAATACAACTTGTTAGAACCAAACAGCAGAGATGGTCGAATATGTATCGACAACTTCAGGATGGTAAGTGCTTACAAATAAAAATTTACAGTTGGCTTGCTCATATTCTATTTTTGGACATGTATTATGATATATTGAAGCTTTTTCCATGTTTATGACACAATACTCAACTTTCCCTTTCCACCCTTTTAATTATGCAGGCTCTTTTACAGAACTCGACAGATGCTATGAAGGAATCCAGAACACTTGAGATCTTAAATGCGGTATGAAATACATAATCTATAGCCAACTTTATTTTTTCCACATTTTGGATGTATATGCCGTATAAGGTTCAGTGTTTCATTTTATGGATGTAATCACCTCCAGCTGGAGCCACTCGCATATATGAGAATGGACTTCGAGGAATTCAGAGCTGCTACAATCAGCCCTTACCAGCTTAAGGCTGTGGCACGGTGGGAAGAAATCGCCAATACTGCATTCGAATACTTTGAGCAAGAAGGCAACCGTGCTATCACAATCGAGGAGCTGGCTCAGGTCTGTGACCTAATTATACTGAACCGAATGATGAATTGAACCTTTGGTCTCGTGTAGATGCTAATCAAGTTACCTCTCCTCTCGTTTACAGGAGATGAATCTTTCCTCAGCGCCGTATTCCATCGTGCGCGGCTGGATTAAACCGTCGGATGGCAAGCTTAGCCTTCTAGGCTACACCAAGTTGTTGCTTGGATGACTATGCGAAGCGCGGGCGACGCAAGGCGGCACCATTGATTCTTTTGCTGCGCTGGTAATTACTTGAATTGGTTCCATACTTCCATTGGTTTTGTTCATGGGGTGTTGGAGGGATGCTGGTGTTTTGTCTCTTTTCTTCTGGTGGTTTAGCTTCTTGTAGAGAGAGACAGAGAGGGGGGGGGGGGGGGGGGGGGGGGACGGAAAGCGAACGCAAGTAGTGGTTAAAATCCTCTGTCCGTTGGAACTTGCCTGCTTTAATTATATTCATCGGTGTGTATTGCAATAGAGAAGCAGTAGGCAATGTTGTTTTACTAGTCCATGTACAAAGTGCCAGATGTTATACTACTCCATATAGGCTTAATCCATATATTATGAAGATATAATCCAAAATAGCAGAATAGTTACTGTATGGTCCTTGAGTAAAACGCATATGCTATTCCATATAAGCTTAATCCATCTCGACTAGTAGCAACATAGTCACGATGAGACATGGCCAAAATGATTCACACCATGCAAATCCTATATTACAAACTACTTTGACCAAATAATAAATAACAGACCATGGAGATAAATTACTAGCTAGGTAATAGTTTCTTCTAAGAAAACCAAAGAAAAATAACATGGATGAATAAAAGCAGAAGCAACATGCGAGCTACTTGCGATGTTTAATTCACAGCAACACGATAATCAACCATAAACCGCACTTGCACCATTCCTATCACAAAAAAAAATTAGCTTCTATGTATTTCTTCCACCAAGTGCTCTGCAAGTAACTTGAAAAAAAAACTCATAAGATGAATGCTAAATATTGAATGCATTGCAGGGACCAAATAAACTCAAGAGGCTATAGAATGCTGAATTCTGAGCTAAAAAACAAAAACAAAAAACAAAATACATATATCATGCTGAATGCTAACAGATGCTGAACCAAAAAAAATGTTAAGCTAGCAAATATTTTATTTGAGAGGCTACCAGATACTGATTTAATAAAATATTGTATTTTTGAACCACCAGATTGTATATTATCATACCATAAATCAATACTACTATTAGAACATTCAGTCCATAACTCCATACCAGCACCAAAAAATATGATAACCAATAGTATATAGTTACAACTAAAGGGTTGGCAAAATATTGTCTTTAGAACAAGTATTGGCAATCTACTCTAGAAAAGCATATCAACAGTCAAATTTCATGTGCAAGACCAAATATTGAAAAGTATTTCAGAAAACCATATGCTGAGCATGTTCAAAGAAACATATCTGATTTTTCTTCAGTTTTCATATCATGCACTTCCACTGAGCACTCTGCAGGTAACACAAATTGACACATGGCTTAGTTTAGCTATTCATCTTTTGTAACCGTACTTATTTTTCTTGTCAGATCTGATCAGACAAGTGTTAACTAAGTACACTGAGCATATTCAAAGAGACATACCTAATTTTTCTCTTTAGCCAAATTAGTCGAACATCAGGATTTGTATGATAATTCAAACTGTACTATCAAATGTGAACTTATATAATATCCTGACAGGAAAAGGATGCCAGCAATAATACTCATGAGGCAGGGAAAAGGATAACATCCTGGACCTCTTGATATAATAAAGACAGGAACTAGGAAGGAACCAGGAAGTATCACAATCCGATGACAAATTGAAACGTGCTATAATCGGTGAACTGCTGTCTAAGCTATGGTTGACAGCATGAAGTAGCATAACTCCACAAAAAAAATGATGATAAACTAGTAGAGAAAAATTTAAAACTGATGCAGGAAGTTGGATCCGCTTGCTTTTACCTGGAACAAGCGGACGACCTAGGAAGTGCCAGGGTGAGGAAGAGGAGCATGTGGTCCGCTCACTGCATTCAGCCAACGTCCGGGTCTAGCTTTCTCTGCTTCAACAGGATCTACAAGAAAAAGGTGTGAGGAGAGGAGAGGAGAAACCCTAGCGGGAGCACAGGGAAATGCGTGGTGAGGGGGAGAGGAGGGGGATCCATCTGATGCGAAGGAAGAGGTCGCCGTAGAGACGCCGGGGGAGGAGACGCTGCCGGCGCGAGGTTGTCGGAGGAGATCGGCAGGCGGCAGCGGCGCTCTCCCGCTCGACTCCGCGAGTCGAGTAAGTCGAGGCCTTTTTTTTTTCTTTTTGAGCGAGGACTTCGAGACACCAGAAAATTGGGCCGTATTCCCCCCTGAAAATTGGGCGCATCCGGGCCGGAAAATCCAAGCAACAGGCTTTCAAAGGCGCGTGCTGGACTCCGAGTGGGCTGCCAGTGCGGGGAAACGACGGAGATCCCGGCGGGGGAAGAGGGCTTCCAAGGCCTGATGCAACTGTTTCCACGCCTGATGCAGTGATGCTACCGTTCTGAACATGCTCTTCCGCAACAGATTCAGACCACCTCAGCGTCGTCACTCGTTCGATCTAGTAAACCCGGATTAAACAGGCATTGCCCAGAGGCAAATGGCCGCACCAACAAATTCACATGGATTCTAACCTGAGTCCTGACAAAGCTCGAAACGTGGGAAGAAACTAGAAATGGGATGGACCTGCCTAGCATTTTTTTTTTGTCTTCCTTTTCCATTTGTCAGTAGCAAGGCCAAACACCTTTTCAATTTCCAAGCACAGCAGTATCATGTGGTCCTCCAAAGAAAAGGCAGAATCATGTTACACATTGGACAAAGTTGACAGTGGTATCAGCGGCAGTCAGGAGTATCGCAAAGTATAGATGTTCAAACGTGCGGCCCGGTCCGACACTGCACTAATACTATTCGGCACTGACACTATTCGACGCTACACTACTCGACACTAAGCTTTAGTCGTGCCGTGCCGTGCCGGCACTGCGTGCTGGCCACTCGGCCCCAAGCATTACACTATAAGCACTTAACCATGCCGTGTCGTGCCGGCGGCACGGTTAGCACGCCATGCTAGTGCCAGCCTAGGCACTACCACCACAAAAAAAGCTCAAAATACTCAAAATTCAAGTTTGGGGACGGATTCGAGGAGACCGGAGATGGGAGAGGAGGATGGGACTAGAAGGGGAAGAAGTCCTGCGGGAGTGCCGGGCCGGGACGATGATGGAGGCGCAACGTAGCTTCACTGGCCCGACCGCGGCTCCGATCTAGATCAGACAGCCAAGGACGAGAAGAGAAGGGGAGTCGAGCAGGAGGATGACGGTGTAACACTGGAGCAAGACTAAATAGCTTAGGATGATGACCATCGGCGGCCGGCGGCACAGATCCGGCGTCCAGAGCGGGAGAAGCGAGCGAGAGGCGAGAGGTGAGCATGAGAAGGCGTCGTTCGTGGTATATATATGCCGGTCGCTGTAACAGGTCTTACGTGGGCTCCCGGTCTATTAAACCTGTAAGCCTAACGACTAGTAGATCAGGTCTAACATCTAGTATCAAATAGGTACCGTGCCAAACCTGTACCGGCTCATTATCCGTGTCGTACCCGTGCCAGCACTGCGTGCTGGGGTTACGGCCCACGCACTACACCCCGTGCCGTGCTGACACTAGCACTAAACCCACCGTGTCGTTTCGTGTTCGCGTATGTTTTTTAGTGTTGTTTTCGGTGCCACCCATCTCACACGGCCCATTTGGCCATCTATATCGCTAAAAGCAAGTATTATGGTGGGCTAAAAGCAGGCTAAATGCTGATATAGAGGTGAGAGAAGAGGAGAGAGAGAGGGGAAGTGGACTATTAGGTTACAGTCAGCTTCGACACAATAACCAAAACATTTTGTGAGATAGACAAGTGGGCCATGTATTTATGGTGGAGAGCTAAATTATTATATAAGTGGGCTGAGAGATGAGCTACAAAGGTCTCGCAGGCAGCCGCAAGCTAATCATTAGCTTTGCTCTAATTTGTCAGTACTACCGGAGAAGGAGAAAAGAAGGAGATCAATCAGTGGCTCTGTTGGGCAGCAGTCCAAGGTTGTAGCTCATTAATGCCACTGTCTCCTACGCGGCGGCCGGCTACTCCACGCCTAGGAGCTGGTCTTTGCCTAGAGCTAGAGCCGCTAGCGTTAGGTTGTCTGCACTTGTCATATTCTAAATCCATCCTTTAAAAAGTATATTCTGTCTTAGTCATCAATATTCTCTCTTTTACATTCAGTTTCTTCGCACTTGTTCATACTCTACAGACATCCTCTACACTAACTACCAAGACCCAGATCCCACTTGTCAGTCTCCATTTTATTTTTTACCACCCCGCCGCCCCACCCCCTCCTCTCTCTCCCTCCCTCCCCTCTCTCTCTCCCTCCTCCCTTCCTCCTCTCTCTCGGCCTCGCTGGCATCGCCACCCGCGCGGCCTCCCTCCTCCGGCCTCCACCGTCGGCCATGGCGGAGCTACAGCGTCGCCGCCGAGCTGCAGTGCGCCGGATCTGCTTCTCCCCGACGCCCATCCTCCCCGGAGGCGCGGGCTCGAGCTCGAGCTCGGGCGGCCAAATCCGGCGGAGGTCCGGTCGGGCGCTCCTCAAGCCCCGTCGCGCCGAGGAGAGGGCGAGACCTGCATGCTCGAGCACCGGAGCGCCCAGATTTGGCGCCCCCTCCTCCCTCCCTCTCCCTACTCGGCGTCCATGGCGGCGGCGGGTTGGACGCGGCAGACGGCCCCGTCCCCTCCTTCACTCCCTACCCTTCCCCTGCCCCGACGGCAGCCATGGCAAGCGGCGCCGGTCCATGGCAAGGCCGCACGGCCTGCCCCCGGTGGTGGCTCGCGCGCGGCCTGCGTCCGCGGCGGCGGCGGCTCACACGTGGCGCCGGGCCATGGCAAGGCCGCGCGGCGGCGGCTCGGCGCGGACCTCGCCCGCGGCTGCAGCGCGCGGCTGCGGCGGCGGCGGCGAGCGCGCGGCATGCGTCCGCAGCAGCGGCGGCAAGCGCGCGGCGCCGGGACTTGGCTCCCTTCCATTCCGAGGCCCGGCGCGAATGCGGGACCATTGGGAGCGGCGGCGGGGGCAGGCTGACGTGGCCTGTACCGTCCGTCCGCTCCGTCCCCTTTATTTGCTGTTCCTCCGCCTGGTAAAATCCAGTAGGCTTTAGCGTCCACCGCTCTAGGGGAAAAAATGCTAAAGTCATACTGGAGGACTGGGTATCCGATGGCATCCAGTACCCGGTGCAGACAGCCTTAGGGTCTGTTTGGTTGACGAGCGGACTGGAGCGGAGCCATTCCATCCCATGTTTGGTTCAAGAGCCTGAGGATGGAGAGATTCCCGTGACTGAATATTCGGAGCAGATTCGGGATGGCTCGGTCCGGCAAAATCGGGCGAACCGAGCCGTCCCATTTCCACGCCGTCTCGTGCCGTTCGCTTCCTCCCTCTCTACCGACGACGATGACGACGAAGTGGCCGGCGCCGCAGTCGGCGACGAGGTCCCAGACGACGAGCGCGGGGCTGGCGGCTTTGCGGGCGGGGTCCCAGCGGAGGAGGACGCGGCCGTGGCGCGTGTCGAGGGCGCGCCAGCCGCGGAGGAGGCCGCCTGGGCGGGCGGAAGGCGGCGGCGGGGACGAAGCGTGCCCTGGTGCCGGCGGTGCAGACGAGGCCGAGCAGGGGCGGCGCGCGGTGGAGCTCCCAGAACCGGCTGCGGAAGCTGGCGCCCGAGACGAGCGCGCACCAGCGCCGGCAGACGAGCGCGGTGGCGACGAGGCGGGATGGGTCCGCCGGCGGGAACCGCATGAGGACCTCCTCCACGAGCTCCTCCATCAGCGCGCTCGCCGGCGGATCTGCTGCTGCCATGGCGGGCGGGCGTGCGGGCGGCTTAGCATACCGGCGGACCCGAGGTGGAGGGCCCGAGAGATGGCAGCGTGGTCAGGAGCTCGAGGAGGAAGATGACCTGCGAGCGAGCCCCACAAACGGAGGCTAACAGGTCTAAAAATTCTGTCATCCCATTGCTCCAACCAAACAACTCTAGTAAGAACCGCTCCATCCCGAAAAATAAGAATGGAACCGCTCCTTCCTACCTCACTCTCCAACCAAACGCACCCTTAGCCACCGATCACTGACAGCAACCCTCATGTGCCCCGTACGTGATGATTGGAGTAGAGTCCATGGCCTGGTCAGCAGCACTAAGCACTAGTACATGTATGATGGGTTAAGTGGTTCTTTTTTATGTTATTACAAGTACTTTTTTAGGAGATGGTTTCATATAGCTAGTAACATAAAAGTTCTTTTTTTATGTTACTAGTTGGGCTGTTCAGCGGCTTATAGCAAAAGAAGTTTCTTTGGTGTCACTTTTCCCATTAAAAAGGAGAAGGGGGAAAAAGAGGAGGAAGGAGAAGCTGCTCTGAATCTCTGATGCATGTGAGAGGATCAGGAGGAGATTGTTGAAAAGAGGAAAAGCTTGCGAAGAAAACATTCAAACCAAGTATAGTAGCGCAGCTTTGCTTTAGCCAGAAAGAGCAAAGACTGGCCTTGGAACATTCTCTTTTGAACATTACAGTCTACTTGAACCTTATTAAACTCGCGGTTATCTCCTTGCATGCATTAAGACTTGACCCTGCATGTACAATGTGGCTGAAGCTTGTGTGTCTCCCTCGCGTGTCCCCTTCGGTGTCTCCAGACACGTGTCCAAGTTGTATTGGATCCCCTCTCAAGACAGCCCCCCTCACGTATTCTCTCCGTCCGCGCCGTGCGGTGCCGTCCGTCTGGTCCGTCTCCCTCTGTTTTCGCATCTCAACCTCTCCTCTCACAGCCTTGAGCCACCCGTCTCCCTCCGCTTTCCCCTCTTCCTCTCAGCTCGAAGCTTGTCCGCTCTCCTCTCAAATCTCATATGCTAAACTCGATTCCTTTCAAATCTCATATGCTAAACTCGATTCCTTTCAAATCTCATATGCTAAACTCGATTCCTTTCAAATCTCATATGCTAAACTCGATTTGGGCAGGAACGACCTCAAGCTCATAGCAGTGAGTTGATTATATTTACTGGAACCTAGATTCAAGCTCTGATTTTGGTTTTGATTGCTACGATTTTGATTTTGGATTGGGGATCTGGATTTGACTTTGCAGATTTCGATTTGTGCTATGAGAATGTGTACTCTACCTTTCCTCTTCAGGTCCATCGAACTGACATCACACCATGGTGGATTCAAGATATTTGGCAGCAGCTCGTAGATGCTGTTCAGCATGAAGGTGACGTTGCTTTCATGACCTCTCTAGCATTATTTTGCAAGTTTATTTTTCTAGTGCTAGTCCCTATTTTTTCATGACACAGTAATAAAGATGCAATCTTCCGCATTCAGTCTGATGCTATCAAATCAAATATACCAGTTAGCAAAAAAAAACAAGTAGAGTTTAGCACATGACTCATCGGTTCTCCTAATGGGATAGGACCTTCACTTAAAATTGGCAAACACATTATAGGGATTTGGATTGAATGACTGAGTGACATTTCCTTGTGTATCTTGACCATGGTTAGGGGTCCCAAAGAATGAACTGAAAGGCGGAGGCACAAAAGCATTTCCATGTGGATAGTAGCCCGGATAGTAACCTGCCATCTGAATTTGATTTTGGTATGTGCTAGTCCCTAAATGCCCCTGTACCAAAGAAAAAGGAATACGAATATCAGTAATGAAAATATGACTAGTCTTGATAGTATTAAATTAAATATAACTGAAATCTCGTACCAGGTCAGTGTAGTGTGGCTGCCCATATGTTACATTATCTACTTCCACTATAGGACCACAATCCTTTGGGTCATTCTTGCCTTTCTTTTTCCGTTGTGTGTTTGCCTCTTTTGCAGAACCAGAAACCATTGGGTCTTTTTTGGTCTTCTTTTTCTGCCGTGTTGCCTTCTCAAAACCACCAATAGGTCTCGCAGATCCATGAATTTCCTTCTCCTTAACCTTCAGGCCTTTTGGTTTTATAGTTTGTTCTCCTTCTTCTGTACCTACAAAATATATAATAATTAGTTTGGTGTCATATGTATGGTGTTCACACAATTATTACTCAGGCTATACTGGGGTGCGAACCTTCGGGGTGCAAACCTTCGGGATGAGATGAGGTACCAACATCTGAATCAGGTCTTATTTTTAGGCTTTTCTCCACATCTTCTGCTAATTTTTGCGCATTATTCACAGCCATTAAGTACGTTTCATCAGATTCTGCAGCTCGATTAGCTAAATGAATGTACATCCTGCATAACTCCTGTCTGCGTTTTGATAACTTTGTTTTGGGATCTTCATGTGTCTCAGAATTGCTCTTTATATGAATTACTTTTGCATCAATTGTCCATCTATTTAGTATGTAATGTTCAGGAATTTTTTTGATATTGTTGATATCAAGTATCTTCAACGCATGACAGCATAAGATTCCAACAAATTCATACTTTTTGCAGCTACACTTTACTTCAACTTCCAATGCAGAAAACTTCACGACATGTTCATTCCTCCTACCATAAACCTTTACTTTGTACTCCTTTTCAGCATTACTTTCACCACAATAGAACAGATCACAATTCAGTGTTTGCATCACTTGCTCTTGGAATACCTTAAATATGGTTGGAGTATAAATTCTTGCTGCATGCCTTAGTATTCTCAACTCAGATTTCAACTTAGGTGTACTTTGTGTTGCCTTGAAATCACATTTTACCTCCTCATTTCTTTTATCTGCCACCAACCTTTCAAAGTGCTCGAAAAAGGTAAGTATGTCATATTTGACACTAATGTACCCCTTCAACTCATTGTTCATGCTTTCACTTCTTTGAGTGCTAACCATATCAGCAGAAAAGGTATTTCTTCCATACGCTAAGGCCCATTTCTCCCTTTTATCAAATAATCTTTGCAGCCATTCATTGTTTTGTAGCTTATACTTGTCTAGCAAATTGTTCCATGTATTTATAAATTCCTCCTCCTCCTCTTGATCATAAATACAGTTTTGAAAATCTTTATTGAACTTCTTATAGTCCTCCACAACTCCAGCAAGATGCTTGCAAGCATTCTGGTTCATATGCCAAACACAAATTCTGTGATGAGTCTCTGGTAGTACTATCTTGATTGCTTTTGCCATGGCTGCATCTTCATCGGTTAAAATAGTTTTTGGTTTTTTCCCTGACATAGCAGTTAAAAATGTGTTGAAAAGCCAAACAAAACTCTCTGCAGTTTCATCATACAAAAGTGCAGCACCAAAAATTGTTGTCTTCTTGTGATTATTCACTCCAACTAGCAAACCAAATGGACGTCCATCATTTAATTTTCTGTATGTTGTGTCAAAGCAAACAACATCACCAAAAAGTTCATAGTCTGCAACCATTTTAGAATCTGTCCAAAAAATATTTGTTATCAAGTCATCCTCATCAACCTGAATGGAATAGAAAAACTTCCCATCCTCTGATGTTTTTTTCTCTAGATATTCCAATACTCCTCCTGTGTCCCCATAGTTTGTCTGTAGTGACCTCTTTGAATACAATTTATTCTTCATATCTTCACGAGTAAATCCAAGATTCTCAACTCCACCTGCTTCTTTTGCCATGAGATCAAAGGTAGCTTTATTTGAAATGCCGACTGCTTTAGCATTTTCTACACTCGCGAGTTGTGCTTCTGTTATTTTTCTTTGAGATCTTAAATGATGAACTTGACTGCTACTAGCAAGAATATGATTATGTTCAGGCTCAAACTCATAGATGCAGTACAATCCATCTGTGAGACTTATCTTCATGCGAGCTTGACACATACATCGTGTCTCTGGTCTACTATAGCCGGAAGATTCTTCTCTTTTATCAGGACGCCGAACACCTATTGATAAATAAATAAATAATTGATCAAATTGATGTTATATCCCTAATGATGAAGAAAAGGCACAATAACAAAGTGATTTAATACCTTCACGAGAACAACAGAAGGTTCTATTCTTTATGGTGGTGCTGTTTTTCACATTATGTGAACTGCTCCTTCGAATACTAAAACCCTTGTCTCGAGCATAGGCATTGTAAAATTGGTATGCCTCTTCTTCAGTGCAGAATTTCATACCAACCTTTGGTATCCTGTCTTCTGTACAATTTTCTACTTGACTAGGTTCGGTCTGAAGCATAGGCATTTCAAATATATTTGTATAAACAAAACAAGTATAGACAGATTATGAATGGTAATCCATTATGACTTGCACTTTCTAACTTTGTTCTTATTGTGCCAGATGAGGGAATATTTATCTAGAGAAGTTTTCTGAGGATGTGACAACACCAAGAGGTGGTATCAAGATTTGGGTACCTGTGGAGAATCGGAGTCCATGTAGTTAGGCTCGTCAGCCATTGGCGGGATCGCCTGAGATGCCCCCATGTAGTCGGCACTGATCTCGTCAGGCATGGAGAGAATTGGCTGAGATGTAATTGTTGTGTAGATTGAGATACAATTTGCTGAGATGCAATTGTTATGTAGATTGAGACAAACGAGAAGAATACTAATCTAGTTACCCTTCCGTATTAGATGCTAATTTGATGGAACCACCTATCGAAATTGACGCCATTTTCCTTTGTCTAATGCCTTTTGCCGCCTCCATTTCATTCAGTTGGCGGGAAATTAATGTGGGGCCATGTGATTATTTGGGGAGACGGACCAGACGGACGGCTCCGTTCCGTTTCTTGCATGCGGTGCGGACGGAGATAACAAAAGAGGGTCCACATTTTTTAAGAGGCACGGATGTCGTTGATGCATGGGGAGACACGGATCGAGACACGCAAAGGGGACACACAAGCTCCAGCCGTACAATGTACATGTATACCGACCAACACTCGTCATGATTGATTGATGCAGTGAACCTGTGGAAGGCAGGTTCACGAACCCGCCGCGTCTGATCCATGTACACTCCACAGCGCGCACAGCCGCAGATTTTGTCTGGCAGGGAGCCTCTTCTCTGAGGAGTGTGGATCGATTCAAACATTCACTGGACTGAGAACAGCGGAGCTGCAGTGACATGATCGTGTCCAAAGAACACGAGAAACCGGGGCGGCACTGTCGGGCGGTTGGGCTGTCTGCCTCCGCCGCGCCGCAGAGCACTGCCGCCGGTGTACACGGCTGCTGCTGCAGACTGCAGGTACCTGCTACCGGCTGCCGCTGCTTCTTCCTCTCCTCCTGGCGAGGCACGATGGAGGATGGACGACGCAACGCAACTGCCTCGCCGGCGCGCGGCCGCTCGCCCCCGACACAGCGACGTGCGGCCGTGCGGAGGGCGTCTGCGTCAGAGATCGCTGCCATGGAAGATATGGTCCTGCTTGCTGCCGGTCCGTACCCTGCACTATCGCTCGCCACTGTTCCAATCCCTCTGTTCTTGTTCCTGATGTTCCTTGGCGCTGATTACCGCGGCGGATGATTGGAGCGAGAGAGACTGGTGCGGGGAGGTTAGATGAAAAGCGATGACGAGACGCCGTACGGCGGCCGTCCTAAGGGCCTGTTTGGCTCCAGGACTTTTTCCAAAAGTCCCTATCACATCAAAAGGAATCTTACTATTTTATATTATTAAATAAAATCTGTTTATAAATGTTTTTTGACAGCTGAGTGCTTTTTCGCGAGACGAATCTAATGAGCCTAATTAATCGATGATTGGCTACAGTGATGCTACAGTAACCATTCGCTAATCATAGATTAAGATACATCATTAGATTCGTCTCGCAGTTTAGCCCCAGGGTTCTGCAGTTAGTTTTATAATTAATATTTATTTAATACTTCTAAATACTAAAAAGTCCCTAGGACTTTTTTGAAGTCCCTCAATCTAAACACCCCCTAAGGCTATCCACACCCCATCTCCTCTAAATTTCAACTCTAAAAAGAATATTCCTACCTAGTCAGCGAGATTCTTTTTCCTACACCAACTTCACCCGCATTCCATCAACTCTACATTTTAACTCTATACCCCACTACTACATATTATATTCATCCCACCACAACCACCACCCAACCGCACCTTCCCTCTTCTCTGTCCGGGGCCCGCAGCGGCACAGTGATTGGGGTGGACGCCGTACCACTCTGCAGATGGAGGGGATCGGCTGCTCCCCCACGGTGGAGGTGACGGTGGAGTCATGGGCTGCAGGCGATTTCCACTCTAAAAACAACTCTATCTGTATAGCGGGACGGTGGAGCCATGGAGTGCGAATGGTCTAATCGCCACACCACTTGAAGCACGTCAATTATCATGCTCGCCCGCTCGCTCATGGCTTTCTTTAGCAGCAAGCAATGGCAATGTGTGCCCCGGGAGCACAGAAAAAAAATGGAGGGGGGGAGCAAAAGCGAGCGGGCCGGAACATGGGTCTAGTTGCGCCTGTAAATTTTTTGAAATTGATTTTTTTGCACATTTGAAGTATTAAATATAGATTAATTACAAAACTAATTACAGAATTTATCTGTAAACTACGAGACGAATCTAATGAGTCTAATTAATCTATTATTAGAGCATATGTACTGTAGCAATTGATATAGCAATTTAGCATCTAATCATAGTCTACTTACACTCATTAGATTCGTCTCGCAATTTATAAGCAAACTGTGTAATTTGTTTTTTATTTCATCTAGATTTAATACTTATGCATGTAAGATTTTTTTTCGATGTGATAGATTTGAAATTTTGAATTTTGCAACTAAACAAGGGCATGGATTGGTGCCTCCAAATGGCAAAGGCCATTAGAGCAACTCCAACAGATTGATTTTCCCCTTTCTTTTTTCTCACCATATAGGAAAATCCCCTTTCTCAATTTCAACATATATGGAAGAAGTGCTCCAGCAGATTGATTTTCCCCTTTTCTATATGGAAAGGGAGATGTGATGTCTCCCCTTTTTATTGGGGATTGAAGGAAAATTATTGGGGATTGAGAAAAAATAAAGGGGAAAGGGAGATGGAAAATCAATCTGGTGGAGTAGATTTTTTAACATTAATTCTCTATATTAAGAAAAAGTGGAAAGGGAAAAGCGGAAAATCAATCTGTTGTAGTTGCTCTTGGGCCAGACAAAGAGAGAGAGGGTGCACGGCTAATCTAGTGGGCATGACGGCGGTCGCTGCTGGGCGCGGGAGGTACAGACAAAAGGGGCTCGGTTTGACGCCGGCACGCCAGGGGGCTGCGGCGGCGAGGTGCGGTGCGGTGACCCATCCTGTCCGTCCCCGGCACGACGACACCGCCCGCCGTCCCACAGAGACCTGGATGGAAATGATGGGGCCTCGCCTTGGCCTGATGAGAATCGAAATCAAACAAGGATCGACAGAGATTTCCCTTCGGTTAATCAGCCGACAGGCTAACCTATCCGTCCGCGTCAATCGGCCCGGCTCTGTTCCGCCACTAGTGCCAGGAGTCGATCACTGGTGCGCAGATCTCACTCACCCGAGTGACACATTCACCGGCAGATTAGATTCACCTTTCAGATCTACTCCATCCTCTTAAGGATTTCACCTTCTTGACTGACGGCAAAGCATACTGATAAGAGTGTCTATTTACCAAAGCAGAGGGGAATCAACGGGCGGCGGCAACCTGGGAGCAAAGCCTCTGTGGATCATGCGCGAATGATTCGGCCGGCCGACAGCCGCAGCCGACAGCCATTAGCACGGCGGCACTCCGTCCATCCATCCATCCTCCGGCGCGGCCGCAATTAGCATGCGTGCCATGGCTTTGCTGCGTCTCTTTTTTTCCGTGTGTTCCTTCCTTGGGCTCCATCGCGTTGCAACTGCATCATCAATGGGGAGGGGATGAACCAATTGAGATCGATCTCGGTCAAAGGTAGGGCGCGGCCCGTGAGACGAAGCAAATCGATGGTGGTGTGGGTGCGTCGACGGGAGGGGGAGCACGCATGATGCGACGTGCCGCGCGCGCCACGATCTCTTCCTGTCCCGGCCTCACTGCTCACTGTCCTTCTGTCCTCCTCTCTCTAGCCCAAGAAGACAGACGCGGAGACGCCTCAACTGCCACTGTCCTTGACCTCTCCCTGCCTTTTTCCTTCCTCCCCGAGCTGAGCTCTGCTCTGATCTCTGCCCCCCTGCCCCTCCTGCCTCCACTAAAAAGGGCTCCCGTTTCCGATACGAGACGACGTCGAGACCCAAGGCAGCCAGCCAGAGGCAGCCCAACCAACCTGCCCCGTCCTTGTGCCTGCCTGCGCACCTATCTTGCCCAGCCTCCCAATTTGGCAACAGCCGCATCTATCTACTTGCTCCGGCCGAGTCCAGTCTCCACTCCAGCGATCGTTGCTGGCCTGGCGTTGGCGATGAGGGACGCGGTGGCGGTGGCAGTGGGGACGCCCGGCGGCGGGAGGGCGGGGGGAGCCGGAACCGGAGGAGCGGCTTCGGCGTCGGGGTCGGCGCCGTGCGCGGCGTGCAAGCTGCTGCGCCGCCGGTGCGCGGCCAGCTGCGTCTTCGCGCCCTACTTCCCGCCCGGGGAGCCGCACAAGTTCGCCAACGTGCACAAGGTGTTCGGGGCCAGCAATGTCAGCAAGCTGCTCCAGGTATGCGCTGCGCGCCCACTCTACTCTGTCTGCACGCTTACACGATCGTTGGCCGTCTTGAGCCCTTGACTTCCCCTCTCTGAACAGTATGAATGTTCATGACGGATTGATGCTTCCGTGCCTCTGTAGTAGTTGATCATGCCACCGTGTGGCACTCTTCTGCAATTGTTTCAGTCAACTACTTTCCCTGTGTCTTCTGATTCCTAGTCATTTAAGGCAGAGTTACTTCTGATTCCACAGTTGAAGTAGTTCTTCTCATGTTACTGTATGTGTGTATGCATTGATCTACTCTGGCAAGGGTCAAGTCTCTCGTTTCCCCCTTATGCTGGTTCCTCAGTCAGATACGGTGTTATTTGCTTCGGTCTAGACTACAGTTTGTCAATGTGTGCTGTAGAGGATGGATATTGTTCGAACTTGAAAGCGTTAAATTAGTCATGGGCTCATGGCAATCAGACTCATGACTTGTCTGCGTCTCAGGTATACTGCTTTGCCAAAAGTAGCAAGCTTTAATTATATCTAGTGATTAACAAAGCCTTCTCCGATCCTACCTACTGGCCACACTTTTAGGGATCATGCTGCTTTAGCCACTTGCATACACTCTTGATCCGGAAGCTTGATCCACTTTCCCCCAAATCTACCTGCTCTCGAGCCTCTGCACACCTCTACAGTCACGTTCCTGAGATGAACAGTCCTTGGGCACAGATCAACAGAACGACACAAGTCTACACTTGCTCTTCAGCAACCCTGCCAAGAACTCTCTCGGTCTCTCCATCATGAGCTCCACAAGGCATGGGCAAATGGTGCATCGCTTTCGCTGCACACACGCCACCGGGGCCCGTCATGTGGCCACCCGATCCAATCATGAGCAGAGCAGCAGCAAACCGAACCAAAACACAGAGATCGCGAGGAGGCGAGCCGGCCAATCAGATTTGCGGCTGCGGTTTCATCAGCATGTGCCCCCGGCGACATGGATGTCTGTTTGGTAGTACAAAGTTTATTAGAATCGACAGTGATTTGCCACCCGGCTCTTGACCGTATCCACAGATTCAAAGATTTTCCCCCATGTGTCGAGCCGCCGGCAGCAGTGCACGGCCGTCGCCGTCTCCAGGCATGGAATGCACATGGTGTTCGAAAAAGAAACTTTCGGCCGCCACCAAACATGCAGACATGTCGTCGATCTTTTCTGTCAATCTTTCTTTCTCGGAGCAAGACCTCCAGTAGTAACCCAGCAGCTACTACCTCCTATTGGTCCTGATCTGATAGTGTTTTTTTTTTCTACCATGTGTGAACTTGTATTCTGCTGCATTTCATTTTCATGTGTATCTTCTACTACTTCTACTTGTGATGTCCACCGGGTGGATCCTTGCACTGTCGGTGCTCATTTCTCTGAAAGACTGAAACTTTTTCTTTTCTATTGAACTGCAGGAGATCCCGGTGCAGCACCGAGGGGACGCGGTGAGCAGCCTGGTGTACGAGGCGAACGCGCGCGTCCGGGACCCGGTCTACGGCTGCGTGGGCGCCATCTCGTCGCTGCAGCAGCAGGTGGAGGCGCTCCAGGCGCAGCTGGCGCTGGCGCAGGCCGAGATGGTCAGGCTCAAGATGAGCAACGACTACATCGTGCACCGGCTCAAGGCCGCGCGCGGCGGCGGCGGCGGGGGCAGCAGCTACGCCGGCTCGCCGTCGTCCATGTCGTCGCCGAAGACGGCGGAGCCGGAGGCGCACTTCAAGGCCACGCCGGAGCTGCTGGACATGGTGGTGGACCAGCCCGGCATGGACGACGCCCAGTTCTGGTCCTACTAGGATTGGAGGCAGCAGCTGACTCTGACTGCATCAGGTGCTTCTGGTTCTGGGTCAGGTCAAGCTAGGTTCTTTTTAGCTGATTTTAGTGTGTGATCAGGTGCTGTTTTTGAGTCACAGATGGGTGGTCCGGTAGCAGTTGGTATATAGTATCAGGTATATGGTGTGTGTGCGCTGTAACAGCGTGACACTAGGAGGAAGGTGAGCGTAGAGACCTTCTCCTATACCTTCTTCTAGTATGTATGTCCAGGGCTTGGTTTTTGGCTGTCCTTCCATGATGAGAAGGTGGAACACCATTACAGTAATTGGTGTGCTATGCATTGCAAGAACCTTCTCCTTGCTCGTAGCATTTGCTTGGTTAAACAGTTGAACTCTGCCATGGAAAATGCAGATAACGTTTATTATCTTTGTCTGTCCTAATGTCAACCTTTTCTTGTCTGCGTTTTGGGAATTATCTGCCAACTTTTGTAATTAAGCTGTGAAACAAAATTTTTGAGAAAAACTTCACACTTGAGTGCAAATCAGATCAGCACGGAAGTTTCTGGTTAGCTCGGAAGAAGATGCAGCTAACAATGACTGGTGAAGATTAAGATAGGGATAAATGAAAATATTACTCTCATGTTTGTTTGTTTCGCGATTTTACAAGGATAGGCACCATGACAGACTGGAGACTGGATGCTAATTGAGGCAATGAAATGCCATCCGATTCCCGCAAGTACACCACTTACAGAAGCAACACCAGTTGCACACTCAGTTGTTCAGAGAGGTCTGATCGTTCCACCAAATGTGGATTATGGGTAGCAAAACTTGCAACTGGACCTTGCAATCGGCAACTAGATGGCAATATGTTGCTAGTGCAGCAACTTAGTTATCTGCAATCCAACAATAAATTAGCGCATCTTGCTAGCTTTTGTGGTACATAATCATGGATGAAGGGACTATTTCAATTCATGTAATTGGATACCAAACTTACCAAGAGAAACATGAAGCCTATGGCATGCTACGATTTAGCAAACCTTGGAAAGATAGGTACAGATCTTTGTTGTCTGGACCAAAGATCTCTTCAGCTTTCTTGAGAGTTTCCTGGTTGAGATGTAAACGTGAACAAGTTTTGTGTTATGCCATGACAGGACCCAATTCAAAAAATTAGCGAATGGACCCAATTGACTAACCTCCCGTGACTGCTTATGGGCATTGAGCTCTTTGATGTTGGCTAAGAATGCTCCAAATTGTTCGTATGATAGACGACTCCTAGAAATTGTAATAAAGTTCAGTTAATAATGATATATCATCCATCTCATTTGCTTATGGTGCAGAAAAGAAGGCAGGTTATCAACAGACCTGGCCTGACGGAAAAACTCCTTTCCATCAATGCGAGGAGTGCGACCTGAAAACCCCAAGCATTAACCATATTTATTCTATTCATATAGCATTGTAGGGCAAAACAGCATCATGTCTTCAGAAAGAAAAAAGAAACCTGGGTTGGGCCGTCCTCGTGGAGGAGAGTTAGCCGCAGAGGATTGCTTGTTTGATGGATACCATGGTGTCATTGACATGTGCCCTTCAATTCGGGCTCTTGTTGGTGATGTAGCACTAGACATCAATTTTGGTGTTGCTGTGGTAGACATTCGCCTTGGAGAAGTTGAGGTGGACAATATTTTAGGAGTGGTTTCCGGGGTAAGGCGAGGAGTGATGTGTGATGAGAGAGCATATTTTTGGATAGGAGGCCTTGTCGCTGTACCTAATAGATTTTCAAGAATGCAAATGATTGAGACTTACGTTGCCAGCATAATCAGTTGATGGCTAACAAGACGATCAAAAAATGATAAAGCTAACAGGACCTTCTCGGTTTGTACTTCCAACATCCAAAGACTTGCTCAATATACTTGGCATAGGGTGACTGAAAGATCCACCATCTTCAACATTCCCAAGAAGGTAACAGTTAGGGATCCATGTAAGAAAACTTGAATAGTTAATAGAATGACAAAAAAAATTAAGTATATAGAACCTCCACATGACGACGCTTTTGATGCTACTGACTGATCACACGTTGTAATGTCAACTGTTTCTTGAGGCTGCTTGAGAAGGATTCAGTAAAAAAAAAATCAACCTCAACCCTTACCATAAATTAGGAAGCACATATAAATGAAAATGATCTATTGGGTAAACAGATGAACGCACCGATGAACTATCATCTCGCAATGACTGCATCAGATGCCTCTTGAATGACTCCAGCTGAGAGTACAGAAGATATATCAGAACGCCGCCACATAAAAAGGGTAGGGAAAAAGATAAAGCATGGATGATAAGTTGTAACATCATCTGGCTTGGTCCTTAGAGAACTTTTAAAAAAAAAGTTTCCCCTCTTGCTGTAATGTGAAACTGAAAAGGGGAGGGGGAAAACGAGACAAGATTTATTCAGATTAATTCCTGCATCTCCCTAATATGCCTAATTGTAGGGGCCACTAAGCTAATGATCATGGCTGCAGATTGGGTGATTGATTTCATCAGCATAAACCAAGTTAAACACCAATTTGCTTGACATATACAGTGGCTACTATTCCATGAAACATCCTTGACGTGCTACCATGCTATTGAACTTCTGGGTAATTCAATCCTTCCATTATGATCTTAGAATCCACTAATAAATGGCTCGAATAAATTGTTCCCCTTATCTAACTACTATAATCTCCCTGCTTAATAAGTTTCCTAAAGTGGGAGTTTCTAATACTAGAGCATTACACCGACAAATATGTACGTAGAAGCAAGGTTCTAAAAAACGCTAGACGCTAGGCGAACGCTTACCTATGGTTTAGAGTTTTTTGTGATTAAACGTAGATTGAACATGATTAAACGTGTGTTGTGATTAAACGACACTGTGATTAAACGCAACGCTTGGCCACCGTTCAGCGTTTAATCAAGATTAAACGATGTTTAAAAACGTTTTTTAGAACACTGCGTAGAAGGAGGAGAGGTCAAACGAGGGCACTTTCTGCAGGTCGCGCGCCAGCTTCTTGGACGTCTGCGCCAGCGAGTCCCGCTCCTTGCTGAGCTTAATCTGCACCCACAGCGCAAACACCCAATCCCCACAGTCAAATCGAGACGCCAACCGAACCCAAATCCAAAATGGAGCAGCAGGGCGCCCCCCTGAGCGCCGGCACCCACATTGTCCTCGAGCGCGGCGCGGAGCTTGGCATTGGTCTCCTGCAGCGCGGTGTCGAGCAGCCCCACCCGCTCCCGCAGCTCCGCGTTCTCGCGGTCCTTCTCCGCGGCCTCGGCCCGGAGCCGCCCCGCCTCCCGCTCCAGCCCGGACACCCGCCCGGCCACGGCCATCGCCGTGATGCGGCGCGCCAGATCCAGCTGCTCGTAGGGGTCCCGCGGCAGCGCCGCCAGGACCTCGTCCGGCAGCGCGAAGTCCCCCGCCCCCATCGCCGCCGCGCCGTCCCCCAGTGGCATCGCCGCCGTCAGATCTCTCCACGGAGAAGGGGGGGGGGGGGCGAGAAGGAAACCCGAGTCGGATTGGGCGCGTGCTTGGGTTTGTCCGCTTTGGAGTGGAGGGGAGGGAGGGGGGGTAAGGGACCACCACCGACGCTTCTCGCCGCTTCCTCGGTGCGCTTGGGGTTTTTCCGGGTTTGAAATGGGCTCGGCGGCCGACGCGAGGTTTGAAATTGTTTTGGGGGCGCTGCGCCCCCCTCGTCGCCTCGGTTTCTGCTGGGGTGGGCGCCCGAAGTGGCAATTGTTTGAAACGGGGACGGTGAGGTTCGTACCTGTGGTCAGAGGGAGATGCGGTGCGAAATGGGAATAATAAGGTGATGTAGCTTAATGAGGGAAGGCATTTTTGGGTTAAAAGGACAATTTTCTTTTGAAAAGAACGGTGGTTATGGAAGCCGGGCGAGAGATTTCGGTCCCGACTGTTCTCTTTAGCGACTTGAAGTAATCGGAGAGAAGCCATGACGACTTTACGCGTTGAGACGGTTCGTATTGGTACAACCATACGAGTTGTCTTTACATTATCATTATTTATAGAGTGTTGGTCTCTCGTGTGAAGAGACTACACTTTAGATGAAATTGTGAAAGGTGTGCCATTGTATATGCATTCGAACCTGACATCACATACGATGCAATGCAAAATAGCACCCCTTCCAGCTTCAGATATAAAGGGTCACAGTAATGTCAGCTTCAAGACAACTAATTTGCAAGCTTACGAATGAAATGACTTGAAATTATACCATTGTATATCTCTGTGACTGTTAGGGTTATACAACAGTTCCCTCGATAAAAAGAGACGATGTCCCCAGTGAAATGGCCAAAGTGGTAGCCTTTATATGCACTTCTGCTACTTTCAAAGATTAAATCAATAACGCAATGTACTTATAAAAAAACGCATGATGTACGGCAAGGACACCACTGAGTTTGGAAGGGGCAGTATATAACAGTTCAAAATTTCAAAGAACACCTAATAAGACAATCGCGAGGAACAACTAATCTGCAAGCACTAACATAAGTGTACACGGCAGCACAGCATCTTACAGAACCCGCCCATGAAGTACAAAAATTTGCACAACAGTCAATATGCTGTGAGATGACATTTCTGTACAGGACTGGAATGGGCATGCCCATTCAGACAGCGAGGGAGGAGGCAGAGCAGAGAGCGCCGCCGGCGGAGGAGGCAGGGACGAGCACTGGCGGTGGAGGAGAAAGCAGGGGACGGGCGGCGGCGGAGGCAGTCGCGGAGGAGGAAGGGCGGAAGCGAGGCAGGGGCGGCGGCGTCGGGAAGGAGAGGAGAGGCAGCCGGCAGGGGCGTCGGGAAGGGAAACAGAGGAGAGGAGGGAGGAGATAAGGTGGCTGTTGGGCTGTTGGGCCGCTTTGATGGGCCTATTTTTCAACTCAAGGCTTAGTGGGCCTCTATTTTTCTTTTCTTTTAGAGGTATATGATGTATATGACAAGGTATACGTGTGAATATGGCACCGCCTAGCAAATCGCCTTGAAACGCCTAATTCCGCTTAATCCCGCTTAGGCTCTAAGCGGTGGGTCACCGCCTAGATACCGCCTAGCGCTTTTTTGAACATTGTGATTCATGAATAGATACAATTCAACATCCTTACCAACTAACCAAAAAACAGATAAACAGATAATACTAACATGGTATCTCCAGCGACACCAGTCTGTATATGCTGCCACCAATATTCGTCATTATCCTTTTGATGAAGGGGTGCCGGCTTTATATCATCCTAGCAACACATAGATTGCCTCTGCCCAAGCACCCACAGTGAGTGCCATTCACCTTCGCTCCACTTTTCATCTTCATGATTCTATGTCACCTGATCATTTTCATTTCGAGGTGGATCGGTGTAATCTTGACCATGATCACGGACATCTCTGAACATAGAGAAGAAAGAAACTATGCCATCAGAAGCACCGCCTCCTAACAACCACAACAAAAGGGTGCCAAATGGATTCAAGGAGCCCGAGCCTGCAGGGGCGTTTCCAGCTTGCTGACGGTTTTGCTCTTGATATTGGAGAGCACTGTTGGCTGCTGGGTCAGCAATTCCATTCTGTTGACCCTCTTGCTGGTTCCTGGTAGACTCATCCTGAACCAATAAGGCATCTGCTTCACGCACAGAACCAAGGCCATCATTTATAGTGCCAGGGTCCCTCACATTTACCCTAGCAATGTGTAAGGTAGATGTGTAGATGGTTGAGGTAGCAATCTGGACACCTGTCTGTTGGTGAATGTGAGCTCGACTCCGAATGAATCTCTGGAGAGCTGGCACCTGAAGCACCATAAATCAACACGAAGTAAACACATTGGGTGGCCAGGACTTCTCGGAGCTAATGAAACCAATGCGTAGCATATGCGTACTATCTATCTTACTAGTAAATCAACCAATATTGGGAGAACTTTCTGATTTATTACATGAAAGTTATGACAAGCAGTGCATACAAAAAAAATGCTCAGAAGCTAAAATAGCTGAGTGATATTAAACTTCAAAACATCTAATACTAAATCAATGATTATTTCCTAAAAAATATGTGAACGGGATATTACATCGAAATGTAGTACAAACAAGCATTGGATAAAGAAGAATGAGATATGCACTCACAAAAATAAGACATTAACTTACCTCAAAACGGTTCCAAAAATATAAAATCAGATGCTGCATAAATGCGGCCGTAGCAGAGAAAGCCAGATATGAGAAGCCTGTCAGAGAACACATCAATTGTACAAGTCATAGAGCGGTAGAAATGCTGCTGTTAGTTAATCAGTAGCTCAATAAAAAAAGAGGATACCGACTGAACTTACCATAAGTATACGAGAAGAAGTAGATATGGAAAACCAGGAAATACAGCAAGAAAAAGCGTGGAAAGAACTGCATTGATATAGATGTCCGAACACTGCAAAATGAAAAAATAAGGATACAAAGATAAGTATACAAGATAATTAGCTTCAAAAGTTTGTCCTGCACCAGATCAGTTCTGCTAAATGCATGCATGCTAGGTGCCTTGTACCATTTCCACAAACTGAAGTGATGTCTTTTAGCTTTCTCTACCACGAAATTGATTTTTTATTTATTTCTCTCTCAACAGTTCTACTGAGCAAAAAGCCTAATTTACTCCCTAAAAGTCCCACAAGTCACAACAGGTGTGGAACAATAATAAAAATTCCAGAAATACCATAGCGTAAAACATTACCTGATCATTGTGAATAGCTCACATAACCATACAAGAGTCAAAACAAGAAACGCAAGCAATTGATCATCGTAGAATTCAAATAGAAAAAAGAGGATCCCAATCATAATCTACAAAGATCAAAACAAAATAATGAGTGAGTTATGTAAAAGTTTGGTGAATCCTGCAGAGAATACATTTTCATCACAAACTTCAAATATTTCAAAACACCAAAGGATATTTCCCATTACCGGCGCAAAAACCAATGATTCGATGACATGCACGAATATCAACTGAAAAGTGGGCAATTGGTGGCGTGCATGGTGTTGAAGCTGCACTGAAATTTCAAGGAAGAGCAGCGCACTAGGTGAATTAAATAAAATATTTAAGCGCAAAGCAATCCAGGTCGCAACCTACAGAAAGGAACACAAACCTGTGAACCTAAGCATGCGGGATTGAGTCTCTCTCAGAGTAAATGAAACAGACATGGTGGTTGTGAAAAAGACAAAGAGTGACATTAGAAGGACACCACATTTTGTCACAAAGTAATCTGCAAACACCAAAGTTGCAT
Source organism: Panicum virgatum (assembly GCF_016808335.1). Lineage (NCBI taxonomy): Eukaryota > Viridiplantae > Streptophyta > Magnoliopsida > Poales > Poaceae > Panicum > Panicum virgatum. The sequence continues at coordinate 14,458,117 of NC_053153.1, read as the reverse complement.
TGCATCAGGTTTGATGCACACAGGCAGATAGGAGTCATGTATGTTATGAAAGGCAAGCAAAAAGCTTCAACAAAATTAAAGGCTTTTCGGTTCCGTGTTTTTCCAATTTAAAAGTTCATTGCAATTTGGTCGGTTCTTGAGCGGGTCGATAATGTAAAGAGGGGTAGAGGTAGACCTAAACTGACGTGGGATGAGTCGGTTAAGAGAGACCTTAAGGATTGGAATATCTCTAAAGAGATAGCTTTGGATAGGAGCGCTTGGAGACTAGCTATCAATGTGCCTGAACCTTGAACTTATTTCTTTCGGGTTCCATCTCTATCCTACCCCAACTTGCTTGGGAAAAAAGGCTATGTTGTTGTTGTTGTAAAAGTTCATTGCAATTTGGCATTTGGAATGTATAAAGCTCTGATACATCATTTTTAGGAAACACTCATGGGTTAAGTCAACATATTGAGAAAACAAAGTTCTATACAAACCTCCAAATCTTGTAGGACCTTGTGGTTCATGCCCATAACTGAGATCATAGAGCTCTTTTGTCTGAAAGTTGTATAGATAGCCTGCACAACATACAAAGATCAAAAGATTAGTTTAAGAGGGGTTGTAATGCAAATAATTACACAAAGTGAAAAAAAAACTATTGTTCAACATGCTTCCAAGAAAGTTGAATGTGCTGTTGCTTTTGTTGTCATGAACCAAGCCTGGAACTACTCTGATGATTATTAATTAAGGTTGGCACATGCACAGTAGGATCCGAAGCATACCATGACCAGGAGAATTCACCAAGCTGTTTGTAAGTATAGTATCATAGCCAACAAGGCTGTTTATCAAAAGCTGCTGCCACCTGAAAAGGGAAAAGGTAGAAAATTTTGGCATTCTAATTGTAGACAATCCAATTGGATAGTATAAGTACAACATAGACAAAGAAATGTCTTTCTCGCACGTTACATAAACTCACACAATTAACAGATTTTATTAGATTACAGAAAATTTCATGTTTGCAATGATATAGGAATTATTATTGTAGTGCTTATTGAAATATGGCACTACCGCACTTGTTCAAGATTAATGTTGCCAAAGACCTCATTCAACTCAAGATGACAAAAAGTAGCTGTACGAATTGTTAACCAACCGTATTTGTAAAATTTGACTACATGGAATCTAAGTAGCAAACTGGCATGAACAAATACGTGCACAAGTGGAAACAATTAGACAGGTATGTATCCAAGAGAAGGTCATTAATACTACTAAAATACATTATGCAGTGTGCTTGCATATAAACACGAAGGGCGTCGTCTCTTAAAATCTGTGAGATCAAAGTTTTCAGCATGTGAGAAGGTGTTAGATACACCAGCAACCCTTGTCATTAAAAAGCTTGCAAACAGGGAGGGTTCGAGAAAGACTGAAAAATAACCTGTTTCCGAAGCAAGGATTTCGAGCAGAAATTGTGATATTGATTGTTCGAACACCATGACGAATTTTAGCACCTTCTGAAAGCAAGAAATATCCCTGCAGAAAATAAATAAACATGTGAGGAAGCTCCTAAAATGAATACTATTCAACATACAATGCTACTAAATGCATATACTAACATAAAAGGAAAAACAAATAAGTCCTTTAACCCTATTAACAACTCAAGGCTTGCATGCACTTAATTCAAGAGACTGCATGCCATCAGTTAAACCTCTCTTGCTAAAATTGTCTGATTGTGAATGCTACTATTTTTCAAATCCTCATTCCCCAGGTGAATATGTCACTCTAATAAGGTCGAAGATCTTTCACCAACTTAAATTAACTGTTCTCTATTTTACTCCAGCCACATTAAAAGATTGCATACACCAATGTGCTGTGAAGGGTGAGTTCACCAACAAATTTCCAAGTTAGTGCTCTCATGTCCTGTGACCGTGAGTAGTTGGAATGCCAAGGTGCAGTCCAGAAGCAGAGTGGCTGCTCAGAGTGCATTAGAACAGTTTGGTGAGCTCGCAGGCCGGTAATAGCCTGCCCCTTCACTAACATGTTGAGACAACTTGAGTTGTGGCAGCAGACGCTCTCGCGGGCTGCTGGCTAGTGGAGCTCTCTCTCAGCCAGCAGACCTGGGTTTGAGCTCTGCCTTCTTTTAAGTGCAATGCGGGGAGGCGGTCTGCCTCTTCCCGTCTCGTTTTTTTTTAGTTGTGGCTTATAAAGGCGAGTGGAAGATCAGGGAGCAATGAAGGTCAACAAAGAAGGCATATAGCTTCCATCTGTATCCAGTGTTCCATCTCATCACTGGAGACCGCAGTGGTGTTGGTGGAGGTTGCATTATGAGCTCGCTGGAGAAGAGCGCACTAAAGCAGTAGTGGAGGGACACTAGACTGTGCCTAAGTTTATAGCTATGTTCAAAAAGGCGCTAGGCACTCCCTTGGCGGTGACCCACCGCCTAGAGCCTTGGCGCGCCAAGGCGGTTTTCTAGGCGGTGCTGTATATGTAGGCATCCGTTGCCATACACATCAATTATCTCTACAAGAAAAGGAAAACCAGAGAATAGTGGGCCTAAAGTTAGATAGAAGGCCATCAAAGCAGCAAAACTAAAGTCTCAACCCCACCTTATCCCTAGCCTCAATCTTAATCGTTCAATGCCTCCCCACCCTGCCTCCTTCACCCGTCTCCTCCGCTGCCCACCGCCACCCCCGCCCTCGCTTCCTCCTCTGCTTCCCAGGATGACGTCGCCTGCCCGCCCACCCCTGCCTCCTCCTCCTCATCCACCACCAGCTCTGCCTCAGCCACCTCCGCCACCGCCGCCTCCTATTAGGCTCTCATCTCCTCCACCGCCACTTCCGCTTGATGTCCCTTCCTCCCTCGCCGGTGCATGACGTCCCCACCTCGCCCACGCGTCCCTGACTGGTGGATCTGCGTGGCGGCCACCAGGTATGGAATTCCGGCCATCCTTTCACCGCCAACGAGCTGGCGCCGCCTAGGGTACTGCCTACCCCATAGGCCAAGCGGAATCCCCTGGCCTAGCGCTTAGTCACGCTTAGGCAGCCGCCTAGAACTGCCTTTTTGAACATTTTTATAGTGACAAATGAACAAAGGAACAGCAAGGATACTTTTTGAAATTTAACAGAAAATGTCCTCATAATGGAACTTCACAATGAAGATGTCAAGAAGCAGTGGCATATTCATAGTTAGCAGATATTATACATAATTTTAACCAGCTGAGGATAGACTAGTTGAATACACTATTTCCTCACTAAAGAGTGGCCTAAAAGTTTCAAATATGTCCAACAAAAAGTTTCTATTATTTTTGTTCTAAGACCCAAGCTCATCACCAAAAAAACATATTAAAGCAGACAGTGGTAAGGGTGGTAAAGGGCCTTAAATTTTGACTTAGATTATCTAAGGGCTGGACCCTAAAAGGGTCAGGCTCTAATCTTACAATTTTGAGCTAAAAATATATAAGGCCCAAGTTGGATTGTGAAGAGACCACTAGGGCCATGGCCCATTACCACCCCTAGACAGTGGTCATGTGATATCAATATGCCATGAAGAAACTGACCTTCTCCACGCCATATAAATAGGTAGGTTCGAATGCTTTACTCCTCCTCTCAAACCACTGCACTGTAACAAATAAAATAAGCTAACAAGTTAGAGAAAATTAGTGCCAGGAGTTTGCAGGTAACAAGGTTAATAAGATTCATGCAAACACCGTTCTAGGACGAGGCATCATAAAATATGACCAAAATTTATGACAAACATTACCTATCATCGAGAGTAGATGATCCATGCTTGGTAGTTGAAGATCCTTAATGATATGGAGGAAGTCATTCCAATTTGATCTGACCTGTCATTAAAATGAACAAGAGAATATCCTAGGGAATAAAATACATGAATGTTTGACTAATTAGGCAGCACATAAAACCACAACACAGATCACGAACGAGCAAACACATAAACGAATAAGATATGGTACCACACCACTTATGGAACACAGCAGGAATAAAAATCGTTATGAGCATCTTTTCTTAACCTGAATGTTGATTAATACTATTAAAATATTGGTCCAACAAATATCAACAATACACTGCTAATGCGACTAACTTGATCCTTCCGGAACACTTCTCAAAAAGCAAGATGTAAGCCTAAGCCTAACAAACACTTGGGAACTAATTCTTTTTTCCTAAAAGGGAACATATAGCAGCTTTTTGGCTACAACAGAAATGATCCACCTAGGACCAACAAAAGGAGGACTTTCTTGAAGGGAATTAAACAAGGCGGCAGTTTCAAAAATCCTGGTCAAACTTCTTACCATTAATTGGAGGGTATTTTCTGTAAGTTGCTTTATGTTCCTCCAGAATGACACAGCACGAACATACCATTTTCTGAACAAATATGTCATCGCTGCTTTAAATGACTCCTTAGCAGATAAAGGGTAGTGTACAGAACCATCTCCAGCTGCCTTCAAATCTGGTATGCCTGGAATAGTCGTGGTAACAGTTGTGTCAGCTGCGTTCTCTGATTGAGGCTCAAATTCTTTGTCTCCCTTCCAAGTTCTAAACATTAGCTTACTCCTCCTAGCTCCAGGGCCAACCCAGGTTGACCAAAACTTAGATGCTAAAATGTTGAACTTATCACCATTAACCTCTAAAATTTTCTCAGCTGAACGTCCCAGGTTCTGGAGATCCATGATGTAAGAAGCACCTCTGCTAGCCCATAGCCCCCCACTGATAATCTACAACTCATAACATGGGCAATGTTTAGAATTGACACCAATAGAAACAGGAAGCATCAAAGAAAAGGAAGAAGGACAAAGCATGCATAACAGAATTTACAGAGTTGCAATAAACTCAAGAACAAATGAAAAGAGAAACATGGCATCAACACGTACCTTGATTTGGACAAGTTGTGCTTCTCCAAATTCAATTCCAGAAAACTCACTTGAGCAGCCAGGCTTTGCATGCAAAAGACAATTTAGAGGTGAGAATCTATAAATAAACACTGGAATGGACACACATATGTGGGGTACAAAATCAAATAGTATTAGCTCATCATATAGGGCTTTGTTCTTTCCTTTCCTTCCCTTTTCCTACAGAGATGCTTTCTTTTTCTTCAAATCTAGATTGTTGTGTTACAAATTTCCAGCCCGTGAACTTTCTGTTTCTACCCAGTGGATATGAGTAATCACCAGGAAAGTGAAACCATGCTGAGTTGTCCTGGGATTATTCCCATTTTGGGAACACAGAAACAGTCTCGTACCCAACAACAACAACAACAACAACAACAACATAGCCTTTTTTCCCAAGCAAGTTGGGGTAGGCTAGAGATGAAACCCGAAAGAAATAAGTTCAAGGTTCAGGCACATTGATAGCTAGTCTCCAAGCGCTCCTATCCAAAGCTATCTCTTTAGAGATATTCCAATCCTTAAGGTCTCTCTTAACCGACTCATCCCACGTCAGTTTAGGTCTACCTCTACCCCTCTTTACATTATCGACCCGCTCAAGAACCCCATTACACACCGGCGCCTCAGGAGGCCTTCGTTGGAAAACAGTCTCGTACCCACCTTGTCAAAACATTTCTCTTGTACCTGCCTTGTCAAAACCTTTCTCAAGTAGCGTACAACACTCCTCAATCACGTTACTCAACACCATGGACACGGGAACTTAGCGACTATGACTATTCGAATTACAGTGAGCCTTCTTTTAGATGTACAGATGTATAGACAGATTATTTAGACAAATAGGGTCATATTTGCATGGAATTGCCTGGTCCGATGTGCTCTACATGCATGTAGACATCTCATAGATCATTGAATTATTTATTTTCTGCTCAATCCCATGCATCACTGACAGACTAGATCAATCAGATTAGCAAAATTCGACCAAGCAGCAGCCCGATGAAATCAACAACCGAAAGATGCATTGACATGATGAGTGAGGCATCAACAGAACAGAACATAAGCATGTCCAGATTACAAATGTCAATAATGAACAGAACAGGAATGGAACACTATGTACACACATCAAGTGATTAGTTAACTTTTTTTTTCCTCCTAGTTCAAACTAAATACCATTGCCAGGAATCGCAGAGGATTAGCAAAAGTTCCTCGCATTGCACCAGCAAAATAACTAGCAAGCAGCAATGGTACCTCTGTTTGCAAAATTTACATCACACTAAAATTTTACCGAAGCTAGCACGAATTTCCCACCCGAAACCCGAAGCCCACGACCCCAATCCATCACAGAAGCGGCAGCGGAAGCAGCAGGCAGGAGCAATAGAAAAGGCTTGGCAGGCCACCCGGTGCGATTCCTGGGAGAGCGGGGCGGCGGCTCACCTGCTGCACGAAGTTGGTGTGCATAACGACGAGCAGGCAGAAGAGCGCGACGGCGCCGGCGAGGTAGAGGTACTCGAGCGCGAGGCGGATCCGCGGGGTGAGCAACTGGGACAGCATCCCCGACAGGCGCGCGTGCACCCGCAGGAACGTCTGCTCCGGATCCATCCCCCCGCCGCCCCGCGCCGGCCACCTCCAAACCCTAAGCAGGGCCGCGGCCCCCTCCACCTCCACCTCCGCCTGCACCTACCCCTCGGAGTAACGAAGCTTCGATTCGATTGGGATTCGGGATTATTCGGGGTTGGAAGCCGGAGCGGATCGACGGAAAGCAGAGGATTTGAATTCGGGTCTCGGGGATTTGAATTTGTCCGGGGTGGGGGGCAGTGCGCATCAGCGCACGCGATTAATACGTTTCGCTTTCGTTCCCCCGTCTGCTTTGCGTCGCCTGCGTGCCAGTACCGGGGGCTCTTTCTTGGGGAATGGGCCAAGGCGTGTGTGCAGGCGGCGGGGCGCACGCAGCAATTTTTCTTTCCGGCCGCCGGCACGGTGGTTGGTTGGCTGGTTGTGGTCGGGTCGGGTCTCGAATCTGGCTGGTGGATGCCGCCGTCGTATGGCTGGCGCCGTGCGAGCGGATGAGGATGCCAGATTTTATTGTGGCGTCTTGTCGTTCAGTTTAAGGCTCAAATTTGACCCTACTTTTCTCTTGAAATTTACGAGCAGAGGCAGAGAGCCTGCCCGGTAATTAAAATTTGAGCCCAGGATAGTGTGTTCAAGTTTAATACAAGGCTTGTATTTGTAGCTTTGACCTTTGAGTCTTGTATGCAATGTTTGAGGGTTGGCTGTGAAGCTTTGTTAAGCCATGATTGTGTGTGTACTCGACCTTCGCCTTCCACTGAGACAGGGGTGGATATGGGCCTAGGGCCACTAGGATTCGGCCCTAGGCGTAGCCCACAAACCCCTTTGATATCTCCTTGTTTTTCCACGGCCCAGTTTGTGTTTTCCGTAGCCTGCCCTGGACTTGACCGAGCACAGCAGCAAGGAGGCGAAGGCGCAACCCAAAGCCCCAAAGTCTGCCTGGCAATGTGCTCCATGCATCTGTCGGCCTAACCTGTTGTCGAAGACAACGGGCAGAGGAGGCCTGGACCTGTTTGGGTGCTCCTGCACGCGGCGCGCTGTGCTCCGTGCTCGTGTAGATGGCAGCCGCTGGCCACTGTCGGGGTGCAGAGCAGCACGGGCACGGTGCATGGCAGCACTCAGCACGCATCAGCAATCCCTTTTCCACCAATCTCTATTCAACATACTCCTAGGTAGCCGTGTTTGATGTCAAAAATATTATACTTTAAAATGAAAACAATTTCATTCATTGCTTCGTTTCATGTTTGTACTCATTGGCTAGGTAGTCGTGTGCATCTTACTCTAATAATATTCCAAATTGGATATGAACCGACAGAAATTGAAGCATTTTTTATAGCAACAGCGGTGTTGAATTTGATGACAAAAATATTATACAATACAAATAAATTAGAGCAATTTATTTGAACATCAAGAGCATGTACTCCCTCCATTTTCTTTTATTTGATGTTAGGACATCAAACAATAGTTCATTTTCTATACAGATTCTTGTCTGAGACGTCAAATAAAAGAATATGGAGGGAGTACTATTTAGATATTCTACCATGTGTGTTATATTTTACTTTTTTGTGAGCAGAATTAGTTTGAGTTTGCTAGCACGCACATAGCGCAGGTTCCTATAAGTTTGTTTGAAATAGGTACCAAATTATTATTCTATCAAGTATGTTGTACAATTAATCATGGGCTTGAGGTATCTTCTAAATTATACTACTTACTACCTCCGTACCGTAATATTTGATGTTTTAGACAAAACTTTACACTACAAATAAGCTAAAAGGTTGATGTCCTAACGTCATTTAAAAAATAGAGGGAGTATATTTGTAACATCACGGTGTTTAAAATTCAAAATTTGTAAGTTAAACCAGATTTGACACAGCTGGACCGGTCGGACCGGTGTTAACGACCGATCAGACCGGTTCAATCAGTTTCTCCTGTTTTGGGCCCATAACAATTAAAACCACTCACTCTCTCTCTTTCTCCCTCACTCACAGCTCACACTCCCTCTCTCCCGTTCACTCCCTCCCTCACGTGCTCCCTCTCCCTAAAGCCCTAAACCCCCGAATCATCCACCCCAACTTGAGCTCAAGGCCCAGGAGGCTTCAAGATGGCGTGGAGCACCTTCTTCTCCACGCGCTCCACCCCCGGGGAGCCTGTGATTCCAAGTTCTTCGCACAAGGAAATCTCATTCTAGATATTCAAACTTGCATCGGCACGATCTATCTTTCTAGGAGGTTCTAAGTGATTTCCTTTGGTCAATCATCTCTATATGCATCCCTCACCTAGGATCTAAAAGGATTTCGATTTTGGTTGGTCAGTTTTCCCGCAATAAGGATTTCTGTTTTTGGCTGAAAACGTGCTTATCGGAACTTCCTACACCATGTCGGAACTTCCTACGCACCTAAACCCAATCGGCCGAGTGCCTCTTGTCGGAAGAAACTCAAAACATCAGATGGGGGTCGGAACTTCCGAACCCGGGTCGGAACTTACGATCAGCACCGAGCAGCAGTGCTTGTAAAATGCGTAGAAAATTGCAGAAAAATCAGAAAAATACAAAACTAATTTTGTTAGCTTCGTATCTTCATGCTCTATATGATAGAACCATGAAATGTGTTGTTTGACAACTTTTCTATGCAGTTTTATTTATGCTAGATAAAATGCTTTTATAGCTTGTTAAAGGCATAACCGGAGTTAGGGCCATACTGTAAATGAAAAACCAGTTGGGTTAGCTTTGTTTAGATATGTATTGCTTAGGAAAAATATTAAACTTGCTGTTTGTTTAATGTTTCTATAATGTGTTGTAAAATCATGATTAATGCTTGTTTAAGCTTGTAGCTTTTATCTTCCTCATATATCCTGATGTATTAGTCCAAAAATCATGAAATTTATGCAGTAGTCTAATCTTTGTATGTGTAATTCACTGTAAAAGTTTCATGTCCATAATCTATGTGTATGTTTGTAGATCTTAAATTGTTCAGTTTGCCTTGCATCATGAGCACTTATGCATCATATAATATCATGGCACCGCTGCCCTAATATTTACATTGCATTAATTAGCATTTCATATGCATCTCATGTAGATGCGCTATATGTACAAAGTGTGAACGTGAAGCACACGATGTTGGAGCAGAACCATAAGACGGTGTTCGGTGGGCATCTCCAGAATATGAAAGGAACCGCTGAAGCAACCGAAAATCCGGCCCAAGGTCGGAAGGGCCCAAAGCCTTGATAGTATTAACACTAATTTAGTGTTACCCTCAGGCAAGTCCCGGTGCATTACGTTTTTAGGAATTGTTTGGAACCTTAGTTGTATGATCTCTAGGTTCCCAGTCAATAACACTGCTATGCTTAATAGGTCTCCATAGAAGTCGAGTGATTTCCTGTCACTCGCGAGCTATAGGGTAGAAATCGAGTAATTTCATGTTACTAGCGAGATATCGATGTTTTTATATTTCAGTATATGAGATATGGAATGCAATATGGAAGGAAAGAAATTGCAAAGCGGGCGGGGGAATGATGATGAGATGTAGTTATGGCACCAGGACAGGGTTCCAGGGTGTCTAGCCCCGTCTGTGTCGATTGAGCACCGTACCATTGTTGGCCCTGTTGAATGAGTTTGAAATGTACTAACCGCATGCCGAGAGTAGGAGGTAGTCGAAACCGATAAGCCTAGTACTGCCCTGTTTCAAAAGTACAAAACTTCATCACCACCCCTTAGGGTAGTCGAGTGGCCGCAGAGAATTGGGATGCATGTATTTATTTTTGGTGGTCTCTCGTAGGGCTCGGCTGACTATATGTAGGTGGGACAGTTCTGTAGTTCGAGGCGGGGATGGGAATGGTTGGCTCGTATAGTCCGACGGGGCAATTACGTGCCGTGTTGGTTAGGCCCACCTTGCAAGGTTAAATCGAATTGATTCGCCGTCAGTCGCTCTTGGAGATGAGCACCTTGATCACTGCGTCGCATCGTAGTAATGAGATGGAATATGAATGATATATGATGATGATTACTTTGAATTATTATTTAATATTCCACCATGTTTGCTCTAGATGTTATGCAAATATTAGTTAATGGTTCAACTATATAGAAACATGTGCTAAAATATTGAAAATATGGATCCACTCTTAGTTGATTTTCCGCAAAACAACCTACCAGCCAGAAAGTCTTGCATGTCTAAATATATGGGCTAAGCATACCCAATCGTCGGGTAAGTCTTGCTGAGTATTAGTTGCTCAGGGTTTATTGTTTACTATGTTTCAGGTATATAAGCTAAATAGGACTTCCATCGGTGGGCTCGATGTGACGTCTTGTCCTCACGTCTCCGTAGTTCTCGATTTATTGTCTTTGTTTTACTTGTTCTCTATTAAAAATATTCTGCAGGTTAGATTCTCTTCGCTGCTGTCATTTCTTATATTAATTCTAGATTGAAAGCTGTTTTGTAAATGTATTAATATTATTTACTATTTTTTGTGAAATTATATCATGCTGGTACCGTCTGCGCTTGCCGTCGTGCGAGACTTCTAGTGTGTTTTGGTCGGCCAGTAGGTTGGAAACAGACTGTCAAGTTACATCTAGGCCTGATCATCTGTCGGATTCGGGTCGGATGACTTCGGGTTTCGGGTAAAAAAATATTGGCCCATGCCATGACATGGTCGGGTCGGGTCGGGTTCGGGTTGGATCGGATTGACCTGCAATTTTGTGTGTAATTTTCAGGTTGGATCGGGTATTTTTGAGTTTGGGGTCAAATATTTCGGCCCGTACCTGACCCGTCACTTAGTCGGGTCGGGTCGGGTATTTTTCGGGCAGGTTGGGTCGGGTGGCCCGTGATCAGGTCTAGTTACATCTAATTAAGCTAATGCGTCTGATGTGTTCAAATGATGGTCATTACGCTTAATTAACCGACTTAACTTGGCGGTTCTGTCACAATATTTATCCTTTTACTTCTGTGAACTATCTATACGTGGCTGGACATGAGTTGTTTGATTGCTTAGATAGTGGCCTTAGGCGTAGATATTCAGTAGCGCCGCCACTGCACTGAGATAAGCTAGCTAGAGCCACAGCCAAGGCCACCAGCTCGAGGACCAACAGTGGTACAGGTATGTATGGGTAATACCTATCAACAATGGTGAATTTAGGATGTAAAATTTCCTCCCTTCTCTTTTTTTAATTCTTTCTCTTCTTCATACATAGTTAAAAATTGTTGGGGAGCTTTGGGGGGCTCTATGGGATCCATAGGGGTAGGGGGGCTTGAGCCCCAGCACCCCCGGATCCGCCCCTTCCTATCAGCTAGCAGGATCCGCCCCTTCCTATCAGCTAGCAGCTGATAGATACTGTGAGCCCAGTTTCTTAACATTAGTATACTTTACCAATTGGTCATTTGATTGAGCCTTTGATCGTGACGGTAGGTAATTGAGGTAGGTGAAGCTGGAAGGATCTTCATCAGCCGGCCCATGGATGCAAGTCGAAGGTCATTGGGCCCTGTTTGGTTGCATTCTAGGACTCCTAGAATCCGTCTTCTAAGCTCCGCACGAAGTACTAAATGAAATTTATTTGAAAAAACTCTTCAGGGATAGGTGTAATTTTTCGCGACGAATCTAATAACGGTAATTAATTGATGATTTGGCTACAGTGATGCTACAGTAAACATCCTCTAATCACGCAGTCAAAAGCCTCATTAGATTTTTCAGGGTTTCTAGCGCAAGGGTTGTGAAGTTGGTTTTATAAATTGCTTTATTTTACACTCTTAATTAGCGGTCAAAATGCCGTTCTAGACTGTTCTAGGAACAACCAAACGGGCAGTTGTTCTAGACTGTCACTAGGCAGTTGTTTCCCCTCTTCAGTTTTTTTTTGGAAAAAGTCCGATTTTGACCCCTCAACTATTGAGTTTGTCCAACTTTAACCCCCAACTATAAAACTAGGTACAATGGACGCCCTAAGTTGTAATACCATGCAAATTTAGCCCCTGTGCTCGTTTTCGGAGGTTTCAGGCTGACGTGGGGTGGTTTTGACCCGCCACGCTGGCAACGACGTGGGCCCAATCACCCAGCCTGTCGTTCTCCTCCCTCTCCCCTGCCTTTGACGCGGACGATGGCGGAGGTGCGCCAGGCTGGCGGCGCCGGGGCACGAGGAGGACGGGGACGGCGATGGGCTCCACAAGTTCCGGCGGTGGGCGTTCCCGTCACACGACGCCACGGTGTTCGTGTTCTGGTACCCGTTCCTGGTGAACGGCAACCTCCAGTTGGATGCCATGACCGCCGCCGCTCTACGAAAGGAAGCCGCCGGCCTCCAACTCGCCCACTTTGCCTCTCCCTGCTCACCCATGCGCAGCGCACCACCACGCCTGTGCTAGCGCCGCGCCGCGTCGCCGGCCAGCGTCTCCCCTGCTTTTGGTCGAGCTCCACCCGCTAGCCAGATTCGCAGCCGTTGCGCTGTCTCCTCGCAATTCCTCGCACGAGGAGCAGCCCTGCGACCCAGTCAACCTCCCTGCCACCTTGCTCCAGTCTGCCGCGCCATGGAACCTCGGCGCCGGCGAGTCGTGCCCGCTCCTGCCGTCTGCTCTGTTTCCAACTACTGCCGCAGCCGGGCCAAATCCGCCGCGGCCATGCTGCCATTCACCAATTCCTCCGGCGTAGGGCTCCACCGCGCCCTCGCGGAGCTCCCCACAGCCGCACCCTAGCGCGCCATCCGTCGGAGCTTCCTCCCCGCCGGCTGCTTGCGCCGCTCAGCACCGTCCTCGCCACCACGCCCGCCGCTGGTGAGCTTCCCCCTCCGGTTCCCTTTTCACATGGTGGTCCTGCCCGCAGGGCACTGGTTCCGCCTCGCTGTCCGCGGCGCGCTCCGCGATGTCGTCATCCGCGGCGCCAGGGCCCAGCAGCAGCAGCGGGAGCGCCGCCATAAGCTGGCCGTGGTGACGACGTTCTCGTCGGCGCACTTCGGGGGGGGGGGCGAGGGAGCGCGTGCCCAATGACTGCCTGGAGCCCAACCGTAGCTGCCCGATAGAGCGGACGCCGCCGCAGACCACCGCCTCCTCCCGGCCGCGCGCCGCCAGGCCGCGAGAGCCGATGTCGACTTGGGGCCGCGTCCGCCCGTGCTGGCCTCCTCCTAGCCCGACTTGGGGCTGCGGGCTCCGTACCCGGCCGCCTCAGTTTGGGCCCCACGGCCCACCTGTGCCGGTCGCCTCCTCGCGCGCCCCCTGGCTGTCCGCGCCGGCCGCGTCGTTGCGCGGGTCGATGGGCGCGTGTTGCCGCTGTCCATCGCCGAGCGCTCACCGCCCTTTGCCCAGCGCCGCCCGCCCACCAAGGGCCGTCCGACCTGCGTTCGCCGCCCTCTGACCCTGCGCCGGGCTCGCCGCCGACCGCGCTGCACCGTGCTAGCTTCCATCCGCCCAGCGCCGCCCGTCGCAGGTGCCACGCGGCGGCGGCGGCAACGGCAATGCTCTGCTCTGCTCCCTCCCTCTCTGAGTCTCTCCCTCTGGGGATGAACCAAGTCCGCGCACGTCAGTGCCACGTGTCCAAAACTGCCGCCACGTCAGTGCAAAACCACCGAAAACGAGCACATGTGCCAAAGTTGCACGGTATTACGACTTAGGGTGTCCATTGTGTCCGGTTTTATAGTTGAGGGTGAAAGTTGGACAAACCCAATAGTTAAGGGGTCAAAAGTGGACTTTTTCCTTTTTTTTCTCAGAATATGCATGAGAGCTGTATATCATTACATTAAGAAGAGAAAATGATAATTGTTTTTCAGATGTTCAGAATCTTCGTTCAAATGCGCAATCTTATCAAGCCCAAGTATAGTGACACGGTATATAGCATCAACTGATGCGAGCAACAGTTAGCTACTTAGCTTCATCAGACAACAAGGCGACAGAAGAGCAGGTGCTCCGGCCGGCTGTACCGCTCGCGCCGACGCGCTCCACGGCTGGGAGCACCTCGCCGGACTAGCTGACTGCCACCGGCGGACCAGCTGCCGGCGCCGGGAGGGAGATCGCCAGGCTCTCGCTTAGCAGTTTTCAGATGGAATGCATTCTTCTCCGACAACCTCTTCCTCTGCAATGCGATGCGTGGTGGGGACTCCCCGGCCATGGACGTGGCACCGAGGGAAACGAGTCGCGCTGCAGGGTATGAGATCAGCACCAACAAAAGTCTGCAGCAAATCCCACAAAATAAGCTTCGTGCTGCACAGTCAGTGCCGGTCAGCTTGTGGACATCTGAAATTCATGCCATCGTCCTTTGATACAATGGAGCTGAATGCCTATACGCCCCCGCACTTTTTGAAATAGATATAAACATGAACCTTCATGACCAAATGCTGCCAACATCAACCAAAAATAGACGCACCAAGAGTCGCCATTCCTCTTCTCGCCTGAGTTGCTATCAAGCCCCAGTAAATACAAAATACAAACAGAGGCTGTCCAAAGATGTTTGGGTCTTATGGGAAAAAGCAGAGCAATGGGCACAAGTAGTGGTCACAACGAGAAGCGACATACACCGAATTCTTTCCCACAACATATCAACTGAAGCTTGAAATCAAATACACAAGCACAATTGTCAGGCAAACAGTTTGTGCTAAGCAACTCGCAAACAACATGACTCCCATGCAACGGGGCAGAATTTATTAAATGAAACTTTAGTCGGAACATGCCAAGCATCGCATCACCGTCAGCTGCAAGTTGTAGTGAACTCAATGAGAAGACGACGATGACGATGATGATGCCTGCACAGAATAATAAGAAAAATCCATGAGTTCCCAGATAGCCAAAAGGACTCTTCATTCTTTCTTCTTTTTCTTTAATCAGACGATTCGGACCCGTAGAGTAGACACAGACTCTTTGTTTTTTTTCTCTCCCAATTTTGGATTAAATTGCCACAACTAGAAGCCTAGAAAAGTATACATGAGTTTACTGCTGCATAGTATAAATTCTCAAACACGCACAATGTAAGCAAAACAGCAAGTAGAGACAGCTGATAATATCGGGGATTTATTAGTTACACTCCCCATGCAAGATCATGATGTATTGCAGGTCCATTTCATCAGAAGGAAAACAAGAATGCTTATACAACAGATAATGACTTGAGTTGCTCAATTAGCTCAAAATAAAATTGTTGACAAGCGGAAATATTAACTAGTTGCTACCTATAAGCTAAGTACACTATAGTTCGTGAAGTGGTAGTTTTACCAATAAAGAAAGCTATAAGGAAACACAGCAAAGAAAGACATGAACAATATAAGCAAACAAATCAATAAAAACACCTCATACTATATAGGAAATATCATTCACACTCCCCCAATGCAAGATCATCATGTAGTGCAGATTCATCTCAAAAGGAAAAAAGAAAGCATGTTCACACAATGGAGAATGAACTAAGCTAATCAACAAGCTCAGCAAGAATTAGTTGACAAGCAGAAATACAAACTAGTTGGTACCTCTAAATGAGACACACTATAGTTCATGTAGTGATAGCCTTGCCAACTGAAATATCCTATAATGATGGCATTAAAATAATTATGCAGTCGCAGCACATGACAGGTGTGTTTTAATCACTACCAGTCACAAACTTAGATATGCAGCAACATATATTTTCGCAGCCAAGCATACTTTCTTCCGATCTGGTTACCAAATTCTAGGAAGTATAATATAATATATCAAAAAAATTATGAAAAGAAACCTGATGGCAGTAGGCATAAAAACTATCGAATGCAACATTGCAAATAAGTGTAAATTCAGAGTACTCAATCAACACCACCTTTTTTTCAGATTCATTAACAAAACGAGCAAAAGCATATTGCTAAGTGAAGACAAGGAATCAGATGCTAATACCTCATGTCCATGTCCATGTCCATGTCCATGTCCATGAGAGTGATCATCATGCCCATCCCAAGGATGGCGCAAGCCCTGAAAGAATTGCACTTATTTAACTTGTATTCAAGAAACAGATACAGTGTAGAACAGAAGTTGACAAAAATAAGAGAGAATATTACCAAGAGCACAGCACCGTCCTGCTTAGCTCTGTAGAAAACCCAAAACCTACAGACAGAAAAATTGGTTATGCTTGTGAGTTGTGACTCGTGAAAATATGCCCAAACTATGCTGTTAGAATATTTGGTGCTTAAACTCTGAAGTCTAAAGATATCTGAGATAATTCTTCATACTTGTGTACTTTTAATATTTCAGGGAAAATCACAGCATTGATAATATGAAGCTCCAGCTACAAAAGAAAGACAGCTTTCAGGCTGGTTAATGAACCTATGCCCAAAGAAAGGGCAAAGCTGGCTTACATGCACAGCAGACTTCAATATCATGCCACATACATTTCTGCAGACCATGCTTATGAAATCATGGCTTTTGTTTGTAACTTGATACAAAATAGATGTGTGGTGATGGAAATGGGATTGTTCAAGTACGAGTACTTACTAGCTAGTTACTGTGTTACGAAATTTCCATAACATGTTTACTGCAGTAGCTGTTTTCAAACCGAACTCCCCAAATGTTCAAAATTAAATATTCATCCTGTAGACATAATTGTGAACCAGGGAACATGCTTTGTTTAACTGGCAAGGGATGTAAAAACAACAGAACGATCAAATGCCTTGAACCGATCTTGTTTGCTGTAAAAATGAAACGACAGTTGAAGCACTGGTCCCCAAACTCTTGCAAGAAAAACAGGGAAATACAGGCATAAAGCCATTGAATGATGTTAGAAAGTTCTCATCAAAGTACCAAGAGCCTAAGGCCTTCCGCAGTGTAGTATCTGAGTGATGCTTCAAATCACTTTTTGGTCTTTGGGCATCACTTCGAGTGGTGCTTGAACACTGCAGCTACTGATGCTCAAAATAAAATTTCTGGCATCGGTGAATGTTGATGCACCGCTGCTTGCTCCTGAAAAGCGGCTGCTGCTGCCGTCAGGAAGAGAAGGAAAGAGCAAGTTAATTCTTTTTATTCTTATATTGTGGGTCCAGCTACAGGAGGAAGTGATGCCTCACGCTGCAGTTTTACAAGCAAAGTTGGCATTGCTTATGACATGACGGTCCAAGCATCACTAGTGAAGCTTCACGCTGTGGAAGGCCTAATAAAGCATAAAAAGTCGGCTTCACCCTTACTAATCGCGCAACGATGGTTCTGGTACGCACAGCTGTCAGTGATGATCACTAGAGCAATCGCAGCTCCCGGATGCTGCAATCGGTGGACAGTCCTAACGAGACGAGATGAGTTAATAAGGCAGTCACCCAGCTCCATTTCCAGATCCCCAAGTCGGGTTTTTGCTACGCGGATTAAGCCTATCGTTGCGCCGGTGCGGGCAGGAAATGGATCGAGACCGCGTCTAACCCCTTGTAATCCCATGGTACTCACGATCCGCGCACGAACAAGTGTCATAAAAAATAGTCCCCAAAGTTTCCCGATCTACCCGAGGCCCACCCGCGAAGACGAACCCCACCGCGGCGTTCCATCCAGTAGATGAGTGCAGGGAGTCACCGGCGGCGGCATCCAGGCAGCCTTGAATCAGCCGAGGGGGGGGGGGGGGGGGGGGACACCGGATCGAAGGAGAATGAGGGATGGAGAGGGAATTGGGGACGAGCGGGGCGGGTGTACCACATGACGGCGCAGAGGCCCTTGCCGGCGACGGTATGCCAGCGCTTGTTGTGCGGGATGGTGTAGCCCTTGTAGGTGGTGCCGCCGTGCGCGCCGCCGCCGCCCATCGCCTCCGCCTCGGCCGGTTCTCGCCTCGTTCAGGCGTCGGCGTGCTGGTGGTGCGCGTCGTGTGTGTAGTGGGCACTGGTCACGCCTCTGGATCTGCCATCCATTTCGCTTCGCTGGTTGCTGGGCTCTTGGGCCTCTTGAATTTTAGTGGGAGGAAGATGAAAAGCCCATAGTCTCTATTGGGCCGTCGGGAGCAATTAAAGTTACTGGAATCGGTTAAACAGCGGAATCCAATACATCTTTCAAAAGATATTTTCTGCCCCGCCTTTCAATGTAATATTACATTTGTTGGATCACTTCACCCAAACCCTAGACCAACGTCGCCCCTGCCTCCGCCATTCGGCCCGGCGGTGCGCGCCGCCCCTACGACCTCGTTGTGTCGCCGTCGGGTTGGGAGGTGGAGGGAGCGTCCGCCAGCGAGGTCGCCGGCGGGCGGGGTTGGCGATCGAGACCAGCGACGAGTTAGGGCTCTGGAATTGCCAGGGTTCGAAGCTACAGTGGTCGCCGGCGTTACAAAAGAGGGTCAGGGGAAGGAACCGCCGGGCAGTGGACGGTGGTGCGATGGGTGGGCAAAGGGACACCACCGGCCGGGGTGGTGGCTGCCGGCGGCGTCGGCGCCACCGGTCAGGGTGGAAGCCGTTGTGGGCCTTGATGGGCTGGAAGATCGCTTGCTTATCCATCTTCTGAAAGCCATACAGGGAAGCTCCCTAAATAGGTCTAAGGCCGTTCCGGCAAGCCTTTGGGCAGTTGGTACTTCATGCATTTTTTTCTTTTTTTTTCCTCTTTTTGTTGGTCAAGCAAAAGAAGAAGGCGAAAAGATGAAGAGGAAGGTGGTGATTTTGGAAGGAAAATGTCAGTCATGAGAACCTTTTTCAGGAAGCAGCAAGAACACGTAGGAAAAGTCTGCCACGCTTAGTAATAAATGAGTTACAAGTGAAGGAGCAGGAGCAATGATCGCAAAAAAGGCCGGACCAGGATGATCACGGAGAGGGAGCAGACATCGGCAGTCGGTGTTGCATTGCTTGCACACACGACGAGCTCGGTCGATTGATCACGGGGAGCAGTAGAGAAGAGCTAGGAACAACGGAGGATGTAGGTCCCATGGCCGTCGTGGATCGATGGGATTCGTTGGAAAGCGACACCGTGGTCGGTGTACAGTGTCCTACTTGACCGTAAACACTACAGTACATGCTCATGTGATCCCTAAACCCCAAGGGGAGGAACGAAGAATCATCGGTGGTAGACTGGTAGGCTGCCACGTACGTCGCTGCTGCGTTGTACTCCTATAATAGCACGTGACGCTACTGACAACATCCGCAGCTCAGAGCTCACCATGACCGTCAGAGAAGAGAACCATGCGGTGCCGTGAAGGGTTTGTGCTTGTCAGCGACGATGAATCTTGTCCCTCCATTCCATCCAAAGCCACAAACATATATTGTTTTTCGAGGAATGACAAACATATATTTGAATTGTGAGATCGGCCGGCACATTGGCCAGCAAGGAAATTCGCTGATACAAGCATCCATCACTGCATTATAGTGCAGCGCACCTAGCATACTTTCTTGCATTGGTTCGTGCAGCCTTGGATCTCTTCAGCCATAGCTAGGGTTGAAAACGGTCGGGAAATCCCGTTTCATTCCGCTCCGATGTCTACCTGCTCGTTTTCATATTTCCGGACAAATATGGAATTGGTGTGAATTACGGGATGTTAAACAGGATGGAAACGGTTTGGTTTGTATTCCGATCGTTTTCGTATTTCTCGTAT
Source organism: Panicum virgatum (assembly GCF_016808335.1). Lineage (NCBI taxonomy): Eukaryota > Viridiplantae > Streptophyta > Magnoliopsida > Poales > Poaceae > Panicum > Panicum virgatum. The sequence continues at coordinate 14,438,232 of NC_053153.1, read as the reverse complement.
TTTATCGGGATATTTCGCTTTTAATTCTGCATTATACCATTTTTACGTGTGCGGCTATGACTATGAATTTTTTAAATCTTCTATGTTAGTGCAAGCTTATGAGTTGCGACTATATATTGCACTACTATGTGTGTGGTTGTGAACTTGTTTGTGAGGTTGTGAATTATTATCATAGTTTATAATTACTTGTGTTATTATCATTTGTTTATTGTTTTCATGTACTCATGTCCGGTTTGTTGGATGATTGGATATCGTACGGATCGGTGTGTTTTTGTTTTGCTTTTCGTAGACCGTTTGTTTTTTATACATATCCGTTTGAATTAGTTCGTTTTCGATATCTCAGAAGTTCATATTTGTTTCCGTGTTTGACTATTTCGTTTTCGATACCATTTTCGTATTTCAATGAAAAGTAAAAACAGTAATGGGATTATACTCCCAACCGATCTCGACCGTTTTCAACTCTAGCCATAGCCCATAGGTTTTCTGTTCTGTTTCTCTCTTCGATTCTCTTCAACAACCAACTCTCCATCACAATTCAAGCAAATTACACGCTGGTTGCTGGGCCCTTGGGCCTCCTGAATTTTGGTGGGAGGAAGATGAAAGCCTAATAGTCTCTATTAGGCCGCCGAGTGCAATTAAAGTTACTGGAATTGCCTAAACAGGCCTAGCCCGTTCTGGCAGGCCTTTGGGCAGTTGGTACTTCATGTCCTTTCCCCCCTTTTTTCGGTCAAGTAAAAGAAGAAAGCGATTAGATTAGGTTCAGTTCATGATGCTTTTTTGCTGAAGCTCAAGCTTCCATGGCAGATTCAACAGCCATGTGGACTCAAGGAATGACAAGAATTCAGCTGGGCAGCGACTCGTCTAACCTAGTTTCTGCCCTGAAGTCAAATGCCTTTTATCTATCACCGGCTGGTGTTTTGCTTAGGGAGACAAGAAAATTGATCCCAATAGATTTTGTTGATGTTATTAAGATCTTGTTGTCCAGGCAGGTGGAGAACTTCAACGCCACCAGGGCCAAGTTGGTCGCCGTGGCGGGCTCCGGCACGGTGAACGCCCAGCTCGTGGTAATAAGGCATGGCTCTAATGCTCTCTTTACAATTCTATTTGGCTTTTAATTTTTTAATTCAAAATTGAATAAAATTAGAACCCGGTCCTTTAGAATCTTGCCCTTAAATTATCTAGACAAAAAATTAAAGCCCTTTACCACCCTACGGTGCTCTTCAAGTCCATCTTCCTCGTCGGTGTCGACGGCAACGACATGTTGGTGTTTGCGGCCACGCGGTAGTCGCGGAACAGGCCGGCTGCGCAACGCCAGAGCACGCCACCGTGCTCTTCGCCGACCTCCTCTCCAACTGCTCGGCCACCATCACGATACCCAATCATCTATCTATCGCTAGATTGCTTCTGATTGATCATGGTAATTCGCTTATATTACGTGCGAATGCATGCGTGCGTGCAGGAGCTGCACGCCATGGGCGCCAGGAAGTTCACCACCACCAACCTGGAGCTACTCGGGTGCGTGCCGGCGCTGCGGGCGCTCGACCCAGCGGGCGCGTGCGTCGACGGCGTGAACCAGCTCGCTGCCGGCTTCAACGGTGCGTTCCGGCCGCTGCTCGCCGGCCTCGCCCCCCGGCTCCCGGACCTCTCGTCTACTCCCTCGCCGACTCCTTCGGGCTCACGCGAGACACCTTCGCGGACCCGCAGGCATCGGGGACACCGACATCGCCGGCACGTGCTGCGGCAGCGGGCGGCTGCACACCGAGGGGAACTGCCTGCTCAACTCCATGGTCTGCTCCGACCGCGACCACCCCCCTTCCAGCGGGGGCTCCTATATACATCTTGCTGAGATGATTAAGCAAATCATCTATAAAGCCCATTAAAACTCAATTAATATTGAACTAGTATTTTAAAAATATTGAATTAGTATTTTGAAAATATTGAAATGGTATTTTGAAAATGTTGGAACTTAACATTACCACTTTCTTCTCCGGCAGTGGTGGCCGGCGGCGGGGCAGGGCAGGGCAGCGGCGTGGAGCAGGCAGCGCGCAGGAGCGGCGGCGGTTGCAGCCGGAGGCGGTGGCCGGCAGCGGGGCGCGGCAGCGGCGCGTGGAGCTAGCGGCGCGCAGGAGTGGCGGGGCGGTTGCAGGTGGCGGCGGCAGCGCGCAGGAAGGCCGTGACGGCGGGTGCAGGCAGCGGCGTGCCGGAGACGGCGGCGGCGCGGTCCCCTGTGGCGGCGGGTTCACGGGAGGGGATGGGGAACAGGAGGGTTAGGGTTGGACTGGGTAGATTCAATGGATGTAGATTGTTGCACGAATCTCAAACAGTGGAAGGTGAGGGAGAAAAAAAAAATCTTCCGGAAGATATATAGGATTGGTGCTTTCCAGCGGACCTCTCTTTTCACGGCCCAGGCATTGTAAATGGCCCGGCCCAGTACACCACGCCAATGAACTTCATGCAGCTGGCCCAGTCCAGTTAATACATGACTTGTATTGTAGTCATGACACTACTGACAAATGTGCTCATGGTACACTGCGTAGTGAGCCGCAACCTGTTAGCAGAAGCAGGGGATCGGATATAGAGAATTGGGATTGGGAGGAAGCAATTGGATTGGGAGGACAGCTTGAACGATATGTTCAGAGTTCTGTTACATCCTGTCCTCTTCCTCACGTGTCTCTCGCTTTTAAACTACTTTGCCAGACGCAGCTGGCCATCGAGCTGTCAGACAGCAAGTCTCTCACGCTAGCGATTTGGGCTACTTCCACTCCGGCCCATGTACACGAGCATTAGGCTTCCTTGTACGCATTCCTCGGCGCGGTACGTCTGCAGCTTCAGGTGGCGTAGTAGTAGCAGTACTGACATCCCCCCCCCTTGTAAAGGGCCTGCTTGTTCCAGAGCAGGCGCCCGTGGAAATTGCTGCTTCAAGCAATCCAGGTTCTCCCAGGTTGCCAAGGAAACCGGCATGCTGGACTATTTCACCAAGACCTCCGGAACGGGATGATCACCAGGAGCAAGCCTGGTCTGCAAGATGCGTTCAGGTATCTGAAATGCAGCAGTATCATCAGGAAGACTCACCGACACAGGATGAGAGGCAGGTACAGCTTTCTTCAATTGAGACACGTGGAACACCAGGTGGATCGTGGCAGAAGATGGTAATTGGAAGCGATATGCAACAGCGCCAATGCGCTCCAGGATAGTGCAGGGGCCGAAAAACTTGAAGGCCAGCTTTTGATTGGAGCGTGGAGCCAAAGAGGCTTGGACATATGGTTGAAGCTTCAAGTATACAGACTCACCAACTGCAAAAATCCATTCAGAGCGATGCTTATCAGCTTGGGATTTCATGCGCTGTTGGGCACGGAGCAAATGCTGCTTGATCAGTTGCTCCATAGTCTGACGTTGGGACATCCAGTCAGTCAACTCGGACACAGGGGAAGCAGTAGCAGACTCAAGGCTAAAGTGGCGAAGATGGTAACCGTATAGTGCTTTGAATGGAGTCATGTACAAGGCAGAGTGGCAGCTCGTGTTATACCAATATTCAGCTAACTGCAACCATTGACCCCACTGAGAAGGACACGAGTGCACAAAACATCGGAGAAAGGTCTCAATACACTGGTTGACTCTCTCAGATTGGCCATCCGTCTGAGGATGGTATGCAGAGCTCATGTTAAGAGTAACTCCAGCGAACTTAAAGAGATGGCGCCAAAAATTACTTGTAAAGACTTTGTCACGATCACTCACTATTGTTGTTGGTAATCCGTGAAGTCGATAAATCTCAGAGAAGAAAAGCTTGGCAACACTGACCGCAGTGAATGGGTGACTCAATCCCAAGAAATGACTATACTTGCTGAATTTGTCGACAACCACCAAGATGCAGTTCCATTTGCCTGATCGTGGAAGCCCTTCAATGAAATCCATGGTGATGATTTGCCAGGCGCCAGATGGTACCGGTAAGGGCTGTAGAAGACCAGGATACCTAGAGCGATCCGGCTTTGCCTGCTGACAGATAGTACATCCAGCAACAAATGTCTGAACCGTCTTCTTAAGACCCGGCCAAGCGAAAAATTGTTTGAGCTTCCTCAGGGTCACAGGAATGCCAGAGTGGCCACCCAATGGAGAAGAATGAAGGGCAGCTATGACCTTGTATTGGAGTGAAACATTGGTGCCCAACCATATTCTATTCTTGTAACGTAGGACACCATGAACCAATGTAAAGTGGGGAACAGCATCAGCTTTGACTGACAGCTTGGTGATTAGGTCAGAGGCCATGGAATCAGACTGATAGCCAAGGACCACCTCTTCCAGCCATTGAGGTGTGCAAGAAGTTACTGTCATGCAGTCAGATGTGGGGTGAGGTCTCCTGGACAGTGCATCAGCAACACTATTATCCACTCCCTTTTTGTAAACAATTCTGTAAGAGAGACCCAATAATTTGGTGAATACCTTTTGTTGCCAGACTGTGTGCAGCCTTTGCTCATTCAGGTGAACTAATGCTTGTTGGTCAGTGTAAATAAGAAACTCAGATTGTTGCAAATACATTCTCCACTGCTCAATGGCAAGCAAGATGGCCAAGTACTCTTTTTCATATGTTGAGAGAGCTTGATTTCTGACACCAAGTGGTTTGCTGATAAATGCCAAGGGGTGTCCATTCTGAAGCAGTACTGCTCCCACTCCATCCTTGGAAGCATTTGTTTCCAGACAAAATTGTTGTGTGAAGTCAGGAACTGCTAACACTGGTGCTGATGACAAGGCCTGTTTGAGCAGATCAAAGGATGTGGTATGCTCTACTGTCCAGACAAACAAGGTGTTCTTCCTCAGCAAATCAGTGAGAGGTTTGGCAATAATGGCAAAGTGCCTAACATACTTTCTGTAATATCCAGCTAGGCCAAGGAAGCTTCTAAGTTGTTTCACATTTTCAGGAATGGCCCAAGTCACAATGGCCTCTACTTTCTTGGGATCAGTGGCAACACCCTTGTCAGAAATGATATGGCCCAAATAAGAGATTTGCTGTTGTGCAAAAGTGCACTTAGATATTTTCACATACCACTTGTCCTGCCATAACAATGTCAACACTTGTCTGATGTGCTGAACATGTTCCTCAAATGTAGCACTATAGATTAGGATATCATCGAAAAAGACAAGGACACACTTCCTCAACAGTGGTGATAATGTCACATTCATTGCTCCTTGAAATGTACCTGGTGCTCCACACAATCCAAAGGCCATGACTCGAAATTCATAGTGGCCAAAGTGAGTCTGGAATGCTGTTTTATGCTCCTCACCTGGTTTCAATATGATCTGATGATATCCTGCATTCAGGTCTAATGTTGTAAACCAACGTGCCTGAGCCAACTCATCCATCAATTGATCGAACACTGGTATAGGGAAACGGCTTTTAAGAGTAAGGGCATTTAGATACCGATAATCTACACAAAACCTCCAGGACCCATCCTTCTTTCTTACGAGCAACACTGGAGAAGAAAAAGCACAAACACTTGGCTGAATGAGACCCTTAGCCAGCATTTCTGCCACCTAATTTTCAATTTCTGTCTTTAGGGAGGGATGATATCTATAGGGACGTACATAAACAGGTTTAGCACCAGCAATGAGAGGAATAACATGATCACAGTATCGAGGAGGTGGAAGCTCAGAAGGAGGAGAAAACAAGTTCTCAAACTCCTACAACGGGGAAGCAATAGGAGCAGGTAATTGACTACTAGGATGTGGAGAAGCAGGTGTGGATGAGGAGGTGAGGTAAAGCTCACTAATGCGGACTAGCAGCTCTGAAGGCATATCATCCAATAGACCCTGAATGAGCAAGGAATAGACAGCCATTTTAATTTCCAGTGAACCTTCATTGGACTGAATGCTTCCAACCAATCCATGCCTATAATCAGATCATAATGAGGCAATGGCAAGATCTTAAGATCAGCAGAAAACTGAAACCCCCCCCATAGACCACTGAGCATTCCTGACAAAGGAAGAGCAGGTAAACTGTTCCCCATTAGCAACTTGGACAAGCATAGGAGAAGCCACTGGGCTGACTGCAGCCAACAAGTTAGCAATCTTTTGACTCAGAAAAGAATGTGAACTGCCAGAATCAATGAGAACCAACAACTCATGGCCTTGAATAGAACCTGCCAATTTCATGGTACGAGGTCCCTCTGATCCCGAAGCAGCATGGACAGAAAGAGTGAGAAAAAGCTGATGCTGAAAGGAAGACTGGGAGTGCACTGAGGCTGTATCATCAAGTGCTTCCAGATTGAACAAATCCAAGACCTCTTGCATAGCATGCAGCTGAATAGTGGTAGAGCACACATGATCACGACCCCATTTCTCAGCACATTTGATGTAGAGCCCTTTAGCTCTTCTGAAAGCACGAAGAGCACGCAGTTTCTCTTCGGCAGACTTGCCATCACAGAGCTTCTTCTCTTCAGGGTGGACAGGGACCGACTGCTTGTCAGCCCCAGGTGGCAGAGGTAATGGCTGAGCCCCCTTGGGCGAAAACTTGGAAGAAAACCCAACATCAGGCTTCTTATACTCACGGCGACGAGAAGAATCAGTCAACTCTTCCTGCAAAATGGCAAGAGAATAGGCAGTATCGAGGTCTTTTGGGCGTTGAACAAGCACTATAGCACGAATAAACCATCTACGAAACGCATGGTGTAGTACAAAGGATCAGTCACATGACCATAGGCCGTCAATTGATCAACCAATTTAGAGAACTGCTCAACGTATTCAGAAACAGGGCCCGACTGCCGCATATGAAACATCTGACGGATAAGAACCTCCTGCTGCTCCCGACCGAATCGATCTAACAGCAACTGAGTAAATTCATCCCAAGTCGCGGAGCGGAGCCGCTTCTCCACAGATTGGAGCCAGTGAGCGGCCGCCCCAGAAAAATGCATAGTGGCGAACTTGACGCGCATGCTAGACTCGAATGTAAACATCTCAAAGTAGTTCTCGCACCGAGAGACCCACAATTTCGGGTTCTCGCCATCGAAGGAAGGAAAGGGAACCTTAGGAATGCACTCGATCCAGTACTACCAACAGTAAGAGAACTCGATCTAGCTCCCCAAGTAGAAGGCTGATGAATTATGCACGGAAAAGGAGGTGGAGGAGGAATCGACTCACCCTTGACCGGGGGAGGGGTGAGGGTGGTGACAACCCCGTACCCATCCGCCCGGTGATTGTCTGCAACGTGGTGCCCGTTGGGCCGGCTGGCAGGATCTCCGGCAGGAAGGCGCGCCGACGCCAGCTCGAACTGGGAGAGGACCAGTGTGGCCTACCTCGTGCTCACGGACGGGGCGGTCCCAGTACTTGGTGAGTTTGCGGACCTCCAACTTGAGATCGTCAACCAGGCCGTCGATACTTGGCCGCCATTCCTCCAGGGAGGCGGCGACGGACTCGATTTTGGAGATGCGTTCATCCTTCTGGGTCTCGAACTCAGCGAACTTCTGGTCCCAACCGGTGGCGGCTTCAGTGAAGCGCTTGTCCAGAAGAGCGGTTTGTTCGGCGAATTGCTTCTGGATCTCGTCGAGGATCAACTTGGTGTCGGGATTCATGGCGCCCTGCCGCTTCTGCAGACGGGTGAAGTGGCTGTGTTGAGGAAAGGAATCCAGGACTCGATGATTGTCTCTGATACCAGATATGTTAGCAGAAGCAGGGGATCGGATATAGAGAATTGGGATTGGGAGGAAGCAATTGGATTGGGAGGACAGCTTGAACGATATGTTCAGAGTTCTGTTACATCATGTCCTCTTCCTCACGAGTCTCTGTGTATCCGTAAAACAGTGGTAAAAAAAAGTCACATCAGACACTGTGGTATACTATAGAATTTTTTGTTTATGGTAATTGTTGTCCTACCATGACCTAACTATGCTCAAAAGATCCGTCTCGTCGTGTACATCAAACCTATACAATTAATTTTTTTATTTATCTACATTTAATGCTCCATGCATGAAATAATATATTTGATGTGATAAGTGAATAGTGAAATTTGGAGAGAGAAATTTTGAAAATGAACACAGCCTTTGCCGGACACAGCTGGCCATCGAGCTGTCAGACAGCAAGTCTCTTACGCTAGCGATTTGGGCTACTTCCACTCCGGCCCATGTACACGAGCATTAGGCTTCCTTGTACGCGTTCCTCGGCGCGGTACGTCTTCAGCTTCAGGTGGCGTAGTAGTAGCAGTACTGACACAACCGCAAGGAACAAACAGCCCGAGCTGCCGTCCAAACAGAAACAAGGTTCAAGCTGCTGTTCGTGAAGGATAGCTTTAGCAGCAAGCTGGAGGATGAAGATGAGCTCACGGCGCAGGTGGAGACGAGGATGAATAATGGACACTGTGACCTTGCGGACCAGTCAGGTTGCTTCCATGTTTGTTTGCCTCCTCTACCTGAGTTCGTTTGCCTCCTATTTCAGGCTTCCATTCATCGTGCGAGCCCCCTCCTCTACCTGAGTTTGTTTGACTCTAGACTGATGCTGGGACGACATGCTCCCAATGTCCAACCCAATTGCGACCGTAGATTTGTAGTAGTAGGAAGCAGCATCAGTCCACAGCCTAATTGCAGTAGTCAGATTTGCTCCGCTCGGCACATGCTCCCATCCCAGATCACCGTTGATTCACCTCCACGTTCCCGATCCGTGCAGAGAGCCCTTTTTCAACCGGGTCTGTTCAACCATGCACCGAATCTAATCCACAATGTCGTTTCCCAGGGAATTGACGGGCCATCAGCTTGCTCAGCTCGATATCTTGGACCTGCACACACGGTATTCAGGGACACGCCTCCTGGTCCCATCGGCCGCGCCGGTCGGTCAAAAGATTCGCCAACCAACCACCATGAACCAAGCTCCACCCGCCACGAAGCCGCGCGCGTCCCAGTTGCTCAAGCTTGTAGTCTCTCCCCCCAGTCCTTCGCGCACGTGGTGGACGAACGCGAGCTCTTGCCGGCCCGTCGCGCTCTGTTCTACAGTAGTGTTCTGCCCGCCCTATAAATCATCCCGCACCTCCTCGCTTGTTCTCCCGCAGCTGCCGACCACCGAGTCCAACGAGAAGACGCGATCCAACAACCACGCCGATCGAGAGCGATCTCGATCGATCGCCGGACAGACGCCGCCGCACGCCCGCAGCTCGGTCCGTCCAGCCATGGTGTGGAAGAGGAAGAGCGGCGGCGGCGGGGACGAGGAGGAGAGGGTGCCCAGGGGCCACGTCCCCATGGTGGTGGCCGGCGGAGGCGAGCGCGTGTTGGTGCCGGTGCGGCTGCTCAGCGACCCGCGCGTCGCGGAGCTGCTGGAAATGGCGGCGCAGCGGTACGGGTACGGCCAGCCGGGCGTGCTGCGGGTGCCCTGCGACGCGGGGCGGTTCCGCCAGGTCGTCGACGGCGCCATGCAGAGACTAGTAGAGCTGCATGGCCACGAGATGGGAGGACGCGCCCCCCATGTGTGCGGCGACAGTGCTTGTAGTCTTGTACTCCTACCAGATGATTGATTAGCTTAATCTGTGATAGGATAGATCGACCATATTTCCTAGATGTAGGGAGCTTACCAATGAATGATGATTCTTATTAGCTGATATTCTCCGTTGTTGAATAAACGGTGCAAATTAGGTGCGGATACCTGCTCAGGACTTCTAAAATGAAAACTGCAGTTTCTCTACACTTTTGTGAGCACATAATGCACCATCAAGTAATGTGAAAGCTGCCCCTGAAATTTTTGCTTCTTCCAGTAGCTACTTCGATTCGAGGCTTAAATTTCTGCTGCAGGCCTGTAGTCGATCGGTTACTCGACCGTTTGGTGTGCGAACCTTCCAAAGTTCATCTCTGTATTTACAAACGTCTGCAGGTTGCAAGTGTGACGGAACCGCCAAATTAAAACTCTAATTAAGCATAATGACTGTCATTTGAACACATCGGGCTCATTAGCTTAACGGCTTAATTTGGCGATCCTTTCTCAACCCACGTCCCGATCGAAACATCACCGATAGTCCCACGCGAAGGTGGGCGTAGATGGTACAAGCACGACACATATATAGAAATACAACAAATATACATACGATTTCACCTTAAATTTTACAAACCCCGTTTGAATACCTCCATAGTTTATAAACTTTACACTACCGAAATTAGAGTTCGAGTAGGGAAAAGGACATACAACTACCAAAAGTGTAACCTCGGAAGGTCCCTAACTAAACATCCGGCTCCGCAACCTCCCATCCCTCTGTGTCCCGACGGATGAACTTGACGCAGCAGGGACAGAAGTCTACGTATGCGTGTCCTGAAATAATTGTGGCAACAAACCTTGAGTATACTAATACTCAGTAAGGCTTACCCGACCAGTGGGTATAACTTAGCCCACATATCTAAACATGCAAGGCTTTTGGCTGGTGGTTATCTTGCAGAAAACAGCGACTAAGTTAATTCCTCACTTTCCTTATTTTAGCCCAAGTTCTATATAAATTAACAGAGTCTTATATTTGCATAACCAAATCTAGAGCAAACATAGTGGAGCAATAAATAATAAATCATATGTTCATCAACATAGGTATAATCATTATTCCATCACAACACTACGCTGCGACGCAGTGACCAAGGTGCTCAAATCCAAGAGCGACTGACGGCGAATCGATTCGATTTAACCTTGCAAGGTGGACCTAACCAACACGGCACGCATTAGCCCCGTCGGACCACACGCACCAACCCTTCCCCTCCCCGCCTCGAACTACAGAACCACCCCACCTTCATATAGTCAGCCGAGCTCAACGAGAGACCACCAAAAGTAAACATATGCATCCCGTTTCTCCGCGACTACTCGACTCGCCCTAAGGGGTGGTGATGAAGTTCTGTACTTTCGAAGCGAGGCAGTACTAGGCTTACCGGTTTCGACTACCTCCTACTCCCGGCATGCGGTTAGTACAGTTCAAACATGATCAGCAGGGCCAACAACGGCTCGGTCCTTAACCGACACAGGCGAAACTACACTTCTCCCGCCCGGTCTCAGATTCTATTCTTTCTTTCATTCCAAGACTTTCATCCATAAATTAGTAACTCATATCTGGAAACATAAAACTATCCTATATCTCGCGAGTAACCAAGAATTACTCGACTTCTACCGAACCCTATCTAGCATAGCATTTCTATCGTCCTATACATACTAGTACAACTCAAGGACACCTAGGGTTTATGCAACTAGGGTTTCAAACAACTCCTAAACGTATTGCATAAGTAATAAATACATATATAGGTGTCATAATTTAAATTAATAGGGTGTGCACCGGGGCTTGCCTTCGGGCTGCTGCTCAAAGCTGGGGTTAGACGGGCCTTGGGCCGGGTTCTCACACCTCTCCTCTTGGGCTTGCGCCGGCTGCTCCTGCGGTGCCGCAATCACTTCAAATACGGCGCCCTCAGCTGCGGATGCTACACGTATGCATATGAAATAAATGAGTGCAGCTCAATGATGTAAATATTTTACTTCAACTGGAACGCCCTGCGGACTGTCCGCGCCCAAGTGGCGGACCGTACGCCATACCATTCTACCGACCTACCAGAACCAATTATCTCTCTGGACAAACTTCAATCCATACGGCGGACTGTCCGCTCACCCTTTGCGGACTGTCCGCAATACACCTACGCCAACCCACCAGAGACAACAACGCCTCTGGACCAATTTCTAATCCTACCGGCGGACTGTCCGGCCCCCCTTGGCGGACCGTCCGCAGTTCATTTATCCAGTCCACCAGAGACGGCAACGTCTCTGTACAAAAGACTCTACGGCGGACTGTCCGCTCTCCAATAGCGGACCGTCCGCAGCTCAATCCTGCGAACCCCACCAGAGACAACATCGTCTCTGGACAAATTTCAAGTTTCAACGGCGGACCGTCCGCTCTCCTATAGCGGACCGTCCGCAGTTCAGTTATGCTAAACCACCAGAGACAACATCGTCTCTGGACGAAATCTAATCTGACCGGCGGACTATCCGCACCTCCCAAGCGGACCATCCGCGATACATAACTTTTGACCCGCGCCACAGGCGGCAGCAAGTGCGGCGGCGACGGCGGCGGCCATTCACCGGCGCCGGCGACACACCACAGAAGGGGAAAAAGACCGGGGAGCACAAGGAACTCACCACGAATCCATTCCCGCAGTCGGTTCGAGCGGAGGACGACCGGAGAGGTGGATCGACGGTGGAGCAAAGCTTCAAGCACCTCCAATGGTGACCGGCGGTGGTTGGGCGATTCCGGCCGGGGAGAAGCCGGAATGGGGGTTTGGGAAGGTGGAGGAGGTGCCGGGGAAGGTTCTCGCGCGAGGAATCGAGGTTTGGTGGCCGGAGGAGGGAGATCGACGGAAGGGGGCGCCGACGGGGTGAGCGCACGAGCTCCGCTCGGCTCTGGTCGAAGTGAGGAGGAAGAGGAGGAATGACAGGCGAGTCCCACATCCATCCAGATAAATATCTGGATGTTGTCTGGACGGACCGTCCGCCGACCCCGAGCGGACCGTCCGCGAGGCAGGTGTTACAGCAAGCACAATAATTCTTCCCACGTGAATCAGATACTGAGATACAGGTTAGATTAAGACCTTTCTGTTTAGTTTTGGCAGGAATCTGCTACGAGCGGGTCCTACGATTTTTCTCCACACTCTCACCTCCACGTGAGCTGCCGAGGTCGACTGTTGCATTGGGCTCGCTTCTAGTTAGCATTGGGTTGAGCAGTGTAGACGGCCGCTCCGTCGCAGCTTAATGTACATGCTCGTAATCCAATTATAATAGCAAATCGTGTTCGTACACTCTTGCCGTAACTTACTGGTTGCTCAATTCTTCTTCAAACTGCAGTTTATGTACAAAGGTACGTAACAGAGGTGGACGTGATTTATTACTTAACAGGGAACTTTAATCTTCAGTGTTAATCTGATAGCCGAGAAAGAATTAGTGAACAAACTACGCAGTAGAAAAACAGCCTAACCTTTTCGATGCGCTAGGCAAGCATCAGCATCACTTTGTAGAGACCTAAGAACGAACTTGACCCAATAAATTAATAACTTTTCCAAAAGCATCTCAGTTGTGGTGGTATAGCCAACTTACAAAAGTCCCTCGGATAACATAATATTAACTTGAAGCTAAGCACGTTCTTTCCGTGCATCACGTGCAACATGTTTGGATTTCCTTGCCATCTGCTCATCTCGTGCTTCAAATTTCTCTCCAGGGTCCCACGCACGATCAATTCTCCAGAAATTCCATAGCTCCGTAGCGCGATCACGGAACAACGCACAGTTCTTATGACTTTGTCATGGGGATTGAGCTTTGTGTGTGAACCAAAAAACCCCCCACACCTCTTGCCGCCTTGCCGGAAATGTTGGGGCATCTTGGTCGCAGAAAAATTGCGCAGAGGGAAGGCGCGCGGCATCCGGGCTCGTCGCAGTTGCTCAAACCGTGGTCTTCTTCCCGGCCGCCCGCCAGAAGCGTCCAATCTGAAGAGCGACAGCGCGTGGACGGACGCGAGCTCCACCGATACTCCTCATCTCTCACCCGGCCCGCGGTGTCACGCTTGGCCTCCCTATCTATATAAACCCGGCCACCTCTCGGCTCTATCTCGGATCCTCCGCAGCTGACGACCGAGGTGGCGAGCCCGTGAACACCGACCTGAACCACCCGCAGTCGCAGCCTCGCAGCAGCCGAGCACCGGCCGGGCGCGGCGCGATGGCGTGGAAGAGGAAGATCGGCGGCGGCGGCGGCGAGTCGCCCTCCCGGGCTGCCGCCGGCTCCGGCGAGGAGGAGAAGGTCCCGAGGGGCCACGTCCCCATGGTCGCCGGCGGCGGCTGCGGCGAGGGGGGAGAAGGCGAGCGCGTGCTGGTGCCGGTGAGGCTGCTCGGCGACCCGTGCGTCACGGAGCTGCTGGACATGGCGGCGCGGCGGTACGGGTACCGCCAGCCGGGCGTGCTGCGGGTGCCCTGCGACGCGGGGCACTTCCGCCGCGTCCTCGACGGCGCCGCGCAGAGGTGCGGGACCAGCTCCGACTAAAAAGGCTGGCCAAGCTGCGACGGCGAGGACGACGCCCCGGCCCCGCGGCGGGCTAGCATTTTATCTGTACAAAAACAGATGAACTTTGTTAGATAGATCAAATTCTTTAAAGAATATACTACTCATTTTTATTAGTGGCAATGTGCCTGTCAGGACTTCTCGTGGCTAAGCACGCTCTGGTGACGCGGAAGGCGAATGGGCCGTAAACCATTTGAGTGTAAAGCCCAAAGACGAGACGGATTGAATTTGGGCCTACCGGCCGGCTGTGACCGGAGTAGTTAAATACTCGTGGGGGATAACAAAGAACAGAACAAACATTCTATCCTGGAAATTCTCTGATTCCCTCTGATTCTTTCTCTCGATTGCTTCTTCTTCCTCTCCGGCGGACTTGTACCCTGACATCTGGTATCACGAGCCTCTCGATTGGGAGCCCAATTTTTTTTCCCAATCCAGTTCCGTTCCTGCAGCCGCCGTGTCGTTCCCCAATAGTGTGGCCGCTTCGCCGGTGCCTCTTCCAAGCTCGGCGCCCATGCCCCGCCACCGACTTCCAGTCGGCGGCGGCCACCGCATAGCGCCAGTTAGCCGTTCCGGCGCCGTCGCCCACTCCCTATCGCGCCGCTTAGGTTGTAGTGCAGGAACGTGACTCGGCTGCGCCCTGGCTCCGCGCAAGGCCACGAGGTTCGAGTCGCAGATGACTACCTCCATGGACGAGCTCACGAAGAGGTTCGACGGGTTTGAAGCCGTGATGACGAAGATGCTCGACAAGCTTTCGGGCCTCGAGGAGTGGCGCTCCACCGCGGACGCGACGATGGCCAAGCTGCTGTCCTCGACTACCAACACCGCGTCGCCTACACAACATTCGGAGCAAGCGCTGCCCTCCTCCTCGCGACCACCTCTGCTGCCCGTTCGCCCGACGACAGCACCGCCGCACCCGTCCGCGCACAACTTCAACCCGTTCGACCTCAATTTGGCTCCACCCCAAGACATGTGCCCATCTGCATCGTCTTCGGAGCGGCCCAGCGGGCACCACGTCGACCACCACCACCGGGATGTTTGCGGTGGGATTCTCGGATCCCATCCGCCACACCCGGTCACGGGTATGTTTCCTGAGCCACCTCCTCATCGTATTGATCACCACTCTGTTGGTCGTTCACCTCCTCTGCCCAAACTAGATTTCCCCAAATTTGACGGCGAAAACCCTAGGTTGTAGAGAGATCGTTGTGAGATGTATTTCAATGTCTATGGGGTGAGTGAGTCCTCGAAAACTCGTTTTGCCGCTCTGAATTTTTCGGGCACAGCGGCCTCTTGGCTCCATTCTGTCGAGTGTAAGGGACGCATTTCAGATTGGGACCAGTTCTGCACCTTAGTTTGTGATTGCTTTGATCGTCACCAATACCAAACCCATATGAATCAATTTAATGCTCTTAAGCAGACAGGCTCAGCTGAGGAGTACTATAATAGGTTCATCGAACTTTCCCACCACATCTTGCTTTACAACCCGGCTTATGATCATGTCTTCTTTGTCACTCGTTTTTTGCATGGTCTTAGAGATGAAATTCATTCTGCAATTACCCTACACCGCCCCAAAGATGTGGAGACTGCTAGTGCTCTTGCACTTTTGCAGGAATCAGAGTTGGAGCTTAGCAAGAAGAAGTTTCCATCCAAGCATGATAATGGCTGTTCTGTCAAATCTCTTGTTAAGTCTGGGTATTCTTTTGACAAAGGGAAGCAGAAAAGTGACACCAAGTCATCTGAAGATTCTAAACCCAATGATAAGCTGGATCTTCTTAAAGCTTATCGCAGAGATAAGGGTCTCTGTTTTAAATGTGGTGAGAAGTGGAGTAAACAACACCAATGCCCTCAACAAGCGCCTTTGCACATCATTGAAGAACTGTTGGAAGTCCTGGATCATTTTGATGGTGATACCTCTGATGATGGGGATCTCTGTAGTCCAGTGGACTCTTCTCTCATGGCTTTATCTACTACTTCTGTGCCAACCCAAAAGAAAATAAGAACAATGCAGTTGCAGGGTTTCATTGGTAAGCAAGAAGTACTTATTTTGGTTGACTCAGGGAGTGTTTCTTCTTTCATCAGTGAATCGGTGGTCCAACAGCAAAAATTGTCTGTGACACCGATATCTTCAGAACATTTTGTTGTGGCTGATGGGGGTTCAGTTAGCTGTTCTGGATTGGTAGAACAGTTGCAATGGTGGACTCAGGGGCATTGTTTCACCCAGGATATGCGAGTTTTAGCTTTGGGCAGTTTTGACATTATTTTGGGAGCTGATTGGTTGGATGATCATAGCCCCATGTGGGTGCATTGGCAACAGAAGAAAATGAGGTTTATGCATCAAGATAAGAGGATCATGTTGCAGGGTCTGAAGCCTGACACCATAAACTGTCGACCTATAGCCTGTCACAAGTTCAAGGGTCTCCTCAAAAGGAAAGCACTAACACATATTGTCCAGTTACAACGTGTACCATTATCTGCAGGACAGTCGGATACCATTGCAGTTGTGTCTGAACCAGTTCCATCTAATGTTGTTCCTCCTGAGATTCAGACAGTGTTGGACACCTTTCCTCATGTGTTCAAGGACACTACTGCTCTACCACCACAGCGTCGGTGTGATCACACTATTGACCTGCTTCCAGGTGCCCAACCAGTTAATGCTCGACCTTATCGTTTTCCACCAGATCAAAAGGATGAAGTGGAAAAACAGTTAAGAGAAATGCTACAAAAAGGATTAATCCGAACCAGTTCCAGTCCTTTTGCCTCCCCGGTCTTATTGGTACGAAAGAAAGACGGCTCATGGCGATTTTATATCGACTACCGAAAGTTGAATGTTGTCACTGTCAAGAACAAACACCCCATGCCCATTGTGGAAGAGTTGCTTGATGAATTAGCTGGTTCAGCATGGTTTTCTAAATTGGACTTACGCTCAGGCTATCATCAGATCAG
This sequence comes from Panicum virgatum, assembly GCF_016808335.1. Lineage (NCBI taxonomy): Eukaryota > Viridiplantae > Streptophyta > Magnoliopsida > Poales > Poaceae > Panicum > Panicum virgatum. The sequence goes on along the minus strand of NC_053153.1, from coordinate 14,421,270 downwards.
GGTGGCCCCTCAAGATATCCACAAGACACCATTTCGTACCCATCAAGGCTTGTAAGAATTTGTGGTGATGCCCTTTGGCTTGACAAACGCACCTGCAACCTTTCAAGGCTTGATGAGTGAGGTGTTTGCTCCCTTGTTAAGGAAAGGGGTATTAGTATTCATGGATGATATTCTCATTTATTCACCTACATTGGAGGATCATGCTTGTCTGCTAACAGCTGTGCTTCAGATTCTGCCAGACAACAATCTTTTTGCCAAACCATCCAAATGCTCATTTGCACATAACAGTATAGAATACCTGGGACATGTTATCTCCAGCAATGGTGTCTCTACTGATCCTCGCAAAATCCAAGCTGTCAAGGACTGGCCAGTTCCATCAAACATTAAAGATGTGAGGGGATTCTTGGGCCTTACTGGATATTATCGTCATTTCATCAAACATTATAGCTTGATCAGTCGGCCCTTAACCTTATTACTCAGAAAAGGTACACCCTTTGTTTGGTCTGTCACCACTCAAGAAGCTTTTGACCTGTTGAAACAAACCATGGTAACTGCTCCTGTCTTAGCTTTACCACAATTCAACAAGTCCTTTACAGTAGAGACTGATGCTAGTGAGATAGGTTTGGGAGCAGTAGTTATGTAGGATAGCCATCCCATTGCCTTCTTAAGTCAGACTCTTAGCCCTAGAAATGCAGCATTATCTAATTATGAAAAAGAATGTCTTGCCATTTTGATGGCTGTTGACAAGTGGAGAACCTATCTGCAGGCTCAACCTTTTGTTATTCGTACTGATCATAAAAGCCTCTTACACTTGACTCAGCAGAAGATTCATACCAAGATTCAGCAAAAGGCCTTGCTTAAGTTGATGGATTTAGATTACACTATTCAGTACAAGAAAGGAATAAACAATGATGTTGCAGATTCCCTATCTAGAAGGCCTGTTTCTACTCTCATGGCTATCTCTCTGTGTACTCCCACCTGGCTGGAACAGTTACAGGCTGGTTATGCTGATGATGATTTTACAAAGCAACTCTTAACTGAGCTCAGTCTATCTCCTGCCAATGACAAGGGCTTTCAGCTGCAGAATGGTGTGCTCAGATATAAAGGAAGGGTCTGGGTTGGTAACAAAAATGTGGCTCAGAATCATATATTACAAGCTCTGCATGATAGTGGAATAGGAGGACACTCTGGTTCCAATGCTACTTATCAGAGAATCAAACAATTGTTTGCTTGGCCTCAACTTAAGGATACTGTCAAGAAATATGTTGCAGCTTGCACAGTATGCCAACAGGCTAAAGTGGAGCATGTCAAGTCCCCAGGACTCTTGCAGCCATTGCCAGTCCCAACTGCAGCTTGGCAAGTGGTGTGTATGGGTTTTATTGAAGGTCTTCCAAACTCACATAACAAGATAGTGATCCTAGTGGTGATTGACAAATTCTCCAAGTATGCACATTTTATCCTGATGTCTCACCCATACACTGCTCTCTAGGTGGCACAAGCCTTCTTAAATCTGGTGTATAAACTTCATGGTCTCCCTTCAGCAATTATTTCTGACAGAGACCGTGTGTTCACCAGTCGAGTATGGCAAGAACTTTTTCGTTTAACAGATACAAAACTCCTCGTGAGCTCATCCTACCATCCACAAACTGATGGTCAGACCGAGCGATTGAACCAATGTTTGGAGAACTTTCTCAGATGCTTGGTGAATGCGTGTCACAGAAAGTGGCTTGATTGGCTTCCACAAGCAGAGTACTGGTACAACACAGCTTTCCACACAGCATTGGGCAAAACTCCGTTTGAAGTTCTCTATGGATAGTCCCCTCGCCACCTGGGTATCTCTGATCCTTCATCTTGTCAGGCTCCAGACTTGGAGGATTGGTTACAGGAACGCAACATGCTTGACAAGTTAATCTATCAGCAATTGCTACGTGCTCAGCAACGCATGAAACATCATGCTGATAAGAACCGTTGTGAAAGAACTTTTGCAGTCGGTGAATCAGTATACCTGAAGTTTCAACTCTACGTCCAATCCTCAGTGGCGCCACGCAGTAATCAGAAACTATCTTATCGCTTCCTTGGACCCTTTAAGATTGTGGCTAAAGTGGGTGCTGTGGCTTACAAGTTGGCTCTTCCTCCTGATTGCAAAATCCATCCCGTGGTGCATGTTTCCCAACTTAAGAAGCATATTCCCGCCGACACTCAGGTTAGCTCTGATCTGAGTTCTGTCAGTACTGATCCGTTTGTTGAGGTATCTCCAGTGGCAGTGTTGGACCACAAGCTGGTTGCACATGCGGGCGCGGTTGTTCCTCGCGTCAAGATCCAGTGGTCAGGTATGCCTTCAACACTGGCTACCTGGGAAGATGAAAATGATTTGCGTCGCCGTTTTCCTTCTGCTCCGGCTTGGGGGCATGCCGGGTTTCAAGGGCGGGGTTATGTCAGGACTTCTCGTGGCTAAGCACGCTCTGGTGACGCGGAAGGCGACTGGGCCGTAAACCATTTGAGTGTAAAGCCCAAAGACGAGACGAGTTGGATTTGGGCCTACCGGCCGGCCTGTGACCGGAGTAGTTAAATACTCATTGCGTAGGGAATGGGGGATAACAAACAAGAGAACAAACATTCTATCCTTGAAATCCTCTGATTCCCTCTGATTCTTTCTCTTGATTGCTTCTTCTTCCTCTCCGGCGGACTTGTACCCTGACAGTGCCCCGTGGCGGGAACTCTTGTTTCAACGGTGCTGCTTCTCCCCTATACTCCCTCCGTTCCAAATTACAAATTATTTCAAGAATTTTGGAGAGTCAAAATTTTTTAAGTTTGACCAAATTTATACAACAAGATAATAACATTTACGATACCAATTAAGTATCATTATATTCTTTGTTAGTTATATTTTTATAGTATATCTATTTGATGTCATAAATCTTTGTATTTCTCCCTATAGTTTTGGTTACTCCCTCCGTTCCAAATTATAAGTCATTCCAAGAATTTTGGAGAGTCAAAGTTTTTCAAGTTTGACCAAATTTAAATAATAAAATAATAACATTTATGATACCAATTAAATATCATTAGATTTTTTGTTAACTATATTTTCATAGTATACCTATTTGATGTCATAAATTTTTGTGTTTCTCTTTATAATTTTGGTCAAATTTTGAGATGGTTTGACACTCCAAATTTCTTGAAATGACTTATAATTTAGAACGGAGGGAGTACAAATTTTTTTACTATTTTTATTGGACCCTGCTTCGTTGCTGCGAGGGGGGAGAAGGCGAGCGCGTGCTGGTGTAATTTATTCTCCCATATCAGTTCTACGGGGTCATCAATCTGTTGACTGCTGGTCTCCGGCTGCTATCGTGGCAGAGAGACTTTTGAAATCTCAGAGACTTTGACGGTCCTCACCTCCTCCGGAGTACACCCATAGGAAAACGAGAAGAGGGCCGCTCGCATCGCCCCACGCGGCCGCCCCTCTCCCGACCGCCGCCTGCCGTTGCGCTGTTGCCCGAGAGAGGCTCCGAAAGTTCGTGGGCTCCCAATGAAGGCGGCGGCGCGGCTCTCTCGCCTTCCTCTGGGATTCCGCGGCGGGCGCGGCCACATCGGTCCCGACGGACCTCCCCGGCGCCGGTGGCCCCTGCGGCGGCGGCGGAGGCTGGGGGACTCGGATCCGGCCCGCCCTCGACTGGATCTGGAGGCCGCGCGGAGGGGGTGCCTGTCTGTTGCTGGTGGGTGGAGGTAGGCGTCCGACGGCGGGCGGCTGCAGATGCGGAGGCGCGAGGGGCGGCGGCGTTCCGTGCAGTGGCGTGCGGGATGGCTACAGTGGAGCCTCGAGCGGTGGCGCGCGGGACGGCGACGGCAGCGGGGACTCGTGCGGGGGCGCACGGGATGGCTTCGGCGGTGGTGGTGGCGGCCTGTGCGAGCTCCCGCGCCGGCCGTGGGGCTGTGGGCGGCCGAGGTGGGGGTTTCTTCGGCACTTGCTGCCCTGGGCTAGGTTTCCGAGGGTGATGTTGGCGACATGCTGCGTGTGGGCAATGGGAGCGGAGCTGTGCTCGGTGGCGTTCCCTTCTCTCCTCCTCGACGGCGCTGCAGGAATGGCGCCACCATGGTGGTGGGGGCTGGGTGGCTTGTGTTGGGCGCGTCCAGCACTGGGTACGCTCGTGGTGCTATGGTGGCGCTTCGGGTTGTTCCGGGCCTCCTCTTCAGCAGGGGTGTTGCGGGGCAGGGAGTGAGCTGCTGTCACATGGTCGTGAGCATGCTGCAGGTCTGGGGTTCAGTCGGGCGAAAGCCTCCACCGACACCCCTGTCCGTGGCGATGGTGGCGGCGTCATTGGGGCGTCGTTTTCCGAGTTGGGATGCCATTGTGGAGTACCCTGCCCAGCAGCACGGGGTTCTCGGGGTGAAAACCCTATCCAACTATGGACGAGCGACGACGGCGTCATTGGCGTCGTGCCCTTCTTGGAGGCGTCGTTTTCTGAGACCCATCTCGGCTTGTAGTAGTGTTGGTGGTGTTTTGTTTGGGGGTGTTGCCCGGGCGCAACGGAGGTGGAGGTGCACTGGTTACATGCTAGCGGCAAGGTGCAGAGGGCCCATGGGTGTTGGAGGCCTTGGACTGGTGCGCATGGTGCGGTGGTGATCCCGGTGATGGCTTGGCGAAGGTGAGGCTCTCAATGCGGTTTCGGTGGAAAAGATCCTTGGCTGGGCAGTGTCCAGTATGGCGGGCGGCAAGGTCCCTGTACACTTTAAGGTAGTTGCTTCTAAGGAGTATGAGGCGGTGGATGAGGAGATACCCCATGCATTGAGTGTTAAAGGTGGCTGCACTGGTGCTGCAGCGGGAGTGTTCTACTGAAGCAATGTTGGAACTGGGAGATCGACGGTCGTGTGTGTGCGGCATGAGGATGACAACCCGGTGGTGGAGGAGTTCTGGTTTGCCGCTCATGATTGCAGCAGGTTGCGGCTTTTGGCGTGGCACGGCGTTGGCGACGATGGCGTAGTTCTTCGTGGCTTACTTTTGGCTCCTCTCCCAGGTTGTGGCGGTGTAGCATTTTGTTGTGTGCGTTGTCTGCGTGTGTTATTTGTGTGGAGGTGGTGTTTGCTTCGGCGCGTGATGTACAATTGCTTCTTTTTCTTAAATGACATAGCAGTGCTCCTGCTTTCTTTTCAAAAAAAAAAGAAATCTCAGAGAATTTGCTATCATGGCTGCTTCGCTTATGTTAGCAGCAACAAACACATATCTCATTCTTTTAGCTTCAGCAACAAACATCGATCTACAGACTCACCGCATTATGACCTCAACAATCACATGTAGGTATCTTTCAGGTGAGAGTGAGACCCCTTGTAAGGATCGATGGACCAAGAGGGGGGTGAATTGGGCCTTTTTCAAATTTCTAAAACAAAACAAAGCAACCTTAACCTATGCAATGCTAGTAAGGCTCAATTCACCAACCGGCTAACTAAGCAACCTACACAAGCTATAAAGGAAACAACAAGATATAAAGCTAAGCAAGGTAGAGCTAAGTTATGATCTCTAGAGTCAAGCACATGAATAAATTGCATGAAAGTAAGTGCTTGAAAGTAAAGAGTTGGCAAGAGACGACCAGATTTTTTCCCGTGGTGTCGATGTGTTGGCACACACCCCTAATCCACGTTGTGACACTCACTAAGAGACTTGTCGCCTCCCATGTCGCCAAGACAAGGGTGCTCACTAAGAGTCTCCGTTCACCATCCCGGCGTGGTGGAGCTCAAGCCACGTACAATCTTCTCCGGGCTCCCACAATCAACTTGGCAAGCTCCGCAAGAAGCACCTCAATCACCAAGATCGCCTAGATGATGCCAATCACCAAGAGTAACAAGCTAGGACCTTCACTTGAGCAAGAACCGATCACCAAGAACGGATGCACACAAGCTTCTCTCTACTCAAGTCCTTAGCCTTGCTTCTTGGATGATTGAATGATCAAATGAGTGGAATGTGAAGCTCAAGGTGGCTCTCGACAAGAGAATGAGTGTATGAGTGTTGCTTGGTGTCAAGAGACTTCAAAATGACCCATTGGAGGTGTATATATAGGCAGCTCACACGGATAGAGCTGTTGGAGAAAAGCTGCCAGAAAAAGTACTCAATGCCGGTTAATCCGACGGCCCTCCAAATGTCATCGTCGGTTCAACCGATGAGTGTAAAACTGCCCATTTGAAAAACTGTAACACCCCTGTGTTAATTGTACTCGCTAATCACGTGTTTAATCGCTAATCATGGCTTAAGCGCATCATTAGCGTTAACCGAGTCCGTGCGTTAAACATTATTTTAGCTATGTTTGACCCTGTTTTTCTCGATGATCCGAACCTCAAATCAACTTTCGCCCAAAACAAAAGTTGTAGATCTTCTTTTCCTCTACAACTTTTATTTTGGTCAAATTCCAAGTTTCTATATGAAAATTGGAGTTTCAGCTGGTCAAATTCGAGTCAAAATTGTTCAAACGAGTAAACAGTGGTTCTCCAGTGCTCGGCACTATGACGCCCGGTGCCCATACCGCGGCAGGTGACACGCCAGCGACGCCACACATCAGCCGTCGCGCCTCGACGCTGCTCAAGCTCGACCTTATCTCATTCCAGTGCCGTCTCTGGTTTCTCCTCCCGTTCCTCTTCGCCCTCGAGCTTGCGCGGAGCCAGGCCGAGCAGAGCTCGCTGTCGACGACTGCGCCGGCCGTTCCTCGCCACCCCACCTCGATCCTATGCACTCCGAGCTGCATGACCTCGCCCTGCCCCCACTCCGCCCCTCCATGAGCTCGGCCGTGCCCTACGCCGGCCGAAATCGAGCCGTAGACCGCCATCCGCCATCGTCGTCCGCCCCGAGCTCCGCCCCTCTCCGTCGACGACCCTCTCCCGGCTCTCCTCTACCCGAAACGAGCCCTCGGTGAGCTCCTCCGCAACCCCCTCGTCCTCCCCGACCTTCTCCCCACTTGATTCCGTGGCCTCCGGCGTCGGAACGCCGCCGCGCCGCCGTGGCTGCCGCGTGCCACCACCGGCGCACGCCGCGGGGCCCCACTGCGCCGCTCGCGGGGCACCGCCGCGAGCCGCAGGGCCGCCTGGGCCCCCTGGCCGTCGCCCGCCGTGCCGCACCGCCGGTATGACCTCACCGGCGGGGGACGCCGTGCGCCGCCGCCCTCGCCATGGCGCCGCCGCGGGCCGCCTTGCGCGTGCCTCTGGGCCGCGCCACACGCGCGCCGCTCGACCGCCGCCCGCCCCGCACCCCGGCCGCAGCTCGGCCCAGCAGGGGAGGGGGAGGGGGCGACTGGGAGCTGGTCTCCCACTGACGTGTGGGGCCCAGTTGTTAGCCCCCCCTTTCTTTATGTTTTTCTTTTTACTTATTTCGACTGAAGTTTCAAAATTGCATAGAAATTCGCAGAAAAATGCTAAAAATACAAAGTAAATTTTGTTAGTTTTATTAGATCCAGAACTTTAGAGGAAAAATACTCATGCATGTCAATTGTTAGTTTTTTCCCAGTTAGATTTTACTTTGTGTTTGAGCTTGTTTATTTATTGTCTGCAGTTCTGTTGATCTAAAAATTCTGAAATTAATTTAGTAGCCTCATCTTTTCATATGTAACACACTATAAAATTTTCATGACCTGTTGCTGTACACTTTTGTGTAGATCTATTTGTGTTTGCTTTAGCTTGCTAGGGCTAAAATAAATACTTTCTATCATCAATAAAAGCTGAAATAATTCTGTGGCATGCCTCATCTTTATCATGTTGATCTGGTAAAATTTTCATTGCTATTTTATGTCATCAAGTTATGCCTTTACTTTTATTAGTTCCTAGCTATGTCTTTCTTTTATAGAGTTGCTAGTTAAATTTTTGCATTGTATCGCATTGCATCGCATCTGGAGCACTCATGCGTCGCACTGTGTCCTAACTGTTGCATCGCATTCTTTTTCATACGTGTAGACACCACGAACGAAGCCGCCTACGAGCTGATCGCCGAGCCGATCCAGGAGCCGCAAGTGGGAGAGCAGCAGGAGGGCACAGTCGAGCCCACTTCTGAAGAAGTTGCTAACCCCGCTGACCTACAAGGCAAGCCCTGGAGCATAACCCATAATTTCAGTATATTAATATTTATTTAAGTATTTATGTATTTATGTTCTAGGAGTTGTATGGAACCATAGTATGCATGTTTTCCCTAGGTACCCATGAGTCTATACTAGTATGCAGGTGTCGATAGAAATGCTCTGCTAAATAGGATTTCGGTATAAGTCGAGTGATTCCTGTCGCTCGCGTGATAAGTCCTTGTTTAATGGCAAAGTTACTGAAGGAGGAACCAAAGAGGAAAATATAATTGGAGACCGGGCGGAAATGGTTTGGAGTATAGAAATGGAATAGATGAGAAAATGAACTTCCGCCTGTGTCGATTGAGGACCATACCGTTGTTGGCCCTGATGACTGAGGATTGAACAGTACTAACCACATGCCGGAAGTAGGAGGTAGTCGAAACCGGTAAGCTGTGTACCGCTTTACAACGATAGTTTGAATTCCGACCTGCTACGCTAGGCGTGGAAGTTGGCGGGTGTTGGATAGGATGCCGTCTTCGGGTTCTCTGGGAGTTCACCGGGAGGGGCCCACCACCTGGGTTTTAGCAGGCGTGGTTCATATGTCATGGTAATGATGGAAACAGTTGACACGCGTGGCCCGACGGGGTTTACATGTGTCATGTGAGTTAGGTCCACCTTGCAAGTTTAAATCGGATCGATTCGCCGTCTCTCTCGGTTAAGAGAACCTTGGTCACTGCGTCACATCGTAGTAAGAAATGGAATCAGCATTGAAAGGTGGAGATGGGATGTTGTATCCGTTGTTTTGAAGAATTAATCTGTTTTACCATGTGTGCTCTAGATGTTTAGGCGAATTTTAGTTAATACTCGCTGTATTAAACTTTAGCTAAAATATTGAAAGTAAGAATTCACTTCTAGTAGCCTTTCAGCAAAAGAACTCCAGAGACAAAAAGCTTTGCATGTCTAGGTAATGGGCTAAGTATACCCAAAGTCGGGTAAGCCTTGTTGAGTATTAGTATACTCAGGGTTGTTGTTCTAACCCTCCTGAGCAGGTTGTGTTCCCGCTGACTTCGAGGAGGTCTGTGCATCTTGGATTGGACAACCGCTTCCTCCTGGGTGGACCATAGAGTGGGCCCCGTCTTCCCCGTGAAGATCGGGCAGGCTGGCATCACATCGGTGGGCAGGATGTGGAGCTCACCTGGTATCGTCGTCGTGGTTATCGTATTGTATTTCGAACTCGGTCTTTAACTTCCGCTGTGTTTTGAACTCTGTCGTTTGTACTTAAAGCTTTTATGTAAAACCTGTGTTGTAAATTAATTTGAAGATTTCTGTATGCTGGTATCACCTGTGCTCATCTTCATACGGGTCTACTAGTGCAATTGTGATCCTGGAGTACAGTAGTTTAATCGGGATTTACCCGACAGCCTGTCAGATTACACCATTTTAAGTGCACAGTAACTTGATTAAGTATTAAAATGATGGTTAGCGCACTTAAGCCGGTTTAATTTGGGCGGTGCTGCTACAGCTGGCATCAGAGCTCTAAATTGCACTGGGGTGATTACTGGTGTGCTTAATTACGTTAAGTAACTCTTACCTTGCAATGATTTCGGGTTTTTCGAAAAGTTGACGCTAGATGCGCTAAGGAATAGGATAGATAGTTCGTATGCCCTAAATATGTTACATAAGTTAGGTGGCATCTAAGTATCTATTTTATTCCAGCACTTCCAGCTTTTACTTTTTGTTAAACCTTACTTCGGTAACGACGCACCTACGCTAAGGTAAGCAAGGTACGCATTCTTGGTAGTCCTTTAGAATAGCCCACGTGTTTCATACGTGCGCGGGTCCCATATGATGAGCATACGAGGAGGTGATAAGGCTCAATTCAAACGAGCCTGTCGCTATCTGCCACCTGATATGGAGTGCGGATTTCCTACCGTGTGATTGTGATCACGGCCATTTCGTAAGGCAATGTTACGAGATGTAAACCTGTCATGCGGTTGGCCATGACCGTGACCCTTGGGACACGTCTACCCTTGGATGTTCCGTAAGGCGAGTGTACGGGAAGTGAATACATTGTTATGACATATGCAGCGCTGCCCATTCAGCGTCGAACGTCTGGGTGCCATCTCTATAGTGGATGGTAATGTATATGTGAATATGTGGGAAACTGCATATGCGTTACCCGTGTGGCGTAGGACACATGGGGGCCGTTCGTGAGCGCTGGCACGAAGGGTCCAGAAGTGGTTATATACTCTGTGTTCTTCTGCAGGAAACTAACCACGTTAAGCGCGTTATGAAATCCTTGATCGTAGGAACGATTAGTCTATATATATAGGGAGAGTACGTAAATGTGCCACCGATTGTCCTCGTATACCATATTTTGGTACTTGTTTGGGTGAGAAACACTAGAACGTGCATGCATCTTGCATCTTGCATACCCGAGTTTGTTGATCGTTTTGTTGCTTACGGTTGCGCTTCATAAAAATTTATTTGGACCACTATGTTTTTACTATGCGTTCTTCAAAAATTTATTTATATTGCGTTGCCCAATTTAAATCTATTTCTTTTGAAAATTGTGGCTTACGTTAGCGCTATGTGTTCTTACATATGGCTAGCTTCACGCACGTGATCGTGGACGCTGAGGGTTGGGCGCACTCCAATGCCCTCCACACCGGCCACTTTCCTCGTCTGCTGTGGCAGATGCTCAGGGCGTTTGACTACAATGAGCCCCCACAGTACTCATGACACGAGTCTAGCTTGCTGGGCACCGAGCGCTATCAGATGATCGTGAAGATTCCTGCGTGCCCCGCTCGCTTGGCATGGGACTCGTGGCAGCTCACTGTCTATGGTAGGAAGCTGGCAGACTCTCGGGAGATTGCTGCTAGGAAGGCCATTGAGGAGTTCTCAGAGAAGCATAGTGCTGAGATCATGGATACTCCCTACAGTGTGTTTCCTTTGAAGGATGAGACCACTCAGGCCTATGCAGATCGGGTGAACCGCAACATGAACTACATGATGCCCGACTACAACGTCAGGACGGCCCTCTCGTTCTGCTACTCCTCAGCTTTGATCAACATGTATGAGCAGCTTCGTGAGGAAAATGCGATATGCAGGAGCAAGGCTCGAGAGGCTCACCTCCATGAGCAGCACATGATTGGTACCCAAGACAAGATCAAGACCCTGAAGGCCAAGTCCAGAGCTAGAAAGATAAGGATTTAGGAGTTGCAGGAGGAGCTGGAGAACAGGACTCAGATGGTGCAGCATCTTGAGGGGCAGCTTCAGCAGGCCCATGAGTTGATTGAGGACGTCCAAGCTTAGGTGCAGGCAGCAGCAGACATGGAGGCTGAGGCAGCTGAGGAGGAGCCAAAAGAAGAGGAAGAAGAAGAAGAAGACCCTGAGGAGATCGAGGGAGTGTCTGGAGTGGAGTCAGGACCTGGGACTCCGTGAGGACGTAGCTGGATAGCGTCGATTCTCCCCTTGCAGTGTAGCCTAACTGTAGGATAGTTGGGTAGGATGACCAACATAGTGCTCTAGGCTAACCTTGGGTTGAGAATTCTTTTGTGGCTCGGTAGTTCGAGTCATGTAGGATAACCCTTCGCTAGTGTGGTGTGTAGCCGGGTCGTGTAAGACCCCTCCTTTCGCAGTGGTGTGTTGTCGGGTCGTTTATGAACCTTTCTTAAATGTTAGTTTGTTGTTCGTAGCAAGACGTTGGTAATGTAATGAACCTTATTCCAGCTTAAGCAGCGTGGCTGCTTATTGTAAAAATTACTTCTATAATGATCTTTCTGTCAGTGTGTGAAACTTTAACTATGAGCTGTGCTTTGGTCGTCTTCGAATCTGAAATCTTGTTGAGCAATGTTTAGTATGGCATAAGTTAGCGCTACTCTGGACGGAACTTGTTGAGTTGAGGCGGTTTCAACTGAAGCAAGTTAGTTTATCTTCCCTTGGTGAACCATATCGCGAGGGGAAGGATTCATGCCGTGTGTTCATTTTATATAAGCACATTCTTTATTTGCATGAATTAGTCCTGATAGCGAAATGGCTAACCAGGGGAATGATTATTTTGCAGATGGGTGATAATCATGACAATGAGAATCACGAAGCACTGCCTCAACCACCTCCCTCTTTGGCTCAAGCTATTGCGGCTCTTATCGCGGACCGCAACGAGCAGACAGAGTTGATAAGACAACTGGTGCAAGCCCAAGCCAATCTTGGCAGAGGTCGACATGCTCCCCCGCTACCACCTGCAGAAACTGACTATGTCGGTTTTCTGGCCACCTAGCCTCCTCTATTCCACAAGGAAGATGATCCTCTTGAGGCAGATGCTTGGATTCACACCATTGAGGATAAGTTCAGCATCCTCAATTGCGCGGAGATGGACAAAGCCGCCTTTGTAGCGCAACAGCTGAGAGGACCTGCAAAAATATGGTGGGTCAATCACAAGGCTCTACTTCCCGCCAATACGCGTCTCACTTGGGATGAATTTGTGGCAGCTTTTAAAGCCCACCACATCCTTACGAGCTTAATGAGGAGAAAGATGGCAGAGTTCCTAGCCCCGAAGCAAGGGAACAACACCGTGCTCCAATATGCTCAAACCTTCAATCAGCTATCCCAATATGGTGGTTTCCATGTGGATACGGATGAAAAGAAGCAGGATTGCTTCAGGAGGGGACTCAACACAAAGCTTCAGGACAAACTAACTCTCACTACTTGCAACAACTTTACCGATCTAGTTAATAAAGCCATTACCCAGGAAGATGCCACGCTGGCGCACAAAGCTGACAAGAAGAGAAAGGCACCTGCTGGATCCTCCAGCAATGCACCCCAGAGGTACAAGCTGGTTCAGACAGGGAATTAGCAGGCTTCAAACCGTCCTTCACAGCAGGGTCGTTGGGTCGCTAGACCACCACAGCAACAGCAGCAGTGGGCACCCCGTTTCCCAACACAGTAGTAGAGGCCTTTAATGCTACAAGGTCCTCGCCCCAACAACTACCCCTATTACAATTGTGGTAACCTGGGGCACTTTGCACGTGACTGCCGTCTGCCACCTCGGCAGAATAACTACAAGACTCCTGTGCTGAGTCAAGGTTCCAGCCAGAAGGATCAGAAAAAGAAGATTGTACCTGCCAAGACTGGTCGCGTGAACTACACCGCTCTGGAGGAAGTTCCGGAGGGCACCCAAGTGATGGCAGGTATGTTCTCCGTTAATCACTGCCCTGTTACTGTGTTATTTGATTCGGGAGCATCTCATACCTTTATCAATGAAGCATGTGTGGCACGACATCACTTACAAGTAACATGCCTAGAGAGACCCTACATTATTCAGACACCTGGCACCCGGTTAAATGCTGGCCAAGTAGTTCGAAATGTTCCCCTTAATTTGGGTGGGAAAATTTTTTCCGATCACTCCCATTGTCCTTCCAAGTCAAGGGATAGATGTCATACTTGGAATGAATTGGATGAAGAAGCATGGCGTTATCATCAATACCTCTTCTCGTATCATTCAATTCAACTCTTCCACGTATGGTTCTATGGATATTCATCTTTTCCAGCATCAAATTCCAACCACTGTCATATACCATCTTGAGGGGAAAATTCTAGAAGTAATTCCGATGATTTGTGAATACCCCGATGTGTTTCCGGAGGATTTGCCAGGCATGCCTCCCGATCGGGATATTGAGTTTGTCATTGAATTACAGCCTGGCACAGCACCCATATCTCGAAGGCCATATAGAATGACTCCGAGTGAGTTAGCTGAGTTAAAAGTTCAGTTACAAGAGTTACTGGATAAAGGCTTTATTCGACCGAGCATCTCACCTTGGGGTTGCCCGGCTCTGTTCGTAAAGAAGAAAGATCACGGGCTGAGGCTATGTGTGGATTATCGACCTCTGAATGCAGTCACCATCAAAAATAAATATCCACTTCCTCGTATTGATATTCTTTTTGATCAACTAGCTGGAGCTAAGGTATTCTCAAAAATAGATCTACGATCTGGTTATCATCAAATCAAAATCAGACCGGCGGATATACCAAAAACAGCCTTCTCTACTTGTTATGGTCTCTACGAGTATTTGGTGATGTCCTTCGGATTAACCAATGCTCCCGCTTACTTCATGTACCTTATGAATTCAGTATTCATGCCAGAGTTAGATAAGTTCGTCGTGGTCTTCATTGATGATATCTTGATGTACTCCAAGACTGAGGAAGAACATGCTCGTCATCTTCACATAGTTCTTCAACGTCTTAGAGAGCACCAGCTTTATGCCAAATTCAGCAAGTGTGACTTCTGGCTGAAGGAAGTTCCGTTTCTAGGTCATGTCATATCTGCTGAAGGTATTTTCGTGGATCCCAGTAAAGTACAGGATGTACTTGATTGGGAGGCCCCAACTTCAGTTCCTGAAATCCACAGTTTCTTGGGTTTAACTGTGTATTATCGTCGGTTCATCCCAGAATTCTCCCGAATTGCGAAGCCAATGACTAAACTTCTAAAAAAGGGCATCAAGTTCTATTGGGGTACCCAATGTGAGGAAGCTTTCCAGAAATTGAAAACACTTCTCACTTCCGCTCCAATCTTGGCCCAACCCGACACTGCGAAACCTTTTGATGTCTACTGTGATGCCTCCGGCACCGGACTTGGCTGTGTCTTGATGCAGGAGAACCGAGTGATTGCTTATGCTTCTCGATCACTCAAGAGGCATGAAGAAAACTATCCCACTCATGATCTTGAGTTAGCAGCTGTTGTTCATGCTCTGAAGATCTGGCGACACTACCTTCTGGGTACGTTGTGCAATATCTATACTGATAACAAGAGTCTCAAATACCTTTTCACTCAAGCTGATTTGAACATGCGTCAAAGGAGATGGCTTGAGTTGATTAAAGATTATGAGCTCGAAGTGCATTATCATCCAGGCAAGGCAAATGTGGTTGCCGATGCGCTAAGTCGCAAAGTTCATTGTCATTGCATCTCAGCTATACCATTAAGCGAATCCCTTTGCTTTGAAATGGAAAAGCTGAACTTAAGTATCGTACCACATGGCACATTGGCCCATCTAGAACTCACTCCTACTCTTCGTGATCTCGTCATTGCGGCACAAAAGAAAGGTAAAGGGGTGAAGGAAATTCAGAGAAGGATATCAGAAGGAGATCCTAAAGTCAATTGTTTCCACCAAGATAGTGAGAATGTGTTATGGTTCAAAAACCGATTAGTGGGGCCTAAGGATTTTGAGCTCAGAAAACAAATTCTTGATGAGGCTCATACCTCTCGACTATCAATCCATCCGGGTAGCAACAAGATGTATCAAGACCTAAAACAACGATTTTGGTGGACGAGAATGAAGAGAGAAATTGCCAAGTATGTGTCAAAGTGTGATATCTGTCGAAGGGTTAAAGCCAGTCATCTCAGGCCAGCTGGAACTCTTCAACCATTGAACATTCCTGAATGGAAATGGGAGGATATCAGTATGGATTTCATAGTTGGTTTGCCACGAACTCAAAAGGGATACGATTCTATTTGGGTTGTGGTCGACAGGCTAACCAAGTCAGCACATTTCATTCCAGTTAACACTCGTTATTCAACAAAGAAATATGCTGAGTTATACATTGAGCGTATCTTATGCCTGCATGGTATACCCAAGACTATCATCTCTGATCGTGGAAGCCAATTCACTGCTCGCTTTTGGGAACAATTGCATACTTGCTTAGGAACTCGTGTGATTCACAGCTCTGCTTACCTCCCTCAAATAGATGGCCAAACTGAGAGAATCAATCAGATTTTAGAAGATATGCTCAGTGCTTGTGTTTTAGCCTATCCACATAAATGGGATCAATGTCTGCCATTAGCGGAATTTTCTTATAACAATAGCTATCAAGAGAGCATCAAAATGGCACCATTTGAAGCATTATACGGTCGTCGATGTCGAACACCTTTGAATTGGTCTGAAGCGGGTGAAAGGATTTTTGGACCCGACATGGTTCAAGAGGCCGAAGAACAAGTCCGTCGTATCCAAGCCAACTTAAAGATTGCACAATCTCGGTAGAAGAGCTTTGCGGATAAAAGAAGGGATCCACTCATCTTTAAGGTCGGTGACCATGTCTATTTAAAAGTATCACCTTGGAAAGGCATGCAAAGATTCGGAATAAAAGGGAAGTTAGCTCCCCGCTACATCGGTCCATATCTAATTGTAGAAAGATGCGGTCCTGTGGCTTACCGCTTGGATCTGCCAGCAAATCTTTCTGCAGTGCATAACATTTTTTTATGTATCACAACTCAGAAAGTGCCTTAGAGTTCCAACTGAAGTTGTGGAAAGTGACTCGATTCAATTAGAGTCTGATCTCACTTATTCTGAGCATCCTATCAAGATTATTGATCGCAAGGATCGAGTTACCCGTCACACCACCAACCAATTCTACAAAGTTCAATGGAGCAATCACTCCGAAGAAGAAGCTACTTGGGAGAAAGAGGAATTTCGGAGATCCAAGTATTCGGACTTTTTAAATGCTCATCAGGTACTTTATCTTGGAACCTTCTCGCCTTATACTTTCTATCGTGCATGAATCTCGGGACGAGATTCCTTTGAGGGGGGAAAGCTGTAACACCCCTGCGTTAATCGTGGTCGCTAATCACGTGTTTAATCGCTAATCATGGCTTAAGCGCGCCATTAGCGTTAACCGAGTCCGCGCGTTAAACATTGTTTTAGCTATGTTTGACCCCGTTTTTCTCGATGATCCGAACCTCAAATCAACTTTCGTCCAAAACGAAAGTTGTAGATCTTCTTTTCCTCTACAACTTTTATTTTGGTGAAATTCCAAGTTTCTATATGAAAATTGGAGTTTCAGCTGGTCAAATTTGAGTCAAAATCGTTCAAACGAGTAAACAGTGGTTCTCCAGTGCTCGGCACTGTGACGCCCGGCGCCCATACCGTGGCCGGCGATGCCACGCGTCGGCCATCGCGCCTCGACGCCGCTCAAGCTCGACCTTATCTCGTTCCAGTGCCGTCTCTAGTTTCTCCCGTTCCTCTTCGCCCTCGAGATCGCGCGGAGCCAGGCCGAGCAGAGCTCGCCGTCGACGACTGCGCCGGCCGTTCCTCGATGCCCCACCTCGATCCTTTGCACTCTGAGCTGCGCGACCTCACCCCGCCCCCACTCCACCCCTCCATGAGCTCGGGCGTGCCCTACACCGGCCGAAATCGAGCCGAAGACCGCCATCCGCCATTGTCGTCCGCCCCGAGCTCCGCCCCTCTCCGTCGACGACCCTCTCCCGGCCCTCCTCTGCCCGAAATGAGCCCTCGGTGAGCTTCTCCGCAACCCCCTCGTCCTCCCCGACCTTCTCCCCACTTGATTCCGCAGCCTCCGGCGTCGGAACGCCGCCGCGCCGCCGTGGCCGCCGCGTGCCACCGCCGGCCCACGCCGCGGGGTGCCGCCGCGAGCTGCAGGGCCGCCTGGGCCCCCTGGCCGAGCGGGCGAAGCAGGGGAGGGGGAGGGGGCGAGTGGGAGCTGGGCTCCCACTGACGTGTGGGGCCCGGTTGTCAGCCCCCCTCTCTTTATGTTTTTCTTTTTACTTATTTCGGCCAAAGTTTCAAAATTGCATAGAAATTCGCAGAAAAATGCTAAAAATACAAAGTAAATTTTGTTAGTTTTCTTAGATCCAGAACTTCAGAGGAAAAATACTCATCCATGTCAATTGTCAGTTTTATCCCTGCTAGATTTTACTTTGTGTTTGAGCTTGTTTATTTATTATCTGCAGTTCTATTGATCTAAAAATTCTGAAATTAATTTAGTAGCCTCATCTTTTCATATGTAACCCACTATAAAATTTTCATGACCTGTTGCTGTACACTTTTGTGTTGATCTATTTGTGTTTGGTTTAGCTTGCTAGGGCTAAAATAAATACTTTCTGTCATCAATAAAAGCTGAAATAATTCTGTGGCATGCCATATCTTTATCATGTTGATCTGGTAAAATTTTTGTTGCTATTTTATGTCATCAAGTTATGCCTTTACTTTTATTAGTTCCTAGCTATGTCTTTCATTTATAGAGTTGCTAAGTTATTTACCCGACAGCCTGTCAGATTAAACCGTTTTAAGTGCACAGTAACTTCATTAAGTATTAAGATGATGGTTAGCGCACTTAAGCCGGTTTAATTTGAGCGGTGCTGATATAAAAACTAGCCGTTACTGCACTGGCAATTTAACTGACGTATCATCGGTTTAATCAGTGAGTATAGTTGTCCACTGATCAACTGAAAAACCAACTCTCTGGACAACTGCACCGACACTAACTCAAATCCTTCGTCGGTTTAACCGGTGAGTGTAAGCCTGAAAACCCCTAAAAAACCGACTCTCTGGACAACTGAATCGACGTTAATTTTAAACATCGTCGGTTAATCTGGTGAACACTGTGTCCAGACTTCAACAACTGCGTTTAACCGACGTATAGAAAATTGATGTCGTCGGTTAAACCGGTGATAAGACTTTTTCTTGATTTTGCTTTTCCTAATCTGAGTCTTGAATGAAATCCAAATATTCTTAAGATATGAGCTGAATAGCACTTGTTTGAGCTTCCAAGAACCTGAGTGACCAATGTGTGCATCCATTATTTTTGATTGACCATGTCCATACTCAAGTTACTTGGCCTTAACCCCTCTTAATAGTGCGACCTCTACAAAACTATAAAACCTATACTAACCTAAGTGTCCTTCTCAACCTTGTGACACTTAGGACTAGAAAGATCCTTAGTCTTGTTATATACTTGAGTTGAATACCGAGATCGCCTTTTTGAATAATGAAATTTAGGAGCCTCTTTAACATATGATCCAATGAGCGATAAGATTTCATTAAGCTGCACAAACTCATTAGTCACAATATGGTTGTCATTAATTACCGAAACATACCTTGAGGGCTAGATGCTTTCAATCTCCCCCTTTTTGGTGATTGATGACAACACAAATAATAACTTAAACGAGTAAAGCAAGAAAGATTAACGCGCGAAAAAAAGCACAAAGAACACGAAGGCTCGAACAGAATCCATAGACATGTCATAAAGAGCAACACGCACAAGAGTCTAATATACATGTCAATGAATCAAAAGCCAATCAAGTCCTGGCATCTACGAGCACTCTGCTAGCTCTACCCTCCCTCTGACTCCAACTCCTCTGTGACTCCCCCTAACTCTCTCCCCCTTTGGCATCAAAGCATCAAAAAGGTGAGCTACGGGTCCTGCTGTCGTGGCACGGTGAGGAAGCGGTCCAGGTCATCGTCGTCGTCGTCGGACGGGGAACCCTCGGTGACGGACGGGAGCTGCGGGTCCGAGCTGACTAGAGGTGTAGCTGTCGTGGAGGCTCTCGTGCTGGCACTGCCTGGGAGAGGATCCGTGAAGTCGTAATCGGGTAAGCAGAAGAGGTGTCACCATCTGAAGACGTGACTGCTGAGGCTGCTATCTGTGTCAGCTGTGGAAGTAGGGACTCCTTTCCTCCTCCTCCCCCTGAAGGTAGTGCCTGTGGTACGATGGGGAGGGCGACTGACTGAACCGCTGACGGTGAGTCCTGAAAAAGCGTAGTCGCTGGCAGTGGCGAGAAGATCTGACGACCGGCAGACCCAAGAAGTGCGAACAACGAGAAAGTGGTCTCCGGTGCCGTCGAAGAAGCTAGAGCTGCAGTAGAGGCTGGAGCTGGAGTGATAGTAAGTGTAGATACTCCCATACCTTGAAGACCTGGCTACTGCGGGGCTAGTCCGGATTGAGAGTATAACTGTGTGATCATGCCAAACATAGCCATCATGCCCTGCTGCATCTGCTGAAACTGAGCATCTGTCCTCTGAGTAACTCTATCAAGTAGGCTGACAAACCGCTCCTCAGATGCAGTGCGCTCTAGAGCAGCTTCCCTCTGGATGGCAGTGAGCCAGGCCTCTGTCGCGAGCCGATCCTCTCTCTGCTGACTAATTAGCTGCTGGAGTAGAGAGGTGAGCTCGGACGGCTGAGTCACCTGAGACTCGGAGACAGTAGTGACTGTTGGCTCAGCTGGCTCTCTGGATCCTCCTGCCTCATGATCGTGAGTAGCTGGTGTAGGAGGGAAGTACTCGTCGTCCTCAGAGGAGTCAGTCTCTATGTCTGACCAGTGGATCTCGTCGTCTCCTCCGGGAAGCTGTGCCTCTGCCTCAAGTAGTGCCTCGTCCTCCTCGGCCACTCAGGCCTGCACCTCAGCTGGTAGCTGTGCCATTGCAGCTTTGTCTGCCTATCTGCCCCTCCTCCGGTCCTGTGGAGTAGTGGGACGGTAGACTGGGAACCGGGGAGCCTCATCCTGGCGGTAGACAGCACTGATCGGCGAGTCAGTGGGCACGATCATAGAACAAATATAACTAATCCAGTGTGCATAAGGAAACTGCCACACGACCCCCAACCCATCAGTGATCACATCCTCAATCGCAGCCAAAATAAAGTCCACAATGTCAAAAGGCTCATGAGTGAGGATGTGGAGTAGTAGTAGCTGCTACAGTCCTGTGAACCCCTCTGGGTAGCCACTCCCCGGTAACAAGGTCCTCCGGAGGGCCATGTGTACTGTGTAAGCCTCGGCTGTCAGTAGGCAGGGGACCCTAGCATAGGAAGCAGGGAACGGCTGACGGAAACACCGAGAGATTGCCTCATGAGAAGGTGCTATCCCGCCAATCAACGCCCTGCGAGGTGGATCTGCATCCCCGTAGACTCTCTCGTGCAAGGAGACATCGACCAAGTCGACTCCAAGGATTCCTGCAATCATCGCCCTCGTCAAACCAAAGACCTGGCCTCCAAACATGAAATGCACAGCTCTGCGCTCGGGAGCAATCCAGGCTGTGGCATAGAACACTCGGACCCAGTCCTCAATGTACCTGTTCTGCCCCATCTCAAGCAGTCTAGGCAGCCCTCTGAAGTGAGAAAAATGCTCTCTGGCATCTGCCCCTCCTGCTGCTGTCCTCAGAGAGACCCAGTCAACCACATAGTGAGGGAAGATCCGGTGGCCCCTCCTCTGATAGGTCTCGTAAAAACTGGCCTGCAACAAGGTCCACAACCTCCTGTCAACACGGCTGTCACGGCCAACTGGGAACCAATCCTCCTCCTCAACGCTCCACCTGAGCCTCTTGACCTTAGCCGCATTGGCTCTAGTCAAGTTCTGGAGCAGGACCCCTGGCTCCAGATGCACGATCGTGTCCATACGAAACACTGCGCGCTCGGCCTCTAAGGCCTCAGCTCTGCGTGCTGCTGCTGCTGCTACTGCGGCGGACCTCCGAGGTGGCTGAGGCTGGTGTCCACCTCGTGTCCTAGGTCTGGCGCGACGCTCGGTCGCTGGCGACTCTTCTGCCGCTGCTGACATCTGCCGAGTGCGGACAAAACGTCGTGGAGTAGGAGAACTCTGCCCCTCTGACTCAGGTGATGGCTCCCCCTCAGACGAATCTCTCTCTGTCTGCTATGCCGTGGCCCTAGTGGCCCTGCCTACTCTACCTCTGCCTCTGCCCCTACTGGGCTGATCCCTGATCCGGAGTGAACGAGCACGCCTCGAAGCCTGCTCCTCGGCGGGCTTGGCCACCATCTCGGCCCTCTCGGCCTCCCTCTCTGCACGGGTCCGCTTGTGGACCGACTGCTCAATGACAACTTCCTTCCCCTTTCTCTTCTCACGACCCATCTAGGCGGCGTGAGCACGAGCAATGCACGGCAGGGTTTGTGGAGCGTGAGCGATTAGACGTGGCACGGCGGTGGCGCAGGATGCATGGAGCGGGCTGCGCAATGTGTGAATGGCGCAGGTGGCGTAGAGCGTCGGAGTGGAGTGGCGGAGTGTAGCGGCGAGTGAAGGTGCAGGTGGCGTGGAAGAGGCACAGGCGGCGCGGGCGGCGTAAAGCAGCGGCGCGGGCGTCATGGAAGGCGCGGGCGGCACGCGGGCGGCACTGCAGTGGTGTGCACGCTGCAGAGGCAGACGGTGGCGGTGCAAGCGAGCGACTGGTGCAGGCGAACGCGGCGGCCGTGGACTGGCGACGGCGTAGGCGCGGGCCGGCGGCGTGGCGAGGTGGGCGGCGCCGGAGGAACGGCGGCGGTGCTGTAGTACGTGGAGACGAGAAGGAAGCGGGCGGAAGTGAAGCCGGCGGCGCGGGCAAGAGAGATATGTGACATGTGGGCCCCGCGATTTTCTTTAACACCGGTTGATCCGACGCTTAGGTTTTGAACGCCGGTTGATTGCGTTGGTTCAGTTCACCCGTGACTCCAGCAAATCTGCATCTGAACACCGGTTGAACCGATGATGTGAAGTTTGAACTCGCCGGTTGAACACTGAAATCATCGGATGATTGCTAGGTCAGAACTGTGTTATGTTCACCGGTTGATCCGATGCTGTGATATTTGCATATGCCGGTTGAACGCCTGGATTTGACTGAGCTGAGATGGAACTTAGCAACGCCGGTTAAACGGATGGTGAAGATCCATTAAACATCGGTTTAACCGGTGAACCCGAAAAACCTTCACTCATCCCACTCTTCAATGCTAAGTCCAATAAACTTATAAAATTCAACTAAACTCAAGTTAATGGACTTGCATAGGCGACTTTACCCCTCAAAATATTTAGGATAGCATACAAGCCTAATAGTTTTTCTTTTCAAACACAAAGAAAAGCCGCGAAGCGAGACAAAGCGCCAAATAAAATGTATGAGCCATGCCATAGGAATATTGAAGATAGAGAGCTTCAAACTCATCATGACATGACTCACTAGGCAATAACGCACCTAACACTTTGCTCTATTCACTTCTCATGAATTGAGATCTTGCATATGAAACAAGTCTCATTTTCATCAAGTGATCTCCTTTGTGATCCTTACGCATGCAATGATGGTGCAAGCTATAACCACATGCGAGAGAAAGGTAAACATGAAGTGCACATCTATATGACAAGAAATGTATAACAGGAATTTAAGTTCTACTTGTCAAGTTTGAACCCATGGGAAGCTTCTTCATGATGAGCCTTTCTACAAGCCTAGAGAAAAACAAGTGAACCACCACCTCTAGCTAAACCCATGCTCATCACTATCTTACCATGGTTAGACAAGTGTCCTATAAATATGTATGCATTTTATATGGCATAGCAACTTTACATGACGTTTGCCGCATCTAAAACATTTAGCTCATTTCTTAGCCTTACAAAGGTACTCTCGTCTAAAGGTTTTGTGAAAATATCCACCAATTGCTCCTCGGATCTCACACCTTGAAGACATATGTCTCCTTTAACTTCGTGATCATGCAAGAAGTGATGGCGAATATCAATGTGCTTTGTGCGAGAGTGTTGAACCGGATTTTTGGCAATTTTTACGGCACTTTCATTGTCACAAAGGAGTTGAATCCTATCTAGTTTCACACCAAAGTCCAAAAGGATTTGCTTCATATATAGGATTTGGGCACAACATGCACCGGCCACTATATATTCCGCTTCCGCGGTGGAGAAAGCCACGGAATTTTGCTTCTTACTTGACCAAGAAACTAGAGAACGCCCAAGCAAGTGGCAGCCCCCAGAGTATCCCAAGAGATCTAAACTAGCGTGCTTGGGGTACCATAAGCCTATGCATGGGGTTAGCTTTAGATACCGAAGGATCCTATTCACAGCCGAGAGGTGTGATTCCTTTGGGTTTGCTTGAAAGCGGGCACACAAGCACACACTAAACATTATATCGGGCCTAGATGCGGTAATGTAAAGCAAAGACCCTATCATACAACGATAGAGGGATTGATCATCCGGTTTACCGTCCACATCCAAGTCGAGATGCCCATTGGTTGCCATGGGTGTCTTGATCGGCTTGCATTCATCCATCTTGAACTTCTTCAAGATATCTTTAGTATATTTTTCTGGATAGATGAATGTCCCTTCCTTCAATTGTTTGACTTGAAAACCAAGGAAGAATGTCAATTCGCCGATCATGGACATCTCGAATTCCCTAGACATCATGGTAGCAAACTCATGGCTTAGTAAATCATTAGTTGAGCCAAAAATAATATCATCAACATAAATTTGAAAAATGAAAATATCCCCGTTGACGTCTTTTGTGAACAATGTGGTGTCCACCCTCCCGATCTTGAAGCCATGCATGATTAGGAAGTCACGAAGCCTCTCATACCAAGCCCTTGGAGCTTGTTTGAGCCCATAGAGTGCGTTGTGCAATCTATAAACATGGTTAGGATTCCTCGGATCTTCAAACCCGGAAGGTTGCTCAACATAAACAAGTCCGTAATTAAAGCCATTTAAGAATGCACTTTTCACATCCATTTGATATAATTTGATATTATGATGAGAAGAGTAAGCAAGAAGGATGCGGATAGCTTCAAGTCTTGCAACCGGAGCAAAAGTTTCACCAAAATTCAAACCTTCGACTTGAGAAAACCCTTTTGCCACAAGTCTTACTTTATTGCATACCACCACCCCATGTTCATCTTGCTTGTTTCGGAAGACCCACTTAGTGCCGATGATGTTCTTGTTTTTCGGAAGAGTTTTGAGGACCCAAACTTCATTGCGCGTGAAGTTGTTCAATTCTTCTTGCATGGCCATCACCCAATCCGAGTCCTCAAGCGCTTCCTCTATGCTAGTGGGTTCAATACAAGAAACAAACGAGTAATATTCGCAAAATGAAGCATGTTTAGAACGAGTTCTTACTCCCTTGGAAGGATTACCAATGATTTGATCAATTGGATGATTCTTGGAGAAACGACCATGCTTCACTAGCGGTACATGCGTGGATGTTTATTGAGGTGGATCATGGATGACTTGTGATTGTGGTGGAACATTTTGCTCTTCTTGTTCTTGCACTTGGGGTGTTGGCGTTGGAACACTTTCTTGAGATTGTAGATCATCTTTTTCTTTATCTTCATCCACTTGGGGTGCCATGGAGGTACTTGGTGTAGATGAGGAAGGTCCCCCCCTTTGATCATTGCCTTCATGCACCTCTTCCGGCTTGATATCCACAATGGACATCTTCTTCAAAGCTTCTTCAATCTCCTCATCACCTACATTGTCATAGCCAATAACCTCCTCTTGGGAGCCATTAGATTCATCAAACTCCACATCACATATTTCTTCAACTAACCCGAAGGTTTGATTGAATACTCTATATGCTTTGGAGTTTGATGCATAACCAAGAAAGAATCCTTCATCACATCTACTCTCAAACTTACCGATTTTTTTCTTCTTATAAATGAAGCATCTATGCTCTTGCTTGAGTTTCTTGTGGCTCTCTTCAACTTGCTTAGCAAGTGCAAGTGACTCATTGTGCTTTTTAAGCAAGTCATTGTACTTGCCAAGCAAATCGGAGTGAGCTAACTCTAACTTGGCATGAGTGCTCTCAAGGTGCTTGACCTTGCCCTTTTCCCTCTTTATGACGGATGTATACTCATTGATGAGGTTAGCAAATTCATTTGGATCAAGCTCATCATCACTATCACTATCACTATCCTCCTCACATACCTTTATGTTACCTTTTGACATGAGGCACATAGGAGGTGGAGGTAGCAATGATTCTTCATTTGTGAGAGCATTGGTGACGATGTCTTCTTCATCACTTGATTCTTCACTTGATGAGACATCGGTCACCCATTCTTGTTTTTCCACCAAGAAGCTTCTCTTGGTGTTTCCTTTCTTCTTTGGGAAGAGCTTGGTCTTATTCTCATGGCTCTTCTTCTTCCCATATTTCTTGTTCTTGATCTTCATCTCATCTTCTTCATCATCGCTCGAATCATGGCGATGCTTGTTCTTGCTTTCTTTCTTTCTTTTGTCCGGCTTGGGGCAATTTGGAGAGATGTGGCCCTTTTCTCCACAATTGTAGTAAGTTTTGCTCTTGGAATCTCCCCTTGGCCGGAACATCTTTCTTTTAGGGTCAAAATTGTAACCCCTCTTGTTGATCTTGTCGCTGAAGCGTGTGAACTTTCTCATCATGAGGGCAAGTTCTTGTAAGGAATATGGCACCATTTATGCCATTTCAAGTGATTTTGGTGATCGAATGATAACACAACACTTGGACTAATATGATTGTTAAGATGACCATTCTCAGATTTTTAGGTTCAAGTGATGACAAAGAAAAAGAAAAGATAGGCAAAGTGGGGCCCGAAGGGCCGCGCCTACGGGGGTTCCGCATCGGTGCATCCGATGGTAGTCGGAAGAACCGACGCTATGGAATTCTAGTGCAGGAGGAAATCGAAGCCAAATTAGCCTATAGGCACCGGTTGAACCGACGGTCCAAGAAAGGGCATCGGTGCATTGGGCGTCCTATGTTCCAGAGACGATGTCAAGAGCCCAGGAGAAGATTCTTCAGCACCGGTTGAACCGGTGAAGCATCGGTGCATACCATCGGTGTAATGACGTCTCCTGTCAGGAGAAGATTCTTAAACACCGGATGAACCGGTGATGCATCGGAACAAAGCATCAGTTCAACCGGTGATCACTGCGTCAGCTGTCAGGAGTTCAACGGCTACTTCGGGTTATGAGTGACCGGATGAACCGACGCTACCCCTGCCAGAGGCATCGGTTCTTCCGGTGATACGCAGATTTTCTGCTGACCGTTGGAGCAACGGCTACAAGACTTGGTGGCCTATATATACACCTCACCCCGGCCATTTGAAGATCGCTGGAGTCCCAAGACACCTCATACACATCCAAGAACATCTCCAAGCCATACAAGAGCTCATAGATCATAACCTTAGCTTATAGCACTAGCTTTGTAAAGTGTGAGTGCTAGATTAGCTCTTAGTGAGTGTGATTGCAAGGCCTTGAGCCTTTGTGCTGTGGTTCTCTAGTGAACCAAAAAAAGAGCTTGGTGCGCCGGCACCTTGGAGCGTGAAGCTCACCAGCAACGTCATCGACCCTCCGACTTGGTGTGGAGCGGCGACGACACTTTGTGCGGGGGACGTGGAGACCCCCATCCTTTGTGGAGAAGCTCCTTAGTGGAATCCGGGGCCAAGGTGACCGTGATTGTGTTCACGGAAGAGACTTGGTGGCCAAGTAGCAATACTCTTAGTGAGTGCTACAACAACGTGGATGTAGGTGTGCCTTTGTGGCTAACTGAACCACGGGATAAACACACACGTCAAGAGTTTGCTATCTCCTATCCCGCTCTTTAAGCTTCCGCATTTCATACTAGCAATTTGTGTGGCTTTACTTTCATAGAATAGTTTCTTGATAGGAAAAGGCTATAGGTTGCTAAACTCTTTTGGGATAGGAGTTTCACACTAGAACAACCTAGTTGCACATCTAGATAGCATGTTTTAGTTTAAGTTTTGTGCAAACTAGTTGGAGCCATAGGTCTAAGTTTTTATTAGTGCCTAATTCACCCCTCCCCCTCTTAGGCTAGAGCACCCGATCCTTTCAGTTCTCCATCATCATCTTCATCATCGGATGTGCTTTCTTGACGATGATCTTCTTCATCGCTTGGGCTTGATTCTTGCTTGATCATCTTGAGCTTGTGGTGCTTGTCGACCTTGGTCTTGAGAGCGATTGATTCGCTTGAAGTTGGCTCTTCGGACATACCAAGAATATCCAATTCATGAGCACGAATTTCGCCCATAAGCTCTCCCACTTCCATCGTATCAAGATTCTCCTTTTGAAGCATAGCATTGATGATGTTGTACTTGGGCTTCGGAAGGAGCATGAGTATCTTGCGGTTGATGGAGCCACTGTCAATTTTAGATATTTCAAGCGCATTAATGTCCTTGACAATGACATTCAAGCGAGAATACATATCATTGCAATTTTCATGAGCTAGCATTTTAAAAGAATCATATTTAGCTCTAAGCAAGTGATATTTTTGCTCACGAACTTTGGTGGAGCCTTCATGAATTTCAATGAGCTCCTTCCAAATATCACTTATCAAGTCCGTGCCATTAACTCTAGCAAAGACTTCCTCACTAATGGCTTCGAAAATTGCATTTCTAGCCTTGGCATTTCACTTGAGTTGTTCCGAGGTGGGAGTTCCGGTGAACCCGGTCTTTGTTGCTAACCATACTTCGGGGGCAATCGCATCAAGGTATGCGGCCATGCGAACTTTCCAACAAGCAAAGTTCTTGCCCTCGAAGTGAGGAGGCGAACCACCCATCTTGGCCATAGCTCTAGGCGGCGAAGCCTAATGATCCAAAAGACCCATCTTAAATGACATAGCAGTGCTCCTGCTTTCTTTTCAAAAAAAAAGAAATCTCAGAGAATTTGCTATCATGGCTGCTTCGCTTATGTTAGCAGGAACAAACACATATCTCATTCCTTTTAGCTTCAGCAACAAACACCGATCTACAGACTCACCGCATTATGACCTCAACAATCACATGTAGGTATCTTTCAGGTGAGAGTGAGACCCCTTGTAAGGATCGATGAACCAAGAGGGGGATGAATTGGGCCTTTTTCAAATTTCTAAAACAAAACAAAGCAACCTTAAACTATGCAATGCTTGTAAGGCTCAATTCACCAACCGGCTAACTAAGCAACCTACACAAGCTATAAAGGAAACAACAAGATATAAAGCTAAGCAAGGTAGAGCTAAGTTATGATCTCTAGGGTCAAGCACATGAATAAATTGCATGAAAGTAAGTGCTTGAAAGTAAAGAGTTGGCAAGAGACGACCATATTTTTTCCCGTGGTGTCGATGTGTTGGCACACACCCCTAATCCACATTGTGACACTCACTAAGAGTCTTGTCACCTCCCATGTCACCAAGACAAGGGTGCTCACTAAGAGTCTCCGTTCACCATCCCGGCGTGGTGGAGCTCAAGCCACGTACAATCTTCTTCAGGCTCCCACAATCAACTTGGCAAGCTCCACAAGAAGCACCTCAATCACCAAGATCGCCTAGATGATGCCAATCACCAAGAGTAACAAGCTAGAGCCTTCACTTGAGCAAGAACCAATCACCAAGAACGGATGCACACAAGCTTCTCTCTACTCAAGTCCTTAGCATTGCCTCTTGGATGATTGAATGATCAAATGAGTGGAATGTGAAGCTCAAGGTGGCTCTCAACAAGAGAATGAGTGTATGAGTGTTGCCTAGTGTCAAGAGACTTCAAAATGACCCATTGGAGGGGTATATATAGGCAGCTCATGCAGATAGAAATGTTGGAGAAAAGCTGCCAGAAAAAGTACTCAACGCTAGTTAATCCGACGACCCTCCAAATGTCATCATCGGTTCAACCGATGAGTGTAAAACTGTCCATTTGAAAAACTAGCCGTTACTGCTCTGCGTTTAACCGACGTATAGAAAATTGATGTCGTCGGTTAAACCGGTGATAAGACTTTTTCTTGATTTTGCTTTTTCTAATCTGAGTCTTGAATGAAATCCAAATATTCTTAAGATATGAGCTGAATAGCACTTGTTTGAGCTTCCAAGAACCTGAGTGACCAATGTGTGCATCCATTGTTTTTGATTGACCATGTCCATGCTCAAGTTACTTGGCCTTAACCCCTCTTAATAGTTCGGCCTCTACAAAACTATAAAACCTATATTAACCTAAGTGTCCTTCTCAACCTTGCGACACTTAGGACTAGAAAGATCCTTAGTCTTGTTATATACTTGAGTTGAATACCGAGATCGCCTTTTTGAATAATGAAATTTAGAGGCCTCTTTAACATATGATCCAATGAGCGATAAGATTTTATTCAGCTGCACAAACTCATTAGTCACAATAATTGTTGTCATTAATCACCAAAACATACCTTGAGCGCCTAGATGCTTTCACCCCTGTAACACCCGGGGTTTAACCATTAGAATTATGGTGGGGTTAACCCGGCAAGACCGGTCCGACCGGTGTCCCTGCTCGTCGGAGCAGAGCACGTATCTTGGTGCACCCCATGTCGCCGCCGGCGAGCTAGCACCACGCGCTGGCCATCCTCGGTGTGCGCGCTCACTAGGATGGGTTGCAGCCAATGGAAGAGCGCCGTCGGGCTGTCGCCCATGCCGAGACTGAGCTTCGCACGGGCTGCTGCCGCGTGCCGGCCGTCGAGCCCTTCCCTGGCCATCCCTGTACGTCGCCTTGAAGCCGTGCATCTCCCCTGAACCACCCAGTGCTCACCCTCTCTTTTTCCCTCTCTCGGCTCACACTTCTTCTTCCTCCCGAAGCCATGGATGGAGCTTGAGCGACTCCCGTTCGCCGGTCAAATCCGCGAGCACCTCTCCATGGATTTCGATTCCACCACACCCAAAGCTCAACTACCGCCCTAGCTCCCTCCTCAATCCCCCCCCAATCACAGCCACAACCCTCATCTCGCCGAGAATCCCGGATTCCCCGGCCGTCAGTTCGAGTTTCGCTCAAACTCGACCTCACCGTGGAACTCCATCGCCCGACCACCGTTTATTCCACCCAAGAGCTCGAATCGACTATAAGTAAGCCGCTAATGCTCGTGCTCTCCTCGTTCTTGCACGTTCATCGAGTTTCCATGCACGTTCCCGACCATGCCACCCTGGCCGCCGTGGCCGCATGCCGCCGGCCATGCTTAGCAACTCCTGCGCGAGAACATCACCCAAGGACTTGTGTTCCTACTCACTGGGGTCGTGCAGAGCCAGCTCTCATCGTCGGTCGGCTTCGCCGCCGGCGAGAACGCAGCGCCTCACCGCCGGCCGTGGCCCAGGCTGGGCGTGGCTCTGGCAACCAGTCTGACCGGTTTGCTATACCAGTCTGACCGGTAGCTTCATGCCGCTCTGATGACTGGTCTGACCGGTCGAGTATACCAGTATGACCGGTGTTTCCTGAATTTAATCTACAGCCCCAGTTTATGCGTGGAATCTTGTGTACTTTGCTAGTTAGGTGTTTGTTATACTTTTTCTTTCCTCTGATTATGTGCCTCCGTGTAGAACCTGCAACCGAAGAAGTCGTGTTCGAGGCGATCGCGGAACCGCAGGAGCAATTGGAGCTAGCCCAGCCGGAAGTCAGCAAGAACCCGGCCCAAGGCCCAGTTGATCGTAGTACGGACCAGCAGCCCGAAGGCAAGCCCCGGTGCATAACCCCTAATTTAAATTTATGCAATTTGTTTAATTAAGTATCTGTGCATTAGAGTTCATAGGAGTTGAATGAAACTATAGATGCATAACCTTTAGGTACCATGAGTTCTCTAATAGTAGATGTAGGATGATAGTCATGCTATGCTAAACAGGACTCGGTAGAAGCCGAGTAATTTTCAGTTACTCGCGAGATATAGGGTGTGTTTATGTTTCCATATATGAGTTACTGAATTGATGAATGAAAGGAAATGGAATTTGAGACCGGATGGGG
Source organism: Panicum virgatum (assembly GCF_016808335.1). Taxonomy (NCBI): domain Eukaryota; kingdom Viridiplantae; phylum Streptophyta; class Magnoliopsida; order Poales; family Poaceae; genus Panicum; species Panicum virgatum. Next base: position 14,390,011 of record NC_053153.1, on the reverse strand, counting down.
AAGTAGGAGGTAGTCGAAATCGGTAAGCTGAGTACTGCCTCACTTCGAAAGTACAGAACCCCATCTCACCTCCTGGGGTAGTCGAGTAGTCGCGGAGAAATGAGGATGCATGTATTTACTTTTGGTGGTCTCACGTTGAGCTCGGCTGACCATATGATGGTGGGCGGTCCTGTAGTTCGAGGCGGGGAGGGGAATGGTTAGTGTGTGTGGTCTGATGGGGCTTATACATGTCATGTTGGTTAGGTCCACCTTGCAAGGTTATATCGAATCGATTCGCCGTCAGTCTCTCTCGGATATGAGCACCTTGATCGCAGCACTGCATCGTAGTAATGAGATAGAATATTTATGATATATGTTGATGATGAATTGTTAATTGATACTCTACTATGCTTGCTCTAAATAGTTGAAACCTAGCGGATGGTTAAGCTATATAGAATTTTGAGCTAAAATATAGGAAACAAGGATCCACTTTTAGATGCTATTTCTGCAAAACAAACCACCAGGCAAAGAGCTTTGCATGTCCAGATAATGGGCTAAGTATACCCAGAATCGGGTAAGTCTTGCTGAGTATTAGTTGCTCAAGGTTTTATTGGACAATTATTTCAGGACCTGCACACGTGGATCTTTGCCCGTGTTGCACCAACTTTGTTCACCCGGGAGCGGAGGGCTGGAACGTCGAAGACCTGGATGCTTAGCTCTGGAAGTTCGGAATTGCACACTCGTGGGCTGCGTGTAATTCATCATAGCAACTTTGTTTATAGTCATTAACTCCAAGTTTGACAGACTTTGGTTTAAGTAGCAAGCAGACTTGTAAATTATTCGTGTATTCAAACTCGGTTTGTAAAATTTAAGGTACTGAGTTATGTATTGGAGCAATTTCAAATTTTTGTCATAATGTACCATCTATGCCTACCTTCGTGTAGGACCACCGGTATTGTTTCGATCGGGCCGTGGGTTGAAACAGGTTGTTAAGTTACATTTAATTAAGTTAATGTGCCTGATGTGTTCAAATGATAGCCATTACGCTTAATTAAGCCAGTTTAACTTGGCGGTTCTGTCACAACCCCTATCCCTGCTGCTTCGTCATCCCTCCCCCATCTGGTGTTACCTATCAATCCGTATATATGACGGTCAAATCAAAACTTAGAAAAGAAGTTTAGAGCTTGATGGGAATCACTACCTCCGGAGATGCCATACCCGAAGGTTATTGGCACGATGGCAACTGCAACTAACCCTTCGCCATAACCTCCGATCAACCTCTGGAATTTCTTTGTTGATCTGCAGGTCGAAGTTTTCCCCGGAGTCGCGCTCTCGTGAGGGTTACACGCCCGAAGGTCCCCTTGCTACGTGTGAGGAAAGGCCGAAGGCGCCGAAGACCTTCGACCCGAAGCTGATGGGGCGTAGCCCAAGGGACAAGGCGTGCCTGGGGTCTCCAAGAACCTTTGGACGCGCGGCAGAGGCGTGTTCAATCACGGCTCTGAGAAGCTTGCATGGCGTAAATGACTCTCCAACTCGAAAGCGAGAAAAGACTAGTTAGGGGCTCCGAAAGTGCTGACATAAGGTGAAAATGTATGGATAAGAATGTAAATGCACCGCAAGGGTTGGGGGTATAAATACCCCCAGTTTTCTCTACTGTAATAACTTTTTGATCATTTGAAAAAAGCTTGCTCTGAGTTATTATCCGAAGGTCTTTGAGTGCACCGTTCCTACAGTCTATTTCCTTTGTCTGCTTGGTATCCAAGCTACCTTCGGGCGCGAAGATCCCAACAGTGGCACCCATCGTGTCCCAGCTCGAGAAACAATTCCAATGGCTTCCACCAAGAGAAAAAACACCAACCAAGCCACCGCCGAGGCAGAAACTTTCAGCCTCCACACCGTCGTAGTTCAAGCTGTTGTCCCCTCAGAGCAACCCCTCGCCCAAACCACCGGAGCAGGCATGCAAGTCCAAAGGCAGCGTCCCGCTCAAGAGAAGGACAAGGCCGTGTTGGTCAACCAAGACACAGAGTTCATTGTGGATGATGAAACACCTGAGCAGGAAAATGAGTACACGCAAACAGCTCTCAAGGTCAAGGCCCTCGAGAGGGAAAATGCCAACCTCAACACCCAGCTGGCAACAAAGCAACGAGCGCTAACACAAACAAAAAAGCTGGCCAAGGCCAAACGCAAGCTTACCAAGATGCAATCTGAGGTTGATCAACTCCAGAAGGCCTGCGAGGCACAAGATGCAGGTTCATCAGGTTCATTGTGGTATCCCAATCCCAATCCTCGCGCGAACGTGCACCGCGCCGCCAGCCCCCACACGCCACGCCTCTCCGCCGGGCCCAGCTGGCCCTGGACGCCGTCCCAGCGGCACGGTCGTTTCCTCGTTCGCCCCCCGATGGAACAACGTGGCTGCGCCGCCGCCCAAACTTGGCGCGCCGCGCGTTGCTTGGGAGTTGGTATGCAACTCTTGTGAGTTGCGACAGTCTGGTTTGTACGCAATTCTACAATCAACCGCTCGTCTACGAGCTTACGATCGACGAGTCAACAGTCAGCACCCACTCCCATTTCCTTTTTCTTTTCACGGTACCCTCTCTAGGTCGTGGGCTCGACTTCCAAATGGATCAGGCTGGCAACGTGCCCTTCGCTCCTCTTGGGCGCCATGCGCCACAAATCTAGTGCGGACGGTGAGAGGCGATGCAGACAGGCATACGGCGGCGGACTCAAGTGCGAGTGTGCAGCGGAGCAGGAGTGAGCGGGACTAGTGAGCTTCCTGTGTCGCAGCACACGGCGAGTGGAGCTCCCCGCACCTGAGCTCGCGGGCGGCGAGACCGCCGAGCTTCCTGACACATAGCGGGCTGGAGCAACCAGATCCGTGCGGGGTGCCACCAGATCGGAGCGGGAGAATTTTATTTTTTTATCTTTCTCGATGCTTCTTCTATAACTTTTATCCTCTAATAATTTTTTCCTTCCAAAGTTTTTGGTTCAACTTTTTTTTTGTTTTCCATAATTTTTTCGTAACTTTTATTCCTTTTTTATTTTCTCCTTTTTCCAATTATTTTTATATAACTTTTTTTGTTTGTTTTCTTCTAACTTTTCCCAATTTTTTTGCTTAATTTTTGTTTCTGAATATTTTTCAAATTCTGTTTCCAATCCATCCACCTTTTTTCCTTCCAATTGTTCGTATTTTTTTGACAGTTTTGTTTCCTAATTTTATCTCCCATTTTTTCTCAATTTTTTTCTTAGAATTTTTTTGTTTGAAATTATATTTTGAATTTATTTATTTAAATATTTGTTTGTATAAATTTATCCATTTGTGAGGGTACCAGACAACCCAGCCTGGTGATGTGTTGAGAGGAACAGATGTTGAGATTGGCGTGGAGATCAAAAAGGGAACGCGCGATCGGACTCGGCGAGAAGCCAAAATGGATATTATCTTCGGTTGGAAATTGTTATATTTACGGGCGACCATAAACTAGCCAGTCCCTATGGAATCGATGAATTCAAAATATATGGAATTGATTTGCCTATTGAGCATTGCTTCTGAATTATGGCGCGTGTTGTTCTGGTAGCAAGCTGTTTGCTGATACATCACGGGAGCGGGGCGAGACGACTGCCTCGTGGGCCTAACGGTAGACACAGGTCCACGGGCCACAGCATCTCCAACGCTCACCTCTTTCGCCAGGCTCCGCGCGGCCCGCGCGCACGCGTCCAACACGTCGACAAGTTGGCAATTTGGGCCGCCAACGACCTGCAAAATCGGTACGGGGCACATACATTGATGCGTCGGCACGGAGGCGTACGGCACGGCCGCGATCGTACGTGCCAAGGTGCCCGTACGACGTGAGCGGAAAACGGTAGCCAGTGAAGTGAGCCTGGCCTGGCCCTGCTGCCGTAACGGTACAGCCCCAGTACGCGGCGCAGGACTCGCTCACCTCACGAGTGCAGCCTGCGGCGGCCTGCGCCCGCCGGACGCTGCCTCTGCGCGCCATGAAACACCCCGCGCTGCGGGTCTGCGGCGAGGCAGGCAGCGCGGGGGGCACGGCCGTGGACCGTCGCCGTCGCGGCCATTAAAGCCTCGCGCAATCACGCCGCTCACACGTCGGTCGGACACTCGGAAGGATCATCGGAGGAGTACTACGCGCTCCGCTGTCCTTCGGCGGCGATGATGCCGGGCGCCATCAAGGCGGGCGCGGGGTCAACTCCCTGTCCGGCATTAAACGGCGGCAGGAGACGCGACTACGCGAGCCGAGGCCGAGCATCATTGGCCTTTTGGTTCCAGCTACAATTCGTAGCACACGAATCGAGAAAAAAATTTCGCAGGTATAAAATATTAAATAAAATATATTTGCAAAAATTTTTTAGAAATGAATATAATTTTTCGCGACGAATTTAATGACAGTAATTCTCATTAAATTCTCATTTAATTGGCTACAGTGTTGCTACAGTACTATCCTCTAATCACGCACTTAAAATTCTCATTAAATTCTTCAGAATTCTAGCGGTAGAATTCTGAAATTAGTTTTGTAAACTGACTTAATTTGACAACGTCATTTGACAGTTAAAATATTAATTTCCTAGCGATCTATGAAACCAAACGGGGCCGCCCGCTGTCGCGACCGACCGACGTCTGCGCGGCGCCCGCGCAATCAATGCGTCGCCCGTGGACGGCCACGGCAACCGTTTCGAACTCGCAGGATCAATCAATCGCCCAAGACCATGAGGAACAGTACTTTGGTTGCAGCAGTATCACCATTCAAGTTCGTTCTATCGCCGGCCATAAATTTCCTAGCAGATGCATTTCCCGGAGTGCATGGAGATGCGTTTCCGGGAGGAGAAACGGAATCGGAGCCAAAAAAGAGGCGACCCCCAACCAGGTTATACGGATCGGTGAACACCTTGCCTAACTTTACGACGTCGGAATGGCGACCGAACAACGAACGGATCGATCCATGGCTCGGCTAGGTGCCGAGGAAGCCGACGTTGAGGTCGATCCGGGGCTTCTTGCTCGCGGCGGGCGCCGCCGTCGCGGGGGGAGCCGGCACGTGGGACTCGCACCGCGGGCACCGCGGGTCGCTCCGGGAGATGAGCACGTACAGGAAGCACCTGGGGCACGCCGCGGCCACCATCCCCCCTCCGCCGCCGCCCGAGGGGGAGTCGCACCCGTCGCCCTGCTCCACGGCGCCGCCGCGGCGCTTCACGGAGGACGTGGTCACGGACGACGACGACGGGGACGCGCCGGCGCCGCTGTGCTGCTGGCTCTGCTTCCCGCGCTCGAACCGCTCCAGCGCCGTCTTCACCTTCTCTATCGTGCACACGCTGTGGTACGTCGCGGTGGCGCCGCCGCAGGCCGAGGACGAGGCCGCCGCAGCGGGCGCCGTCGTCACGGCGCAGGGCTTGGTCGCGCCGGCGGCGGCGGCGGAGGCCACCGGGAACAGGTTGAGGTCCCTCGGCGCCGCCGGGCACGCGTGCTTCTGCAGGGACGCCTTCCCGGGCTGCAGCTGCAGGGTGGAGGAGACACAGGATTAGGAGCTTGCTGCACGTTCGCCACAGTTCCTCTTCCTCAGATGGCTACTAATAAAAAATAATTCCATGGAAGCTTAAGGTAATGCAGCTACTGATGCTAGTACTTATTCTAAACGACTCCGCCTAATAATGAACATAAAAGGGCAACATGTGCGAGTGCAGATTCTTCTTTTTTATTATGATGAGTAGCACATGTGTTTCGGGAAACATATACTGTGAATTCTTCTTGTTTTGATGTCAGTAGTCTGCATTTGTTATTGGGCAGAATCTAGTGGGAATTTCTTCTGACTCAGGTGGAGCAACTGTCTCATGTTAAAATTCAGAGTTCCAAAAGAATGGCTCTAATCACAATGGGCAAAAAGAAAAAGAAGGGCTTGTTGTACAACAAGCGAGTTCTAGCTAGAATGAAACTTGGAACTTCGCACCGATAGCGTGTTGAAACCTGAAAAAGCCTTGGACTAGACTTTTCCACGTTACCTCTAACGATCGGAAAACATGAAACGAAAGAAGGGGAAAAGAGGATTTCCCACCACATGCAGGTGCTGTCTCTGAAAGAAACAATTCTATTTATAATTTGTGCCGGTAGCAAGCACGCAAGAAACCCAGAGCGGCGGACCGGATCAGCTTCCTTCTCCGCTCAAAATTTTCCTGCTCGCTCCTGTCGTAATCATCCAAGCAAACGGAGCGAGCACGGCAGGGAGGGAGGGAAGAGCAGCGAGAGAGTTGTTGGTACACGGAGCCGTGGGGGTGGGGGCTTAGTGGATTACCACGGCGTCATGCCTGGCGGCGGCGTCCCTGGCGTCGTCGGCGGCCGCGCACCCGCCGAGGAAGTCCCTGGTGACGAGCTCCGCCGCCCTGCCGCCGCTGGCTCCCCGCGCCATGAACCCCACCGCCTCGGCCGCCATCCTCTCCTCTTCTCCTTGCCTGCTACCGCGGCAGCATGCAGCGGGGGCAAGGGCAGGGCCTCTCGAGTCGACCGATCACGCCTTCGCAGACAGCAGCAGATGTTGCTGAGCAGGAGCTGGGGAGGGGGGGGGGGTGATGGTGCGCTGCTACGGGAGGAGGGAGGGAGGGTGCGGCGGTGAGCAGGGGAGGGGAGGGGAGGGAATGATAAAGGGTCGGGGCGGGGGCGGGTCTTGGAGGCATCGGGTCACGTATGGGCGCGCCATTAATGAAGGTGTTGGAAAGGCAAGGCATGAGGACAAGATGCGCAATGAATGCGAGCGGGGTAGGCCGCATTGATGGCAGATGGCGCCCGCTGTGTGTGTGTGATGGGGATGGACCAGCCTACACCACCACTCGCTGCTGCCGCCGCTGCCGCTCAGCCGCTGCCGCTGCCGCTGCCGCTCCCGCTCCCGCCCGCCTAGTACTCTCATCTCCCCATATGGGCATATGGCCCGTGGGGTCGCCTCACCTCTCGCCATCTCGCGTACGCGTAGCAAAACGGAGGAGCCGTAGCGAACTGGTCGTACAGCGCCACGGCTCCATGCGCAGGAGTTGAGTTGGGCGCGTTGCTTGGAGATCACGCGGGACCCACGCCCCGAGATCTTCTTTGGGATCGGTAAACTATAGACACCCGCCGGTAACCGGGGGATTAAGGCCGTGTTTAGTTCCTTCGATGTGTAAACGCAAAAATTTTTTGCGAAAGAATCTTCCCAATTTGAAGTACTAAATGAAGTCTATTTACAAAACTTTTTGCACAGATGGGTTGTAAATCGCGAGACGAATCTAATGATACTAATTAATCCATGATTAATTAATAATTAGCGCATGGTTACTGTAGCATCACTGTTGCAAATCATGGATTAAGTAGGCTCATTAGATTCGTCTCGCGATTTACAGCCCATCCATACAAAAAGTTTTTAAAAAAATAGACTTCATTTAGTACTTCAAATTAGCAAGATTTCTTCGCAAAATTTTGCGTTTTTGTGTTTACGGGGTGGGAACTAAACAGGCCTTAAACTCTCGTAGCGCATGACAGGGCGATGAAAATTAAAGCTAGAGGTTCTTCTACTATAATCTTTTCTCACAGCATAAATCCAATAATACCGTACTACTACTGTTACTCCTTTATGTGGAAACGACAATATTTTAGAATTTTTTTGAGAAAAATCATTTTGTACAGTTCATGTTTCATCGTACGCAATTGAGTAGAGGTCTTTATGAATCCCTAGTACAAACATTTTAACGTTCTGCAGTACAACTGTGTTCATGAAGTTTGCCCCTTGTTTAGTTGCAAAGTTCAAAATTCCAAAAAAAATTCCGGCACTTGCATGGAGACTTAAATCTAGACGAAATAAAAAACACATTGCACAGTTTGCTTGTAAATCGCAAGGCGAATCTGATGAACCTAATTAGGCCGTAATTAGACGCTAAATTGCTATTGTAATATTATATTAAACAACCTCTAATGACAGATTAATTATGCTCATTAGATTCATCTCGCGATTTACAGACGGGTTCTGTAATTTATTTTGTAATTAGTCTATGTTTAGTACTTTAAATGTCGAAAGTTGCTTTTTCAAAAAATTTACACAACGCAACTAAACAAGGCTTTGATGCTGGCTATGTTGTGTATTAAAACTTCAAAATTCCAAAATTTTGTAAATCTGCTGCATGGCGTATTAAATGTAGATGGAAAAAATTGCATTACACAAATGGACTGTAAATCGCGAAGCGAATCTAGTGAACTTAATTAGATCGTAATCGGACACTAAATTGCTACAGTAAAATTACAGTAAACATATACTGATGATGAATTAATTAGGTTCATTAGGTTTGTCTCGTAGTTTACAGACGAGTTCTGTAATTAGTTTTATGATTAGTCTATATTTAATGCTTCAAATGTGAAAACAATTTCTTTCAAAATTCTAAAATGGGGAACTAAACACACCCTTAGATAAAAAGTCATGGCTGACGGTTTCTTCAACTAAGAAGATCCCTCCGCGTCATGCGATCGTCATGCCTAGGTTTCTCGTTGCATGAAATCAATATCGAAAGTTGACGTGATTGATCCGCTCCCCTGTGTGCGTAGTCGTGACTCGTGACCACCAAACCCCTGCAGCTGCAGACCGTTCAACTGTCTTTCCCTAACGGTACGTACCAAATAAGGGTGTGTTTTAGATGAAAAGAAATTTTTTTTGCGACGGAATCTTGCTAATTTGAAGTACTAAATGAAGTCTATTTATAAAACATTTCACACAGATGGGTTGTAAATCGCGAGACGAATCTAATGATGCTAATTAATCCATGATTAATCAATAATTAGCAGATGGTTACTGTAGCATCACTGTTGCAAATCATGGATTAAGTAGGCTCATTCAATTCGTCTCGCGATTTACAGCCCATCCATACAAAAAGTTTTGTAAATAAACTTCATTTAGTACTCCATGCATGTGTCGAAACATTCGATATGATGTTTTTTTGTGTGTTTACGAGGTTTATGGGGGTGGGAATTAAACAGGGAACAAACCCTATTCAAACCTACTGACCATCTGACCCAGCGTGATCGATCAAACAGCAGGCGGGCACGGGCACGACGTCGTGTCGACATTGAGACCCTGTTTGGTTTGAGGGACTTTTGCATAAGTCTTTAGGACTTTTGGGACTAAACAACCAAACGGAAGAGACTTTTTGGGGGCTAAAAGTCTGTTGGGGACTAAATCTTGAGAAGTACCTCGAGAGGTGCTTTTTGGGACATATTCCACCCTGCCCCTAGTCCACGCACGATTCCCAGCGCAGCCCGACCCGCCCCCCCCCCCCCCCCGCCACAAGGCCCCGTGACCCTCCCGCTCCCCGTGACCCCCCTCCCGCTCCCCTCTCCCACCGCGCCGCCGGCGACCACGCTCCACCCGCTCGTGCCCGCCGCGCCCGCAGATGGCAAATCCAAAACAACCATCGCGCGCTACTAAACTTGCTGGCGCGCGATGCAGCTGTCCGCCACTCCGCCTATCCATACCCACCCACGTGACAAGCTAAGGTTTTTTTGCTTTTTCTTTTCACTTTCTATTTTTTCCTCTCTGTGTTTCGTAATGGTCGCAGCTATCTTGTTTTTTTTTTGTAAACACTACCATACGTTGCTGATGATAAGATATTTCTACTATATTTTCTCTTGAGAAATTTTCTTGACAAAGATTTTAGAAAAAAATTTCATAGAAGTTGTGCTGAAAAATTATCCTCTGCAAAAAAAATTTAAAAACTTATCTCGATAAGTTGTATTTTTACAAGCTTTCGACGAACTTATGTTCCAAAGTTGTGCGTGAAAGTTATGTTCAAAGTTACCATTTAGTAAGAAGGCTGAAAAAGTTATGCGTGAAATTTGTACATGCCGTTTAAAAAAGTTATCCTATAAAAAATTAGTTTGAAAAATTATATGTAAAAATTAAAAAATTATAAGTATCATAAAAGTTATGCTGAAAATATATCATTTAGCAGTTATGTTGAAAAAAGATCACCTGATATTTGTCTGAAAAAAGTTGTACACACATATATTAGAACTAATTTTCCAAAAGTAGAAAATTATGAAGAAAGAAATTTACCTAAAAAGGAAAGTTGTTAGCTGTCTGAGATCGAGCGCCGATATGACTCCTAGCGCGCGCTCATTAGCTGCGCCCCCCGCAGATCCACGCAGGTCCAGCGGCGGCGCTTCGAGCTCGGGCCCGTGGCCATGGCGCCCCGCGGAGCTCCCTTCCCCTCCATGGCGCTCCGAGCTCGGCCGGCTCCCTCCCCCTCCATCGTTCCAGCGCTGTTCCGGTCGGCCTCGAGTGGATCTGCGGCGGCGGAGCTCGGCCGGCCTCCTTCTCGAGCTCGGAGGCCATGGCGGCGGCGGCCATGGCGGGCCTCGAGATCGGGCCGTGGAGGGAGGCGTGCCATGGCCTCCGAGCCGAGGCGAGCCGTGCACCCGCGCAAGGGCCGCCGGCTGCACCACCCGCGCAAGGGCCGCCGGCTGCACCGGCCTCGCAATCCCATCGCCGGCGACCCCGCTCCACCCGCGCCCGCAGATCCACCCGCAATCGCCCACCCGCTTCCCGCGCTTCCCACCTCGCCCGCGCCAGCAGATCCTGGCGCCGCGAGTCGTGCGTCCGCCATGGCTGCAGCCCCCGTGGCCTCTCGGGCCTTCTCCGCCGCGGCCTGTGCGCCGCGCGCGCCGGCGCCCTTAGCCTCGGTGCTTCTCCCCCGCAGCGCACGCGGTCCCCGCGTCCGGCCTCCCCATCTCCTTCTGTCGCGTCAGATGGATGCGGGCTTGGAAGCCACCCTCATGCGGAGACCTCGATGGGCGGCCGGGCTCGTCCCCATGGCATGGCTGATCGCCGCCACTGTTGTGAAGCATGGGTGCGACGGGGGCGCCATTGTGTTCGACGAAATGCCTCACCCGGTGGACGGCTTGTGTTTGGTGAGGTCTAGGAGGAGGGGTGGAGCTGGACCCATGCATGTAGGGGTAATTTGGTCTTTTCTGCACCACATTGGGACTTTTTGTATCTCAAACCAAATAGGAAGGGGCTTTTAGTTTTAGCCTAGAGATTAAAATTAGCTCAGGGACTTTTGAGAACCAGGGCCTGAATTGAAGGAAGCCTTCACGGCCGGGCCGAGCGTAGTAGTAGTAGCTAGTACAAGTAGGAGAGCTCGAAACGGGGGGCGCGGCGACGTCCCCCGGCCCACGCTGGGCGCGGTGGCGAACTCATAAAGGCGCGTGGCGGTACGTGGCAGGCGGCAGTGGCGCAGGTCAGAGGGTCGCGGGCGGTGGCGGAGGCCGCGACCTCGCCTCCCCCCTCGGAGATGGAGGCCGGCCAAGGGGGAGGCGCAGCCAGCAGCGGCGTTAATGCGGCCCGGGGGCCGGGTCAGACCGTCCTCGTAATTCAATGGCGCGCAGGGTGCCTGGGTCCACGCCACGGGGATGCACTCGCGTCTCCTTAAAGCAAATCCGCACGCAATCATGCGAGCGGGCATGCAGTCTACTGCAGGGTGGGCCTGGGCGTGGCAAATTTGGTTTGAGACTTGATAGAGAGCAGCGGAACGGGCTGGCGGATGTCAATCGATCGGGTGCCGCTACTGGTAGGCTAGCAGGCTCCAGTTTTTGGCTGTCGAAGCGGGCGACCTTGCGCATCTCGCCCGCTTCGACAGCTAAAAACTGGAGCCTGCTAGCCTACCAGTAGCGGCACCCGAGCGGGGACGACTGGTAGTTGCTCGGCCGTTGCCATCCATCGACCTATACCTGCTCCCGGAATCCCCTTCTCGTCGCCGCCGGCCGCATCTGGCGTCGAGTACTTTACGTGCCGCCCACACGTGCTGTGCTATAGTGCTCGGAGAACGAACGATAACCGTGCAGCGCCACCTGATTTGCGCCGCAAAGTCTCGTCATCAACCGTCTTGTTTCTAGAGATCCTTTGCGAAACCAAGCACTAGGCGCCGCCAAGTATCTACTCCTTTCTCCACCGGTGCCGGCTCGAAACGTGGAGGGAGGGCGCGCAACAACGCCCCCGCACGGCCGCACCCGTGCTACTTCTTCGGCCGCTGGCCGTGCCACGGCGCACCGAGGGGGGGGGGGGGGGGGGGGGGGGGCTGGTCCGGCCGAACGGCTTGCGCCAGTGGCTGCCCGGACGGCCGGACGCCGCGCTGTCGAGCCCGGGCAGCGGGGGCCAGCGTCGCCGCGAGAGCGAAACGGACACGTCCACACACACACACGTACGCACGCACGGCGTCGTATGAGGATGGGACATCGGCGTCGCTGTTACGACGACCGTCCATCGCAGGCTCTCTCGCTCGTCAGAAGTTACGGCCGGTCGATGGACATGGCTGTTGTTAACTAGTCAGCCGGACTGCGCCCCGGCCCATTCAAGCACGGCCAGTGGCAGATGCAGGATGAGAGACAAGAGGAGACTGAAATAATGGATATGTTGATTTGTGTGAAAATTTAATGGTAATTTGAGATTTTTGTTATAGTAATTTACATGTAATTAGGGGCTCCTAGGGGGCTGGAGCCCCCATCCCCCTTTGGATCCGCCGCTGAGCACGGCGGCCCCCGCCCCCTGCCTGCCGGTACTTCTCATCCTGATTTTCCTTTTCCAACAAAAACGGTGACAGGCTCATGATGTGCTCACCGTAGGAACGTACAGTAGCCATAGCTGCTACGGCGACGGCGGTTACAGGTTACTGCGTTATGAGGTGTGTGCTGGGTACAAGCAGCGTACAGTAGATAATACTACTAGTGTCTTTACGCGTGCATGCTTCCTTGCCCTGGCCGGCCACGGTTCTACTCTCGCACGTAGTACCACAGCACAAGTCAAGTGCATGCCCCTATCGATCGATACACGCGCTGGGTGCTGTAATAATGTAGTATCCACAGCTTTATGCAAGCTCGGAGGCAGATGTAGCGAGATGGTACACTCTAGCCTACTGGCAGTGGCAGCACCGCACCCCACAGCACTGCACGGCAACAGCAATAATCCCCTGTACCGCATCAATGCGTCGCGGGTAATGATGGACAGTTGGACCACGGGCATCAATGCACAGTTTATTTAGATTAGAAACTCGGTAACGGTGACGGATGGATTTTATGATGATAAAATTTTTCTCAGATCCCATGAAACTCCATCATTCTCTCTATTTATTATATCAGCAAAATTGGTGATATTTAATTTCATAAAATTTTATATTTAATTTCATAAAATTTTCTATAAAACTCCATTGAGACCGAACTTAGGTTGTGTTTAGTTGCAAAATTTCTCTCTCCAAACTTCACTATTCATCCATCACATCAAATCTTTTGTCTCGTGCATGTAGTACTAAATGTTGGTAAATAAAAAAACTAATTGCATAGTTTTGATGTACGTGCGAGACGAATTTTTTGAGTCTAGTTAGCCTATGATAGGACAATATTTATCACAAAGGCTGTGTTTAGTTTCAAAATTTCTCTCTCCGAACTTCACTATTCATCTATCACATCAAATCTTTTGCCTCATGCATGGAGCATTAAATATAGGTAAATAAAAAACTAATTGTATAGTTTTGATGTACATGATAAGACGAATCTTTTGAGCCTAGTTAGGCCATAGTAGGACAACAATTATTACAAATAAACGAAAAGTGCTACAGTGTCCGATGTGACTCTTTTTACCACCATTTTACGAATCTAAACACAGCCAAATAAACGAAAATTGCTACAGTATTCACTGTGCCTTTTTTAACCACTTTTTACGGATCTAAACACAGCCTTAGTTGAAAAACCTAGACGTGCGATTTAGGCGATCAGGGCTTCTGTGCAGTATTAGCAGACCAACAGTGCGAAGCCACTCCTGTACTGTGGTCGATCAGATTCAGAGCAGCGGAGCCCCCGCTTGAATGCGCTCCATACGTCCATCACATCAGGACATTCAAGGCCGGGGGCATGAAACTCATGACTCGCTCGTGCCACGGCCAGCACCAGCAGAGGGAATCCATGGCCGATCGTGCCCTGTCGTCGCCCTGCGTGAAGGCGGCTGACGCTTTGGGCTTTTTGGCCGCGGGACACAGGCACACAGCAGAACTGTCGAGCGGAGGCCACCCAACCCAACGGTGGTGCCGGAGCAAATCGCGGCAGTTCCGGCCGAGCTCTTGGCTCCTCGGAGGGAACGGAGAGATACCGGTCGCTCTAGCTCCTCATTTATTCCCGCGACCACGGCAGGGCTTCAAGGCGCCCATTAATGGCGCACCCCATTAAACACACACACGGTTTGGGTCGAATTAATGCGCGAACTAGTAGGGCTTTATTAATTGGGCTTCGCTTCCGTATGAACACACTAATGAGGGCACCGGAGGACATTTCCAGCAGGGACAGGAGGAGAGGTGCCAAACAAGATTGTTAAGCATCAATAACCTCGATTTGAAAAATGGAAACGATGCAGAACGAGTATCCCATCAGGATTCAGGAGGACCCAGTAGGTGCTACCACTAGCACACCCCTTCAGGCTTCTCTTTGCGAGGGTTCCAGCTCCGACTCCCTCTACCAAACGCTTTGGAGATGGAGCAGCAGCAGCTTCATTCTGAAGGTTGTGCATCAACATCGACACTTTGACAGGTGTGCATGCTTGAAAACTGAAACTGATGAAGTTATAACGTCTACTGCAACGTACTAGTGGGCGTTAAACCCTGAAACTGACGACGATCAAGCAACCGCTGCCGTGTCGATGCTTGACGACGATTGCACTTGCACCTGAAAAGTGAAAACTGAGGAAACAAACATGCATGGCTCAATGCCTCAATGGCTGCCACGGCACGCGTCTTGAAGCCGGGGGGCCGTGGTACTCGCCGCCCCGATCGGCCGGCCGGATACCGCTGTCGAGGCCTACAAGGTACCGTGGCCCCGCCGCGGCACGCGAACGTGCGCCAAACAAAAAACATGTCCTTGCACGCACGCACGTACCAAACGGCACCTTCCCTGCTTCCCATTCACATTCACACCCCTGTCTTGTCCGGCCGGCGGCCGTTCGACGTCGTTGTACATAGGCGGGGCGCCGTCCTCTCGTGTGCCGCTCAAGGCCGGCGGTTCTCGTAGCCCAGCCCCAGAGGAGCTGAGTGCATGCAGCCACTGGCTAGGTAGCTCCGGCTCCGATCCACGCACATCTCCCCAAGCCTTTTCCTCTCCGGTGCAGGTCGTACAAGCTAGTGGCGGCGGCGGCGTTGCGTTTGGTGTCCTCTTCTCGCTGCTCCGCCGCTGCTATCTTCGTCACGTGGAGCACGTTGCGCGCACGCCATGCTGTTTCGCCAACCGAACAGCCATCTTAAACCAATCTCAGCCTCTATTTGGTTTGAGGGATTTTTGTTGAAGTCCCTAGGACTTATGGGATTTTTAAACTAAACAGGTGGGACTTTTAGGGATTTTTTTAGGGTAGAGATTTTTTTGAAAAAGACCCTCATGAGGAGTTTTTTAGGGACTTTTTTCTACAATTCCACCTACTGCCCCCTACCCTATCCGCATGCATGTAGGGAGGAGTAAAAATGTCTTTTGAACACACCATTTAATGAGGTTTAGTCCCTTTAATCATTGAAAACAAATAGGGTGGGACTTTTTTTTAGACTCAGAGTCTTTTGGAGGGGCTAGAGTCTTTTGTAAACCAAATAGGGTCTCAACCCTCCTACTAGTATGATTTCTTTAGCATTAATTAAGATGCCACATAAACAATTTGATGACGGCTGCAGCTTGCTTGTCTCCTTGGCATCTAGTACTACCCATCCGTATCCCCGCGCACATAGAACCCATCCGTTCGCTCTTTGGAAGCTCAATGAGTTCCATGTGTACAGGGAGGTATGGATGGCCCGTATTCGGATGTTTAAACCTCAAATTTATCATATATATTCTCAAATAATAGATATAAAAATTTGAATACGGATCGGATACGGATTCGGATCTTTTTCACCTTTTTAATTGTAGGGAGCAAATAATACATAAAAAATCTATACAAAATTTTATTCTTATGTGTAATAATATGCTTGATAATATAAAAAAAGATTAGCATAAAATTTTAAGCATATCTATTTTAAAATATCAAATTTGTTCTAAGAATTCGGATGTCTAGATCCATCCTTATGGATGGGTACATGACAAGGAAGACAGGCATGATGCAGTATTTGATGACATGTCAAGTGAGTTAATTAGAAAAACGATTGACATGGTTTCTTATGCAAGACACTATGTCTACACAAGAACAAAAAAAGAAGAGGTGAGGAAAGAGAAGAGAGAAGATTGTATGAGATTTATTTTCTTCATTTATCATAGAAACTATGTTTTTTTTGAACGAACCGCACAAGATAGTGCGAGTTTCTATTGATATAGAAGAAAGTACAAGACTACAGTCCTGGGAGACCATAGCCAGGAAAAAGAAAAGAAACGAAAAAAAGAAGACTCACCCGGTTGGATTGGGACATCAACACGGGAACTCGATACTCAACTCTTCCGGTTGGATTGGGGCATCAACACGGAGAACTCTACATCTCAACTCTCACCCGATCGAATTGTGGCATCATCACAGGTAAACACTCAAAAACTGCAGGGCCATAGAGGCCAAGCAAGCCAAGTTGTCGCGGCTACCAACCCACTCTTGCTCAGAAAGTCGCCATCAAAACACGATCCCGCGTCGATAAGAAGTCGAGAAAAACAGACCGCACCACACCGAGGAGGTCACCGCCATGCAGGACCTGTCGCCGTAGTGCTGCTGCCCCACCATACACCGTCCGACAGAGTGAAACCACCGAATCCGGACCTCTCGTAGGCTGCCTCGCTATCACCACCGCAATGACACAACTCGCGGGGGCCTCGCCACACCCGCCGTTGGACCTCCTCCTCTCTCATGTCGCCACGCTGAAGACACCGCACGCGGGGGCCCCGCCACATCCGCCACAGTACTCCGTGCCAGGGATCTGTTCCTTAAGTCGTTGTAGAATGATGAATAGTGTTGCTCTGTGTTCCAAGATCCCCATCAAACAGCCGAACCGTGCCCGCCGGACGACCGCATCACGTTGCGCCACCCACACAACAGCCACCTCCACCAAACTAGCAAACCAAGTTGTCGCTTGCGCCGTCTTTCGACGATGTATCACGCCGGAGTCGCTGAGCAAAACTAAACAACCAGCCGCAGTCCGCTGCAAGCCAAGCCGTCCCACCATGAAGGTGTTGCAAGCGCCGTCTTCTGACGCAGTCCCACGCCGCACTGACAGTTGCCAAACAACGCCAGCCGCCGTAGTCCGCTGCAAGCAGCCAGATCCAACAACCATATGACAACCCCCGGCTACCGGAAAGATTTTGGTCGCCGTTGCATGAGCTCGGCAACCCCCATCAAGCTGACCACCTGCACTGAGCCGCCCTGCCAAGCCATCGACAAGTCTTCCATCGTTTAGCCAAATGGGTCTCCACCAACGAAGGTAACGATGCCAGTGGCGCCGCCGTCGCTCGTCTAACAAATAGACAGGGTTTTCACCCAGAGAACCCATGCAGAAGGGATGGGCTCCAAGATGACGCCCCAACAGAGAGAACAACGTCCTCGGACGCCATCGTCATCACCACCAGCAGGAAGCCGGCGAGACTTTCGTCTGGAGAATCCCGTTCCTAGCTGCACGCACAGCTCGACGAACTACGGACGTCTTCCTAGAGCCAGTAGTGCAGCCATGCCACCACACCACACGCCACGGCCAACTCGCACCTCCTCGCGCCGCGCCACCCTCAGCGGCCAACTCGCACCTCCTCGCGCCGCATCACACCCTCAGTCACGCTGCCGCTCACCGCGGCCGCATGTGCAGCCACCGTGCAGCGCGGCCGCCGCCGCCAGCTCGCCATCCCGCTGCCGGTTCATGCTGCTGAAGCAGCCAGCGACGCCGTCAACGCCCGGCACAGAAGCCCCCACGGAGCCGATATCGCCGGGGAAGGGAGCTGCCGCAGAGCCAGGGAGGACATCCGTGGCGACCTCGAGCAGCAGGTGAGACACGAGGCCGGCACACGGACGCGCAGCATCACCTGCTGCATGCCGACGCCGCGCCGCCGGCTCGCCAGCCTGCTGCCGCGAGGCCCGCGAAGAAGATGCCGCATCCTCACCCAAGCACCCCTGGCCATGCAGATCTGTCCCTGGTGGCATCGGATCCGGCCTCCGGGACTCTGGATTCGGCAGCCCCGGCCACCGCCGCCTCCATGGTTGCCATCACCATGGCCGCCGTCAAGGCCTGTGCCCTGGCTTGCAGAAGAAAGGAGCCCCGCCGCCGCCTTCCTAGCCGGCACGCGGGCTTCCGGTGCCCGGCTCCGGAGGCGGCGAGGAGAAGAGGAGGTTCGGAGGGGTGTGGTGGCGGCGCTGGGCTGGGGGCCAACCGTGTCGCCCTCTGAGGAAGACGACGCGGGGCGTGAGAAGAATTTGAGGAAAATTCAAACTATGCATTAGGGAAATAGTATCTATGAGTAGTTTCTTACTCTCTTTTTCCTGTAAATACTATAAGTTGGGGATGCTGCTACAGGACTCGAGCAGCTAGAAGATTGAATGGAAAAAAATAAAAGAGGAAAACTTCTTGGGCAATTCAGTTGTGCAACGATCCATCCCTCATCCGGCCGGTCGCATTGAAGCTACTACAAGCTTGTTAATTCCTGCGACCATAGCGAAGGATTAAAGACGGCTCATTGATTGCGCAGCGTTTAAGCCACGGCTTAAATTCAATGCGCGCGGACTGTATCTCGTTTTGATTTCCGATCCGCAGGATATTATGGCCCCAACATCGTAGCTTTCGTCCTTTCTCCAGGAGTACACGGGCCACGCATGGAAAATGGTACGGCTGGCAGTAGCCTAAAATGTGTACCCAGGCTTTCATTTGCCGTGCCGTCCTACAGTTTCTTGAATGATGCAGATGGCTAGAGTGCTCACAAAAAGATTGTGGAAATTGCAGTTCAGCCATTTCCCACTTAAAAGATGCAGACGTCGGAGCACCTAGTGTTGCAAACTCGCAAGTACTCCTAACGTAGTACGATTACTGCTAATACGGTGCTACCGCTATTTAATTTCTTCCACATAGAGGTTCGTCGAGTTTACAGAAGGCAAGTGCAAATCACCGCATGCATGACCCTCCAGTTGAACGAAACCACTGCCGAAATGATGAGCACAATAACTGGCGCTCGATCGCTGTAGGCTTGTGTCATTGTGTGCCATCCGCGTCAATGCGTTTCAGAACCACAGCGAGAGTAGCATTTTGCAGGCACGAGGAGACAGCGCTCCCAACTCGCTTCAATAAGCTAGAGGTGTGATCGACGAAGAGCAGGGCACGCTCTGGCGTACCAATTAACTGACGTCGTCACTGGCGCCAGTAATTTGGACGGCGGATGGCGATGATGCAGTAACTTGACCCCGTTTGGATCCACCCAGCTAATTCATTAGCTGATTAGCTGGAGTTATCTATGTTGAACAAGGTAATTGATAATCTATTATTTTGTTATTTGGCCAACAAACGGGGTCTCCACGTTCGCTCTCAAGGTCTAGAAATTCCCACGTTAATCGGAGAAAAATAGAAAAATAAAAATTATCCATCACTGCCATTATGATAAAATTAGCCTAAAATACCCCTGTGACTAATTAAAAATCACCCATCAAGGCCATTATGAAAAATTAAATATGAAATACCATTTAGCTATGTATCAGTTACAAACATATACTATTAATTAAAACTAAAGCTAACAATAATCAATCAAAATAAAATGAAATTAAAAAAATATATGCATAATATTATTAAAGCTCAACAAATCAAATTGTTATTATATGTAGATCATATTTGAATTGTTTAAACTAACAATAAGACATAATTTACGATAATGAACAGAGTGATGTATGATAAAAAATATATATAATTTTTAAGTAAGAATACAACGACATGCAATTTTTTGAATTTTCAATACTAGCCGCGCAAATACGTGGGCTATACATCTAGTTGCTATTTAATTAGCTTGTTAGAAGAGGTTTGCCTGCACGTTAGTTAGTTCCGATTGGATCCACCATAGTTAGAATTAGCTAACTACCAATTAGCTGGCATATTAAAAAAACCTTGGTAGCACGCGTACTACCACGGGAAGCATACGAAGTCGCATAGAAAATGGTAGATAAGGCAGCATAGAGTATATGCATGCTCATAAGTACAAAAGGATACGAGGGAGGGGGGATGAGAAGACTCGTCGGAGAATCATTGCTGGATACAGTATGTTGATTAATTAATAATGGCCTATCCGTAGAGCTGTTGCGCTGTGCAGCAGTTAACACTGCTCTTACCGACTACTGTATGTAGTACTCGACAAGTTGATGACGGGCCGGCAGTACCTAATAGGAGTACTCGTGCAACGAGCTGCAAATCTGCAGCCGGCTCGACGCGATGAATGCCCGATCGAACTGAATGCCTCTCTGCACGCTCTACCTTTTAGTACGCGAGTAGTACCACTTTACTAGGTACCAGTGGGACGCTCGGTACGTTCAGTCCTCTACGACAACGACACGATACGAGTGACACGGAGGCGACCCGACGTTACCACTGACGGATCGGCGTCAGCGAGGGAGCAGCCGTGAGGCTGGCCTGGCTGGGGCAGCTGTTACCACTGACGGCACTTGACTGACGTCGCCGGGGCTCCGAACCGAAAAGGTCGCGTACGCAACGCACGCACGCACGCACGCTCTCGCTGGCCATCACGAGTAAGACGTGACGACGCTGGTACGGTGTGCTCGTCATCAATGGACGGGTCGTAATGGCACGGATGGCCCCCAGTGTTCATTCAGAACAGTGTATCGGAGGAGCAGTACGAGATGGGGGGGCCTCGCCGCGTCCTTGTTCTAATCACTTCTGGGCCGGTCACACTCACGAAAACGTCAGCTGACTGGCCAACGGGCCGAAAGAAAGTAAGGCGGCCCAAGGATGTAACGGGAGCAAGGCGCTTTTTTTCTATATTTTAAAAAAATCAAAATTTCAAAAATATATGTCCGTTTTGAAAAATTTCAAAAAATATACCCCGGTCGCCCTATGGGGGCGACAAGCCCTAAATGTAATTTTTTTCTTCAAATTTGCAACGAGGTCCCTAGCCGGGGGCGCGCGCGTGCAAGGGAGGCCTGTCGCCCCCCCCCCCCAACGGGCGACAAGGAGGCCTATCGCCCCCCCCCCTCGGGCGACCGGTGGGCCACGTCCACAGGCGCGACAGGGGGGCCTGTCGCCCCCCCTCGGGCAACCGGGTCTTGCTATAATCATTCTACCCCCATTCCCTCCTCATTTGACAGGTACAATGGAGCATAGATTTGAGATTCTATACAAGGATAGAACTGGTCGTGGTATCCGTAGAGATAGGGTGGTACAGGAGAGTTTGATTATAGTAGATGGCAAAGCCTTCTGCTCCTGCATGAAGCCTAAGTTATTGCATTTGACATGCTCGCATCTCATTGCGGCATGTGCAGAGTCTGGGTTGCAGCCAGGAGTATTTGTTTCACCTTACTTCAGCAAGGAAGCAGCTGTATCCACTAGGGGACATGAGGTATACGTAAGGCTGGACGAAAAACTCGTAACTCGCTAGCTCGCTCGACTCGCTCGTTAGTAGCTCGGCTCGAGCTCGACTCGTTTTATAATGAGACAGCTCGTTTTATAACAAGCCAGCTCGCTTTATAATGAGCCAGCTCGAGCTGGCTCGCGAGTTGCTCGCGAGCCATAACGAGCCAAGATAAATAACAAATATTGTATGAATTAGTGGAAACTATCAACGAATAATGATTGATCATGTTCATGGATGATAACATACTTATATTTTTCATTGTAAAATTCACATTATTTTATTTATTTTGCTTTAAATATGCATGTAATGTGTTTTTTTACAGATTTACGGTTATCATCTCTATGTAAATATTTTTATACTCTGGCTCGCGAGCCAAACGAGCTAGCTCGAGCCACTAACGAGCCGAGCCGAGCTAGCTTTCTGGCTTGTTTGTATAACGAGCTATAACGAGTCGAGCCATAATGAGCCGAGCTATAACGAGCCGAGCCACTAACGAGCCGAGCTGGCTTGATATCCAGCCCTAGGTATACGGGATTGGAATAGTGGGGCCTTTCATTCAGAATAATGAGAATAAGATGTTTATTCCTGATCCAGCCACTAAGAAAGGTAAATGCCGCCATCAGACACGTCGTATTTGGAATGGTATGAATGAGTCCGAAGCAAGCTAGGCACAAAAGCGTTGCAGCCAATGTGGAGCATTGGGTCACAACTACAAGAAGTGTCCTCAGAATGCACTTCACGATGCTGCTGACGTCGGTCCTTCCGGAAATCCCAGAGATGGAGCTCCTCCTATGTTCAGACGACGATCGGCGAGAATACCTCGGCCTCCCTATCGTCGGGGAGGCTGTAGGTCCGCGTGTGGTGGCGGTCTCGTGGAAGGATGACCTGGAGGCCCGTTTTGCCCTGGTTGACCGCGTGGAAGAAGCAGGTCGGATCAACCCGCACCCGCGAGCAGCAGGTCCTTCGAAGACCTGGTTCTTACAGTTTACAGTACGTATTCATTGCATATTTACAGTACATATTTACAGACCGAGATCCCGCCGACGATGACGACGACTACAGCATACAGTGTAAACTTCGTGACACGCTCGAATAGCTCAAAATAGGGACCATAGTGTATCTAGCTGCGAGTACGAGATCACAGGTTGCCACTGCTTAGCACGGCGATCACGGGTTTCCCAAATGTCGCATTGTTTGCCCAGACAAACGTGACAAAAGACGACAACCCAATAGCAGTGCCCTTCCACCATTTCAAAAAGATGTGACAACACGGCAACCACACCAGCTCACCTTCAATGCAGTCTCTCCGGAGAGGACGACGGACCTGTCATTCTACAGCGAAGGTCTGTGGCGTGTAGTGGGGAAGGCAGCATATAGGCGCGATCGACCGAGCGGCAGCAATGCAGTGCTGTGAGTCTGCATGCACTTAGATGCTCTACATGCACAGAGAGGCATCGAGCAGTCATTTCTAGAATTGAATCTAGCCTTTTTAGTGTTAGGTCAGGTAGCCTCTTCACTGTGTTGTCATGTAGGCTTTTTAGGTGCATTTACACTCCACACTGCGGGTATCAGACCTTTGTGCGCCTATAAATACTCCGAAGTTTGTGAACTCCCAACAGCACTCAAACACCAAAGCTCATTGTATACCCAATGTCTGGATGTGGGTCTAGCGGGAAGAATTACTACGGTTTTGGGAAAGGAAAAGGGGGAAGAAAGGGAGACCCCATAATATGGGAGGGGCCTCTTGGACCTGATTCCTTTCCGGAACCAGTGTTTGAGTTTCCGCCACAGCACAAGAGTGAATTTACCAATGAAACTCCTCTTCGACAATACGATAACCGTAGAGAACCGTGGCCAAAATGCAGACATGGTGAGGACTGCTTAGTGCAGATGTGCACTAACGGGATGGATGGCGGTCGGCGTTTCTTTAAATGTCCACACGCATGGGTAATACTCGGTTGTTTCATTTCTTTATCTTCAATGAGACACCTTATATGAAATTTGTTTTGCAGTCTTCCGATGCTCCAGAAAGCTGTGGTTTTACTAGGTGGGTCGATCCTGCACCAATTGATTCTATTTAGGAGTTCATCGAGTACCTCCAGATAAAGATCTTTGATCTGGAATGCAAGGTGAACCATTATGAGAAAGTGAGCGAGGGTAACAAAGACGACGAAGTTGATGATACCAGCAATCCTGCCGGTTCACAGGATGAACCATGCACTATTCCTTACTGCAACTGCCCTTGTCACAAGAAGAAGGGCTCTGCACCTCCGGCACCACCGCCTGCACCACCTGCAATGGGTGGATACTGCGGAGAAGGCTCAACGCAGTTTGCTACGTGGGGGTACGGCTACTAGGACTACCCTAGTGCTAGTGACATGCTGCATCGTTGTGTTTGTTCTATTTTTTTAAATTACCTAAGGCATGTTAGGTTAGTCCAAAATCTGTTTACCGTAGTTTGCAACGGATTCTGCCATGCCACTGCATGTGTGACGTGTGTTTCATTACCGTTGTATTATGATGTAAACTTGATGGTTCACATTATGTAATGCATTTCTTAGTTCTTATTTCTTCTCGTTATATTAATTAAATGTGTGCTTTTTAGTATTCTAGTGACATGAAAAGCTCCGAAAATATTATGGACAAGTTCAAAGATTTCATAGATTCCCGGCTACAACTGTAAATTAATGGTAAAAGTTACAACACACAGAGTCAAGCTCTCAACTGAAAATATAAACAACTAATTGCAGTGGCATGTGCACGCGACAAGGTAATTTTTTGTTACATCTAAACCTACCATGCCTTATGGAATGTAAAATGCCGGGATTATATGGTACTACTCTACTGAGTGCACCGAGGATATTTGCCCTTCCTAATTGCTTCGAGCCCGGCTTCCTTCGCACGGCGTGCCCTCTCTCGCTTTCTATCCCTGTCAGCTTCACGTTCCGCCGCCGCCTTACGATCCACCTCCTCCATCCTCTTGCGGATCTCTTCTTGCTCTTTCTTGCGCTTCTCCTCTTGCTGTTCCTCGTGCTTCATTCGGCGCCAACGTTCTGCAGCCCACCTTGCTTGTTGTTCCACAAAGTCCTTTGCCTGCTGCGACTGCACGGTGTCGAATCACTGCATAAAATCACAAAGAGGCGAAGGAGACTTTGTCCAACAAAAGTTAGAATCATAACTTAATGTTAGGTCACAAAAAAATAGCGTCTGTTGTCCTGCTACCTTGGCCCGGTATTTGCCGTATCGCTTAGGTGGATCATATTCGTAGTTCTCACACATAAAGAACCTAATGCCGTAGTCATCTCCTAAAACCTCAGATTGTATGAACTTGCATAACGAACCGCAGAAGCACATTTGCACATCAATTCCTTCAGGTACAGTGGCTTCACACTTGCTCCACGGAATGCAGGTTGATCCTGATGAAGACATTGGCGCTATAGTGTGGTGCGCCAAATGACGAACAATGATTTCAATAATGCACATATCGTATACCAAATCGATGCGTGAAAATATAGGTATTGTCATAATTCTATTGTCTTATGCTGCAATATCAATAAGGTACTGTCATAATTCTATTCTAATTCATAATTAATTTAAAAACAAGTCTGTAATAGTACTCAAATTGTAATACTAAACAAGTGTTCTAAAGCACCAAATCTAATTCAGCTAATCCGCTAATTAAATTAAATTGTTATACAATATCAACGGATTCATACAGAAGTTACCGGTAGATCACAAGTGCGGAATTCGGCAGAGCTTCGCCGCTTTTCTTCTCCTCACCCGTCTCTTTTTTTCTGAATTTTTAGGCTCAAATAAGAAGGGAATGGCGGCCAGGGCTTATATAGGGTGGGAGAACCCTGTCGCCCATTGGGGGGGCGACATGCCCCCTCCCCTGGGCTAGGGACCTCTTTGCAAATTCCAAAAAAAATTACATTTGGGTCCTATCTCCCGTGGCTTGGGCGACAGGACCCCTGTCGCCCCCCCATAGGGTGACAGGGGGGTATTTTTGAAATATTTCAAAACGGACATATATTTTTGAAATTTTGATTTTTTTTAATATAAAAAAGAAAAAGTCCGGGAGCAAGTTATTTTACTCGATGGAAGCCCAGAATGAAACATGAAACCGGATTGGGTTCAAGGAAAATGAAACCAAAAGAGTGAGTGAGACCAAAACAAATTTCTAATGGGCCTAACGGGCCCGTGCTCGTTGCTTGTCCGTTTTGAAAAATATATGTATGTTTTGAAATATTTCAAAAATACCATGTAATCCCGGCATTTTACATTCCATAAGGCATGGTAGGTTTAGATGCAACAAAAAATTTCCTTGTCGCGTGCACATGCCACTACAATTAGTTGTTTATATTTTCTGTTGAGAGCTTGACTCTGTGTGTTGTAACTTTTACCATTAATTTGCAGTTGTAGCCGGGAATCTATGAAATCTTTGAACTTGTCCTTAATATTTTCGGAGCTTTTCATGTCACTAGAATACTAAAAAGCACACATTTAATTAATATAACAATAAGAAATAAGAACTAAGAAATGCATTACATAATGTGAACCATCAAATTTGACATCATAATACAACGATAATGAAACACACATCACACATGCAGTGGCATGGCAGAACCCGTTGCAAACTACGGTAAACAGATTCCGGACTAACCTAACATGCCTTAGGTAATTAAAAAAAAGAGAACAAACACAACGATGCAGCATGTCACTAGCACTAGGGTAGTCCTAGAAGCCGTACCCCCACGTAGCAAACTGCATTGAGCCTTCTCCGCAGTATCCACCCATTGCAGGTGGTGCATGCGGTGGTGCCAGAGGCGCAGGGCCCTTCTTCTTGTGACAAGGGCAGTTGCAGTAAGGAATAGTACATGGTTCATCCTGTGAACCGGCAGCATTGTTGGTATCATCAACTTCGTCGTCTTTGTTACCCTCGCTCACTTCCTCATAATGGTTCACCTTGCATTCCAGATCAAAGATCTTTATCTGGAGGTACTGGATGAACTCCTGAGTAGAATCAATTGGTGCAGGATCGACCCACCTAGTAAAACCACAGTTTTCTGGAGCATCGGAAGACTGCAAAACAAATTTCATGTAAGGCGTCTCATTGAAGATAAAGAAATGAAACAACCGAGTATTACCCATGTGTGTGGACATTTAAAGAAACGCCGACCGCCATCCATCCCGTTAGTGCACATCTGCACTAAGCAGTCCTCACCATGTCTGCATTTTGGCCACGGTTCTCTACGGTTATCGTATTGTCGAAGAGGAGTTTCATTGGTAAATTCACTCTTGTGCTGTGGCGGAAACTCAAACACTGGTTCCGGAAAGGAATCAGGTCCAAGAAGCCCCTCCCATATTATGGGGTCTCCCTTTCTTCCCCCTTTTCCTTTCCCAAAACCGTAGTAATTCTTCCCGCTAGACCCACCTCCAGACATTGGGTATACAATGAGCTTTGGTGTTTCAGTGCAGCTGGGAGTTCACAAACTTCGGAGTATTTATAGGCGCACAAAGGTCTGATACCCGGAGTGTGGAGTGTAAATGCACCTAAAAAGTCTACATGACAACACAGTGAAGAGGCTAGCTGACCAAACACTGAAAAGGCTAGATTCGATTCTCGAAAAGACTACTCGAGGCATCTCTGTGCATGCAGACTCACAGCACTGCATTGCTGCCGCTCGGTCGATCGCGCCTAGATGCCGACTTCCCCACTACACGCTATAGACATGCGATGTAGAATGACAGGTCCGTCGTCCTCGCCAGAGAGACTGCTTTGAAGGTGAGCTGGAGTGGTTGCCGTGTTGTTACAACATTTTGAAATGGTGGAAGGGCACTGCTATTGGGTCACGTTTGTCTGGGCAAATAATGCGACATTTGGGAAACCCGTGATCGCCGTGCTGAGCAGTGGCAACCTGATCTCGAGCTAGATACACTATGGTTCTTATTTTGAGCTATTCGAGCGTGTAGTCGTCATCATCGTCGACAGGATCTCGGCCGCTAACTCCTACCGCACCTAACTTGTCCTTCATTAAATCACGGAAAAAATTCGCACGAACTTCCCTTATTTCACGAGCATTATGGAACCCACAAACATAACAAGTTCACATCAATAGTATCTATATAAACAAATGACAAGTAAACTAGCACAATCACAAACATTGGATATAAATAAGCGGTCCACAGCTATCTCATTACAAATAAACATCAGATATATCTAACCACCCCTAGGGCGTCGGACCCTCTTATCCCTCTGCTGGGCACGGACATGGCCCTCGGAGTAGGTGAGAACATCCGGAGACCTCACCTGTCGCTCAGGACGCGCAAGGGGCTGCGGTGTCTGCTGCTGAGAGATCCCAAGTGGTGCTCCTCCTAGCTGTGAATACCCCAAGACATTGGGGTCACATTGCGCGGCAGGCTCTTCTGGAGTCAAGCTGTCGTGGTCGTCTAAGGTGAAGGCCTCATTATCTGGTCGAAAGGAGGAAGAAGAAGGTCCGGCGCCCGCATCGGGGTAGAATCCTACGCATAAAATGTGGATGTTAGCGTACGCTCGTGTATTTCGTCATGACATGTAGAAACCGAAATACGAAACATAAACTAACCTGTGTAGACCGGTATCTGTGGCCCCGGTACCATCCCTGGATACGGTCCGCCAACTGGTGTTGTCCCTCTAAACATTCCAGTATGGCCGAACGTAGTAGCTGGATCGTATCATGTATGTGATATTAGTAAATATGTAGGAACACTTGATCTAATTTTAAAGAGATATGTACGTTACCTGCACTTGGGAAGAACTGCGACGTGGGTCCGTGCACGGTCGACGGACACGGGAACGACGACGAGGCCTGGGACGACCCGTGGCTGTCTTCGTACTGCACACGGCTTCCCAAGTTGTGCACTACCTGACGCAACTGATCACGCTGCCTCGACCATGCCTCTGTCTGCTCAAACTGGGTCATTGGGGATCCGGCACGTACCCTCGTCAGGTAAGTCTAGCAGTCCGTCTCCATCATGTTGCAAAGGCGAAACTGCATCCATTCAGTAAAGGTACAGTTAGAAACACATGAATTATCTTATGAATATATATATATATATATATATATGCAAATATGATCAAGAGACTCACCGCGCCAGCTAGTGCCTCCACGTGGAGCCGGGCATAGCCATCCTGAGGCCTCGCCTGGTGTGGCTGCGGGTGAGTGTCAATATAAACCAGACGAGCCCGAGTCCGTGGTAAGTACCAGGTGAGGTAAGCCCTAAAGGAGCTATCTGTGTGTGGTCCTGTTGGATGGACCAAGTGCTCGTCTGCCTGTTCCCATTGGTCCACCCACGGCTGCATCTTGGTGAGCCAATCATCAGAGCACGGCAAGCCACTCCTTGACAACCTACAAAAGTGGACCACGAAGAATCGTTAGATTCGACACGAATGTATGAGTCAAGTTCATTCATAATTACCTGTGGTCCTGGCGACTGACACGCTCCAACACGGTGGGCACCGGAAACTCCTGGCGCTGCCCTAACTGTCTCCTGACTCTCCAGGGGCCATATGCCTCAACCGCGATGTCATAAACCAGGACGGCTATAGTAAGCCACAGGCTCGCATTCGCGGAGCAGTGTGAAGACAGGCCTGCTAGTGCACGGGTAGCCATAGCCTCTGGGCTGTAAGGCTCCCAGACAGCGTCCTCGGGCGTCAGCATGTCGAGCTCCGAAACAAACTCAGGATATGCGCGTCTAACCTGCGCATGCGCCCAGGACCTCTGCATTCCGAATAAGTAAAACTAAAAGTGTGCTAATGCATCATGTAACAATGAATAACAAAATTAGATTTGTTGCTAACGTACCTGACGCCAGATCCAGATAGTTCCCATAGTGGGCCTCTCGTCCTCCTCGTCGCCGTACATGCCCCCGTGGTAAGGCTCGTGGCTGACTATGGGCCGACCAACGGCTAGCCTCTCGTACGACCAAAACTGTAGCAGTAGTGGGCACCCTGCCAGGATAGCGTTCCCATGTGTCTTCATGCAGCCGTCGCAGAGTCCACGGTAAGTGGCTGCAAGTACCGCCTCACCCCAGCTGTAGGGCGGTACGTCCTCGTCCCCATCTGCAATCTCCCGTGCATACGGAAGGAGAATCCTATCGACCGAGTTGCCATGAGTGTTGTTGAACCTGATGTAACCAAACAACCAAAGTAGGTACGCCTCCAGCGATCTGGTCACACTGTACTCATCGGCATCCGCAGCCAACAGGGCAGGCTGCATAAACAATTAAGATTAATGGTTTCAACTGACAATGGAACATGTGAATTGTAACAATTAAATTTATATATGGAATGAATACGTACTGTAAACTGTAGGAATCAGGTCTTCGAAGGACCTACTGCTCGCGGGTGCGGGTTGATCGGACCTGCTTCTTCCACGCGGTCAACCAGGGCAAAACGGGCCTCCAGGTCATCCTTCCACGAGGCCGCCACCACACGCGGAGCTACAGCCTCCCCGACGATAGGGAGGCCAAGGAGGTAGGCCACGTCCTGCAGCGTAGGAGTCATCTCCTCACACGGGAGGTGGAACGTGTGTGTCTCCGGTCTCCATCTGTCAACGAGCGCCGTCAGGAGGGATCGGTCGAGCTGAATAGGCCCAACCTCGACAAGACGGCTTAGAGTCAGTAGACCGGCCTCACGTAATCTGCAATAAACAAAATTGTCGAAACAAAGGAATACCGACGAATACATAAGTGATAAACAATAATATTTCATTACATACCGGTCACACCAATCGTGGTGTATAGAGATCGCCTCCCCGGGTGGACGAGGACGTAGCACCTCTAGGGCTCGGTGCTCAACAGCTGCAAAGTAAGACCTGTGGCTCGAGTCGATAACTGGGTCTAGCAAGGAGTCCATCTCCATACCTGCATTCAAAAATATATGAGAACACATAGGTACATATATGTTTCATACAAACTGGACACATAGGTACAATAATACTTCATTACATACCTGCAATATTTCATTACTACATATTACAAATAATGAAATACAATTGTGGATCATGACACCGAATGCCTTCCACGAGCAATTCTCGCCGATGCTCATCTGAACGTAGGAGGTGCTCCATCTCTGGGATTTCCAGAAGGACCGACGTCAGCAGCATCGTGAAGTGCATTCTGAGGACACTTCTTGTAGTTGTGACCCAATGCTCACATTGGCTGCAACGCTTTTGTGCCTTACTTGCTTCAGACTCGTCCATACCATTCCGAATACGACGTGTCTGACGGCGGCCTTTGCCTTTCTTAGTGGCTGGATCAGGAATAAACATCTTATTCTCATTATTCTGAATGAAAGGCCCCACTATTCCAATCCCGTATACCTCATGCCCCCAGGTGGATACAACTGCTTCCTTGCTAAAGTAAGGTGAAACAAATACTCCTTGCTGCAACCCAGACTCTGCACATGCCGCAATGAGATGGGAGCATGGCAAATGCAATAACTTAGGCTTCATGCAGGAGCAGAAGGTTTTGCCATCTACTGTAATCAAACTGTCTTGTACCACCCTATCTCTACGGATACCACGACCAGTTCTATCCTTGCATAGAACCTCAAATCTATGCTCCATTGTACCTGTCGATATGACGCGGTGCAGTTTGGCCTTTTCAATCTTCTCTTGCATATATTGTGTCACTCTTGTGCAAAACTGAATTTGGGGGTTGCTGATGTTTATGCTTGCAGCTGTGTAACGCTCTCTGAAATACTTCATGCACCCATACATGATGAACTCAACAATTCCCACATGAGGAAAGGCACGACAAGAACGCATAACCATATTGAAACACTCTGCATGGTTCGTTGTCTGAATACCATACCATATTCCGTTGGTATCATAAAGGAATGATCAGTTCTCCTTAGGTGCACCTCGAATCCAGTGTGAAAATGACTTCTCAATTGAATCCCTAGCCTCTGCAGCCTGACTCGTGCCTGCTCCTGATGTCCTTACCTTCACTAGCTCTACAGTCAACTGATCAAGCATCTGCCATAATGCATTGAATTTTTTCAGTTGATTTTGGGTGCACAACCTCTTAAACATGTTCTTAAGATCCTTGTTCTTGAAGTGGTCATAGAAGTTTGCACCCATATGCCTAATGCACCACCTGTTTTGGACATCGGGCCACAATGGAGGCGTTGTCGCAGTTCCACGTTGCAATTTCAGTATTGATTGCAGCAGACCTGTATGCCTATCACTAATAAGGCACACATCTGGACGTGCAGCAACAACATGAACCTTCACTCGTTCAAGGAACCAATACCAACTGTCTAAGTTCTCATTCTCAACAAATGCAATTGCGAGCGGAACTATTTGGTTGTTGCAATCTACCCCGATTGCGGTGAGTATCTGACATTTATACCTTCCAGTCAGAAATGTGCCATCAATGTAGATCACCGGAAGACAACACTGAAATGCTCTAACACAAGCACCTATGCAAAAGAAGGCTCGTTGCATAATTCTTTGCCCCCTAGTCACGGCTGGTACGAGGTATGTGTCATAAAAGCTTCCAAGATTTCTAGCAGCAACCTGGGATAACATACGAGGTAGGTTATCATATGATGCCTCGTATGTGCCGAACCGCATCTCGAACACCCTTTGTTTAGCCCGCCATGCCTTCAAATAACTAATGGTGTACTGGTAAGTCTGCTCAATGTGTCGAACAATTATTTTTGGCTCATAATTTAGCTTGTCCATAATAAACCCATACATTTGCTTTGCAACAAAGTCGCACGATATATTGCGATACGAGGGAAGAACTTCTGACAGCAAACAAGTGTGCTCTATCACAATGGAACATTTCCAGTTCGACTTCCATTTTACCTTGAATGCATGTACTCGCCATGGACATCCATCATTCACACACTTCACCTCATATTCTTTACTGCCAGACTTTAAGACTCTGAATTCTCGTTTCAATGATATTGCCCATAGTCTCACAGCATCTTTTACGGCTTCAATGTTTGGATATGTTGCACCTTGCACTACCTCATTGCCTCTGTACTCCCACTCCTGATTTCGTACGTCTTCTGCGACATGACTGCCAAAACCATGATCCTTCCACTCTTTTGGCAATGAGTACTGCTCGTCATCAGATGAGCCCTCATATTCTTCCATCTCTATTGCGGTTTGGTCTTCCGCCTCTATCTCGTCCACAATGCTATGTATCCTCTCTCCCTCATCAGCAAGGCCCTGTGGTCCCATGTTTTGGTTCTCTGTCTCTTCTGACTTATCTTGCTCAACATAATTGGTCTCTCTTCGAATACTCGGAGTTCCTTGATCTGCACAATGTTGGATTTCATTTTGTGTCTTCTCCCGGATTTGAACAAGAATGGCCAGAGGCCACCCACGCTCTAGAGCTGCTTGCATGTACTTCTGCCAGTCATCAGTGCTGTGTATCATCATCAATTCCCATAATTCACTTTCTACCTCCCAATTAACAAGAGACTGGACGGTGATCACATGTGTCAATGGATCAACACGGAACCCACGCTGCAGCCACTTACATATGGAACCAAAACTCCTTTCCAGAGGTTTATCTATAGCGCTAGATGTGCACTTAAAGGCAGAAAGATCTACTCCATTTGGCCCATACAAAATATTGTAGTCACCATAAAATACTTAAAACTGCATCTTGCTCGACATATCTGTATATCACATAATACTTATCGAGTTATACTCTTTACTTCACTACCTTATTCAATAATCCGTAAAAACTAAGTATGAAATTCAACTGCAACGTATAAGTATTCATAACTACGTGATGACACTCAAATTCTATACTGCATATGCCAAATTCTATTCTAAATCATAATTAATTTATAAACATGTCTCTAATAGTACTGCAATTGTAATAATAAATGCGTAGTACTAATTGTTCTACTATAGCACTAATTAAATTAAATTACTCACCCCTACTTAAATTACTCTTCCTTAAATGCGTAGTACTTAAATGGAAAAATATATAAACTAAATGTACTAACCTGCAGATCATAAGTGCTGAATCCGGCAGGGCTTCGCCGCTTCCCTTCTCCTCACCCCTCTCTTTTTTTCTGGATTTTTGGTGGAATTTTCGGGCTCAAATGAGGAGGGAATGGGGGGTCGGATCCTTATATAAGGAGGGTACCCCGGTCGCCCGAGGGGGGGGGCGACAAGCCCCCCAGCCGCGCCCGTGGCCGAGGCCCAGTGGTCGCCCGAGGGGGGCGACAGGCCCTCCTGTCGTCTGTTGGGGGGCGACAGGCCCTTTTTTTCAGAGACCTCGTTGCAAATTTGAAGAAAAAATTACACTTAGGGTCTGTCGCCCTATGGGGGCAACCGGGGGTATTTTTGAAATATTTCAAAATTGACATATATTTTTAAAATTTTTATTTTTCTTAAATATAAAAAAGAAAAAAGCGCCACCAGGGCCGCACCGAACACCCCCCACACACACCCCTTCCGCCTCTAATATGATTCTTTTTCTCTCTCTTGAAATCATATGTAGGATACTAATATATACTATACACTATACACTATACACGCATTCCTGGAGTTGGTCGGTCCAAATCAGACAACGGAACAGTCCATGTGGTTGCGCATGTGGACTCGCTGGTCTCGATCGTATCGGCTGCGGAATCATTGGTAGGTGGTACTAGCATTTTTATCACTATTCATCACTGGTATAATGATTGATGACGATGCCGGAGAAGCAAAGAATATCTCCACGATAACATTGCAAATTAAAATGCTACGTACCCAAATAAAAAGGGGCGTAAACAATCTCAACATGCATGTGTTAGTATTGATCTCCAATGGTTGGCCCTATGGTCAACTGGGCGCTTGATTCGCGTGTTGATCGGAGACGCCCAGCCCAATCGACAGCTGGTGGGTCCCTGTCGCGCAGCGCCATGTATATAGAGGAGGTGGGGACCACAGCACAGGCCACGAGGTTGACTGCTGCCACTCGCTACTATTCCCACCTCGAAAAGCCCTAATCCGATCCAGAGGGGGCGTTGCTGTGGCGGGAAGGCCACCGACGCCAACATCCCCATCGCCGGTTTTCACTGTGTTGCCACTGCCACAACCATCGCCGTCGAGTCGAGCTGTCGTCACGCCTCTGCGACCTCGCCATCTCCACCGCGGCGCCCTGCACCACGCATCGCTACCCTAAAACAGATCTTCACCAATGAACCAGTGATAGACGACTCGAGTTCTTCAAGAACCAGTGAGTCACCCCTCTGATCTACCGCTAGATGATCCACAAAATTCTAACAGCATGACATAGGAGCGCCACGTAGCCAATGCGATGGACCGGTCCCTCAGGCATATTGCATCTGTTGTCTTCGTACGTACGTTACCCACGCGAGTCAGGCCAAATTAACTTTTTCGAATAATAAATACATTGGGTAAGTCTTGGATGGGAGATATATTTATTATGAAAAGACGTTAGACGTTTCGTATATGATGCTTACTTCATCGCAAAAGAAACTCATAAGGTTTGCTACTGGCTTACTGCAATTTACAAATTAAATGGAGAAAAGGGGGGAAAAGATACACCACCGACGGCTTGATCGATGGCCTGCCATCTAACTTGGCATTTTGATGGAGGACAAGATTCTAGTGCATACACACCCACTTTTCTCATGCATACGTAGGAAACACCAAACGGATGGGAAAACACTCGTCGTGGCAGGTCTCGGATGGTCGGATACATCGGGCGCCAAGACGGAAAAAATCAGGTACAACCCGGGCGCACGGACGCCTCCGTGCACCTCCACCCGGATGCGCGCCACCTGCTCCGTGTCCAACATCCGATGGCTCCTGCATCTGCATCTGCATCTGCATCATCAATGTTTTTTTTTCACTCAGCTCTCATTTAGATGCATGCTTAAACTTTTTGAAAAAAATATTTTTATATTTGAAGTATTAAATATAGACTAATCACAGAACTCGTCTGTAAACTACAAGACGAATTTATTAAGACTAATTAATATGTCATTAGCATATATTTACTGTAGCAGTTATTGTAGCAATTTTAGTGTCTAATCATGGTCTAATTAGGCTCATTAGATTCGTCTTATAATTTACAAGCAAACTATATAATTAATTTTTTATTTCGTTCAGGTTTAATACTCCATGCAGGTAAATTCTCATTCGATGTAATAGTTTTGGAATTTTGAATTTTACATCTAAACAAGGGTCAATTATTTTTTCCTGATGGCTGACAGATAGACGGGGCCGGGTGCAGGCGTGGTGCAGACAGGGTTTTTTTCCCAACCGGACACCCCAAACCGGAGCCCTCCGGTTCCGGTTTACCGGACCGGTTTGACCAATTACCGATAGAATCCGTTCAAATTCAAATTTGAATTCAAAAAACTTAGTTCAACCGGTTCGTACCAGTATACCGACCGGTTAGACCGGTTTACCGGCCGGTTTGAATTCAAATCCAAATTTAAAATCACATGTGTAACCGGTTTGGACCGGTATACCGGCCGGTTTGACCGGTTTACCAAGTGGGCCTTAATGTGCCGTCTTATTTTTTCTTTTTCTTTTTTCTTTTAACTTTAAATGTCCGAAAAGTATGTTAAACGAACGAATTTTTGAGAAAATTTGACACCATTGGATTCGTCGCACTTTGAAGTATTTTTAGGAATTTTTTGGGAATTTTTTATTTTTTTGAATTCAAATTTGAATTTGGGACGGTTTGGTACCGGCCCAAACCGGAACCGTACTGGACCGGTTTGACCGGTAACCAGTCAAAGCGGACCGGTTCCCAACGGTAAGGTGAACCCTGGGTGCATATCATCACTCCTGCAGACGTGGTGAGCATCCGGGTGGGGGCGCACGGAGGCGCCGGATTTTCTTCCGCCAAGACGGGGGTATGCGTTTGAGTCTTTGAGAGCCGGCATGCATGAAGTTCCCTTTTTCCTGTTCTTTTGCACGAAATATCGGGTCGTCCATGTATCAAAATTTCAACAAATCACCATCATCCAGTTTTTTTCTTCCCTTTTTGGCCTTGGGTTTCGATTGAATGCATGGACATTTCCTCGCTCGGAGTGCGAACGGTCGGGCGGGCCAACTGGTTAGCCCGGCTCAGTAGCATCGCCCCCATGAGGTCGCAAGTTCGAATCTCAGGTGGGACGAATTTCCGCCTCGTGGGTAAAAAAAAATCCCCTCGCTGTGCTCGCCGAAAGGCTTGGCCCTCTCGGGCATGGGCCAGGGTTCGGGGGTTTTTTCGCGGCCGGGAGAAGTCGTGTTGCTTCCTCTTAATGAAAAACGGTGGGGTCCGTTCACCCTCCAGTCGCGTTTTTTCCCCCTCGCTCGGAGTGTTTCTCTCTAGAATTGCGCGTGTTCTAATTTGGGTAGTAACTAGTATCTGTTTAATGTCGAGCTGAAAGTGTTTATTTGCCAATTAAAAAGTGACTTCTATTTTTTCTATCTTGGGCTGAATGAAAGCACTTGATCTTAAGTTTATTGCAAAATTGAAAGTGGCCGAGGAGTGAGAGACCATGGAAAAAGGTTGGAGGAACCAGATCCTTTGCACTTTAGAGACATGCATGTCTCCAAAATATTTTCCTTTTTTTGCTTCTCACGGCAATCAAAAAGAAAAAAAACAGATCAAGCCGCATAAGGGCAACTTGTTGGATTGATTTTTCTCTTTCCCTTTTCTACTTTTTAGCCATAAAGGGGATTTAGGGGAAAATTTTAGCTCCAATAAATTGATTTTCCCTTTTCTCCTTTCCCCTTTATTTCCCTCCCCTCTCCTCTTTTTAAAGGGGAATTCCACTTTTTCCTTTTCCTTCTCCCTTTCTATCCATTCTTTCCTAGCCACAAGATTCACATGCATGAGAAGATTCTGGCCACTCATGAATTAAAGGGGAAATGAAAAAATCAATCTGCTGGAGCACATCTTCCCAATAAACTAAAATTGTAATGGGGTTCCTCTATAAAATAAGAAAGGAGAAAGGGGAAAATCAATCTGTTGGAGTTGCTCTAAATTATATCTATCACATTTTATTTTTCAGCAGAAAGAGATTATGGCACATATAGCTGATCAGGATGTGCGATTACATTAGTAGGAGTAAACCTAAACCAGCAGGGTACCTGAGAATACCATCAGGCTCCAATAATTTAGTGACCCACCAAGTAGAAAAATAAACGGAGGCACCAAGACGACAGCTCAGCGTTTTCATACCTCCACCTGCAGATCGCCCTCGGACCCGCTCCCAACCCTGCATGCCTGCTCGTCGCCCCAATCTTGTCTGGCCTGGTCTGTAGCTCCACTACTCCACAGCAGCGAATCTGCGATTCATCAAAGATGCGCATTCGAACAGTTCGTTGCTTTTTGACCTGGTTTGTATTTGAAACCATTTCACTTGTAGGATTTTCATTTGAAAAGAGCGTACGAATAATCTCGAACGGGATGTTGGAAACTGCGCAGCACTAGCACTGTAGATACACCTGGTCCATGCACAACCGACGGGGCAAACTTGAGACCCATATGGACAGGTCGATCAGAGACTCCCCTCCCTCCAAACTGGGAATGGCCATATAACCGCCCTCCGCCCCACCCGCTTCCCCCCTCCTCTCCTCCGCCTCCGCCCTTCCCTTCGTCGCCTCGCCTCCACAAACCACCACCCCACCCCCACCACCGTCGACCGACCGACCGCCAAGATGAGGGAGATCCTGCACATCCAGGGCGGCCAGTGCGGCAACCAGATCGGCGCCAAGTTCTGGGAGGTGACCTGCGGGGAGCACGGCGTCGACGCCACGGGCCGCTACTCGGGGTCCTCCGCGCAGCAGCTCGAGCGGATCAACGTCTACTACAACGAGGCCGGGGGCGGCCGCTACGTGCCCCGCGCCGTGCTCATGGACCTCGAGCCCGGCACCATGGAATCCATCCGCGCCGGCCCCTTCGGCGGCATCTTCCGCCCCGACAACTTCGTCTACGGCCAGTCCGGCGCCGGCAACAACTGGGCCAAGGGCCACTACACCGAGGGCGCCGAGCTCATCGACTCCGTCCTCGACGTCGTGCGCAAGGAGGCCGAGAACTGCGACTGCCTCCAAGGTACGGACACGCAATTTTCGCAACGCATGATGCATCGATTGATTGATTTTGTCCAACAGCGCTGTTCGATTACGATTTCCTCGCCGATCCCGTGCTCCGTTTCCACACATGGATTCGTGCGCGGATCGGATCAGCCATTTTATATATGATATTGATATTGGGGCGTAGTACTAATGCAGGGAACACCACCAATTCGGTCCAAAGTTGGCACAAAAGTTTTAAAAATTTGTCACGTAAATTGTAAATCTGCCGCAACCGCCCTGCGTTTCTGTATCCAGTAGTAGCCAAAGAAGGACGCACGCAATTGTTGGACCATGGTTTGATTTTTTATGTTTTTGCGAGGACAGGAATAGCACAACATTAACACCCTACAGGAGAATTCGGTTGCATTAAACGCAGCTACGCCTACTTGGCAGCGTTGACAGGCAGGCCTCGATAGGTAACAGATCGCCGAGTGTCAATGCTGTCGATTTGGCGAATTAAAGTCTAGACGAAAATAGGTTGGAGGACATTATCTGAATATTGATTTTAATGCACTGCCAAAGCAGGGAATTGATATTTTCCCTTGAAATCTATTCATGTACTAGCAGTATAAATTGAAAGGCCAGAACATTTTCAGAGCTACTTTAAAACTACACTTTCATTTGTGTTGCCTTTTTACTGTACTGGAACTATTCGAATGATACTCCCATTGTCTCACAAGTCACAAGTCGCCGCATTGTCTAATGTCCATTCAGATGATTGCAATCAGCATGGGTCAGTACTTAGCTGTATTCATCTTGGATGCTTGTTTTCAGTTCAATTACGTGACTGAAACTTTGCTAGACAGAGTCACAGAATTGTACCTGCAAATTGATTAATATTAGATGCTGCACAACATAACAGGCATGCCTAATATAGAATTCTTTCATTCCTGGATCTTTGATTAATTTGTTGGAAGTTACATTCATGTGTGTGTTTCTGTGGATGTAGCTAATTCCTAACCAAAAGTATCATGAGGGTATGACTTCAGACATGCATTGCAGTTCTGAAAATAAGCTAGATTAGGCCATGTCGCATCTGTTTCCCAGTTTTTCTCATCAATATGTCGTGCAACTTTGCTATGTGCCGTGGGGCCAATTGCTTTCAGATTAATTATGTTTCAGTGGGTACAAGCAGAACTTATTGTCATGCATTTGTTGTCCTACCAGGCTATGACTAATGCAAGATTTAACTGACCGAACACCTCATTTGTGGAAGCTAATTTTACTGAAAAAAATCATTTCTACTTGCAATATACTTTGTTGCTCAGAGGAGATCTTTAGTCCTTGAGGTGCCGAACACATGGTTTTGTCGGTCAGATACCAGTTTTCAGTATTGAAGAAACGTTACATCACCTGTCAACATCTTCCAGGAATGGTGAAAGTATTTGAGATTAGCACAATAATGCACTACTTGTGATGTTATCATGCTCTGATTAATGACAATGTGGTACAACCTACCAAATAAAAAAAGAAAGTATCTAGATCTGCTGCTACTGTAATAGTGTCGGTGGTGGTTGTGACGAATGAGACAGTGAGACAGGCTGTACCAAGTGGCTGGTGGTTGGGTGGATTACTCATGTGTTGCTTACTTGCTTAGTGTACATACTTGCATGATTGCATTTGGACTTACATGAGGTGAAATGGATTTTAGCACATACACCCAGTAAAAGCAGCATAAAAACTAATAAGTTGGTTGCAGCTTGCAATGCATAAGTTGAAATCATATATGTTTTGAGATCAAGGCTACAATTCCCTGGCAATGTTGACGGCCTAAACTCGACCTACTGCATTCTCTGGCAACTTGCAATGCATAACTTGGAATCGTATATGAGTTGAAATCGTACAGGACCGAACTAGTATGTTGATATCTGAGTCTGAACTACAAACAAAAACTCTGAAATCTCTGATCACTTTCTGTCAAACTGAAACAGACTGACGCTGACATTGCCCGTGTTGCTGACAGGGTTCCAAGTATGCCACTCCCTGGGCGGAGGCACGGGTTCCGGCATGGGCACCCTGCTCATCTCCAAGATCCGCGAGGAGTACCCCGATCGCATGATGCTCACCTTCTCCGTGTTCCCGTCGCCCAAGGTGTCCGACACTGTGGTGGAGCCCTACAACGCGACGCTGTCCGTGCACCAGCTCGTGGAGAACGCGGACGAGTGCATGGTCCTCGACAACGAGGCGCTCTACGACATCTGCTTCCGCACCCTCAAGCTCACCAACCCTTCATGTAAGC
Organism: Panicum virgatum; assembly: GCF_016808335.1. Lineage (NCBI taxonomy): Eukaryota > Viridiplantae > Streptophyta > Magnoliopsida > Poales > Poaceae > Panicum > Panicum virgatum. The sequence continues at coordinate 14,349,150 of NC_053153.1, read as the reverse complement.
ACAATGCATCTTCTCGGTCTTACATGCGTGTTAGTTGCCTTCCGTTCCTAATTAATAATGGATGAATTATAACGAGAACGAACGAGCATGCAGTTGGTGACCTGAACCATCTGATCTCGGCGACGATGAGCGGCGTGACGTGCTGCCTTCGGTTCCCTGGGCAGCTGAACTCGGACCTCCGGAAGCTGGCCGTGAACCTGATCCCGTTCCCGCGGCTGCACTTCTTCATGGTGGGGTTCGCGCCCCTGACGTCGCGCGGGTCGCAGCAGTATCGCGCGCTGACGGTGCCGGAGCTGACGCAGCAGATGTGGGACGCCAAGAACATGATGTGTGCGGCGGACCCACGGCACGGGCGGTACCTGACGGCATCGGCCATGTTCCGGGGCAAGATGAGCACCAAGGAGGTGGACGAGCAGATGATCAACGTGCAGAACAAGAACTCGTCCTACTTCGTGGAGTGGATCCCCAACAACGTCAAGTCGAGCGTGTGCGACATCCCGCCCGTGGGCCTGTCCATGGCGTCCACCTTCGTCGGCAACTCCACCTCCATCCAGGAGATGTTCCGGCGCGTCAGCGAGCAGTTCACGGCCATGTTCCGGCGCAAGGCCTTCCTGCACTGGTACACCAGCGAGGGCATGGACGAGATGGAGTTCACCGAAGCCGAGAGCAACATGAACGACCTCGTCGCCGAGTACCAGCAGTACCAGGACGCCACCGCCGAGGAGTACGACGAGGAGGAGGTCGACGGCGAGGAGGAGCACGCCTGATGACCGGACTTCGATCCTATCCGTCGTGTGCACGAGTTTCTTCTTGAGCTTCTCTCCTACGCTATGCCATCGAGAGGCGCTCTCCATATATACATTTATCCCTACTACCTGAAGTATTGTACGTATATATGCGTGTACTGCCGTGTCTGCACTTGTTGCTGCTTCTAGCTTGTGTGTGTATCTACGATTGTCAATGCTAGTGCTGGTTCGTTGTTGTGAACTTTTTTCAGTGCGTTTAAATTTGTTTATTCATGTGTTGGAATTACTCTCTGTTGTGTAAATGTTAGGAATACCCAGTTTTATTGAAAGCCTGCTTTGTGTTTCCTCTGTTGCTGTGTTGCATTTGTGCAGTAATAAATGTCTGATTTTTCATTTTAGGTGCCAAAAAATCGTCATTTCAATGTGCCATGTCATTTTTTTTGGAAGAATGTGCCTTGTCATCTTGATACAGATGCTTGTGTATGATTGCTAGCACTTGTATTGTATCACTCCATAAGTGGTGGATTTGAGCCCTGGGCCTAAAATCATGAGCCCATAGAAGAAGGAGGCTCTGCGTGGAGGAGGGCCAGTCGACGAAGATGCAGCCCAACGTCGGGCTAGGCGTGTCTCCAAGGTCTGCTCCTGCTCGTCGTTATCTTTTTGTTCAGGTCATTCCACCAGAAACGAACACTCCACTAGTCCACTACTCGGCACTGGCGCAAGAACAACTGTGCAGACAAGACCAACATGCAGGGACACGTTTCAGTTCACGTGATGACCAAGGGCCAAGGCACACATGGCCCGTTCGTTAATGTTTTTCCACTGAGCTAATGCAGATCCAACGTCAAGAAGCAGAGATCGATACATCGCTCGCTCGCTGCCGGAGCTCAACATGTGTCACCGAAAGAACTGGCAGGCTGCCCTACTCTGCACTTCTGGTGGCCGAGACATGCAGAGCTTCAGGATCGAAAGAGGGTGCTGGTGCTTGTCTGCGTCCGGCTGCCTAAAAAACCAAGGCCCTGCGCGTTGCCGCCTCTTGCTTGCTTGTTCAGATGTCTCTGTCGCGGCACAAACAAAAGACGGCAGGGTTGTGTCGTAGTGCTCCAGGCACTGGGATTATTCATTTCAGAATGCCAATGCAATTCAGTGACGTCCTTCAGCAAGAAGACCATCATTTGCTCCTTTTTTTTATGCGGTGGTCTTATCTCTCGACCGAAAAGAATCTTCTCGAACCCGAAACACTAATCAGCACGTCGCGCAGACCTTTTCTTCCGATCCCTTGTGGTGCCCAAGACCTGCACGCAGTCATCTTCTGCATTGTTTTCTTTTTCCCACGGCAGTGTTGCGGCATGCGTACTGAACTCTGACCACATCTCCCTTCTCCAAACCCCTCGGCAGATGTGTCCTCACATTCCTCCTTTCTTAATCCATGCAGCGTGGATCAGGAATGTCAGACTCGCGTGGATGTGCAGGCAAAACTTCTGAGGTTTTTGAAGGGAAACCCCCACCAAACCTATTCAAGAGCTTCTTGTAATAAGCTCACCAAAAGCCAGGAGTTCAGCAATTTTACAACGCATAGCGATGATAGGCAGAAAACTGTACGAGATTACAAATTGGGACACAATGAATGGCAGAAGGCTTCAGCTGCCATGGGCGGCGGGAGCCTTGGAGCTTCTCAGGTGAAAAGGTAAAGCTTACGAGCGGCACAAGCGGACCCCAAAAGGTCGGTGCAACACGCTGTGGATTCCGGAACAAACACCACCTCCCCGGCAGCGGATCCGTCGTCACCGCTTTCGCGGGGGTTCCTCTGAATCTGAAACGTGGACATCTTCAGAGCTCGCTGAAACTGAAACGCTGGGCCGGGTGACACTGACATGTAGCTGCAGGCTAGCCGCTGTTGCTATTTTTCATTTTGCATTGTCCAAGTTGAGTTCAGGAACTCGCATCTTGCTCTTTTTTTTTGATCAAGCATCTTGCTTTTATTTCCAAGCATCGTCACCATCGGCAAATGTTCCTCGCCGTACCCGAGAGCAGATGTGTAGTATTCCTGAGGGATTTGAGCGCAGCAGCGACCAAGTCTCAGCTGCAGCACTCGTCACAGCTTTCTGCTGGGATCTTCCGTCCCTTTGAAAACAGCAGGGGCCTTTTTGCTGAGATTTTTAGTGACAGGGCAGAACAAAGGGAAGAAGACAGCAAAGGAAGATGAGACAAAAGGGTGCCGAATATTCACATGGCTAGCGGAATAGCCAGCGTAATTGTGCCAATAGATTTTAAAATACAACCGCTATGCAACTCTTCTGCTCAGTTAACAGGATTTGGCAATTTATTTTTTTATTTAAAAAACAGGATTTGGCAGATTCTTTTTGGATTTTAAAGATATCAGCAGTGCGTTTTATGAATAGAGTATTTATGAAATGTACAAGCGCAAAGCATTTCATGCACTCAAACGGAGGAAACTAAAGGAAATAAATAAAGCAACGGACAAAGGTAGTATATGCTTTTAGATGTGATAAAAAAGCAACAGAGAAAAGAGGCAGATTTGGTACGTTCGAGTTGTGCTTTGCTCCCCTCCAAAGTTTGTTGCTGGAGACAAACTGGTCCAACAGCTCTGCTCATTGCACGCGTCTCCGTCTCGCAGACAATGATGCGCAGCTGTGCAAGTGCAAAGGGCTTGGTGACTTTGACAAATCGACAGTGACACGCAAGATGTCTAGCATGCACAGGAGGTTAGACCATGCAAAAAGGCATGGCCTGAAATCTGAACGAGTGGCCTGGACACCATCGGTTGGAGGCTGTCAAGAGACTGCGAGAATTAGATAGGGTCTTCGTTGTGTGTTAATTAGCTTGATAGAGACAATGCAACTGGAGTGGCCGGGCATGTTGATCTGAAACTGCTCACGCTTGATTCGTGAGTTCTCTTTTTCTGCTCTGATTATGAACAGAGGCAGGCCGGGAAGCAGTTTCCATCTTGCCCATGCTTCAGAAGAACAGCATGATCGTATTCCACCGCTGACCCAAGAACAGCCGAATTTCTTTCTTGCTGACCGGATGATGCCTGGCAAGCTACTCCTACAGGCTGCAAGGTTGTGCCCGCACTCGACGGCATGTGCACAGAGAAGTGACTCGGAATTCCCCTACCAAGAGAGAAGTGGCAGGTCCGGTCCGGCCCGGCGGCGCGCGGTCCTGCGCCTGCCCCTGCTCGTACGCCGCACGGCATGGCCCTGTAGCCCTGTGTACTGTGCGAAGTCACGCACACGCTGGTGGTGTGTCACGAGACCGTCGTGACGGAGACGGGCTGGAAAGAAAAACGGGACATCGGAGAAGTGGACTCCATGCTTTGAACGAGCGAGCCCTGTTCTACTTCAACGTCATCTCCCGCGTCGCAGCAGACAAGCTTTTTTTCCTTTTCTTCCTCCTGGCCGCTCGTGCCTTGACGGATCACGCAGGGAGCTATTGGTTGCTTGCTAGCTGCGGCTAGCTAGCGTCACGGCGGAATCGTCGGGCTACGCGCGGCCACTCGTTCCAGTCGTCCATAGATGATAGATCTCTCTTGGCCGTCTAAACCGATTTTTCTAAATGATAGGTTCACTGTTTAACGTTTAGGCTAACACTAAGCAAGGATCTCTTTTGAGAGAGCTTAGATCCAGCTCCGCTCTCAATTTTTCACGTCAAATATATCTAGCTCCACAAACTCCGGCTCCGGACAAAACATGGAGTTAGAAATCATCTCTATGGATATTGTAGAGCACTCGCAAACCAATTCTAGTAGCGCAGCGAACATATGCGAAGCCATCTCATCATCCGTTTAATAACTAGTAGCGCAGCAAACATGTATGAAGCCACCTCGTCGCCCGTTTAACTAACGTACTACCTCATACGAACAACAAAAACCCACAATCATTTAAAAATTTGGGTTGACATCTTACCTCCATGGTCTTTCAAGAGATTAGCCGGCACAAAATATTTTGGCGCAATCTTTTGAAAAGCAAGAAAACCTAGGAAAAGCAATTGATCTCCACTGATTTATATATCAATTTATTTATCCTACTTTTTATGTGATGGATTTATGGACACGGAAAAGAAGATTCTGCATTACCCCCTGTTTTAAAAATGCAAGTCGTTTTAGATTACGGAAACATGCATCCTACTGTCCATGTGCATAAGGATTAGAAAAAAAGTAACTCAACTGACTTTGTTGTATTTTATCTATATTATTATATATCGTAAAGTTGACTCATTAAACCGTGAGAGGCTGAGAGTTGCACCATTTACTAATCTGAGCAAGGGTGTAGGAAGTTGGTAAAATGATGAAGCTTGAGAAGGCTGAAACGGTCCCAGTACGTTTGGGATTCGGAAGGAGTATGCGCTTGCATTGCTTATCTTTGTGCCACATGTGCAGTTGGCTGTCGCCCATGGTTTACTTGACCAGTAATTCTCAACGAAACCATTGACCCAAACAAGTCTCTGGGAATTTATTTACCCGATATTGACCGATTCCTCCACTGGCAAACATGCATTATTACTGTATACTGCTCATGAGTCCACGTGTTGCAAAGAGGCGAGGTGACACACCTAATCTGTGCCACGAGGTATGCATGATTTGTGAACGGGTCGCTTGTTGTTTGTCTAGTACTCAACCACACCCTCCATTACGGACAGAGCATGCATCCTATCAGTTGCCCAACTACTCCCTCGTTTCCAATCGTAAGTAATTTCAATTTCTTTGAGAGTCAAAATATTTAAAGTTTGACCAAATTTATATAATAAAGTACTAATATTATTATATCAAACACATGTTATTAAGTTCACTTTGTTTGAACTAAATAGCATTATATTTTTCATTAAATATACTTTCGCAGTATATCTATTCGGTGCTAAAAATATTTTTAGTTTTTTCTATAATTTCGGTTAAACGTAAAAATAGTTTGTCTCTTCAAGAAACTTGGAATGGCTTACAATTTGAAATGGAGGGAATACCAAAATACCTCTGGCAGGTTCACATTGAGTACATATTTGCTAGCTATTGGGAGCTAGCATCTATTTGTACTTCTACTACTTAGTAAACTTCCGTCTTCATTTGCCAACAATTTTGATGCAAACACTTATTGAAACTTCGTGCAGTAAACCCAGTTTGTTTCGTGGGAAAAAAACAGACAAACAATACCATTGCTAGAGCAATAAATCACAATGTGATTGACACGCAATTGTCGTCTCAAACTGCTAAATAATAGTGAATCAGCTGGTTCGCTCATGCTTCCATTTCTTGTTTGATGCAGAGAACTTTCCCTCTTGCTCCCTTGTGTTGACGAATCACGCAAGCAGCGAAACAATTTCATTGTGCGACCATAAAACACTCATTGCTTATGAAGATCCTGTGATTATCATAATATGATAATAGAATGAATATGGATAGTTCTTGTTATGTTCGTTAACATACTCCATGAGTCTTAATTTATTACAACAAAATGCACACTATTCTAGAAGATGGTTGTGGTTGGTGCTAATTTGTTGTGAGAAAAAAACCGTTGGCTGGCTGGTGCTGATTTATTGTGAGAGAAAAGTACTTATGCCTGGCTGATGCGAATAGAGCGGATAAAGCATATTGCATATATGTCCACCAGTCGTCTTTCAGAAAGCACCGGAACCCAGTTAAAAAAAGTGAGTCCCAGATAATTTCACGTGCAAGCATGTGACAACCCTAGAAAGAAAATGTATTGACCTTTCACTCATAGAACTTCCTTGTCTTATAAGGCTCATGCACAAAATATATATTTCCCAAACATTTCACAAAGATACTAATGTATTGACCTTTATATTTTACGTTTGGTATCTAGGTGAGCCCATGATGTGAAATGGCTGGGGCATCTATTATTTATTTGTAGTAGGAACAAGGTCAAAAATAGGCCATAGGTTATGTAATTCTTGCAAATCACATTGAGGTTCATGGGACTAAGGCTATGGACTACATGCTTGCATCTAGTGGTTTTATATTTTGTGTTGCGGAGGTTTCAGTGATGGTTTTGTTGACCATCTAAAACCCATGGACAGGAGGAGATCCGCAATATGAAAACAAATGGCCATTGCAAATATTTGAATTTTGATGTCTAAGATGTAATCTTGAGGTCCACAACCATCCTTATCCACATCCATAAGAAAAACTTGTTATTGTAATAAACCGTTCAGATGATGGTGACGTGTGGAAAGAGCTAGCTAAGATGATATGCCTAATGACATGAGGTTTGCATGAATCGTGAATGCTTCCCTATTTCTGGTGTTGCAATCAGGAATGGAAAAAGCACGCCATCATCGCCCAAATGACGAAGACTATAACGGATTGATATTGAGGATTTAAATAGCATGTAACTAGTTATTAATGAACTCCCATTTATTGAAGTTTTATAATGTTTCATATCTTTTCTAAACTTAGAGAACATTAAACACCACTACTGTGGAATTGTGTGGATAAATAAGATGCATCCATTGTCGAAATGATCAGTGCGACACCGCTAAATTTGGATCGAGCGGCGCCACTTATTTCTTCCTCCATCACCAATGTTGACAATCTTTCCAGATCTCGTCGAGTATACCAGACGTCTTAGGTTTTTGTATGGTTGTTAATCTACCCACGTGGGATTGAAGATGGTGTTTTGGTTCGATTGTTTAAATGTGATTATTCTAGACCTCATTGTATTTTCTTGCAACACATATATAATGCTTTTAAGTAACACACACATGCTCCATTCTGTTTTCATGAAAACCATCATCCTCAGTCTCAACCGCTCCCTGCAAAAGCATCCCGAACACGCTTCCCTTTCACCCATTTCAAATTTAGCCAATCACAATACCTGTCCTCCATCCAAGAGACTCGAAAAAAGTTTGACCGAAAACAAAATCCACTGTTCGTTCAAAAAAATTTTTTTTTTGTTCGTTTGTTCGTTCAAAAAGAAAACAAAATCCACTCGCGCCCCTTCGGCCTCCTATTCTCCTCCCTCCCGACGCCCCAAAAGCGGAGACCAACTCGGCCAGCCGAGTCACCAACCCAGAGCGAGCACGAGCACCAAACCCAACCAGAAAGCCAGGATCCCCCTCCCCAAGTACCTCCCAATCCCCCCCCCCCCCCCCCCCCGGCCCCGCCCCGGCCCGCGCGCCGGCGTCCTCCTATGCTCGCCGGCGAGGGGCGCGGCCGCCGATGCCCAGCCCGCCGAAGGAACGCCCGTCCGGCCGCCTCGGCCGCCTCCTCGCCGCGCTCCGCCCCTCCCGCGCCGGGCCCCTCCCCGTCCAGACCGGCTTCCCCACCTCCCTCGCCGACCTCGTCGTCAAGAACCATGGCCGCCTCAAGAAGCAGCCTTCCCCGTCCTCCAAGCGCGGGATGCGCGGCGCCGCCGCTTCGCCTTCGCCGTCCCCTTCCGTTTCCCCCTCGCCGGCGACATCCCTGCCGCCTGCCTCTCCGCCTCCGCCTCCCCCGCCGGCCGCCGTCGCCGTCTCGTCGTCGGATCGGCCGAGGCCCGACCTTCAGCCGGCCCCGCCCGCCCGCCGCGCCAAAGGCGGCGGCTTTGGCCTCGGGATGGGCTTCCTCGCGTTCAGCGGCGTGGTGTCCCTCGCGCTCCTCGTGATCTGGAGCAAGAAGGTGGTTGCTGCCGTCACCGTGGCCTCCTTCTCGCTCTTCCTGCTCGAGTCCGCGAGGCCTTCCCTGCGCCCCCGGCGGCCGCGGCCGGCGGCGACGGACGGGCGGCTCTTTTTGGACGGCCGGGGGCGCGTCTCGCCGATCCGGGAGGTGGACGCGGAGACGGCGCCGTCCCGGCCTAGCTGCTCAGACACCGACAGGGGAAGCGAGGTCTCCATCCTCGCCGTGGAACAAGACAGCGGCGCCCTCGACGAACCAACCAGCTCGAAGGCGAAGGCCAAGACGAAGAAGCGTTCCTGGAAGAAGCTGATCGCTAGTAAAAAATTGCACAAAGGCCGGAAGGGTAAGGAGGCGGATTCCCTTGGGTCTTTCCGCAGCGACGGCGACGAAGCTGACGCGTCGGTGCGTCGTGGCAATGCCACGGCGGCGGATTCGCGCCGTGGCACGGCCAATCAAACGGATGCCGCCGTGGCCAGAGAGCCGGATTCTCTGAGGGGGTCTCGCCGCAGCCAGGGGGGCATAGAGGTAGTCGCCGCGCCGGTAGAAATCGACGCGCCGGCGGTGAACCTCGTCCAGGAGGAAGAGGAGAGCGAAGCAGGAAGCAGGTTTCCTGCGGCTCTGGTCCTGGTCGCCGTCGCCCTCGCCGGCCTGGTGGCCGGGAAGCTCCCCGCCGTGGCGCTCACGGTGCTCTGCTACGCCTTCCTTCGCTCGGTTCGGGGATCGCCCCGCGGTGGCGGTTGCCCGCCGGGGAGGCGATCCGAGGTCCCCCATGTCGTGGTAACTGATGTAAATTAGTGAGCAGCGAGCAAAAGGGAAGGAGAAAAGATGATGCGTGTTGGTTCAGTTTCAGACTTTCAGTTGCTGTTTGTGTATGCACCCCCGCTGCTGGGTGGGTCGGAGAAACATTAACTTAAACTCTCTGCTAAACTGCTGGTGATCCCATGCGTTTTTTACATTGTGCTGGCAACGAACTACAGGCTTCGGCTGCCGATGTGAATGTGAGACTCTGGCATCGCATTGGGCGTTCGATTCCCCAATATGAACAGAGGCACGCACTGTTTGATGCTCTGTTGTCCGGCAAACTTCTCAGCAGCAGGACAAGGCACGCGCCGCGGCTGCGCTCCCGACCCGTGCCAGCCAAAGAGAACGTCGCGAGACTTTGGATCCTTCTTCCTTCCTTCCCCGGCGATGGACCACGGGCTCGCAAAGGCTGCGGGCAGGCGAGCAAAGCCTGATCTGACGGTGACGGGGAGGGTGCCAGCATTCCAAAGCAGCGGCAGCAGGCAGGCAGGCAGGCCCAGCTCCCCCCGAATCATGAAGCTAGCTAGCGTTCGGCGGCGTGCCTCGCCGACCCCGCGCCCGAGGCCCACGTGAGCGTGCCGGCCGCCACGTCCCGGCCGCGCGCCGCCGGTCGCGTCGGTGATACTGTGGCCCGGCGCGGCACCTGCACGGCCTTATCCGCCCGAACTGGGGGAGTGGCACACTGCCGGCCATTCTCCCGAATTCGGGGAGCTCCCCCGGCCCCTTGTCGCCTTGCCAGGTTTTGTCCCGTCCGTTCCGGCGCAAACCGGCGCCATGGGTGGGTTGGCACTGGCGAGCCAGACGCATCCGCTCCGCTTCCTTCCAGTGGCATGGCACCATGGCGTCTTTTGGCATCGCCGGTGGCATTGCGCATCGCTGCGGCAGCCTGATCCTGAAGACTGCCAAAACGCATTCAGCTTGAACCTGAACTGCGTCGGTCCTGTTCTAGCGCGTCATCTCCTGGTGGCGGGCGGACTCTGGCGATTGGGATGCGCATCATGCGCGCGCCTGCCTGCGTTCGGGAAAGAAGGTCCCCCTAACCAAAGGCATCAGGTCGAGAGCTAGTTTTGTGTGAGTTCCTCCTCCCTTACCGGTTCAGATCAGGCGGGAGGCCATGCTTTCCCTGTGATCCGTCACAGAGCCGGGGTCAGTCGCCGGCCGGCCATGATAGGTTGGCGCCTTGAAAAACCTGCCGAGAAAACGCGTCAGGCTTTGACACCTTCTTCCCACTAGTTCCGGACGGGCAGTGGACGGACTAGGGCCGTGTTTAGTTTCGTTGGAAAAAAAATTCAAAGAAATCTTACTAATTTGAAATACTAAACGAAATCTATTTACAAAATTTTTTGCACAGATAGGTTGTAAATCGCGAGACAAATCTAATGATGCTAATTAATTCATGATTAATTAATAATTAGCGGATTGCAAATCATGAATTAAGTAGCCTCATTAGATTCGTCTTGCGATTTACAGTTCATCCATGCAAAAAGTTTTGTAAATAGACTTCATTTAATATTCCATACATGTGTCAAAATATTCGATGTGATTTTTTTTTTGTGTTTACAAAGTTTACGGATGTGTCGAAATATTCGATGTGATTTTTTTTTGTGTTCACAAAGTTTACGGGTATGATTGTTCCGTTGAGCAAGTTTAGCCGGGACTCCGCCCGTAGGTACCTGCATCACGTTCACATCAGTAGCCATCTATCTCTTGGTGGTACCTGCAAGTTCCTTGCACATGTTGCGATCAGAGTTCCTTGCAGCTGCAAGCCTGCAACGTTCCGTTTTCCTGCCGCGTCAGCGTCGGAGGAGCTGCAGTCGCCCTGATGTGAAGGACGGACGGAATAACTGTCGCTTTTGGTATGGATCGTTTTCAGAGTGAAGATTAGTTTTTTTTTTCTTCAGAGTGAAGATTAGTTAGCCCCTGTGCTGCAAAATAATAGAATGTTAATTTCAGTTTGCAGATGCTAGGTGTTATTCATTTTGTTTTAAATTATATGCATTAGTGTTGGCGCCAAGTGACTCTATTGGTTGCTACTCCCTCCGTCCAAAAGAATGCAATTTTGATTTTTCGAGGAGTCAAATAGTTTAAATTTTGACTAAATTTATAGAAAAAAATAATAACATTCATAATACAAAATAAGTACCATTAGATTAGTTGTAGATTATATTTTCATAGTAAATTTATTTGGAGATATAAATACTAATATTATTTAATATAAATTTGGTCAAACTTAAACTAGTTTGACAGGCACAGATCCCATAATTGCATTTTTTTGTGGACGAAGCAAGTAGTAATTACCTGCCGGGACTCAGGAGTGCGCTAATCTTTTTTTGAAAAAAAAAACAATTCAAAGAGATGAGGAGAAAACAAATCTGGGTGCTGCTGGTTCTGGTCTCGGCACATGGTTCTACCTAGCTCTTGTCCGATACCAATACGATAACAGAGACGAAGTCACTCAGGGTGTGATTGGTAGGCTGCATAAGACCTTACCCAGGCTTCCATAGTGGAGCCCGGATTGTTTGGTAGACTGGATAGACCCTTTAGCCAGACTCCCATAGTGCAATCGGCCCGGTACGGCCTGCATAGTGGGAAACGCAGATGAGCCTCGTCTCCCGCTATGCAGGCTGCATAGCGCCCCACGAGGCCAAGTTTGGTGGGCCCACGCTGGCCACCGCAGCCCACCTTGTGCAGGGAAAAAGCCTCCGCGAGGTTGCGGTTACCTCCGCTGCTCCCTAGTCGCGCTGCTGTAGCCGCCGCACCTTGCGCGTCAACACCACCGCAGAACCTGCGGGCGGGACGGCTCCGGGCCTGGGGACGCCGCGGAGGAGGTGACAAGCACCGGCGGGGAGGTCACGAAGCAGCAGGACTGCGCATCCTCTTCGTCGCCGGCGAGCTGCAGCATGAGCTGGTCGAGCCTGGCGCGTAGCCTCGCGGCGACGGCCTCGGGGCTCCGGCCGACGCCCAGCCACGCCTGTCCCTCGACAGTTAGCGATCGCAGCTGCTCCTCCTGCTTCCTCAGGGAGCGCCGTGAGCAGCTCTAGCACTGTGGGCGGCGGCAAGTGTGGCATCCACGTAGAGATGCCATCGATTGGGGGGGGGGGGGGGGGGGGGGGGGAGCGCCTTCTATCAGGAGCTACGCGCCAGTAGAGGAGACGAGGGGGAGAAAAAGGATAGGAGGGTGAAAGAATGGGTGACGACAAATGTAATTCCACCGGGGCAGACCAACGGTGGAGGAGGGGGTGTGCATGTGGTGGGATGATCAGCTACAGCAGCCAACCAAACAAATCGGAATAGGCTCTGCTTGTGCAGCAAGTCCCTAAGGTAGGTAACCAATCATGATCTTATACAAACCAAAAGTGTTAGTGTACCCAACCAAACACGAGCGCAAAAGCTTGCACAAGTCTAGCTTGGGCCAGCCATGCATAACTCTTAGCCAGGCTACAACCTAGCCACCTAACCAATCACACCCTCAGTCACTGGCTGGTTGGTGCCCGCGAGGAGGTTCTTTGTCACGGCACGGCAGGAACTGCTTCCTCTCTGTCTGCCGGCCAATGTTGGAGGAGCAAGAGCCCAAGGATCGTGCTAGCACGCTGGATGGAAACATGCCTTCTCGATGCAAGCTTGTTTTTTTTTTTTGAAAAGAATGCAAGCTTGGTATGAATCCAATCAGCGCCGTGTGTGGTGCTGGTGCAGCTTGCTGGTTCCCTTGCAAGGGGCGGTAGCGACGGGACAGCGAAGGGGTGAGGGGTGATGAGTGATGGGGAGCAGAGAAGAGAACGGATGGGAGTCGTGGAAGAACGGCTCGAGGCGCGGACCAAGGTGGAAGGGAGAGGTTGTCCAGAAGCAAGGGAAAAAATCAGGTGAGAGAGTGGTTAGGGGAAGGTTTGTGCAGCCGTGCAGGCGAAAAGTTGCGGCAAAGAAGAGTGGTTCGCTTGACGTTGGTTAGGTACTGAAACGGTGAACCAACCTTGACACGGCTTATCCATGGAGCTCAACAGTCAACACGGTGGAATCAAGATTCTGAGACAACAACAGAGGCGACTGGCGCCGGCTAGGTCGCACTGCAGCAGCCAGCAGCAGAGCACTGGACAGGGTCACAGGGTCGACGCAAAAAAAAACTTGGTAGGTAGGTCGACAACGGCTTCCCCCCAGCCTGGTGAAACTACGGCCCGTTTCATGGCCGCGGCCTTCTTCGGCCCGTCATCAGTTACGACGAAACTGGAAGCCCACAGCAAAGGCAAAACCCAGTTAGTTCCTGGTGGGTAGCCGTCGCGCGTTCTTTCTCCGGTGTGCGGCGACTTTGCTGATCCCCGGGCCGGGCCGAGAGAGATGCAGAGCGTAGCCGCGTCTTTTTTATTTCTATATTTTTCAAAAAAATTACATAAATATATTTTTGATTTAACATTTTACAGTTCTATACCCCTACCGCCCGGTAGGGGGCGGCAGGGGGCCTGGGGCGGTAGGGACCTCTATGTAAATAAATATAAATTTTATTTGCGCAGAGGTCCTTGGCGGGGGCCTGCCGCCCCGCTGCCGGGCGGCAGGCCCCTGCCGCCAAGTGGTGGGGTGAAAGGGGGGCGGCAGGCTCCCGCCAAGGATATAAAAGCTCCGCCCCTTTCTGAAAGGACCGTGATGTCGCCTACAGGGGGGTGAATAGGCACACCTACAAATTTTCACTCAAATGCAGCGGATTAAATTCACTGTCTGCCAAACCCGGAACTTCCGGGTTTCAAATCCGGAACTTCCGGATTTGGGCTAGACAGTAGGGTGAACTCGGAACTTCCGGGTTGGTCAATCCGGAACTTCCGAGTTCACTCAGAACAGAGTGAACACAATAAAAGTAGTGCTAGTAAATGAAAATAAATTCAAACCCCAATTGTAGAGTCTGCCCAGTTAAGTTCCTTTAGCAGGTTCACACAGATCCTGCACATACAAAACAACAATCTCTCCAAGACACAAGTGTCTAATGGAGAACTCCTCAAATCCACGAGTAAATGTAAATGCAATGAACACAAGGAATTGTTTTACCGAAGTTCAGATTTACCCCGTGCACCCATGTGTGAATCCTAGTCTCCGTTGAGGAAGCTTGTATCGACCCCAAGGTCAAGCTATCTCCTCCTTCCACTATATGACCATGCACCCTCGTGGCATAAGATCGGTGCCGCAACAAATTTGCCGCTGCTCACCACAATCCTTGGGAGCTAGCCGGCGACGCCTAGCCGTCTAGGAGGCTTCACCTCCAAAAGTAACAGATGCGAATCACACAAATCACGACTAATCTCAAGTGCTCAAGATTTGCTGTGCTCTCTAGTGCTCTCAAGCATTCACTCTCTCAACCCAACTCAAGGATATACACTAATCACACAATCTCACAAAGAGAGGTTGGGGAGAGCTCAACTATGGCTACCAAGCTTCTTGGGACAACCAGCAATGAACTGAATAGAGCCTGGAACAGCAGCCCACCAAGGAGGGGCTAAGGGGTATAAATAGCCGGTCCCAACAAAACTAGCCGTTATGTGACAGTTAGAACCCGGAACTTCCGGATTCTACAACCCGGAACCTCCGAGTTTTCAAACCAACTAGCCGTTAGTACCACGTGTGTCAAATCCGGAACTTCCGGATTCCAAATCCGGAACTTCCGAATTTGCCCTGGCAACAATGTTAAAATATGTAGGTGAGGCTTTTGTGTCTCTCTCAACTCACATGGGTTACTTGAGCACTGAGACTAAACCAAAGACCATTGTGATGCATCCCTCTTGATAGTACGACACACCTAAACTCAAGGTCAAAGATAAATTACATTTCAACTTCTTGAGCTACTCTTTTTCATCCTATGTCGTGTGTTGATTAAACACAATCTGAGGTGTGCATCCAACTTGGCTTCTTTACTTTGAGCACATCTTCCTTGAGCTAGTGACCTTGAACCTTTATCTTTGAATGAAATCCACTTCTAGTTCAAGTCACCGTCTTCACAATAAGATTCTAGAAAGATTGATACTTGCCAACATGAACACCACACATGACCAAGATTCTTCAAGTTGAACCCAAAGAACGTTTCGTCACCCTAGCATTGGTTCCTTGGCACAACCACAATTGCCCTTCTCCAAGCTTAGTACCTAGAAACCCATTCCCGAATTCCAACTCTTCATCCTTGCATCACATATAGCTTCATGTAGGCTTGTATCACATTTAACTTACAATGAAATCCATTTTGATCCTCAAGCTATTTTTCTTCTTCTAATGAATAATGCTTCTCAATGTGAAATTCTCCTTGTCTCTTAGAATTCTTGGACTTAATCATTATCGGTTTCCTTGCTCATGCCAAGCCTTTGCTTACATAGCCTCTAGAAACTCGCCTTTCGTTCCCATCCATTTATCCTCGAGAGCCCTCTTGAACTCACATTGATTTTGCCATTACAATGAACACCATTTCTTTCATGCTTGCTTGATCATCAACTATCTCATACATTCCTTATGACAAGTTTCTCCAATTGTGAGACTATGCCTAAGCATACACCTTTGTCTCATTCACAATACCTTGGCTTGTCATTTTGAATTCCACTTACATCAACAAGCTTCATTTGGATATACGAATAAATTTTTTATCGTTGATACATATCCCAATTTCCATGGTAGCTGTTGCTTGTTAATACTCTCATACTAGAACATGTTATTCATCTTGTCATATGAGCATATGTCTTGAATCTTGATTCATTCCATCACATAGATTACAATTATGATAATCAATTCCTGCTCATATACTCAACAAGATAGTTAGTCCTTTAATCGTGGTGTCAATCAATCCACCAAAACACACTAGGGGCCGAGATGCACTTTCAATCTCCCCCTGCCAGGCATTAAGTGTTAGAATATATTTGGTGGTTGTAGATATACATATAGTAGACTGCCATTTGTATACCAGCCGAGGTCTTAATGCAATACAATCCATCCAATTACAGAATTCAATTTTCTTGAATGGTATCACGATATTAGAATTTTAGATCCTAGGCTAAACCTTCTGCTACCACCAGCCATACCTCTATCTTATGCGCACCACCGATCGTCTCCCACGGCACTCATCAAGGGCCCCCCTCAACGGCGTTCTAGTGCGCTCCCAGGGAGATCACCCATGTTGACCTCCGCCGGGGACAACACCCTCTTCAATCTCTGCGATGGATCCCGTTAGTTCACCGCCCCCGCAGCATCCAGCAGTAGTAGATCACGAAGTACCTCGCCATCCGCCATAGAAGCCGTTGACAATGACCTCAACCCACGCTGTCATGGTGGAAGCTGCAGTCCATCCCACCCTGTGCTGCGGTGGTGGCCGCAGGGGCTCGGCGTGGTGCCTTCACCTTGTCGTCGGTAGAATACGTGGAGGTACCCCCGCCTGTTGCCCCGTTGGGCTGCGCCTCGGCCTTGCCACCCGAACCCCGCGTCGCAGAGGCCCCTTAGCCGCTCGTGGGATCTGCCGCCACTTCTTGCGGGGAGCCGCTCGCCCTGCCGGGACTGCCGCTGCTCCTAGCGGGATCTGCTGTCCCTCCTGATTGGGAGCCACCACCTCGGTGGGATTCACAACCTCCTGGTGGGATCTGCCTGCCTTGGCACCTCCGGCCTCCCTGGCAGGCTTCGCCCGGCCTTGCTCCACATCGCTGCTCGTCCAACCCCTTGACCTTTATGTCTTTTCCTCTCTCCTAGAGCCATGGCTATTTGACCGTGAGAGGAGAAAATAGATAAAAGAATGACGGGTTTCGCTACGCACACCCAGAGGTACTACACGATGGCGTTGACTTCACCGACACCCTTCCTCGTCTTCGGCTATGCAGCATGATGAGGCGCGCAGCACCCTAGGGGATGCCTGTCGCCACCCTTTTCACCGCTTCGTCCCCACGTCGACCTTCGCCGGCTCGTCGTCGCTTCCACCAATCAGGATTCCTGCCTCGTCGTCTCCTCGCCGACTGCAGTGTGTTGTTCCACGCACTGAACAGTGTTGTCACACCCTGCCTATGCCTCCTTCGACATTGTGTGCGACCTGTCTGATCAAACATTTGTGTGTGACTCCCAAGATCCCGTGCTGGTCGTCATCGAGTATTGCGCGCATCTTCTCTGAGCACAAGGGCTACCGCTGCTTCATCTTCTTAGGCTGCAGTGCCGCCGCCTATGGTCTTCATCGCCGCTACATCTTCCCCACCGCCGACCATGTCCATGACCTCGTCGATGACTATGTGTCGTTGCGTCCTGCCCGCTTGATCTTCATCAAGTTGTTTGAGTTCTTCGTCGTTTTCTTCGAGCACCGCCACCGTTACACACGGATCTTCCGGCCCCACCGTAGACCGTTCGTATACCCTCTCCGACTCGCTTTGTCTAGCACAACCTCATCGCCAGTGTTGCCATCTCATCCTCGACTAATTTGTCTACTCCAGCAACAACAGGCGTTGGCATCTTCTAGCCCACCTTCTTCTGCACCTACGACCACCATGGAGACCTTCTCTGCCGGTCCATCAGACAGCGGCGTATGGTTGTGTATCCTCCCTTGCACGCCCGGTAATAGCAACACCAGTGCGTGCTCATCGTCTCCAAAAAATTTGAAGAAAAATTACTAATACTCATTATTTGTAATCTAGTAACCTATAAAGTGTTGTATGGCATGTTTTTTTGGGTGAAATTTCAACTTCACTAAATTTAATTCAAAAATCAATTCATCATATAAATCCGGATTCAGTGCATACACAAAATTGTTCGCACATGCTCCCGTGACGTCCATGATGCAAGGAATTCGGGATGTGACTTCAATCCGTATGTCCTGCAAAAAACAAAAACTACTCCAAACTTTGCTGAGGGATCGTCTCCAAATGGTTTGGGCAAATGAAGGACAAAAGATTTCTAGCTTTAAAGTTGAGGGATCGTTTTTTAAAACCTCTAAGAGAGAAAAAATACTTGATTCCGTATGTGCTTGGTGTTGATATGTACAAACGTTGCAAGTTCTTTTTTTAATAAGTACAACCATTATAAGTCGAAGGGCAAAATGGCACATGGATGCCACCGCTCCGTCCAAAGTGGCTTCAATCCGATGGTTCGGATGCCACGCTCCGGCAGCACCAAAGTGATGCGCTCTTGGACAAATATCTATGATCTATTACCAAGTTAAAGATAGTGATTGAACATGTCCATTGCAAAAAACGGGGAAAGGAATTGAACCTAGTTATCAGGCTAGCATCGCATACAGCAGCCGCTACAAGCTTGCAAATGCAATGTAATCATTCTGCAATTATGCATGGAAAGTAGGGCAAAGATGATTCAGCATAGGTGAGAGACCGAAGCCGGCGACCAGAGGGGGGTGAATGGGAGCCGATCAAAATTTTTTCCGAAATTCAAACCGTCGGCCTATATCCCGAAAATCACCCAAGCCCTCAAGCGTTCTGACCAAAGTTTGGAATAGCTATGGAAAAACTAAACCAACACAAAAGGCCTTGAACGTGCGAGCGAAACCACGAAGCAAATCGGAAGCGAATCGGGAAAGCAGCAGACCTCTCTGCCTGGACTGGTCTGACCGGTGCACTTGACCGGTCTGACCGGTCGTGTCTGTCCAAAGACGAGCAGACCGGTCTGACCGGTCTTGCCTACCGGTCTGACCGGTGGCACCTAGAAAACCCCGAAAACTTTGATTCAAACGGTGAATCTCGACCAAAACGACCACGAACAACGATGAAACTTGGGGGATAGCTTCACCCCTACCCCGTGAACATATCCCCAAGAGATCTCGTCCTAAAGATCAAAGAATCTAGATAATTCGAGGAGAGATCAAGAAGGATTGGGGTTTTCTCAAAAAACTCAAGAACTTCAATTCTGAAAAGCTAGCAATTCCAGAAGGTTGGGCACGAGGCTAGAAGCACGGGAATCACTACAAAGAGCTCAAAGAACCGTCTCGATCATGTGCATCAAAAACAAAACGAAAATCCATCACAAAAGAGCACAAGAGGGACAGAATTGGATTGATTCAAAAGCCAAGAGGGCACAAGGAGGATAGGGCCTCCTTTCCCAATCAAATCCAATACAAAGTCTCACAAATCCATAATCAAATCCTACTCTAAAGAGAGGAACGGGGAGGGAGAGACAGAGGCGGCGGCCTGGGAGGAACAAAATGACCCACGAACAGAATACCCAGCCGCAACTAACCTAATACAAGTGAAGGGGTATTTATACCCGTGGCACCGGTCAGACCGGTACACTGGACCGGTCAGACCGGTTGGTTAGACCGGTTAGACCGGTTGGCCTGCAACACCCCCTGTACACGATCCCATCTAACGGCTGAGGTTCTTTCTTCGGAACAAAGTCTTCTCCACGATGCCGCCATCTTGATGAAGATCTGGTCCACGGTTTTGGAAGGTCCGTGAAACCCGGGTAGATGGCCGGTTTTGAGAAAACCGCTAAAACTCCTCACGCGGGAAGATTCCCGCGCTCCACTCCGTGGCCCTAGACGCCGTTCCCGCCTCGGCCTTCTAACGGCCCTAGACGCCGCCCGACGCCCGTCACCCTCCTCGCCCGCAGCGAGGCCCTAGACGCCGTCGACGCCCGTCGCCTCCGTCAGTCCCGAGACCGACACCCGTGCCTCCACGACTTGGCGTCTTCAACCGCCGTCCGCCTGCTTGGTTTTGAGGCGTAAACCAAGAAACCCGCCATCCATCGCTGCTTGCGCCCTTGATTCAGGTGTGGACGCCACAGCTGCCGCCCGGCTTGAGCTCCGGTCCCGGCTGCCCTTCACCGCCGGATACCGCACGGTCCATCTGCCATAGCACCTCCACGGCAGCTCTCCGTCGACACTTGACGCCCGTGTACCTGCAATCCAAAGACCAAGCACACGGCGCAATCTCCACAGAGTCGCGACTACACCACGATTAGTCCACTCCACGTGTTGACCACCCGTCAGCACCTAACGCTCCACACGGGCACTGAAGATGGAAACACAAGAACATAAACAAAACGCACACACAGCGGTTAGCCTGACACAAACACAAGCCAAAATCAAGCTAACACGCCAAAACCTCCAAGTCATCACGACAATCACTCATCACAATATATGAGGTCAAGGTACTTGTCAACTTGACCTCTCAATCTCCCCCTTGATGAGTGCATTGTCGAAAAGATGACATGAAAGTAAGAACAACCCAAGCGAGTGCCCAAAAGCCAGATAAAAGTCAAGAACATGGCCACTCGACATGAGCAAGGATCTAGAAGACTCCACATAAAAACTGCTTGGCTCCCAAAGAAAAGGATCACAGCTCAACGCCGCCAAGGAGTCAAAGGAATTCTTCGAAAGACCCAAGAAGCAAGACACTCAAACCAATTTCGATAAGCGTTGTCAATCACTCATCACCAAGCAAACCAAGACATGGTTAGGAACATTTCTCCCCCTTGATGAGTGACTTGACACGAATCAAGCACAAAGAAATGGTTTGAAATGCAAAAACCCGAAAATCTCATCCAAATGATCAAAAGCCAACGAAAAGTCAAGAAGGATCACACGGAATGAGACAAACCAAAGCCAAAAATCGGTCCCCATAGACATGGGCAACGGCTCTACGCAACCGATCAACAAAGCATGACCCCTCAAGAAAGAGGTAGGGCTCAACACAGTCATGCAATGGCAAAGCACCGGTTCCTCCAGAAAGAGGCAAAGGCTCAACACAACTGATGCAAGAGCATGCAAAAGCTCAAACTCCCCCAAAATGCTTAACCTCTCACAATATGCACAACTCCCCATGAATGCAGCACTCAATCTGTCAACTCCCCCTGGATAAATGCTCAACCTGAATGCCTACTTCCCCTCAAAGCATGCTATGCAATGAATGCTGTGCAGAGGGTGTACGTGAAACATTCAGGCATACAAAGATATGATCATCGAGTGACAGGCATGTGTGCTTCATAAGCAGGAACTGAATCTAGCTCAACAGGATATATCAATCAAGTCTAGAGCTAGCAAGTTCAGTTCAGCAAAATATAAAAGCATCACCCATGATCTAGCAAGAGCAAGTAGGAGAAAGAAAGCAATGCTAGTCAAACTCATACAAGGTGATCCAAGGCAGCCATTATATTTTATCATGAATTAATTCTGCATATCAAAACTTATCAAGCAAGTGATTTTGCCAGGGGTTGAAAGCTTGTCATGCTTTACTTAGCAACGAGGCCAAGCCTATGCCAAAGGTAGTCAGAAGTTTAAGGCACTCGCTTCAGTCATGCACAGCCTTGCCCGGGTTCTCACTAGTGCTATGTGAGCCGTCCCGAAAGCTCGATCAGTGCGACAAGCAATCCCACCTGGATCTTTTCATTCCATTTCAGACATATTTTGAACAAATTTAACAATTTTAGCTCATGTCAAAGAATACAAGCCACACTAGCATGAATGAGATAGCAAAGCACATCAATACATCATATCATGCTAGTAGCCAAGACAGGGTGACCATGTTTTCAGATTTTCAAATCAAAAAGCTTAACTCAGATGATATGACATATACTGTGGAGCAAGCTATACATGATCAAGTATAAGAAACTACACTAGCAAGCACTAGAAGATCATAACAGTGTATACAAGAATGCAAGTGCAGTGAAGCAATGCAAAATGCAAACATGTACAATGCATATGCACAATGCAACTAACCAAGCTAAAACTAAGAGAAAGACAAAGACAAGCCAAAAGCTAAGCAAATGAAGCACTCAGCAAATACATAGGCTCAAAGACACACAGGACTAGACCAAAATAGATCCAACTGAGTACCACGAAAAAGGTAACAATCAGAAAACCACAAGTCTATCCTGGGAAGAAATCGTACAACTCAAACACTTACATACCTTGATGAAGATCCCGCTGGACCTAGAGCATAGCAAGCTCGAGGTCACCTCCCCTGCGTCCTCAGCGGGTCCACCTCCTGTTCGACCAAATCCATGTAGTCGAAGTAGGAAGGGGATGGAGCCTGCAGCCTGCGCAGTAACTCCAGACCATCATCAGCACCTGAGGTAGAGCTCCCCCTCAACAAGTGATACCTAGCATAAGAGAAGCTAGGATACAAGGAAATAGCAAACACCAAAGATCCAGAGCAAAAAATCAAGCATATCGTTAGGTGTTAGTCAAGCTACATGCAAGGGTATACCAAAAGACACTCTAGAACATATCAAGACAAAAGATATCCCTAGGATAATCTAAAGGCACTCAACAGTATGAACCACTGTAGCAAGACGATATGAAGGAGATACTTGAGCTAGCCACCAGAACTAAGGAGCAAAATCTACACAAACAGAGAATGTACAAAGAACTCAAAGGACAAACTCAAATATACACAGGATACAAAAACCACCATGGGCTATCCATCAGCCTTGGAGAACCATCAAGTCTTGATCAAACCTGCATGAGACCAAGATCCATGGAGCACTTGTTCTCCAAGCCACCAACCTGCATCACCAACGAGACATAGGAAGAGCAAACGTCTCGACACTGGGGTTAGCAAAGTGAGAAGCAAACCAGTGATGAGCCATTTGCTCTACAGAAGGGTAAGCAAAGTCAGGCAAAACGTATCCCCTGTCCCGTCTACCGCAAGGCTAACGAACACCACCGCGAGGAAAACGTGGTGCATCGTAACCTCCTCCAAAGCCTCGGTCCCGTGGTCCATTGCCGTACTGAAAACAACCAGGAGCACGGCCGGCAAAGCGACCACCCGTTGGAGCACGGTAACCACCACCGTCTCCCTGACCTCCACCTACACGGCGCGTGCTAGCATCTTGCCTACCACCACGCCGAGAAGGACCATGCACCCGAGCAGAGTACATGTCCGCGTTCCGTCTCTCCTGCTCACGTCTCACAGCCCGTTTCCTTCTGAAGCAAAACTCCTCCAGGTGACCTTCCCTGTCACAGTACTCGAAGTGGTACCTCACCTCACGCTTGGGAGGTAGAGGCCTAGCCTGCGGACAGGGAGGAGCAGCCCTCTTCTTCTGGGCAACCTGGGCTGTGGCAGCAGGGAGCGCATCGAGGGGATTCTTCAGCTCATTGGGCTTTGGAACCCAAACCTACTTCTGCGGAGGTGCTTTCGGTGGTTCTTTAAGCACACCATCCGCGGGGTCAACAAGCGAAGGCCGCGTGCTCGTACTAGCAGTGTTTCTAGCAGCCTTGCCGATCTTACCATACAACTTGTCAAAGTCTAACTTCGTGTATGTGTAACCGACCCCAAACCCATCACCACGCTTGAACTGCTTGATCATCATGCCCAACTGTGGCTCACTAGCAGAAACCCAATTAAGAATCGCCCTAAGATAGGTATTCCCATTCTCCAGGTTGGCTTTCTCTGCCGCAAGATTATCCAGATCAGCAATCAAACCAGGACAAACAGAGTAGTCAATAGGTGGGCTAGACTCTACCACCTTAGTCTTCCCAAAAGACTTGATCAAAGCGTTCTTCTCATCTAGCTCCGACCTAAGCGTGGGACAAAGCTTACAAGCACCAAGCAAAACTAGCCTAGACTTCATCTCCTCTAGCTCGCACGCAACAGTAGCAAACTTGGACTGCAACGAAGCTAGATCGGACTTAAAGATAGGACACTCATCACATTCAAGCACATCACTAACAATAGGAGCGTCCTTAACCAGTTCTAGTTCATGCTTGGCCCTAGCGAGCTCATGAGACACGTTAGAAAGCAAACTCTTAGCAACATCTAAGTTCGCGACGTTCTCATCATGCTTGGCACGGAGAGCAACAATATTATTCATGTGAGATATGCAGCCAGCGCACTCATCCTCACTAGATTTCTCCCTAGCACAAGCCAGCTCAGCCCTAAGCTTTCTACGCTCTCTAGCTGCTTCCTTAAGCAGCCTTTTCTGGTTGTCGAGAGTGGCGTACAACTCCCTAACCTCTGTATCTAGCAGGTCGATCGTGGAGTTTACCTCTGAATCACTCTCGGATACAGGAGAAGAGTCGGCGTGCGTCGGTGTAGCATGTCCACCTGAAGACGCACGAGCACCATCGGCTTTACCTGCCATGGTCCAGAAACCCTTGCGCCGACCGGCCGCCAAGCAAAGGCCGATGAAGCCGGTGGCTTCCTTGTCCCGCTTCTTCTTCTTCTTGTCGTCGTCGTCGGAGGTCGGTGAAGAAGAGCGGTCGGTGTCGGAGCTCTTGTCGAGGTCGCTGAGCTGCGCCAGGAAGGCCTTCTCCCGCTTCTTGGCCTTGTACTGGAAGCGCTTCTTTAGCGACTCCTTGTCAAAGCATCCTCCCCGGTCTCTACTGCGGTGCTTGTGGCGCCGACGCTCCTTGTTGGAGCCTCCCTCGTCGCAGTCGCGGTGGCGGTAGTAGTCGAAGGAGTTGTTCTGGCCACCGCCGGACTTCTTGGGGCACTCGGCGATGAAGTGGTTCAGGTCACCGCAGTTGTAGCACCCGGGATTCTTCTTCCTCTGCCTGTTGTGGTAGACGCGCTGGAACTTGCTGTTGAGGAGGCACAAGTCGTCGTCGCCCAGCGTCTCCAGCTGCTCATCTGAAACAGAAGGCAAAGAGGCAAGAAAAAAGCCAAGAGCAGAGTTAGCGTTAGAGCTCGTTCCACCTGGGCCAGTCACAAGAGCGACACTCTTGGAAGGAGGGGCACCATTGAGCTTGGCTCGTGTCAGGTTATCCACCTCCGTGGCCTTGAGCTTGCTGAAAAGCTCGTTTACCGTCAGAGTCTCATAGCCAGCAGACTCAATGATGGTGTTCACCTTGAGATCCCACACAGAGCGGTCAAGTGCGTAGAGCAACTTGAGGGCCTTCTCGTGCTCTGTGTACACAAGGGAATCAGCAGATCTGTTCACATTGACTTTGTTCACAATTAATTGAAAACGACTGAACATCAAGTCAATGCTCTCACCCGGCTCCTGTGTGAAGTTCTCGTACTCACGTCGGTGAGTTTCGAACAGTCTGGCCTTGACCTGAGGTGTGCCCTCGTGGTAGTTCTCAAGGCACGTCCAAATCTTATGGGCTTCCTGAAAACCCTGGACGCGTGAGAACTCCGCACGAGAAACGCCAGTGAACAGGGCATTGACAGCCCTGGCGTTAGCCTCGTGCTCAGTCACTTGAAGAGGAGTGACCCGAGCGGCAAGCACCACGTAAGCCTGATTTTTGGTAATATCCTAGACCTCGGCTCCCATGCTCTGTAAGAAGGCTCTCATGCGAACCTTCCAGTAGGCATAGTCTTCGCCGGAAAACACCGGGATCTTCCCAAAACTCGCCATGGTCGCCAAGTGGTTTTTGAACCGGTTAAGGTACTGAAAACCTCAACCAAGCTCTGATACCAATTGAGGGACCGAAGCCGGCGACCAGAGGGGGGGTGAATGGGAGCCGATCAAAATTTCTTCCGAAATTCAAACCGTCGGCCTATGTCCCGAAAATCACCCAAGACCAAAGTTTGGAATAGCTATGGAAAAGCTAAACCAACACAAAAGGCCTCGAACGTGTGAGCGAAACCACGAAGCAAATCGGAAGCGAATCGGGAAAACAGCAGACCTCTCTGCCTGGACCGGTCTGACCGGTGCACTGGACCGGTCTGACCGGTCGTGTCTGTCCAAAGGCGAGCAGACCGGTCTGACCGGTCTTGCCTACCGGTCTGACCGGTGGCACCCAGAAAACCCCGAAAACTTTAATTCAAACGGTGAATCTCGACCAAAACGACCACGAACAACGATGAAACTTGGGGGATAGCTTCACCCCTACCCCGTGAACATATCCCCAAGAGATCTCGTCCTAAAGATCAAAGAATCTTGATAATTCGAGGAGAGATCAAGAAGGATTGGGGTTTTCTCAAAAACTCAAGAACTTCAATTCTGAAAAGCTAGCAATTCCAGAAGGTTGGGCACGAGGCTAGAAGCACGAGAATCACTACAAAGAGCTCAAAGAACCGTCTCTATCATGTGCATCAAAAACGAAATGAAAATCCATCACAAAAGAGCACAAGAGGGACGGAATTGAATTGATTCAAAAGTCCAGAGGGCACAAGGAGGATAGGGCCTCCTTTCCCAATGAAATCCAATACAAAGTCTCACAAATCCATAATCAAATCCTACTCTAAAGAGAGGAACGGGGAGGGAGAGACAGAGGCGGCGGCCTGGGAGGAACAAAATGACCCACGAACAGAATACCCAGCCGCAACTAACCTAATACAAATGAAGGGGTATTTATACCCGCGGCACCGGTCAGACCGGTACACTGGACCGGTCAGACCGGTTGGTTAGACCGGTCAGACCGGTGCCAGGGACCGGTCAGACCGGTTGGCCTGCAACACCCCCTGTACACGATCCCATCTGACGGCTGAGGTTCTTTCTTCGGAACGAAGTCTTTTCCACGATGCCGCCATCTTGATGAAGATCTGGTCCACGGTTTTGGAAGGTCCGTGAAACCCGAGTAGATGGCCGGTTTTGAGAAAACCGCCAAAACTCCTCGCGCGGGAAGATTCCCGCCTCCACGCCGTGGCCCTAGACGCCGTTCCCGCCTCGGCCTTCTAACGACCCTAGACGCCGCCCGACGCCCGTCACCTCCTCGCCCGCAGCGAGGCCCTAGACGCCGTCGACGCCCGTCGCCTCCGTCAGTCCCAAGACCGACGTCCGTGCCTCCACGACTTGGCGTCTTCAACCGCCGTCCGCCTGCTTGGTTTTGAGGCGTAAACGAAGAAACCCGCCATCCGTCGCTGCTTGCGCCCTTGATTCAGGAGTGGACGCCACAGCTGCCGCCCGGCCTGAGCTTCGGTCCCGGCTGCCCTTCACCGCCGTCCACCGCACGGTCCATCGGCCACAGCACCTCCACGGCAGCTCTCCGTCGACACTTGACGTCCGTGTACCTGCAATCCAAAGACCAAGCACACGACGCAATCTCCACAGAGTCGCGACTACACCACGGTTAGTCTACTCCACGTGTTGACCATCCGTCAACACCTAACGCTCCACACGGGCACTGAAGAAGGAAACACAAGAACATAAACAAAACGCACACACAGCGGTTAGCCTGACACAAACACAAGCCAAAATCAAGCTAACACGCCAAAACCTCCAAGTCATCACGATAATCACTCATCACAATATATGAGGTCAAGGTACTTGTCAACATGACCTCTCAATAGGACTCCTACAATAGATTGTCTTTCAAGATGTTATAGTAATTGCTCAAATAACTTAATTTATGTATAGAGGAAAAAATATATAATGGATTGTCTTTCGAGCTCTTGTAATAACTGACCATCGCTTAATTTATGTATAAAAAATATACTCCATTCTCTTTTGATAGTCCTATTTTCAAAATTAAATTATTCTCTTTTGATTGTCCTATTTAAGCTGAGATCTAAGGAATAGTAGAGATGACTGCTCGATTTCAGTGCAGAGTAAGTTTTCTAGAAAAAAGATTGGTATATATATAGATAACATCGAAATCGAGGAGTTATAATTAATGAGATTATAAGCAAAGTCCTTCTACTTGGTCATTGCACCAAGATGAAATAGAACTATCATCTGTAAATGGAAAGAGTATATTGCAAGTTGTGTGGTAGCCACAACTTGTGCAATGGTGAGAAGATAATCACAATCTTTACGAGATGGTTATTTCACAAAACACCCACCTCGTTATCCCCCCCCCCCCCCAAACAAAAATTCTATGTCAAACTGTACCTGACAAACATTGACAATCAATAAGATCGCTGATCCGGACATGTACCAATATGCTTATAATTATAATCCATTTTACTCTTGCAGCGGCATATTGTACTCGTGTGATCACTTGTCCCCCACGGAATATAATGCCAAACCAATTAGCCATACAAATCAGATATAGATCTTCCAACGGCTAAATTCTTAACTAAATTTATGAGAATCCATGATCAGATCCTAATGCAAATGCCACCAAGTTAGGCATATATGCTTCGGCTAAAAAGCTAGTCATATTAATAAGGAGGGATCAAAGTTTCTACGTACAGGTCTGAAATGCACAGGCACTGTCAGACAGTCAATCTGCAACCACACAGAAGCTACATTATCCCATAGTGTCTGCTGCTCCCTGCTAGATAAGTTCTATATGTACAAGATACAGGTGAAAGTTAACTCATGGATTGACATCTTGCTCCCGGCGCCAAGCGTTCTCCATCCTTGAAGGCCACCATCTTGCAACTTTGATATCAGCCCCTAAAAGGTTCACAAGACAAACATGCAGTTGATATGGTCAGTGGTTCAAACAGGAAACAAGGTCCTGATTTTGATAAGAAATATATGATATATGATGCGGCCCTAGTATGGATTAATTCTGCATTATCCTTTGCTAACTATTGCATGGTGTGTATTTAGGTGCCAGATAAAATCAAAGCTTGTGCCCAATAAATTCCTTATTCCAGAAGACAGCTAGTTCCGATCCAGTGGCTGCTGTCTTAAATTTTTTTGTAGCCTTCAGATTTAATTTGGAGGTTTTATGGAACTTTGGCTGTGACTGTGACACCCTTAGCATGTATGACCACACGTGATCTGCACCAACCTGAACACAATGATGTGAAAGCAGCAAAGGTATATACAGCTAACCAACTTCACTTCCTTTATGCATGTATAGCACCATTTTGTTGATATAAAGCTATGTTACACGGATACTGGTACGGGTATCGGATACGATACGTATCGGATACGCGGATACGCACTTTCCCAAAAAACACTAATACGGGGATACGGCTAGGATAATTAATAATTACACATAAATATCACATAGATATTCAGCAAGTGAGATTTTACTCTTGAGTAACTTCACCTATACTCAGATGTGCAATACTTGCATGTCCATATAACATTACCTCTATAACTAGCCTTCTCTAAAAGCACAACTGATTCCACAAGAGGTTCTTCAGTTGCTGCTCATCTAGTTCTATTGCAGCAAGTTCATCATTTTGTATCATCTCTTACTACCAAAACAACATTTGGGTGGGCTGATTACTGCTTTGGGCTGTATCCCATCTGGCCCAAAAGTATCGGATACGCGTATCCAAGCAAATACGCATCCGTTTTTTCAGGATACAGCTAGAAACGTATCCGAGGCGTATCCGGGGCGTATCCGTATCCGATACGTATCGGATACGGATACGCCACCTCCTAGGAGTATCCGCGTAACAGAGATATAAAGTTCCAAAGCTCAACTGTTGTTCTTACAGAAATAAAGATAATATTTAAACCTAGAGCGTGTTCACAAAAATGGATAGGTCATGTCAAGCGCATACAATATTACTATCAGCTAAAACTTCACTCCGGGGAAAGTAAAAACTAGTAACAGTAACTGTGTCTGCTGTACCAAATTAAAAAAGCAAGAGAGAGTTCAGTCAGAACCATTACCAGTTAGGGCCCACATCCCATCTATTTGGCCGCATCCTCGTAGAAGGCAAGGTTTCTGCAGGATTTGGTGCATCCTTTTGTGGGATAATTGCTAGCCTTTGTCCATCTGAAAGCATTTCTTCGTCCTCTGATTCACTATCTGTATCGGACTCTTCGCTGATCCATCCATAGCAGGGAAGCCTTGCAGGAGCAGCTCTTGTAGCTGGAGGTAGTGGCAGTACATGCTCCTGGGGAGGCAAACTATTGGTAGAAGCTTGCTGTTCAAGGGTTGGCTGAGATTCAGTTGGTGCCTCACTATGCACTGCTTGTGACACTTCCATATCATTTTCTGGTGTTGCCTTGTCTACCACTGCTGCTTCTTGTTTCTGTATAGAAAGTCAGTCCAATTAAAATCTGACTGGACAGCAACATAAAACCCAAGTAGCGACTTAGTCAGGATGAGCAACTATGTTAATTCTTGTTAAGATCTCTGATGTGCTTTTGTGCCTAAATTATGCTGAGAACTTCACAGTGTTGTTTACACAGTTCCTAGGCCAGTGGTGGCATTTTAAGATCACACAAAATGATGCTAGAAGACCACACTATCCAATTATCCAGGGCTCTATCAATTCCAATACAATATGTTTCAGTGGATCAATGCTGCAACTTTACATGCTCTGGATTAAGAGAGTATGCACAACTATGGTATAAAATTCAGGCAGAACACAGACACAGGTGAGGAAGGGAGTTCACCTCCAGCTGCTCCTGTTCTTCCAGGAGCTTGTCAAGCACAACACGGTATGATCCATCCTCCAGCAACAGCCAGCCATCCCTCCCGTACAGCTGAATCATTGAAACATTGTCAACAGAACTAATAGTAGTATTCCTTAGTCCTCAATCAAACACTTGTCAGCAAAGAAAAGAAATTCCTCAATTAAACAGACATTCACTTTTCCAAAACTTTAAGAATCAATTGAGCAGTTCTCGAAACATAAAAAAAGGTGTCAACGTTGCTAAATTCCTCAACCCCAAATTGAATAAAAAAATGTTAAACCAGCTCTCTCTCTCTCTCCCGTAGGACGAAATCAAGGTAGTTTCTTTGCTAGAAGCAAAATTTTCAGTTGCATCTACAATCTGATCCACTGTGCTAGATGATCCAGCAGCGCAACGATAGACCCACCAAAAAAGAAATACAAGGGAACCAACGAAGCAAAATCTCGGCCGCCCTGTGGGTTCTTGGAGCAGGGAAAAGGGCACAAAAATTTAAACTGCGGCGCGTCCATCCGCAACGAAATTGCAAGAATCCAGGATGCATGTAACAATCTTGGGAGAGAAGGAGGCGGGTTTTTCGTTTCCATCGTTGGAGGTGCCTAGTAAAGGAGGAAAGCAAGGATGCACGACAACAAGATCACAGAGTACTGGCTCCCATGGATTACAAAGATCATGAACCAGCACATACAAGGTAGTGGATTACAAGATGCAAAGAAAAAAAAGGATTCTTGGAAGGAGAGCAAGCAGCTACCTGTAGGAGGTCGTTGACGGTCTTGCGGATTTGGGTCCTAGGGAAGCCGTACTGAGCAAGGTTGTCAATGATGCCGTCGATCCGCCCCTCCTTTTTCTTGGGCCTTCGCCGCCCCATCGCCTCCGCCGCTGCGCTGCACTGCGCTCCTCCCTTGAGACGATGTGTCCTCCGCTGTGATTGAAGGCAGTGGCGAATCTATATCGCCGATGTGCGCGCGCCTCCAGCCGCTAGCTCCTAGCAGTAGCAGCTCGTAGCAGTCCTGGCTCGTAACAGCGCTGCCCGGCTGCCGCTCGCCGGCAGCCGGCCGCCTGCCCCAAGGCCCCAAACCCTAGGCGAGTCGTGAGCAGGTTGTGAGGGAGCGAGAGCGGTCACAGCCGAACGAGGCTGATTGATTGGGGAGTGCTGACTCTGCTGACGCTTCAGATGCCAAAAAAAAAATTTGGGCCATTTCTTAGGGTGGGCCGGCCCACCCTCTAGATCCGCTCAGCTGCCTCTGAATTCGTCCCATCGGTTAGCTACAGTCTCTAGCAGCGACTCAGCGGCGATTTGCATTCCCCCGCCGATTCGGCCTCCTCCTCGCCTCTGGCACCCTCGCCGGCGTTGGAAGAGGAGGAGATTTGGCCGAATCGGCGGAGGATCTATACAATCCCTACTGAATAGTATAGCTAGGTAATAGGTTATGTTACCGGCGGTGGTATTTCTTTGCATGCTGGTTCTTTTGTTCCTCAGGGCTGGCGCTGGAGTTTGTGGCGGCGGCAGGGTTAAAAAAACTGTTGGGAACCGGTCCGGTTTGACCGGTTACCGGTCAAATCGGTCCGAGCCGGTTACGGTTTGGGCCGGTATCAAACCGGCCCCAATTCAAAATTCAAATTTGAATTCAAAAAAATAAAAAATTCTCAAAAATTCCTAAAAATACTTTAAGGTGCGACGAATCTAATGGTGTCAAATTTTCTCAAAAATTCGTTCATTTAGTATAGTTTGCGGACATTTGAAGTTAAATCAAAAAAGAAAAAGAAAAAAAGGGACGCCCCAGTTAAGGCCCATCGGATTTTTTGGTTAAAACACTAGTAACCGATCAGACCGGACTGGTAAACCGGTCAAACCAGACGGTATACCAGTCGGAACCGGTTACACATGCGTTTTTGAATTTGGTTTTGAATTCAACCGGTTTCCATCGGTTTCCGGTCAAACCGGTCCGGTAAACCGCTACCGGAGGGCGGCGGTTTGACTGGACCGGTCGGGAAAAAAAAACCCTGGGCGACGGTGGAGTTGGCGGTTACCTCATCATCACTGGTGCCTTCTTCTTCAGCGGTGGTCCTTTGAGGATAGATTGTCCTTGGGCGTCGATGAGTTGCCGTCCAAGTTGTTGTTCCCTCCATGGTGGTGAGGTGGAGAAAGGCGGCGGTGTCGCCTGTTTCTCTATCGATCCATCTCGGAGGTTTGTTATTCTCTTTAGTTCTGCTTCGTCGTTGTCTGGGCGAGGGTCGCTTGCAGTGCTTGAGGCGTCTGAGCCTGCATTCTCGGCGAAGTTATGGCCATCGGCCATCAAGCCTTTCTGGAGCGTTCATCGATTTACACGCACACCTTGTGTTGTGCTGACTCATGGAGCATCAAAAAAGGAAGCTTCTTCGTTGAGGTGGGTTCCGGCTTCAAGCTGCAACCTCGGCGTTGGTCTCGACGTCGGGGGGTGGCTCTGGGCTCTGGTGATGAAGACAATGAAGACAACCGGGAGTTCTTTACAAGGACTAGGATGTAATTTTTATTTTCTTCAGATGTGTCTTTGTAAAGATGTTTATGTAATTCTTAATACGAATCAATAAAATCCTTCCTGGTTTTTCTCAAAAAAAAAAAAAAGAATTCGTCCCATCGGTTGTTCACTTCTTTGTCTTGTACCTTGTACAATATGTGTGCATGTTTTGGCTTTCGATGCAGTTCGAAGATTAGTGCAAAACCCTAACATCACAAAATACGAGATGCTATCCGCAAGGTAAAATACGTATATCATCCCTTTAGTTCAGTCCCATTTAAAAAACGAGCTGCACTATATGCATGGTTTTCTGTTTTGGAGCATACGCATTCAACGCAAGCACGTATACATACATGCGTTCCAAAACATGGACCCCAAAAAAAAAAAGCAATCCAGCTGGTAAAACGTCACTGTGAAATTGTTTTTACTTCGGCAATTCCAATCTGTCCTGAAAACTTTTTATCTTTAGAGAGAGGGGCACTATACCACAGCCCCAATATACAGGGGCGAAGCCAGAAAAAATGGCACCGGGGTCGGAACAAACTTACAATACCAACTTGAAAATATAATGTCATGCACAATGTCGATAATTGATGAAATTACAAAGGGCAAGGGCATGTTGTGACAAATACAAAATAAATTTTCATCCTTTCACAGTAGTAGCTGCCTTGTCTTGTTTCTTCTTTCTGCGGCTACGATCCTCCATCTTGTTAAAGCTATCTATCACATCATCAATTGGAATTTTGGCTAGAAATCCTTGTTCCACAAAGCATATGATACAATCGTTCATAAATTCATCGCCAATACGATTTCGTAATATTGTCTTCACAATTTTCATTGCTGAAAAACATCTCTCGACCGATACAGTGGCAATAGGAAGAACTAGTACTAGCTTGAGAAGCCGGTAGACCAAAAAAAATTAAGATTCTTTTGAGTATGCACCATCAACCTAGCAAGCTCAGAAATAGTATTCAAATTGGCAAATCTTTCATCAGCTCGCACATTATCAATGTAAATCAGAAGCTCGCGACCAAGATCCTTCAGTTGTGTTGAATTGAAATCATCAGGGTATGACTTAGCCAATTTCATCAAGCTCTCAAATTTGAATGCCTCACAAGAATTCTTAGGGTTGAAAGCAGCAATCTGAGTAAGCAGTTTAGAATTAACCTCATTGAATCGTCACTAAACTCTGCAAGTTGCAAGTCAATAATTGGGTTCAAACAATCATATCTGTAGTGTTGATAGTTGCTGCAATTGGTCTTTTTTCTTGGATTATGACGATCGATGTAGTCCTCCTCCATATCCAACTTAGGAATACCGTGTTCTTCGCAAAAGGAGTACACAGTCTCCAATAGAGAATCCCAGCCAAAATCTCTAATTTGCTGAAATTTTTGTTTGGTTAACTTCACCTCTAACATGGCCTCCAAGATATCTTGATCTTTCCTTTGCAATGACAGTGATAAAGAATTTGCATGTCCCAAAATAAGCAACATTAACTGCAAGTGGAACACAAAATCAAAATCTTTGAGATAGGTCATGAGACCACGAGCTTGACGTCTTTTTGCATCATTTGGGCATTATTTTTCAACATACTGAAGCACTTCAATAACTTCAGGGTACAGATTGCTAAGGCTCTTGAGAGTTTTATAGTGAGAACCCCAGCGTGTCTCCAGCTCTTTGAAGGGACTGCTCTTGATTTAATCCAGTTCCACTATTTAGTTGTCCACTGCCTATGGCTTTTTTCACTCTCTTGTTGACTTTCCCGAATCATATCTTTACGTTTGCAAGAAGCTCCCGCCACAGTTAGCAATAGGGATACCATGTCAAAGAAATCACTAGCGTCATCATTCTTTTTAGCTACAGCGACGATGACTAACTAAAGCTGATGAGCAAAGCAATGTATATAATATGCTGAGCTGTTCTCTCTCATGATTAAAGCCCTCAAACCATTGAACTCACCTTTCATATTGTTGGCTCCATCATAACCTTGTCCTCTGACTTGGCTATAGCTCAATCCATACTTATTAAACACATAATCGATGTTAGATTTGAGACATGAAGCTGATGTTTCTTGCACATGAACCACAACAATGAGTCTCTCCTTTATCTCCCCGAGCATATCAACATAACGCAAAACAATAGCCATTTGTTCCTTACCAGAAACATCTGCTGATTCATCTACTAATATGCAAAAAACATCCCCTCCAATTTTTTCAATGATAGATTTCACTATGATCTGCAAAAAAAGGTAACATAACTAATTCACCAATGTGGACTATGAAAGATGACATAATTTGTGAAAAAATAATATCACCAGCTGCTGTTACCTCAGAAAAACAATTTGCAATGTCCTTTTGAATCCCTGGAACAATCATTTTACTATTTTTAGGAGCCTTACTTATAGCTTTCTTTACCATGTCATTTTCCTTTGCCAAAAGCTGTACCAACTCTCAAAAATTTCCTTTATTTGTAGACTCCTCTGATTCATCATGCCCACGAAAAGCTAAACCTTGATTCAACAAGTATCGGACAGCTTTAATTGAAGTTCTCAACCGAATCAATTGCTGCTCTTTCGTGATATTACTAAGCTTGTTCAATTGAGCACCAATTGATTGGCCGGGCTTCAGCAAATTTTCACATCGTTTCACAGCTGTATTATGAAAACTATCAAGACTTGGTGCCTACATGATCTCGAAGCCTCTCAGATTTGTTCCAGCCATCTCAGCCATCAATTACAAATGCATCATTCCCACCTTGGCCCTTGTGGGAGTCTCTAAATAAGTAGCAGTAGAAACAAAAACACTTATCCACCTTTTCACTA
Source organism: Panicum virgatum (assembly GCF_016808335.1). NCBI lineage: Eukaryota > Viridiplantae > Streptophyta > Magnoliopsida > Poales > Poaceae > Panicum > Panicum virgatum. Next base: position 14,313,564 of record NC_053153.1, on the reverse strand, counting down.
TACTCTAGCCAATTGTATGTAGTGAACCATGTAGGTTGACATCGACGTGGATGACCGGCTATCATTGTTTTTGGAAACTTAAAACTAGGTTGTGGTTTAAAAGGGCCTTTAATCAGATACTTTCATCTTACATCATCTTGTAGTGTTTGGCCTATGTAATCTGATATTCTCCTTCTGTTTGCTGGATCATATGGAAGCTCATCAAACTTTACCTCATGACGTGCGATTCGTGAAGAATGATGAGTAGAATGATTGGTGTTTAATGCATCACCATCTCTTCTTGAAGTGCCTCTATCAGGACTGTCATCAGCAGCAGCTGTGGGTGATTTCCTTTTCAAGAATCGTTCCAACGAACATTGATTTCCTACCAAATTAGTTAACCGTCAACATAATTAAATACTAAATTAGATACTGAATGCAAAAAAGTATCTAATTTGCACCTTTTCTTACCTGATATTTTGTTGGATTGTTGGAACCAGGAGTAGAACTATCGAAGAAAGTTTTTCCCCAGAATGCAAGCAAGAAAACTTTCTGTTTGATTATGCTTTCCCATCACATTGCTGAAACAAAAATTAAAAATATAAAAACCTAATATCCCAATTTCCAAAGAGCCCAAAAGAAAAACCCTAATAATCAACTAATCAAGTAAGGAGGGACCAGATTATCAATTGAGTAGCAGATGGGTTTACCTCCTCCAAGGTTGGCTCCAATCATGATTCATGGCCGAGCGGATGCACGAGCATAGGGCGATTTGGCCAGTTGGCCTTGATTGAGTCGGCGCAAGAGAGAAGAGGAATAGTCGCAGAGAAAAGAGGAAGAGTCGCTGTCAGGTTGTAGATTGATTTTTCTGGGTGTGATCGTTTTCTTCTTGTTGCCTCTGTGCTGCCCGATGGACCCTAATGGCCTGATATGCCTCTGCCCTCTTGGGCCAAGTTTTACATGCTAATGTACATTGGCTTGGGCCAATTTATGGTCATGGACGTGCATATTTTGCTCTGCAACTTGCAACGAGATGCTACGGTGCTACCTGGACTAGGCTTACCGGGGTCTTGTTGATTTTTTACCGGGGTCCTACACGGTGAAAAATTGCTGGGTACTAAGAGTTTCACGGAAGTCGTCGGGGTCGGCGGACCCCGACGCGACCACGCAGCTCCGCCCCTGCCAAAATACCAACTGATGGTTGGTTGGTAAAAGCCGTTGTACCGACGGACAATCAGTCGGTATAGATATATGCCAACACCACGTAGCTGTCGTTGTAAGTGACCGACTGACATCTCTTTACCGACTGATCATTTGACGCTACATGGATCTCTTTACCGACTGATCATTTGACGCTACATGGAGTTTTTAGCGACCAATGGTTCGACGAGATAGTTTATATGAATTAAAAAAATAATCTGTAACAAATTAGTGCAAATGTGACATTGAGTTTCAAATATCCAATGTATCCATCATAAATCCAAAGTTATTATCAGTGCATGAGCTTTCATCTTGAGATACATTGAACATAAGAATATGGATATTGATTCAATAGGAGCATATAAACATTGAGATCGATCATCCATACAAGTATTAGTTGTCCAACATTTTTCCAGAACTGCATATAACAAGGGTTCCTTATCAGCTAGGAGGTACAAGCAGACAGGCAAATTTTCTACCATACTCAACATTAAATGGTGCTTACCACAGCTCAAGAACACCAAAAGACTTGACTGCAGAAAAGACCAAGCCTAGGACACAACCCAAAAATCTAAATACCAGTAACAAAGCTGAGCACTTCACTCCTTTTAACATATCATCTTCTGGATCATTGTTTTATCTCTAGGAAGGTCAGAACAAAACACAACTTCCATGAGTACTTTGAACGGCTTGATGTTGATCATCAAGCAAACTACCTAGCATCTCCCGACATTGCCTGAAATCCAACACAAGCATGCCGATTTTCAGTTAAGATCCAAAGGTATACACAACACACATTATATGAATAAGTCATGAAAAAAATGAAAGAAATGATTATCTGTCATCTATGTGAAAGTTATGCAAAACTGTAAGGATCACCGGGGTGTCCGACCCTAGAGGGGGAGGGGGTGAATAGGGTCGCTAATCGTTTTTTGTCCTAAGGCTCAAACTACTTGCATAAGATAAACCTAACACGTCCTACACATGCTAGTTATGACTAAGGTTTATCTATGCTACTCTCTACTTACCCCTAAAAACTTGCAACCTATAGCCAATCCTAATCAAACTAACTAGGAAAGTAAAGGCATGCAAGATAGAGTAAATGCGGAAGCGTAATATGATAAGTAAAGAGGTAAGTGCAAGAGGGATGCAAACTCCCGAGTAGACACGGTCATGTAACGTGGTTCAGCACAAACGCATACGTCCACGGGACACCGAGGCTCTTCCGATCACGTCTTGCACTACGCCACCAAGGCGATGCCGGCAAGCAAAGGCAAGTGCCCACAAGACACTAAGTCTCGTGCACCGCCACCGCCTCTCTCGGTCACCCGGCCGAAATCCACTACGGAGCTTCTCCACCAAGGAGGGGGCCTCCTCTTCCCCCGCACAAAGTGACGTTGCCACTCCACACCAAGACGGAGGGTCACACGACGGATCACAAGTTGCTTGCCGCAGCAAGGCTTCTCTCAAGGGAGCTCTCGCAAGAACTAATCCCTATTACAAGCACTAAGCACTCTCACAAGTGTGCTTAAGCCTATATGATGTACAATGAAGTTCTAGGATGGTTGGAGATGATCTTTTACTCTTGTATGTTTGTATGGTCTCCAGCAACCTCAAATGACCCGGCCTTGGGGGTATATATAGGCAGCCCAAGTAAATATAGCCGTTGGAGAAAAGCTGCTAGAAAAACACTTAACGCTGGTTAATCCGACGTACCTCCAAAGCCATCACCAGTTCAACTGGTGTATGTAAACTGCCCACTTGAAAACTAGCCGTTGGCAATCAACCGGTGTATCGTCGGTTTAACCGATGTATCGTTGGTTTAACCGGTGAGTGTAACTCCTTAACGTTCCATGAAAAATCTCCTCTCTGGACAACTGAACCGATGAGATTGACCGGTGCATCATCGGTTCAACCGGTGTATGTATTTTCCTCGGTCTTCATCTGTCAATGCACCGACGTATGCAATTTCTTTAGCGTCGGTTAATCCGGTGTAAAACCCTAACCCGCAGACCTTCTCTGTGATTGCACCGGTGAGTTCATTTTGCCCTATGTCGGTTTAATCGATGATAGCAAAATGCCTCAATCCTTGTCCCTTGGACCGAAGAGCTTTCAGGGCGCTGCCCTGAGACCCGCGAGGGGCGGCCCTTCGGGCCTAGCTACGCCTATCTTCTCTTTGTCATCACTTGAACCTAAAAGCCTGGGAAAGTTCATCTTAACAATCGTATTAGTCCAAGTGTTGTGTGTGTCATCAATCGCCAAAACATTATATTGAAATATGGCATGAGAGGCCATTTTCGCTACAAAAACTGATCGCAAGAATAAAATATATGATGTAAGTTAAGTGCATTTGCTCTCCTAAATTTTCTTGAAGCCTCAAAAATGCACAAAGCATGTAGGAAATCTCTGTTCAGCTATAGTCCTTAACCTCATCTATACATTTTGATAGAATGACAAAAAGAAAGGAATACCAGTAGATACTTCCTACATGGTTAATCAAATACATTGAGATGAAAAGGAACTGTTCAACCTGTGCCTGACAAAAAAGATCCATTAGGAGGGAAGAAATAATTATTTTTTCTTCCCAAACTTGTCATAAAAGCTTCATCGACCATATATGCATCCACACTATGGGATTCAGCCTGTTCGTACATGTTATCAAGCATAAAAGGGCAAATAATAACCATTCAGATATATGCATATTGAAGGCCCAGAAAAATCACTATATGCTGCCTAATGATCTTTATTTACACCTAAAATTAATAAGATTCCAGGCTGACAGTCTTGTTTCAGAACAATGAAATCTTCCAAGAAAGAAAGATCCTAGGCTAATCCATACCTCACAAATGTATTGGCGACAAGCAATCGCTGCTACTGAATAACCTCACAAATATCCATCAAGAATTGCAATACCAGCCGGCCAATAATATCCAATAAAATCCCTTAAGCGTTGAAGCAGAAGGGAAGAGAAGCATACCTAGATTTGGGGCTGCAGCGAGAAGTGGGGCTGAGCCTGAAGCTCCAGCGCCAAAGGAGCTGCCGTGACATGGGACTCTGGCCTGGCGCGGAGAGATCGAGCGGCTCCAGCACACGGTGAGCTCGAGTTAATCTGCCGAGGTGGGTCTTGAGTAGATCCAGCGAGGTGTGCGCTCCAGGGGATGAGGTCGGAGTGGGGTGGTACCTTTCTTCAACGGGATGTAGTGGTGGCAGCATCCTGGTCAGTGAGGAAGTTGGGATGCGGCCAGCGTCTTGGTTGGTGTCGAAGTTGGGGATCTAGCGGCGATCTGGTCGGTGAGGCGGCGGTGGCATGCTCGGATCGGCATCGGGGAAGTTGCGCGGTCCGCGTCGGAGTTGCGGTGGCGGCCTGCTCAGATCGGCGTCGCGGAAGCCGCGTGGTCCACATCGGAGTGGCGCGACGGGCGATTCTGGAGGGGCAGCACGCTACTCTGGGAGTGGAGGGCTGCGAGGAGATTGGAGGAGTGAAGTTAGGGTACGAGAGAGACTCATGGGCAGAGTTGCGGGCTGACTGGGCCATGTTTGCGCATAATAGTGTGGGCTGTGATGTGAGCGGCCTGTTTAAACTATGCCGACTGATAGTTTGATGCAAATACCAGAAAATACCGACGGATGATGAGATGGGAAATCTAAATCTATATACCAACTGATGTTTGATCGAGAAAAGATGAATTGCCGACTGATAGTCTGTGAGATACCTTTACCAACCAACAGTCCATCGGTAGTTTCATACTTTTACCAACTCACATTAGACGGGATTGTGGGGTTGTGGTATAGTGGGGGAGAGACTAGTGCTCTCGACCTAGAGCGTCCGACTGGCATCATGGGAATGGACCCGGAACTCCAACCTTTTTTATGAAAAAACCCCTAGTTTTTAATACAACTAACACGTAACAACAAACAAGTTCCCATGGTACTTCCTCTTCTCGACTTCCGGTCATCCATATGTGTATGCATCAAACCATCATCAAACTAGGCGTATAGCCCGCACATTTGCGCGGCTAGTATTAAAAATTTAAAAATTGCATGTCGATGTATCCTTACTTAAAGATTATATTATTTTTACCATATGTCACATTGTTTATTATCGTAAATTATGTATTATTGTTGGTTAAAATAATTCAAATACGATCTACCTATAATAACAATTTGATTTGTTGAGCTTTAATAATATTATTCATATAATTATTTTTAATTTTGTTTTATTTTGATTGATTCTTGTTAGCTTTAGTTTTTATTAATAGTATATGTTTGTAACTGATGCATAGCTAAATGGTATTTTATCATAATGGTAGTGGTGAGTAATTTTTATTTTTTTATTTTTCTTTGATTAACGTGGAAATTTCTAGATCTTAAGAGCGAATGTGGAGGCTCCATTTGTTGAAAAAAAATAAGATAACAGATAGATATCATGCACAGATCGGAGCAGCAGCCAGCTCATGCAATGCGTGCGCTTCCTTCAATTAAATAATGGTAATGCTAATAATAAGATGTCTGACGCCTCGTCATCCCATCGGACGACTGATTCACCATTGAACAGGCTCTCCATCCTACGGCTGCCGATTCATTTGGAATCTTATCTGCACTCCGGCTCCTACCACTGCAAGCTGCCTCCATTCCACACGCTCCTATTCCTCGCCGCAACCCGGCGATGCGATCGCTGGAACCAGCGAGAAGTTCGGGGGTGGTGGGGTCACATCAAGCAACGGGTAGGAGTAGGGGCCGCGCACCTACACCGCGCGCTCGATGGGCGTGGCTCTCGAAGGCCGCGGCGTGTTCCTACTTCCCACAATGCGTTCGTGTGAGCCGGCAAGCAGGGTGGCGCGGTGCTCTAGCAGCTCGGGGGCGCGGCCCGCCACCTCTGTGCCGTCGTGCGACGGGCAGCGTCGAGCGAGCTGCACAACCTCGGCCCGGGATCCCAAGTTCCCAACCAACACTTTTGGACGTGTTTGCACTTCAAAAACAATGCCCACCATCGTCATCAACACGCCCACACATCGGACACCTTATATCAATCTCCATTCCCCTTCGGGCAATATTCAGTCGGAGAAGGTAAGCTATTATGTGCTAGACGCCACAAGAACGGTTTCACCTTTGGTAGGCACTCGACCTTTCACAACTTCCCCCAAAGTTCTTATCCTTGGTGGCTGCAGCTGAACTCGATGAGCCAGATTGTTTCACCTTCTCTAGTTGGCGATTGTCATCTAGAATGTGATATGCAGACTTTACTGAGAAACAACCCTTTTGGTCAAACTGCCAAGAGATGGTGTCCTCGTAGCCTTGCTTCAAAGGAATAGAGAGAATGTGCTGCACACCCACATCCTAAAACGCATCCTGAATTAGCTCCTGATCCCACTGACCAGTAGCTGGGTCGATCAAATCTGCAACTTTGTTCAGGATCAGACGCCCTCTTGGATTACAAGACTTTCTTGAAACCCCATTTGGAATCCATGGGTCGCTCCAGATGTTGATCCGTGTTCCATCACCCACCCTCCATATTAATCCTTCCTTCAAAGCCATGAAACCACGACCGCCATGAATACGACATTCCATGTTTTTCCTTGGCCACAAGTTTTTTTGAAATAAGTCCTTGGCCACAAGTGGGTCTCCACCCGGGAAGTATTTAGCCCGAAGCACCTTGGTACAAAGAGAGTCAAGCACGATCAGAAGTCGCCGGCCCTGCCTAGCCAACATGGCCAGATTAAACAAGTGTAAATCTCTGTAACCCAAACCACCTTTCTCCTTCCCGCTACAAAGAAAATCCAAGGAAAGCCAATGTATTCTATTCTCCTCCTGTTGTGACCACCAATACCGACAAATCATTGCTCCTATATCATCACATAGTGTTTTTCGCTGTGTTCGCTTGGCTTGTCAGCCAACCAGCCAGCAGTACTGTTCTCTCATACTAAATCAGCACAAACTACCAGCTACCAGCCAGTCAGCAGTACTGTTCTCTCATAACAAACTAGCACCAGCCATCAGCCACAGCCAAACGAACACAGCGTTTGTCAAATCAAAACATGACATTGCATAATTAGAAATGGCTTGTGCAGTAGCCTTGATCAGCACAGCCTTTCCTACCCTTGACAGCAGTTTATCCTTTCACCCTTGAATTCTTTTCCACACTCTTTCGTTCAAATAAGTAAAGGTCTGTACTTTGGATTTGCCCATATAGACAGGTAAACCAAGATACTTCCCGTTACTAGCTTCTGACTTGATATCCATTGCAGACATGAAAGTTGCTTTTGACATCCTCTCCTGTGTTTCTACTAAACATGATGGATGACTTGCCCTTTTTATGATCTGCCCTGAGCAATCCTGACACAGAGATAGAATATTTTACAAATGCTCTGCACCCCTACTTCCATTTTTTTAAGAGTAACAACGAGTCATCTGCAAACAAAAAAGGTGATTAATACTTGACGCATTATGGCACACACAGACACCCACAGTTTCTCCCCTCCTCTGCTGAATTCAGTAAACATGAAAAAATGCTGCAGCACAGACTAAGAATGAATAGGGACTGTCGAGAGTTGCATGGGACTGCCACAACGCGCGCTCCTAATGAGTAGTAGCCACTCTCCGTCCTGAAAGTTAAGACATTTTAGAATTCAAAATTTATTTTCAAATTAAGGCATTCTAGATTGAAAGTGGACCTAACTATTTTAATGATGCATTGTTTTCAGGTTTCCCCAATAGAAAGACATGCATGCATCCATGTAGGGGAGGTGCATATGGGGAAAGTGCATGGGGAAAGAACATGCTACTTTAATTAGCACATATTTATTGACCCAAATAAAATTCTAATGCATAATAATTAGGGGTAGAAGAGTCTTTTCTACACAATCATAATATGTCCTAAAAACTCTAGAATGTCCTACATTTCATGTTGGAGGGAGTATGAGTCAATCAAGCTGTGAGAAACGGAAAACGAGCCGTCGTCGTATGCTCATCTTGACGGAGCCAAAATACCTGCTGCTGTACCTGGAAACATCACATCGCGAGATGGATTGTATTAAATAAAATCTATTTTATTTACAAAACTTTTTGTATGGATAAGTTGTAAATGGTGAGATAAATCTAATGAGTCTAGTTAATCTATAAATTGCAACATTGATGCTACAGCAACCATCCATTAATTATAGATTAATCATGAATTAATTAGGCTCATTAGGTTAATCTCGCAATTTACAATCTATTCATGCAAAATATTTTATAAATAAATTTTATTTAATACTCCTAAATAATAAGATTCTTTTTCAAAAAATTTGCCGAAAAATCTAAACACGGTCTCTGACCACTCAGCATGCACTTAAATAGGCCCAGAACTGAATGACCCGCCGGTCCGTATTCTCGCCGGCACACTGACTGGAGATGGGCCGGTAACCTGCGAGACAAGGGCGGGCGGGCGGGAGTTTTAATGCTGCGACGGCCAGGCCCTGACCCCTGAGGCCCAATCTCTTCGCCTCCTTTTTTTTTCCCCTTTCCTTCCCGTGACGGACCGGCACAAAGCCATGACATATTCGCGCGCGCGCGGCTGCCACCTCCTCCAGTGCTCGTGCTCCCCCCAAGAGCTCGGCAGACACAGAGCCCCTCGCTCGTGGCCGTGCTCGTGCTTCACTTCGCAAGGTCAGGCATGGGGCGGTGCACCGCGCACGAGCAGTGGCGAATCCAGACTTCTAGTCTAGGGGGCTCTTCTTCCTCCTCCCCCCTTCTCTTCTTCTCCCCTTCTTTCTTCTTCCTCTCCCCTTCTTCTTCCTTTCTTCCTCTCAAAATAATAGGGGGGGGGGCTTAGGGGGTATCCATGGTTTGTGAGGGGGTAGGGGGGCTTGATCCCCCCTGCACCCCCTGGATCCGCCCCTGTGCACGAGCCAGCTGGTAACTCCGTCACGGAGCAAGGGAGGTAGGGACCGGAAAATCTATTTAGCGCACGAGCAAAAAATAGACAGCGCATCGTAGAAGCCTCCTCTCCCCTGTCCATCTTCTTCCTCCAGACAGGGGGGGGGGGGGGCGGGGAGTGGTGGTTAGTGGGCGGAGCGGCCGCCGGCGAGGTCGCCGACGGCCGGGGTGGTGGTGGGAGGCGGCGGCCTTATGATCCGGGTTGCTGGGGGTGGGGCGGCTCCATGCTCGCCGCCCATAGAGGAGGGGGTCGGGGGCGGCGGCGGCCAGGCGGTGGCAACGGTTCGGCCGGCGGAGGGCGCGGCGGCGCGGGAGCGCCGCCGGCCGGCCGGGGCTGGATGGTCGGTGGGCAGTGCCGACGGCGGGGGCAAGGAGAAGGCGGCGGCGCGCGACTGCGAGCTAGGTTAGGGAAGGTGGCGGTGGAGGGCGGAAGAGGGAGGAGGCGGGGGAGTCATGGTGGGGCGGAGCAGCGCCGCCCTTTTGCGATGGGATCTATTCCCATTGCAGGTGTGAGGAATAGAATCCACCGGTAGGGACATGCCAATGCCATCATGCGGCCCTTCCGGACGTAGGCACACGCATGGCGCGTCCCCACCCATCGGGTCTCTCGTCGGGGCCGTCGGCACCCCGTGGTCCGCCCTCGTCGAGTCGGAAAAGCGGTGCGCGAGCCCCGCCTCAGTCTCGGCGTCCACGCGGGGCACGCGTCTAATGAACGGCTAGATTGAACCCTCCGCAGAGCCCCATCAAGGCATCAAGTGCATCTTTTGCGCGCCGGCCGGCCTCGCCATCGCCAATCCTGCCCTCGCTCCCCCCGGCCGGCCCGGAGGATCAGCCGAGTCATCAGCGGCCGAGCCATCACGCACGCCATCTCCCTGCCACCGCCACGCGACACGCGCGCGGCGAGCCTGGGCGTCGCACGCCGAGCCCTGCCTGACTGCTTCTCTGTGACCACCGTCGCGCCATGGGCCATGGACCATAGTCGCAACACCCATACGGGCGAACGCCAACCGTGGTCCGTCGTGGTGCCGTGGGGCGAATGAAAACGACGCGAGAGCGGGAGCGCGGGTGGTGCTCGGAGCCCTCCTCCTCCGCTCTCCCTGCTCCGCCCTGACAGACACCATATGCATACGCATGCCCTCCTAGTTTGACCTTGCAGACGCCAACAGAGTCCGCTGCTGCTTGCCACGCGCTGCAAACCATGTTTTGACCCCCCGACCTGTCAACAACAAGCGGGGACGGCGCGCAGGGTATCCATGCCGCGCTACAAAGCTCTGTCCAGAACGCGACAACTGCAGCGAGCGAACGAGGGACCAGGCCGTGGCCGTCGTCAGCCCGGCCGGGTTACTCTGCTAGGTGCTCACGGCTCTGCCCGCGCTTGAACGGTAGCTGTTGGGAATTTGACCAGCCAGCCAGCCTGACACCGTGCAGTGCAGCGACGGGCACACAGGCCGCTCGCACGGATCCAAACCAACGTCTCCACGACAGAGGAGAGCGAGATACCGTTAGGTTAGGGAGCCAAAGTTTACTGCACACCTACAGCTACAGGCGGCCGGTAATTGCAGGTCTGCAAAAGCTTAAAGGCGAAACGGTTGCCAGCACAAGTTGAAAAATGTAGAGCACTGAAAGCTGCTGCCGCGTGCCGGGTACTAGCAAGCTGCAAGCAGAGCAATGCCGTGTGAGCTACTACTGTCTACTACTGGCCCGGGCGGGCCGGGCCTGCATCTGCCCGAGCACCTCCGTCTGCCGCGATCCATCCCTGCATGCATGCCGAACTAGTCCCTTGCGCGCGCAACGCGCGCGCATAAATTCCTTGTATTACTGAAGGTAACTATTATGGCAAGAGATTTTTTATTCACATGAGACGTGCATTTATAGAAATGGTATTTATGTTTTTTTTTCACATTTGACGGTGAAAAGAGGAACATGAAGATTGGAGTTATAGAAATGGTATTTATGTTTTTAGTGTACAAAGAAATTATAGCATTCAAATTTAGTGCAGAGGCTGAGAAGACATGGAGAAAGACTTTGAGTTTGTTGCTGTCAAAAGAAGAAGACTACTTGACAGATTAATAGCTGAGATTGGCAGCAGATAGGCTAAGACTACGGGTCTTTACCATCAATTACGAAATACCTTTTTTTCTAGGGGAATGTACAACAACAACGTAGTCTTTTGTCCCAAGCAAATTGGACAGACTAGAGATGAAACACAAAAAAACAAAGATAAGAGAAACACAAAAAAGACATGAGACAGAAGGTAGAGATAGGGGTAAAAGTGAGCATATGTACTACAGCTCCTCATGTATTTTTTTTTGGTGTACTATTATGCAGCAATAATGGACGAAACAAACTGGCACTTGATGGTTGCCATCCTAATCAATAACGACAAAATAAAATTATTCCAACACAGATCCTAGTTCTTTGCAGCGAGCAAATAAAAGCCTGGAGAACTGGCAAATGGGGAACCTCTGCAGAGTTCAAATATTGCCGAGGAAAGTATCACAACCTTGGGTAAAGTTGAACAAAGATGGGTGAAGAAAAGTATTGGGTAATGCAGATCAGGCCGCCAAGTCCTACAAGAGCGTAGAAGATTTGATGAAGTATGAAGAAATAAAATGTACCTAACAAGGATCTTCAAAGAACGGATCAGGCAGCCCACGCTGATGCACCTTGAAAACCTGCACTGGACGTAGTCAACGTTAGCAGATATGAGGAGACAAGGAATGGCGAAGCGGAGAAATGAAGAACGACAGAGAAGAGCAATGAGTTCACCGGAGGGCCGCAAACCAGCACGCAGGACCAGTACAAGCAGCACAAGCGTAGGCAGCTACCCAGAGCAAGTAAGGCAGGAAAAGGAAGCAAAGAATGGGCGCGTGAGCGAGAAGGTGAGACGCGACGCAAAGGAAGCAAATAATGGTCAGTGGAGAAGACGAAAGACGAGCAGCGAAAGGGTAGACAATCGGCCAGGACCCAGGAGGGATGGATGGGAAAAAAATGAAGGGCGGGGGAAGGAGCGCGGAAGTTTTCTGGAAGGCCGGAGGCCGCGAAGGCAGACACCATCAGGCAGCGCCGGGACGCGCTCCTCGCCTACGCACGGGTGCTCGCGCTCGTGCTCGACGACGACCTCAGAGCACGGTGCGCGACATCCGCATCGCGGTCAAGCAGCCCTCCTTTCCGGACGCGTCCTCCCTCGAGTAGCGTCGGAACGCGCTCCTCGCCTACGCCCGGGCGCTCACGCTCGTGGAGCCTCGTTTCCCCATCTCCCACGACCGCGCCTGGCCGGCCGCAGGCGAGGAGCAGGCCGGGAGCAACGATGCCGGTCTGGTCGCAGGCGGGGAGCGACAGCCACCGCCTAGCCGACCGCGACCGAGGAGTGGGGCACAGGGCAGGCTGTTGGCAGGCCACGGCAGCGCCGAGCTGGCTTTGGGCGAGGAGCGGCGAAGCCGCGGGCGGGCAGCGAGGGCCGCTACCTGGCCGGCCGCGAGCAAGCAACCGGGAGCAGAGCAGGCAACAGTGGGCTGGCGGCGCTGGATCGACCGGACGCTAACGAGGGCAGCGAGCCATGACGCACATGTCGGTGGACGAGCGGTCAGGCGCCAGCCCTTGGGGACGGCTGTGTGGCTGTTGCCGATTGGGCATACCATCTGCCATGGCGCCGAGCAGAATGTGTATGTGCTGGTCCATGGGATGCTAGAGCCGAGGGAAAACAAAAGACAGAGATGAGCCAGTGCAATGAAAATGATAAGACGTGTTGAAGAAAAACGGAGGTTCCTAGAAGCTGCCTGTACTGCATCGTGGAGGAACAAACAAGGCATAGGGTTTGAACATTTGACTCAAGGTGCGGCTCGGGAACTGCACAACAGCAGTGTGAATTCAAGACTTTACGATCCAAATATAGATGCAAGTTGAACAGATGAGGGCCTTAGATAAGAAATTAAAAGGCTGGAAATTTTAGGAACGACGTGGCCATGTCGAGAGTCCGCCGAGCCCAGCTGCTTTATTAGAAATTAGAAATTAGAAATAGAAATTAGAAATTAGAAATTCCCCTGTATCCCGGACATGGGGGGCGCTGCCGGGTTGCCTGCATGTGTGGGTGTACGCACTATGCTGTACCACGGGATGTGACGGGTTGTATTCTTCGTTTGGAGCTTCTGTGTGTTCTTGGCTGGTAATCCAGAGCAAGGCCTCTGTTTCAACTTTGAATCACTTCCGCACATCGCAACGTTCTCAACAGTTACCAAAACTGAGGGACCGAAGCCGGCGACCAGAGAGGGGTGAATGAGAGCCGATCAAAAAATTCTTTCGAAATCGATCCGTCGGCCTATATCCCGAAAATCACCACAAGTCCTCAAACCTAGGATATGAGAGAATAGCTATGGACTAGCTGTCTCTTTACAAAATGCCCTAAGAAGCTGCGCGGAAGCAAAAAGAGTCAATTTGCAGAACTGAACTGCAGGGACCGGTCAGACCAGTTCAGGATACCGGTCAGACCGGTACGACACACCGGTCAGACCGGTCCTTTCCAGACAGCTCGAAAATCATCCTCCAAACGATGAATCTTGAGCAAACGATCTTCAAATCCAACGAAACTTGGAGGATACCTTCACAACTATTCCGTGAACATATCCCCAAGAGATCTTTCCCAGAAGATTAACGGATCGTGGGAAATCAAGGAAAGATCAAAGTGGATTGGGGTTTTCTCAAGAACTCAAGAATAGCAATTCGGGTGCACTCGCGATTCCAGGGGATTTAGCACTTGGCTAGAGAGATCAGAATCGCCACAAAGAGTCCAGCAAACCACGAATCAATAAACTTGTCTCCTCCACACACTAAACACACCAAAAGAGGAGAGTTCAAGTCCAAAGCGCGAAAGAGGAGGGGGAGGACGAGAACTCAGCACACAAAAGTGAACTCATCAGATTCAAAAGCCCTGAGGGCACGAGGAGGATAGGGCCTCCTTTCCCAAACAAATCCAACACAAGATCTCAACAATCCATGGACTAAATCTACTCTAAAGAGAAGAACAGGGGGAGAGGAACACAGGGGCGGCGGCCTGAGAGATAGAACAATTCACGGATGAAATACAAAAGCCGCACTTGACCTAACACAAGTGAAGGGGTATTTATACCCGCAGGAACGGTCAGATCGGTACGCTGGACCGGTCAGACCGGTTGGTTAGACCGGTCAGACCGGTGCCAGGGACCGGTCAGACCGGTTGGCCTGCAGCACCCCCTGTACATGATCTCATCTGACGACCGAGGTTCTTTCTTCGGAACGAAGTCTTCTCCACGATGCTGCCGTCTTGATGAAGATCCAGTCCGCGGTTTTGGAGGGTCCGCGAAACCCGGGTAAGTGGCCGGTTTTGAGAAAACCGCCAAAACCTCACACGCGGGAAGATTCCCGCCTCCACGCCGTGGCCCTAGACGCCGTTCCCGCCTCGGCCTTCTGATGGCCCTAGACGCCGCCCGACGCCCGTCACCTCCTCGCCCGCAGCGAGGCCCTAGACGCCATCGACGCCCGTCGCCTCCGTCAGTCCCGAGACCGACGCCCGTGCCTCCACGACTTGGCGTCTTCAACCGCCATCCGCCTCCTTGGTTTTGTGGCGCAAACCAAGAAACCCGCCTTCCGTCGCCGCTTGTGCCCTCGATCCAGGAGTGGACGCCACAACTGCCGCTCGGTCCGAGCTCCGGTCCCGGCTGCCCTTCACCGTCGTCCACCGCACGGTCCATCGGCCACAGCACCTCCACGGCAGCTCCCCGTTGTGGCAGAACCGCCTAAATTATCCCGGCTCAAGTGCGTAAACCATCACCATAAAGGCAACATTAGCTTAAACGCACTTCAAACGGAACAATTTTTGGTCTGTCGGGTAACGTCCCGATACAACCACCGATTCTCGGATCGAACAAGCATACCTCGCACGAAGGCGAGTCCAGAGATATTACAACCACAAAATTTACAACACAGGCAAGTTCAGTAGTGATTACAAAATAGTTCAAACCATTATTACAAAACCAACTTAAGTAAAACAGTTATACAAGCCATGATTATCAGTTCAGAGTCTAAACAGCGGAAGAAGAAACACGATCTCTACAACACGTCGCCAAAAGTATACCAAGCTAGCCCAAGCCGGGTATCACTCGTCATAGTCATTGCCGGCCGAAGACGTATCCCATTCTACGGACCAGCCAGGAGGCAACGAGCAAGGATAGGTCAAGCTAGCGACCTGATCCTCAAAAGTCATACCTGAAAAAGGGTTTCAACAGCAAGGCTGAGTATTCTAATACTCAGCAAGACTTAACCGACAACGGGTATAAGTAGCCCACCTTAGCTAGACTATGCAAGGCTTTGTAAGGCTCTGGTTTTCCTTTGCTGAAAAGCAATAAAGAGTAGGTCCTTACTTTCAAGTTTTAGCTGCAAGATTCTAGTTGATTAACCATTCTATGTAAGCATCTACCAACCATTCATGGTGAAACTTCTAAGCAAACATCAAGATTAATAAGAATATTGTTGCTCTTATTACTCTGTGTGGCAAAGAGATCAAGCAGTCTCATTTCATCGTGAGAGGCGGACGATTCTGAATCGAAATTCAACCTTGCAAGGGTAACCTAGCACACACGTCTGGAATACCGTCGGGTCATTCCCAAACAACCGTTAACCTTTCTTTCCGGCTTGTGGATAGTGCCACTCTCCCCGACTACAGGGCTCCAAGGCCGAACCTTGTCCCTAGAAGTCGTAGTGTTGCGCAACATAAAATAAAACCTATCCCTACTGAGAGAGTGGGAGGTATATCCACTCCCCGGTCCAATCGGCTACTAGGCTTGCCGCGTACCATATTTACGGCATGTGACTAGTACTTTCAAAAACTTAACCAGCACTACCACACACCGCGACCTTAGCAAGTTCATCAACACAGACGGGGTCTCACATAGGACATAATATCGAACACAACCCCGTCCGTCGTCCTTATATTAATAACAGAAAGTAAACAAGCAATTCCTATAAAGCTCGCGTGTGACAGGCAATCACTCGACTTTTACCGTTCCTATAAGCTTAGCAGATAGTCGAACTCAGGTCTAGTGTTCAGTACATAGGTTCCTAGGATCATGCATCTAGGGTTCCAATTCAAATCCTAAGAACTGTAAATGCACAAGTAAGTAATAACAGTAAAATGATAATAATTTGAAATATAGGTTATGTCCGGGGCTTGCCTTCTCGGTAATTGCTAACTATTTCAGCGCTAGGCTCTTCCGAACTTTGGTTCGGGGCTTCAGTTAGTTCCGCAGTGTTCACTTGAGCTTCGAGATCACCTCCGTCAGACTCCGGAATCAACTCGTACGTCCCGTCTGACAAAGTAGTCGTATCTATATGTAATGCAAGAACAACATTATAAACAAACATGGGCAATCGTTTATAGAGTAGTTAAATAACAAATTTAACTACACAAGGCATCATGATCAAAAGCACAAAAGAAGTTAACTAACTTCATAAAAAGAGTGGTGGCGATTTCCTATACAAATAAGTCATGGTTTGTAAATAAATCAACAAATCAAAGTACAAACAGTAATAAAATCTACCAAAATTACTCTAAACAGAACATGAATAAAGTAATCTACCCTACAAAAATCATGCCAAGACATGTAATCATTTAATCACAATAAATCATTTACTCAGATAACATCTAGAACAAGCAAGAATTACACAGGTCAAACTAAAGAAGATCAGAAGCTCAAAATTTAACATGAGATCTAAACAGGGATGATCTAGCTGATGTGAATTTTTCATGATTTTATCTGCACGGAATTAATTCAGAAAAAATTAAACTAAACAGACATCAGTTTAGCAAGATTTAATTTTTGCTCCTGTTCTAGACATGAACTAAAGCTCAAACTTCCTGGACAAGCTAACATACTCCAGAAGAACACTCATGAATATTTTCAGGATTTGTTAAGAACAGAAACTATTTACCATGAATAAAGTCTATTAAACAAAGATTAAATCAAATAAAAAGCTACAACAAAGAACTGATCATGAAATTTTTATAGCAAAGCTAGTGTAACATGAGTAAACTACCACCAAAATTTCAAAGCAAAACAAGCTTTCAAGCATCAGATAAGAAAAAGATTAAAGAACAAGTAGTTATACACCTAGTAACACAAAACAACATCTACAGCAAAAACTTGCAACTAAGGCCTAACATATTCTGGTTTTACTGCATAGAGCTCTTCAAGAGGATTCCAAAACATCAAGATTTGCTATTTTACGAATTTTCTACGAATTGATCTAGAATTTCAAAGTTCACTGAAAATATTACAAAGCAGCCCCTACTGGCACTATTCATCTGAGTCTATGCCTATGCAAATAACCCCCTGGGTTTCCTTTCCTTTCAACCCGAGGTCCCTGGGCCGGGTCAGAGAGGGGAGGCGGCGGTTGACCGGCCGTTTCCCGGCGAGGGGCTCACCGGCGGCGAGAGGGGAGGGGTGCGTGAGCTTCACGGGTGCAAGGCGCACCTCTGGGTGGCCTAGGGTTGCGCGGAGGGGCTCGGAATCGGCGGCTCGGCGGAGCAGGGCGGGTCGGCGGCGGAGGCAAGCGACGGCGAGGGTGCTCCGGTGAGGTTCAGGCGAGGGGAAGTGGCCTGGGAGCTGCGCGAGGTCGAGGCGGTGCTAAAGGTGGGGGATGTAGGGGTGGAGCGGGCCTGGGTTGGCGGCTCCGCGGTGGAGTGGAGCTCGCCGGCGTTCGGGGTGAGCGGCGGCGGCGTTCTGGGGCGTGGGGTTAGGGAACTGGCGAAACGAGGAGGGGAATAGAGCGCGGGGCTTCTGGTAGTGCTCAGGCGCGCGAAAGATCGAGAGCTGGGCCTCTGGTTTGGGCTCTCCGCGGCGGCGGCGAGGTGGCAGCCGGCGGGGAGGTTCTGGGCGCGGCGGGGCGGCGTGGCGAGGGGTGGAGGCGCCAGCGCGAGGCAACAGGCGGGGGAGGAGCTCGTCCGCGACGCGTGGGCGCCAGCGCACGGCGAATTGATGGCCGGGAAGGCCGGGAAATCGTCGGCGGGCGGCGCTGTCGGTGGCCGGCGGCGAGAAGCAGAGCAGGGTGGGGAGATGGTCATAAGGACGATTTTGCAATTTCCAAAAGTTCCAGGGACCTTTCTGTAAACAAGCAATAACTTTCGAACTAAAGCTCAAATGAAAAAGTGCCCAACATGAAAGTTGTTCAACTTTTCAAGATCTACAACTTTGATGTTGTGCAAAAATTTATTTGACCAAAGATTCAAGAGCTAAAATTAAAATCATTGAAGGGATTTTGAAATCTAGGAAATTTGTCTTTTTCAACGTAAATTCACTACAAACATAGACTTACAAGCAAAATTGGTTGCCATGCAATAAATGCACTGAAATTTTGCACAAACACCCTCCATAAAAGCTATAAACACAATTAACTATATAAAGGACCTTGCATAAAATCATAATTACACATATAACCTTTCATAATTACAAAAAGATCCTTTTTAAGTAATTGAAGCACATGATGCATAGCAAACCTACACCATTACTGTGCAGGCACCAAAATAAAATACTGTGTAAACACCCGGGGTGTTACAGCCTTCCCCCCTAAAAGGAATCTCGTCCCGAGATTATAGAAAGAAAAGGGTGCAACGATTTGGTACCTGGATTGGTTCTAAGAAAGTCGGGAAAGTTTCTTTGGAGAAAATTTTCAGTTTCCCAAGTAGCTTCTTCTACAGTATGCTGATTCCACTGGATTTTGTACATTTTAACTTTCTCCCTTCTAGTACTTCTTTCTTTTGTGTCAAGAATCTTGATTGGATACTCCGTATAAGATAGATCGGATTCAATTTCGATATCTTGTGGTTCAAGGATTTCAGTAGGTACCCTGGTGCACTTCCGAAGTTGTGAGACATGGAAGACATCATGAACGGCGGCCAATTGAGATGAAAGACGGAGTCGGTAGGCAACGGGTCCACAAGTTTCGATAATTTCAAATGGTCCGATATATCGGGGTGCTAATTTCCCTTTTAAGCCAAAGCGTTGAACACCTTTAGTAGGAGATACTCGCAAATATACAAAGTCTCCTACCTCGAATTGTAAAGGATCTCTTCTTTTGTCTGCATAACTTTTCTGTCTTGATTGGGCTGCTTTAAGATTAACCTGGATAACTCTGACTTGCTCCTCTGCCTCAGAGACTAAATCTGGCCCAAAAATTTTGCGTTCCCCAGCTTGCGACCAATTCAAAGGAGTTCGACACCTTCGACCGTATAATGCTTCAAATGGGGCCATTTGCAAGCTAGATTGATAACTGTTATTGTATGAAAACTCTGCCAGTGCTAAGCACTTAACCCAATTCTTGCCATATTGAATAACACATGCCCTCAACATGTCTTCAAGGATTTGATTGATTCGTTCAGTTTGCCCATCTGTTTGTGGATGATAAGCTGAACTACGAATCAGTTTTGTTCCAAGGGATTCTTGCATTTGCTCCCAGAAACGTGCTATAAACTGAGGCCCACGATCAGAAATAATCGTCTTTGGAATGCCATGTAAACGAACAATCTGATCGAGATAAATTTCTGCGTACTTCTTGGCAGAATAAGTGGTGTGTACTGGAATAAAATGAGCGGTCTTGGTGAGTCTATCAACGATTACCCAAACAGAATCATGCTTATGAGGAGTAGTGGGTAAACCAACGATAAAATCCATACTGATGTCCTCCCATTTCCAGGATGGAATAGATAAAGGTTGGAGAGTACCAGCTACTTTCAAATGACTAGCTTTAACTCTTTGACAGACATCACACTCAGAAACATATCTGGCGATCTCTCTTTTCATTCGAGTCCACCAGAAATTTTGTTTGAGATCATGGTACATCTTGGTACCACCGGGATGAATCGAAAACTTCGATAGATGTGCTTCATCAAGGATTTGCTTTCTAAGCTGATGATCCTTAGGTACCACCAGTCGGGATTCGAACCATAGAACTCCCCTATGATCCACTCTGAAACATTTATACTTTGCTTCTCCCTGTGATAACTTTTCCTTGATAACCTTGATACCCTCATCATGTAATTGTCCCATGATGATGCTATCCTGAAGTGTAGGCTCAAGGGATATATGGTTCAAACTTCCTTGAGGTACCATTTCTAGGTTTAACTTCATCATTTCCTGGCATAGAGTTTCATTGAATGGTTCTACAGATAGACAATGGCATTGTGACTTGCGGCTGAGTGCATCCGCAACCACATTAGCCTTTCCTGGATGATAATGCACTTCTAGATCATAATCCTTTATCAACTCCAGCCAGCGTCTCTGTCTCATGTTGAGATCCGCTTGAGTGAAGATATATTTGAGACTCTTATGGTCAGTGTAAATATTACAGTGAGTTCCCATAAGATGATGTCTCCACATCTTAAGAGCGTGAATGACAGCTGCTAACTCCAGATCATGGGTTGGATAATTCTTCTCATGATCTCGGAGAGCTCTTGATGCATAAGAGATAACCCGGTTGTCCTGCATAAGCACACAACCAAGTCCCGTACCCGACGCATCACAATAGACATCAAAAGGTTTAGTACTGTCCGGTGTAGACAATACTGGAGCGGTAGTTAATCTTGCTTTGAGAGTTTGGAAAGCTTCTTCACACTTATCATTCCAAACAAACTTCACTCCCTTCTTCAATAACTCCGTCATAGGCTTGGCTATTCTGGAGAAATCAGTAATGAATCGACGATAATATCCAGCTAAACCAAGAAAACTGCGAATTTGATGAACTGAAATAGGAGATTCCCAATCCATCACTTCTTGTACTTTAGTTGGATCAACAGATATACCGTCACTGGAGATAGTGTGACCTAAGAATTTCACACTGTCCAACCAAAATTCACACTTGGAGAATTTGGCATAAAGATGATGATCTCGTAATCGTTGGAGAACGATACGCAAATGTTCAGCATGATCTTCTTCATTCTTGGAGTAGATTAAGATATCGTCAATGAAAACCACGACGAATTTATCCAGCTCCGGCATGAAGACTGAATTCATCAAGTACATAAAATATGCTGGGGCGTTGGTAAGACCAAAAGACATAACCAAATATTCATATAGTCCATATCTGGTAGAGAAAGCAGTCTTTGGAATATCACAAGGCTTGATCTTTATTTGATGGTAGCCAGAACGAAGATCAATCTTAGAGAAAACCTTAGCTCCAGCTAACTGATCAAACAGAATATCAATGCGGGGAAGAGGATACTTGTTTTTAATAGTGACCGCATTGAGTGGTCGATAATCAACACATAGCCTCAAACTATCGTCTTTCTTCTTCACAAATAGGGCTGGACATCCCCAGGGTGAAGAACTTGGACGTATAAAACCTTTGTCAAGAAGATCTTGGAGTTGGACTTTCAATTCTGCTAATTCATTTGGAGGCATTCGGTACGACCTCTTAGAAATAGGGGCGGTACCGGGTTGAAGTTCGATAACAAACTCGATGTCCCTATCAGGAGGCATTCCAGGTAAATCATTTGGAAACACATCCGCATACTCCCACACAATAGGGATATCTTCAAGTTTAATTTCTTTTGCGACATAGGCACAAGAGTTAATGTACTCTCGTTGGGGTAGATAGAGTATGGTGGCTCCTTGATGTGGTGAATCTATCTCGACAGCCCGGGAAGAGATATCTAATAGCACTTTATGTGTAGTCATCCAATTCACGCCTAGAATAACATCCATGCCTTCTAAATTCAGCAAGATCAAGTCTGTCTTTATCAATTTGCTACCCAGCTTAATTGGCACACATCTAGTGATTTGATTGGAAGCTATCTTCCCACCAGGGGTTGTTATCATAAACGATCCCTTAGTATGACAAAAATCCAATCCTAATCTTGCTCCAAATTTGGCACTTATAAAACTATGCGTTGCACCAGAATCAAATAATATGACTGCGGGTTTATTGTGGATAGAGAAAGTACCCGTCATTACTGGTGCTCCTGCTGGAAGGTCTGCAAGAGTAGTGAAATTAACTCGCCCTTGCCGGACTTGCACTATTTGCCTCTTGCCCTTGCCCTTGTTGTTGTTGTTGTTGTTGTTGTTGTTCTGATTAGAGTTTTGCCCTGGATTGTTTCTTCTGGGTTGTGGACAATTCTTGGCAAAATGAGAAGCACTGCCACAGTTGAAACATCGATTATTACTATTCCCACTATTGAACTGGGGGGCATTCGGCCTTGGGCTAAACTGCTGTTGTTGCTGTTGCTGAGGCACTGGAGGTCTGAATCCTCCCTGTTGCTGAGGCGGCCTAAAGACAAACCTACCCACTGGGGCATTTCTTTGTGGAGGCCTAGGTGGAGTATTTTGCACCAGGCGATACCTTGGTGGCTGGGCACTCGAGGGTCCCGTTGGTGCCTTCCGCTTTTTCTCAGCACGATGTGCAGCAATACAATCTTCCTGTGTAATGGCCATATTCACCAGCTCATTATAGGTATGGGGCTGAACCAAGTTTAAACGTTCCTTGAGCTTAGTATTGAGGCCACGACGGAAACGATCACGTTTCTTGGCATCAGTATCAGCATGATGGCCCGCATATTGGCACAGATGATTGAAGGTCTGTGCATATTGAAGAACAGTGCGGGTTCCCTGATCTAGAGCCAAGAATTCATTCAACTTTCTCTCCATCAGTCCATCCGGAATATGATGTGATCTGAATGCAGTTCTGAATTCCTCCCAAGATATGATATGTTCAGCAGGCTGCATTTCACAATAATTATCCCACCATAAACGTGCAGGACCGCGAAGCTGTTGGGCGGCAAAGGGGGCCTTGTTCGCATCAATACATGGTACCGCTAACAAAGCAAACTTGGAATTGATTGTACGAAGCCAAGCATCGGCATCCAATGGGTCATCAGCTTTGCTGAAAAGTGGAGGTTGGGTACCAAAGAATTCCTGGTAACCCGCTGGTTGTGCCTCCCTTCCTCCATACTGTTGGCGTGGCTGATTTTGTTGCCCATGGACTAGCTGGCGAAGCAGTTCTGTTTGCATGGCCATTAACTCGGCCAGATTTGACGGGGGTGGCGGTGGTTGCTGAGATCCACTGCCAGTTTCACAACCAAAGCCATCAGGCGTTCCGCGTGTATGACCAACCATCTGTAATCATGGAAGACATCCATTAGATACATATTTCTCGCTTCCAAAATCAATGGTACATGCAATGATCATACATTTGGATAAAACAACATCAGCAAAAATGTAACTAGATGCGGTGTAGCACAATGTGCACAACACATAAATGTGCAACCCACAAAAATTAAAACTGATCAGCTGCTAGATAGCTTCATGCTCCATCGTATAAAGACTCAATGCTGAGAGCAAAGGGTAAAGGAAATAATCTATCAATTCGCTCTTCCTTGCTATGTGCTATGTTGCTAAACAACAGAGATCATAGAAGGGGTTGGACTAAAATTTAGTCTCACAGATTCAACATGCTAACATTTGATGAACACATATGCCACAAAAATTTGCAACCTCTTGTATTCATCAAAGGGCGTGAAAAATGCACAAATAAAGAGATTTGCTAAGTAGAAGATTATTATTTCCAAACTGGTAGTCGCTACTTATATTACATCCAAAGCAGCCTTGTTCTTACAACCTAACATCGCTTAACCTTACCACATATAATACAACAAGTGGTACTCCTCCCTAAGGCTATTTTACAATAACATCTTCCTTATATACATATGCTACAACAAGAGAACACAACTATCTAGGACAAGTCTAAGACGCCTAGAAGTCGTCGAGGTTGCCCACAGAAGAGGCACTGCCGGAAGAAGAGTCGTCCGGCTGAGGGTTAGGCTCAGCAAGTGCGTGCTCTGAATCTAAGTCAGATACTCCCTCAATCTCCTCTGGGTCCTCCTCTGCTGCTGCAGGCTCAGCTGGGGCATCTAGTTGCTCCTGGAGCATACCAACATGTGCTAAAGCATCAGCCCAATCTGCTTGCAGCTCATTCACCTGTGCCTGAAGAAATCCGATAACTGTGTTGCGCTGCTCTATCTCAGCACCATACTCCATAGCCTGATGCTCAAACTGTGCAATAGTAGTGTCCCTCCCAGCAACGGCATCCTGAAGTCCCCCAATCTGAATATCCTTCAGACGAAGACCTCGCTGAAAACTCTGGGCCAAGTCTATCACCTGGTCCATGTGTCGCTGCTGAAGTATCTGGTAGTGAGACTGGGCATTCATATATCTGACTACTGCCTCGATAGTCTCATCCGCTACATCTCCAATCAAGTGCCCAAAGTGTGTGACCCTGAACAGCCACTCTGCATCGCCAGTACGGACTGCTGGAAACAAACCAATAGGATATGCTGCTACCTCCTCGGGGTGGTGCTCACAAAAAGTGGTGATAGCGTTGAGAGCTGCTTTCTCAAACGCATCCACAAGACGATACCCAATCACCTCGATCTCAATCGGTGGCCACTCCAAGGTGGGGTGCTGAGGAATGGTCATCTTAACTCTGTTCTTCTTAATTCCATCCTCCGAGAATTGGCGTCCCGTGTACTGGGGTGGATCTGGGTAGTGGAAGATACGAAGTGAATCCCAAAGAATCCTCGGAAAACCCTCCCAGTACAGACAATCGGTATGAGCATTTCCCTCCTCATCCCAAAAGATCTGGGAACAAGTCGCCATCTGAATCAAAAAGGATTCAAATGTGAGTAATACAATTATCTCAAGACTTCTCAAATAAAGCTTTAAGAAGACTGCGGTAAAACAAATGTGATTCTAATTCACAAGATGATATGATTCCAAACTCAAAGAATAATAAACCACAATCGGTACTGGTTCATCATTTGAGATTCTAAGGAATGAAAAGATCCTTATAACAACAAGATGGGGCTTAGGAGGAAGGCATGACTCGAAACCATATTTTTTTTATCTAAGGAAAATCTAAGCATCGTAACAAGCATGCTACTAAAATCAGAGTTTCACTCACTCATGTTTTAAGCACACTAACACTTATCTTATAAGGATTCATACTAGAAATTCCTTAAAAAGCTCATGTAGCAACTTTAAATATCATGAACCAATCAAACATCAACCAGATATGTATGCACGTCCTGACCGTCCTCACAAGATAAACAATTGCCAACTATCGTTGGGCTTACGTGGTTAGCACGGTGGTATACATAAATACGGCTCTCCCTATATAGCTATTCGATACATTCTAACCGTTCTTAGCTTATCGAATCGCGGTTAGTGTACCTGCATAAGATTGACAGACATATATATATATCCAATGAACCTTTCATGCCAGCATTCATGAAAGCGTTCCCAAACATTACCGCTCACTATAGAAGCGGCAGCCATACAATTTCCGCCGTATGGCCAGCGTTAGCATACGCTACTCAGAGGCGTATTCACAAATTTCTTTACTCCCAATATAGTCGATCGAGGTCGGTATATTGGCAGCAGCTCAAGTAGGTCACTGCTTGAGCGCAGCGTTCGGTTCGCATCACCGACGGGAAGGTCAGACTCCCTCAGCTGACTGAGCACACTTTACTTCCAATATAGTCAACTAATCGTTGGTATATTGGGAGCACCTCAAGTAAGCCACTGCTTGAGGGCAGCGTTCGGCTCGCATCACCGACGGGAAGGTCAGACTCTCTCAGCTGACTGAGGATCCTTACCATCTTACCTCACGTAGGTGCGTCGTTACAATAATAAGAGTTGCTTGTGAGTATGGTTTGACAAAATGTAAAGTGCTGGAAGTCAGATAACATAAACCATACAGAAAATAACCACCTAGTAAATCCCATAAATTCCCTAGGACTTTACGTTCTAAACACAACTCTTAACGAATCCAACATAGTTTTCCGAAATTCTTTATGGTTCCAATTTTATATGGAAAACGATTTTTAAGGTTCCAACACCTCTGGTATATGCTTGTAGCTCTGATACCAGCTGTGGCAGAACCGCCTAAATTATCCCGGCTCAAGTGCGTAAACCATCACCATAAAGGCAACATTAGCTTAAACGCACTTCAAACGGAACAATTTTTGGTCTGTCGGGTAACGTCCCGATACAACCACCGATTCTCGGATCGAACAAGCATACCTCGCACGAAGGCGAGTCCAGAGATATTACAACCACAAAATTTACAACACAGGCAAGTTCAGTAGTGATTACAAAATAGTTCAAACCATTATTACAAAACCAACTTAAGTAAAACAGTTATACAAGCCATGATTATCAGTTCAGAGTCTAAACAGCGGAAGAAGAAACACGATCTCTACAACACGTCGCCAAAAGTATACCAAGCTAGCCCAAGCCGGGTATCACTCGTCATAGTCATTGCCGGCCGAAGACGTATCCCATTCTACGGACCAGCCAGGAGGCAACGAGCAAGGATAGGTCAAGCTAGCGACCTGATCCTCAAAAGTCATACCTGAAAAAGGGTTTCAACAGCAAGGCTGAGTATTCTAATACTCAGCAAGACTTAACCGACAACGGGTATAAGTAGCCCACCTTAGCTAGACTATGCAAGGCTTTGTAAGGCTCTGGTTTTCCTTTGCTAAAAAGCAATAAAGAGTAGGTCCTTACTTTCAAGTTTTAGCTGCAAGATTCTAGTTGATTAACCATTCTATGTAAGCATCTACCAACCATTCATGGTGAAACTTCTAAGCAAACATCAAGATTAATAAGAATATTGTTGCTCTTATTACTCTGTGTGGCAAAGAGATCAAGCAGTCTCATTTCATCGTGAGAGGCGGACGATTCTGAATCGAAATTCAACCTTGCAAGGGTAACCTAGCACACACGTCTGGAATACCGTCGGGTCATTCCCAAACAACCGTTAACCTTTCTTTCCGGCTTGTGGATAGTGCCACTCTCCCCGACTACAGGGCTCCAAGGCCGAACCTTGTCCCTAGAAGTCGTAGTGTTGCGCAACATAAAATAAAACCTATCCCTACTGAGAGAGTGGGAGGTATATCCACTCCCCGGTCCAATCGGCTACTAGGCTTGCCGCGTACCATATTTACGGCATGTGACTAGTACTTTCAAAAACTTAACCAGCACTACCACACACCGCGACCTTAGCAAGTTCATCAACACAGACGGGGTCTCACATAGGACATAATATCGAACACAACCCCGTCCGTCGTCCTTATATTAATAACAGAAAGTAAACAAGCAATTCCTATAAAGCTCGCGTGTGACAGGCAATCACTCGACTTTTACCGTTCCTATAAGCTTAGCAGATAGTCGAACTCAGGTCTAGTGTTCAGTACATAGGTTCCTAGGATCATGCATCTAGGGTTCCAATTCAAATCCTAAGAACTGTAAATGCACAAGTAAGTAATAACAGTAAAATGATAATAATTTGAAATATAGGTTATGTCCGGGGCTTGCCTTCTCGGTAATTGCTAACTATTTCAGCGCTAGGCTCTTCCGAACTTTGGTTCGGGGCTTCAGTTAGTTCCGCAGTGTTCACTTGAGCTTCGAGATCACCTCCGTCAGACTCCGGAATCAACTCGTACGTCCCGTCTGACAAAGTAGTCGTATCTATATGTAATGCAAGAACAACATTATAAACAAACATGGGCAATCGTTTATAGAGTAGTTAAATAACAAATTTAACTACACAAGGCATCATGATCAAAAGCACAAAAGAAGTTAACTAACTTCATAAAAAGAGTGGTGGCGATTTCCTATACAAATAAGTCATGGTTTGTAAATAAATCAACAAATCAAAGTACAAACAGTAATAAAATCTACCAAAATTACTCTAAACAGAACATGAATAAAGTAATCTACCCTACAAAAATCATGCCAAGACATGTAATCATTTAATCACAATAAATCATTTACTCAGATAACATCTAGAACAAGCAAGAATTACACAGGTCAAACTAAAGAAGATCAGAAGCTCAAAATTTAACATGAGATCTAAACAGGGATGATCTAGCTGATGTGAATTTTTCATGATTTTATCTGCACGGAATTAATTCAGAAAAAATTAAACTAAACAGACATCAGTTTAGCAAGATTTAATTTTTGCTCCTGTTCTAGACATGAACTAAAGCTCAAACTTCCTGGACAAGCTAACATACTCCAGAAGAACACTCATGAATATTTTCAGGATTTGTTAAGAACAGAAACTATTTACCATGAATAAAGTCTATTAAACAAAGATTAAATCAAATAAAAAGCTACAACAAAGAACTGATCATGAAATTTTTATAGAAAAGCTAGTGTAACATGAGTAAACTACCACCAAAATTTCAAAGCAAAACAAGCTTTCAAGCATCAGATAAGAAAAAGATTAAAGAACAAGTAGTTATACACCTAGTAACACAAAACAACATCTACAGCAAAAACTTGCAACTAAGGCCTAACATATTCTGGTTTTACTGCATAGAGCTCTTCAAGAGGATTCCAAAACATCAAGATTTGCTATTTTACGAATTTTCTACGAATTGATCTAGAATTTCAAAGTTCACTGAAAATATTACAAAGCAGCCCCTACTGGCACTATTCATCTGAGTCTATGCCTATGCAAATAACCCCCTGGGTTTCCTTTCCTTTCAACCCGAGGTCCCTGGGCCGGGTCAGAGAGGGGAGGCGGCGGTTGACCGGCCGTTTCCCGGCGAGGGGCTCACCGGCGGCGAGAGGGGAGGGGTGCGTGAGCTTCACGGGTGCAAGGCGCACCTCTGGGTGGCCTAGGGTTGCGCGGAGGGGCTCGGAATCGGCGGCTCGGCGGAGCAGGGCGGGTCGGCGGCGGAGGCAAGCGACGGCGAGGGTGCTCCGGTGAGGTTCAGGCGAGGGGAAGTGGCCTGGGAGCTGCGCGAGGTCGAGGCGGTGCTAAAGGTGGGGGATGTAGGGGTGGAGCGGGCCTGGGTTGGCGGCTCCGCGGTGGAGTGGAGCTCGCCGGCGTTCGGGGTGAGCGGCGGCGGCGTTCTGGGGCGTGGGGTTAGGGAACTGGCGAAACGAGGAGGGGAATAGAGCGCGGGGCTTCTGGTAGTGCTCAGGCGCGCGAAAGATCGAGAGCTGGGCCTCTGGTTTGGGCTCTCCGCGGCGGCGGCGAGGTGGCAGCCGGCGGGGAGGTTCTGGGCGCGGCGGGGCGGCGTGGCGAGGGGTGGAGGCGCCAGCGCGAGGCAACAGGCGGGGGAGGAGCTCGTCCGCGACGCGTGGGCGCCAGCGCACGGCGAATTGATGGCCGGGAAGGCCGGGAAATCGTCGGCGGGCGGCGCTGTCGGTGGCCGGCGGCGAGAAGCAGAGCAGGGTGGGGAGATGGTCATAAGGACGATTTTGCAATTTCCAAAAGTTCCAGGGACCTTTCTGTAAACAAGCAATAACTTTCGAACTAAAGCTCAAATGAAAAAGTGCCCAACATGAAAGTTGTTCAACTTTTCAAGATCTACAACTTTGATGTTGTGCAAAAATTTATTTGACCAAAGATTCAAGAGCTAAAATTAAAATCATTGAAGGGATTTTGAAATCTAGGAAATTTGTCTTTTTCAACGTAAATTCACTACAAACATAGACTTACAAGCAAAATTGGTTGCCATGCAATAAATGCACTGAAATTTTGCACAAACACCCTCCATAAAAGCTATAAACACAATTAACTATATAAAGGACCTTGCATAAAATCATAATTACACATATAACCTTTCATAATTACAAAAAGATCCTTTTTAAGTAATTGAAGCACATGATGCATAGCAAACCTACACCATTACTGTGCAGGCACCAAAATAAAATACTGTGTAAACACCCGGGGTGTTACACCCGTCGACACTCGACGCCCGTGTACCTGCAATCCAAAGACCAAACGCACGATCACACCGCACGGTTGACAATTCACACATCACAAGCAGGATAGAGTACTCAACATTCCTCAATCTCCCCTTTGATGAGTGCATTGTCAACACACCACAAACGAACCAAGAGAAGTGAAATCAGAAAAGAACAAAGAAGCACAAGCAAGTGACAAGAGGCCCAGAAAGGCAGGAACAGTCACTCACTCAAGCAAAATCGATCCCCTAAGACAAGGGCAAAGGCCCGACGCAATCGATCAAAAGCCAGAACATGACTCCTCAAAGACAGAGGTAACGCTCGACGCAGTCATGCAAGAAGCAGAGGGAAAATGAGGAAAACCAGAGCCAAGAACAAAGCAGAAACTCCCCAAGCAAAGTTTTTCCCTCTCAAAAGTGCAACTCTCCCAAAATGATGCACTCTCGAAGCCCTGTGCACAACAAGTTTTTCAAAAATTAAACAAGTCTCCCCCTTGTTCGATCACTTCTCTCAAAATTCTCCCCCTTGTTGGCACATGCACACATCAAGTCTAAAAAGACCTAAAGCTCCCCCTGAAGCTGAAACTCCCCCTGAACAGATGCTATGCAATGAATGCAATGCAGGAGGTGTAAGTGAAAGCATTCAGGGATACAAGGATATGAGCAACATCTAGTCACAAGCATGTGTGCATACATAAACAAGACCTGCATCTAGCTCAACAGGGTATACCATATTAGTCTAGAGCTAGGCAAGTTCAGTTTAGGAGAAATAAAAGCATCACCCTTGATCTAGCACTAACAAGTAGGGAATGAAATGCAGTGCTACTCATACTCATACAGGTGAGCCAAATCAGCCAAAACAAGTTGCCAACATTCATTTTTCAATCAATTTTTATATCAAGCAATTCTAAGTGCCAGGGGTTGAAAGCTTGTCATGCTTTACTTAGCAACGAGGCCAAACCTATGCCAAAAGACAATCAGAAGCTTAAAGCACTCGTTTCAGTCATGCACAGCCTTGTCCGGGTTCTCACAAGTGCAAAGTGAGCCGTCCCGAAAGCTCGATCAGTGCGACAAGCAATCCCACCTGGATCTTTTCAATTCATTTCAAGAACAGTTCAAGCAATTTTATCAGATTTAAATCATTTCAAGTATGAATTGCTGAACGAAAAGCCACACTAGCATGAATAAGATAGCAAAGCATATCAACACGCCCTAACATGCTAGTAGCCAAGATAGGGTGATCATGTTTTCAGTTTTTCAAATCAAAATAGCTTAACTCAGATGATGTCATATACACAGTGGAGCAAGCTATACATGATCAAGTTTATCAACTCACACTAGCAGGCACTAGAATATGATAGCAATGTATACAAGAATGCTAGTGCAAGTGAGACAATGCAAAATGCAAACATGTACAATGCATATGCACAATGCAACTAACCAAGCTAAAACTAAGATAAGGACAAAGAAAAAAACAAAAGCTAAGCAACTGAAGAACTCAGCAAATACAACGGCTCAAAGACACACAGGACTAGACCAAATGGATCCAACTGAGTACCATGGAAAAGGTAACAATCAGAAAACCACAAGTCCATCCTGAGAAGAAAACATATAATTCGAACTCTCACATACCTCGATGAAGATCCCGCTGGACCTAGAGCATAGCAAGCTCGAGGTGACCTCCCCTGCGTCCTCAGCGGGTCCACCTTCTGCTCGAACAGGTTCTTGTAGAGGTGAACGATCGAAGTGGAAGTAGTGGTACTGGATCGTCCTCCTGAGCTGAGGTAGTCGAAGCAGAAGGGGCCGGAGCCTGCAGCCGGCGCAGTAACTCCGGATCATCATCGGCACCTGAGGTAGAGCTCCCCCTCAACAAGTGATACCTAGCACAAGAGAAGCAAGGACACAAGAAGATAGCAAACACCAAAGATCCAGAGCAAGACTCAAGCAAATGGTTAGGTATTAGTCAAGCCACATGCAAGGGTATACCAAAAGACACTCTAGAACATATCAAGACAAAAGATATCCCTAAAATAATTTAAAGGCACTCAACAACATGAACCAAGACAACAAGACTATATGAAGAAGATACTTGAGCTAGCAACCAGAACTAAGGAGCAAAAGCTACACAAGCATGAGGGGGACTGGACAAAGCACACACCCTGAGCTGGCAAGAGTCATGACAAAATGAAAATCACAAAAACTAGCATACAGAGTGGCTAGTCCACAAAAGCACAAGCACAGACCTAGCAAGCAAAACAAGTAGAGATGTAGAATCTACAACATAGCACACGCAGAAAATGTACAAAGAACTCAAAACACAAACTCAAATGTACATAGGATACAACCGCCACCATGGGCTATCCATTGGCCTTGGAGAACCATCAAGTCTTGATCAAACCTGCATAAGACCAAGATCGAATGGAGCACTTGTTTTCCAGGCCTCCAACCTACATCACCATCGAGACAAAGGAGGAGCAAACGTCTCGACACTGGGGTTAGCAAAGTGAGAAGCAAACCAGTGACGAGCCATTTGCTCTACAGAAGGGTAAGCAAAGTCAGGTAAAGCGTATCCCCTGTCCCGTCTACTGCGAGGCTGACGATCACCACCGCGAGGAAGGCGTGGAGCCTCAAAACCTCCTCCAAAGCCTCGGTCCCATGGTCCATAGCCGTACTGGAAACGACCAGGAGCACGGCCGGCAAAGCGACCACCCACTGGAGCACGGTAACCACTGCCGTCTCCCTGACCTCCACCTACACGGCGCGCCCTAGCATCTTGCCTACCACCACGCCGAGAAGGACCATGCACCCGAGCAGAGTATATGTTCGCGTTCCGTCTCTCCTGCTCTCGCCTCACAGCCCGCTTCCTCCTGAAGCAAAACTCCTCCAGGTGACCTTCTCTGTCACAGAACTCGCAGTGGTACCTCACCTCACGCTTGGGAGGTGGAGGCCTAGCCTGCGGACGGGGAGCAGCAGCCCTCTTCTTCTGGGCAACCTGGGCTGTGGCAGCAGGGAGCGTGTCAAGGGGGTTCCTCAGCACATTGGACTTTGGAATCTAAACCTGCTTCTGCGGAGGTGCTTTAGGTGGTTCTTTGTAACACCCGGTTTATAAAAGGACATAAACCGAGCAATCATATACGTGCCAGGATCAAGTCACACGTATATACAACAGAATGAACAGTATATCACAGCACATATCGCGTAAAAAGATATAATAAAGCGAATACGAATTTTATTTATTTCATTAATGACAAAAAAATGTCTGATACAGCGGAAGCGAAGTACAAATACGGTAAAAGCTCTCCGAAGCTGAGCAGGGCGCCACAGGGACGTCGACTGGGAGACGAACGCCTAGAAGTCCTCGTAGTCCTGGTAGCACTGAGCGAACTCCCTCGCGTCGGCAGTAACTGAGCAGCAGTAGCATATCCAAGAGGAAAAAGTAGAGAAGAGGCAAGGGTGAGTACACAACTTGTACTCAACAAGTATAACACAAACTATGAGTCTCTAGGTTGGCTGACTGACTGCATTAGCTTTTAAGTCTTGGCATAATTTTATTAAAGCTAATTACTACAAGTTGGTGGATTACCATTAACCCAGTTACATAGTAATTAATCAAAATTAATCATGTTACTACTGAGAACCAAACCACAACCACCAAGGTAACCCCGAGAGGCACCCCCCTCGTCGGAAGGAGATAACCCCACTAATCAAAAGGAGGATCTGGGTCGCTCATGACCGTGAGCACGGCTAGTATACCAGTTTTACACTCTGCAGAGGTTGCACATCTTTACCCACAAGTCGTGAGCTACGCTAGTTGTTCATCACACTTCCTTAGGTGAGATGACTAGCAAACTCACTATGAGGCCTTTACAAAGAATCTCGTTGGTAAGGAGTAACCGCGAGGGTTGGATCGGCGACTATGGAGCAGGTCTAGTGGGCGTCATCGACGAGGCCACTCAGTACGAGGGACATAGAAGCTTACCACCCTTGCCCCGTCGGTAAGTTACTCCAAACCAAAAAGACCTAATTATTACGCCAAGACCGTCCCATTCCAGTCTTGTGGTAGCGCTGTTGTCCCAGGTTGTCGCTCTATGAACCGGTTCTTATGGAGAGTGGCCAACCAGGCAGTAAGCACCGTGCTGGCCCCCTAAACCATGTTTCTAACAAAAACCAATTTTAATGAGACGTGAGCCACTCAAGCCACACAGAGGGCCACTCTCATAATTAAGTTGCATATACCATTAATCAAATTAATTAAAAGGGACCATTATGTGTTATAGCGCGGCACCTAGCACAACTAACCAAAATGCAACCCAAGGATATATATATAAAGGGAAATAAAGTGGCTAGGAAATCCTTATAGGCATATAATATTAAAATGCAGTATGAAAGTGTATTTAAAGTGATAGGTTGTTCATGTTATACTTGCCTTTCTCAAAAGTTCACCTGCTGCTCAAACTGCTCTGAAGATGGCTCTTGTCACTGGTACTGATGCTCCTCCGGTAGCTCAACGTCTACTCACGAACACATGGCCAAAAACAAGGCAACAACATAAACACACATGCAAACAAATACTAACACTAAGAAACAGTACATCAATACATAAAAATAGCACACTAAACTAGTCTAAAACCATTCTACGCGTTACAATGATCGCGTGGACATAAAGAACGCCTAAAACAGAGCTAAAACGCAAAATCTAGGCTAAAAACAAGGTTCAGGGACCTATTTGTAAGAAAACTGGAGTTCCAGGGGGTTTTCTGCAAAAACTGAGGGCTAAAACGTAATTAACAGTTAGATCTAAGGGCTAGCGCGAAAAAAGTCAAGGACTGGACGGCGGGTTCAAAATCTGGAAAGGTCAGGGGGTTCCGTGTAAAATTTTGGGCTGAACTGTAAATATTTTTGAACCAACCAGGATGGCGGGTTGATTCATGGAAAACCTAGGGTCCTTTTAGCAAAACGTCTAGGGCGAAGGGGTATCTTCAGATCTGATCCGTTGGATCGAGATCTGAGGGTCCAGATCTAAACAGGGCACGCTCTAATCTGGGTCGTCCGTTTTAGATCGGGCGGCCCAGGGCTGGGGTCGCGAGGGGGCGGCGGCGCCGACCGCCGGAGCGAAGCTCCGCAGCGGCGAGCTCACCGGAGTGGGCGGTTCGGGTGCTACAGAGGGTCATTTGGGCTGCTGTTTGGTGCAAAAGAATGTGCATGCCATGCGTAATCCATTGGAGTGCACAGGATGGCGGTTCTGGGCTCAACCGTGGCTCGCAATGGCGAGAGGCGGCCCTGGTCACCGGCGAACTGCGCGAACGCAGTTCCAGCCCCAGTTCGGGCAGGATTTCGCGCGGGTCAGTACCAGTGTGGCACGGCATAGCTTCCTAGGTACTCAAGTCGGGCTGCGGCACAGCGGACAGGGCCGTCGCCATGGTGCGGCGGCGCAACTGACTACGGCGAGGAGAACCCCGCGTAACCGTGGGGGAAAAAGGGAGGAGAAAAGGCGCGACGCGTTTCTCACCCCCGCTAGAAGCCGTGGCTGAGCGCAGACGTCGACGAGCGGCAGTGTAGGGGCGGAATTGCAGCGGCGCCGAGGTGGAAGATGACGCTCCTCCACAACGATTCCCGAAGTGCCGGGGTCGGGGTCGGCGGCTGCGGGCTCGGAGAAGTCCCAGGGCACGGGCCGGAGCTGCTGCACGACTCTGGGGACACGGAGGTGCGGCAGGGCGGCTGGTCCACGGCGGCGTGGGACTCTGCTCCGCTCGGAGTTCAGAGGGCGGCGGCTAGGGTTTGATGGGGGCGCTAGTGCGTAGGATGGGGAGCAGGGGGTCCGCGGGGGTTTAAAGAAGGCGCCGGGGATCTTGGGGGGGGCGCCCGTCGTGATCCCGGCGGGGATTGCGGGGCAGCCGGTGCGTGAGCGGCGGATGCGGGAGGAAAGGGAAGGCGCTGACGCGCGGGCCCGGGCGGTCAGTGGCGGGGCGGGGAGCGCGTGCGGGCGACGCGGCTGAGAGCGAGCGTGCTGGGCGCTGGCAGGTGAGTCCGGGTGAGTGCGGGGTGAGAGGGAGGAGCGCTAACGGGCGTAAGCGCGGGCTGAGGCCATGAGGTGGACTGGGCTGCACGCGCGGCATGGGCCGGAGCGAGTGTGGGGAGGGAGGGAGCTCGCGAGCGGGCCTGGGGAGAGAAGGGAGCTGGGCCGCGGGGTTTGCCGGGCCAGGAGGGGAGGGGGTAGGCTGGGCCTGCGAGGAAGGGGTTGGGCCGTGCTGGTTTGGGGTTTTGGGGCTGGATTATGGGTTGGGTCCTCTTTCCTTTTCTATTTCTTTTTTTTTTGCAAACTCACACAAACTAGTTTGAATTCAAACAAATTTGAATTCAAACTCCCTAGCACTCAACCAAAATAAACAAAATATGCACCAGCATGAATGCAACAACAAAGTTTTAACCTTAGACAAAATTTTAATTACTTATGGAACAAAGATTAGATTAAATGCAAGCTAAGCAAATTAAATCCTTAGAAAATTAAATAAAGCCAATTAAATTAGATACTGAAATTTAATTTAGGGTGTTACAAATCCTACCCCCTTACATGAATCTCATCCCGAGATTTTGGGATGGCTAGCAAAGAGATTAGGATATGTCTTCATCAACTCCTCTTCCTTCTTCTGGCAAGTCTTCCGGAAAGACGTCTGGGAACTCAGACACCACGCGAATACCATCCATGGTTCTAGCCTCCATCTGATGAAGAAAACCAGAAGGTTCTGTAACACTGACTGTCACCTCTTGGCCATTAGATGCTAACAAGTGAACTGACCGCTGAGCACAATCAATTCTGACTCCCCACTTGGCAAGAGTATCCATTCCCAGAATCACATCGATACCCTTGGTGTCTAGCACCCTCAGAGCAGTACTGAACGTTGCCCCCCTTATGGCTATACTGACTCGAGGGCTAACAATATGGGATCTCAACTCCCCTCCCGGTGAAGAGACTAGCAGATACTTCTTTAATGGGGTGGTAAAGAAACTATGCTGCTCAACATATGACTTGGTGATGAATGAATGAGTAGCACCAGTATCAAAAAGCACTGTAGCTGGATGGGAGTTGACCATGAACATACCAATAACCACGTTAGGAGCCTCAGCCGCTGACTCGGCCGTCACGTGGTTCACTCTGCCCTGAAGCGGCGCCCTGGGCTGAGCTGGGCGCCCCTGCTGTCCCGCCTGCCGTGGAGCCGGTGAAAGGCGCTTATGTGGACAACCTTTGGCATAATGACCTTTTTGTCCGCACTTGTAGCACTTGCGGTGGTGGTGAATGGGGCTACTTGGTTGACTTCCCTGTGAACTTAACATCGCATCTTGCATTATTTCTGCTGCCTGCTCTTTGGACTCCTTGCGACCGCGTGGATGAATCACATTCATAGTGATAGTCAACCCATCAACATGATCATGGAGAGCTTTATTCTCGACCTGTCTATCTCTAGAGCACTTAGGATCCTTTCTCTTCTGGATGGTCTGTAGCTCTTCGACCGATGGACAGTCAAGGAAAAGGGAATCCTCTGCTAGCTGCTCTTGATGAGACATCTTTCTCTTTGTACCGGAGAACAACCTCTGGTTCCTTCTAGTTGTGGCTTCATCTTCAGTCGCACGAACTTGACGACAAGGAACGCCATAGAATTGGCAACATGGGCAAGTTTTCTCACCATCACCCATTGCACTGTCTCCAAGGTCTTTTTGTTCTGCCGACATCTGAGCTGGGGCAAAGAGGAAACACAAATCGGTAAGGTCAAGGAAGAGAGAAAAAACTCCATTATTTAAGGTTATATCCTATTTAGACAATACTGCACAGGCATTACTGCTGATAACTCCAGATAGGTGTTTCATAAATCTGGGAACAAGAACTAGAGCATAACTCTTCTGTTTTGTCTGAGAGATTCTCAAGTTCTTCTGTACTATCTGCAGGCCGGGGTGTCACATTCTTTAAGCACACCATCCGCAGGGTCAACAAGCGAAGGTTGTGTGCTCGTGCTAGCAGTGTTTCCAGCAGCCTTGCCAATCTTACCATACAACCTGTCAAAGTCTGACTTCGTGTATGTGTAACCGACCCAAAACCCATCACCACGCTTGAACTGCTTAATCATCATGCCCAACTGCGGCTCAATGCTAGAAACCCAATTTAGAATCGCCCTAAGGTATGTGTTCTCATTCTCTAAGTTGGCTTTCTCTACCGCAAGACTATCCAAATCAGAGATTAAACCAGGGCAAACAGAGCAGTCAATAGGTGGGCTAGACTCTACGACCTTAGTCTTTCCAAAAGACTTGATCAAAGCGTTCTCATCTGAAACAGAAGGCAAAGAGGCAAGAGAAAAACCAAGAGCAGAGTTAGCGTTAGAGCTCGATCCACCTGGGCCTGTCACAAGAGCGACGGTCTTGGAAGGAGGGGCACCATTGAGCTTGGCTCGTGTCTGGTTATCCACCTCCGTGGCCTTGAGCTTGCTGAAAAGCTCGTTCACGGTCAGAGTCTCATAGCCTGCAGACTCAATGATCGTGTTCACCTTGAGATCCCACACAGAGCGGTCAATTGCGTAGAGCAACTTGAGAGCATTCTCGTGCTCTGTGTACTCAAGGGCACTAGCAGATCTGTTCGCATTGACCTTGTTCACAATCGACTGAAAACGACTGAACATCAGGTCAATGCTCTCACCCGACTCCTGTGTGAAGTTCTCATACTCATGCCGGTGAGTCTCGAACAGTCGGGCCTTCACCTGAGGTGTACCCTCGTGGTAGTTCTCAAAGCACTTCCAAATTTTGTGGGCTTCCTGAAAACCCTGGACGCGTGAGAACTCCGCACGAGAAACGCCAGCGAACAAGACATTGACGGCCTTGGCGTTAGCCTCATGCTGGGTCACCTGGAGAGGTGTGGTCCGAACAGCAAGCACCTCGTAAAGCTGGTTCGTGGCAATTTCCCAGACATCGGCTCCCATGCTCTGCAGGAAGGCTCTCATGCGAACCTTCTAGTAGGCAGAGTCCTCGCCGAAAAACACCGGGATCTTACCAAGACTCGTCATGGTTGCCGAGTGGTTTTCGAACCGGTTAAGGTACTGAAAACCTCAACCAAGCTCTGATACCAATTGAGGGACCGAAGCCGGCGACCAGAGGGGGGGTGAATGGGAGCCGATCAAAAATTTCTTTCGAAATCGATCCGTCGGCCTATATCCCGAAAATCACCACAAGCCCTCAAACCTAGGATATGAGAGAATATCAATGGACTAGCTATCTCTTTACAAAATGCCCTAGAAAGCTGCGCGGAAGCAAAAAGAGGCAATTTGCAGAACTGAACTGCATGGACCGGTCAGACCGATTCAGGATACCGGTCAGACCGGTAGGAGCCACCGGTCAGACCGGTCTTTTCCAGACAGCTCGAAAATCAACCTCCAAACGATGAATCTTGAGCAAACGACGTTCAAATCCAACGAAACTTGGAGGATACCTTCACAACTATTCCGTGAACATATCCCCAAGAGATCTTTCCCAGAAGATTAACGGATCGTGAGAAATCATGGAAAAATCAAAGTGGATTGGGGTTTTCTCAAGAACTCAAGAACAGCAATTCGGGTGCACTCGTGATTCCAGGGGATTTAGCACTTGGCTAGAGAGATCAGAATCGCCACAAAGAGTCCAGCAAACCACGAATCAATGAACTTGTCTCCTCCAACCACTAAACACACCAAAAGAGGAGAGTTCAAGCCCAAAGCGCGAAAGAGGAGGGGGAGGACGATAACTCAGCACACAAGAGTGAACTCATCATATTCAAAAGCCCTGAGGGCACGAGGAGGATAGGGCCTCCTTTCCCAAATAAATCCAACACAAGATCTCAACAATCCATGGACTAAATCTACTCTAAAGAGAAGAACAGGGGGAGAGGAACACAGGGGCGGCGGCCTGGGAGATAGAACAATTCACGGACGAAATACAAAAGCCGCACTTGACCTAACATAAGTGAAGGGGTATTTATACCCGCAGGACCGGTCAGACCGGTACGCTGGACCGGTCAGACCGGTTGGTTAGACCGGTCAGACCGGTTGGCCTGCAGCACCCCCTATACACGATCTCATCCGACGGTCGAGGTTCTTTCTTCGGAACGAAGTCTTCTCCACGATGCCGCCGTCTTGATGAAGATCCAGTCCGCGGTTTTGGAGGGTCCGCGAAACCCGGGTAAGTGGCCGGTTTTGAGAAAACCGCCAAAACCTCACGCGCGGGAAGATACCCGCCTCCACGCCGTGGCCCTAGACGCCGTTACCGTCTCGGCCTTCTGACGGCCCTAGACGCCGCCCGACGCCCGTCACCTCCTCGCCCGCAGCGAGGCCCTAGACGCCGTCGACGCCCGTCGCCTCCGTCAGTCCCGAGACCGACGCTCGTGCCTCCACGACTTGGCGTCTTCAACCGCCGTCCGCCTCCTTGGTTTTGTGGCGCAAACCAAGAAACCCGCCTTCCGTCGCCGCTTGCGCCCTCGATTCAGGAGTTGACGCCACAGCTGCCGCCTGGTCCGAGCTCCGGTCCCGGCTGCCCTTCACCGCCGTCCACCGCACGGTCCATCGGCCACAACACCTCCACGGCAGCTCCCCGTCGACACTCGACGCCCGTGTACCTGCAATCCAAAGACCAAGCGCTCGATCACACCGCACGGTTGACAATTCACTAATTACAAGAAGGATAGAGTACTCAACATTCCTCAAAAACTCATGCTGGTGTGGCACCCTGAGCGAGAGTTAGCATCGATCATTGCCCGGCCGGCCGGCGGCCCTGTGGTTGCGGGGTACTTAAGGTGAGATCATGATGCGCTTATTGAAGCTGAAAACGCTTTTAATCTCGCCGGTGGTGGCCGCCACCGCCACACAAAAAGCGTGGCGCGCGGCGGCGGACGAGCTCGCAGAATCTATCGACCTCAACACCGCCAGGAATGACTCCGACGTGCCATTGCCAAGTGGACGACGAGACGGCGGCGAGCGCAATGGAGGACAAAGCTACGCGCACGGTGACGGGCGGATGGATGGATGGATAGGACATGCCACTCCCCGTCGATAGGTCATCACCGGCAGCGCCGCGTCGTCGTCGTCGGGCGCGTGCGGGCGGTGGTGGCCGTCGGCTCCACGACGTGAGGTGAGGACGATGGAGGAGCTGCGTGCTGGAGCTGATGTGATGAGGCCGTCACGCACCTCAACAGGATGATGGCCTCCCCATGTGCCTCTCATTCATTGCGAGCGAGTGCCTGGTAATGGTGATGGAATGTTGTCGACGGTTTGCCCAAGTCTTTTCTTCTCTCTTTTATTATGACGGAAACGGGTAGCTAGCGCTGGTGTCTGGAGGCGAAGCTTTCAGCTAGTTCAATGGCTACTATTGGGAGATGCTAATTCTCTGGTGCCTGCAAGTGCAACTGGTCATGTCTCGTGTGATGTTCGTTCTACGGTTGTGCGATCGCGATTGGACGGTCAGATCATCATCTTCAAAGGTCTAGCTTCTTTTCCTATCTTCTACTAAATATCCTCAAAGTCGTGCACGTGCGTTCCAAACCGGATGCTACATATAGATATGTGTCTATTTGCGTGTGGAAAAGGGTGGTGCGAGCCCTGATTCTGGCTAAATATCCTCTAATAAGAGCACACAGAGATGCATTTTTTTTTCATGAGAACTAGGCATATAGCCCGCGCATTTGCGCGGCTAGTATTGAAAATTCAAAAATTTATATGTCGTTGTATCCTTACTTAAAGATTATACTATTTTTTTACTATATATCACCTTGTTCACCAGGGCCGTATCTAGGCCCGTGCGGGCCGTGCGACCGCACAGGGCCCCCAAATTTTAGGGCCCCAAAATATAACGAGTATACTAGGTATAGTTATATAGTAGATTTTGTTTTAGTTATATTTTGATCCAATACGAAGCAAACTGTAGCCCAAATATGTCATAGAAGAGGAAATATGCCGCTTGACCATTGTCTTTCAATCAAATCTGCAGATCGCAGTGCAATCTTTTTCGCTTCCACTATAACCGCTCGCCAGGCACAGCACAAGTCACGTCTGCACTTCCACCTTCCGGATTTCACTGGGCACTCGCAGGCGCAACGATGGTACTAGGGTCCAGTTCATAGTTTCGCACAGGGCCTTCGAATTTGCCGGTACGGCCCTGTTGTTCACTATCGTAAATTATATCTTGCTATTGGTTAAAACAATATTTATATGATCTATCTATAATAAAAATTTGATTTGTTAAGCTTTAATAATATTATACATATAATTATTCTTATATTCATTTTATTTTGATTGATTATTGTTAGCTTTAGTTTTTATATATAGTATGTTTGTAACTGATACATAGCTAAAAGGTTTTTTATATTTAATTTTTTATAATGGCATTGGTGGGTGATTTTTAATTAGGCACAGGAGTATTTTAGGCTAATTTTTATCATAATGGCAGTGGTGGGTAATTTTTATTTTTCTATTTTTCTCCAATTAATATGAAATTTCTAGACCTTGAGAGCGAACGTGGAGGCTTCGTTTGTTGGTCAAATAATAAGATAACTAGGCGTATGGCCCGCGCATTTGCGCGGCTAGTATTTAAAATTCAAAATTTTTGTATGTCTTTGTATCCTTACTATTTTTTTTAAAGATTATACTATTTGTTACCATACATCACTCTATTCATTATTTTAAATTATATCTTATTATTGGTTAAATCAATTCAAATATGATCGACCTATAATAACAATTTGATTTGTTGAGCTTTAATAAATTATGCATATAATTATTCTTATTTTGATTGATTGTTGTTAGCTTTAGTTTTTATTAATAGTATGTTTGTAATTGATACATAGCTAAATGGTATTTACATTTAATTTTTCATAATGGCATTGGTGGGTAATTTTTAATTAGACACACGAGTATTTTAGGATAATTTTTATTGTAATGGCAGTGGTGGGTAATTTTAATTTTTCTATTTTTCTCAGATTAACGTGAGAATTTCTAGGCCTTGAGAGCGAACGTGGAGGCTCCAATATATTCATTTTATTTTGATTGATTGTTGTTAGCTTTAGTTTTTATATATAGTATGTTTGTAACTGATACATAGCTAAAAGGTTTTTTATATTTAATTTTTTATAATGGCATTGGTGGGTGATTTTTAATTAGGCACCTGAGTATTTTAGGCTAATTTTTATCATAATTGCAGTGATGGGTAATTTTTATTTTTTTATTTTTCTCCTATTAATATGAAATTTTTAGGCCTTGACACTACAACGATTGCAGTTTTCTCTAACAACTATAGTGATTGTCAACAGCATTGATGGACATTGAATTTAGATGGGCAACAAGTCTGTCATTGGTAGGATTAGTGAGAGCATTGTTATTGTTAAGATATTCCTATCTAACAACCATGTCAGGCAACCACTGCATAACTAACAGCACTGTCATGTATGTTGGCATGGTGCCATCCTTGATTTGCCCACGGCAATAGGTCCCAACTAAAATGAGAGTGCTGACATAGTTTTGTGTCAGATATGTGATAGCCTAGTCATATATCAAATCATAGTTGTTTTTACAAATTATCTCCTAGATAAAAGATTGTGCATGTCGGTTAAAAAAGGTTGCATGCGCATGTGCATGTGTATTGCCGCCATCTGCCCTCCCAATCACTCACCCCATTGCTCGTTCTCCTCACGCATTGCTCGTTCTCCTCACGCATTGCTCGTTCTCCTTACGCACCGAATCAGCGTCCGATTCGCAGTCCTCATCCGCAGTCCGCACTGATTGGCCGCGAGATCCACTCCAAAGAGCAGCCGCACCCACCATATAAACTTCAACCATGGAGAAATGAATAGGAACAATTAATGGAGAGTGGGCGCAGAGGTGGAGGAGCCCGGCAGCGAGGTGCTGAGCGGCGTGGTTTTTGGATAAGCCTCCGCGGCAAGGATAGGGGCGCTGTGGT
The DNA here is from genome assembly GCF_016808335.1 of Panicum virgatum. Taxonomy (NCBI): domain Eukaryota; kingdom Viridiplantae; phylum Streptophyta; class Magnoliopsida; order Poales; family Poaceae; genus Panicum; species Panicum virgatum. Next base: position 14,269,730 of record NC_053153.1, on the reverse strand, counting down.
TCAAGAAAGTATTGATTTTGCTCAAGATTCAGATGAGGGTGGTGGCAGTGACTACCTCTTTATTTCTTATTCAGAGGATGAAATCAGTGATGAGGGCTCTTTTCCTCCCTGAAACCGAGGAGCAGGCGCCCTCCATGGATCAGCCTCTGAATGCCGTTGAGGAGCAGCTGGTTCAGGACATTGAAGGACAGGGAGGTGATGCATGGAAGGACTTAGGCAGCCACGCTCAGCAACTGGAAGAACTAGGCTCAGCAACTGGAAGAACTAGATGCCGACGTCCTCGATCCTCATGAACAAGATGATGGTGCCAACAATAGGCTTTGCGAGGTTAGAGATAGTATGTTGATGATTTTAGTGCCATTGTATTACCAGAATAATGATGGCAAGTAGTACTCCCTAGTTTCTAGTTGTTCTTATCATCCATTTGGTCATCTAGAAATAAGAATATTTTTGCTTTTGGAAATCCATAGAGATAACTTGAATGGTACTGCAAACAGAGAATTGCAAAGATAACATTAGCTCAGGATGGATCCATATGTGTAACGATTCTTTTTGGTTATATTAGGCAATATATATTTTAGTTATATCTAACATGCATGCTACACGGAGGGGATCCATATGTGTAACAATTTTTTTAAGGTGTGTGCACCTTGCATGCATATGCGTGTGGATTATGTAACTTTTTTTTTCGAACGTTCATGCAAAAGCATGTGGATGAAAAAGCCTACTCAGATTCATCTAAGTTGATAAAAAAATGACCAGACCAAACAACCAGCGCCAAGCTGCGAAAATACTGCCGCCAAAATTTCGTTGCCCACTAGCAATCTTGCCCGCCAACAACTCAGCTAGCGATTCCATCGGCACCTTCATAGTCAACAGCTTCCACGTCTCTTCGTATTCGTGATCGTGAGTCCTGGCGTCGGCGCTGCAGCCGCTGCCGCAGTTCTCACCATTGTTGCTGCCGGCATTCACTACAAAGTTCTGAAAGCGTTCGGGTGCACTAGCCTAAGAGGGAGAGGGAGTGAATTAGCCACTGAAGAAACCTTAACATATGGCTCCAACTAGTTTGCACAAAACTTAAACTAAAACAAGCTATTTAGATGTGCAACTATGGTTCACCTTAGTGTGTAACCCTCATTCGAAAAGAGTTTTACAACCTATAGCTAATACTAGCATGATACTACACTAAGAAAATAAAGACATACCTGCTGTTTCAGTTGTGCTGCTTGCTCGCGATAGAGCTCATCCAGGCCGGTGAGATAGATGGATAGGTGAGAGACCGTGTCTTCTAGGTCTTCTTCTTCTCTTCCAAGTCCTCTCATCCTGGCAATCCATGTGCGTCCTCTTCCTTCAGTCGGCGGGAAAAATCCCATAGGAGTCCGCTGGAGGTGATGCCTGTAGATCACACGCAGACGTCGCAGGGCTTTGCGGGCGGCTTTCCGGTAGGTATCCGGGAAACGGAATCCAGTGGTGGAGATGAACCAAGGGTCCACATCAGGGTAGCGGGTGCTCCTTGCTATGAAGATCATCAGGTCACACCGAAGAGTACCCTTGGAGTCGTACTCCCGATAGAGAAACTATGGTGGATCCACAACTCCGATGCGTTCCAGGCTGAGTATCAACAACTTGGGAAGGCCGGGCTCTGCGAAACAGATTCCGCCAATCCATCCATTGTCAGCCATCTGGAACAGGGCAAGAACCAAAGGTAAGTGTTTGTGTGAGGAAAGGATTAAGGATAGAAAAGGTCCTAAGGTAAAGGGTCTAAAAACGGGTTTCGCTCCTAGGGTCACGTCCTACGGCCAACCTACGGCTCTGATACCACCTGAAGCGTCCCCTCATAAGAGAAGACTTAAATGTGATATAAAGCACCAGTCCCAGGAGGCTGATGCCACATTTAATACATCAGATGGTTCAAAACCGTACAAACCTTGGAGGACACTCGATACAGATGATGATAATTATTAACCAAGCTACAACATAACACCAGACCGCAAACCACATAGGGTCTACTACGGGCTCAGAGTACTGCGACAGCGGAGGCATCTCAACGGGGCCGGTTCCACAGGCAAGGTTGGGTGTAGAACGATAACCCTACTCGGCGTCGTCTGGAACGAAGTCCGGGTCTTCTTCTGTAAAAAGTGAGAATGGGGTGAGTACGAACGTACTCAGCAAGTCCGACCACACCCACGGTGGGGGTTATGACAGAATAATATGCATAGGTAAATCAAGGATAAGGTTACGGTTTAATTTGCAGAAAAACGACATTTTATGTAGGGGTTTATTTTACGGAAAACCTTTTAGAAATCAGTTTTTGCAGTAACACAGAGTTCAGGTTTTAAAACTGCTACCGGACTCCCCGTCCGTCGTAGCACACGGCACAACTGCCGGACACACTTTCAAAACAACTCACACTAGCCCATCCCAAAGAAACACTAGTTATGTGACCACACCGTAACTCGCCCAATACCGTGGGCACGGCTATTCGAATAGATTCTTAACTCTGCAGAGGTGTGCAACTTTACCCACAAGTAGGATACCACAACTCGAACACCGTCGTGTCGGTGTAGATCCCAACATAGCCATTACCCACCATAGCTAAGCCTGACTAGCCATCACGGGATGCACCAAGGGGTCATTGACCGTTCACTTAGGTATAACCGGGCATAAGTCACTCGGGGCTTATCCCTTTTCCTTAGTTACCCGTTGCTCTCAGCTCTCCTGATGGCTACCATACCAACTAGTGGGATTTATGCTACGCCGTTGCCCATTCAACGGTCGAGTGGTTTGCACGAAAGTGGAGTTAGGTGAGATGACACACCAACTCGGTCCTTAGACACGACAAGATGGATATCTCCCTTCATTGCCCTGCCACATTGGCACGAGCACACCGAATGGCAAATCCGTGGATATGCCATCCATCCCGTCTAAACTTTCCTTACAAAAACACCACATTTATCCCATCCCACACGCACACATTTTCTCTATAAAACAAATCGTATTATGAGTAAAGTCTTAAGCATTCTAATATCGATTAACGTCCAAGCAAAATCAGACATTAATCTAGGTGGTCAAGGAATAGTCGTCACAAATCAAGGGGTGGCTATCCAACCGTGTTTTCATGCAAGTAAAACATATGCAACTGTATAAAGCAGGCCATTGGGTCGTGTTTATAAAAACTAGGACAGAAACATGCATCAAAGGATGGGATTGAACTTGCCGTCTTCAAAGCCTTCGGGGAAGTCCTGTCCTTCGGGCTCGGGGTCGCGGAACTGGTCCTCGTTCTCCTGCTCACAGAACTGCTCGTTGACGGGCTCTCCTTCGTTCACTCCGCGGTCTACAGCACACACAACCAAGCGTCCGATCAGAACAAAGATTCTATCGTTGAGCTCGAATCGGAAGCACATAAAATATAGAGTACGAAGTATTATTTTCAAGTGGTTTCCTAATGGCATGGCCAAGACTTGGTTAGGAAAAGCGTGATAAAGTTTCGGGTTGGTCAGAGGTCGTCTGTTACATGAAATGATAGGTTTTAGTAAAGGTTCGGGATCGGATAAAGGGTCAGGGGCCTAGTTGTAAATAATTCGGGAAAACTCGGGGCCTGATTATGATTTCTAAAAGTATTTGGGCCTAAAAGGGAAATGCAGGGACCTAACTATTATTAGGTTTAAATTGGAATAGGGTTTATTTGCAAATATACTAATGGTGGGGGTTTTTCTGCAAAAAGGCAAAGATGATGAAAGGTTTCTTTAAGAAATAAAGGAAAGGGGGAGGGGTTTTTGGCAAAATCGCCATCCCCTTCCTCCCTCCCACGCTGGGAAACAGGGGAGGCGCCAGGGGTCGCCGGCGGCGGCCAATCCGGCCGTCCAGGGCCAGGGCGGCGGCCGGGAGTGAGGGGAAAAAGGGCTAGGGGTACGTGGGGTTCGATTCCCCGGCTCACCTCGGCCTGGGGTGCGGCGAGGGAGCAGGGCGACGTGAGCCGGCGGCGGCGGCGCTACTGGAGCGGGGCGGCGGCGTTAGCGCTGAGGAGGGGAGGCGGTGGCGGCCAGGGAGGCTTGAATGTGGAGTAGCGGCGCCGGTGGGGAGGCTTTTATAGCCGTGGAGAGGCGGTGGCGCGGTGGAGGTGGGTGGCCGGCTCAGCGAGGTCCGCGGGCGGCCATTAATGGCACCCCGGCCGTTGCTGGCGTCGCGGAGCGGGGCACGGGCGGCGAGGGCGGCCACTGGTGACGGGACGCGAGCGGCAGCGGCGAGCACAGGGCGGCGCTGTGCGGGGCAGCGGCGGGCGGCGCGCGGCGTGGCCAGGCGCGCACGTGGGCTCGGCGGGGCTCACGTCGCTGTGACCTGGCGCGTTCGCCCACAACCCTGTGTTCCGTGCGCGCGTGCGCGCAAGCGGGGCGGGACGCAGCGGGGTGGCGCGGGCGGCGAGCGGTGTGCGCGGGAGCGGGCACTGGCAGCGGCGGGTTCACGGCGCGCTCCGGCACGCGTCCGCGTGCGCGGACAGGGCGAGGCGCGGCTGTCGGCGGGCTGGGCGCGCGGGGGCCGTGGTCGTGCGTCGCGGGCAGGGTTGGTGCGCGGGCTGGGAGCGCGCGCGGCGTTCGGTGGCAGGCCGAGCGGGCAGGGCGGTGCGGCGTGCGGGGCAGCGGCCAGGAGCGGGGGCGAGGCAGAGGAGGGAGAAAGGCAGGGGAAAAAGAAAGGGAAAGAGAAGAAAAGGAGAAAAAGAGAAAAAGGGGGAAAAGAAAGAAGAAAAGAAATAGAAAAAAAAATGGAGAGAGAGGGAAGGAGAAAGGAGGGAGGGGGGTGGTTGCGCGCCAGCGCGACTGCGTGCGCGGTCGGCCTCGCGGGGCGTGCGGCCGCGGGAGGTGGGGCACGTGGTCGGAGGGGAGAGAGAGAAAAAAAAGAGAGGGGGCGGGATTCACGGCGCCCGGTCGCGACACATCGCGTCGGATAGAAAAATGGATGGGACGCGAATTGAAATCGGGTGTCGGGTTGTTCGGGAGAGGCTCTGGGGATTAGGGTTCAGGGTTTGAGTCGAGCTCAACGACAAAACAACTTTAGCGCATAATTTATTTTGGTGAGTTTTCGGGATGTTACAAACCTACCCCACTTAAAATGAATCTCGTCCTCGAGATTCGGCTGGTTCCTAAACAGGTGGGGAAACTCCTTCTTTAAAGCGTCTTCGCGTTCCCAGGTAGCTTCTTCCACTCCGTGTCTGCTCCACTGAACTCTACATATCCGTACTTCGGAGTTTCTGGTCCTTCTGGTGACAGTGTCGAGAATCTTGACCGGTACTTCTTGATATCGTAGGTCTGGCTGTAGATCTATTGATTCTACTGGCACATGCTCTGCCTCGGGTACTCTCAAACATCTTCTTAGCTGCGAGACGTGGAACACTGGATGTATATCCGACATTTCTTCTGGCAGTTCCAAACGGTATGCTACTACTCCAACTTTCTTCAGAACTCGGTATGGTCCAATGTACCGAGGGGCCAATTTTCCTTGTACCTGAAATCTTCGGGTTCCTCGAATGGGTGAAACCTTGAGATACACAAAATCCCCTGGACTGAAACTTATCTCCCGTCTTTTCTTGTCGGCGTAGCTTTTCTGTCGGGACTGGGCTGTTTTCAGCTTTTCTCTAATCTCGGCAACTCTTTCTTCTGCTTCCTTTATGAGTGCGGGTCCGACTAAAGCACGTTCTCCCACTTCTGACCACATCAGAGGGGTCCTGCATTTTCTTCCGTAGAGAGCTTCGAACGGCGACATGCCCAAACTTGCTTGATACCCGTTGTTGTATGAGAACTCGGCATAGGGTAAGCTTTGTTCCCAATCTTTGCCATAAGTGAGGACACACGCCCTCAGCATATCTTCCATAATCTGATTCACCCTTTCTGTCTGACCATCTGTCTGCGGGTGATAAGCGGAGCTAAAGTCTAGCTTGGTGCCCATAGCTTTATGCAAACTTTTCCAAAATCTAGAGGTGAACTGGGTCCCTCTGTCGGAAACAATTCGGCTGGGCACACCATGCAGCTTCACTATATTCTCCACGTAAAGCTTGGCTAGCTTCTCTCCGCCGTAGTTGGTACGTACGGGTATGAAGTGAGCCGCTTTAGTGAGTCGGTCCACTATTACCCATATGGAGTCGTGTCCTTTCTGGGTTCTGGGCAGTCCTACCACAAAATCCATCCCTATTTCATCCCATTTCCAGACCGGAATGGGTAGGGGCTGCAACAATCCTGCCGGCTTCTGGTGTTCAGCTTTGATTCTCTGACAAGTATCGCAATGGGCGACAAATCGTGCAATGTCTGCCTTCATCCCATTCCACCAATATTTCTGTTTTAAGTCCATATACATCTTGGTGGATCCTGGGTGAATAGAGTAGGCTGAGTTGTGGGCTTCATCCATGATTATTTGCCTGAAATCTCCCTTCTGGGGCACACAAATTCTATCTTTGTACCACAATGTTCCCCTATTATCCACTCTAAAGTCTGGTGCCTTATTTACTCCGGTTTGCTTCCGGATTTCCATCAGTCCCTTGTCCGCTCTCTGGGCTTTCCTGATTCGTTCTTCTAGAGTGGATTGAACGTTCAGCACTTGGCTGGAGCCTCGAGGGACAATGTGCACGTTTAATCGCGCCATTTTCTCTTGTAAAAGGTCATTCTTAGGCCCATAGGATTTCCGACTCAAGGCATCAACTACTACATTTGCCTTTCCCGGGTGGTAATGAATTTCCAAATTATAATCCTTGACTAATTCTAGCCATCTTCTCTGCCTCAGGTTTAAGTCCGATTGGGTGAAGATATACTTCAGACTTTTATGATCGGTAAAGATTTCGCACTTATTTCCAATTAAATAATGCCTCCAAATCTTAAGTGCGTGCACTACGGCTGCAAGTTCCAAATCATGAGTTGGGTAGTTTTGCTCATGGGTCCTGAGCTGACGGGAAGCATATGCAACGACTTTCCCATCTTGCATCAGCACACAACCCAATCCTTGTCGGGACGCATCACAATAGATGACAAAATCCCGATGAATATCCGGCAGGGTTAGCACTGGGGCTGTCGTCAATCTTTGCTTCAACTCCTGGAAGCTTCTTTCACACGACTCCGTCCAGGTGAACTTCTTTTCTTTCTTGAGCAGCTCTGTCATGGGCCGGGCTATCTTGGAAAATCCCTCAATGAATCTCCGATAATACCCAGCTAATCCGAGGAAACTTCTGATCTCACTGACATTAATTGGTCGCTGCCAATTGGAGACTGCTTCAACCTTCTCGGGATCCACTGCTACTCCTTCCGCGGTCAAGATATGACCAAGGAAAGCTACTTTCTCCAGCCAGAACTCACACTTGCTGAATTTGGCGTATAGCCTGTGCATTCTCAACTTCTCCAGAACTACTCTCAGGTGTTGCTCGTGCTCCTGGATACTCTTTGAGTAAATAAGTATGTCGTCAATGAAGACTACGACAAACTTATCTAGCTCGTCCATAAACACTTTGTTCATGAGGTTCATGAAATAGGCCGGTGCATTTGTCAGTCCGAAAGACATCACTGTGAACTCAAACTGCCCGTATCGGGTGACAAAGGCTGTCTTCGGGATGTCGCTTTCCCTAATCTTGAGCTGAAAATATCCGGACCTTAGGTCGATCTTGGAAAAGTACTTGGCTCCTTTTAACTGATCGAAGAGATCATCGATCCTGGGAAGGGGGTACTTATTTTTGATAGTGACTTCGTTTAGTGCCCGGTAGTCTACACACAACCTCATACTTCCGTCCTTCTTCTTGACGAATAGAACCGGGGCTCCCCAAGGTGACGAACTTGGCCTGATGAAGCCAATCCGTTGTAACTCTTCTAGTTGTTTCTTTAACTCTGCCAACTCAGAGGCTGCCATCCTGTAGGGTCTCTTGGCTATGGGGGCGGTTCCAGGAACAAGATCAATGACAAATTCTATGTCCCTATCTGGTGGCATACCGGGAAGTTCTCCAGGAAAGACATCGGGGTACTCACTCACTACTGGGACTTCTTCCAAGGACTTGGCTTCCATGCTAAACACCATCGGGTTTGCTCCACTTTCCTGGGTGTGACAGGTCACTTGGACTCCCTCTGGGTTTGTTAGGTGGACTACCTTGTCCGTACAACCTATGAGGCCATTGTGTTTGCTTAGCCAGTCCATTCCGAGGATCACATCTATCCCTTCTGACTTAAGTACTACTAGGTCTGCTAAAAACTCTACCCCACTTAAATTGATCCTTACCCGTAGACAACCCAGTTGACACCTGATGTCTCCTCCGGGCGTCCGGGTTAATAGGGGTGTTTTCAGTAGTACTGTAGGTATTTTATGTTTCTCCACAAAACTTGAGGATATGAATGAGTGTGATGCTCCAGAATCGAACAGTACTGTTGCAAGAGTTGAGCTAACTAGGTACTCACCGAGTACAACGCCCTGGGCTCCTTGAGCTTCCTGTGCGTCGATGTGGTTGACGCGGGCTCGTCCAAAAGACTGCTGGGGTTGCCTCTGCTGGTTGTTGTTGTTGTTGCTGTTGCCACGGAGGGGCACTCGGTTGGCACCGGTCAGCACTGGCTTGGGTCCGTTCACTGTGTTGGAGAAAGCTGAAGTGGCTGGCTTGTTCTTGGCATAAGGGCAGTCGGCGATGAAGTGCCCTGTCTCTCGGCAGTTGAAACAGGCCCTCACATTGCTGTTGTTATTGGTGACCTGGCTCGCATTATTCTGTGAGGCCCTCATGGTGTTCTGGCTTCTGGGCTGTGTGTTAGGGGCCCGTGGTCCTGTTGCTTGCGACTGAGTTCTGTACTGCATTGGGGCTTGGGACCTTGGTGCATTGTAACTGAAGCTTCTGGCCTTCTGGGAACGATCCTGCTGGCGGGCCTTACTCTCCAGGAACTTGCGCTTGTTATCCTTTCTTTCATCACTCTTGGCCTTCTCAGTGAGGATTGCCTTGTTCATCAGGGTGTTGAAGTCAGGATAGATTTGAGGGGTGAGCAGGGTCCTGAGTTCTGGATTTAGTCCTTTCTTGAACATATCCTGCTTCTTCTCGTCGTCGTTCACTTCTTCTGGTGCATAGCGAGCCAATTCCATAAACTGGTGTGTATACTCCTCTACCGTCATATTCCCTTGTTGAAGTGCGCGGAATTCATCTGCCTTGCACTTCATGGTAGCTGAGGGGATGTGATAGCGGCGGAACTCTCTCACGAATTCATTCCAGGTGATGGTGGAGGCATCTCTGGCAGCAGCGCAGTAATTTTCCCACCAGGCTAAGGCAGTCCCGGTGAGTTGATGTGCTGCCATGAGGACTTTATCCCGATCTTGGCACCCAAACGGCTCGAGCTTCCTCTGGATCACGCGGAGCCAGTCATCTGCGTCCAAGGGGTTGCTGGATCCGGCAAAAGTGGGTGGCTTGGCCCTCAGAAAAGCTGTTAGCTTGTCGTTGAAGGTCTGCTCTCGTGGCTGCCTGTTTATTAGAGCATTGGCCAGTGTCTCCAGTATAAGAGTCTGGTTATGGATCACTTGTGCCAGGTCCACGAAGGGTGGTGGTGGTGGTAGCTGTGCATCCTGATTTTCTCCTCTGCCCTGACTCACTTCTTGTTCTTCCTGAGGGTGGTTTTGCCCGTTAAGGCGCACTCCTGCGTCAGCAGCTGCAGGGTCCCTGACACGGGAGGCCCTCGTGACGCTTCGGGAAACCATCTGCAGATTTGGTAGAGTTTTTGTGAGGTTGGGATTAGGTGATGTTTAAGTTATTTAATTCGTATTTTTGAAAAAAAAACAGAATTAACCTTCTGCCGAAAGGCACACACAACAAGCACACAACAAGGCAAACAAGCAACTTTTACTAAAGCGAGGTAGGGTACAACACGGAAACACGACTAGAACGCGTACTACAAGTCCGGGTACAGGTTCAAACTAAGGGTACAACTTAAACCGAAAGGGCTAGAAGGGTACAACAACAGGGTAGGGTTGGACACTCTACTCGCGGGGCGAGTCTTCTTCTGGGGTGATACGAGCTTCCGGGGAAACAAACGGCTCGTCGTCCTCCGGGTTCCCGTTCTCTTGGGGCTGAGCAGCAACTTCTCTTTCTCTGACAGCAGTAGACCCTTCGGGGTTCTCGGGTGGAGCTCGAGGGCTTCCAAAGAGCGTTCCCCATCCTATGACGGGTGTCCCAAGTAGAACATGATCTTCTCCGATGGCCGGAACTGGGGTCCCACTCCTGGTCCATTCTTGCATGCGCCGGTCTCGGGCCTGTCTGAGGCTCTCCTGTGCCACTGCTTCGCTGCTGATCGCGGCTGCGGCTCTTGCCTCGGCTTGGGCTGCTCGGACCTGTTGGAGCCTTACCGCGAGTTCAGCTTGCTCGGCACGATTGGTCTGCTCCCTCAACAGGTGGGCCGGCTCATCGAAGAGTTGGTCCAAAGCGGCCAGATAGTTAGCCACTTGGTACAAAGGGTCTACTTCATGGCGGCGCCGTTCCAGGCTTCTCATGCGGGCTTCCCAAACAGGGGTCCTGATGGCCGGCGGAAAGAACCTCATTGGTGTGGGTGCAAGGTGTTCTTCGAAAATCCGGCATAGGTACCGAAGTGCCTTTCTGACAGCCAAGGGATAGGTGTCTTGGTGCCTGAATCCCGTAGCGGTCACTCGCCACGACTGGATGTTGGGGTGGCGCTCACTTCTGGCGATGACAATGATCACCCTGCAGCGGAGAGTGCCATGATGCTCGTACTCTCTGCTGTAGTACCTTGGGCGTTCCGTAACGCCAAGGCTTTCCAGGGCGTTGATCAACAGGCTGGGGAAGCCAGGTGCAGCTTGGCAGTCGCCCTGGGTCCATCCTTCCTCAGCCATCTGAAAACAAAGATATGGTGAAAAACTTGCACAATTATTTGAGGTACACAAAGGGGTAGATGATTTTTATTTATGGCGTCATGGGGGGTACAACTTCATGGGTACATGATTATTATTAGAGCAAAGGTTCTAGCTTGGAGACAACTCCTATCATGGAGACTCTTCCTCGATCCTAAAAGGGCGTTTCTTCAGTGGGAGATACTGATCCGTCATGTCATCCTCGGTCTGAGTTCCTTTATCCCAGTGGGTCTCTTCAGGTTCTTCTTCTTCAGTTTGAGTTCCAACATCCCAATGGGTTTCCATGGGCTCTTCCTCTTCGGCCTGAATGCCTACATCCCATTGAGCCTCTTCGGGTTCTTCTTCTGCGTCTTCTTCCATCCATCCGCCTATTCCCCAGCGAGCCTCGTACCTCCGCATACGAGCTAGGAGAGCGGCTAGCGAGTCCTCGGCGCGTGTGGCTCCTGCCCGCTGTTCTTCCAGTTCTTCCTCTTTTTCATCCATTTGGACTTGGAGGGCGGCTAGGGAATACTCGGCATGGAAAGTCCTCGACCGTTGTTCCTCCATCTCCTGGGTTGCTTTTTCTGCTCTGTGGACCTGCTGTTTCAGTTGTGCTGCTTGCTCGCGATAGAGCTCATCCAGGCCGGTGAGATAGATGGATAGGTGAGAGACCGTGTCTTCTAGGTCTTCTTCTTCTCTTCCAAGTCCTCTCATCCTGGCAATCCATGTGCGTCCTCTTCCTTCAGTCGGCGGGAAAAATCCCATAGGAGTCCGCTGGAGGTGATGCCTGTAGATCACACGCAGACGTCGCAGGGCTTTGCGGGCGGCTTTCCGTAGGTATCCGGGAAACGGAATCCAGTGGTGGAGATGAACCAAGGGTCCACATCAGGGTAGCGGGTGCTCCTTGCTATGAAGATCATCAGGTCACACCGAAGAGTACCCTTGGAGTCGTACTCCCGATAGAGAAACTCTGGTGGATCCACAACTCCGATGCGTTCCAGGCTGAGTATCAACAACTTGGGAAGGCCGGGCTCTGCGAAACAGATTCCGCCAATCCATCCATTGTCAGCCATCTGGAACAGGGCAAGAACCAAAGGTAAGTGTTTGTGTGAGGAAAGGATTAAGGATAGAAAAGGTCCTAAGGTAAAGGGTCTAAAAACGGGTTTCGCTCCTAGGGTCACGTCCTACGGCCAACCTACGGCTCTGATACCACCTGAAGCGTCCCCTCATAAGAGAAGACTTAAATGTGATACAAAGCACCAGTCCCAGGAGGCTGATGCCACATTTAATACATCAGATGGTTCAAAACCGTACAAACCTTGGAGGACACTCGATACAGATGATGATAATTATTAACCAAGCTACAACATAACACCAGACCGCAAACCACATAGGGTCTACTACGGGCTCAGAGTACTGCGACAGCGGAGGCATCTCAACGGGGCCGGTTCCACAGGCAAGGTTGGGTGTAGAACGATAACCCTACTCGGCGTCGTCTGGAACGAAGTCCGGGTCTTCTTCTGTAAAAAGTGAGAATGGGGTGAGTACGAACGTACTCAGCAAGTCCGACCACACCCACGGTGGGGGTTATGACAGAATAATATGCATAGGTAAATCAAGGATAAGGTTACGGTTTAATTTGCAGAAAAACGACATTTTATGTAGGGGTTTATTTTACGGAAAACCTTTTAGAAATCAGTTTTTGCAGTAACACAGAGTTCAGGTTTTAAAACTGCTACCGGACTCCCCGTCCGTCGTAGCACACGGCACAACTGCCGGACACACTTTCAAAACAACTCACACTAGCCCATCCCAAAGAAACACTAGTTATGTGACCACACCGTAACTCGCCCAATACCGTGGGCACGGCTATTCGAATAGATTCTTAACTCTGCAGAGGTGTGCAACTTTACCCACAAGTAGGATACCACAACTCGAACACCGTCGTGTCGGTGTAGATCCCAACATAGCCATTACCCACCATAGCTAAGCCTGACTAGCCATCACGGGATGCACCAAGGGGTCATTGACCGTTCACTTAGGTATAACCGGGCATAAGTCACTCGGGGCTTATCCCTTTTCCTTAGTTACCCGTTGCTCTCAGCTCTCCTGATGGCTACCATACCAACTAGTGGGATTTATGCTACGCCGTTGCCCATTCAACGGTCGAGTGGTTTGCACGAAAGTGGAGTTAGGTGAGATGACACACCAACTCGGTCCTTAGACACGACAAGATGGATATCTCCCTTCATTGCCCTGCCACATTGGCACGAGCACACCGAATGGCAAATCCGTGGATATGCCATCCATCCCGTCTAAACTTTCCTTACAAAAACACCACATTTATCCCATCCCACACGCACACATTTTCTCTATAAAACAAATCGTATTATGAGTAAAGTCTTAAGCATTCTAATATCGATTAACGTCCAAGCAAAATCAGACATTAATCTAGGTGGTCAAGGAATAGTCGTCACAAATCAAGGGGTGGCTATCCAACCGTGTTTTCATGCAAGTAAAACATATGCAACTGTATAAAGCAGGCCATTGGGTCGTGTTTATAAAAACTAGGACAGAAACATGCATCAAAGGATGGGATTGAACTTGCCGTCTTCAAAGCCTTCGGGGAAGTCCTGTCCTTCGGGCTCGGGGTCGCGGAACTGGTCCTCGTTCTCCTGCTCACAGAACTGCTCGTTGACGGGCTCTCCTTCGTTCACTCCGCGGTCTACAGCACACACAACCAAGCGTCCGATCAGAACAAAGATTCTATCGTTGAGCTCGAATCGGAAGCACATAAAATATAGAGTACGAAGTATTATTTTCAAGTGGTTTCCTAATGGCATGGCCAAGACTTGGTTAGGAAAAGCGTGATAAAGTTTCGGGTTGGTCAGAGGTCGTCTGTTACATGAAATGATAGGTTTTAGTAAAGGTTCGGGATCGGATAAAGGGTCAGGGGCCTAGTTGTAAATAATTCGGGAAAACTCGGGGCCTGATTACGATTTCTAAAAGTATTTGGGCCTAAAAGGGAAATGCAGGGACCTAACTATTATTAGGTTTAAATTGGAATAGGGTTTATTTGCAAATATACTAATGGTGGGGGTTTTTCTGCAAAAAGGCAAAGATGATGAAAGGTTTCTTTAAGAAATAAAGGAAAGGGGGAGGGGTTTTTGGCAAAATCGCCATCCCCTTCCTCCCTCCCACGCTGGGAAACAGGGGAGGCGCCAGGGGTCGCCGGCGGCGGCCAATCCGGCCGTCCAGGGCCAGGGCGGCGGCCGGGAGTGAGGGGAAAAAGGGCTAGGGGTACGTGGGGTTCGATTCCCCGGCTCACCTCGGCCTGGGGTGCGGCGAGGGAGCAGGGCGACGCGAGCCGGCGGCGGCGGCGCTACTGGAGCGGGGCGGCGGCGTTAGCGCTGAGGAGGGGAGGCGGTGGCGGCCAGGGAGGCTTGAATGTGGAGTAGCGGCGCCGGTGGGGAGGCTTTTATAGCCGTGGAGAGGCGGTGGCGCGGTGGAGGTGGGTGGCCGGCTCAGCGAGGTCCGCGGGCGGCCATTAATGGCACCCCGGCCGTTGCTGGCGTCGCGGAGCGGGGCACGGGCGGCGAGGGCGGCCACTGGTGACGGGACGCGAGCGGCAGCGGCGAGCACAGGGCGGCGCTGTGCGGGGCAGCGGCGGGCGGCGCGCGGCGCGGCCAGGCGCGCACGTGGGCTCGGCGGGGCTCACGTCGCTGTGACCTGGCGCGTTCGCCCACAGCCCTGTGTTCCGTGCGCGCGTGCGCGCAAGCGGGGCGGGACGCAGCGGGGTGGCGCGGGCGGCGAGGCGGTGGTGCGCGGGAGCGGGCAGGCTGGCAGCGGCGGGTGTCACGGCGGCGCTCCGGGCACGCGGTCCGCGTGCGCGGACAGGCTCGGCGAGGCGCGCGGCGTGTCGTGGCGCGGGCGGGGTGGCGCGCGAGCGGGCGGCCGTGTCGTGGCGGCGTCGCGGGCAGGGTTGGTGCGCGGGCTGGGAGCGCGCGCGGGCGTGCGGTGGCAGGCCGAGCGGGGCAGGGCGGTGCGGCGTGCGGGGCAGCGGCCAGGAGCGGGGGCGAGGCAGAGGAGGGAGAAAGGCAGGGGAAAAGAGAAAAGAAAAGAAGGGAAAGAGAAAAGAAAAGGAGAAAAAGAGAAAAAGGGGGAAAAGAAATGGAAGAAAAGAAATAGGAAAAAGAAAATGGGAGAGAGAGGGAAAGGAGAAAGGAGGGAGGGGGGTTGGTGCGCGCCAGCGGCGACTGCGGCCGCGGTCGGCCACGCGGGGCGTGCGGCCGCGGGAGGTGGGGCACGCGGTCGGAGGGGAGAGAGAGAAAAAAAAGAGAGGGGGCGGGATTCGCGGCGCCCGGTCGCGACACATCGCGTCGGATAGAAAAATGGATGGGACGCGAATTGAAATCGGGTGTCGGGTTGTTCGGGAGAGGCTCTGGGGATTAGGGTTCAGGGTTTGAGTCGAGCTCAACGACAAAACAACTTTAGCGCATAATTTATTTTGGTGAGTTTTCGGGATGTTACACCGTCGGTTCAACCGGTGCTTCACTTCTTTCTTTACTTGATCTCCAGAGGCGCTCAGTCCTGCACGGATCTTTCGACAACCATCGGATGCACCGATGCTATGGGCATCGGTTCTTCCGGTGCTACTGATTTCAGTAAAACTCGTCCAATTCATCGTTTCTTTGAGTTCTTTCTTCGTGTTTTGTTTTGTATGGCCTTTTTACTTCATCCTTGGGATCTAGAAATGTTCACTTAACAAAACCATTAGTTCCATTGATTGTGTTGTCATTCGATCACCAAAATCACTCGAAATGGCATAAACGGTGCCATGTTCGTTACAAGTTCATCTCCGATGAAGTACATATCCGGCGACACGGCCGCACTAGACGCGCTGAAGCCGATCATCTCTCTCGATCAGTTCGTCCTGTGCTACTGCGCGGCAACCTCGAGCCCCAATTGTAAGATTGTAATCTTCTTCATCTGCGTCTCGTTATGTATTGAACTACAGCTGCAAAAAAAATTGCACAGTGACCCAGCCTGAATTGGTACTTATCTCCTGTATCTGTATTGACCCCTACGGTCATGCGGCAGCGAGCCGGCGACACATGCCATCCCCATCCACCAAATTGACCAGTTCTCAGGCGACAGCTTCCACCTCCAAATCCCTTGCGCCAGTGCCCCCCCCCCGCGCCGCGATGCCCCTCCGACGGTGGGCCACCAGAACTCAAAGATAAATGGATGGAGACATTAGAAAGATGTTATGAGAAATTGGCTCGAAACCAGATATACAATGCGCGGATATATGCAGTGGTGGCCTATTATGCAGAAATCATACACCGGCCAGTTAAATTTAAAGATGCAAAACTGAAGCATTTGTTTTCATATGACTACACTTTGGTACCTTTCCGTTGGACAAACACTGATGCATGGTTCAAGCTGAGTGCTTGGTGGGGCTCAGATGAGTTCAAAAGACTTAGTGCTATGAAGAGGAATGCAAGACTTAGTGTGCCAGATGCACAGAACCATGGGGGATCGCGATCCACTGCACGTACACAACAATGCTTGGTAACAATGAAATAATTTACCTCACCTTTTTGCATATATGTCCATATTGATTTCGATGACTATCAAATTATTACTTGCAGGAGGAAACATATGGGAGGCCTTTTAGCCTGATTGAGTCATTCGCTGTGCATATGGGGGCATCCAAGGATGTTGTGGCACAAGGAGAGGGCAATGAGTTGCCTCCTATTCCTAATGAACGTGCCCAAAATCATCTGGTAACATATATCTCCATCTTACGTTGATAAAAGAAGACATTACTTCTGCGGGCTCCTGCTATTTTAGTACCTTGCCTCCACTTGCCTCCCATATTGGACCAATATAGTAGTTGTATTGGCATGTGTGCTTGTTTCATGGCCAACTTTAGAAATTTGGCTGGCTCATATTTCTTTAGTAGCTTGCCTCTAGTGTTTATTTATGCTACCTTGACTACAGTACAGAGTCCCATTTAGTTGAGCTAAATTTCATATTTTTATCAGGATAACTATGGTGATGGTATGAAAAACACTTATGGACTTGAGGTTCAGTGGGTGAGGGGTCCCTTTGATGCACAAGTTATGTATAACAACACAGGAAGAAAGCCTCATGGGAAGTTTGCCATTGCTGATGGAGCTATTGATAGCTCTACCATACAATTTTTCACCACTGCACATCCATCTCAGCCCCAAAGTGCCCAAAGTTCTACACAGAGAGAGGTATAGCTACAACAAGAGGTTCAAGAGCTAAAAAGACAAATGTAGGAGGATCAAGGAACATTACATAAAGTGCTTCAATACAGTCAGCAGATGTGTCAGGTTACTATACATGAATGTGTCTATACCTATTCTGATTTAAATTATTGGGAACTCTTGGCTTACTAGAGTTTGTAACTACAATTTTATTTTGGCAGTACATGATGAGTCAGGGACAGAGAAGCACACCTCCACCACAACTCAATTTTGCTTCTTTATTCTCCTCATTTACTAATGCTCAGGTACAAATGCAAAAGAAAATATACCTCTTTTTATTGCAAGTACTGAATATTTATGTTAGGCTATTAATTAATCACAGAGCTTATGCACTAATTTGAGCCTATTTCTGTTTTGGGCTTGAAGGATGGAACATCAAATTATTCAAATGAATTCCAACAGCAGCCTGAAAGGAACCCTGGTAACACCCAACATGATGATCCAAGCTCTTACAAGCATAGAAGCAACAATGATGACATGACTGACTGTGAGCGCAATGAGCTTCGAATGTGGTTCAGGCCAAATGTATAAGTGTCATGGTGGAATCATTCTATTATGTTTCCAACAACTGAAGTCTATCATCAGCTTAGTTATGATCATCAAAAGATTGAGTCAGACATGTTTCTAGGTTACTATCATGCAGAGTCCATGTTTTAGCACCTACTGCTATTTGTAAAAAGATATTTATCTCTGTTGCTACTTCAACAGCTCCTTGGACATATATGTTTGAATTGAAATTTGTGTCCAACCTCCAATGTTATCTTTGCACATCAATTTGTTCATATTTGAATGTTGATTTCTGGTGCATATATGTGGAAAAGAAAAATACTCAACAGCATGCCTCTAAAAAATCGGCATGCCTGTTGGGGTAATTTAGACACTGTATGACATGGCAATCAGTTATCATAAGGGTGATATTTGATAGTGCTGTCATCTATACGATATGTTATATCTGACAGGGCTGCCATATATATGATTAACTTTACACAACAGTGTTGTCGGTACTGCTTAATTTGAACTTCAACAAGCTTGTCATTGATCTGAGTAAAGATATATGACAGCACAGTATCAAATAAGAAAGACATGCCTTGTTTGAAGCCACATCCGACACATAAGTTTGCTGACAGCATGCCCTGTTGTAAATCAACAATACCAACAAGGATGTCATATATCACTCTAGATTTCTGACACTGCAATTCCGACAGCATATATATGACAGCCGACTGTCATATAAACTCAAACCCGACAGTTTCCTTGCTTTTGCCAACAGTTTTCCACTGTCAAGTATACTGTGAATTGTTGTAGTGTGAGAGCGAACGTGGATGCTCCGTTTGTTGGTCAAATAATAAGATAATAGATGTGCACGTAGCTTTACTAACACAGTCGGCATCACCCAATAGTACTCGAGTCATTTTCAGAATATACGTGCCATTCTTTTTTATAAAGTAGCATATGTTCATCTGTTTTCCAGGTATACACATGTGGTTGTGGGACTAGTTACGTTTAAAATTGGCATGCACAAGATATATAGTATAAGCTCCTTTAGCCAATTAACCAACTTAATATATAATGGAACATATACTCCCCAAAATGAAAATCTGACGTCATGCTTGCTTTACGATCTGTGCTCTTTCGCTCGGTCTCTAGCAGCCTGCATGCTGTGCTTCCACCTGTTTGGCTGTAGTCACTCGCATGTCAGTAGTCAAGACCGGAAGTTCGGAACTCATCCATATTTTTTAAAAAAAAATGGTGTCCAAATCCAATCGGATAATGATTCGGTGTGCTCGTCGCAGCTCACAACACACCGTGCTGCGCTCGATCACAATGAGTACGCGGGTCGCGTATGACACGTCGGCCCCGATCGATGCTCTGCTTTTGTAGTTTTGTGAGCTCGCTCGCCCGCCAATGAGTACCCGTCTCCAGAGATCATCAAGTGGAATGAACGGAGGCCAGCAAAGCATGCAGCTACTAATTGCAGGGTAGCTTGCAGGGCTTGGGCGTCCGTAATGGTAATAGCTAGTATTAGTTATTTGGTTTGTTGATGTGGAAGTGAGAGAGAAAAAAAAGATTATTTTATACTATTGGACCCACACGTTCCTCTCACATGTTCTTGGATTACGTGGAATAGATCACATATTTACTCGTTGCTAGTGACTACTCTCTCTTCTACTTTTTAGTTGCCATATCACATCTAACTAGCTAAATAACTAACCATTGCGGACGTCCTTAATAGGATACGGCCGGGGAGGATGGCGACCTACCCGCCCTCCCTCCCTTTTCCGCTTTTAATGATTAGATTACGGGAGGTTAATGTAAAGCGGCAAGAGATTTGCGTCGCTAGCTCTGCCCCCTCAACTTCCTCCACTTTGGGCAGCAGCCGCACGGCCGAATGGGACCTCTTATTTGCAAGGGAAAAATTATGTTAATTGGTGATTTTTAAGTGTACCTCCAACTCTATTTAGTTCAAAATTTTGTATAAAATTGATAGATACAAAATATGTAAGTTTAAATCTTTGAATGCATTCACAGTTTCACACCTTAAGAGAAAATGAGGAGGGTACTGTCTAAGGACCATTAGAAAAAACGAAAGAACCATCTATGGCTAATAGTGTTCGTCAGCTAAAATAGCCGCGGAAACTGAGTAACCAACTACTAGCATGATCACGATCTGTTAAGGACAGCGACTGGCTGAACCTTTCAGTTCCAAGTTGGGCAGTCAGACACACTCACTGGCGTGGATGTCTGGTTCATGCTACTGAAGAAGCTTCAAATCAGGAAGCTCCCCTCCTCGAATGATGCCAATGTGGCAGGACAGAGCTTTCATTCAGTTGCCGGGCCTGCATCCCCTCATCTTGTCTTGGCAAGGCACAACAGCTTGTTTTCACCTTTTGTTCTGCAACAAGATTCCCTGTGTATGCGTGGAAGGAGCAATGCAAGGACATAGATGAGCTGGTTACTCTGGGACTTGCTCGAGTTCAGGAAACATCATCCATCATTGATCATGGAACACACTTGCTGGTTAATCAAATGAAAGAGTTTACATTATTCTGAACCCTCAAAACAAAATTTTTAAAAAATCACTTTGAAGTAAAGTGGCTAAGTGCTATACAAGCAGGACTCCATAGAACCCCTCGGGGAAAAAGAAAAGGAGAGGCCATAGTTTGACCAAGGACACCTGAACAGTGCCATTTCCACATATATCTAGTCCATGAACAAAGAAGCAATACTACTACCGAACATATAGTGGCACACATAATCTATTGCAATAGTATATTCCACATCGTTCGTGGATCCTTCCATGGATCTCAACCCATGGAAAATGGATCGGATCAGTTGATGAGCAAATCAAACAAAGCACTAGGCAAAGGCGCACTCGAGGAGGACGGATCATCGGCGCATCTTTAATGTGGTGTCCAATCCTTGGTCCAACCTGTTTCCACATGAACACTCATGCATGCACCCCTCCAAAAGGCGCCATCTTCCAGTGAGTGGAAGCTTCACTAAGTACACATAGATATATGTATACATATAAAGATACATATATATACATATATGATGATATATATATGTATATCTCCTGATGTGCGCCTCTGTTGTGGTTGTCGCCCCAAGCCTAGGGGTGGTAAAGGGCTCAACATTTTGAACTAGAAAATCTAAAGGCCGAGCTCTAATTTTATATAATTTTGAACTAAAAAATTTAAAAACTTTATTAGGCTGTGAAGAGGTCACTAGGACCATGGCCCATTACCATCCCTGCCCAGACCCCAGCTCCCGTCCTCCATGGCTCCACCCACATGATCTCCAACGGGCCCCCCCTCGGTCCCCTTGCTCGGGGCGCTGGGCCGCCGCTTTACCAGCAGCTCGGTAGCTCATCCTGATGTGCTTGCGGCCGGCCCCCCACGCAGCTGCGCTGCGCTCGAAAGCGGCGATCATTGCTCCCGGTGGCTCTCCAGCAAGGCCGCGCAGCAATGATGCCGTGCACCGAACCGGCCCTGCCGGGGGAGGGAGAAAAGGTGCATGCGCGCGCGTGTGCCGACGGCCTCGATCGAGCCGGCCGGCGCGAGGACCGCGCGGCGAGTTCGGCGGTCGCCGTCCTTGACCGGCCGGCGCCGGGACCATGGGGATCGAGGGCCGGTGGCCTGGCCTGGGCGCCGTGGTTCGCGCACGTTTCGTGTTAAAAACTCCCAGCTGCCTGCACAGCGAGGAGACGAAGACTGGCGACGCCGTGCGGTGAGCCGGTGACCGACGGCGACAGCAACGCCCATCCGGCGCGTACAATAATCCACTGAGGTTTTCAGCAGCTAGCGCTCGCTGCAACAGCCGGTGTCGTGCTCGTACAGGTACTGAAGTGACTCTGCCCATTCGCCCAGCAGTGTGCTGCGGGGAGTAGGCCTGGGCAGGGCCGGATGACCCCAAAGGTTGGGGCAGTGATGTTACGGGCCGCGACCCCTTTTGCTCGGCGTGTCCCGGGAGCGCTCGGCACGGTCGCCGGGTGCGGCTGGCCGGCGCATCACACTGCGTGTCCGGAGGGGAACAACACGGGGGTAGGGCGTAGGCCACCTGGTTACTCGCAGAGGAGATGCATGTTCCCGGCCCAGCAGGTGCCACGAGCACAAGTGACAAACAAGCCCTACCTACGCCTTCCTTCCATACGCTCTAGAAGAGATTCCGTAGCTAGCCTCGTAGGGCAGTTTCGGTAGCCAGCACTAGTACTTGCAGTAGGAGCTGGCAGTGGCAGAGATCCCAGAAGCTGCATACCAGGCACTGTTGCTTGCTGTGAGCAATGCTCGTATACGTGGATCTCCAGGAAAAGAAGAGCCGTGCGCGCATCTCGGCGAGGGCAGAGATTTACCTTGCTGCATCGAACTTCGTTTGGGAGATCCTCTGAAAGTGGCAAAGCGCGCAAAAGAGGATCTTTCGATTCTTTTTCCGTCGGAAACTCGAGTAAAATATTGCTGAGAGACGGAGGACGAAGGAAGTGGTGAGGTCTATGGATGACAACGAAAGCAACAAATGGGAGTGGCACCATGGTACTTGTGCGCCGAAGCATTCCATTGCCCCTTTCATCTTGCAAAAAAAGCATGTAGCTCCAGTCCACTTGGTTTTTCTTTTGGGTTAGAAAAAGGAGGCAAGAGACCCTACCAAGCAGAAAAAAAACACATAATAGGGTTTTTTCCCCTACATTATTCAAAGGCATACAAAATAAAAGGCATATACTACCAGTGTGGAAAGTACAAGGCCCCCTATAGTTTAGAGGGTGCTGGAGAAGATAGACGACAGCAAAACGTATCCATGTTTTCAGAATGCGGTGCTTGCATTACGCGGACATGGATTCTTCTCCGTCGCTTCGCTTTCGTGTACCAACGGTGCACGGATTTTGATGCTGCCAAACCGCACAAGAGTCGGTCATGCTGTTAGAGGGCCGCCAATTATAGCTAGACTAGACTAGAAGAAAAATATTTTAGAACCATAATAAGATTCTAATAATCCTGCCCTTACTATGTACTCCCCTTCTTTTCTTTTCTTCTTTATTTTCAAAGATGGTTTGACGGACGTGGTCTCCAATGTCACACTGTTCCTGACCACATTTTTTTAAAAAAAATATCAATACAATGATTTCAATTTTGTAAGGTGCGCCTCTTAAAAAATTTGCATGGTATGATTTTTCAGATCAGGTGTTAGTAAATCTTGGATTATATGTGCGTCTTTAAAAAAGAGTACTAAGTAAATAAAAGCAGAGAAAAACAAGTGATACTTTCATGAAAACGAGCGCACATAGATCATGGATGTGCTCTACATATGAATGGTGCCATATACTATTGAAGCGTAATTAAATAGCATTGATGGGACAGAAAACTTCATATCCAATTATCCGTTGTGGCATTTGGTACTCCACTCGTGCAAATTTGATGGGGACACGGGGATTGCCAAGACTTGCTGTCGATGGAGCACCAGATGGGATGGGAATGGGAATGGGAATGGTAATGGGGCTACACAGTTGCGTGTGGGGTGTGGTCAGGTCAGGTCAGGTCAGGTCAGCACACGGTGCATTTGTATGTTTGGGAAAAGGCGTTCCATGGACCATCGGAGGAATTGAAGACTTCCCAATAATTGTCATGACCGATCAAAGGAAAAGATTTGTGTGACGGGAAACCATAATAATTGACAGATTACTAGCTCCTTATTGCAAGGAAACCATTTGAGCCACTTGTCTTGTGATGAGGTAAAAGATTTCGCAACTGTCTTTCAGAGCCTGACCACCGACAATAGATTTCAAAATAAATATCTAGTTTGAAAACATAAAAACTGTACACGTATCGTCATGAATAATATCTTCACAACCTCATACATTTGTTTCATCTTATAAATACGTCGAGCACATAATATGCTGAATCAATAGGTTAGGGATGGCGTGGTGTCCAAATCATAATGTATTATTTTTATTTTAGTTGTGGGACAATCTTATAACTCATCAAACTTTTTTTTTGTAAATTATCTCCTTTAAACTTACCGTGAACATACACATGGGATCCCTGCAGGGGCGGAACCAGGATTGAGACGAACCCCGGGCCAAGTTTTAAGTATAGACGTCCACAAACTCACAATTCAAAAAATACATGAAAATATATACGGAAAGATAGATAATATACATGAAAAATTTGGGCCGAACCCCGGGCCATGGCCCGGGTGGCCCGGGGTCTGCCTCCGCCCCTGGATCCCTGCATTGCATTGCATCCCGCTCCCACCCTACTCAGGATTCGCCTCAGGTGAAAGAGGAAACAGAGCTGAACTGGTTTGGGTCGCAACGCTACCCGGGATGTACAGATATACGGACAGGGACAGTGGCATGGGGTCTCCTACTCTCCTCTCCTCCACTCCCCTGTCCTACACTAGACGATACACGCGCGCACACGTAGCGACACCGTCCCAGATATCGCCCGCTTTGCATGTGCTTTCTTGGTTCTTGCACGGCAGCGGCATCGGCGGGCCATCGGCGGCGCGGCATCGGCGAGGCCTTGTTGTTTAGATCAAAAAACGCAAATTCAATTTTTTTTAAATCGTTTGCATGATGTATTAAATGTAATCGAAAAATAAATCGCATTATATAAATAGACTGTAAATCGCGAGACAAATCTAATGAGCCTAATTAGGTCGTGATTAGACACTAAATTAGATTCATCTAATGATGTGCTAATAGTAAAGCTACAGTAAACATGTGTTAATAATGAATTAATTAGGCTCATTAGATTCGTCTCGTAGTTTATAGACGAGATCTATAATTAGTTTTATAATTAATCTACATTTAATACTTCAAATGTTGAAGATTCACTTCTAAAAATCTAAAAATATAAAATATAAAGTGATCTAAACAGTCCCTCAAACATTTTCGATACTCAAAGCAATGTTTTAAATAACCGGCTAAGGCATTTAGCTATCTATGTCTAAAAACAGGCTATAGCCGGCTATAACGGACTATAGCGGCAGCTAAGAACTAAGTTGTACATGAAAAATCTTAGCTAAATCTCTCTCAAACAGCTATAGCGGAAGATAGCGGAAGCTTTAGCCGGAGATTTAAAACCTTGACTCAAAGCAATGGCAGCAGCAGCGGGCCAGCGGCTCGCCGGGGCAGACCGCGCACAGACACCGCGGCGCGCCCCCGACGCCGCAACGCCGCCCGCGCGCCCGCGCCGCGCGGCAGGCGGAGAACAGTGCGGGAGCCAGCGGCCATGCAAGCTTGCCGCGGCCACCGGCAGCGCTGCCTGCCGGCGGCCAGCGCTGCGCTCTCTGCTCTGGAGCAGAGGGGGGCGGCCAGGCCAGCGCAGCAGCCAGCAGCGCTGACATGTTGGCGTGCGCCGGACCAGCGTGTGGCGTGTCATGGGCAGGGCAGCGCTCTCGTGGTTGTGGGCGCCGAGCTCCTGGAAGTTTTTGACGAGGCTGCTCGAGTGTCCGAGCGAGATGCCTCTGATGGGCGATCAGTTTTGTGCTCGTGTTTCGGTTATCAAGGTGAGGCCGGAGATTTTAGTGATGTCTTTGGACGGATCCGGGGATCGTCGTACTCGTGCAATATGACACGGTCGGTCACACGGCAAGTCAGAGTACAGAGTGTTGGGAAATTCAAGCGTCGTGTAGTTTCATGAGTTTTTTTTTAAAGATGCTGCATAGTTTGAGATTACAGGTCTCCACATAGTTTGTGATCTGGTTGGGCCTTTCGCAGCTCGCTGAAAGCATCGTAATTATAAGACAGTTAACTATTAAAAGAAATGGGTTTGATTGGTTGCCTTCTACACGTTGCAATATAACGTTATTGCCAAAACATGCTTAAGGTGTGGCTAACAATCTGCACGCAATACATTAGTTCAGGTTAGTAAAACAAATATGTTTATATTTCATAACAAAATTCAACGTGAGAACTAAGAACACTAAAACCATAGTCTGTTTATATGTATTTTTGGTGAGGTGCCTGGAGTTGAAGCCACTCTTGAGCTCAAAATCGGGTTTTTTAGATGATGTTGCCTTTTTAGGCCATGTTTACTTCCCAAAAATTTTCAAGATTCTCTGTCACATCAAATTTTTTGGACACATGCATGGAATACTAAATATAGTTAAAAAAATAATCAATTACACAGTTTAGCTGTAAATGATGAGATGAATCTTTTGAGCCTAACTAATCCATAATTGAACACTGATTGCTAAATACAAACGAAAGTGCTACAGTAGCTGAATCTAAAAATTTTCACCAACTAAACACACCCTTATTACCGTTAATGAGCCCTGTACGTGGGACTACAGTAGTATTCTTATCATGTTGTACGTGACGTTTGGCACTTTGTCCAGATATTTTCATCTAGTCGGTGAACAATCAAGCACCGTTTTTATACCCCGTCTAAAAATCCATTCATGCTGCAGTTGCTCATGGATGGAATACCAAACTGTGCTTGGTCAGCACCAACGGCCTCTAAATCTGGTGGACTTTTGTACAGCCATAAGTTGGAGAAGGGACATAATTTTCGTGTCATGGTAGTACCCAACTACCCATCTCTCGTGGTCTCAGCTCTTAAAACGGTCTGTCACGTAGTGGCCTTTACAATCTGTCAATCTTAATAAGAAGAAAAAAGGGTTCGAAGTTCAGTCCTAACCCAAATTAGCAAGTTTCAGATTTGGCGTAGACTACGGTCAACAGTTTCCCAAGAAAACGTCAGAAAAAGTCCAGCCAAAACTCGCAGGGTTTGCCTTGGTTTCGGAGCTAAAGAGCAAAGGCTACGTAGGTGGAAGGGGAAAAAACACCAGGGAGGCCCCAAAGCTTTAGCTTTATTCCCTCTCCCTCCATCATATTTCTCAGCTCCATCCAAAGCTCACTGTCCCCAGTACTCAGTACTCACTACCAGGGTTAACCGAACCGTCGGTAACCGGTCCGGTTCCGGTTCGGTTCGGTATGAAACCGGTCCAAATTCAAAATTTAAATTTGAATTCAAAAAAATGAAAAATCCCAAAAAATTCCTAAAAATACTTCAAGGTGCAACGAATCTAATGGTGTCAAATTTTCTCCAAAATTCATTCGTTTAACATACTTTTCAGGCATTTAAAGTTAAAACAAAAAAGAAAAAGAAAAAATGAGACGGCCCATTAAGGCCCACTTGATAAATCGGTCTAACCGGCCGATAAATCGGTCAAACCGGCCGGTAAACCGGTCTAACCGGCCGGTATACCGGTCCAAAACAGTTACACATGCGATTCTAAATTTGGATTTGAATTCAAACCGATCAAACCGGCCGGTAAACCAGTCAAACCGACCAGTAAACCGGTCTAACCGACCGGTATACCGGTACGAACCGGTTGAACTGAGTTTTTTGAATTCAAATTTGGATTTGACCGGTTTCTACAGGTAACCGGCCAAACTGGTCCGGTAAACCGGAACCGGTGGCCGGCGGTTAGCGGTCGGATACGTTAACCCTGCTCACTACTGCCGCGGCTGCTGCGCTGCGCTCCCACTCCCCTACTCTCGCCTCGCCTCGCCTCGCCTTCTCGAACAGCACGAGCGCGCAGACTCGGAGCAGCGTGTCCGTCCGTCCTTGCACTGTCCGCAGCCTCGCCCCATCTCCCACCCCGGGCCGGGCCTTCAAATCCGCGGCCGCGCCATCCGCTCAGCTCCGGAGCCGCTTCCCCGGTCCGGTCCTTGCATTGCTCGAGGCGGCGCCGCGCTGGTCGCCTCCGTGCCCTCCGCCGTGTTCCTGGGCGCTCATTTACTTCCGCTGCTCTTCTGTTCTGCCTCTGTGGGCGTTTCTTTATGGTCCGGGGCGGTTAACTGCTTTCGGGCATTGATCTGCCGAGCTGAGCTGCGGGTTTGGTTCGTGAGGGAGGAGCCCGTTTTGGACTCTCTGAAAGCCCCCGCATTTGATCGAGGCCTTGCTCAGTTTCTTTCCTTCACCGTCAGCGATTTCTTGTGCTGGCGGTGCTGGCAAGAGCTTTCCTGCATCTGTGCTCGTGGTTTTGTTCCTCAATCCTGAAGGTTTCTGCTCCGTCCGCTTCTGTTCTTCATCTTTTCCCCACAGGCCAGTGTGATCTCTCAAATTTTTCCTATCCCCCTTCGTTTTCTTGTGTTGGATTCTTGTCCGAAAGATTGCATTTTGGAGTCTTCCCAAATAGTTCTAGGGAATTCTCTGGCTCGTTAGCCGGCCCATAGTTTGGAAAAGCAAGGGCCAGTCTGGTCTACTTCGTTTCACAAAAAGGGGGAAAATTAGGTAGCAGAATCCGGTTCTCCCCTGATTCTGTTCGGAGGTACTGTTTGAGAGGAAGTAAAAGCGCCCACGTTTGGAGGCTTCGAGGAGTGGGGGAGACTCATCCCTTGGAGCTAGCTGCATGAGGAAGCACTGAGACAATGAGAGATGACAATTCAAGCAAGAACAAGGTAAGTGTTTACATATTGGCAGCTATCCTCTTCATTCCTTATTGTGATGTTTCTGTGCTCGTCCCTGATCTTGCTTTGCTTGTGATTGGTGTGCATAAAGCTATCCTGGTCCAGGACCCTTGTTAGGAAGTGGTTCAACATCAAAACAAAGGCGAAGGACTTCCATTCGGATTATGTGGCCGAGGAAGGTACATTCATCTAGCAACACCCTACCAGCTTTTTAACTATATGATCTGCTTCTGTTCATAAATTGGTGAGTTTAAGTTCCCTGCATGATTTCTCTGCTAAAATTTCTCTTTAGAGCAGTAGATTTCTGTTTTTTGTTGCGCAAACAGCAGTGGATTTCTGTTATTCTACTAGGATAAACATGGTTCTTGTTTCCTGTTCTCTTCAGTGAATTTCCTCACTTGAGGTTGCAGAAGCGACCACAATATCTTTGTGACTCCAATAACTAGAACTTTCTTTTACTGTTTCCGTGCTAAATTTCCTTCTGATAATTTCAGTCGGAGTGCAGTGGAGGACCAGTTTCTCTGATAGAGATGCTTGCAAATCCAAGAAAAGCAGGACAGGTACATTTTGCTTGCCTCCTGACAGTAACTATGGTATCTTCAGATTTTTTTTCACACCTTATGTTCTGTTTCGTGCAAAACTGCAAATATCATGACTGGATTATCTTTATGTTCGGTGATAAGTGTGACTGAGTTTACTTTATGTCTACATAGAGAGGTTGCCTAAGAGGAATGCAGATCGGGATGGTAGACTAGGAAATGGATTTGACGGTGCTTATATCACAAACACACAGGACTACAGGTAAATAGATTGTTTCTTTTAGTAATTCTTCATCAGTCCACTAATCATTGGTTAAAGAAAATTCCTGTGATATGACAATACATACGCTTGTGTGCTTAGGGTCTTCGTTGCTACATGGAATGTGGGCGGAAGGGCACCATCTAGTCATTTGAATCTGGAGGACTGGCTTCATACTTCTCCTGCTGCTGATATATATGTGATAGGGTATATTGTTTG
The DNA here is from genome assembly GCF_016808335.1 of Panicum virgatum. Classification (NCBI taxonomy): domain Eukaryota; kingdom Viridiplantae; phylum Streptophyta; class Magnoliopsida; order Poales; family Poaceae; genus Panicum; species Panicum virgatum. Next base: position 14,240,669 of record NC_053153.1, on the reverse strand, counting down.
ACTCGTGCATTTATTTAATCATCTTATATTTTTCTAAACTAAGAAGCATATCTAAAAACGGTTCTAATAGAAAAGGAACCTAACATAAGTTGTCATGCCAGGTTTCAGGAAATTGTTCCCTTGAATGCTGGTAATGTTCTATTGACTGAAGACAACGGTCCAGCAAAGAAATGGGTTTCCCTTGTTAGGAAAACTCTAAATAATCTTGATCAACAAAGCACTGGTGTCTACAATTACCACACCCCTTCACCGGCTCCAGATCCTATTGTGGAGCTCAATGTGGACTTTGAGCGATCATCAAGAAGACAAAGGAACTCGTCATTCTTCCATCGACGTTCATTCCAGTCCTTCAATCGTAGTTCAAGGATTGACATGATGGATCCACACTCGTTAGTGGACCGTCGTTTCAGTGTTTGCGACCGTATTAGCTTCGGGAGCAGGCCAAGTGATGTTGACACTAGTATGAGATGTGGTGGGTCATCTGATGATGAGAATATTGACGAGGAATCCCCTAGTGGTATATTCTTCCCACCAATGCCAGGTGGATATGGTGCTCCACTATGCACTGATTCTAGGTAATTTTCTCAACCCTTACCATACTATATAGCTCATGTTTCCTTAAAGTTAATTTGCTGTTATGGATTCCTTTGTTGAAGACTACAATCCTCTGAACTGAATTTGTATTCTCCATGAAAACTCAGGTATTGCTTAGTTGCCAGCAAGCAAATGGTTGGAATTTTTCTCATGGTGTGGGTACGGAGTGATATAAGGGAACATGTGAAGAACTTGAAGGTTTCATGTGTTGGTAGAGGCCTGATGGGCTATCTTGGAAACAAGGTACCTGTTGTTATCCTTTTCATTTCAGTTATAATATAATGTTTTCAACTATTATTTAAGACCTTAGCTTTTAGTGTGTGCATCCATTTTATTGAATCTTTTTTTTTATCCTCATTCTTTTTTTTATTAAACTCAGGGGTCGATATCAATCAGTATGTCTCTGCATCAGACAAGCTTCTGCTTTGTGTGCACTCACTTAACATCAGGCCAAAAGGATGGTGATCAACTTAGACGAAATGCAGATGTAGTGGAAATTTTGAGGAAGACCAGATTTCCGCATGTTCATGGAGCAGGTGACGAGAAGTCACCTGAGACAATTCTTGATCATGAGTGAGTAGTTAACTAATGTTTCACATATTCTGCTTTTTTTGGATCAGTTAGGCACTTCACAGTTAAAATTCAGTGAACAAGTTTGATAGCATCAATCTTACTCTATCTATTTTATTTCTTTTCAGTCGTATTATTTGGTTTGGGGATCTTAATTACCGGATAGCTCTTTCCTACCGCTCAGTGAAGGCTTTAGTTGAGATGCACAATTGGAAACAGTTATTGGAAAAGGACCAGGTTAGCTATTATCATACAAACTTATAACAGAGTTATGCCTCTTGTTATGAAGATGTCTTTGGTTGGCTTCTTACATTTGACATTTCTGTTACAGCTTCGCATAGAGCAAAGATTTGGTCGGGTCTTTGCAGGCTGGAAAGAAGGGCGAATTTACTTTCCTCCCACATATAAATACTCGTACAACTCTGATAGATATGCTGGCGATGATATGCATCCAAATGAGAAGCGAAGAACACCGGCATGGTAAATTTCACTAAATTGGACTTACTGAGCAGTGTAAAGGATGTCTCCTGTGATCAAATCAAAGCTGCTATGCACGCATTATTCATCCCCTTATACATATATGTCGTGTTCATAACAGCCTTTCATTCTCTTATGAAGGTGCGACCGGATTCTATGGTATGGACGAGGTCTAAACCAACTATGTTACGTGCGTGGCGAGTCTCGGTTCTCGGATCACAGACCTGTGTACAGCATTTTCACAGCAGAGGTTCAGATTCCGAGCCAATCTCAGTTCAGTGGCATTACACGTTCTGCTTCTCTTCTGGGAGTAGACGAACTACGATACCCAACTTATCCACGCAGTTACATGGATATAAACTTTTACTGATTGTGCATCTCAATGGAGGCAGCCAAGGTTTGTATATTCTATGGACCTGGCAGCATCACATTGTTTAAAGCTTGTTGCCTGACTGATGCTCTGAGTTCCATGTGAAAGCATTCTTTCTACTCATCATAACCCCCATGTGGTGTTGGGAATCCTGCAGACCTTCCTCGTTACGTGCACCTTCTGATGACTGACTGAAGTTCATTCCTCCCAAGATTCCATGGGCTGGAATGTTTGTTGCTAACAGGTGACTCCTGAACTATCCATTCCTTTTGTCTCGAGTGTCTGTGCCCATCGTGTCTAGAGCCTGCTTCTGCACACGCAGAGGATGTGTTTCATAAAACAATGTTTGGAAAAAATTGCTGCAATTGACACCCCAATTCCTACTGTTGTTAACATGCAGATACTCAAGGAGAGTCTTTCTGATTGTAAGATTAGGTATGATCTGCTAAACCATGTCAAGAAAATTCGTGCGAGATTTATTTAAACAAGCTGTATGACTAATGCAGCTCCTTTTAAACATGAACAGTAATTATTTGCACAGTTCGAAGCTAACCGTCCACGAGTCCCGATTTACAAAAAAAGGAGTGTTTTTGTGTCCAAGATGAGCTAAAGACTAACATTGTGAAGGTAATTTGCATGATGCGTTTGGATTACCCCCTTCATGACACAATTCTTCCTTTTTTTTTCCTTCTCCCCATAGCTGTCTGAGCTCGGAAGGAGGCCTGCTGTTTTCTCCTTTTTGTTTGTTTTCGCTTTACAAAAAAGGAGTGTTTTTCTGGCCTCCTGATGTAACAAGAGGAGCCGCTCTGCCGGCTCGATCAAATTCATTTTTAGTCGAAATGAAATGATGGCTTGTACAGCAAACTGCACCTGGTAACTTTCTTCCACGCCCATCGCAATCGGGATTCCCTGACTTGCTGAAGGCGTGAATGGATATGGCCGATTGCTACAGTACCCATGGATCACTGTGAACAGTACCTGCTACAGTGATTCATAGTAGGGAGTACTGCTCATCCAGACTGTTCTCCTTGTGAGTTGTGACTTCGCTTCATGAGGTCAGAGAAGTTGGATCGCGCCCATCGTAGGATATGCAACTTGTTCATGCTGGGAACGAAATGATCACCTGAAACAGCACGCACGGCATGCCGCTCTGCATGCTTGCGCACAAAGCAAGGCTGAAGGCTCTGAAGATGCAGGAGCTGCTGCCATTGTGCTGGCCTGCTGGTGCTGCGAACTGCCAATAGGCCTTGCTTTGCTGCATTTCTTTTCCCTCGCAAGGAATGAAATATGGGTAAAGCAGGAGGCGGTGTGGGCGGGGCAGGGGACACGAAAGCAGCGGGCCCCCAAAGGCCAAAGGCCAAAGGGGCGACGCGGTTCAGGTTCAGAGATGGAGGGGGTGCATGCCATGCCGATGGCGATGCCATGCCGGGCAGACAGGTCTGTGCCCCTGTAGTACTAGTGGTCTAGAGTACTTGTGGACTTGTGGTAGTAGCAGGCTAGCAGCCCCACGCCGGCGGCCTTTGCTTTCCTCGCCGTCTCAAAAGGATAGACGCTGGCCCGGTCCGAACTTCGAAGCGGCCCAAAGTGAGCGAGCCCTGACTAGCAGCATCTCAACTGCAAGGAGGACCACCCTGCCTGCATGCTGCATTCCTTTGTTTCATTCACTTTTTCCTCGACGGCGTACGCGCAAACAGTACTTGTCGCTGCTGCTTGTGAGCACGAACCAGGTCTGAAAAATTTGATCAGCTAGTCTGGGACACCTCGAACTCAGCAAGGCGAATGCTTAATGCCGTGTTTAGTTTTTTACATGTAAAAATTTTGCGTTGGAATCTTACTAATTTGAAGTACTAAATGAAGTATATTTACAAAACTTTTTGCATAGATGGGTTGTAAATCGCGAGACAATTCTAATGATACTAATTAATCTATGATTAATTCATAATTAGTGGATGGTTACTGTAGTATCACGGTTGCAAATCATAGATTAAGTAGACTTATTAGATTCGTCTCGCGATTTACAGCCCATCCATGCAAAAAGTTTTATAAATAGACTTCATTTAGTACTCCATGCATGTTTCCCAACATTCGATGTGATGTTTTTTTTTTGCGTTTACGGGGTTTACAGATTAAGATCTAAACAGAGCCTAATACGAGTAGGCAGCAGGACATGCCGTACAACGTGCGAACTTGGATTCTTAACTGTTTCACGAGACGAATCTTTTAAATCTAATTGATCCATGATTATATATTAACTAGTCTATCAATCCCGCATGGGTTAATTAGAATTAATATAAGAATGATGTCAATAATTATAATTATCTATCTCACGTCCTTTTCATCTAGTGAAGATATCAGGTGTGCAAACCAAACAAACCGTGTAAACTCCAATTGGGCCACCGGAACAACATCCAAGGGGCATGGGGGGATTGTGTAATTTTACAATTAACTGCCCGCCTTTGGATTGGGTAATCACACTTTTGCAAATCTCTCCTTCCACTCCCTCTGCGCGTCCCCTTGGATTTTGATCCGGTGGCTCAGATTGAAGTATGCACGGTTTGCACGAAGAAGTTGGCTTGCACCTGTATGTTTCCTTTCATCTATTAAATATTATAACGCATACTCTAAAATATATATTTATCATTATGTAGATACAATAGATTTTATTTTGCATCACACCTCCATACGTATTTAATATATATTTAGTTGAACTATTTGTTTATGAATTGGTATTCTTATCTCTTTCATCATATATGAATATATGATGACATATATCATGGATAGCATTTTTATATAAATAATAATATTAATAATATATTGATATTGAAAGAAATAGTAATTTAGAAGTTTATATTGGTGCACTTTAATATATTGTTACAATTGTATAATTTAGATTTAGATTTATGAGTAATTTAACTTGTAATAATAATAATGTAATTGGATAATTTATATGCAAATTTAGGGGAGCATTTGTATTATTTTTATAATGGCATAGGGGTAATTTACACAAAGATTAGAGGGTTACTTTAGATTTTTATTATAATGGCAAAGGTGGGTAATTTAGATACATGTTTAGGGGGTTACTTTAGTCTATTTTCACAATGACAGAGGTGGTTAATTTAATAGGAAATAACATATCTGATGGTTAATATAATTAGAGTTGTTGGATTGATGGTTGGATGTTTCTGATTTTTGTGAGAATTTATAGAATATTTGTATTTTTCAGAGCGTCCACCTAGGATCCTATGTGGCTTCATGTGGAGGCTCAAAAGAGCCTCCAATTAGTAATAGTAAGATTGTCAAATAATAATAAAATATGCTACAAAAACCAAAATTCAAACTTTTTTCGAACTAAACACAACCTTGGCTGCTCAATATTAGCATCAACAAAGTCAAGAGTTCAGAATTTTGTGTAACCTGGGTTCTTGTTGCAAATTTGGATCTTTGTACAAGTAGTGATAAAAAAAAATTCCCACCGTGTTGGATCTTGTTGCAAACTACTCGATGGAGTACAATTTACGCTCTTTGCAAACGAGGTGCCGGATCGTCGTGTTGGCCGTACCGGCCCGAGATAGTTAGTTAAGCGACTTTGTCGCACAGCCCAGCCCAGGTATCGAACAACAGAACGGTGAAAGAGAGAGAAGGCATTGCAATGGTAAAGCAGCAGCCAGTAGCGAGTAGCCAGTGATTGTATTTTGTCATCGAGCACGGAAGCTAGTAGACTAGTCTAGTATTTTCATTTTTTACTCAATTGACTCTTTTAATGGATTCAACAATATTATCAAACCGCATCAATATTTTAAAAAACTAATTCAACATTTTGAAAAATTAGTTCAACATGTTTTTTTTTGGAAAAATGTTGAAACAATATGTTGCAAATGTTAAGATCATATGTTAAATTGTTGAACTAGTATACTAAAATATTGAACTGTTACATAAAAATAAAAATATCATATTGGATCTCATTTTTTAGATAATTCCAGCGAATATATGGTTCAAATAGTTTTTTTTAATTGGATGTATGGTTGAAAAGAAAACATCGATTGAAGTTTGGAATCTATTTAGCTTCTCATCCTCTTCCTTCCCTTGCATGGCGACACATTGATGTCCCATTATTACCTGTCTGCTCCTGCTGTACGTATATCCCGGTCATCTACGTACGGTGCTACCTCGGATGTAATTATTGGGGGTTCCTATATATCTTTCCTTGAAATGGGAACAGCTAACATCGCCCGGCCCACCACAGCCCGTCAAAACACTTCATCATGGCCCAATCAGGCATTCACGCAACAGCCGGAGAGCAGCTACAAGCAGACAAGCTCTGCCAATGTGGCAGCTATACTTTCCTTCTCTTTTTCTTTTTTTTTCTCCTTGCTGCGTCAACAATGCATTGTTTTTGTTATAGGTTTTACGATCTGTATGTTCAAAATATCAGCCTAATATAGTCAACAATTTAAATGACTAGGTTCAACAAATTGATGCAAACTTAGTTCAATATTTCAAATAAACTAGTCCAACGTTTTATATGAAAAAGTTGAAATTGTATATTCAAAATGTTGAAGATGTAAATTCAAATGTTGAAAGAGTGTTTTTGGATGTTGATTTTCCAGAAAATAAGTTATATATATTCATATTTGATCTTGTTTTATTGCATAAATTCTCAGCAACACCGTGGTTCAAACGGAATTTGAAATGCATTATGGTTTGAAAGAAAAATGAGATTAAAAATATAAATCCAAAAGAAATATCTCCTCCATTTACAACAACCACCCATAATACAACATGTGTCCACCTCCACCGTAAATCCAGCCTGTGCACTCAACGTTGCTTTTCCGTTAGCGAGGCGCATGTGGTGACTTCATCAATATCGAGGCTTTGTCGGCTCAACCTTCGAAGATGCTTATAGGGATAGTGTTTGCGTATGTGTGTTCATAGAGAGTGAGTGTGCGTACGTTATGAGTGTCTGAGTTGTAATGTGTAATGAAAAAAAAAAATCTAAAGTTTGCACCAATCTTAAACAATGGAAGATAAAATAGATAATTTCTTCAGGAAAATAGCTAGGAATTCTGATAATTATAATAGAAATGTCAATTATTTGAAGATACGTGGACTACAAATCTAGTGGAAAGATAGATAGAGGCCCTATTTGGCAGGGCTCCAGCCGGAGCCCTGCCAAACGGTGGTTTTGCTACCAGCTCCAAGTCTGGAGCTCTTGTTGGAGCCCCTATAGGCTTACACTGGGGAGGAGAAGCCTGAAAACCGTGGCTCCGTCTGGCTCCATGGAGCTACTCCATGCCGGTGCCCCTTTTGCCCCGCGCGCAGCACCTCTTCGCGCCATCTCATGACGGCGGGTGCAGGGGCCGGCGGATTGGGGCCGTCGGGATCTGGCGGTCGGTGGTCGGAGGCGCGAGCGGAGCTGAAGGACGAGGCTGGGGTGGAGGCCGCGGAGCCGCAGGGCCGCAGGTGCAGGGCCAGCGGGAGCTCACGGTGGCGGCCGACGTGAGGAGGCATGGGCGGCACGAGGAGGAGGCGCGGGCGGAGCTCGGGAGGTGCTGACGCTTGCCGGTGGGAGGAGGGGCGGGCCACTGCGGAGGAGGCGTGGGCGAAGGACAGCGGCGTTGGCACGGGCGGAGCTCGGAGGCGGCGGCGATGGCCGGTGGGAGGTGGGGCAGTCTGCTGCGAGGAGGAGGCGGCGCATGTGCTGTGGAGGAGGAAGCGTGAGGAAGACGATAGAGATAAGGGTGGGCGGACCGATAAGAGATGAGGAGGAAAAAAGAAAAGAAAAAGAAAAGGAAATAGAGAGGAGAAAAAAGGAAAAGAAAAAAGAAAAAATGAGAAAAAAAGGTAAAAGAAAAATGTAGAGAATGACAAATTAGACATTTTACAACCCCAATCCAACAAGTGAAGCTGTTTTGCTAAATATTTTGCAAAACGGTTCCAGCTCCATTAGAGAAGCCAGTCTACCAGAGAAGTTAGAGCCAGAGCTATTTTTGGAGGAGCCGAACCTCTGCCAAACAGATCCAGAATTTCCGACTGAGCGCCACCCCGCCTAGCCCGCACACAGCGGCTCGTCTCGTCGTCTGTCTATTTGACTGGCCTTACTTGATGTAGCCGAACGACGTCGATGCAGAAAGGTGTTCGCAGTGCAGTCCCACGAACAGTCACCAGGAAGTAGACGAAGTAGTCGTTCACGCCTGGATGTAGACAAAGTAGTTGTTAAGGGAGCGAGCAGTCGCGTCAAGACGCTCCCCAAAAATCTGATTGCCCGCTATCCCGTGCAGGACCTTAGCGAGCAGAGGTTCCGAAGGCCTGCTCTCGCTAGAGCTGTGTGCGCAGCGCTAGCGATGGGAATGGCAGAAAGCAGCAGAGGGAGAAAGAAGAGGTCTCCTAAATAGGAGTACCTGAAGCAAGTGCTTGTGGTGTGTGGATGAGTGGAGAAGAAGTTGGTTTATATAGGCGTGGAGGTGCCTCAGATTCAACAAACCTGGATACTGTAATTGTCTTTGATAAGTGCAGTTACTGGTGAATCATTGCCAACGGTCAAAGCCATGATTCTCCTGTCATCACTGTCACGTTTATTGTCTCTGATTGTATTTAACAACAAAAATGTTCTCATCTCAGCACATCACTTACTGGTGAATCAGTGCCAACGGTCAAGGCCATGATTCTCCTGTCATCACTGTCACGTTTATTGTCTCTGAATGCATTCAACAATATTTATTGTCTCTGATAGCATTTAACAACAAAACATTCTCATCTCACTGCACGTCCGTTTATTGTCTCTGAATGCATTCAACAATGTTTATTGTCTCTGATTGCATTTAACAACAAAAACATTCTCATCTCACCGCACGTCCGGCTGCAACATTCTCATCTCACCGCACGTCCGGCTACGGCTCGGCGAGGCGAGCGAGTGCGCGCGCGTGTAGTTCACTGACCTCTTTTTACCGGCTTCACAAATGATGTACACAGGATCCACACTTTAAGTCGGTTGAGATCATTAAATCCCGATACGGTATTAAGCAATTGATTTTCTAACATTTAATAGTAAGTTTTAAATTTTTTTTAATACATTGAATAGAATAAATGGGCCAAGCGCATAATTCCAACATGGCGCGTACGCGTCGGTTGTTGCTGCCGTTTTGCAGGAGAGGAGAGATCGAGGATCATCCAGCAGTCACCGAGTCGGAATCCATCTCCAGGTCTGCAAAGGCACCGTCGTTAGAGCCGAACTCACTCCGATCCCATATAGCTGCCGCCGTCGCAACGCATGGCTCGCGTCGTCACCGCTGTCTTCTGGCCGCCTCTCCGCCATCTCGCGCGCCGTCGCCCCCCGTCAAGTCCCTAGCAAGCACTCGGCACTCCGCCGATCGAAATCTAATCCGCTCCAGTCGCGACGATGGCCGCGTGCGTCGTAATTGCCGCCGCCGCCTCCGTCGCCGATCGGCCGACCCGCAAGAGGACGCGCGTCGCCATGGGCACCACGGAGGACTACGAGGAGACCTGCCACCTCGGCGAGGGGCCTTCGGCGCCGTGATCAAGGCGCGCCACCGCGCCACCGGACGGCCCGTCGCCATCAAGCGCCTCGGCGCGGTCCTCGGCGGCCACGCCGCGCTGCTGCGGGAGGCGCAGCTCCTCGAGGCGAGCGCCCGCGACAACCCGTCCGTCGCCGGCTTCCGCGGCCTCGCTCGCAACCCGGCCACCATGGCCCTCTGCCTTGTCATGGAGTTCGTGGGGCCCAGCCTCGACGACCTCCTCAGCCAGCGCCCCAGCACCGGGAGCAGCCCGCCGCCGCTGCCCGAGGCCATGTGGCAGCTGTTCAGCGGCGCCGTGAAGATGCACGAGCGCCGCGTCGTCCACCGCGACATCAAACCCTCCAACAACCTCGTCGGCGGCGCCGATCGCAGCGTCGTCAAGATCTGCGACTTCGGGCTTGCCATGTCCATGGACGAGCGGCCGCCGTACGACCAGGCCGGCACGCTGTGCTACATGGCGCCCGAGATGCTGCTGGAGAAGCCCGAGTGCCCGACTACGACGAGCGCGTCGACGCCTGGTCGTTCGGCTGCGTCATGGCGGAGCTCATCAACGGGTGCAGTCCGTTCGAGGGCCTCGACGACAGCGAGGAAGGCCAGCTCTGCGCCATCTTCGACGTGCTCGGCGTGCCAGATGACAACGTGGCCGTGGTTCTCGTCCACGGCGTTCGCCGCCGCGCGGATGCCAGAACTGGACAGCGTGCAGCGGCGCAACCTCCTGCGCGAGCACTTCCCGGAGACGAAGCTGTCCGAGGAAGGATTCGAGGTCCTGAGGGGCCTCCTCACGTGCAACCCGGAGAAGCGCGCTCACGGCGGGCGTGGCGGTCAGGCATCCATGGTTTGCCAAGATCGGCGCGCTGGAGCTGCCAATGAGACAGGAAGAAGTTGCATCGGCGTTGTCCAAGAGAGTGAAGAGGCTAAGGGTGTTGTGCCAGTGATTTTTGAAGTTTCCTTCTCGACCGTTGTGTATGATAAGCACGTGAATACTATTAAGAATAGGCGCTTCAGAGTTCTATATGATAAGCACGTGAATACTATTAAGAATAGGCGCTTCAGAGTTGACGAGATTTCTCTAAATTTTGTAAGGATGGATAATATTAGGGTGTGTTTAAATCTTTTTGGTATAAGTTTTTGGAAAAGAATCTTACTATTTTGGAGCACTAAATAAAGTCTATTATTAACAATTTTTTTTGCACGGGTGAGTTGTAAATTGCGAGACGAATATCTAATTAATTCGATGTGACGTTTTTTGGTGTAAAATTTTGAGATCTAAATAAGACCTTATTTTGTTTTTCATACTCCTATTAAGAGTGAACTAACAAGGCACTATCTCCATTGATTCAAGTAGGAGACATACCTCCCTTGATGGAACATGTATTTTTCACATGGTCTATTCGGATCTTTCGTATTGGAATCAACAGTGAGATGAATCATGGGTAGGTGAGGAAATCATAGATAGGTGATAAATCCAACGTGAGGAAATCATAGATAGGTGATAAATTCAACGTTTGGATCGATTTACATGATTGACGCTTCTTCACTGCACGTAGCCCATGTCCCTACCTTGTACGCGGCTCTCTGGACGCTCTTGCTGAAGCTCGAGAGGATAGATTCCGGGTTCCTCCCGCAGGCGCCGAAGAAGAACTGCCAACGATCATCATGTGCTCGTCTCGTCAGTCTAACTTGGCTCATGCAAACAGTGACGACCTCTCTAGACCTTGGTTACCTGGAACTTGCCAGGCACGGAGATGGTGTGGAGGATCTTGGCGATGACGAGCTTCCTCCGGCCGTCGGTGTTGGCCAGGTAGGTCACCGCCCCGGCCGGCGCCACGAAGACGTCGCCTTCCTTGACGGTGTACGACCGCCTCTCGCCGTTCTCGATCATCGCCACCACACCCTCGCCTACAGGCCAGCCAAAGCGATCGGTCAAGCACACGATGAAGACGCAGGACTCGGTCGATAGTACTCGGTCAAGCACCCCTGCTCGCCCCGGACGACGCGCCGGAAGCTGCGCCGGTCGAACACGTACGGCCGGCGGCTATCCTGCTCCTGCTCGGTCTCGCTGTCGCGCTCGTCACCGGACCCCTCGCCACGACGGCTGAGCTCGTGCCCGCCCCGCTCCTGCTCCTCCCGACGGCACTCCTGCATGCACCATACTTCTCACAGATGACTCACTTGTCAGGTCCAGAGAATTGACGAAAGGGAGTGGAGACTCATTTTTCGATAGAAGGAAAATATTTCTACCCAAAAGATAAAACATTTTACACCAAACCTTGCATATACATACCTGGTGTATCCACAATATGGAGCACACTCACGCGCGCAATTATGGGAGAAAATTGATCCCTATATATTTCTTTCCTTATGCGCAAATAGAAAATAGATAGTATAAATGGAGAATTATAAATTAAGTAGTATACATTTTTTCTATAATAAATAAATTAAGATATTCTATGAGTTGATTGGTGGTGCCTACCATACCTATAAAGCCATACACCTATAGGATTAATTATTCACCCTATTGTTGCCACTGTCACGCCAAGAAGCTGGTGCCATCTAATTTCTTCTTTCAAGATAGGATCTCTCCGCTATCGGAAGGAGGCTACGGAAGGGGGCTAAAGCTGCGCTAAGCATCTGATGCCACAAGTGCAACATGTCGTCGCATCCAACACCAAGGTCTGTCTCCTGCCCATGTTGCAAGTTTGTTGTGATAGTGGTTTTATTTTGTTGGTTAGGAAAGAAGTGCTATTCATTAGGGTGTTGGAATCATGTCTTATGTCACGGCATCCCACATCGTCTGCGTTTCACTGGTCGTCACCGCCGGCGTTCCCTGTGAGGGTGGGGAGGTGGCGGCAGGGTCATGATTCTGCCGGCAGAAACCACCCCCGTGAGGACACTACAATCTTTTTAGTAGTAGAGATAGAGATATTATGTTCATCTTTTACTCATAGTTAAATCTGCTACATGCGCAACTAATATGTGACTGTTGTCTCTGCCTACTGTTCTAGAATTGGTGCAATGTGCTTTGGATGGATTTATTTAAAAATATTGGTATTAGTTCATTTCTTGCAAAATATTCTTGCTTTGTTCAGCTTTATGATATTCACACCAGGAACTTGTTTTTTCCTTTTCAAAGGAAGAGGAAGTTTGCAGTATCACTTTGTCTTGTTACTTGTTGTTTGAGTTTTCTGCCTGCGTCAAAGTCAGAGGCTATAGATATCACTTACTGCAACTCCTTGGGATCCCAGGTTCAGGGTTTTTCCCCTGCATTTCTCCCCACCCCATACTGCTGTGCTTCAATCTTTACAGTTATGGGATCATCATGTATTTGCCATGTGCTTGACAGGGATGCCGTAAAGATGTTTTGGTTCGATATGGATGAACTTGTTGATTTGTACTACAACTGTAATGGGAAGCAGCCCAAGGATGGTTTCTCCAAACTGTGCAAAAGTAGGTGCTCTCTCCTTCTCCCTTCCTCCCTCTCTCTCATTTCACCAATTTTATTCTTATTTCATTTTAATAACCTGTTTGGTTGTGATTTAGGTAATAACAGTAGTTTTGTCAATACTTCTTCCCTTGTAGAGAGGCCACCATATCATGGAGATATATTCGGTGGGTCCAGTAAAGCCAATACCAGCAACCATTATACTACTAGTATAATTGTGCTATCTATTTGGGTGATATTTGCCTTTGGCTAGATGATCTTTGAATGCTACACCAAGAGGAATGATTATATGGAGTTCAATGATGTTGATTGAGAATTAGGTATGGCCAACAAACATAGATGTGATCTTCTAATTTATTCATAGTTGTCTTACAGAAAAATAATGATGTCCCATATTTACGTAGGTATAGAGTCCCAAATGTCCATCAAAGATGCCTTAGTTCCTAAGCAAGTCCCTAGACAACTAATCCCATCAAGGGTTGAGGATGAAATAGTTCCGGAGCAGCAATTGGAATTGATGCAAAACATAGGTGATCAGATTGTTCCTCCACCTTGCAAAAGATCTGGTTTGATCGTAGTTGCCTTAGAGAAAAAATAATATTGTCCTATATTTATGCAGGAAGAGATAGCCCTCAATACCCCAGTCTTCTTCGCCATAGCAACAGGCTCAAACCTGACATGCACTGAAGGTGTAGCAAGAGGCTTTAACCCTAAACTTGGAGACTGAGTTCCCAACTGTTGAAATAAGCAATGCATAATTGGAACATTCTAGAAGATTGTGGAAATCACAAGAAACTAACTTTGCAATGCATGAGGATAAGATCATGCCAAGGTAAGAAGGTTCTAGAAGAGTGGAGAGCAAATATGAGTAATAGTTATCATGCTTCATGGTTAAGTTTAGAATTCTCTAGAGGAAAGATATTTATATGATAGGATAAAGATGGACAAAACCCTATAAATATAGAAGAGTGTAGAAGGTGGACACATGACAACACCATATGAATCATGGAGTCCTATAAATAGGGGTGTCCCCCTCCCCTTGCCATACCATGGCATAAGAGGTCTCAAGTAGTGTAGTGGTGTCATGGTAGGATAGCCACATAAAGAGTGTAAGTGTCATCTCATGTTGTATCATGTTGAGTTGTGAATAAAGGTTTGAGTTCCTTTGTAAGTGTCAGTCTCCCAATTTCTAAGTACTTAATGTGATGATCTATCATAGGTTGGCTCTGCCATCCTATATCACAAAGGATCTGAGCTTCATCGTAGGAAGGCTCTGCCTCCCGGAAGCCAGCTTCATCTGTTGGTAGGCTCTGCCACCCGAAAGCGAGAAAACTGCTCTACCGTCGAACGGACCTTATACACTAAGTAGCTTGAAATTGAAAAGGCTAACTGACTCTAGAGTGAGTTGGTGTCTCTTAGGCTCTGCCACCCGGAAGCGTGAAAACGTCTCTGGATTTATTTCAAAATATTGGTATTAGTTCATTTCTTGCAAACTATTCATGCTCTGTTGAGCTTTATGGTATTCACTCCAGGAATTTGTTTTTTTCCCTTTTCAGAGGAAGAGGAAATTTGCAGTATTGCTCTGTCTTTTGTTGTTTGAGTTTCCTGCCTGCGGCAAAATCAGAGAATATTGATATCACTTACTGCAACTCCTTGGGACCTCAGATTCAGGGTTTCTGCCCTGCATTTCTCCCCACCCCATACTGTTGTGCTTCAATCTTTACAGTTATGGATATGAGGAATGAATCATCATGTATTTGCCATGTGCTTGACTTGGATGCTTATTTGCCATGTGCGGCTTATTTGCCATGTGTTTGACTTGGATGCCGTAAGGATGTTTGGGTTCGATATGATGAACTTGTTGATTTGTACTACAACTGTAATGGGAGGCAGGCCAAGGATGGTTTCTCCAAACTGTGCAAAAGTAGGTGCTATCTCCTTCTCCCTCCCTCCATCCCCCCCTCTCTCTCTCATTTCACCAATTTTACTCTTTATTTCATTATTTCGTTTTAATAACATGTTTGGCTATGATTTAGGTAACAACAATAGTTCTGTCAATGCTTCCTCCCCTGTGGAGAGGCCACCATATCATGGAGATATATCCGGTGGGTCCAGTAAAGCCAATTCCAGCAACCATTATACTACTGATACAATTGTGCTATCTATTTGGTGATATTTGCCTTTGGGTGGATGATCTTTGAATGCTACACCACGAGGAAGGATTATATGGAGTTCAATGATGTTGACTGTGAATTAGGTATGGCCAACAAACATAGCTATGATCTTCTAATTTATTCATAGTTGTCTTAGAGAAAAATAATAATGTCCAATATTTATGCAGGTATAGAGTCCCAGATGTCCATAAAAGATGCCTCAATTCTTAAGCAAGTCCCCGAACACCTAATCCCATCCAGGGTTGAGGATGAAACAGTTCCAGAGCAGCAACTGGAAGTGATGCACAACATAGGTGATCAGATTGTTCCTCTGTTAGAATTAGCCAGGCTTAAACATTAGAGGCTAATAACCCAAGATCTTAACATAACCTAGTTCATGACAAATCAATCTAATGCGGAATAAATTGGTAAACATTATACCAGTGTTAGCAGTTGCAGCAGCCATTTATGCCTGATCCGTAGAGGAAGTAGGCGTTCTTGTCGGTGTAGAAGATGCAGCAGCGAATCGGCGTCCTCCGGGCGCCAAACGGGAGTGCTTGGCCTTCCAAACCCCTCCAGTGCCTTCAGCGATCAGACTAGCGGTGGCTAGGGTTTTAGAATGACGTGAATTGGTGTTTAAGGTGCTAACCACAACCTTATATTTATAGGCACTGTGGGGCTGGGGGCCAGCCTCTGGAAACGGGCCTAATGGGCCTGCTGATCACAGCCCATTAGGATTTTATCATTAGGTTTCCTTAATCGCGTTTAGATGGTTTAAACGCTTCCTTAATAGTGAAGATCACAATATATCTTAATTGAAATATTTCCAACATTCTCCCACTTGATCGAACGGTTAAGGCTAATGTTCGTATCATACTAATGTTCACCCTTAGTAGTAACAGAAAGTACCGGACCAATGCGTCGTCAGTAGCTTGATGCATTACTGGAACCCCATTACCCACAGTCTCACTGAAACACCTCGGTAGAACGCTTATTCGTTAATTGGGAGTCATAATGGCCCTAAACCAGGACCTAAAGACTATCCACCAAACCCATATTAGTAACATGCTGCTTAAACACGTTCGGTGGTAAGCCTTTAGTGAGCGGATCCGCTAACATAGAATTAGTTCTTATGTGCTCAATCTTAATGGTTCGATCCTGGCATCTTTCTTTCACAACACGATACTTAAGGTCAATGTGTTTGGAAGCACCACTTGACTTGTTGTTACTCGAAAAGAATACTGCAGACTGATTATCACAGTATAACGTTATAGGTTCCGTAATGCTGTCAATTACCTTGAGGCCCGGAATAAAATTCTTAAACCAAACAGCCTGTCCAGTTGCTTCATAGCATGCCACAAACTCAGCTTGCATCGTCGACGCTGCAACTAAACTTTGCTTAGAGCTTTTCCATGATATAGCTCCACCAGCTAACGTGTAGATATATCCTGATGTAGATTTCCTACTATCCACACATCCAGCAAAGTCAGCATCAGTATAACCCACAACTTCAAGGTTATCTGATCTTCTGTATGTGAGCATGAAGTCTTTAGTGCCTTGGCAGTAACGTAATGCCTTTTTGACACCAACCCAGTGGACCTTTTCGGGATTTTTCTGATATCTTCCAAACATTCCGGTAGCAAATGCCAAGTCAAGACGCGTACAGACTTGTGCATACATCAGGCTTCCGACAGCTGAAGCATAAGGTATGTCCTTCATCTCATCTGATTCCAATTGGTTCTTAGGACATTGGGCTTCACTAAACTTATCGCCCTTCGCTAATGGAACAGGTGTGGCCTTACTCTAATCCATATTAAATCTCTTAAGCATTTTCTCAATATATGCTTTTTGAGACAATCCTAGTACTCCTTTGGTCCTATCTCGGTGTATCTCAATGCCCAGAACATAAGAGGCTTCACCAAGATCTTTCATATCAAAATTGGATGAAAGAAATCCCTTTGTCTCATGCAGCATACACTTATCGCTGCTCGCTAATAGGATATCATCCACATAAAGCACTAGAATTATAAATTTACCACCCTTTATCTTAGTGTAGATACAATTATCCACATCATTCTCCTTAAATCCGAATTTCTTAATCACTTGATCGAATTTAAGGTTCCACTGTCTTGACGCTTGCTTAAGCCCGTAAATGGATTTCTTAAGTCTGCATCCCAAATGTTCCTTGCCCTTCACAACAAAACCTTCCGGTTGTGCCATGAAGATGGTCTCATCCAAGTCACCATTAAGGAACGCAGTTTTGACATCCATCTGATGTAGCTCTAATTCATAATGAGCCACTAGCGCCATAACGATTCTGAATGAATCTTTCTTAGACACAGGGGAGAAAGTTTCATTATAATCTACCCCTTCCTTTTGTGTAAATCCTTTGGCTACAAGCCCTGCCTTGAACCGTTCGACATTCCCTTTAGAATCACGTTTAGTCTTGTAGACCCATTTACAGCCTACTGGTTTGACTCCATTAGGAATATCTACCAGATCCCAAACATCATTGGAACTCATGGACTTAAGCTCTTCTTCCATGGCCTCAACCCATTTGGCAGAGTTCTCACATGATACTGCCTCTCTAAACGAGTTAGGATCATCAGCTTTCCCAATATCATACATGTCTTCACTTAAGTATGTCTCACAATCAGGGAAAACTGTCTGTTTCCTAGCCCGCTGTGATCTTCTTAATGGTTTAACAGGCTGAGGTGCTGGTTGAGGTGCAATCTGAGGCACCTCGACAGGGTTCTCAATTTCAGCATTAGGCGCCATTTGCTCAGCTTGTTGTTCGCTCGTAGGCTCAGGAGCTACTTCAACAGGCGGAGCAGCGCTAGTACTCTGAACAGGAGGCGTAATCTGAACAGATGGTGTACTCTGAACAGAAGGAACGAACAGCGGCACTAACTGAGGTGTTACCGTTTCTTGAATCACCGGGATGGGAAGCTCAGCCCGTATTTCTTCAAGATTTATTTCCCTCCTCGGAAAGCTCCCACTGATTCCTGCATCCTCTAGGAATACAGCCTGCCTGGTCTCAACGAACTTAGTGAAACGATCAGTACAGTAGAATCGGTATCCCTTAGACTTATCAGGGTATCCGATGAAATAGCAGCTCACCGTCTTATCATCTAATTTCTTTTGCTGTGGATTAAATAACTTAGCTTCGGCTGGACAGCCCCACACACGCAAATAATTAAGCGATGGTTTCTTCCCAAACCACAACTCATAAGGTGTTTTTGGCACGGATTTAGAAGGAACATGATTAAGTATGTGCGCAGTTGTTTTTAATGCTTCCATCCACAGCTCCACAGACAAAGTAGAATAACTAAGCATGCTACGTACCATGTCCATTAGTGTACGATTACGACGCTCAGCTACTCCGTTTTGCTGTGGTTCGCCCGGCATACTGTACTGGGCCTTTATGCCATTCTCTTCAAGATACTTAGCGAATGGTCCAGGTACTTGGCCGAATGGAGCATGTATCCCATAATATTCACCACCTCGATCCGATCTCACTAATTTAATAGTGACATTATGCTGATTTTCCACTTCAGCCTTGAATATTTTGAATTTATCTAATGACTCGGATCGATCACGAATGGGGTAAATATAACCATAACGAGAGAAGTCATCTGTGAAGGTAATGAACGAGTCAAAACCATCAACAGACTTTACTGGAAACGGGCCACAAATACCAGTATGAATTATTTCTAATAGGCCCGTACTCCGAGTAGCTCCTTTCTTAATTGTCTTAGCGAATTTCCCCTTAATACAATCAACGCATTGTTGATCTAATTCTGAGAGATCTAATGAATGGAGTATCTCTTCTCTTATGAGACGCTCAATTCTCCCCCTCGAAATGTGGCCCAAACGACAATGCCACAATTTCGAAGAAGTCTCATCATCACGCTTACGCTTATGCGATACATCATCCACATTCATTGCAGAATAAACTTTATCAAGAGAGAGCAAATAAAGATCGCCTTGCAAATGACCAAGGCCCACACTTAAATTATGAAATTTAATGTTGCACACAGAGTTGCCAAACTCACAAATATGTCCCGACTTATCTAAACGCGAAACTGAAATAAGGTTTCTCTTCAAACTGGGAACATAAAGAACATCATGCAAACTAAGGTTGAAGCCGCCTGGTAACTCCAAATTGAAGCTCCCAATGCCTTCAACCTTCACTTCATTGCCATCAGCCACTCTTAGACTTCGCTCCCCCTCTCTTATAGTTCGGATCGAACTGAATACCTGCAGTGAATTGGAAATGTGCACAGTGGCACCTGAGTCAATCCACCAAGTATTGGGAGAAAAATTCACTAAGAATGATTCATCAATAAAAGATACATAATCAGTAATTGTACCTTTGTTCTTAAGCCACTCCTTAAATCCATGGCAATCCTTCTGCTCATGTTTAGGTGACTTGCAGAACTTGCACAGCCTCTCATTAGAGGTCTTCTTATGTGACACAGTCTTGCTCTTATGGCCCTTAAACTTTCTCTTATGCTGCCTGCTGCTGCCAGACTCAGCCTGATGCTTAGGAGTGTTGCTCATGCTAACACGCCCAAAGCGCTCGCTGACCATGTTGACAGCATCCTTCATCCTTTCAGCTTTCTGCCTTTCTTCTTCCTCAACACAGTAGCTAATGAGCTCAGCCATGCTCCAGGTCGCCTTCTGAGTGTTGTAGCTTATTTTGAAGGGACTGTACTGTGCTGGCAGAGAAGTCATGATGAAGTGCACCAGAAAACCATCAGAGATAGCCATATCCAGTGTCTTCAGCTTATTTGCCATGTCACACATGCTCATAATGTGCTCCCTGATTTCACTTTGCCCATCATACTGTGAAGTCAGCATCTTCATGATCAGGGTGCTAGCATAAGTCTTGGAATAACTCTTAAAGTTCTCCTCCACCTTGGCAAGGTATGCCTTGGCGCTCAGATCATTACCATCCTTGTCCTTATCAGGAATAGCACCACAGATGGCCGGAGTGATCGTGTTCTTAATGATCATGTTAGCCATCCTGTCTGATCTCTCCCACTTCTCAATGACAGTTCGATCACCATTGGGATCAGCGGGCTCTGCTGGCTTATCTTGACGTAATGCGAGATCATACTCGCACACAGCAATGGCCACCTGAACATCTTTATACCAGCTTGGATAGTTGGTGCCATTCAGGGGCTCAATGGATTTCAGGTAGCCCGTCACAGTGTTCACTGAAAATCATGAGAATAATAACTTAATTAAACTCACAATTAAGATGCGCATAAGAAGTATGATATTAACCCTACGATGGTCTGATTAAAATCATACATAAATTTCAATTTGCATCACTGATGGGGAAAACAAACGAAATTTATCATTAAAACTCGTAATTAAATCAACGATGGTCAGAATTAATTACAAGTGCTCTAAATAAACTTCCCGATGGTTCCATTTAAATAGAGTGCATCTTAATTGCTTATGGTGGATGAGCATAATTTTCAGTGAATAAATGCAATTAAAACATAATTAAAAGCATTTACATAACTCATGGAAAAAATTAAATAAACATAATGCTGGTAATAATAAGTGCAACAGAAATAATTAAAGCCTTTATACATAACAGCAATTAAAATTAAGCTTAAATCATAAGAAACAATAAAAGAAAAGGCTTTAAACATTAAACTGGGCTAAAACTCATGAAACAGGGCCAAAAACATCCCCATGCGCGCGGCCCAAACTGTGCAGTCGGCCCATTTGGCCCATCCCGCGAAACCCTAATGGCGGAGAGATCTCGACCGTCCGTTCCGATCGAAGGGCTGAAAAATGATGTAGCATCATATATAAAGGAGCTGGCTGTCGGAGGGTGCCCTGGATCCCCTCACTCTCCCTTCCTTGCTTCACGCGACAGCAACCGCCAGCCGCCTCATGGCCTCAAGATCCAGCGTCGCCGCCCTTGCGTGCGCAGTCCCGCGGCCCTCATGCGCTGCGTGCGGGCCGGGCGCCGCCTAGTGCGGCTCGCAGGCCGCCGCCTCGTGGGCCCGCGGCCGCCGGCCGCGTTCGCGTGCGCCGAGCGCGCGCCGTTAGCCACCGCCTGCGCGCCTCATGCGCGGGCCCCGCCTGCTGCCGCGGCGTGGGTGCCAGCAAGCCCAGCAGGACGCGCGCGGATCTAATTGATTAACACATAAAAGCCATTATGCCGCCAGCCTGTACCACCGCCGCTGCTGCCTCCCCTATCCTTGCTACTGAATGACCCTCGCTGTTGATGATCCGCCATTAGAGGGCCCTAGGATCGCCGCCTGCCCTGCTGCGTCGCGCTGCTCGCCACGCCACAGCCCTGGCTTCCCAGGGATTCGCACGTGCAGCCCAAAGGCCGAGCCTTTGGCCGCCTAAATTGGCCCCCACGCCCCCGAACCTAGCTTTGCCCCGGTGAACGCCGTGCGCCTCTATTCCAGCGCTGGCCACGTCGAACTGGCCTGCCGCGCTGCAACCTCAGTCTCCTGGGTAATCGCGAGCACATGTTCGTGCCCGGCTGAGCCAAGCTTGCCGCCGCACCAGTGCCTGAAAGGAATCTGGTGCTCATAGCTTACGAGAGAGAGGGGTGAATTAGTCAAACTAAAAATTTTATCCTCGAGCTCCAACTAATTTGTGCATAAATTAAACTAAGATATATTATTTAGATGTGCAACTAGTGTTCTTCTAGTGTGAAAACCCTCATCCCACAAGAGTTATACAACTTATAGCCAATCCTATCAAAATACTACTCTAAGAAAGTAAGGCAAACAAATTGCAAGATGAAATACGAAAGCTTAAATAGGAATGAGAGAATACAAACTCTTGACACGAGGTTTATCTCGTGGTTCAGTTAGGCACTAAGCCGCTCTTACTCCACGTTGTTGAAGCACTCACGAAGAGTATCGCTTCTCGGCCACCAAGTTTCTCCTGCGTCTCTTCTTGCGTCACCACCAAGGCTTGCAAGTCGCCGCGGTCACCTTGGCCCCGGGTTCCACTAAGAAGCTTCTCCACGAAGGATGGGGTCTTCACGTCCCCCGCACAAGGATATCGACGCCGCTCCACACCAAGCCGGAGGGTCGTTGATGTGCCGGCGAGCCACCAAGACTCCAAGGATGGCCGGCGCACCGAGATACAATTTGGTTCACTCAAGAACCAGCTCACAAGGCAGAACACCTTGCTCTCACACTCAATCTTGAGCTAGCCTAGCACTCTCACTCACAAAGCATGTGCTAAATCTAATGATGTGATCAATTTGCTCTTTGGATGGCTTGGAGATGTTCTTCAATGTATATATATATCCCACAAATTCGAAGTAGCTGTTTGTAGCCGTTGGTGGTATTTTTGCGAACACCGTCGGTTCTACCAATAATGGGGCGTCGGTTTAACCGGTCTCTCTCTACCTGAAACTAGCCATTGCGCTTCTGAAGCGCTGCCTGCTGCTGACTCAGCATCATCGGTTTAATCGATGCAATGTACTGATAACCCATCGGTTCAACCAGTGCTGAAGAGATCTGCCTTGATTGTCCTGCGGCGCTGACATCATTGCACTGATGTCTTGCTCCGCACCATCGGTTTAATCGATACTAAAGACCTAGTTCCTGACCGCTTGACATGCTCTGTGGACAATGCTATAGTGAATGCACCGATGCCCATTTCTTGACCATCAGTTCAACCAGTGCCACTGTGATTGCTTGACTTGGTCTTCATGCGCTCTGTCCAATGCACTGATGCTTGTGCGTCGGTTTATCCGATGACTATCGGTTAGGCCGGTGCAGGGCCATCGATTAAACCGGTGCTATTTGATTTTGAAAATCTACTTGTTCAACTTGTCGCAGTGGTCATTTGGATAGAAGCTTTGCTTTCCTCGCCGTCTCAAAAGGATAGACCACCCTGCCTGCATGCTGCATTCAATTGTTTCATGAGCCTTTTTCCTCGACGGCGTACGAGCCCATTGCATGGCGTCACATTGATGTCCCATTATTTTTTGAAGGAAGGTATGGCTGGAATAGGATTAGATTAATTAGGGTGTAAAGCACGACTACATGTATATATAGGCAAGGATGCCTAGGTATATGAAAATATCCTATCAGGAGATCCTTGGCTATCCTAATCAACGGATGAAATCCCAGGGGGCGCACCTAGACAGTGCGGGCGCCCCAACCCTAAAGGCCAATTTGGCCGGCACAACCAAAGGCCCATGGGCCAGCCTATACAACTCTCTAACATGCCCCCGCAGTATGACCGTCGGCAGCACGGACGTTCAGACTGGACCTGAACTCCGAGAACACCGATGACGGAAGTCCCTTGGTGAAGAGAAGATGTCAGTGTACTGAGACGATGTCGGAACATGCATGACGCGGATATCACCAACAGAAACACGCTCCCGCACGAAGTGAAGATTGATCTCCATGTGCTTGGTGCGCTGATGCTGATTTGGGTTGGAGGACATGTAGACGGCGCTGATGTTGTCGCAGTAGACCAACGAAGCGCGCTGAGGAGGTGCATAAAGCTCAATGAGACTGTATTCACTATTAGCCACTGCGCGGTACTCAGCTTCGGCACTGGACCTGGAGACTGTATTCTGCCGCTTCGACGACCAGGAAACCAGGTTGTCCCCGAGAAAACCCGCATAACCCGATGTGGATTTGCGGGTATCCGGACAGCCTGCCCAATCGGCATCGGGGTACACAGTCGGCTCACTCTATGAAGACGGTCGAAGGAGAAGCCCCAGGTGAAGTGTCCCAATGATGTAGCGCAGGATACGCTCCAAGGCAGCAAGGTATGGCTCGCGCGGATCATGCATATGCATGCAAACCTACTGTACAGCGTAAGCGATATCTGGCCTGGTGAAGGTGAGGTACTGCAAGGCACCTGCAAGACTACGGAACTCAGAGGCGTCCTGAACCGGTGGACCATCAGCCGCTAGCTTGGGGTTGGTGTCCACGGGAGTAGAGCACGGCTTGCACTCAGCTATACCAGCACGATCCAGGATGTCAACCATATACTGCAACTGAGAAAGAAGAAGGCCTGAACCACAGCGCTGGACGTGCATCCCCAAGAAGTGGTGAAGCTCACCCAGATCTGTCATGCTGAACTCCTGCTGCAAAGCCTGAATGGTGCGTCGAAGAATAGCTGACGAGGAAGTTGTGAGAACGATGTCATCAACTTACAACAACAAGTAGATGGTGTCGGTGCTGCGGCGGTAGACAAATAGGGAGGTGTCTGACTTGGCCTCGACGAAACCTAGACTGAGCAGGTATGTTGTGAAGTGACTGTACCACGCTCGAGGAGCCTGCTATAACCCATAAAGAGATCTGTTGAGCCGATAGACAAAATCAGGGTGCGAGGGGTCCTCAAAATCAGCTGGTTGAGCATAGTAGACCGTCTCTGAGAGTGTGCCATGGAGGAAGGCATTCTTCACATCGAGCTGGTGAATGGGCCACTGTCGAGAGAGCGCCAGGGATAGAACGGTGCGAACGGTCGCTGGCTTCACCACAAGGCTAAATGTCTCATCAAAGTCCACACCTGGTCGCTGAGTGAACCGGCGCAGGACCCAGCGAGCCTTGTACCGTTCCAGTGAACCATCAGCCTTGAGCTTGTGCTTGAAGATCCACTTCCCGGTGATCTCATTAGCACGCGGCGGGCGAGGAACCAGATCCCAGGTGTGATTCCTCAGGAGGGCAGCATGCTCTTCTTCCATTGCCGCCCGCCAATTGGGGTCGGCGAGGGCGCTATGGAAGGTCTTTGGGACCGGGGACAGCGGCGCCGTGGTGAAGAGAGCATGCTGCCTGAAGCCGAGCTTCGCACGGGTAACCATGCGGTGCTCGTTGACGACGGGGACCACTAGCACGGCTCCCTTCGGCTGGGGAGGTGTGCTGGTGATCGGGGGAGGTGGTGGCGCAGCCTGGGTATGCCACGTGTAAACGCAGTCGTAGGGCTGCACCGGCAGGAGAGGACGCGCTGCCAGGCGAGAGGCAGAGTCCGAGCCCGGTGCAGGTGAAGCACGGGCTGGGGTGGCTAGGCTCAACGGGGCGAAGCCTGGCGGGACCGTCGGTGCCGCACATGGCAGTGCAGGAGAGGGCGCTCCGGGGGCCGCATGTGGCAGTGCGGGGGCGGGGGCTCCGGGGGCCGCACGTGGCAGTGCGGAGGTGGGTGCTCCGGGGGCCGCACGTGGCAGTGCATAGGACGGCGCCCCGACAGATCCTGGCGCCAATGGGGTGGGCGCCGGAGGTGGAGGTCCTGCAGAGAAAGGGGTTTGTGATGGTCCTATTGGAGCCGGCACAAAGTCAGTAGAATCCTCCAAAAAATCATATGCCTGAGAGGTGGGGGAGGGGGGGGGGGACGACAGCTCAGTGAAAGGGAAAACGGACTCGTCGAACACAACGTGCCTAGATATGATGACACAGTTGAACGAGGTGTCAAGGCAGCGATACCCTTTATGATGAGCTGAGTACCCAAGGAAGACACACGGGAGAGAGCGGGGTGCTAGCTTATGACTGGCAGTGGCAGTCATGTTTGGGTAGCATAGGCAACCGAAGACGCGGAGATGATCATAGGACGGTGGCGAGCCGTATAGGGCCATGTGGGGGCGTGGTCATGCCCAGCGTCTTGGTTGGTAGGAGGGGTAGGAGATATGTGGCGGTGTGCAGGGCCTTGACCCAGTAGGAGGGCGGCAGACTTACCTGGAACAGGAGCGAGCGGAGGATGTTGTTGGTGGAACGAATGATCCGCTCAGCTCAACCGTTCTGAGGCGAAGTGTAGGGGCATGACATGCGTAGGTGTGTGCCGCGGGTGAGGAAGAACATCCGGGCGTTGGAGTTATCAAACTCGCGCCTGTTCTCGCACTGCATAGCTTTGACAATGGCACCGAACTATGTAGTCACATAGGAGAAGAAATTAGTGAGAGTGTCATACATGTCGGACTTGAGACGTAGGGGAAACGTCCATAAGTAGTGAGAGCAGTCATAAAAAATAACCAAATAATATTTGTAACCAGAAATACTAACAATAGGAGATGTCCATAGGTCACAATGAATAAGATCAAACTTGTTTGACGCTCGGGACGACGACACCCGAGAAGGGAGATGGGTGTGGCGACCGAGTTGACACGCATGACAAAGAGATGAGCTAATATCTTTATTACATGACGGCAGCATGGAAGCTAATTTGGTCAGAGCCTCATGACCAGGATGACCAAGGCGGCGGTGCCATAAGGTGGAGGTGGAGCCGGTAGCTAGGGCGGTGGCAGCAGCAGGAAGGTGCAGAGGGTACAAAGGCCCGGAGCTATTGCACCTGACGATCACGTTCCGAGTCCCGAGATCCTTCACAGAACAACCAGAAGGGTCAAATTCCACTGAGCAATTGTTATCAGAAGTAAACTGGCGCACAGATATAAGATTCTTAATAAGTTTCGGGGAAACGAGAACATTATTAAGATGCAGAGGACCTGACAAGTGTGCTATGCCAGTGGAGGTGACGGGGAGCAAAGAACCATTACCGACAACAATAGCTGAAGGAAAAGGGTACCGCTGGGAAAAAATATGTGAAAGGGTGCGAGAGTCGGAGGTCATGTGTGAAAGCATCTAGGTCCCTAGTGGGTTTTGGAATATTGACTGACAACACGATTAAAGAGCTAACTTGTTTGCATGAGATTATGAGCAGGAATTTAATTGTGAATCAGTATTAAATGAAATGGCTTATATATTGCAAGCAAGTGTGATTATCCCATTTGTATTATATATATGTGACAAGCAAAACAAGAGAGTTAGAGCAAGGTATTCATGATTAATATAAAGGCTCTAACATTTGTGAAAGCTTGTTTGATTTATAATGGGATTAAAATTGACAAGTAAAGGTTTTGTGAATGGGATGTGATATGCTTATGCATAGTCCCAAATATGGAAGAACTTGTCACTTGTGATGAATGTTGTTAACAAAAGAAGCAAGCAAAGTAAAATGAATGAGATATGGACATTTGCATATATGTGGAGTCTCAAATTGGAAAGCTTGCATATGTGATTGAATTGGGAATTCAAATTGATAAAGAAGATTTCATGCATGACATAAATCAACATGAGTTCAAGATGAACGGCTAGGATAAAGGTAGAGGACCAAGAGGCGTGTTTCAAGAGGCTACGCAAGCGACGGCTTTAGGGGAGCAAAGAAACCGACAAGGGTCATGGAGAGCTCTATGTTGAAGAGCGTTATTATTCAAGTGAAGAAAGTAACTTGTGAATCAAGATGGATTTCATTCCTATGCAAATTGAAGATTCAAAGTCACTAGCTCGAAGCGGGTATGCTCAAAATATTGAAGATGTTGTTGCCGTCACGGTATTGATCGAAGAAAGTATTGATCGAAGAAAGGTCGGCATGATCATAATATGAAGAAGCTTAAGTAATTGTGATAATTGTATATTTAATTTATGCACTTGAGTATAGGTATGCCGTACTATCAAGAGGGATGCAACATCAAAGGGTTTAGACAATACCAAAAGTGCTCAAAATAGTACCTAGAGAGAATAGCCTAAGAGAGAGAGTTAACTGCAAATTTCAGAGAGGGACCTGTCTGACCGGTCTAGGCAGGGCAGTGTCTCCAACGGCTAAATTTCAAATCCGACCGGTCTGATCGGTCTAACACTGACAGGGGCAACGACTAGTTTTTGAGAGAGGGGTATTTATACCCCATGACTTCACCCATTCGTGGGTGCTGATGCCATTACATTCAGAATACATTTGAGAGCCTTGTGAGCACTTAGAGAGTCCTCCCTAACCTCTCTTTGTGAGAGTTGCTTGATTCAAGTTGAATTCTTGAGTTGGATTGAGCGAATCCATTTCTAGAGAGCCATTTGAGCAAGAGAGATTCAACCCTAGCTTTGAGCACTTGCGGTTGCATCGGCCAACTCGATTGAAGCATTTGTTACTCTTGGAGCATTGGCTCCTAGCAAGGTTTTGGGATTCAAAAGCCAAAAAATTTCGGAGCCCACCGAAATGGACGAATTTTGGAAATTTCGGGAAATTCGGGCGAATTTCAGTTGAATTGACCGGTCAAACCATTTGAAATTCGTCTGAATTTGACCGAATTTTTTACAAACAAAGCAACAGATATGTTTCGAGCGATTGCTTCAAAATAGATAATATAAGCATCAACAGAGAATAAGAAAGATGATACTACATGCTCCACAGTCCGCACGATAGTCCAGTTAGCACATTTTAGAGTCCAATTGAGCCTAAGTGCCTAACAACATCAGAAGTTTTTATGGTACATAGTCCATATCCCTATTGCACCACAAATAGTCCAAGGTTCAAAATAATTACATCAAGCATTTAGGAGACACTCCAAGTCCCCAGGAGTATAGTTTTTCACTCCACCACAGAGACCACAAAGTCCAAAATAATTACAATCCAGCCAGCCATACATGCACCAACAAAATTCAATCACCCAAAAGAAACTATGTCAGTTAGAATATGTCAATTGCCACTGGCACTGTTCATGTTTCATGGCGTCTAACCACCACCATGCAAACAACAAAAAATGGCTCCATAATCACTGGACTGTACCTGCACAACATGCATGAAAAAAACAAAGACCTTTTTTAGTAGATTTTGCACATGCCAATATCGGAGCAACTAATAAACCTCTTTGCAAATATTGTGATCTTAGTAACATTATAGTGGCATATATATGAGAAATCAACAACATATTATCATAGCAGCCTAGCAGGTGCAAGAATTACTTTCACATAACAGTTTCAGCCTAACTTTTGCAATAGAAATAAAAGCAAACAGGTTTAAATTATTGTCACATTCACATAACAGTTTCAGCCTATCTTTTGCAATAGAAAAAAAAGTAACCTTGACAGAAGACTTTGTTACCCTCACGTGCTGCTTCCGGCCGAGGTGCCGCAGCTCTTGCCGGCGCATCGTGACCAACTCCGACGTGTTCGACGCCTTGACCGCCGGCGCTGCAGCTGCTGCCGACCAACCCGCTGCGTACACGGCCACTGACCAACTGACTTCGTGATGCCTCCATGAGCAGAGCCTAGCCAAGAACAACGAACTGATTAGGAACACGATAGATCAGCACAAGTTCAACCAACACGATTAAAAACAGAGGACCACCCACCACCTACGAGCTGCAGATTTGAATGGAGAGATGCAGATTTGAATGGAGAGATGGACGGGAATGACGAACCAGGAAGGAGATGAGCAGATCTGCGAGGAGGTTGACGGGGAAACCCTCTTCCGCTCCCGGCTCGACCGCGCCTCCGCGGCCTGTTGGCGGCGGCCGCGAGCAGGGAGAGGGGGTGGAGTAAAATGAAATTTCTAGGGTTTCAGGTTGGAGTCCCGAGTTTTATAGTGAGAAGAAGTACTTTTGGGCTGTGATGGACCTTGGGTTGGGCTACAAATTTAAATTGGGCCGAATTTTTTTGGCCAGTTTATTTTTGTCGCGGGCCTAACCAAAATGGGCGAAATTCGGCCCATTCGGTCCGAATTCCAAAACCTTGGCTCCTAGACGGCTAGGCGTCGCCGGCTATCTCCCAAGATTGTGGTGAGTAGCGGCAAGTTTGTTGCACCTTCGATTGTGTGCCACGAGGGCGCATGGTCATATAGTGGAGAGAGGAGATAGGTTGACCTTGGGGTCACCATAAGCTTCCTCAACGGAGACTAGCATTCACACGTAGGTGCACATGGTGAATCCGAACTTCGGTAAAATAAATCACCGTCATCTTTACTTCGGTTTGCTTTACATACCTTGCATTATAGTTTTTGATTTTGAATTGTGCTTCCGCTCGATCTACTTGGGTGTGCTTTACTTGTGTGCAGGCAGCTATTTCTATTGATAAAAATACTCTGCAAAATATACACTCCAAGTTTCATATAGGTTCAAGCTCGAGAAGGGGAGTTTTCCCTGCTGTGGTCTGTCTGCCTGATCAGACCGGTCAGACCGGTCTGGTGGATCGGTCTGACTGGTCCAGGCAGTGTCAGTAGTGATTAAGTGCTGAAATTTGAAGAAACACCTATTCACCCCCCCCTTTAGTCTACGACATCGTGTGATCAAGATCCTTTCAATGTGAGAGGTAGCACCTGAGTCGAAGTACCACTCGTTTTGCTGCGGCTGCTGATTCATCGTCATGGTGCTGAATGTGGAGGTGAGGGACTCCTGATCCCATGACGACAAGCCGGCGATGGGATTGTAGGACCCCAGAGCGCCAGCCCACTGGCCAGCGGGCTGAGAAGTGGGGGCAGGAGCAGGCTGGAAGGCCTGCGCCAGCGCTGCCTGGGCCGCCTGGAGGGCCTGCGCCTGGGTCGCCTACCAGGCTTGCAGTTGCTAGAGCTGGGCCTGCTGTGCCTGCTGAGCGAGCAGGGCCTGCGGAGGAGGTGCCGCTGCTGTGGATGTGGGCCGGGCCACATCTGGATGGCCCCGGTCCACGGATTGTGGAAGGTGGGCCAGGGCACTGTGGCAGCGGCCTGCGTGGCGCCGTCGTTGCCGCCGCTGCCGCTGCTGGAGCCACCAGACTTTGGCTGGCGGTTGTTGCGCCTGCCGGAGCGCCTGGTTTTGGAGTTAGCGCCACCAGACCTGCCCCCGGGGCCGCTGCCCCCCTGGAGCCGCCGGAACACTGTTGCGGGGCGGGCGTAGAGGGCCCGCCGGCGCCCGCAGCGAGGAGGGCGGTGGAGGGTTCCGGATCGGAGGCGCCCACGGTGACCTCCTCGAGCAGGAGGTCGTTCTTGGCCTCCAGGAACGTGGGGAAGGGGAGCCCTCGATGAATATGGAGACCGATGGTGGTGTACTTGGCGTTGAGGCCACGGACGAGGTTGAGGACGAGGGTCCGGTCAGAGACGGGCTCGCCCAGGTTGCCGAGCTGGTCGGCCATGGTCTTAAGGCGCCTGCAGTAATCTGAAATTGACAGATCACCTTGCTTGAAGCCTCGGAACTGGGCGTCAAGGAGGAGGGCGCGCGTCTCCTGGTTGTCGAGAAACTGAGACTCGACGGCAGCCCAGAGGGAGTGGGCGGAGGCGTCGGACGTCATGATGGTCTCGACGAGGTCGTTGGAGATCGTCCCGTAGATCCATGACCGGACGACACAATCCATGCGCGCCTAGTCAGGATAGGTGGCCGGGGGTCGTCGAGGAGGACGTGGTCCTCCAAGGAGAACTTGCCGAGGACGAGAAGGAACTGGTCACGCCACTTGGCGTAGTTGCCGGCGACGACGTTGAGGATGACGGGGACGAGGCTCCGGATGTTCTGAACCGCAACAGCCCGGGAGTGCAGGTTCAGAACGGTGGCCGCTTTGTGAAGTAGCATGGCGCTGTGGACGTCGTGGACAAACTTGTCATCGTCCTCATGCAGCGGCGGGTGGATCGGCGCTGTCGGCCGCGGCGCGCTCCTTGGCAGCAAGGAGGAGCACCTGGCGAAGGCGCTCGGTAGCGGCGTCAAGCTCCTTGGCCGCAGCGTCAGCGAGCTTCTCGGCCTCGGGGGCTTGCGCTAGGGCGTCAGCCCCAGCCTTGGCGCGGGCAGCCCTGCGCTCCTCCTCCGTCTTGGGGGAGGAAGGCTCGGAGTGTGATCCAACCATGGAGGTGGCTGCTGCGGCGGGGAACGCCGGAGCAGGGGGCGCGGCCGGTGGTCGGAGCGCGCTAGGGTTTAGCGGAAGCGAGGTCGGGGGTGACCCGGTCTCTTGATACCATGAAGGAAGGTATGGCTGGAATAGGATTAGATTGATTAGGGTGCAAAGCACGAGCACATGTACATATAGGCAAGGATACCTAGGTATATAGAAATATCCTATTTGGGGATCCTTGGCTATCCTAATCAATGAATGAAATCCCAGGGAGGGGGGGGGGGGCGCACCTAGACAGTGTGGGCGCCCCAACCCTAAAGGCCAATATGACCGGCACAATCAAAGGCCCATGGGCCAGCCTATACAACTCTCTAACATTATTGCCTGCCTGCTCCAAGCGACACGCTGCTGTACGTATATCCCGGTCGCCTACATGCGGTGCTATCTTGGTGGGACGGGAACACCTAACATCGCACGGCCCACCAAGGCCCGATCATGGCCCAATCAAGCATTCACGTAACAGCCGGAGGGCAGCCACAAGCTCTGCCAACGTGGCAGGTAGGCTTTCCTTCTCTTTTTCTTTTTTTCCTTGCTGCGTCAACAATTTATTGTTTTTTAAAGGCTTTACTAGAGGTGTTAATTGGTGACCCTTAGATGCACGTCAAATCATCTTTATTTCAAAATTTTATACTATTTTTTTAAAATAAGATCTTATTTTGGAAAAGTAGTATAAAATTTTGAACTAAAAAGGTTTGAAGGTGCATCTAAGGATCACCAATTAACACCTCTAGATTTTACGATCGGTATGTTCAAAATATCAATCTAATATAGTCAACACTTTAAAAGACTGGATTCAACATTGATGCAAACTTAGTTCAATATTTCAGATAAACTAGTCTAATGTTTTATATGAAAATTTTGAAACTGTATATTCAAAATGTTTAAGATGTAAATTCAAATGTTGAATGAGCGTTTTTGAATGTTGACTCAGCAACACCATGGTTCAAACGGAATTTGAAATGCATTTATGGTTTGAAAGGAAAATGAGATTAAAATTTTAAATCCAAAAGGCATCTCTCCTCCATTTACAGCAACCACCCACAATACGACATGTGTCCACCACCACCCTAAATCCAGTTGTTTTTCCGCCAGCGAGGCGTCTGTGGTGACTTCATCATTATCGAGGATTTGTCGGCTCAACCTTTAAAGGTGCTCATAGGGGTAAAGTTTTGCGTACGTATGTTCAAAGAGGGTGAGTGTACATACGTTGTGAGTCTAAGTTATAATGTGTAATCACAAAAAAAAAGAATATGCAGTTTGTACCAATCTTAAACAATGGAAGACAAAATAGATAATTTCTTCCAAAAAATCGCTAGGAATTCTGATAAGAAAAAACATTATAGGAATGTCAAATATTGGAAGATACGTGGACTACAAATCTTGTGGGATGATGGATAGAATTTCCGACTGCCCACGGCCTGGAGAGTGCCGCTCCGCAAAGCCCGCACGCAGTGGCTCATCTTGTTCCAGTGGGAAGATGGATAGAATTTCCGACTGCCCAGGCTAGAGAACGCGTGCCTCGTGCCGTGTGGGCTGACTCATAGCACCGTTCTGGGTCAGCACAGCCCAGCCCAACTCGGTGTCGCTCCGCACCTTCCAGCCCAACTCGATCGACGACCATCAGGGCCCGACAGGGCCTTTTGTCGTCTTCGTTTCGCACAAAGCCCTTCCAGCAAAGCCCAAGCATCCGTGTGTCTACTGCATCTGACTCCGACGAGGCGCAAGTGGAGGAACAGAGCGACGAACAAGAAGGATCGCACATGTGTGTAGCGGTTAGCTCTGTGCGTATGCGTACATGTATAAGTTCCTTTCGACGGCAGAGCCGCTTTCTCACTTCTGGGCGGCAGAGTCTACCAACATATGAAGGTGGCTTCCGGGAGGCAGAGCCATCCTATGATGAAGCCCATCCCCTTTGTGATCTCGAGTGGCAGAGCTAGCCTACGATAGATCACAATTTATACACTAAGTACTTAGAAACTGAGAGACTAACACTCTACAAGTGAACTCAAACTTTTATTCACAACTCAATTTGATACAACACGAGATAACACTTACACTCTTTATGTGGCTATCCTACCATGGCACCATTACACTACATGGCAACCTTGCCATCTCCTACTTGAGACCTTATGCCATGGTATAGCAAGGGGGAGGGGGACACCCCTATTTATAGGACCCCATGGTTCATATGGTGTTGTCATGTGTCCACCTTCTACACTCTTCTACATTTGTAGAGTCTTCTCCATCTTTATCCTATCATACAAATATCTTTTCTCTAGAGAATTCTTAATTTCACCATGAAGCATGATAACTATTAATCATACTTGCTCTCCACTCTTCTAGAACCTTCTTGCCTTGGCATGATCTTATCCTTGTATATTGCAAAGTTAGTTTTTGTGATTTCCACAATTTTCTAGAATGTTCCAAGTATACATTGCATATTTCCACACATGATCTAAAATTAAGTGCAGGAAGAGCCAAATAAAATGCCTCCTTACCCCATAGTGGGCTCTTGGAAAATTTGGAGCTCACATGATGCTACACCATATGCTCATCAGTAGCAAGCATGGTTCACTACCGGAGTCGGCCAGTTTGCTGTGTGCTAGAGGCACACGGCAAAGGCTCTTTTGCACATGACGTGTGTTGCACACGGCAAATAGGTGTCGGCAAAGAGGTCCTTTGTCGTGCGCCATTTATCAGGCACATGGCAAAGAGTTTGCCGAGTGCTAAAAAGCACTCGGCAAAGATTTTTTTAGAAAACTGATTTTAAAAATAGAAAACAAAAAAGAATTAATCCGGGAGGACCCCACTGGCCAGCCACACCCCCACTCCATCGAAGTCGCAAGTTGCGGCATTTTTCGCGTACTACACAACCAATGGGATTCAAACTCATGCCTCACTTGTAACCTTCTCTACCACTGCATCACACACTCACTTGTGTTTACACTACATTTTCTTTTCCCACATATTATACTAAACTGAGTATAAATTTCTTGTTTGAGACCCTAAACGAATTCCAATAAAAAGTTGTCAACTACAAAGTTTCATAACTTTTCGAAATCTACAACTTTTATTTTGTGCGTTTCCCCATCCAAGGTCCTTTATAAAATTTGAATTTAACTTTGCCGTGCCTGGCACACGGCAAAGCCTGGTCATTTGCCGTGTGCCTTGATCTGGCACACGACAAAGACTTGCTTTGCCGTGTGTCCTTCAGCTGGCACACAACAAAGTTTCGACATGAGAATAGATTTTTTTTTACTTTGTCGTTTGTCTAAAAGAATCACACGGCAAAACATAACTTTGCCGTGTGTTATATTTTTGCCGTGTGTGCACACGGCCAAGAGTTTCTATGTGGTTTGCCAGATGAAAGCACACGGCAAATACGCATTTTCCCATAGTGGTTGATTTTTCAATCCCTATCACCAAATTATTATCTAGACATCAAATTGTAACTATGGAGGTATGGTACATATATCGCCAAGGAGCCTAAAAAGCTTGTTCCTAGGGATGCAAGTTCCACCGTTTTTTAGTCCTTACTGATCAAGTAGATTTGCTATGAGAATGACTTCAACAAGGTGGAGGAAAACAAGAGAGGCATTCAGCGTTTTGCATTCCTCTACAGTGTTTGCATCGCACGCAAAACAAACCGTTCTCCAACAGCGGAAGCAAAATCCCTCCCATCCTCTTCCGCTGCCTCCCGTTCGCTCCCCTCCATTTGCCGCCGGCGCTGCCCCCTCCCCTCCTCCCACCTGTGGCCGCGGCCGCAAGGCCGACGTGGAGGCGCCGGCGCCGCCCCCTCCCCTCCCCGCCCACTCGAGCTCCGGTGCCGTTGGCCACCTCCTCCTTCGGCCTCGGCCTCCTCGTCGTGCCTCCTCCTCTGTCCTCCGCCGCCGGCCACCTCCCTCTGCAGCGCCCTCCGCCGTGGCTTCCTCCCTTTGCGGATCCGCTGCCTCGAGCTCGGCCGGCGTGGTGCCATGGCGGGCGAGCGAAGCACCAGCAGTGGCGCGGCCGGACATGCTTGAGCTCCAGCGCGACCCGTCTCCTCCTCCTCTGCTCCGGTCCGGCGAGCGTCCCTCCTCCTCCCTCCTCTCCGCGCCGGCCCTCCGCGACGAGCAGATCCGGCGTCGAGGAGGCCCTTGGCCGCGACGCACTTGGCCCAGCGACGACACCGACCTCAACGAAGATGACGAGGCCCCGCCGCCCGGGATCCACCGAAGAGGAGGAAGGCCCGGCCTCCCCTGCTCCTCCGGGTCCCCTGCTCCTCCGCGTCGTCGTGCGGGCCAAGGGAGAGAAGGGGAGGGGCTCCTGCTCGCCGTCAATCGGGAGGCGGCCGTGGGCTCCTTCTCGCCGCCGCTCCGCCACCTCCTCCACTGCCGCTCCGCGGCGGCGCTACTCGCCCGCCCACGGCGGCGCGGAGCCCACGGGTTCTCGACGCCCCGCTTGCCCGCCACGCGCCTCCACCCAGCGCCGCGCCACGCTTCCGCCTCCAGCCCGCGCCGTGCCTCCGCCTCCGTCCCGCGCGGCCTCCTCCTCCCTGCTCTTCCCCGCGGGCTCGCCTAGCCTCCGTCCCACGCGGCCTCCGGCTCGAATGCCTCGGAGGAGAGAGGCGATGCAATTTTGCATCCCCCTCTCTCCTCCGAAGGCAATTTGCCTCACGCGTTGCCTCCGCTGTTGGAGGAGACCTCTAGCGTGCACAGTGACGAGCTAGAATGGCACATGACACATAATTTGTGTGGGAGAGAGAAACTAAAATATGATATGCAATTAATTAGCTGAACCAAAAAAATACCATCGAATCACCCCTGCAACGATTGTAAAGGACACTTCTCGTTACCCATTTGGTTCTAGTGGCGGAGCTAGGTAGTAAGCTATGGGGGCAGCCGCATCCAGAAAAAAAATACATAATCCCTTATCACTTCTAGATTTTCATCATATTTACTTCAATACTATACATGAACTATAAAGTGCTGCACTCTCCTCTATTTTTCTCCAGCTCAGCACATGGCTACTTCATTTCAAACCACAGTGGCACAGTCACCGCAATAAACTAACCCAGCGGGCCATTGTATCACGATGCAAACAAACGATCAAAGCATCAACACGTGAGAACCAGGAGTAACTATGAACCAGTTTTTTGACACCATAGATTAACCGAGCTACTCCAGTAGTAGAGATAGGCAAAAGATCTCTCCACGCGTCGGTTGCCTCTGCCGTTTTGCAGGAGAGGAGAGACCGACGGCCATGCAGCAGTCACCGAGTCGGAATCCATCTCCAGGTCTGCAAAGGCATCGTCGTCAGAGTCGGACTCACTCCGATTCCGTCCGCCGTAAGCATATAGCTGCCGCCGCCGGCGCAACGCATGGCTCGCGTCGTCACCGCTATATTCTGGCCGCCTCTCCCCCATCTCGCGCGCCGTCGCCCCCCGTCGAGTACTTCCTACTTTCCTAGCAAGCACTCCGGCACTCCGCCGATCGAAATCTAATCCGCAACACTCGCGACGATGGCCGCGTGCGTAGTTGCCGCCTCCGCCTCCGCCGCCGGGCGGCCGACCCGCAAGAGGACGCGCGTCGCCATGGGCACCACGGAGGACTACGAGGAGACCTGCCGCCTCGGCGAGGGGGCCTTCGGCGCCGTGGTCAAGGCGCGCCACCGCGCCACCGGCCGGCCCGTCGCCATCAAGCACCTCGGCGCGGTCCTCGGCGGCCACGCCGCGCTGCTGCGGGAGGCGCAGCTCCTCGAGGCGAGCGCCTGCGACAACCCGTTCGTCGCCGGCTTCCGCGGCCTCGCCCGCAACCCGGCCACCATGGCCCTCTGCCTCGTCATGGAGTTCGTGGGGCCCAGCCTCGACGACCTTCTCAGCCAGTGCCCCAGCGCCGGGAGCAGCTCGCCGCCGCTGCCCGAGGCCACGGTGCGCACCGCCATGTGGCAGCTGCTCAGCGGCGCCGCCAAGATGCACGAGCGCCGCGTCGTCCACCGCGACATCAAGCCCTCCAACATCCTCGTCGGCTGCGCCGATCGCAGCGTCGTCAAGATCTGCGACTTCGGGCTCGCCATGTCCATGGACGAGCGGCCGCCGTATGACCAGGCCGGCACGCTGTGCTACATGGCGCCCGAGATGCTGCTGGAGAAGCCCGACTACGACGAGCGCGTCGACGCCTGGTCGCTCGGTTGCGTCATGGCGGAGCTCATCAACGGGTGCAGCCCGTTCGAGGGCCTCGACGACAGCGAGGAAGGCCAGCTCTGCGCCATATTCGACGTGCTCGGCGTGCCAGATGACACGACGTGGCCGTGGTTCTCGTCCACGGCGTTCGCCGCCGCGCGGATGCCGGAATTTGACAGCGTGCAGCGGCGCAACCTCCTGCGCGAGCACTTCCCGGAGACGAAGCTGTCTGAGGAAGGATTCGAGGTCCTGAGCCGCCTCCTCACTTGCAACCCGGAGAAGCGGCTCACGGCGGCCGTGGCGCTCAGGCATCCATGGTTTGCCAAGATCGGCGCGCTGGAGCTGCCAATGAGAGAGGAAGTTGCATCGGCGTTGCCCAAGAGAGTGAACAGGCTAAGGGTGTTGTGCCGGTGATTTTTGAGGTTTCCTTCTCGACCGTTGTGTCTTTTATGCATGTATGTAAAACCACTCTCTGTCCGTCAGAACAGAGCTTGTAATGGCAGCTATAAATGTTGTAGTGAATACTGTGGTGTAAGCTGAATTGTTTGAATGGAACCCTTCTGTCCTTTTGATTTTTTGAATGAATTTGGTTAGTCTTGCTACATGAACCTCACCCTGTCACCCACCTTCTATATAAGGAAACTCTGTTTACACCCTTCGGCATGAACCAACTCTGAATACAAAGCTTCAGCAAGCAAACCAATTAGGGTTCTATATGATAATCACGTGAATAGCAGTGCCGGAGCTAAGATTTAAAATTTGGGATTCCCATCCCCATACAAAACGTCATACTAAAAGTACCACCGGAAACTTTCATATGCAACCAACCGCTTGATATTTAACGGTACATGTTTTTCTTGCTTTTTTTGTTTGAACCAGCATAATAAAAAGGACTGCAGACTAGTCAGTAGCGAACCTAGGATTTCACATAGGGTATGCCACGACATTTTCTTCTACTTGCAATTCGGTATAATCCATATATAATTAGATAATAAAATTTAAACTTGACCGAGAAATTCAATTACCAAGCGCATAAATTACATTTCAAATCTTAAATTCAGAGGTTAAATATTTTCTACTTGCAACTTTGGTATTTAACTTGCAACCAAACAAGTAGCTGTAGGTCTCCTGGTTGAGCTGGGCTAGAGTTGGGATCAATTTTTTTTTTTAACTCGGTGGGTCAAAAATTTAGGTATGCTAAGATATACCCGGCCCACCCATTAGATCCGCTCCTGAGACTAGGATCATACGGTGAATGATCTACAGCCTATAGAAAGCACCAATTCTAGGATCTTGAGACTTCCGAGGCATTTGACATTTTCAATCGTTTCGATCGGCATCCATTCTCAAGGGAGGCAGGGCCGTAGTGCTCGTTGTGTAGCCGGCCGCCCCACCTGGAAGCTTGCGATGCTCGGAGTGCCGAGCTGGCGGCCTACGCGGCTGGCAGTGGCCTCCCCGCCGCGCCCAGTTGACAACGCGCCACGGCACCGACACACGATTACACGAACCGCCGCCTATTCGGGTTCAGGATCTGAGAATGTTACTGGAGGGGCCGTTTAGTTACCAAAAAATTTCACTTCGAAATTTGTGTCTCCCTCTTTAGATACATATATGGAGCACTAAATATAGTTAAACAATAAAACTAATTGCACAGTTTGGATGTACACGACGGGACGAATTTTTTTAGACTAATTAGTGTATAATTAGCCATAAGTGCTACAGTAACCCACATGTGCTAATGATGCGGTCAAATGCCTCAAAAAATTCGTCTCGCGGTTTCCAAGTGAGTTCTGAAAATAATTTTTTTATTAATATCCGAAAAACTCTCCCAATATCTGGTCAAACATTTAATGTGATCCTTGAACCAAAAATTTTCAACAAGTAAACACCGCTGATTTTCGTCATGCCTGGACTGAGAGAAGTGGTGGGTCAGCTGATGGAACATGGGCCATTTGTGAACATGGGCCACAGAATCGAAGAAGTGAAGATTTAGGCCCCATATAACTTGTACATATTATAAACTTGATGTATAGTTATTTTTCATGGAAAAAGCGGGGTATTCCTATGCGTCAATGTAGCTCCGCCGCTGGTGAATAGGCGCTTCAGAGTTGCCGAGATTTCTCTAAATTTTGTAAGGATGGATAATATTATTTTGTTTTTGCATACTCCTATTAAGATTGAACTAACAAGTAACAAGGCACTGTCTCCCTTGATCCAAGTAGGAGACATACCTCCCTTGATGGAACATGGATTTTTCACATGATCTGTTCGGATCATTCATCTTGGAATCAATGGCGAGATGAATCATCGCTAGGTGAGGCAATCGTAGGTAGGTGATAAATTCAACAGTTGGATAGATATCATATGAGATGAATAAGTGGTTAAGATAAGTCATATGGGCACAAGTATAAGTGGAGATGCTTTTCCCTCTGATGGAGGCTTTTGTATTATTTGATTGGGGGCAAAAGCGTTTATATCCCTATTTTGTAGCGAAATGTTGATTTTACCCTCATTTTTTTTAACTTTGTGATTTTACCCCTGCGATCTTTAAACGAAGGCTAACTTTACCCCTGCTCCGTTAAGTCCCTCTAACAGTGTTAATTTTTAAACAAATGGGCAACTTTGCCCATGCATTTTTACCCCTGTTTATAAAGATAATAGTGTTTTTACCCCTATTTTAGATTAGCAAGTTGACATTTTGGATAGATATCAATTGTAGAAAATTTCGACAGCATTTGGACTAACGATCCATATAAACACAATTAACTATCACACAACAAATTAATTTGACAAATACTGTATTAACAGCAACAAACCCCTTATAATTGCCATATTAGTATCACACAAGATAGTGGTGGAGAGAACATATCAAACACCAACATATAGGTCCAGAGAACATACATTAAGCATGTTTGCAGATTGCAAACAGCAACTTTTAAGATAAATTCCTGTACAAAGCCTCGAAGTAAAAAAGGCTACTAATGGGATGTGCTGTGCTATCGATTCAGAACAAGAACCCCTGCTCGGTAGACTAGAAACAGAGTAAATTATTTGCCCGCACATGAACCGATGAACCATATCTATCAATCCAACAGCACATGGGTTCAGGCAGCAACTTCAGGAGTGCGTGGGCGGCGGTCGGAGGAGCGCCTGGGCGGCGGCCGGACGGGTGCCCCGCGCAGGGGGAAAGACGCCCGCGCGCGGATGGGCAGCGACACACCTGGGCGGCGGCCGGACGGGTGCCACGCAGGGGGCGTCTTCGCGCGCGTAAGGGCCGCGACGCACCTGGCCGGTGGCCGCGCGCCGGAGGGTCGCGGTCGCGCGCCGACGTCTGTGCGCAGGGAGGTGGGGAGAGTAGCGCCGCCACAGGGCAAACGTGGGCGATGGGGAGGGAGGCGCCGCCACAAGGCAGGGACGGGCGTCAGGGAGGGGCATGGAGGACCGCCGCAAACCCTACCTCGCGATTTGCTTGTTTCAACAGGGTGGTGAAAAGGAGATAAGACTATGGGCATTTCTGTCTTTTCTCTAGGCGATTTTTTCTATTTTCTTTTTTTCTCCCGTTTAATTTAAGAAACTCTAGCGGTATAACAAAGTAGGGGCAAACGGCTGCTTTGTTTGAAAATAACAAGAGCGAAATCACAAAATTTAAAAAGAAGGGGTAAAGTCACAATTAAGCTTTTGAGTAGGGGTAGAAATGTTTTTTTTCCTATTTGATTTATACATACGTCAATAAAATAACACACGTGCATATGAACACACTCAACATTCACACGTCCAGGCACGCCCTATAAACGTCCATACAGGAGAAACATTTTGTACATAATACACGCATGCATAATCCCAAGCCGAATGCCGTGTTTAACGCTGCAACGAACAAAAATGCTGAAGTAGTGAAGTGGTTACGGAACACCTGCTATTTGTTTATTTATTTATGAACATCATCGCCTCAGTAGCATACAGTACGGAGCCGCATTTATTCTACTGCCTTCCGCGTACCTCACGTACAGATATACACATCGTGCGCGTCCGACACGTCTCGTACTACGTACCCACGTCGCCGCTCAAGCGTGCTGCCCGTGCGGACGTCGTTGGCCACCGCGGCGGCCTCTCACAGCCTGCCGGTCGCCAGCCTCAGGAACGTCTCCGCCAGCTCCTCGCGGCGCCCGCGCCCGCGGCGCCCTTCCTCCTCCTCCTCCTCCCGCTCGCGCTCCTGGCGGCCGCGGCGCCCTTGGTGCTCCTCCTCGCGGCCGCTCTCCTCCGGGCCGGGGAGGAAGCCCTGCTCGCGCTGGGCGTCGAGCACCTCGTCCACCTCCCGCGCCCGCGCCGCGAACGCCAGCTCCTTGGCCGCGCCGTCCAGCTTCCTGAGCACGTTGTTGGCGCCCGCCAGGTACACCTTCTCGTTCCTGTCGGCCTGGACCTCGAAGCAGACGATCTGGAGGTTGCTGCCCCGGGACGCCACCTCCACGACCGGGTGGCCCACGGGCACCACGAACGCCGTGCCCCGCGACACCCGCGCCCGGATGGTGCGGTACCCCTGCCCGGCTTCCTCCTCCTCCTCGGACTCCTCGGATTCTTCCTCGCCGCGCCTGCTCCTGCGCTCGCTCCGGCCACCACGGCGGCCGTGCTCGCTCTCGCCGCCCTGCGCCAGGTGCGGGCACACAATCTCGATGTGGCCCTCGCCGTCCAGCACGTAGGCGATCTTGATCGAGCGGCTGTTGTAGAAGGGCGCGCTCATGGACCCCTGTTCACGGTGCCAATAAAAGTGAGATCGACGATACCGGCACCGCTGAATGGTACAAAAAAAGTGATCGACGCCATTGGTGCGGAAGCGAGCTAAAAGGTTTAGGGACGCACGGCTGAGATGTTGGCGAGCGAGACGCGGACGTCGTGCTCGGCGAGGTCGCGGAAGCTGCGGGCGTCGGCCTCGTAGAGCTGGCCGTGGCGGTTGGCGATGCTGGGCCGCTGGTCCAGGAGGCTGTAGGGCCCGTGCGACTCGCCGAACGGCGGCAGCGGCCAGTGCGGGCAGTGGCCGCCCTCCGAGGCGTGGCGGCGCAGCTCGCGGACCTGCTCCTCCGACGCGCGCACGATGATCCCCTTGTCCTGCTTCCCGAACAGCCTCTCCAGCCGCTCGTTCGAGGTCTGCATGCAGCACGATGTCAGCAGAGCACAGCAGATCGATCTACATGATTGACTCTTCTTCACTGCACGTAGCCCATGTACCTACCTTGTACGCGGCTCTCTGGACGCTCTTGCTGAAGCTCGAGAGGATGGATTCCGGGTTCCTCCCGCCGGCGCCGAAGAAGAACTGCCAACGATCATCATGTGCTCGTCTCGTCAGTCAACTTGGCTCATGCAACCAGTGACGACATCTCCTTCTAGAGCTTGGTTACCTGGAACTTGCCAGGCACGGAGATGGTGTGGAGGATCTTGGCGATGACGAGCTTCCTCCGGCCGTCGGTGTTGGCCAGGTAGGTCACCGCCCCGGCCGGCGCCACGAAGACGTCGCCTTCCTTGACGGTGTACGACCGCCTCTCGCCGTTCTCGATCGTCGCCACCACACCCTCGCCTACAGGCCAGCCAAAGCGATCGGTCAAGCACACGATGAAGACGCAGGACTCGGTCGATAGTACTCCTACCTTGGGCGACGTAGCAGATGCAGTGCGCGTCGGTGTGGCTGGGCACGATGAAGGAGCGCGGGTTCGCCTCCAGGACCGCGACGCGGTAGTCGCGGATGCCGCGCAGGAGCTTGGACGCCTCGTGGAACGGCCGGAGCGCCCTGACGGACCCCTGCTCGCTCCGGACGACGCGCCGGAAGCTGCGCCGGTCGAACACGTACGGCCGGCGGCTCTCCTGCTCCTGCTCGCTCTCGCTCTCGCGCTCGTCTCCGGAGCCCTCGCCACGGCGGCCGAGCTCGTGCCCGCCCCGCTCCTGCTCCTCCCGGCA
The DNA here is from genome assembly GCF_016808335.1 of Panicum virgatum. Taxonomy (NCBI): domain Eukaryota; kingdom Viridiplantae; phylum Streptophyta; class Magnoliopsida; order Poales; family Poaceae; genus Panicum; species Panicum virgatum. The sequence goes on along the minus strand of NC_053153.1, from coordinate 14,196,809 downwards.
CTCCTGCACGCACCGTGCGCGCTGGTGCCGGGGCCGGTCCTCGCACCGCCGCTCGCAGCGCCAGGGCTCGCGGCCGTCCCAGGACGACGCGGCGGCGGCGGCGCAGAGGAGGGTGGCGAGGAGGATGAGGAGGAAATGAGCCGTACTGGCTCTGGCGGTCGCCATTGGGGTGGACGAGTGGCAGTGGTGTCCCCAATCTCGTGTCGATCGTGTGCTTCGTTCGATGCTTGCCTGGCGATGCAGAGGCGGAGCTGGTGATTATTTATACCGGCCGGGCGCCGTGGTACGTGGCGAGGGGCCGCGGCTACGTGGCGGGGAGGCGGCGTGGCAGGAGGCACCCGGGTCGCCACGTCTCGCCGCCGTCGCCATGCTCGTGCTTATCCGGGCTCCGGCTCGGTGCACGCCAGGGTGTGGCCGCCGCTGCGCAGAGCTCTTGTCGTGTCTCCCGGTGGTGTCGTGTTCTTGGGTGAGCGAGGAAGCATGTCGTACACCATGGCACCTCCTCTAGCTTCCAGGTAGGTTGAATCTGGATGATGGGCCGCCGGGCAATTGATCTGTTTTTTAATTTGTTATACAAAAAAAGTTACTCTGTTTCTAGAGGACGTGAGAGATCAAGTTTTTGCGAAAGGTGATCAATTGTGAAACTCAACCAGACAACCACTACAAAAACAACGTTGCCTTGCTACCAATCTACAAATTATTTAATATTTTTTCTAGATGCATAATAATTTTAGAACGGAGGGAGTATTAAGGTGTTAAACTGCAAATCTATAAAGTAAAAGTATAGTTGGCCGTTTGGCCCGATACGCATAGGGGCCCGAGGCCCGGCCCAATTTAGTCCGACCCGAGCACGGCCCGGGGCCCGATTATTATTGGGATTCGGGCGGCACGGGCCCGATACCCGGGCTGTGCCTGGGCCTCACTGCCGGCCCGTTGGACGCGTCCAGGCACAGCCCGAAAATAGGCGGCCCGATCTGCCCGATGGGTAGCATGATAGGCCCGTTTAAATACCAGTCCATCCCATTATCAAAATCTATTTAAACATTTTCGGGCCGCTGGGCCAAACGGCCCGGCCCGGCCCGATTAAATCACTTTTCGGGCCGTGTCTGGACCGGCAGTTCAGCCCATGGGTAGGCACGGCACGGCCCGTTAATAATTTCGTGCCTCGGGGGTCAGCCGGAAGATTGCCAGCTTCCTCTCCATGAGGGGGAGCACCCTCTGCCGATGAAAATTGGCAATGACGGCTGCCGCCGTTAGCCCCCTCTTTGCCAGGTGCCTCAGCGCGTCGGTGTACACCGTGAACTTGGCTTGGCGCTCGGGGGGCGACACCCCCCACTTCCACGCGTCCGGCCTCTCCCGCAGGACTTTGTTGTTGAACGCCGGGAGCCGTCCGTCATCGTTGCACAGGTAGAACCACCCTCGTTTTCACCCGGCGTTATTGGTTGTCATCTTATAGGTTATAGGGGATGTACATTACCCGACCAAATTGAATAGCCTTTTACCACTCAGCCCAATAAACCAGCTAAACCAACCCAACCAACGTATTTACTTTACAACAGTTGTTATCTTTCTCAAGATTCTTATTGAGCCGTGAGGGAGGGGGATGCGGTCGCGCCGCTGGTCGGCCCCCTAGGTCGGCGCACTCGAGCAGCGCCCTCCGCCGCGTGAAGGCGCCCAGAGGGCCCTAGACGGCATCGACGCGAGTAGGCTGGGCACGGCGCCCACGGACTCGGCGGTGCAGCAGATGGCGCACTCGGGGACGACGATGGGCGTCGCGGAAGCAGGGATGGCTGGCCCCTCCCCACGCCTGCGCGCGGCGGCCCTAGTCGAGGGCGGCGCTCGCTAGCCGCGCCGCTGGAACAAGCGAGGCAGGGCCTGGCCGCGTGGGGGCTCGGCGCGGCCGTCCCGGCTGGACCGTCGCGACGCCGCAGCCATCGCCTGCACGCCGCCGCAGACCCTCACCCATGTGCGCATAGCTGCAGCCTCACCGGCCTCATGCGCCGCCGCTTTTGCTGCCCCTGCGCACCATCGATCCGGGGAGGCGTACTTGGGGCTCATTGCGCCGGCCGCCCGCTCCCGTCGGCCCGCACGCCATTGATCCAGGGAGGCCTCGCGCGCACCCTGGCTGAGCGGCGGCAGGGGGTGAGGGGGGAGGGCAGCACGGGCGCAGACGGGCTCACACACAATGTTCGTGTCATCCACAAATACAGCAATGGCATGGTGCCGAGCCTACAAGGAAAATCTACCGTTGAATGCCTCACCTGAGAAGTGTGGTGGGTGGTATGATGGGGTCATCACGGGGATCTACCTAGTCCTTGTCCTAGGAAGAAGTTAGAAGTGCTCTCGGTTCCCATCCAGGTGCTGGAGGTGGGAGACGAATCTGACGAGGGGGGCCTACCTGATAGAGGGAGGAAGCTATGGGACTTGGCTGTCAGAGAGGGAGAGAGAGGAGCAGGTAGGGGCAGGGAGGTCATTTCACATGTCCTCGCTCACTGGGAACCACCGTGGTATGCATGCGTAGCGTGACAGCTAGGCAAAAATAGCAAAACGAAGAGTATTTTTTTTTCATGTGGCAAATATGTAAGAGCCATTCTAAAAATGGGTTTCGAGCGAGAACCGTTATAATGGTAAATATGTAAAAAGTCTCGTGTGGTCGGACCGGCCACATGAAACCTCCTCGCCTCCCACGCACCCATCCCTCACCGGCGGGCGGCAACCCTCCTATCCAGCGGTGTCATTCAACTCCAACCACGTCGTTGCTCCACAAGCCATCCGTTGCAGGTCTTCAAAGGTAATGATTTGTTCCTTCACAGTCCTTGCTTTTATTAAGGCATCAGAAAATCAATTGGAAGCAAAGAGGGTCCATAAGATGGGTGACTAAGGGTGATGCAGGCACAAAATTCTTTCATGCTAATGCAACCATCAGACACAGAAAGAACTTGATCACTTGTCTTGAGAATCCTACAGGAATCATGCATACTTCTCACCATGATAAGGCCCAAATTCTCTGGGAAGCATACAAAGAAAGATTGGGCCACTATGAAGGTATTACTATGCAACTGAATCTTGGTGTCCTTATCTCATCACATCCTGATGTGTCCTCCTTAGAAGACCCTTTCACTACTGAAGAAATTGATCAAGTGGTTGCATCTTTGCCATCAGACAAATCACCTGGCCCAGATGGCTTTAATGCAGATTTTATTAAGTAATGCTGGTCTCTCATCAAGCATGACTTTTATAAGCTATGTCGTGACTTTTATAATGGGAATATCTGCCTCCAAATTAAGTTTGAATGGTTCCTATATTACTCTCGTACCTAAGGTTGATGGTCCAACTAAGGTAAATGAATTCAGACCTATATCACTTTTGAACATCTCCATGAAGATCGTCACAAAGTTGTTAGCAAACAGATTACAAAATCTAATTCAGCAGATTATTCACAAGAATCAATATGACTTTATTTAGAGTAGAACAACTCATGACTGTTTAGCTTGGGCCCTTGAAAATCTGCATATTTTTTTTAGATAATTGAAAATCTGTATATGTGTCACCAATCCATAAAGGAAATTATCATCCTCAAATTGGACTTTGAAAAGGCCTTTGATAAAGTAGAGCATCAAGCAATGATGAGCATCATGCAACATAGAGGCTTTGGACCCAGATGGCTCTCTTAGATGAACCTTATCTTTTCTTCAGGAACATCATTAGTGCTTTTAAATGAAGTACCTGGCAAAGTTTTTCATTGTAAACGAGGAGTAAGACAGGGTGATCCTTTATCTCCTCTCTTGTATGTGCTGGCTTCAGATCTTTTGCAGAGCATGGTAAATCATGCCAGAACTCTGAACTTGCTGACACTTCCAATACCTCTGCAATATAGTGAAGACTTCCCAATTCTGCAATATGCTGATGACACACTTGTGATCATGGATGCTTGCCCTCTTCAAATTTCTGCTCTTAAAAATGTCTTGCAAGAATTCTCCACCTCAACAGGTCTGAAAGTCAATTATGACAAGTCAATGCTAGTGGCAATCAATGTGGAAGAAAATAGAACAAATTTGCTTGCTCAACTCTTTGGATGTGCAGTTGGTTCCTCGCCTTTTACATACCTGGGTCTGCCCCTAGGCTTGACCAAACCTAAAGTCATTGATTTCTTGCCTTAAGTTACCAAATGTGAAAGAAGGTTAGCTTTCACATCAGCCTTCTTATCTCAGGCTGGAAGACCGGAAGTCACAAATTCCATCTTTAGCTCTTTCCCAATGTTCTTCATGAGTACTTAGTCTTCATAAAATAGTCATTAAGAAAGTGGACAAATATAGAAAACACAGCCTCTGGAAAGGAGTAGATATCAATGATAGAACACCATCAAAGACATCTTGGGAATTGGTTTGTCTGCCAAAACAGGAAGTTGGTCTTGGAGTGCTAAATCTCCAGACTCAAAATGAAGCATTACTTTTGAAAATTTTGCATAGGTTCTTTAACAGACATGACATACCGTGGGTCAAATTGGTATGGGAAAGGCATTATAGCTATGGTGAGTTACCATCAATCAATAAAAAAGTAGGCTTGTTCTGGTGGAAAGATATCTTAAAGCAGTTAGATTCTTTTAAAGGATTAGCAATGGTTCATATTTATGATGGAAAATCCTGTCTTTTCTGGGAGGACTTATGGCTAAATAAAGTGCCAAGGATTCATTATCCACAACTTCTCTCATTTGCCAAAAACAAAGCCATTTCTCTTCATGAAGCACAAAATGCAGATGACAATGAAGAACTTTTGCATCTTCCTCTGTCTCCTCTAGCTGCTGATCAATTGATTGAACTTGCACAGAATTTGATTACTCTTCCAGCAACTGATGACACAGATGTTTGGTCTTACATATGGGGCTCCCTTTTCTTCTCTACTTCTAAAGCTTATGCACATTTTACTGGACATATGCCCACGCATCCTATCTTCAGATGGCTATGAAAATCCTCTTGTCAAAACAAACACAAGGTTTTCTTCTGGTTGCTTCTTCAGAATGGACTCAGTACCAGAGAGATTCTCCGACAAAGAAACATGATCTTGCCTTCATATGTATGTGTCTGTTGCAATCTGGGAACGGATGAGACCCTATTCCACTTGTTCTTTGATTGTCCTTTTGCTTTAGCTTGCTGGATCAAGTTAAACATCGTGTTAACGGGTAACTCGACCAGGCAAGTTTTGGAAACAATTGAGGAACAAATTAATCTTCCTTTCTCCATGGAGGTCATGATTACTTTTGCTGGAGCTTAAGGATGCAAATAAATGATTTCATTTTCAGAGGAATTCAACCCACGCCGCATAGATGCTTCCAATACTTCAAGACATAATTTGCTCTAGTTATTCTTAGAGCAAAGACACGACATAAGGATCTCATGTTAGAATGGCTAGAAGCCCTTGTGTAATTCATCTAATTTTCTTTATTACCTTTTTTGTTTCTTAGTTTTAGCCCTGTAACCTGTTTTACTTAACTTTTTTGTGTCACACCCTAAAATTGTTGAATTTCAGGATGTGATTAAAATTAAAAATAAAACAATAATTTTCTCATAATTTTAAAACTTTCCCAACATTTTTTTCTTCATAGGGAATTTAGTGTAAAAGAAAAAATATATATGGGTTGTTTTCTAAATTAAATGAGTTTGTTCTTCTTGTGTTGCATTCATGTTGCGTTTGCATTGTTTTATTGCTTGTTGTTCAAGTTGAATTTGAATTCTCTGAATTTGAATTTGAATTGAATTGTTTGAATCAGTTTCAAAAATGCAAAGCCATTTCTTTTTCCTCTCCTTGTTTTCAGCCCGGCCCATCTCTCTCTCCCTCTTTCTTTTCGCATCTTTTTTATTTTTGTATTTTTCAAAAATTTTTTTTACAGAAATATATTTTTGATTTTAGATTTTACAGTTCTATACCCCTACCGCCCGGCAGGTAGGGGTATAGAACTGTAAAATCTAAAATCAAAAATATATTTCTGTAATTTTTTTTTTGAAAAATACAAAAATAAAAAAGACGCTTTCTTTTCCTTTTTCCTCGCGGCCCACTCTCTTTTCTCCCCGGCCCATCTCGGCGCCCTCCTCCCACTCTTCTCTCTACTGCTGCCAGGCGGGTCCCGCTTGTCGGGCTCGTCTCCCTCCCGTGCCTGAGCCGGACTCAGCGCGAGTCCTACTGCTGCCCGCGCCGCCGCGGCTGCGCTTTGGCCTGCCCGCCAAGAACGTCACCCTCCGCCCTATAAATAGCGCCGCGCGGCCCCCTTGGACCCCCCCTCTGACCCGCGCCGCCTTTGACCTCGCGAAACCCTAGCTCCACCGCCGCCATTAGAGCTTTGGAGCTCGGTGCCGCCGCGAACCGCCGCTCCTCTGCCTCCCCTCGACGCCCGAGCGTCCCTGGAGTTCCTCCGCATAGTGAGAAACACCGTGCCCTTTCCTTTTCCTCTCTTCCGCTCTCCCTTGCGCGAGATTGCTCGCCGGCGCATAAGTTCCGCCCCTCACCGCCGTTAGCGCCCTTCGATGCTCGAACTCGCCTCCCCGACCCCTCCATCTTCTTCTTCGTCGCCTTCTCTCTCTCCTCGGCCTTTCCCCGGCGCAATCAGATCCCCGGAGCGCTGTTCCGGCCATCTCCGGCCTCCCCGCCGTCGCGCGCCGCCGTCCGCCGCCGCTCGCCGTCAGCTGTGCCGCCGCAGAGCCGCTCCGCCGCTGAGCTGCTTTGCCCCGAGCCGCGACGTCGCCTTGAGCCGAGCCGAGCCGCGTCCGAGCCGAGCCGCCACCCCGCCGCGAGCCGCCTCTGCCACCGTCTGATCTAGATCGGATGGCCCAGATCCGCCCTAGACCTGAGTCAACAGAGCTGATACTGGTCAACCCTCTCACGTTTTGCAAAAGGCCCCTCTGGTTTCTACAAATCAACCCGTCGTCCATCTCAGTTCAAAAGAATTTACAAATCAATCCTTTTTCTTCCGTTTTAGCCCCTAAGATCTATAGTTAATCATGTACAGGTCCCTACAACCTTGTTTCTTACATAGTTTTCGCGTTTTAGCTCCGTTTTAGTTCGTTCTTGTTGCGTTAGTTTTGTTTTAGCGTAATCTTCGATTTAGTAGTGTTGTTGCACCATAGTTCCTGTTTTAAAATTAAATATTAATTTAATTTGATTAATAATCTCTTATATAGTTTTTTTGTAAAAACAAATTAAATGTTTAGTCCGGTTTTCATAATTGTTGTTAACTTGAATAAAATCAACTCAAATGTGTTTGTAATTTTATTTGCTTAGTTCAACCAAATCCTAATGCTACGTGTTTAGATGCTCTCACATATCTGTTCTCTAATTAATTGTTTAATTAGTATAATTTATACGTATACAGCCATAAATAAAATTTGACTAAGTTCTACTTTGCCTTTGTAAATGAGTATAATATGTGTAGATCCTAATTGGGATATTTCCTTTAAAATATCCTTTATATTTTTTTCCAAATAAAATAAATGAAGCTTATAGTTCTTTTGTTTCTTTATAACACAAATCTTCCGATAGCTGTTTCTTTTCAACCGTAGCTTCGTTTATCGCGTTTCTTGCGTTCTCGTAACCGTAGCGAGCCCTATCCTTTAGTATGTTCTTTCAAAGTCTTTCTTTTGTTTGATGTACTGTTCTTGTTCTTGTTGTTTGCTTTGTATGGTTGCCCGATGATTACTTCGAGTAGAAGGATCGTTATTTGAAGTTTGAAGAATCAAGATTTCCAAGTGAGCAAGAGCTGAAGAGTAGTGAAGAGCAGTAAGAGTAGCTTTTCATTGGTGAAAGGCAAGTGACCCTAAAAATCTTTCTGTCAATGCTTATTACAAGAATACTTTGTTTAATTGGAACATGGATAACCACCCAGGAAAACAGTGCAACCACAATACTATATAGCTCTAGTCTTGGCTAAGTAATTAGATGAACTATATGTGGTGTTGGGGTGGATAGCTTGGTGGTGTTTGGGTTTGTGTGGTGGAGCGGAGAAGGAAGCTGTGTCTTCTGAGGTACTACAAATGTAGGGACCACCACTTACATATATGAATTATTTAGAAAGGCCTCATAGCGTCCCTATACAATCACACCTCAAGAAGTGTGATATTGTGCCTAGCTAGCACATGCGTGGTTGGGTTCAAAGCTCTTCGAAATTTTTACGCGAATTGTGGTGAAAGTGTACATCCTCTGCAGAGTTAAAACTGATATATCAGCCATGCTCACGGTCATGAGCGGTTTGGACCCTCACATGATTAATAAACTTAAAGATGGATCTAAATCAAATTTTGGTTATTTCTTGTGGCCTTGCTGAGTACCAACCATAAGTGTACTCACCCTTACTTACTGCTGCTCAGAAGTGAAAGTTGTTGTGAAGTCTTTCAAAGATGATGCTGAGTTCTAGGCCTACGCAACCCCCAGTCGATTGCCTGTAAAGTTTGAATACTTCGTTTCCAGGATAAGATGTATAACTCTGATAGTCTTTTAATCATTGTATTTCTCCTTTTTGTGATACTATTTCTAATTATTCACTTATAATATCTCTATATGTATGAAACTTGATCCTGACATATATATAGTTATGCATTCAGTTTTGTCCTTAAAAACGGGTGTGATATTTTGCTTTTAATATAATATAATCAGTAGGGGATCTCCCCTCCTGTTTCATAAAAAAACATTCCTTGCTTTAACTTAATCTTTCATGGTTTGGCCTTTAGGTTTCGTGCAAATTATTTAGGAGAATATTAATATAGATCTAGTGAGCCACGGATATGTTCTTCGATTCATATGATGTTTACTTTATTGATATCTTTATTTAGGATAGAATATCGTTTGTTGCTTCAATGTGCAGCTTACTGTATTATAATACGACAATTGATGGAGAGATAGGGAGCAGAAGAAGGACTTGCATATGGTCTTTATTGACCTCGAGAAGGCGTATGACAAAGTACCGAGAAATGTCATGTGGTGGGTCTTAGAGAAGCACAAAGTCCCAACTAAGTACATTACCCTCATCAAGGATATGTATAAGAATGCGATGACGTTTGTCCGGACATGTGGTGGTGACACCACTGACTTTTATATTAACATAGGCCTACATCAGGGGTATGCATTGAGACCTTATTTATTTGCTTTGGTGATGGATGAGGTCACAAGGGACATACAAGATGATATCCCTTGGTGTATGCTCTTTGCGGATGATGTGGTGCTAGTGAACGAGAGTAGAGCAGGGGTAAATAGGAAGTTAGAGCTGTGGAGACGCACGTTATAGTCAAAAGGGTTCAGACTTATGAAGCATTCCCTCATAAGAGAAGATAAGAGAAGACTTAAAAGTGATACATTATCAGTCCCGGGAGGCTGATAACACTTTTATTACATCAGGTGGTACATCACTGTACACCTCTACACGGAAGTGGGCAGTGAAGCGCCACCATCGCGAGGATAACAACTAACACCCACACGACGACATTAACCATGAAGAGGGGGTCGTCAGAGTCTTGCGCCATGCGGAACCTCCTGCGGGTGACCCTAATCCACAGGCAAGGTTGGGTGCAGGACGGAACCTCTACTCGACGTCTTCGGGAACGAAGTCTGGATCTTCCTCTGTAAAAATTAAGAATGGGGTGAGTACAAACGTACTATGCAAGTCCAACCACACCCACAGAGGGGGTATAAATAGAATATAATGCATCGGTTACATCAAGGATAAGGCTGGGATTTAACTCGCGGAAAGCAAACTTTTATGCATGGGTTCATTTGAAAGAAAGGATTTTCAAAGCAAGCTTTCTTTGTACCGAATAACACATAATGTTGGCCCACACAGGACCCAAATTTTAAGCTGCTACCGGACTCCTCATCCGCCATAGCACACGACACAACTGCCGGACACATTCCCAAAACAACTCACGCCAATCCATCCCAAAATAAACACTAGTTGTGTGATCACACCGTAACTCACCCAGTACCGTGGGCACGACTATTCGAATAGATTTTTAACTCTGCAGAGGTGTGCAACTTTATCCACAAGCGGGGTACCACAGCACGATCACCTTAGCGTCGGTGCAGATCCCAACAAAGCCATTACCCACCTTAGCTAGACCTGACTAGCCATCACGGGATGCACCAAGGAGTCATTGACCTATCACAGAGGTTCTAACCGGGGCATAAGTCACACACAGCTAATCCCTTCTCCTTGATCACCCGTTGCTCTCAGCTCTCCTGATGGCTATTAGACTAACTAGTGGGGTTTATGCTAAGCTGTTGCCCATTCAATGGTCGAGTGGTTTGCATGATAGTGGAGTTAGGTGAGACGACACACCAACTCGGTCCTTAGTGGTGACAAGATGGATATCTCCCTTCCCTGCTCTGCCACACAGGCACGAGCACCCCAATCGGCAAATCACACAGAAATGCCATCCATCCCTTCTAAACTCATCTTTCGAAATTCCACATTTCTCCCTTCCCACACATGCACACATTTTCTTTATAAAACAAGTTGTATTGTGTATAAGGTCCTAAGCGTTCTAGCAGCGATTAACGTCCAAACAAAACACATTCAGACATTAATCTAGGTGGTCAAGGAATGGTTATAAAAGGGGTGGCTATCCAACCATATTTTCAGCAGGCAAAACATATGCAATTTTATAAAAATAGGCCAATAGATTGTGTTTGTAAAAACTAGGACAACATATGCATCAAAGGATGGGATTGAACTTGCCGTCTTCAAAGCCTTCCGGGAGGTCCTGGTCGAAGTACTGTCCTTCGGGCTCGGGGTCGCGGATTTGGTCCTCGTTCGCTTGCTCATAGTACTGCTCATCGACGGGTTCTCCCTCGTTCACACCATGATCTACGACGCATACAAACAAACACACAATCAAGAAAAAGAAATAAAAGTTTTATCGTTGAGCTCGAATCGGAAACAATTACGATATGAAGATAGGAGTAATATCTCTGGACGGTTTCCTAATGGCATGGCCAAAACTATAATAGGAATGGCATGGTAAAGTTTCGGGTCGATCGGAGATTGTTTGGCGCATAAAATGATAGGTTACGGAGAGGTTTAGGGGTTAAACAAGGGGTCAGGACTTGTTTGTAATTATTTATGAGATGGCAAGGGCTTGGTTATAATTTTAGAAAATATTTGGGGCATACTATAAAGGTGTAGGGATCTAATTAATATTAAGTTTACATGGTGGAGGGTCAGTTTCCTAAATAGCTAAAAGTAGAAGGGCCTTTAAACAAAAGTAAAACAAAGGGGAGGGTTCTTTTAGGAAATAGAGGGAAGGCTAGAGGGTTTTGTGGCAAAAGGCCACCCTCTTCCTCCTCCCTCCATGGGAATCAGAGGAGGAGAGGGGGAGCCTCTGCGCCGGCCGATTCCGGCGGCCCGGGGCTCGGTGGCGGCCCGGAATAGGGGGGGAGGGAGAGGAGAAGGTGTTTTGATTCCCCCACCTAGCTCGAGCTAGGGTGGAGTGAGGCGGCGGGACCACGAGGGCTGGCGGTTGCGGGCGGAGACGCTTGCGGTGGCGGCGTTGCAAGGCCGGGGAAGGGGCTAGGGGTGGCGGTGGAGCTCGTGGGGGAGGTGAGCTGCGCGGGGGTGCTACTTATAGGCCAGGAGAGGCGGTGGAGAGGGAGCGAGGCGGTGGTGGCGGCCGGCGAGCGGTGCGGGCACCATTAATGGCGTTTGGTGTCGTGACGCGGCGGCAGCGCGGTTCGCAGCGGACCTGGGCGAAGTGATGGCTCGGGCAGGCGCGCAGGAACGTGGAGGGGCCCCGGGTGCTGTGTGTGTCGTCGCGCGGGCTCGAGCGATGAGGCGGCGGCGTGGTGCGCACGTGTGCGTGTGCAGGACACAGGGCGGGCGGCGGCGAGAGCGGACACAGGAAGGCGGTGGCGGCGTTGGACGATGGGCAGCGCGGCGAGTCTCGGGGGTGCGTGGAACGCGTGCTGCACGTGGCGTGGGCAGGCGTGCGCGCGTGGCAGGCGGCCGTGGTGTGACGCGGCGTCGCGGCGTGCGCGGCTCGGAGCACCGAGCGCGGCGATCGCGTACACGCGCACGCGCGCGTGTGCCCGGCCCAGGGGTGGCTCGGCGCTGCGAGGTGCACGACTAGGGAGGGGCGTGAGGCGAGCGAGCTACTTGGTGCGGCAGAGGAGAGGGAGCCAGGGTCAGGCGATGGCGGGCCGAGCGGTGCTCGCGCGGCAGAGAGGAGAAGGAGGTGGGAGAAGGAAGGAAAATGGAAAATTAAAAAGAAAAAGAAAAAGAAAAGGAGAGAGAGAAAGAGAGAGAGAGAGAGAGAGAGAGAGAGAGATTGCACCAGCGCCGATCGCGGCGAGCGGTCGCACGTGGCCGACAGGCAGCCGAGCGGCGCGGGATGAGATGGCGGCGAGGAAAAAGTGGCAGGGTACGGTCGGCGGAAAAAAGGAAAAGATGGAACAACGATTGAAATCGGAAATCAGGACGACGGAAATTCTGGGAGGGGATTAGGGTTTAGGGTTAATTGAGCTCAACGATGAAACTAATTTTGAAAATAATTTAGCGAGTGATTTATTTGGTAAATTTTCGGGATGTTACAAACCTACCCCACTTAAAATGAATCTCGTCCTCGAGATTCGGCCGACTCCTAAACAGATGGGGAAATTCTTTCTTCAAAGCATCTTCACGCTCCCATGTAGCTTCTTCTATTCCGTGTCTGCTCCATTGAACTCTGCAAATCCATACTTCGGAATTTCTTGTCCTTCTAGTGACAGTATCCAAAATCTTGACAGGTACTTGCTGGTACCGAAGGTCTGTCTGTAGGTCTATCTCTTCTTCTGGCACATGCTCTTTCTTCGGTACCTTCAAACATCTCCTTACTGGGACACATGGAACACCGGGTGTATATCTGACATTCCTTCTGGTAGCTCCAGTCGGTAGGGGCCAACTTTCCTTGTATCTGAAATCTTCGAGTTCCCCGAATAGGTGAAACCTTAAGGTAGACAATCTCTCCTGGGTTGAAGCTTATTTCCCGTCTCTTCTTATCTGCGTAGCTCTTCTGTCGAGACTAGGCGGCCTTCAACTTTTCCCTAATCTCGGCCACTCTTTCTTCTGCTTCCTTTATGAATACGGGTCCCACTAGGGCACGTTCTCCAACTTCTGACGACATCAGGGGAGTTCTGCATTTTCTGCCATAAAGAGCTTCAAATGGTGACATGCCTAAACTCGCTTGATAACCGTTGTTATATGAAAATTCCGCATAGGGTAAACTCTGCTCCCAATCCTTGCCATAGGTAAGAACACATGCTCTCAACATATCCTCCATAATCTGATTTACCCTTTCTGTTTGGCCATCCGTTTGTGGGTGATAAGTGGAGCTGAAATCCAATTTGGTGCCCATGGCTTTATGCAAGCTTTTCCAAAACCTAGAGGTGAATTGGGTCCCTCTATCTGAAACGATTCTGCTAGGCACACCATGCAACTTTACTATATTTTCCACATAAAGCTTTGCCAGCTTTCTCCACCGTAATTGGTTCGTACGGGTATGAAATGAGCCGCCTTAGTGAGTCGGTCCACTATTACCCATATGGAGTCATGTCCTTTCTGTGTTCCGGGCAGACCCACTACAAAGTCCATTCCTATCTCATCCCATTTTCAAACCGGGATGGGTAGGGGTTGCATCAATCCTGCTGGCTTCTGATGTTCGGCTTTGATCCTTTGGCAAGTATCACAATGGGCGACAAACCGTGCAATGTCCGCCTTCATTCCTTTCTACCAATATTTTTGCTTTAAGTCCATATACATCTTGGTGGATCCTGGGTGGATGGAGTAGGCCGAGTTATGGGCTTCATCCATGATTATTTGTTGGAAGTATCCTTCCTGGGGCACGCAAATTCTATTTTTATACCATAGAGTTCCCTCATTATCCACTCTAAAATCCGGTGCCTTATTTTCTCCAGTCTGCTTTCAGATTTCCATCAAGTTCTTGTCCGTACTTTGGGCCTTTCTGATTTTATCCTCCAAAGTAGGTTGAATGCTCATCTTGCGAATGGATCCTCGAGGGACAATGTGCACATTCAATCGTGCCATTTCTTCCTGCAGATGGGCATCCTTGGGTCCATAAGATTTCTGGCTTAAGGCATCGGCTACCACATTAGCTTTGCCAGGGTGGTAATGAATTTCCACATTATAATCCTTAACCAGTTCTAACCACCTTCTTTGCCTTAAGTTCAAGTCTGGCTGGGTGAAAATATACTTTAAACTCTTATGGTCGGTGTAGATCTCGCACTTATTTCCAATTAGATAATGCCTCCAAATCTTGAGGGCATGCACTACAGCTGCAAACTCCAGATCATGTGTTGGGTAATTCTGCTCATGCGGCCTGAGTTGGTGGGAAGCATATGCAACAACTTTCCCGTCTTGCATGAGGACACATCCTAATCCTTGTCGGGATGCATCACAATAAATGACAAAATCCCGATGAATTTCTGGTAGGGTCAGTACTGGGGCGGTCGTCAACTTATTCTTCAATTCTTGAAAACTTCCTTCACATGACTCCGTCCAGGTGAATTTCTTATCCTTCCTGAGCAGCTCTGTCATAGGCCGGGCTATCTTGGAAAATCTTTCAATGAATCTCCGATAATACCCAGCTAATCCAAGAATACTTCTAATTTCACTAACATTGGTCGGTTGCTGCCAGTTGGAAACTGCTTCGACCTTCTCGGTGTCCACTGCTACTCCCTCTGCGGTTAGAATATGACCAAGGAAAGCTACTTTCTAAAGCCAGAATTCACACTTGCTGAATTTGGCATATAGCTTATGTACTCTCAACTTTTCCAATACTACCCGCAGATGTTGCTCGTGTTCCTGAACATTCTTGGAGTAAATAAGTATGTCGTCGATAAAGACTACGACAAACTTATCTAACTCGTCCATTAACACTTTGTTCATGAGATTCATGAAATATGCAGGTGCATTGGTGAGTCCAAAAGACATTACGGTGAACTCATACTACCCGTAACGGGTGACAAAAGCTGTCTTTGGGATGTCGCTTTCTCTAATCTTGAGCTGAAAATACCCTGACCTCAGATCAATTTTGGAGAAGTACTTGGCTCCTTTTAGCTGATAAAAAAGGTCATCAATCCTGGGGAGGGGGTACTTATTCTTGATGGTAACTTCGTTCAGCGCCCGGTAATCTACACAGAACCTCATACTCCTGTCCTTCTTCTTGACAAATAGGACTGGGGCTCCCCAAGGCGACGAGCTTGGCCTGATGAAGCCAATTCATTGTAATTCCTCTAGTTGCTTCTTTAGTTCTGCCAATTCAGAAGCTGTCATCCTATAGGGTCTCTTGGCTATAGGAGAGGTTCCAGGGACAAGATCGATGAAACTCTATATCCCTATCTGGTGGCATTCCGGAACTTCTTCCAAAGACTTGGCTTCCATGCTAAACACCATTGAGTCAGATCCACTTCCCCGCATATGGCAGGTCACTCGTACTCCTTCTGGGTTTGTTAGGTGTACCACTTTGTCAGTACAACCTATGAGACCATTGTGTTGGCTTAACCAGTCCATTCCAAGGATTACGTCTATTCCCTTAGACTTAAGTACTACTAGGTCTGCTAGAAATTCTACCCCACTTAAATTGATCCTTACCCGTAGACAACCTAGTTGACACTTGATGTCACCTCTAGGCGTCCGGGTTAATAGGGGTGTTTTTAGTAGTACTGTATGTATATTGTGCTTTTCCACAAAACTTGACGATATGAACGAGTGTGATGCTCCAGAATCGAATAGTACTGTTGCAAGAGCTGAGCTGACTAGGTACTCACCGAGCACTACACCCTGAGCTCCTTGAACCTCCTGCGCGTTGATGTGGTTGACGCGGGCTCGTCCAAATGACTGCTGAGGCTGCCTCATCTGCTGACTGTTGTTGTTGGTGTTGTTGTTATTGCGGATGGGTACTCGGTTGGCACCTGACAGAACTGGCCTTGGTCCATTCACTGTGTTGGAGAAGGATGATGTAGCAGGCTTGTTCTTGGCATATGGGCATTTGGCAATAAAATGCCCTGTCTCTCGGCAGTTGAAACAGACCCTAGCATTACTGTTGTTGGTGGTGACTTGGCTTGCATTACTCTGTGGGGTCTTCATGGTGTTCTGGCTCCTAAACTGTGTGTTAGGGGCCTGTGGCCCTGTCACCTGGGACTGAGTCCTATACTGCATTGGGGCCTGAGATCTTGGTGCAGTGTAGCTGAAGCTTCTTGGTTTCTGAAAGCGGTCCTGCTGGCGGGCCTTGCTTTCTAGAAACTTGCGCTTGTTATCCTTTCTTTCTTCAGTTTTGGCCCTTTCTGTAAGAATGGCCTTGTTCATCAGAGTGTTGAAGTCTAGATAGATCTGCGGGGTAAGTAAGGTCCGGAGTTCTGGGTTTAATCCTTTCTTGAACATGTCCTGCTTCTTCTCATCATCATTCACTTCTTCTGGTGCATATCGGGCCAGCTCCATGAACTGGTGGGTGTACTCTTCTACTGACATACTTCCTTGCTGCAGTACGTGGAACTCATCCGCCTTGCGCTTCATCGTGGCCGAGGGGATATGGTAGCAGCGGAACTCCTCCATGAATTCCTTCCAAGTGATGGTGGAAGCATCTTCGGCAGCGGCACAGTAATTCTCCCACCAGGCCAAGGCAGTCCCGGTGAGTTGGTGGGCTGCCAGAAGGACTTTATCTCGATCCTGGCATTCGAACGGTTCGAGCTTTCTCTGGATCACACGCAGCCAATCGTCTGCATCCAAGGGGTTGCTGGATCCGATAAAGGTGGGCGGCTTGGTCCTCAGAAAAGCTGTCAGCTTGTCGTTCATGATCTACTCTCGTGGCCGCTTGTTGACGAGAGCATTGGCCAGTGTTTCCAGTATGAGGGTTTGGTTGTGTATTATCTGGGCCAGGTCTCCGAGGGGTGGTGGTGGTGGCAGTGGCACTTCTTGATTTTCCCCTCTGTTCTGGCTCACTTCCTGTTCTTCCTGAGGAGGATTCTGCCCATTAGGCTGTACTCTTGCATCAGCGGCTGCAGGGGTCCGATTGCGGGAGGCCCTCGTACCGCTTCGAGAAGCCATCTGTAGATGGGGTAGAGTCTTTGTGAGATTGGGATTAAGATTATGTGATGTTTAAGTTGCTTAATTCGTATTTTTGAAAAGGCAGAATTCACCTTCTGCCTGAAAGCACACAACTAATAATCACACAACATAACAAACAACAAGCATAAATAACTTTATTATTGCAAGGGAGGGTACAAAACAGGGACAAGACTAAAACGCGTACTACACGTCCGGGTACAGGTTCACACTTGAGGGTACAGCTTAAGCCAGAGGGGCTGGGAGGGTACAAAACTAGGGTGGCATCGGGCATTCTACTCGCGGGGCGAGCCTTCTTCCGGGGCAGAGTGTGCGAGTAGTCCTTGCTCGCCGTCCTCTAGATTTCCATTTTCCAAGGGTTTTGTAGCAGCTTCTCCTTCATCGGTGGCAGTAGACCTTTCAGGGTTCTCGAGTGGGGCTTGTGGGGTTATCACGAGTGGTCCCCATCCTATGACGGGCGTCCCGAATAGAATATGTTCTTCCCCAATTGCCGGAACTAGTGTTCCACTTCTGGTCCATTCTTGCATACGCCGGTCTCGGGCTTGCCTGAGGCTCTCCTGAGCAACTGCTTCACTGCTGACCGCGGCTGCGGCTCTTGCCTCGGCTTGGGCTGCTCGTCTCTGTTGTAGTCTCACCGCGAGCTCTGCTTGCTCGGCTCGATGGGTCTGCTCCCTCAGAATGTTGGCTTGCTCGTCAAAGAGCTGATCCAAGGAGGCTAGGTAAGTAGCCATTTGGTACAGGGGGTCTTCTTCATGGCGGCGCCGTTTTAGACTTCTCATGCATGCTTCCCAAACTGGGGTTCTGATGGCCGGCGGAAAGAACCTCATTGGGGTGGGGGCGAGGTGTCGTCTTTCAAAAATCCGGCCAAGGGATAGGTGTCTTGGTGCCTAAACCCTGTAGCGGTCACTCGCCATGGCTGAATGTCGGGGTAGCGGTCACTTCTGGCGATGACCAGAATCACCCTGCAGTGGAGGGTACCATGGTGCTCGTACTCTCTGCTGTAGTACCTTGGGCGTTCCGTAACGCCAAGGCTTTCCAGGGCATTGATCAAGAGGCTAGGAAAGCGAGGTGCAGCTTGGCAATTGCCCTGGGTCCATCCTTCCTCAGCCATCTGAAAACAAAGATAGGGTAAACAATTTTTGCACAAGTATTTGGGTACGAAGGGGACATATGGTACTTATTATTACAACACGGAGAGGGTACAAGTTCCATGGGTACTTGATTATTAGGACAGGGTTCTAGCTTGGAGTGCAACTCCTATCATGCGGATTCTTCCTCGATCCGGATAGGGCGCTTCTTTGGTGGAAGACACTAATCCATCACATCACCTTCGGTCTGAGTACCTTTATCCCAATGGGTTTCTTCGGGTTCTTCTTCTTCCTCTATCCACCCACCTATTCCTCTACGAGCCTCGTATTCTTGCATTTGGGCTTGGAGAACGGATAGGGAATACTCGGCGCGTGCGGCTCCTGTCCGTTGTTCCTCCAGTTCTTGGGTTGCCTTTTCTGCCCTGTGGATTTGTTACTTCAATTGTGCCGCTTGTTCGCGGTAAAGTTCATCCAGGCCGGTGAGGTAGATGGATAGGAGGGAGACCGTATCTTCTAAGTCCTCTTCTTCTCTCCCAAGTCCTCTCATCCGGGCAATCCATGTGCGTCCTCTTCCTTCAGCATTCGGGAAAAATCCCATAGGAGTCCGCTGAAGATGATGCTTGTAGATCACACGCAGACGTCGCAGGGCTTTACGGGCGGCTTTTCGGTAGGTGTCAGGGAAGCGAAAGCCAGTGGTGGAGATGAACCAAGGGTCCACATCAGGGTAGCGGGTGCTCTTTCCCACGAAGATCATCATGTCACACCGAAGAGTGCCCCTGGAGTCGTACTCCCGGTAGACGTACTCTGGTGGGTCCACCACTCCGACGCGTTCTAGGCTGAGTATCAATAACTTAGGAAGGCCGGGCTCTGCGTGGTAGATTCCGCCACTCCATCCATTGTCAGCCATCTGGAACAGGGCAAGAACCGATGGTGAGTGTTTGTGTGGAAAAAGGATTGAGTAATGAAAAATCCTAATGTGAAAAGGGCCTGAAGATGGGTTTCGCTCCTAGGGTCACGTTCTACGGCCAACCTACGGCTCTGATACCACCTGAAGCGTCCTCTCATAAGAGAAGACTTAAAAGTGATACATTATCAGTCCCAGGAGGCTGATAACACTTTTATTACATCAGATGGTACATCACCGTACACCTCTACGCGGAAGTGGGCAGTGAAGCACCACCATCGCGAGGATAACAACTAACACCCACACGACGATATTAAGCACGAAGAGGGGGTCGTCAGAGTCTTGCGCCATGCGGAACCTCCTGCGGGTGACCCTAATCCACAGGCAAGGTTGGGTGCAGGACGGAACCTCTACTCGACGTCTTCGGGAACGAAGTCTGGATCTTCCTCTGTAAAAATTAAGAATGAGGTGAGTACAAATGTACTCAGCAAGTCCAACCACACCCACGGAGGGGGTATAAACAGAATATAATGCATCAGTTACATCAAGGATAAGGCTGGGGTTTAACTCGCGGAAAGCAAACTTTTATGCATGGGTTCATTTGAAAGAAAGGATTTTCAAAGCAAGCTTTCTTTGTACCGAATAACACATAATGTTGGCCCACACAGGACCCAAATTTTAAGCTGCTACCGGACTCCTCATCCGCCGTAGCACACGGCACAACTGCTGGACACATTGCCAAACCAACTCAAGCCAACCCATCCCAAAATAAACACTAGTTGTGTGACCACACCGTAACTCGCCCAGTACCGTGCGCACGGCTATTCGAATAAATTTTTAACTCTGCAGAGGTGTGCAAGTTTACCCACAAGTGGGGTACCACAGCACGATCACCTTAGTGTTGGTGTAGATCCCAACAAAGCCATTACCCACCTTAGCTAGACCTGACTAGCCATCACGGGATGCACCAAGGGGTCATTGACCTATCACAGAGGTTCTAACCGGGGCATAAGTCACACAGAGCTAATCCCTTCTCCTTGATCACCCGTTGCTCTCAGCTCTCCTGATGGCTATCAGACTAACTAGTGGGGTTTATGCTAAGCCATTGTCCATTCAACGGTCGAGTGGTTTGCACGATAGTGGAGTTAGGTGAGACGACACACCAACTCGGTTCTTAGTGGGGACAAGATGGATATCTCCCTTCCCTACTCTGCTACACAGGCACGAGCACCCCAATCGGCAAATCACACAGAAATGACATCCATCCCGTCTAAACTCATCTTTCGAAATTCCACATTTCTCCCTTCCCACACACGCACACATTTTCTTTATAAAACAAGTTGTATTGTGTATAAGGTCCTAAGTGTTCTAGCAGCGATTAACGTCTAAACAAAACACATTCAGACATTAATCTAGGTGGTCAAGGAATGGTTATAACAAATCAAGGGGTGGCTATCCAATCATGTTTTCAGCAGGCAAAACACATGCAATTTTATAAAAACAGGACAATATGTTGTGTTTGTAAAAACTAGGACAAAATATGCATCAAAGGATGGGATTGAACTTGCCGTCTTCAAAACCTTCCGGGAGGTCCTGGTCGAAGTACTGTCCTTCGGGCTCGGGGTCACGGAACTGGTCCTCATCCGCTTGCTCACAGTACTGCTCGTCGATGGCTTCTCCCTCATTCACACCGTGATCTACGACGCATACAAACAAACACACAATCAAGAAAAAGAAATAAAAGTTTTATCATTGAGCTCGAATCAGAAACAATTATGATATGAAGATAGGAGTAATATCTCTGGACGGTTTCCTAATGGCATGGCCAAAACTATAATAGGAATGGCGTGGTAAAGTTTCGGGTCGATCGGAGATTGTTTGGCGCATAAAATGATAGGTTATGGAGAGGTTTAGGGGTTAAACAAGGGGTCAGTGACTTGTTTGTAATTATTTATGAGATGGCAAGGGCTTGGTTATAATTTTAGAAAATATTTGGGGCATACTAGAAAGGTGTAGGGATCTAATTAATATTAAGTTTACATGGTGGAGGGTCAGTTTCCTAAATAGCTAAAAGTAGAAGGGCCTTTAAACAAAAGTGACACAAAGGGAAGGGTTCTTTTAGGAAATAGAGGGAAGGCTAGGGGGTTTTGTGGCAAAAGGCCACCCTCTTCCTCCTCCCTCCACGGGAAACAGAGGAGGGGAGGGGGAGCCTCTATGCCGGCCGATTCCGTCGGCTCGGGGCTCGGTGGCAGCCTGGAATAGGGGGAAAGGGAGAGGAGAAGGAGGTGGTTTGATTCCCCCACCTAGCTCGAGCTGGGGTGGAGCGAGACGGCGGGACCACGAGGGCCGGCGGCGGCGGGCGGAGACGCTTGCGGCAGCGGTGTTGCAAGGCCGTGGAAAGGGCTAGGGGTGGCGGTGGAGCTCGTGGGGGAGGTGAGCTGCGTGGGGGTGCTACTTATAGGCCAGGAAAGGCGGTGGAGAGGGAGCGAGGCGGTGGTGGCGGTCGGCGAGCGGTGCGGGCGCCATTAATGGCGTTTGGTGTCGCGACGCGGCGGCGGCGCTATTCGCAGCGGACCAGGGCGAAGTGACTGCTCGGGCAGGCGCGCAGGCATGTGGAGGGGCCCCGGGTGCTGTGTGTGTCGCCGCGCGGGCTCGAGCGGCAAGGCGGTGGCGTGGTCCGCGCGTGTGCGTGTGCAGGACACAGGGCGGCCGGCAGCGAGGGCGGACACAGGAAGGCGGTGTCGTCGCTGGAACGCGTGCTGCGCGTGGTGTGGGCAGGCGTGCGTGCGTGGCAGGCGGCCGTGGTGTGGCGCGGCATCGCGGCGTGCACGGCTCGGAGCACCGAGCGCGGCGAGCGCGTACGCGCGCGCGCGTGCGCACGGCCTAGGGGTGGTTCGGCGCGACGAGGTGCACGGCCAGGGAGGGGCGTGAGGCAAGCGAGCTACTTGGCACGGCAGAGGAGAGGGAGCCGGGGTCAGGCGATGGCGGGGCCGAGCGGTGCTCGCGCGGCAGAGAGGAGGAGGTGGGAGAAGGAAGGAAAAAGAAAAAGAAAAGATGGAAAATGGAAAAAGAAAAAGAAAAAGAAAAAGAAAAGGAGAGAGAGAAAGGGAGAGAGAGACGGCGGCCGAGCGGCGCGGGATGAGACGGAGGCGAGGAAAAAGAGGGAGGGTACTGTCGGCGGAAAAAAGGAAAAGATGGAACAACGATTGAAATCGGACATCAGGACGGCAGAAATTCTGGGAGGGGATTAGGGTTAATTGAGCTCAACGATGAAACTAATTTTGAAAATAATTTAGCGAGTGATTTATTTGGTAAATTTTCGAGATGTTACAACTTAGTAGGACCAAGACCGAGTACATGATGTGCGATTTTAGCGCGTCTAAGTATGAGGGTGGTGACGTTAGTCTCGATGGGCAAGTGGTGGCCCATAAGGACACTTTTCGATATTTAGGTTCGATGCTACAAAAGGATGGCGACATTGATAAAGATGTTAGGCATAGAATCTCAGCTGGCTGGTTGAAATGACGTCAAGCTTCTGGTGTCCTCTGTGACAGGAGGGTGCCACAAAAGCTAAAAGGTAAGTTCTATAGGACAACAATTCGCCCGGTGATGTTATACGGTGCTGAATGTTGGCCTACAAAAAGGCGATATGTCCAGCAACTGAGTGTAGCAGAGATACGGATGTTACGGTGATTTTGTGGGCACACAAAGAGGGATAGAGTCCGGAATGAAACTATTCGGGAAAGGGTAGGGGTGGCACCAATTGAGGAGAAACTTACTCAATATCGGTTGAGATGGTTTGGACATGTCCAACGGAGGCCTCCAGAGGCGCCGATGCGTAGTGGGGTGCTAAAGCGTGTTGATAAGGTAAAGAGGGGTAGAGGTAGACCTAAACTGACTTGGTACGAGTCGGTTAAGAGAGACCTTAAAGATTGGGATATCTCTGAGGAGTTAGCTTTGGATAGGACCGTCTGGAGACTAGCTATCAATGTGCCTGAACCATGACCTTTGTATCTTTTGGGTTACATCTCTAGCCTACCCCAACTCGTTTGGGACAAAAGGCTATGTTGTTGTTGTTTGTATTCAGCTTTGTTTAATCTACACACTTTTCTGGTTATATGCTTGCTATATTCTACAATATATTTGTTTTTATTTTTATTTATATCTATAGTTACTAATAACATGTCATCTTTAATGCAGAACATGAGAAGTTTTCGGCACCGACCTGTTCGCAGTGATCCTACTGATCTGACTGATGAGAATGGGAATGACAGCTTCAACAACAATGAGGAAAAAATCCAAAGAAAGAAGATGAGTGGACCAACTAAGCTGTCAAGGCCACTAAATTCCTATTAGACCCCTAGGTGAAGAGTGACTCCATCTTCCAATCTCTCAAACTGTCCTATAATGCTTCTTTATAAGTTAATGGATAAATAGTGTTGCTAGTTGTGCTATAACCCTTCTTTTCAAGTGAATAGATAAATAATGTTGCTAGCTGTCCTATAATGCTTCTTTCCAAGTGAAGGGATATATAGTATTGCTGTCCTGTATTGCTTATTTCCAAGTGAATGGTTAAATAGTGTGCTGTCCTATAATGTTTCCTTTCAAATGAATGGATAAATATGTTGCTGTCCTATAATGGCCCACTTTACTTTTTCTTATAGGCAATTTGAATTTGTGAATGGTTCATCTGACATGGAAATAGGGATTGTTGTTCTATTTTGCTTCTATATTTGTTTGTATTATTGCTGATTGCATCTCCTGCTGCTGTAATGGCCACTGCGTGTATTATTGTTGATTACATCTCCTGTATCCTAGGCAAAGAAGTATGGCCCTGAAGCTGCCTCTGACATTAGTACTTACTGTTGCATGAAGTCAGGTGTGAACAATTATGATAGCAATGGCAAAAGTTGGAGCAGGGATATCAGATTGGACTTGTTTTGATCAAACAAATGTCGGTAATTGAGTCAGTTCAACATATTTTATATTCACCTTAGAAATCTTCAAAGCATTTCCTAATCACTATATGTTGTAAGATCTTTATGCTAAGCTGACCATGCCAGTACAGAAGAAATTGTCACCATTCTGCAAGCAGCAAATATGTGTGCACAATCAGTGAGCAGGTGTACTACCTTACCATGCACTTTTATGATCTTGTTCTGTATATGTTTCGGCAAATCTGTTGTCAGGTTGACCTTTTCTCATTATGTGCTAAATCTCTGGGCGCACGCACCGTACCAGAGCTGAAGTCCACGACACTACGGCCCTCTTTTACGACGATCGTGGCAAGAGCACGACGGCGGTGGCAGTATCTAACACGGGATCCAGGTTAGTGCCTTGCTGGTTCCCAAAATCCAAATAAAACTTGTTATTTTTCTGTGCCAAAAATCTAATTAGCATCCTGTACCCGAATCAGAACAGTTGATTGGTGTTCTTGATATATTTTGTAACTTGTCAGAATTAGAGAAAAAAATCCATGCAATAGAATATGCTAGTCAACACTTGCCTGTGCAGTACTCGTAGGTACGAGCAATGTTTCATGGAAAATGAAGTAGCACCAGTAGCAAATTTGTTAGTTTCTATCAGATGATTCCATTACTTGTTATTTTTATTAGTAGTCTATAAGATTGAAACAAGAATGTATGACTAACTTTGTGTAGCAAGAGTAGAATTTGTGTTCTGTTTCATCTGATCAGAGTGATAATGAAGTCATTGATATATATTTCACTTGACATGTGACCTCTGATTATATTTTTCACATGTTGATGTTAATCAGAAAGTGTTCTTCAGGAAATATGTATCTTTGTAAGGATCACCGGGGTGTCCGACCCTAGAGGGGGAGGGGGTGAATAGGGTCGCTAATCGCTTTTCTATCCTAGGGCTCAATCTAATTGCATAAGATAATCCTAACACGTCCTACACATGCTAGTTATGACTAAGGTTTATCTATGCAACTCTCTACTTACCCCTAAAAACTTGCAACCTATAGCCAATCCTAATCAAACTAACTAGGAAAGTAAAGGCACACAAGAAAGAGTAAATGCGGAAACGTAATAAGGTAAGTAAAGAGGTAAGTGCAAGAGGGATGCAAACTCCCGAGTAGACACGGTCATGTAACGTGGTTCGGCACAAACGCCTACGTCCACGGGACACCGAGGCTCTTCCGATCACCGTCTTGCACTACGCCACCAAGGCGATGCCGGCAAGCAAAGGCAAGTGCACACAAGACACCGAGTCTAGTGCACCGCCACCGTCTCTCTCGGTCACCCGGCCGAAATCCACTACGGAGCTTCTCCACCAAGGAGGGGGCCTCCTCTTCCCCCGCACAAAGTGTCGTTGCCACTCCACACCAAGACGGAGGGTCACACGACGGATCACAAGTTGCTTGCCACAGCAAGACTTCTCTCAAGGGAGCTCTCGCAAGAACTAATCCCTAAATAAGCACTAAGCACTCTCACAAGTGTGCTTAAGCCTATATGATGTACAATGAAGCTCTATGGTGGTTGGAGATGTTCTTGGGTGTGTTTGGGATGTTCAGCAACTCCAGCACACACTTCAAATGGCCGGGGTGAGGCGTATATATATAGGCCACCAAGTCTTGTAGCCGTTGCTCCAACGGTCAGCTGAAAATCTGCTACCACCGGAAGAACCGATGCCTCTTGGCAGGGTAGCGTCGGTTCATCCGGTCACTCACAACATGAAGTAGCCGTTGAAGTCCTGACAGCTGACGCAGAGACCACCGGTTGAACCGATGCTTTGCACCGATGCTTCACCGGTTCAACCGGTGCTGAAAGAATCTTCTCCTGGATGCTGACGTCATTACACCGGTGGTATGCACCTATGCACCGTCGGTTGAACCGGTGCTGAAGAAACTTCTTCTGGGCACTTGACATCGTCTCTGGTACAAAGGACGGCCATTGCACCGATGCCCTATTTTGAACCGTCGGTTCAACCGGTGCCTATAGGCTGACTTGGCTTCGATTCCCTTCTGCACCAAAGTATCAAGGCGTCGGTTCTTCCGACTACCATCGGATGCTCCGATGCCCTGGCGTCGGTTCTTCCGGTGCTCCTGAATCGAAGAGCTTTCTGGGCGCTGCCCTGAGACCCGCGAGGGGCGGCTCCCCCTCGACCCCCGTCTGCTAACCGGGTAGCGGAACCCCCGTAGGGGCAGTCCATCGGGTCTTGCTACGCCTATCTTCTCTTTCTCTTTGTCATCACTTGAGCCTAAAAGCCTGAGAATGATCATCTTAACAATCATATTAGTCCAAGTGTTGTGTTGTCATTCGATCACCAAAATCACTCGAAATGGCATCAATGGTGCCATGTTCGTTACAATCTCCCCCTTTTTGGTGATTGATGACAACACAATTCAAAGCAAGCATAATTTGCACAAAATTGACAAATTTAACAACTTGATACCAATTGAAATTAATTGAAAACTGCTTACGCTTGCTTGGATGTTTACCACCATCCAATGACGACTTGGCCTCCCCCTAAAACCATGATTCCCCCTTTGAACCTCCCCCTATGTTGCTACTTCTCCCTCATGACTTGATTCACTTAGGTATTTCTCCCCCTTTGGGATATGCTTATCCTCTTTGAGAAAATACTTTGCTTTGATCCACATTTCTCCCCCTTTGGAATCAAATCACCTAAAAGGTCTTGCTCCAACAAAGGTCTTGCAAAAACAATATAGCTTAAGAGAAGATTAGTAGCTTAGGGAGTTAGTTCCATGACTCATGATCCAAAAGTATGATATCAATGAAGATACCAATTGAAAATTTATTATGGTGGATCACAAAATCACGAAACTAGAATGACATGAGCTAAGCTTTCCATAAGTATTGTGCAAAAAAAAATGATAATATGAAAATCAAGTGCACAACTAAAAGTAATAACTAGAAAGCTTAGATCATATCATGCACGGAGGTAGCTCTAAAGTAAATAGGATATGACAATAATACCAATTTAATTAGTTTAGAACCTTGCATACCTCCGGGGGTTTACTTTTGTTTACCTTGCATGTACCAATTGAAAGTGATTTGCACAAGATACCACTTGTAAGTCTTTTTGAAGAAAAGCACTTGGTACACCAAGGTTGAGCAAATGTATGAGCACATAGCCTATGAACTTAGATATGATCATTTAAGTTCAATAGAGCATGGCTCAATATGCATGAAAGCACAATTTATTTAACCACTCTTAGAGAGTTATTTGTTCACATTGATCGTGAGAAACATTCTCTTAGAGTGTTAACTCCACGTGAGACTACAAAAGATAAACTAGAAAACATGTTAGTCTCAAAATCACAAGCTATAGAGTTAACTCCCCCTAAAAGTGTGCATTTAGTGTTTGAATCACCAAGCAAATGTATACATATTGATTTTGACACAATTAGGAAGTTTACCCCATAGCTTGTGCTCATGGTACACATATGAAAGACATACCTCATGAAGTCCATGTACCATGAAAGGTAACCTTGTGTAGCTTTCTACACACTTATCAAACCATGTAGGTTGCTCATGGGTTAGAGTCATGGCACAAGCAACCCACCATATATAATACTAGGTGATGCAATGCAAACAACCTAGCAAAAAGCAATGGCGCTACATGATGCTTGAATTGAATTCTAGCTACCATTACCTTATATGTAGGGGAGGGGAACTTGGGTCACTAATCTTTTAATCCATAACTTGGCTCTAGCTTAACTTTGCATGATGCATCCCTACTCATACACCCCAAACTTTGCCAAGCCTCCAAATTCCCCGAAGCACTTGTTTGGTGCCTAAGTCTTAGGAACCCAAACCTTTTGAGAGCCATCCATGGTATGAATAATATCCTTGGGCACCCAAATAGGTCGGTTCCATCCATATGTTCTCCACCCTTTGACATGAGCCACCACCTTACCATTCTTCTTCTTTTTAAGTATGTAGTGGTTGCTCTTTTGCTTGTTCTTGTGGGTGGGCTTGGTGTACATGTATGAAGCCTTCAAGTATGGAGATGTGTTTTTCTTGATCTCCTTAGCCTTCTTGTTCTTGTTCAAGTTCTTGGGCTTGCTATTTTCTTTGCCCTTTGCTTTGCCCTCTTTCTCCTTGCATTGGTAGGACTTGTGGCCTTCTTTGTGACACTTGAAGCAAGTCACGGTTTCTCCCTTCTCAAGCTTCTTCACGCCCGCGGAGGTGTTATCTTGAGAAGGTTGGACTTGCTCTTGAGTGTACTTTCCTTTGAGCCGCCTCAAGTCCGTCATTAGCCTTTCTATCTCTTGTTTAAGCTCATCATTTTCCTTAGCAATGAGATCATCACATGTTTCTACAATCACATTCTCATTGCAAGGGGTTAGATCACAAGAGGTAGACGCATCTATCTTGTCAAAAGAGATAGCACAAGGAATATTGCAAGGAAATAATTTATCCGATGATGATTCACTTTTAGACTCAAGACTCTCATATTTCATTTTAAGTTCTTTATGCTCATTGTCTAACAAATTGAATTTATTTAGTAAGTTCTCATATCTTGAGACAAATGAAGCATGAAGTTTTTCTTTAGCCTTGAGAGTTTTGATTTCTTCATTTTGTTTAGTGAGATATTCTTGTTGATTTTGGAGAAGTGTCATCATCTCACTAATTTCATTGGTTTCAACATCGGATTCATCATTTGAGGAGGAGTCATCACTTACATCGTTATTACCTAGTGCCATAAGACACATGGGAGGTGGTGATAATCTCCGAGGGCGATGGGTGGTGGAGCTCTTGGAATTTTTCTTGTGACTTGAGCTTTCACCACTTTTCTTGGGCTTGTGGATGGCGGAGAGAGCTTGGGCTCTTGACTTGTTCTTTTTCTTCGCCATCTTCTCCATCCCAACCGCACTCCCTCTAATGAGTGTTTTGTACCCAAGCTCATAGAGCTCATGTACATGCTTGTCAATCTTGCGGTGATGGTATAGCACGGCCCTTGGATATTCTTCATCACTTGAGCTTGATTCATCATCACTTTCTTCCTCATCCTCTTCTTCTTCTTCTTCACTTGAGCTTGATGAGTCTTGTCGCCTTGGTTGATGCTTGCACGAGTGCTTGGCGGCGAGACTCTTTTTGCTTGAAGAAGAGGTGGACTCTTGCTCTTTCTTCTTTGTCATCCCCATACTATATTCATGGGCAATGATTTGATTGATGACTTGGTTGGGTGTAAGCTTGACCAAGTCTTCCTTTTGCAAGAGTGTGTTGATGATGTCATAATCGGGCTTGCGAAGGCTTCGGAGGATCTTGCGGTTAATGTCCTCATCTTTAACTTGATTGAGACCTAAGGCATTAATTTCATTGACAAGAGTGTTTAATCGTGAGTACATGTCATGAGCATTTTCATTGGGAAGTTGCTTAAAGCTACTAAGCTCCTCGCCGAGAATATGATATTTTTGATTGGCAACATCCTTTGTGCCCTCATGATTCTCGACAATTTGCTTCCATAGCTTATGAGCATTTTCATTTGCAAAGACACGATTAAACACACTATCACATAGAGAAGACAATAGAATTGATTTTGCAATGGCATCATATTGTCTCTCGGCCTTATTCTCATTTTTCTTGCCCTCTTCGGTGACACGCCAAACATCAAGCCCCCGGGCTTGAAGATGTGCTTGCATAAGCACTTTCCACCGTGGAAATCCCGTGCCATCGAAAAACGGAGCCCTATCGGTACTCATCCCTTCCCCGGACATGATACTCACTCGACGGTTAAGTCGACGGGTCTCCTACGAGCTTTCTCACAAATTTACCAATAGAATTGGCTAATCCTCGTAAGAGGTGTGAGACCAAGCTCTGATACCAATTGTAAGGATCACCGGGGTGTCCGACCCTAGAGGGGGAGGGGGTGAATAGGGTTGCTAATCG
This sequence comes from Panicum virgatum, assembly GCF_016808335.1. Taxonomy (NCBI): domain Eukaryota; kingdom Viridiplantae; phylum Streptophyta; class Magnoliopsida; order Poales; family Poaceae; genus Panicum; species Panicum virgatum. The sequence goes on along the minus strand of NC_053153.1, from coordinate 14,166,845 downwards.
CTTTTCTATCCTAGGGCTCAATCTAATTGCATAAGATAATCCTAACACGTCCTACACATGCTAGTTATGACTAAGGTTTATCTATGCAACTCTCTACTTACCCCTAAAAACTTGCAACCTATAGCCAATCCTAATCAAACTAACTAGGAAAGTAAAGGCACACAAGAAAGAGTAAATGCGGAAACGTAATAAGGTAAGTAAAGAGGTAAGTGCAAGAGGGATGCAAACTCCCGAGTAGACACGGTCATGTAACGTGGTTCGGCACAAACGCCTACGTCCACGGGACACCGAGGCTCTTCCGATCACCGTCTTGCACTACGCCACCAAGGCGATGCCGGCAAGCAAAGGCAAGTGCACACAAGACACCGAGTCTAGTGCACCGCCACCGTCTCTCTCGGTCACCCGGCCGAAATCCACTACGGAGCTTCTCCACCAAGGAGGGGGCCTCCTCTTCCCCCGCACAAAGTGTCGTTGCCACTCCACACCAAGACGGAGGGTCACACGACGGATCACAAGTTGCTTGCCACAGCAAGACTTCTCTCAAGGGAGCTCTCGCAAGAACTAATCTCTAAATAAGCACTAAGCACTCTCACAAGTGTGCTTAAGCCTATATGATGTACAATGAAGCTCTATGGTGGTTGGAGATGTTCTTGGGTGTGTTTGGGATGTTCAGCAACTCCAGCACACACTTCAAATGGCCGGGGTGAGGCGTATATATATAGGCCACCAAGTCTTGTAGCCGTTGCTCCAACGGTCAGCTGAAAATCTGCTACCACCGGAAGAACCGATGCCTCTTGGCAGGGTAGCGTCGGTTCATCCGGTCACTCACAACATGAAGTAGCCGTTGAAGTCCTGACAGCTGACGCAGAGACCACCGGTTGAACCGATGCTTTGCACCGATGCTTCACCGGTTCAACCGGTGCTGAAAGAATCTTCTCCTGGATGCTGACGTCATTACACCGGTGGTATGCACCTATGCACCGTCGGTTGAACCGGTGCTGAAGAAACTTCTTCTGGGCACTTGACATCGTCTCTGGTACAAAGGACGGCCATTGCACCGATGCCCTATTTTGAACCGTCGGTTCAACCGGTGCCTATAGGCTGACTTGGCTTCGATTCCCTTCTGCACCAAAGTATCAAGGCGTCGGTTCTTCCGACTACCATCGGATGCTCCGATGCCCTGGCGTCGGTTCTTCCGGTGCTCCTGAATCGAAGAGCTTTCAGGGCGCTGCCCTGAGACCCGCGAGGGGCGGCTCCCCCTCGACCCCCGTCTGCTAACCGGGTAGCGGAACCCCCGTAGGGGCAGTCCATCGGGCCTTGCTACGCCTATCTTCTCTTTCTCTTTGTCATCACTTGAGCCTAAAAGCCTGAGAATGATCATCTTAACAATCATATTAGTCCAAGTGTTGTGTTGTCATTCGATCACCAAAATCACTCGAAATGGCATCAATGGTGCCATGTTCGTTACAATCTTCCTATGTGAATTTGTGTGCATAGTGTTGCTCTGTTCTTAGATGCAATAGATAGATAGATGCTATAATGTTGCACCAATGTGGTTGGTTTTTCTTTGCCATGTGCTTCTGAATTTTTTTTGCCAATAAGTTTTGGTCTACTGATCAGATCAGAGTCATCAGACCTTGAGCTATTCTCATAGAATAGCCAACTAATCTAGACTGCAGCTGTTTTAACCAAATAACCCTTTTGAGTTCTATCTCCATGTAGAGTACCGAGTCATCTATGTCTTGCTGGAAATGGTGCTTCTGGTTATGATCATATCAGCGCCTACGGAGACAATGAAGACAACACAAAAATTTGGATTGAACCGGTAAAGGTTAAAGTAAACCCTTTTGTGGAGGCTTACCTTTTGATTCAGTGGAGTGCGTCTCCATTGCACTATGTGCTGGTGCAATTAACCTATTGTGTATAGTTAGTATTTTAGTACGATGTTGAAGTGAAAATGCCTCTCCTTTTGTTTAGTATGACATGATGCTCTGAACTCAAAAATAGTATATGCGTGCAGTGCCATTTGGATGAACATGTGAATTGTCAGGAATTAACATGCTATTTATGGATCTCTTGTGATGGCTACATGGTGATTAAATGTCTTGTGACTTATTGTCTATTCTGAAAAGAAAATGAATAGAGTTGCAAAATTATATGGCTGGAATTTATTGAATGTAATTATGGTTTATAGTAAGTTTCTGACGGCCTGGACATTTCCCCCTGTAGGCCTATATGTCAGGAGAAAACTACACAATTCCTGTCGGGATTACTTTCCTGACGGTATTAGCGACAAGATCAAGGCTTGACTGGTCAACCATGGATCATCACGAGTTGCCGTCAGGAAATATTTACTGACGGTCAGCCGTCAGGAGTGGTTGTCCTTTCCTGACTAGCATGCCTGTCTGCTGATTTCTGACGGTGGATTTACATCCTGACGGTTTTTAGCATCTCCTCCTGTCGGGCTGTGTTTAGTTCCCCAACTCCTCCAAACTTTCCAAATTTTCCATCACATCGAAACATTAAATATAGAAAATGACCCATGAAGTATTAAATGTAGATAAATAAAAAAACTAATTGCATAGTTTTGATGTACGTTGCGAGACGAATCTTTTGAACCTAGTTAGCATATGGTAGGATAATATTTACCACATACAAACGAAAATGTTACAGTACTTTTCGCAAACACTTTTTGTATCCTTTTTACAACTAAACACAGCCTCGGTTTCTGGCCGTCAGGAATTAGACGTTCTCTGGTAGTGATTGCTTTCATTACTGCCGTCGTACGTGTGGGAGTCAACCAATGATATAAAACAAACAAAAACACAACCAATTCTAACTTACTCCCCTGACATGCAAAGCAAACCACACTGGGCAGTATATAGTTGTTGCTGTTTAGATCTTTGGTAGGTGCGTTAGTTCTTTAATAGAGGGCACACTCTTTGTATTTCCGCGAGGGCTGTTTGCTTATAAGGCCGGCCCCCTGCTGTTGCAGCGTTTGCTCGCACTGCACCGTGGAGATTAGAGAGACAGTAGTGCTACACAATGAATACCTTCAGAGCTGCATTTGCTATTGTGCTCCTGATAGTCAGCATAGAAACAGGAGCAGGACAAGACGAGTGAGTTATCATTAATCCCAAGATGTTCTTTGCGGTTGTGTTTTCTGTCTCTTTGATAGGATTGACTCCCCCCGTTCTAAAATGAGATGGTTTTCTGTTCTAAAAGGTGCAACAGCATTTAGTTTGCTCTCCACTCAACCAATGGTCACTCTAGTAGTATTATTAGATAGGGAACGTATCTAGTGCAAACCACAGTCTTCGTGAAAACTCGTGCAAACCACGGCAAAAAAGTTATTTAAATTCACCAAAAAATTACACATATAAATGATATGATGATACATAACCTTGTAAAATATCTTGTCTAAACTCTACTTCATTTGTGAGATATAAAAATAACAAATTTCTAACAAATCATCTGAACAGCTTTCTGGCTTGAAATTTGTTATTTTTATATCTCACAAACGAAGTCGAGTTTGGGTAAGATATTTTACAAGATTGTATATCAAATATCATCTACATGTGTGATTTTTTGGGTAAATTTAGATGATTTTTTTCCGTGGTTTGCACGGATTTTCACGAAGTTATGGTTTGCACCAGATATGTTCCCTATTAAGGCAACTAAAGATAGAACTATTTTAAAAAGGGTAACTTTGTCTTTTCTCCTTGTCGCTAAATTGTCTGAGATTTGCTATTAATTAATTAATTTAATTTGGAAAGGAGGGAGTACTTTATCATTATTAACTTAATTGTTGCTTGTGTCTTTTTTTTTTGCTGCATATGCATGCAGGTGGAATAATTCGCCCTGCTCCGTCGCAAGTTTCCGTCTAGAACGCCGTCAGGCGTACATGCAGGCACACGGCACAATGAAGACTTGGATATTCGACAACAGGGACCCGGAACCGATTGACTTGGTGGACTTCGAGGACCACGCGAAGCTGGTGGATCAGAACAGGGAGGCAAAGCCTCTCACTGGTTCATACCCCTCCTGATGGGCAGGGGAACTAGGAGTACCAATTTAGCATTTAGAAGCGATAATTTATATTTGTCGGCATTTACCAATGGAGCTGGTGAGTGGTTCTCCTTCCAACCAGATCAGGAGAACGATTACGTTGTTCCAGGTTCCACCATTTTGGGATTCAGAAGCAAGTACGCAAGCCTCCTCGGCGATGAGGAGACGGGTCGTCGTCGTCAAGGCTGGGAGTATCTAGTAAATTTACAAGTAGGCCCAGAGGCCGTCCGAGATGCAGCAGATGTCGTGAGCGACTTCAATCCGCTCACGACGCCTGTCCGCAAGATCAAGAAAGCTATAGCCACGCTGATTGTGGCGTTTATGGTAGCGCAGCGTTTTCCTTTCATCAGGCAAATAATCAGCGGCTACTGGGAAACTGGGGATGAAGGCACGCTCGGCGCGCGGGGAGCGCAGCTGGTGGTGAACTGGAACGAAATCTCATGTGCTCTGCGACTTTGGGACGGGTCAGCTGACAAGAGCAAATGGGACAGCAAGGAAGCCAATCGGCTCAAGCAGCAGCCTCCAACCGGCCTGGGCATCACAACGCCCAATGACGCGCTGGAAGAGATTTGGCCCATTTTGATGGGCGTTTGCTCCTATTAGTCACAAAAAATGAGGAGCTACAAGGATCAGGTTATTATATATTATTTGAGAATTTATTGGCTCAATCTTCGAAGATGTTTATAGAGACATGATTTGCGTATGTGCGTTCATAAGAGTAAGTATACGTGCGTTGTAAGTGTCTGAGTTATACTATGTAATTTTAAAAAAAATTATAATATATCAGATTGAGTAAAACAAGTGACTTCCGTTAAACTTCGATCCAGAGCTCTTTAGTCTTCACCGCCAGAGTTCCGTGTGTGAACACAATTACACAAGCGAACATATCCGCAGTTTTCTTTTTTCTTTTTTTTTCCATATCCAAAATCATATTATAACTTGCCAAACACAGGTTACAGGGATGAAGCTAAAGTGGCCCCATTGAACATTTTGCAGTGCAGCACCCATTGAACATTTTGCTGCTTGCTGCACTGGACAGACCCTTGTTGCCATGCCCGCCTTGCTAGTCTATGATCAGCGTGACAATATCTTTCCTAGCTATCGTCGTGCATCTGGTTTTCCTGTTGCTGTTGCTGTTGACGATGTTGGTTATGAGGGTCTTTAATCACCAATCTGGTGGGTGGATCAAACAAGCAGAAGCTGAGATGACATATTTCCGATGAAAACCCAGAGCCTGGCTCGTCAGGAAACCACGGCACAAAAATGACTAGATGCAAAGATAGGAGGTTATACTTGCATACCAATGCGTGAAACATAATTGCATGTTCAGATAATCCCTAAGAGCATCTCCAACAAATTAGCTAAATGGACATGGTTAGGATAAAAAAATAAAAAAAACATATGAAAACACCGTCTAACGGACTCTTCCAGCGCCCCTCGCCATTCCGCTGATGATAATGCGCTCCTCGCTTAGAATTTTTGCCTAGCGGATGTCGCTCGCCATCCCCCTCCTCCCCGCGGCCTCCCCATCTTCCCGCACCCTGCCCCTCCTCTGGCCTCTCCCCTCCATGGCGCCTCATCTTCCACCTCCTCCCTCCCTCTAAGTCGCCCCCTCCAGTTGTTGCTCCCTTCTGCACGCATAGCCGGCGCGGCCCTACTGGCCAGGTTGATTGGCAGGCGAGGTCGCCAGCCATGGCGGCGCACGGGCGGCCGGCACGGCGTGGCATGGCTTGCAGCATATGGCCGAGTGCGCAGTTGTCAGAGGGTTAGTACCGCAAGCAGGGATTCGTGGGGCCCCCATTTAGAGATTTGGCCAGGGTGTAATGCACGCGAGATTTGGTTTGTGATCAACCAGAGGGACAAGATCGTTTAGACAGGTTCGGACCGCTCGGAAGCGTAATACCCTATGTCCAGTATGGTGCTTTGTGGTTGTACTCAGTAGTATCTGATCAGCTGGGATCTGATCCACTTACATGTTGCCCAACCCTCCTCTTTTATAGAGGGCTGGGGGAGGGCTCGTTTTTACCGCTTTTGGTGTGAGCGCAGAGCCTGATGGGGGCGCCGCCCTGCAAGTTGATCTAGATAACCAGTCAGAGCTCTATCCATGTGGGTCAGAGCTTGTTGCGCCCCGGGCTTGCTTATACTTAACCTAGGATTTACCATTAAACATGATACACTTATGCGACCACCTTGATATTAGTTAAATGCTTAGGACTTGTTATTCAATATTTTTACTACTCACCTTACAAATACAATTGTTTTCAAACAAGAAAATGTGTTGAGTATGTTGTTGGTATAAACATGGGTTGGGATTTTTAGAAAGTGTTAATGAACAACTAAGTGTTGGTGATTACCATGAAATGGGGTCAGGGAGTTTTGGCTCGTGCCATTGTGGCTGAGTTTAGGAGACATCTGCTTTGTCTCGATTAAGGACCGAGTTGATGTGTCACCTTGCCTAACCCAATTTATTGTACAACCAATTGACCCTTGTGTGTGGTAAGGGGTTAGTCTAAATCCCACTAGCTAGTGTGTTAGTCATCTAGAGGAAGGTGTGCAGCAAGAGGCCAAGGAGCAGGGATAAGCAAGTGCAGGCTTATTAGTGTCCTGATTGGAGACCTCGTTCGAAGGTCATGAATCCCTTAATTGGATCTCGTAGATGACTAATGTAGCGATGATATGGTGGGTAATGGCTTTGATGGATCCGCACTAGCACTAAGATGATCATGTTGTGGTACCCTGCTTGTGGGTAAAGTGTACAACTCTATAGAGTTTAATCGAATGGCCGTGTCCGCGATCTTGGAAGAGTTATTGTTTGGACACTTTGTGTCGGTGTTTTACTGGCAAGCATACCTAGAGATACCCTAAGGTAGTAGATTGTTCGTAGGGGATCACCGAGATCAAGAACACGATGGTGCAAGCAACCCAAGGGTTTAGACAGGTTCATGGCGCGAGTTGCGTAATACCCTACGTCCAATTTGGTGGTTTGTATTGCTTGAGGATGGATGGTTGGCGGGTCTATGCGTTGGAGGTGTTCATGCCCGTCCTTATATAGCCTGGAGGGAAAAGGTTATTACATGAAACTTTAGGTCAGTGTGAGGCCTAGAGTTACACCCCAGTACTACTCGGATGGTTTCTATCTATACTGACAAGTTATAGATATACAGGAGTAGTTACATGACGTATGTGTATAGGACATGCTCAATGTACAAAATAGCCCGCTATAGTCCGCTATTAGCTTTTTAGGAGATCTACCGCTACACTATACAATATTTGTCCGCTATATCTGCTAAAGGGATTTTTACAGGATTTAGCGGTAATAAACGTCCGCTAAAAGAATTTTTTGTGATATTTAGCAACACTAAAGGTCAAGTTGTGAGTATATTTTCATAGTGTCATTCCCTCGAAGATGTAGTCAAAAGAATCAATATAACTAGGGTGGATCATAGACAAAGCAGCATGTGCACAGTTGGGCAGTCAAAAAAACATGTTGAGTCTATTTTAGAGTGTTACACCAATGATGCTTCTAATTTTGTATTAAATTATTTATTATTTTATTATTCTGCTAAATGATTTAGCTTCTGCTATAGCTCGCTATAGCTTCTATAGCTATTAAAGAAGGGTGCCCCTAAACTTTATAGCCCGCTATTTCTTACATTGGACATGCCCCAACCCATATCTCATACGACATGCCCCAACCCATATCTCATACAGGACTGCGCCACATCAAGTATACCGTGGTTTTGAGTCTGGCACTTTGATTAGTTTTGGGAATTGGTGTCGATCTTGAAAACTCTGACAAGTGTATCATTTGCTGTTGTTGACAGGGTGTTCGGTAGCAATTAAAATTTGGATCTTTTATGTAGGATCATCCCACTCTTTCATAATTACTTTCACTATGGAAAACCATTCCAAAAATTAAAGTACTAGATAAACCTTGCATGTGTATAAAAGATGGCTTTATGCTATTCCTTGATTTACCCTTATGCATGTATTGTTATACACCCTTCGTAGGGCGGAGTTAGATTTTCTGAGTACGTTTGTACTCACCCTTGTTGCTATCATAGAGGAAGATTCGGACGAAGATTCGGACTTCATCGCCTGTAACACCCGGTTTATAAAAGGACATAAACCGAGCAATCATATATGTGCCAGGATCAAGTCACACGTATATACAACAGAATGAACAATATATCACAGCTCATATCACGTAAAAAGATATAATAAAGCGAGTACGGATGTTATTTATTACATTAATGACAAAATGTCTAATACAGAGTATGCGGAAGCGTAAAACATATACGAAAGACTCTCAGAAGCTGGGCGCCACAGGGACATCGACTGGGAGACGAACGCCTAGAAGTCCTCGTACTCCTGGTAGCTCTGGGTGAACTCCTTCGCGTCGGCAGGAACTGAGCAGCAGTAGAGTATCCCCAAGAGGAAAAAGAGTAGAGTAGGCAAGAGTGAGTACACCACTTGTACTCAACAAGTATAACACAAACTATGAGGCTCTAAGGTTGGCTGACTTAACTGCATTAGCTTTTAGTCTTGGCAAAATTTTATTAAAGCTAATTGCTACAAGTTGATGATTTACCATAACCCAGTTACATAGTAATTAATCAAAATTAACCATGAACTACTGATAACCAAACCGAAACCACCAAGGTAAACCCACTAATCAAAAGGAGTATCCGGGCCGCTCATGACCGTGAGCGCGGCTAGTATACCAGTTTTATACTTTGCAGAGGTTGCACATCTTTACCCACAAGTCGTGGGCTACGCTAGTTGTTCATCACACTTCCTTAGGTGAGATGGCTAGCAAGCACACTATGAGGCCTTTACAAAGAATCTCGTTGGTAAGGAGTAACCGCGAGGGTTGGATCGGCGACTATGGAGCAGGTCTAGTGGGCGTCAAGATACACATAGACGAGGCCACTCAGTACGAGGGCCATAGAAGCTTACCACCCTTGCCCCGTCGGTAAGTTACTCCAAACCAAAAAAGACCTAATTATTACGCCAAGACCGTCCCATTCCAGTCTTGTGGTTGCGCGGTTGTCCCAGGTTGTCGCTCTAATGACGTACAGTCCTTATGGAGAGTAGCTAGCACAAAACACAGTGCGAGCCCCCTAAACCAAGTTTCTAGAAAAACCAATTTTTAACGAGACATGAGCCCCTCAAACGGGCCACTCCCAGAATTAAGTTGCATATACCATTAATTAAATTAATTAAAAAGGACCAAGTGTGTTATAGCGCAGCAACCTAGTACAACTAACAAAAATGCAACCCAGGGGATATATATAAGGTAATGAAGTGGCTAGGAAAGTCCTTATAGGCATACAATATTAAAATGTAGTATGAAATTGTATTTAAAAGTGATAGGTGGTGTTTATGTTATACTTGCCTTCCTCAAACTGCTCCTACTGCTCAAATTGCTCTGAAGACAGTGGCTACTCTGGGTACTGGTACTCCTTCGAAGGATCAAAATCTACTCACGATCGCAACGCCAAAACAAGTCCAGCACATACACATACATGCAAACAAGAGCAAAAGTTAAGAAACAGTACAACAATACATAAAAACAGGAAACAAAACTAAGCTAGAACTATTCTACGTGTTACAACGATCGCGTGGACATAAAGAACGCCTAAAACGGAGCTAGAACGCGAAAACTAGGCCTAAAACAAGATCTAGGGGCTAAACTGTAAGAAAAACTAAGTTTCCAGGGGTTTTCTGCAAAAACCAGGGACTAAAATGTAATTAAACCTTAGTTCTAAGGGCTAGCGCGTAAAAACACAGGGTCTGGACTGCGGGTTCGAAACTAGAAAAACTTAGGGGTTTAAGTGATAAAAAACAGGGCCTGGATAGAAATATTTTTCCACTGTCATGGATTGAAGGTTAGTTTCAAAAGAGTTTGGGGACTCTTTTGCAAAAAGGGCAGGCTGAAGCGGTATCCACGAATCTCGGCCGTTGGATTGAGATCGAAGGGTTCTGGATGAAGGGGTATGCGACTTCTAATCTGATCCGTCCGCGCGGGATCGGGCGGCCAGAGGCGCGCTGAGGCGCGGGCGGCGGCACTGCGCTGCTGATCTAACGCTGGCGGCGAGCGGAGGCGACGGACGTTCGCCGGAGTTAGCCGATCTTGGTCAACAGGGCTCGGTTCTGGACGAGGTTTGGCCTGGGAGCGAGTACGCGCGATGGCGAACCCTTCTGGGCAAACTGGGCGGCGGATTAGGGCTTGGTCGTGGCCTGCGGCCGTGCAGGGCGGCCCTGGGTTGCCGGCGTGCCGCATGCTAGCACCAAGAGGGCGCTACGGCCTACGGCATCTAGCGCAAAAAGATCAGGGGGTTGGGGGGTTGGGGTGGTGCTCACCGTGCCTGGAATCGGACGGGGAAGTGGCGCAGCAGTACCGGCGGTGAGATCGCGCGGCGGTACACGGGCGGCGTTCGGTCGGAGCACGAGGAGGAGGTGCTGCAGTGGAGTCCTGGGTGTCTTGGCTCCACGGTTCAACTCCTGGTGGACCTGGGACGGTGCAACGGGGTTAAATCGGACTGCGGTCCACCGGCGGCTATGAAGCGCGGTGGCAGACCAACGTACCTACGGCGGCGCTCCGGGGAAAATTCCGGCGCAGGCTTGGACCGGGGTAGGGGCAGCGAGCTCGGGGGCGGTCCTGGGCATGGGGCGTGGCCGCTGCGCAGCTATGGCGGGGATGGGAGGCGGCGGAGCGGCGTGACCACGGCGGCGCGGAGCTCTGCGCAGCAATGACGAGGGTGGACGGGGTGGTTGCGGTGCGGTGGCGGCGGTGGCGATGTGAGGGCTCCGAGAGGTGCGGGATGCCAATTAAAGGAGGCTGCCGGGGATTTTGGGCGTGCGTGCCACGGATGGAAAGGCCAGCGAGGATCGTGGGCATGATGGGCGCAGCGCGGGGGAAGCGGATCGAGCCATTGCTCTGCGAGATCCTGGGCTCGGTGCTGCTTCTAGAAGGTGATGGCGAGGCCGACCAGTGGGCCTGCGGGGTCGGGAGGTCCACGGGGCAGCGGTGTCGGGAGAGGCGAAGCGGAAGGTGCTCGGCGCGGGGAACTCGGAAGGAAGGAGAGGGATGGATCCGACACGCGGGCCCGGGCGAGTAGAGTGGATGCGCTGCGTGGGGGAGGCGACGGCCTGACGGGTGCGGCCAGCTTGGCAGAGAGAAGGAAACGGGCGTGGCTGCGGGAGGAGCGGCGCCGACATGTGGGCCCGGCGGGTCAGACACAGAGCGGAGACAGCGGGCGACGCGCACGAGCGGCAAAAGGCGGCTGACGGGTGGGACTGCCTTGTCAGAGGGAGGCGGGGAGCGCGCGGCGCTGAGACACTGGGCTGAACAGAGCTGGCGCGTTGGGCCATGCGCGGGATTGGGCTGTGGGGAAAAGGAGTGGAGGAGGCTGGGCCGCTTCGCAAGGGCTGCTGGGCTGCCGGGTGGTTTTGGGTCCGGTTGGGGTTCTGGTTTTCTTTTTCTTTTTCCTTTTTCAAACACACTCAAAACTATTTGAATTCAAACACAAGTTTGAATTCAAACCCTAGCACTCAACCAAATAAAAATATGCACGAGCATGAAATGCACAAACATGTTGAACTAAGATAAATTTTATTTCCTTGTAAAATAAATTAAAGTTAAATGAAATGCTAAACAAAAAAACCTAAGAAACTTTATTAAACCAATTAAATTTATTATTAACTATTGAAATTTAAATTAGGGTGTTACATCGCCGGTGAAGATTTCAAGTAGTGTCGCATCTACACCCAACTAGTGAGTGGCCTTAGGCTAATAAAGATGTTTCTGTTGCCGTGTAGCCCGGAGTGTTGCATGCGTATCTTATTATCAGTACCTAGCACTCTCGGTTTGTTGTGGTTGTTGCTCATTTGGATTTGGATCATTCGACCTTTACCGAGGGTTTGTATTGAGACTGAATCATTTGACATATAAATGTATGTACCAACCTTTCCAGGATAGGTATTTATATCACATTTAGTCTCTTTGCCAATGGAGGCGCTTCATCAGACCAATCCGGACATGTGGCACCTTAATCCACTGTTGTCGGGTACCCCTAATATTGGTACCCGACAAGCACTGCTCGGGAGGAGGGAAAGAGTGGGAGGATGAGGGAGAAGGATCCTGGGCGGGCCCAGGACATAAGGCCTATCGCGCCAGCTCGCCAAGCGCAACAAGTGTATCGTGCCAGTGCATGTGACGTGACAAGGTCCGTTACATCAGCCCCGCGCTGGTGCCTCAATGGCTCAGGCGGCCAGTGTGGCGGCCCTGTCGCGCCATCCGGGTAGGCGCGACCAAATGGGCTATGGTGTGGAAATAAATCTAGCACCAAGTTAAACATAAAATATTCTTAAAAAAGTCAAAATGAAAAAATTTCTAACCGTTATTAGTGGATGAAAATTTTGGTTTCTAGTAATGGCAGTAAATCAAGATTATCAAACACCTAGCTTAATCAGATTGCGGATTCTCTAGTCAACTGCTTCTTAGAAAATCTTGCTTGCCAAACAATCGATCTTACTATTACTAATTGGAGGCTTCTTTGAAGCCTCCGCATGAAGCCACATACGATCATAGTTGGACACCCTAAAAATTAGAGAATTCCAAAAAATTCTCACAGAAATCAGAAATATCCGACCATTAATTCGATAAAGTGATGGACCTTCTGCGTGATGTGGTGGACCTGCTTGAACATGATTATCCAGTAAGGATATTCAGTCTTTCTTTCGCAATCTTCTTGGACTTGGTCTAGTGCAATTCCAATATGCTTCGTAGCGCTAGCTTATGATCGACATGTCCCCCATTGCTGGTGATCACTCGAAGATTAGGGTTGTTAAGCATGATGAAGCTTCCAATCTCAGAGCCTGTCCTTACATCAGCCTTTGTCGATTGATGGTGTTATGTTTCCCCCTAGATTATCAAACAATGGAATTCTTCAAGGCAGCTGTTGCTCCCTTTGGTAGATTGTTGGTTTGGCATGAGGGTGCAAATAAAACAAAAACTTTCTTAGATTGTCTGGTTCTTATCCCAGAAAGAGTGCCACACAGCTTTGTTGTGTCTCAGGACACAGTTCTTGGGGGTAATGGTCGTTCTTGGGCTGCCCTGATTTTCATCATTGGTGGATAACGGAGGTAGATCTATGTACCTCCCTGCCGAGTGGGGTCCCCGAACCCGGGAGACTACCCTGCTCGGTGACTTGGCTACAACTGCTCGGCGTGCGGGACTCGGCTGTGCGCATAGAGGATCCCCAGAGGATCAGGACGAGAGGCTCTAACTAGGGACCCGGGTATCTAGGGATCTTAACTGACCTCCTTCCTTGTAAAACAACCCGAGTATATCATTCCTTGTACCCCTACGCCTCCTGGTCTATATAAAGGAGACGTAGGCCAACCCATAGACTGTCTCTCCACTTTTCGCAGCATTCGACAAACCCTAATACAACCCCGAACACAGGATGTAGGGTATTACGCTCATTGCGGACCGAACCTTTCTAAGTCCCTGCGTCTTCATGTTACCATCGAGCTCTTGGTCTTGAGATCCCCATCCTGAAACTCTACCACCGGGTACACCCCTGGTGGACTGGCCGGAATAACAATCCGACAATTGGAGCGCCAGGTAGTGGACTCAAGGCTCATACGTCGAGTTCAATGGCAGTCAACACCGGCGTCGTCTTCTCCGCCAGCGTCACCGCCCAGATGGAGGTGACAGTCGGCTTCTCCTTCACCTTCGGAAGCTTCCCGGAGGTCACGGTTCCCAGGAACCCCGCTTCTAGCTCCCCCGCCGCCGGAGGCAATGTCTTCGCTAGGGTTAGATCCGGTCTAATCCCCCAAGCACCTGCCACCTCTCAGATTCCCGAATCCGAGAGCTTTGACGTGGCGACCACGCCGACCAGGGTGACCCGTCACCCTGATGAGTCTACTGACGATCTGATCTCCTAGATAGATCGCGTTAGTAGATCCGTCGCCGAGTGCATTCGACTCAGCGAATTCGCGCTTCACCATCGAGACGACCCTGACCGCGTTCTCCGTGAACTCGGCAGCGCTCCTACCAGGACCAAATCCGATCTGGTCACTCCGAGATCTGCCTCGCCTAGGGGTCCCGAACCTGAGGTGGACTACGCGACGGTCACTCCTCCCAGGACGACCCGTCGTCCAGCCAGATTTGCTGACGATCATATCTCTCAGATAGATCGAGTCAGCAGATCCATTGCAGAGTGCATCACGCTTGGCGAGGACGCGCTACGGCACCATGACGACCCAGATCGGATCCCCTTCGGGCTCCGCAACGCCGCTACAGCGTATTTGGACCAGATCCGAGTGCGACTACCCGACTCGGCTACCTTCGGTCAGATCCGATCTGACCCGACCTCGGGAGAGGAACTTGGCTTCCAACACGCTTCGTTCACCCTCCCGCCCAACCGCTCTTCTACGATGGAGCATTGCCGGATCTTCATCATCTCCGACGCCCGTCCTAACAGCACCAGAAGACGGGGAAGTCCTCCTTCTATATATTGCTGCTACCACCAGTGTGGTGAGTACTGCCGTGGTCGTTGAACGTGACGAGCCAGGTCACATCTACAAGGTGCAGCGACCTGTCTGATGAAGTACTCGGCGAATCAAAGGCACACTACCCTCAAGTGCATAAGCTGTTGTACGCCATCCTCATCACGTCCGTCAAGGAAGCTCCGGCACTACTTCCAAGCACACAAGATCAAAGTGGCTTCATCATACCCACTCGGCGACATCCTACACAACAAGGATGCCAATGACCGAGTCGTCAAATGGTCAGTAGAACTTGGCGCATTCTCGATCGAATTCACGCCGTGCTCCACCATCAAGTCTTAGGCGCTGGCCGACTTCGTTGCCGAGTGGACCGAGATACAAGACCCTCCACCCGATACCAGATCCGAGCACTGGATCATGTACTTCGACGGTGCCCTCAACCGCGATGGAGCCGGCGCTGGAGTCCTCTTCATCTCTCCGAAAGGCGAACAACTCAAGTATGTCCTCCAGCTACTTTTCAAGGCTACCAACAACGCTGCTGAGTATGAAGCTCTTATTCACGGTCTCCGGATCGCTGTCACGCTCGGCATCAAGAGCTTGTTGGCATATGGTGACTCTAAAGTCGTCATACAACAAGTCAACAAGGACTGGGAGTGCACCAAGGAAAAGATGGACGCCTACTGCAGGGAGATCAGGAAGCTTGAAAAAAAGTTTTACGGTTTGGAGTTCCACCACGTCCCTAGGGACGATAATGTAGTGGCCGATGCATTGTCCATGCTCGGATCCAAACGGTCCATTGTACCACCCGGCGTGTTCGTTCAAGCACTCAATAGCCCTACGGTCAAGATGGAAGAGGACCCCCCCCCCCACAAAGCCCGACTTGGTTCCGGCCATAGGGCAGGAGGTCCTAACACTCGACACCGACTGGCGCTCCCCAATCATCGACTTCATCAAAAACAACAAAAGTTACTCGAAGGGAAAGGAGCACGAGAAGCTCGCTCGCCAATCAAGCAATTATGTCGTCATAGGAACCGAGCTGTTCCGGCACTCGGCCTCCTCAGGAACCCTATGCAAATGCGCGGCACAGGATGAAGGAGTCCAACTCCTTAGCGATATCCACTCGTGTATCTGCGGCAACCATGCGGGCACCTCCACCCTCGTGGGAAAAGCCTTCCGTACAGGCTTTTACTGGCCCACGGCCCTGGCCGATGCCCGAAACATCGTCAGGCGATGTCCCGGGTGCCAGTTCTTCTCCAAGCAGCAGCACGTCCCGGCTCAGGCCTTACGAACCATACCACCTTCCTGGCCCTTCGCTTGTTGGGGACTCGACTCGGTGGGACCCCTAAAAACGGCCGTCGGCGGATACAGCCACATTTTCGTGGCCATTGACAAATTCACAAAGTGGATCGAAGTCAAGCCAGTGACAGCCACTACAGCAGCTAAGGCAGCCGAGTTCTTTGAGGAGATATCACATCGATTCAGGGTGCCTAACCGGATCATCACAGATCTGGGTACTTCATTCACGGGCTCCGAGTTCTGGGATTACTGCCAAGAAAGCTACATCGACGTTTATTATGCCTCTGTGGCGCCCCCCAAGTGCAATGGCCAAGTTGAAAGGGCCAACGGCTTGATCCTCTAGGGGCTCAAAGCCAGAAATTTCGACTTGATCGAAAAGTATGGTGCAAAATGGCTCCAAGAACTACCCAGAGTAGTTTAGGGGCTCCGCACACAAAGAAGCCGGGCCACCGGCTACTCGCCATTCTTCATGGTGTACGGTTCTGAAGCAGTCTTGCCATCGGACATAGCTTTTGGTGCTCCACGCATCCAGAACTACGACGAGAACGAAGCCGAAGCAACCCGATGCACAGACATCGACTCGGCAGAGGAGCACCGCCTGACGGCCTCCATACAGCATGCGAGATATGAGCAGCAGCTCCGGCGCTATCATGATCGCAACATTCACGAGCGCGACTTCCACGTCGGCGATCTGGTTCTGCGACGAATCCAGTCGACCACCGCCGCTCACAAGCTATCTTCCCCATGGGAGGGCCACTTTGTCATCAGTGGGATAGTCGTTCCAGGAACCTACCACCTACAGAGGCCAGACGGTACAGACGCGGGTAACCCATGGAATATTGAACACTTACGACGCTTCTATTCATAGAAGCATAGGAAATGCAAAGCTATGTACCCATCTACCCATTCAATAAAGATTGTTATATTTTAATATTGCATCATGCTTACTCTTCGTTCTTTACCGAGTCATTTTCAACACGCTCGGGGGCTGTGTTTCGGCCACCCAGCCAGCCCCCACTCAGAGTCCGACCAGTCGGACAAGAACAACCCGGCTCGTCTTTACTGAACACAGCCGAGTACGTCTAGGAACCACTCTGTGCCACCCTAACCAAACGCGCACATTGATGATCCACTCTCAAGCGCTAATCAAAGGGCTCAGAGATCGCTTTCCACCTACTCGGCAAATTCAGAAAAAAACTCAGACCGTGGGCAAAACATTAACATAAAATTAAAAACATTATTTACATAAACATTGTTCTTAGCTGGCCCACTCTGACCAATCTTCTTTGTAGCAAAATAAATAAAACAAACTCCTGGAGACCGGCAGCCTACAGCTCGGCCACGATGCGCTCGGCGATCTCCAGGATGGTGGCATGGTTGGCCTCCCGCTCCCGTCAGAGCAGTCCTCAGGGATGCCGTCTCCCACCGGGTCCAGATCCGCTTCCGGGAGGTGGGTCTTCACAAGACCCAGGGTGTGCTGCACTGTATCCTTGGCAGCTCCCCGGATGCAGGCCTCCAGTTGGCCGCAGGACGCCTCTAGCCTCTCAGCCAGGCTCTCAGCAGCCGCCACGCCCTCGGGCTCGAAAGCCCCAAGCAGCGCCTCCAGCGTCCTGCTTAGGCGATCCAGCGTCGCCCGGCCTTGTGCCACTTGCTCCTCCGCTTCTGCAAAAAGCACCCGGCTGGGTCAGCCCAAGCCGAAGAACATGACAGAAAGAATATAGTGTATGATCCCCGGTCATACCTCACCGGGCCTGCTGCTCCAGGCGAAGTTTCTCCTCGGTGGCGGCCTCCCACGCTTCGGCCACCTCTCGGAGCTTCTGCAACTCATCGTTAGCCTTGGTGCAGGCCTCCAGCTCTAAACAAAAGCAAGTCAGAGACAAAACAGTGCACAACGAACTCGGCAGACATGACTCCAACTACATACCGCGCTTCTCCTTGCGCAGAGCATCCTCGGCCTTGACCTTATCGGCCTCCAGATGGCGGCTCCGTGCCTCCAGTTCGGCCACCCTGGCCTCGAGCCCCGCCACCCGACTGAGGGCGGCGCTCCCCTTGGCCAGCTCTAGGGCGGCCTGCTCCGACATATCCACAAGAGCCTGACGAAGATATACGCGTTACAAGATAGCGCCTCCAAGAACAAGTCGGCTTCACAAATAGAGGGAAGCAGGGGACTTACCTCAACAAGTCCCTGGGAGATTTTGGCAGACTCCACGAGCTTAACGGAGACTGTGCCATCCCCCTACTCATCCTCGTCCTCCCCGGCCTCCTCCTTTGCCAGCGGGGGCCTGACCCCTTCGGTGGGCTCGGCTCGGGTCTTCTCCACCTCGATGGCTGGGACTTCCGTGGTCCTAACAACCTCGAGGGCCGGGATCTCCAAGGCCCCGACCCAATGTTCGTCGCCCCTTCATCGCGGGGCGGATCCGGCATCTCCATGTCACAGGGAGGGGGGAGACCCTGTTGCTAGCCTCTTCCTCCTCTTTCCTCTCCTCCTCCTCGCGGCGGGCTCGGCTCTTCACCGGGCTCGCCCGCGGTGAGGTCAACTTCACGGCATCACTGGAGCCACCTTCATTGAACGACTACTCCCCCTTCCACTTGGCGCCGCTGAGTGTCGCCCTCCTACAAAAACAACAATGGCGCTAAGAACGACTCCAGGGAACAAAAATCAAGATGGAACTAGACCAAGATTGCAGGACTTACCCGCCGCTACGACGCAGCAGGAACTTCAGCCTCAGTGGCGCGGTTGGCGGAGTCACAGAGCCGACGCGCGGGGGCGTCACTGCTCCGCGCAGCTGGGCCAGCACCTGGGCCGCTTCCTTCTCGACTTGGGGGCCGGCCGATGCCGACCCCACCTCAGCGGTTGTCGGGGGCGCAGACGCTCCCCGAACTTTGCTCGCACTCTTTCAGGTCGAGCTCCTCAGAGTCTGCTGCGCCGCCGCCAACCCAGCTTTCGACAGCTGGATCTTCTTGACGACGCGGCGCGTCTTCCTCAGGGGCGGCCGATGGCTGCGGCCCTGAGGCCCCGGTGATCTCCACCTCCGGCTCACTCCCTACGGAGGAGTCGGAGGAGAACTCGGCCTCCTCCTCCGCCGGCCGGCGTAGCTCGGCGGGGGCGGCGGCGTCCTTCCCAGGGCCCCCCTCAGGCAGATGAGCGGGGGACCAGTAGTCCAAGACCTTGGCCTGTAGAAGAGCCGAGTTGTTATACAACCCAATGGGTGCACTCGAAAAAACAAAGCAAAAACAGAGAAAACAACTCGGCAAAGTTCAAGAAGACTTACAGCGTCGGTCAGCCGCTTCAGGCAGTGGGCTTTCGGACAGCCCTTGTCCCGGATCTGCCCTGCCATGATGCGGGCGACCCGGTTCGCGATCTCGTCCCGGGGAACCTTGCGTTCATGTCACTGGGTGGGGTCCCGATGACCCCAGTACTCGAAGGCGGGGTGGGCCCTCTCCTAGATCGGCTGTGTGAGCCACCTGCAGAAGGAGATGGCCACCGCGGCCCCCTTCAGGCCCTGTACCGACAAGTCGGCGATCTCATTGAGGATGCGCTTCACCTGCTCCATCTCCTCGGAGGTCGGCGGCTCCTCCCAGCACGCCTTGTAATCCGGCGCGCGGCCGGTGCGCGCCGGGAGGCAGGGCGCTGGGTTCGTCACCACGAACCATTCCCGCGCCCGCCCCTTGTTGGTGTCGCGGAGCTCGAAGTTGGGGGTAGACGCTCCCCTGACGCAGCGAGAAGGCGGCCCCGCCCACAACGTTTCGGCGAACATTGGACGGGTGTCCCTTGAGGCGGTACAGAGCCCGCCACAGATTGAAGTGGGGAGTGATCCCCAGGTACCCCTCGCAGAGGTGGATGAAGATGGCAATTTGTGCAATTGAATTGGGCTTGAGATGAGTTACCTCGAGCCCGTAGAAATGGAGAAGCCCGCGGAAAAACGCCCCCGCGGGCAGCGCGAAGCCCTTCTCATAGAAGGACTTGAACACGACCGCCTGGTTCGTGTCCTCCGACGGGAATTCCTGTGACACCCTAGGTGTTTAAAGGTCAATGATAGACACCCTAAAGTAATTAGTGAAACTAATGAGTGGACAAACAATTATTAAATGGTGAGAAAAAACAAATGAAATTTAAATTCAAATATTGGTTTCAAATTGTGAGGGCAAATAAAGAAAGTCCAACTCTAATTCATGTACAAATCACTTCACCAAAATATTGTACATTAAATCTGGTACCATTAGTAACATGTGCCTAATAACTATTGGGTCCAAATTCAGCCGAATTAAACAAATTAAAATGACCCTTTTATAGAGTTTTTGAATCCTTTAAATTAACTCACAAACCATTGCTCAAATGAAAAAGTGCATAACATGAAAGTTGTAGATCTCGAAAAATTAAACAAAAATGATATTCACAAGTTTTTCATTTGGAGCCAAAAAGAAGGAGAAAAATTGAATTTACAGAACTGGTTTTAGATTTCAAGAAAATTACAAAACTGCCACTAAAAGCTTCTCCAACCTCTCGCCTCCCTGCACCCTGCCTATGGCCGGGCCGTACACCGGCGAGGCCACCTGTCCTAGCCACTTGCTCGCGCCCCAGCTCCAAACCGCTCCCGCGCCCCTGGTTTGCATGGCACCACTCCCTGCTGGTAAGGATGGATCTAAACATCCGAATTCTTAGAACAAATTTGATATTTTAAAATAGATATGCTTAAAATTTTATGCTAATCTTTTTTTATATTATCAAGCATATTATTACACATAAGAATAAAATTTTGTATAAATTTTTTTATGTATTATTTGCTCCCTACAATTAAAAAGGTGAAAAAAGATTCGTATCCGTATCCGATCCGTATTCGAATTTTTATATCTATTATTTGAGAATATATATGATAAATTTGAGGTTTAGTTTTTATGAATCTTTACAAGATCAATGTTAAATACAAGGCTATGAATTTACATAGTAAATTATATATCTTATTTGTCCATAATCGAAGAAAAATAACCAAAAATCTGACATTCGAATAGACATCCGAATCCATCCTTACCTGCTGGCGACACCCGAGCTCGCCATGCGCCCTGCCAGTGCCACCGCTCGCCACGATGCCATGGCCGGTCGGCCACTGCCACGCCCGTGCCCCTCCCCTGACCGGCTCTCCTCCCACTCATTTGCTTTGCAGCGAAGCTTCTGCCTCTCCCTTCTCTACTCCGCGCACCAGAGAGCCGAGCCCCGGCCTCCCCTGCGTCCAGAACCACTCGCCAGCCACCATTGCCGCCGCCCAAGCCGAGCTTGCCGTGGAGACCCCTCCTAAGGCCTTCCTCCGCCCAAATTGATCTCGGGAACAGCTTCACCTCGCTCCCAGGAAGCTACCCAGCCCGGCCTCACCCTCTCTTCCTTGCTGGAGCACCTCCGCCCGCCACCGCGGGGCTTCCACCTACGGTCCTCCTCGGACCCAATCGGCCGCTGCACTACCTCCACCGTGCCCCGCTGGTTCTTCCCGGCCGGTCTCCGCCCTTCAACCCTCACCGGAGATAGCGCGGCCGCCATACAGCCTCACCACTGGTCGCCGGCCGCCGTGGAGAGCCCTCCTCCGACCATCCCTGTCCACGACGAGCCCCTATAAAGGTGAGCGCCGGCCTCCTCATCATTTTCCCCCACGGGACCCCCACCGCCGGTGAGCTATCTCGCCGGAAACGGCGCGCCTTTCCCCTCCTCTGTTTTTCCGACCAGGGACTTCCCCAGAGAAGAAACAAAAATCCAGGGGCCTAAGTGAAAAACGTACATGAACACTAGAATCAAAAGCTGCAAACTTGTAAATTCCATATAAAATCGTAGAAAAATCAAAAAAATGCAAACTAATATTTTCTGGAGTCCTTAGAACAACAACTACAATTTTTGTTACATGACTTACTCATATTTTGCTTATATTTTAATCTATGAAAAATATTAGAATAAATTAGAATAAATAGCATATATTGGTTCCAGGAATTCCACACATGAACTAATGCTGATTTTTGGACAGTAGCTTTATGCATGAAATATGAGCTCTGTGTAAAATTTGTATGCCCAGAAAATGATTGTGGCTATAGGTTTTACTTAGATCTTGTTCTATGCTAAGAATAAATGCTACATTTTGTTCTTGATGTTCTAATGAATATTTATGGATGAAACTTTTTCTGTACACTTAATATCCTAAATTAACAGTGTAGTAAAAGTTTGAAAGCCATCACATGTCTCTAGTTATGGTTTTGATTTAATCCACGTGTAATAGTGCTATCTCATGATAAATAGTTCTAGTACTTAGAAAAATCTGAAAATTATACCATTACTTAGTTTTGGGTAGATGAACCTGAATGCCAAGTTTGAGAGTCAAATATTGAGTATAACCTGAGATATTAATTACTCTTGATATGACCTTGCTTAGTTTGTCATTTTTTCTCTAGTCTTTATGCTACATGTTTATATATGAATTTTGCACAGAATGAAATTATAGATATGTAGTTGCTGTACAAAAAGTTTAAACATGTCTACTTAACAGAAACTAGCTGGAATATTTATGCATGTTTTTACATAAGTAAATGCATTACTGAAGTTGTAAATGGTTTTAAATGCTGCAAATTTTAATGTAGTTTTATCATACTTAGTGTAGGCTATGATAACATTTTGAGTCCTAGAAACACCCTAAAACTCTCTAAATAATTAAATCTTTATAAATGTAGATTTAGTTGGATAAATTGTTGCTTCTAGAATTTGCATAGGACAATTATGAAAAATTTACAGTATGCTCACTAACATGTTTGGAACACTTTGTAAAATTTTGAGATCCATTACTGTCATATTTTGTTCTGTAGAAATAAATCTTATAAGGTTCATGTTTAAGTTATCCAATTTATTGCTCCTGATATATGCATGATTAAAATCTGGAAAACTTACAGTACTGAGAATAGAATGTCTAAATATTGCTGATAAAATTTGAGCTCCATAATCCATGCATATCAGTCTGTACAAAATTATGAAGTTCCTAGCATAATCTGAGTTAGTGAATTTTCATGCCTAAATGCTTTGTTGTTTATAGCTGAAATTTTTAATGCTGGTTCATGCTTAGAACTACTACATTGTGTAAAATTTATAGCACCATAAACTTTTCTTTGCTTATTGAATGAAATTGTCAAATATCCTTATGCATAATGAGTAGAAAATAAAAACCGCCACCAAGCTCATTTTATGAAGTAAAGTGAAGATATGATATACTCTATAAATGACTGCCCAGTAAAACAAGTTAATCAAGTACATCACCTAAGTAACACTTTTATTGGACTGCAACTTTATCGTGAAGGAAATGAACTAAATTGTATCTTGTTGTAACAAAGAGCACTTTTGCATTCATATAGGTTCTGATCATCTATCCAACGGTATTTCTGAGTTGGTGCCTGCGAACGAGAATGAGCCCGCAGAGTCTCGGCTGAATCTAACTGACTTGAATTTAATTGAATTGAATCAAGACCCGGACCAATATTCAGAAGAGCCCAAGGCTAACTTTGCTCAGGAAGGCAAGCCCTGGTGCATAATCCCATTATTTTCTGCGTTATATTCATCTAACTATTCGTATATGTTGTAATAATTTTATTTGTGCATTTACGTTCTTAGGCGTTGTTCGAAACCATAGATGCATGTCCCCTAGGTACCTATGCTTGTTATCCGAATCTTTTTCTCGACTAGTTGCCCCGCTAACTAGGTACGGTAGAAGTCGAAGGGTTTCCTGTCTTTCGCGAGATTATAGGAGTTGACTGACTTTATTTACTGCTAGAATATAAGGACAATGGGCGGGGTTGTGTAGTTGTGATACCCTGTCGGTGTAGTCGAAATTGGCTAAGGTCGCGGTGTGTGGTAGCTTTGTTAAGCATTTGAACGTACTAGCCACATGCCGAGAATATGGTAATCGGTAAACTCGGTACCTGATTTGACCGGCGAGTGGACTTCTCCCACCCATCTAACTTCGGTCCCGTCTAACGGCGAGTACACGTGCTGGCACGACCCGGCGTCGTTCGTAGTCCGTTAGGCCATGTACTCTGGGCGGGTAGCCCTGATCCACGGACCAGGAAGAAAGGGGAAAGGTTGCTTGGGGTGACCCATCGGTGCTCCGAGCGTGTGTGTTAGGTTTGCCTTGCAAGGTTAAGAAACTCGATTCAAATCGTTCCGCAGCTCACAGACAATGAGACTGCTTAACACTTTTGCCACATAGAGTAAGAAGTGAAATATGATGATTTAATACTGTTGTATACTTAATGTTTTACACTACCATGTTTGTTTAGAGATAGTTGCAAATTTAGAACGGTTAATTCAACTAGAATACGGCAAAGTTAAAATCTGAAAATAAGGATCTACTTTTAGTATGCGTTTTTGCCAAAACAAACCCCACAAACCAAAAAGCCTTGCATGTCTAGTTATCGGACTAAGGTATATCCGGTGACGGGTAAGCCTTGCTGAGTATTAGTATACTCAGCTTGCTTGTGGCTTTGTTTTCAGATATTGCTGTAGAAGATGTGTTTGTTGGTTTAACTGCTTTACCTTCGGGTTGGTCTGTGGAGTGGGTTGTTTCCCCGGCCAACACTAACTCTACTGATTGATGTCTCATACGGGCTTCATCGAGACATCATTATGACATTAGCTATTTTCATCCTTCCGCTACAAATAATGATACTCTAATGAACTGTTGTAGATAAGACCTCTGTAATACTTGCCTTATTTTCAGAACTGTTTTGTAATAATTAAATTTCCGCTACAACTCTGAGATGTATGAAATGATCAGTGTTGTAATATGTGGGCTCACCTTCGTGTGAGTGTTATCTGTGTGATCCTGGAAAGCGTGGCTTTAATCGAGGCTTCACCCGAGGAACTACTGGTGTGTGCCGATTTGGGTCAGAGTTTCTTAGCAAGGAAGATCAGAGCACCCGGGCCTAGTTATTTTGAGTAGTTCCGCCACAATTCCTCCCCGTAGCAGCACCGCACCCGGAGATCTGCTTCTCCGGGAGGAGGCTGCACTCCACAAGGTCCTGGATGTCGCTCTCTTGGAGCGAGCACTTCTGCCAGGACGACGACGGCGGCGGGGCCTCTCCGGAGCTCCCCGAAGTCGAAGACCCAGATGCAGCGGGCAAGGCGGCCATGACAATGGCGGTGGAGCAGGCGAGAAGAGGAAATCGCAAGCAAGAAGAAGGCCGAGAGCTCTGGAGGCTTGCCGAGTTGGCTAAGGCAGCGGAAAACTCTAGAGCGCTCGGGAACAGGGTGGTCGCTCCGCGTCGCCTCCCCTGTTTAAATATCGGAGGCCCCACAATGGGCAGATCTGAAATTAACTTTCAGATTTGATCGAGACGACGATCTCACGGCGGATAAGGCGGGATAAACGGTAACTTCCTTTTTTACCGTTGCCTCTGACAACCCCGCTCCCCTATCAGCCGCGACAGATCCACGCGTAGAATAACGGTTGGATTTTTACCCCGATGCAAATATTCTTCGAATATTCCTGGAAACGACCCGGCGTGTCTCTGTGACCCAGCCAGGGCCTCAGGGCCCGGACGCCGTGACGACTCGGCGCGTCTCCGTGACTCCGCCAGCGACCTTGCTCGGGGGCTGAGCGCCACATACGACCCGGCGTGTCTCCGTGACCCAGCCAGGGCCTCAAGGCCCGGACACCGTGACAACTCGGCGCGTCTCCGTGACTCTGCCAGTGACCTTGCTCGGGGGCTGGGCGCTACATATGACCCGGTGTGTCTCCATGACCCAACCAGGGCCTTAGGGCCCGAACGCCGTGACAACTCGGCGCGTCTCTGTGACTCTGCCAGTGACCCTGCTCGGGGGCTGGGGGCCACATACGACCCAGCGTGTCTCTGTGACCCAGCCAGGGTCTCAAGGCGCGGACGCCGTGACAACCCGGCGTGTCTCCGTGACTCAGCCAGGGCCCCTGGGCTCGGACGCCGTGACGACTCGGCGCGTCTTCGTGACTCCGCCAGCGACCCTGCTCGGGGGCTGGGCGCCGTCTACGACCTGGAGCATCTCTGTGACTCAGCTAAGGCTTCAGGGCCTAGATGTTCAAACTACTCGGAAAGTCTCGGTGACTTAACCCAGGGCTTCAGGGTCAGGGTAACCGAGTCGGGTTCGATCAATGTGGCAATCTCAGGATGGTCAAACACTAATACCCTCAGGGAGGCAGTGCGACGAGAATATCGGCTGGATTTTCAGGCATTTAGACAAACAAGTTAAAGATTATTTCTTTGACCCTCGAAAAGCTCCTCCGAAACCTTCCGAGGCTCGGGGGCTACACCCAACGGGTGCGCCCAGGGGCGCATCCCGTTTTGGATCGGCAACCACGACGTGCAATTATCAAGAGCACCGAAGGACTTCGTTCAAGTACCACCAAGTTTGACTCAACCCTCCGGCACTCGGGGGCTTGACGGAGGTAGATCTATGTACCTCCCTGCCGAGTGGGGTCCCTGAACCCAGGAGACTACCCTACTTGGTGACTCGGCTACAACTGCTCGGTGTGCGGGACTCGGCTATGCGCAGAGAGGATCCCCAGAGGATCAGGACGAGAGGCTCTAACTAGAGACCCGGATATCTAGGGATCTTAACTGACCTCCTTCCTTGTAAAATAACCCGAGTATATCATTCCTTATACCCCTACGCCTCCTAGTCTATATAAAGGAGACGTAGGCCGACCCATAGACTGTCTCTCCATTTTTCGCAGCATTCAACAAACCCTAATACAACCCCGAACACAGGACGTAGGGTATTATGCTTGTTGCAGCCCGAACCTGTCTAAGTCCCTGCGTCTTCGTGTTACCATCGAGCTCTTAGTCCTGAGATTCCCATCCTGAAACTCTACTGCTGGGTACACCCCTGGTGGACTGGCCGGAATAACAATCCCATAGTAGACAATTTCCTGACGCTTTCCCACTTGATGAGGAGCCAGTTCCACATAATGGAATACCACATCCTCCACATGGTTATGTAGCACATGCAAACCTCAGTGTACCTATGCAGTGGGTCCATGATCTAGCTGGTGGTGGTGAAAGGCAACTTGGAGATGCAGGAGTTGGTCAAGCGCAGGTGAATGAGGCTTTACAAGAACTTCATCCCCATGACCAGCAGAATAATCACCAGGAACTGCAAAACAATGGTTGGAATGCCTAGGAGGTAGCAGCAGACAATGAAGCTAACATGGACATTGATTTACCAGAAGCTGAGCATGATGGACCACTACAGCATCCCGATCACCCATAGAATAGCTTTGATCTTTCTGGTTCCACTGCTTCATATTACAGAGGGTCTGGTCCCGCAATTCACCTATCAGTGGAACAAATTTTGCAGAACAGCACTGCAAATGCTTTCTCCTTAGCTACCTCTGATGAAGTCAATTCACAGCCTATAGATCTCCACATGGAACTTGTCCCGGCGCAGACTACTGATTTATAAGAGAAGCAAATCTTTATCTCTCAGTTCCCATGCACTCAGTCCTGGCTCCAAACCTGAAAAGGTCATGGGATAGTGCCTTTGCCTTTGCCTATGGCAAAGATCAAGCACAGAGAAATGCAGTTGAGGATACCAGCAAAACCATTGTTCCTGTGAAACCTGTTCTTCATGTCATTATTCTGTATGTTTGGGCATATAATGTTGAGTTGTTATCTCAAATTGATGATGCCAGCCAATCTGATATTGTGAACCTGGATGAACAAATTTGGACAACATCTGATGAGAAGAATCAAAACACTCAACAATCTGAAGCAGATGCTGTTTCAGAGATGATTGTTGACTCTGAAACTATCATGGAGCCTCTTGCAAAAAAAGAGCATGCTCTCAGCTTTTGATGTTGTAGGGAGCTCCCAGTCTAGAAAGCCCAACCTCCCACCAAGGCCTCCTAAGAGGGCAGTAAGTCTCCCTACATACTTCTCAACTTCGGATAATGCCGCACCTCTTGTGACAAGCTCAGTCAGGAGTCCAAGGCTAAACAAACTTGATGGTTACCAGCATTGCCAATATGCACCAAAGAAAAGAAATAAGAAGCCCATGGTCGTGACTAACAGTGAACAGGCAATCCCCATTGAAGCTATGCCAGAACTCCAAGGCCAGGATCCAGGACCAATACCTCTGCAGGTTCTACAAGGCTGGGGCATTGAGTGTGGTGTGCCACCTGAGGTGACCACCAAAGAAACTCTCCTCCAAGATCCAAACAATGATAAAAGCTAATCTCTCTAGAAGCAAGCTCCTGCATGGTCTAGCCATGCCATTCTGCCTTTCTTTCTGTTATTGGTGCTTCTGTATCTTGCTGAACTCTAAGTATTTTGCTGGTACTTTTATCTCTGTCAGTGTGTGCCCAAATAGTTTGGATTCAGTCTTAGGCAATGTCCTGAAACACTATCAATCTCTATGTTGCATTTACTTTCTCTCCTCTTTATACTATCCTGCTATATACAGCTATGAACTTGTCAACTTTTGGTCCTCCTTGTGGGAGTTTCTGATGACTAATTTTTGGGATGTACTATAGCTTAAGCCTTATTCTGTTTCTCTGTTGGATCTAGTTATCCGGCACCCTGGTAGATTACTTGTTTGTTTCTTTAATGAATAAATGCAGTTGGAATATCCTTTGTTGGAATATTAGGGGGATTAATGGACACAAAAAATGGGATGCTGTACGAGATAAGATCAATGAAAGTGGATGCTCATTTGTCTATATGCAAGAAACAAAGCGTGAACATTTTGATACTCCTTTCATAAGTCATTTTATATGTAAACGCTTGGACAAATATGAATTTGTGCTCTCTATTGGTGTCTCTGGTGGCATTTTAGTAGCATGGAATGGCAATCTCTTCACTGGCAACATCATTGACTCTAGACAGTTTGGTATTACATTGGAATTCACATCAATGCACAACGTGCAAAAATGGAAGCTTACTACAGTTTATGGGCCTTGCCAAGAACCGTTAAGATCTGAGTTCATGATTTGGCTTAGGAATCATATTATACAGGATGAAGAAAATTGGTTATTCCTTGGAGATTTTAATTTCTATCGGTCTCTGAATGATAGAAACAGACCTGTTGGAAATTTACAAGACACGCTCATCTTTAATGATGTAATTGGGCATTTAGGACTGGTTGAACTCCCTCTCAAAGGAAGAGCATATACATGGAGTAACATGCAAAATGAGCCCCTACTTGAACAACTTGATTGGTTCTTCACTTCAGTTAATTGGACTCTATGTTATCCCAACACGATGGTTTTGCCCTTAGCAAAAATAACTTCAGATCATATCCCCTGTAAAGTGGCAATTAGCACTGTTATCCCAAAGGCAAGCATCTTCAGATTTGAGAATTATTGGCCTGACCATCCAGGATTTTATGATGCAGTGCAGAGAGGCTGGAAAAAACATGTTTGCAATTCAAGAGATTTAGCATCAGTGCTGACTGGAAAGTTGAAAAATGTCAGACATGAGCTTAAGGTCTGGAGCAGAGGTATATCAAACCTAAACATTTTAATAGCCAACTGCAACAAAGTAATTCTCTTTATGGATACTCTGGAAGAAATAAGACCTTTATTTGCAATGGAATTCAACTTCAGAAATGTGATTAAAGAGCACCTTGCTAAGCTTCTCCGTTCTACAAACATATATTGGAAGAAAAGATATACAATAAATAGAATAAGGTTTGGTGATGAATGTACAAAATTCTCCCATGCTATGGCAACTGTCTCTTATAGAAAGAACTCTATTTCACAGCTCCAAAATGAAAATGGTGTAATGATTTCAGACCATGAGGGGAAAGCAACATTACATTGGATAGCCTACAGAAATAAAATGTGAGTTTCTTTAAATCTAGAAACGAGATTTAATCTTGAGAAGCTGATTCAAGTCAACTTTGACTTCTCTAGCCTGATTTTGCCAATATCCAATGAGGAGGTTGACAGGATTGTTAAGTTGATGCCATCTGATAAGGCACCTGGCCTAGATGATTTCAATGTATGTTTTCATAAAAAATGCTGGCCCATCATCAAGCAAACCTTTTATGACCTCTGCACTAAATTTTACAATGGCAACCTAAACTTGGAAAGAATCAACAGTTCCTTCATCACTTTGGTACCAAAAATCAACAATCCTGAGACAGTTAATGATTTTAGGCCCATTTCTCTTCTGAACTGCAACATCAAACTTCTTACAAAAATCCTAGCTGAAAGACTGCAAGCTGTAATACTTGAACTCATACATGCCAATCAATATGGTTTTATTAAGGGTAGGACCATACAAGACTGTTTGGTTTGGAGTTTTGAATTCATTCATCAATGCCATTAGAGTAAGAGACAAATTATCATTCTAAATTTGGATTTTGCCAACGCTTTTGATACAGTCGAACACTCTACCATGTTAAGCATGTTGGCTCATCTTGGTTTCCCAGAATTATGGTTGAAATGGATGAGAATGATCTTCTCTTCTGGCTTTTCATCCATCCTACTTAACGGTGTCCCGGGAAAACAATTCCATTGCAAAAGTGGAGCGAGGCAGGGTGACCCTTTATCCCCTCTACTTTTTGTGCTAGCAGCAGAACTCTTGCAATATGTGATCAATGATGCTTGTCAACAAGGACACCTACAACTACCTCTCCCACAACCCACTACTGATTTTCCCATAATCCAATATGATGATGACACTTTGTTGCTTATGCAAGCTGAGGAAACCCAATTATCTCACTTAAAAGGAATTCTTGATGATTTTGCTCTATCCACTGGCTTGAAAGTTAACTTTAGTAAATCATCTATGATTCCCATTAATGTACCTGATGCTAGAATGGTACAGCTTGCTGCTATCATGGGTTGTCAAGTTGGATCATTGTCTTTCACCTACCTAGGACTTCCAATGGGTACCACCAATCCAAGAATGACAGATCTGACACCTATGATGGACAGAGTAGAGAGGATACTTTCAGCTTGCTCCTCCCTTTTGTCTTATACACGCAGACTACAAATGATCAATTTGGTCATTACACCAGTCACTACATATGCTATGTGCACAATCAAGCTTCCAGCAGGGGTAATAGAAAATATTGATAGAGCAAGAAAGCGATGCCTATGAAGAGGCAATAACCATTCCAACAGAGGTGGGAATTTAGTAGCATGGCAGAAAGTTCAAAAACCTAAGGCCAAGGGAGGCTTAGGTATAATACCTTAAACTGCAGAATGATGCTCTGCTGCTAAAACAGCTACACAAGTTTTACATGAGATCCAACATCCCATGGTGCAATCTTATTTGGTCGAAATACTACCAGCACAAGATACCACATGCCACAAGAGAGGTTGGATCCTTCTGGTGGAAAGATATTCTGAGGCTTAACATCATCTATAGAGGTATTGCTAGATGCACTATTGGTAATGGCTCCATTGTGACATTTTGGGAAGACCTCTGGACCGATGATATCCTTTCTTCCAAATATCCAAGACTATATTCTTATGCCAAAGATCAAAACACATCAGTCTAGAGAATTATGCAGACAGATGATATCAGAGAAATTTTTAATCTTCCACTCTCTGAACAGGCCATGAATGAGCTAATGCCAATGCAGCATGACATTCAACAAGTTAGCTATGATGAAGATTCTAAAGATGTTTCGTCCTTCCTTTGGGGGAACAGCCAATACACATCAAGCCGGTTTTATAAAATAGCATTCAAGCACCTACAGGTACCTAAGACCTTCAAATGGGTCTGGAAATAAAAGTGTACACCAAGACAAAAAATTTTTGCTTGGCTTATTCTGATGGACCGGCTAAACACTAGAGACATGCTACGAAGAAGGAACTTCCATGTTCAGCCAAACACTTTTTGTGTGCTTTGCAACGACCAAGTAGTGGAAGATGTTAATCATCTCTTCTTTGAGTGTCCTTTCTCCACAGTCTGCTGGCAGAAATTTGGGTTCACATGGGACACCAACCTGGATATTCATTATTGGCTTGAGCAGGGAAACAATGTCATGAATATGCCTTATTACATTGAAACATTCATCATTGCAGCCTGGGAGCTATGGAACATCAGGAATAGAAATATCTTTGAAGGCAGCTCAATAAACATCCATCTCTGGACTGTGAGGTTCAAGGCATAGGTTATCCTCCAACTACATAGGGTTAGTGAGGATCATAGAAAAACTGTTGTACAATGGCTTAATACAATCTTGTAACTAGACACCCCCCTCCCCCCATCTTCTCGTGCTTTGTAAGCACCCCTGTAAATCCCTTTGTAACACCCTCTTTTATTTTTAATATATATGCTGTGGGGAACTCCCCCACAGTTCCAGTTAAAAAAAATCGACAACTCTAATAATAATAGTCACTGAATCTGTCATCTTTACTAATAAATTACACACCTCTACCATTATAAAGATAGACTAAAATAACCATCTAAATATGTCTCTAAATTACCCACCTCTGCCATTATAAAAAATCTAAAGTAACCCCCTAATCTTTGTGTAAATTACCCACCTATGTCATTATATATAATGCAAATAACCCCCTATATTTGCATAGAAATTATCCAATTATATTAATTAAAAGTTAAAGTAACCTCTAAATCTGAATATAAACTATATAATTACAAAAAATATTAAATTGCATCGATATAAAATTCTAAAATACTATTTCTATTATTATTAATGTAGTATTTATATTATTGTTTATATAAAATAGTACCCATGATATGTGTCACCGTGTATTTATGTATGATAGAAGAGATAAAAATATGAATTCATAAACAAATAGTTCAATTAAATATATATCAAACACATATGGAGGTGTGATGCAAAATGAAATATATTGCAATTAGATAGTGATAAACATGTATTTTAGAGTATGTGTTAGAATATTTAATAGATGAAAGAGTGCATGAGATAGATAATTATAATTATTAGTTATAAGCTTTATTTTTATATTAATCCTAATTAGTTTGTGCGAGAACACAGGTTGATCGGCTAGTTCTTAGAAAAGCTATCCTCAAAAGGTCGTAACCACGCCAACTCGCCAAGGGGTGCAAACTCGTGCCTCAATGGAGCTTCGATTACATCCAGCACACCAGTGCATAATCATTGTTGAAAGTAGGAATGAAAAAGAGATTGAAATGAGTGGAAATGAATGATTCTAAACAGGCAAAGGATGTCCTTTGGCAACATCCCTTCGGGGTGGTGGTTTCCGCTTTGCTAATTATCCACTAATTATAGATTACATATATTAATCCTAATTGATCACTAACTAATTGTCTTGTAACACTCCCCCTTGATCAATTAGCTTCTTGTAATCCCCATTCGTTGTTTGATCATCATATGGAAAAACTCCTCCAAAACCATGTGGGAAAATCTGAGGAGAAACGAATTTGTGTATTGAGATATATGAATATGTCATCGGAAAAACTCGTTAAACCATTTTTGGGAAAATAGGAGAAAATATTGATCTGACATATATGTGTTGGTAATTTGCAATTCAATGAAAATGGTCTGTCAATTAAGTTACTCTCTTGATAAGAGATTTGACTAATCCATTTTGTGTATGTATAAAGATATTTCATAGTAATGCATAAAGCCATACAATGATAATTGAAGGCTTTTGAGGAGAATTTAGCGGCATTGTGAATCCTGATGGATTTTATTGTGTGTTTCGGATAATGTGCTCTTTAATTTGATAATTTGAGTAATGAACCATGCAGAAGCATGAGTTTCTATGGATAATAAACACACACGGGACCATCTAGTTGATGCATCAATAAGTACCATGAAGTACCAATTTGGTCTAGCTAATGGATGAATGGACCACAAATTTCTCCTTGAATGCGTTCAAGGAACTTTAGTGGTTCAGCCCTGATCTTAAGATAAGAGGTTCTTAAGATTGATTTCCCGTGGCACATGCAATCCACACAAAAATCTCAAGATTTGGGAAATTTTGAATTATTTATGTGATGACCAATTGAATTGCTGATAATTTTTATGTCATCCGTATCCCTGAATGACTAAGGAGATGATGCCATATCTTGAGGATATCAAGATTCTGAAAATTATCTTGTACGCAACATTCTACGAGTTTGATGTGTGTGTAATACAATTTTGTTGATGCTAAAGGAATTATTTCAAGCATTTGCTTGATATATCCATCATATTTATCATGAATTTGTATCCATTGTTGTTGTCATTATGTGTTTCCACATGGAAAACAATGTAACAGATATTTTTGTAACTCAATTGGGTATGAGCTTTATTGGGATATAAGAATGTATCCTCAATTGTTAATTGGGTACCCATAGGAAAAATTAATGTGGCTTTACCAAAACCAATTATCACAATATTGCAGCATGCAATTTTGTGGAATTTTCTTTACACTTTGTGAGAGTTTGGAAGTATTTTAATTTCCCTAACTATGAGTATTAGTGGTACCATGTCCACTAAATGGATTCATTTCCTTATTTGGATTGTTCCTGTAGGATAATCCCTGACAACAAATATTTACAACATAATATAAATTTGGCTAAATAATCAAGTTTCTGGGGATTATGGTGATTAGGTTGTGTCTCCAAATATGTTGTTGAATTGAAATTCCATGACCACGTTGGCAGTGCTCAATAGGTTGTTCCATGTGATGGGATCTCCTCATTATTATGTTATGTAGAACATCTTCATTGTATTCCGAAGGAAAATCTTTGGAGCAACTGATGTCAATAGGTCGAGTAGTGAAGAGCTTCAAACTTGTCCCCTTGAAATTGTTTGTCAACGGATTTCAGATATAAGTCAACTAAATGTATGGCAATGTTGCACTTTTATTGATGTGATTATGACAATCACAATTTGGACAAACTTGAAAGTTGTCATGTTGAGTATTTTTCTAAAAGTACCTTTGCTTTCGTTAGGACTCATGTTTTGTGATGATCCTTAGTTTTCCCTTGAAGTTATTTAGAATTTCATGGCACCAAAATTTTATTTTGGTATTCTAATCATTATAGTGATTTTCTGCTTGTAGTAGGTCATGTATGAGACTAGAATATTCGACGTAGTTGTACCAACAGTATTGTTGTTGCAATTACCTATTTTAAAAAGAAAAAATATTGATAATGACATTCTGCATCAGCTATAATGATCACAAAGCTAAAGCTTGCAACAAATCTTTGGTGCTTGTTGGCGGTCGATAACGATGGTTTTCACCGCCAACGCTCCGCCTGATTTCATGAAATGTAGGCCTTAACCATGCCATAACCATTACTACTAATGAGTTCCACAAGTTTTGGTGTTTATTTGATCTCAGGGACGACATATCCAAATTTGACCCAAAACGGACACTATTTGGACCGGAAGGCCCGAATCCGGCCGACCGGCATACTTTTGGTGGAATCTTGGCATGAGACTTTACCAAAATCACATAGAGGGAGAATCCAAGCCATCTCAATGGGCTATATCAAGAAATGCACAACTTGGACCCGGAAGGCTTGAACCCATATCCAAAAGAGATGCTAACCTGGGCCATGATCAAGTATTCAACATACACCCTATCCAAGATTGATCCAAGGCCAGAGAGGAGCGTGTCAGTGCAAAGGAGGACCGAGAGGCTGCCAGAGGCAGGTCGCTCAGCCCCAAGGAGGCTGCCCGGCCCAAAAGAATGTCGATTGATCAAACCGCCTGAAGAGCCGAAGCCTGGAGGAGATCAGGACCGTCCCACGGAAAGGTGGTACCACATGGTGGCAGGGGCAGGCCGGCCGCCCTAGACCAGACCGCCCGGCCCCACTCTACAACCTCTGGTGTCCAGCCTTCGCGTGAAGATCAAGCACTGCCTCCTCTGCTGCGTACAACTGGCGCTACCTGAAATAAATGTCAAGAACTGACCTTGGCACACTATAAATATGACCCCCCCTCACCTCACTTGTAACACACACCTTGGGAGCTTGAGTGTCTCACAATTTCAGTTTCATCCTTAGTAGAATAGGGAGAGTGTGAGGTGAGAGCTTGGGCGGAAGCCGAGCTAAAGGGGCGGAGTCGAGTTCTCTCGACCTTACCCCATCTTGTACCCACCTCGGGGGAATCTTATAATCAAGTAAGTTTTCCTCGCTAGTTTACTTTTTACTTAAGTTACTTGCTTAGTTACTATCTTTGATCTGTGGAATCCCTTGTCTGCGTCGATAGCAAGTTCTGTCCATTTGGGGTTTCTTCTTGCCTTAGCGCGAGGCGGAAGTCGGTGACTCGATAGTTTAGGCGTGGTGCCTAGGCTTGGTAGTTACCTCGGGTTGTGTTCCACCTCATGGTACCGCAGTGGTAGGCGGCAAGTGGTGACAGCCTTGTCTGTCCCTAGTAGTCCACTACGTTCGGGTGTTTTCATAGCAGTAGGATTGCCGAAAGTATGTTGGGCCCCTTCTCATCCCTTTCTGAGCCCTTCGCTTAGGCCGCCGAAACAGATCAAGTTAGTAGCTTCTCAAGTTATCTTAGTAATTAGAATTCTATCTAGAGATAAGCCCTCCACCCTCGTACCTCTGCTCCCCAGCGGGTCCGGTTGAATCACTCCAGACCACTAGTCGAAGCTTATCGTTCCTTGGATTCGATATCCCAGGCTTACTCACCTGGTGAAAGCTACAATCATTCTCTGTGCGCTTGCGGAGTAATTCGTTAGGCTAAGGAGTGCCAACAAGCTTTCTGGCGCCGTTGCCGGAGAACGGTAGTGTGGCAGAACCAGTCTGAATTATACCAGTTTTAGTGCACTAAACATCTAAAATCACCTCAACCGATATAATCACTAGTCTGTCGAGTAAAATCCCGATAAAACCACTTGATTTCGGATCGAAACAACATACCTCATGCAAAGGTGAGTCCAGAGATTACAATGATCATAATATAACTTTAATAGTAAAAGTTATTATAAACTAAGTTTGAGGATTCAAAAGGAGTACCTTAGGAACTAAAAAGAGAAAACGACAACTAGCGACAATATATGACATCACGATGAAGCCCATACATGATGTCAATCTCACCAAGTTATCTGAAAACAAAGTCACAAGTAAGACTGAGTATACTAATACTCAGCAAGGCTTACCCAAAGAAGGATATAAAACATTCCTTTAGCTAGACATGCAAAGGCCTATGAGAGCTCTGGGGTTTCTTTTGCTGAAAAGCCACTAAGAATAGGTCCTTACACTATGTCATAAACCCTTATTGGAGACGCGGCTCAAAGCTCATTGGAGACGAAAAAAAATTTCGTCTCCAAATTTGTGTCACTGATGTGGGGACATTGGAGACGCAAATTTCCGCGTCTCCAATGAGTAGTCATTGCAGACGTGTTTTGCCAAAACGCGTCTGCAATGACCCCTCATAGGTGACACATTTTGCCAAAACGCGTCTCCAATGACCCCTCATAGGTGACGCGTTTTGTCAACCCGCGTCTCCAATAACACTTCATAGGTGACGCGTTTTGCCAATCCGCGTCTCCAATGACAATTTTAAAATTAAAAAAAGAAAAGAAAAAATGGTGACAAAAATTAATAAAAAAATAGGGTATGCATATATACATCATAGTGCCTCTCTGATCACATATACATACATATGTTATACATCTGTGCATCTGTAAGGTGTTAACAATAAGAAATAAAGAGCAAGAGAGCTCTGTTCCTTTGAACAAATCCTGCCCAATTCCTAGCAGTTCATAGCTTCAATGCACAATTGCTAAACACAAATCTACCATCACAGAGCAACTAGTTCAGTCATTGACAAAGTAGTTCATAGCTTCAATGCATAATTGTTAAACAAAAATAAAGTTGAATTCTACTGATCTGAAAAGAACATGCTACTTGCAGTTTGACCATACCTGAAAAAAGAAATACTACTTTCAGGTTGCAGGTTTATCTGGAAAAAAAACTACTTTCAGTTCTAAAGAACTGAAAAAAAACATGCTACTTGCAGGTTGACCATATCTGAAAAAAAAAATCTACTTTCAGTTCTAAAGAACTGAAAAAGAACATGCTACTTGACCATATCTGAAAAAAAAATCTACTTTCAGTTCTAAAGAACTGAAAAAGAACATGCTACTTGCAGGTTGACCATATCTGAAAAAAGAAATGCTACTTTCAGGTTGCAGTTTTGTCTGAAAAAAAAACTACTTGCAGTTTGACTGATCTTCAGTTAACAAAAATACTCCTACTCAATTGCTAACTCTGAAACTGAAACTTGCATAGAAAGCTAACATGACCAAATTGACCTAATCTGAATAAGTATGAAAACAACTAACCTGAAACCTGACATCCTACTTGCAGTCCTAATAGAGCTATACTGATAAAAAAAACATGCTACTTGCAGGTTAACTAAGCTTCAGTTAACAAGTGCTAACTACTGGATTTGCATTAGACGGAGAAAGACATACCTTAGATCACTGGCAAGTTCATTAGCATGCAAGATGTTTGAAAGCTTTGACTGAACATTGTAATTTGATTCAAGACCTCAAGTACCAGAATCTCCAGAACCGTGAGCACTAGAGATATCAAAAGTTGTTAGCAACAATTAGATTACTTCAAGTTCATCATACAATGCCTATTATGGCTTGTCTATCTATGTGACTCATCCATGAATGAATAATACAGATTACTCAAGCCTCATTATTTTCTAACTTATTCATTAAAACTTGCAGAGCCTTATTCAGTTGGAATAGAAGTTCACCTAACTTACATAATTACTAGTAGAACCCTAGCTCAAGCTTCAGCCTCCCCCTTCCCCTGGGAACATCCTGCAAGACACACCAGGCTATCAGTGTCATACTCTTAATGCTCATGCCACGTTCTGCAATTTCAAATAAAAATTTCCTTGTCAACCATGACATGACTATAATGATGAATTGACAAGTGCAATCTGCATTCCAACGTACATGGCTGTTTAAGCATTCATATTCAGTCATGTAATCTTCACATTTTGATACCCTAAAATTCAGAAATAGTGAGCATACAAAGTTCAGCATAAGTGATCCTTCACTGTGAACCACTGCTATCAGAAAACAAAGCAATAGGTATGTACTCTTAACAATATAAAAGTTTGCAAACAAGCACTGCTTCTTAACAGCGCTTATGCAACTTGTGTAGTACAATAAATTGGAATATGAGAAGACTCAACTAATTGTATTTTCTACTTCCTAGTATGACTGAGTTAATTCAGCGATCACAAAAGTATTGATAGACAATGAACATATTTGCAAACACATGATACTGAGAACACAGCATTTTTGAAGTTCAGAGCACAACATGAAAGGAATCCAAATCATTTATAGGAGATATATACTGCTTAGTAATAGCAAGTCTAAAAACATACTAGTCCAACGTGATTAGCATATTCAAGAGCAAAACTAATTGCATGAAGAAAATATCTGTGCCCCTCATGAACTGTGGAGTAGAATGGGCAATTGTGCCGTGACAAATCATTGAAATCAAATATCAGCAGGGATCACATTGATACGGTTGACAACAGAGCACTTCTGTGACAGGACAATATCTTAGCAGCAACAGCAACTCGTTTCATTTCATGACGGTAATTGCAGCACTACTGGTGAGAATCAGAGTCCAGTTTGGTCTAATTTACTCTACGGTGATGCTAGATACGTGCCGGATCGGCAAAAAAAAAAAGAGAATATATTCTTTTTTTTTTTACCTTGGGCACCAGGGCGGTGAGGCGAGCGTAGGCCTCAGAGGACGCGGGGAGCGCGAAGGCGAGGAAGGCGGAGACGTCCCACGCGGCGAGGCGGCGGCGGAGCGCGACGGTGAGGCGGAAGGCGCAGGAGATCCGGCGGACCTCCTTGGACAGGGAGCCGGCCTCGATCACGGACGCGATCTCCTTCAGATCTGGCACAGGCGCTGCGTCAGCCATGCCAATTCCCGTGGGTCGTGGAGAAGAGGGAGAGCTAGGGTTCTGGGGAGGGGGAGGATGGAGTGAGGAAGCTTACAGTGGAGGGTGGAGAGCACTGGCGCCGCGGCAGGGGGAGGGGCCACCGGCTGTGGCTCCGAGTCGTTCATCTGCACGTCTTCCGGCATCCTGGAGGCGGCGACCCTCGTCGGATCCGGCGGGGAGGAGCCGCCACTCTGCAAGGCAGCCCAGCCAGCGCCGCCGGTGCTGCGAGTCGCGCCCTAGCTGGATCTGGAGGGGAGGAGCGCCACGATGAGGCAGGCGGGATGGGGCGGCGTGCGAGCTGGAAACGAGAGAGAGGAGGCAAAGGACGCTGGGAAGAGAGCGGACCGCGGACGTGAGCAGATGCGCTACTAGAATGGATAAAAATTTCGGGTACGAGGTTGCTTTACGCAAGACGCGGGTTGCTGAACCGCGTCTACAATAAATCGCAGACGCTTGTTTTTTACACCGTCTTGGATGGGTTATCATTGGAGACGCGTTTTTTTTCTGGAAGCCTAGTAGATCATATTGGAGACACTTTTTATTACGACGTGTCTGGAATGCATTTTGGAGACACGTTCGAAAATATGCGTCTCCAAAAAGAGTGTCTTCTTTGATTCTTTCTTACATAGTGTTACTTTCAAGTTTTAGCTGTCAGATTCTAGTTTATTAATTATTCTAGGTAAGCACCTATCTATACAAGCATGGTAGAATTATTTGCATTCAACCATATTGAGATCATCATTGTTCACCTTCTTACTCTATGTAGCAAAGGGGATAAGCAGTCTCATTCATCGTGAGAGGCGGACGATTCTGAATCGAAATTCAACCTTGCAAGGATAAACCTAACACACACGCTTGAAGCATCGTTGAGTCACTTCCAAGCAACCTTTGGCTTCACATTCCGGTTCATGGATCAGTGCCACTCTCCCCGACTACAGAGAACCTCACTTCTCTGCACACGTGATTGTTGCGCAACTAATATAACATAATTTAACTTCCTAACTCTATGAGAGAGTGGGAAGTATGTCCACTTGCCGGGCCGAGAAGTTACTAGGCTTGCCGCTTACCCATAATTCACGGCATGTGGCTAGTACTTTCAAATGCTTAACCACCGCTACCATACACTGCGGCCTTAGTAAAATTCATCTACACAGACGGATTACAATGAAGAGGTTGACCAAATCCGTCCATGGTCCTTATAGTGATTGCATAAAGTAAACAATCAACTCCTATAAATCTCGCGAGAGACAGGAAATCCCTCGACTTTTACCGGTCCTATTAGCATAGCATCTAGTCGAACTCTTTTTCTAGTGTTCAAACAATAGGTACCTAAGATTATGCATCTAGGTTTTCAATCAACTCCAATAACTTAAATGCACAAGTAAATAGTAAAGATAGTTGCATAAAATAATGGGATTATGCACCGGGGCTTGCCTTTTGTGACATCTATAAAGTCAGTAGATTTTATCCTTCCGAATTGAGTTCGGGTCTTCAGTTAATTCAATAATGTTGGCTTGAGCTTCAGAGAAATCCCCGTCTGGTTCCTGGATGAATCCGTGTGTTCTGTTGACTAATGATAGTATTTCTATATGCAATGCAGTAGTTTAAATTAGTGAAGTGCTTGAGTATAGCTTTCCTTCACTAAAAGTTGGTTTTCAAGAGAACTTAAGTCAAGAAAACAACCATTTCACTTTCTACTTACTGGGCAGTCATTTATGGAGTAAAAGCAAACATAACAAATCCCACAAAACAACATGGTTGCATTCACATAGAAACTAGGTTGGGGTTATAATTATCTAAGTCATGGTTTAAAAGTAATTAACAACCCTAAACTAGGAACAAGCCTTTCAAAACAAACATGGATCAAGCATTAAATATCAACTATTTAGAAACTCATGATAAAAACTAATATTGGTTCAAAATTTGTACAGTGCTACTCATAACATGAACAACACATGGTTCCAAAATCACTAACAACACATTATTGGAGCATGGGATATAAATAAAACATGCATTTCTTAGTATTTTTAATAAAACACATGAAATAACAAGCGAAAGTCAAGTATTAAGGTCAACATTTTTGCATTACTACTAGAATCATA
Source organism: Panicum virgatum (assembly GCF_016808335.1). Classification (NCBI taxonomy): domain Eukaryota; kingdom Viridiplantae; phylum Streptophyta; class Magnoliopsida; order Poales; family Poaceae; genus Panicum; species Panicum virgatum. Next base: position 14,124,968 of record NC_053153.1, on the reverse strand, counting down.
TGCACTTGCTACCATAAAAATTTCAAAGCAATGCATGGCTCCAAACATTAGTTAATTAAAAAAATAAGAACAACTAGTTTTAAAATACTATTAAACATAAATCTATTTTTGCAGCAAAACGTTTTAACTAAAACATGCCATATTATGATTCCAAAATATAGATATTTTAATAAGTATTCCAAAAAGTATTTATTTTCTATTTTAGGATTTTTCTACAAATTATTATGAATTTTCTAAGTTCACTTCAAAAAGGGTAACAACAAAACTAAAAAAATTACACTTAGGTTCCTAGCTTTGTAGAAAAGGCTCAGAAAGAAATATGGTTTCACAAATAGGCCCTTGGCCGGTTTGGGGAAACAGAGGAATGGTGGCCGGCTGTTTTCCCGGCGAGGAGGCTCGCCGGCGGTCGGGGTAGGTTGGGGAAAAGAGGGAGGGGGCTCGTGCGCACCTGTGGGTGGTCTAGGAAGGAGCAGAGGTGGTCGGAGAAGGCCTATCCGCGGTGAGGGGCGGCCGGTGGCGGCTCTGTGTTGACTGGAGGCGGTGCTCCGATGAGATGGCTTGCCGGCGACGAGGGCCGAGGGGTCAGGGAGGACCAGGAGGATGGGGCGAACTTGTTGGTAGGGTCAAAAAGGAGGATTGTAGGACGAAGGTGCTTGCCGGCGTAGAACAGGGAGTAGTGGTGGGGAAAGCTCGTCGGCGGGAGCGATTCCGGGAGGGAGGTGGCCGGCGGCGAGAGAGGAATGGTCAGGGAGATCCAAAAGCTCGAGGTGAACCTCTGGGTGCCCGGGATTGAGGTTGGGATAGGCTATAGCTACGGCTCGGCGTGCTCTGGCGGTCGGCGGCTGACTGAGCCGCGGTGGCGGCGCTCCAGCAAGGTAAGGAGGGGGAAGGCCAGGCTGGGAAGTTGCGCTGGTGCAAGGCATGGCTGGCAAAGGGGTCAGGGTGGCTGGGAAAGGACCGACGACGGCAGTCCACTGGTGACAGGGTCACCAGAGTTGGGGATGAAGGGAAGGACGGCGGAGGTGTGCCGGAATTGGAGGTGGTCGGGGCTATTTATAGCCCGAAGAGAAGGGGATGAGCATGGGAGGGGATTCCTGGAGAGGATAGGCGCGTTAAAGGACCAAATCCGGCGGCGACAAGGGGAAGAACCACAGCAGGCCGGCGAGGTGTCGCGAGGGGGCGGCGTGGCGCACATGCGGGAGGCCAGCAGAGGGAAAAAGAGGCGCGGTAGGGGGTGCTGACGACGCGTAGGGCGGCGCGGGACAGTTGGGAGGCGAGGAACAACGGCAGCGACCAAACGGCTGTGAGAACCAGTGGCGATGGCGGCGCCCCTGTTTTCAGCTGAGGGAGGAAGAAGAAGGGGATTCCAGGGGTGGTTTTGTAATTACCAAAATGTTAAGGGGGCTTTCTGTAAACTAAAATTTCCCGTTGATCTAGGGCTCAAATGAAAAAGTGCCCAACATGAAAATTGTTCAGTTTTCAAGACCTACAACTTTCATGTTGTCCAAATTTTTACTAGACCAAAGGATTTGAAATTATTTTGAAATCCGTCAAATCTTTTATTTGCAAATTAACCTAACTTAAATTTTAAAATCACAAGGGTAGCCCTAAGTTTAAAAACATCTTTTTATGAGGGTAAAATAAATGAAAAACAAAATTTGTATTTTATCCCCTCATAAATTTTGAAATTGTTTTCCTTTTACAAATCTATTTGAAATTTTGTGTTTTTCAAAATTATTTAGTAAAAAGGACTTTGCGCTTTTCCAAAATTACAAAAAAAATACCCTTGCTAGGATAAACATGATTTAAATTTTTAAACAAACTCAAAAACTATATTTTTAACAGGATGATTTTAGCCCTTAAAACCTGGGTTGTCACAGGTAGCAACACTAGTACTAGAGCTTTTCAGCTGTACACTTATCCATCCATCCATCCACCTTTCCACATGGAGTATCCTCCTAGTTATCCGGCAGTTCCATACCGCAAGTATATGGAACCGCCTCCATCCTGCCATCCCATCCTGTCTGATGGCTACGAGATCTGTCCCAGTCTCGTAGCCATGGTTCGTGCATCACCCTTCTCTGGTAGAAGAGATGAATGCCCCTACACTCATTTGCAAGAATTCGAGGAGAATTGCTCTCTCCTTATCATACCCGGGATGAACCAGAACACCCTGCGGTGGAAGCTATTTTCGTTCTCTCTGACGGAAAGGGTGAAAACCTGGGACTACAGTGAGAGTTGGAGGGGATTGGATTCAGCTAAAGGATGAGTTCTGTCTGTTCTTTTTCCCTGTTCCTAAGGTGATTCCGCATCGCATCCAGCTGCTCACTTTTGAGCAAGGCGACAATGAATCACTTGGGCAGTGTGGGCGCGATTCACGCATCTCGCGACCTCAGGTCCCCCTCACAAGATTGCTGAGGAGATGTTGATGCAACTATTCATCTACGGCCTCAACCTGGAAAGCGAGCATTTCTTGAACCTCGCTTCCGAGGGATCAGTCTTGTATAAGACAGCGACTGAAGTTAGGACCATCCTAGAGAAGGTCCTTAACTCTACTACTTACATCAATGTCTTTGACGATCCTCCCGAGCCAGAAATTCCGCCTATTGAAAGACAACCACTCCACATCCTTTCCGTTGTTTCCTCTCCACCTCCACCACACATAGAGGAAGTTACTGAACCACCCAAGTCCTCAGATCATGAGCCACTCCTTAAAGAATTGCCTATGTTCATACCTGACCTCTTCTCAGAGGAGGAGTACATCGAACTCGGTCATGTTTCAAACATGCCGAAGGAACATAAGTGCATTTGCTCACGATCGGAGGCGTTCATTCCTGAAGCCACCTCGCAGATTGAGAGTCTTTCTGCGTTTATGAGCCAGGAATGGACAGAGGAAGCGGACTCCTGCGATAGTATCATTGTTGATGCTCACTAACTTCCATTTCCAGGCGTCAACTTGATCAGAAAATCATGAGAGTTTGTATTTCTTACACGCACTTATATTAAATAAAGTCCCTAAACCACACTTGACCTTCTAGAATATGCAAGTTGTGTTTTTGAGCTAATATGCAGGTTGCAAGCACACTTTGGCCCAGCAGAAAAACACAGAAAATGTCAGAGTACCGATTCAGGCTCAAATGGACCAAGTGTAGCCCAAGAACCGAACCAAGACCACTCAAGACAAGCTCTACCTCGGTGTTCAGACTAGGCCAGGCCCAGACAAGCTCAACCCCCAGTAGTTGGGGGCGGTTGGCGCCACTGGCAGGCCGGGCGACCCCTTGGTTGGCCGACCGGCCTGTGGGCCCCACCGCCTTAAACTTGCTACATGGCAGCATGGCACTGGTCCCCTAAGTCGGTTTGCGGAGGAGTAGCAGCAGAAACCCCATGGCTCCCTCCTATAAATACAAGGGGGGGGGTAGAGAATGAGAACACACACACACACATCACACTTCACTCACCTCTCTTGCATTCCTTGCATAGTCTTTAGGCTTAGTGGAGTTTAGGAGAAGTTTAGGAGTCATCGAGTCGCCGGAGTTGCTCGAGAGTCTGGTATGGGTTTATCTCTAGCTCTCTCTTGTAATATTCGGTCGTTTGTAATAGAATTAGACTATGGTTACCGATATCTGCTTGAAGTATATTCTGAGTTATTAAGTATATGCTTATTGTCATGATTGCATTATTATTCAATGCTTGCATTGCATAATTGCCCTGTGCTAGAGATAGTTAGTCTTTTGTTCTTAGAACTCTATCAACTGCTCTAGTATTCGTATGATTGTTCTAGTGTGATGTCTGTCCATCCGGAGGGTGGGGGCTCCGCGCGGGACACTAGAGTATCCCTTACTAGTGTAGACATGGTGCCTAGATTAGCTAAGAGTTGCTGGATGTCAACTATACCCACGGTTTGTAGAGGTAGCCGGCAGGTGTTGACAGCCCTGTCAGAGCCTTTAGTAATCCTCCACGTTCGGTATGGGGGTATCAGGTACATAAAGTCGCCGGGGTGTACGGGCTCCTCCCGTCACTTGGATAGCGATCTCCCTGTTGTGTAGTTTAATCTTTGACAAGCTAACTAATGAGAAAGTGTAGATATAGCTAGCCTAACATAGCTGACTCGAGCTCTGACTTTTACCTTGCTCCCGGCCTAAAGCATTCTTTATTCTTTTATCCAAGAGAGTAGTCGTGTGTGTGTGTCACACTACCTCCTACCATATTGTTATCTTACCCCTGTTTATGCATGAGAATATCCAATCTAGATAGCGCTCACCAACTAATCTATACACTCTCTCACTCATCGCCTTCTCTGCGGAAATATAAATGACACCCCGGTATACTCTCAGGTAAAATGCTACAGCGGTATTCCGTGCAGTTGCGGATTTATTCATGGTTCATGAAATACTGACACCCCAAACTTGGCGTCTGTGGGCGTCATCGCCAGGTGACGTTGGTAGGTGCCAACAAGCATTTTTGGCGCCGTTGCCGGTGAAGGCACAGAGTAGAATATATAGACAAAGTTGTGAACAAAATCGAGATTGGTATTCGCATGCTAAATAGGCTAACTTGGCTTTGTTTTCTTATCTTTGTTGATATGAAAACAGGATAGTGTATGACCGGTTTTGACTTGCCGCAAAACTTTCATTCCGATCCAGAGTCACTTTTAAGGAGGACACGAGCTCATCTCGTATCACCTCGGAGATCACACCCGGCAGTTGATCCAGTCATCGCATCGTCGTCAGCTCCCAGAGCTATGGCCCAGAAGACACTCCGTGATTACTCTGCTCCGTCTGCTAGCCAGGTTCCAACCGGACCTGAGGTTAACACCGGAGGAGAAAATTTTGAGATCAAGACGGGTCTCATTACGATGGTGCAGGCTAGCCCATTCTGTGGCAAGGCCAATGAGGATGCCAGCGCTCATCTCCAGCAGTTCCTGGAGCTCTGCAGCACTTTTGTTATCAAGGGTGTATCACAAGATGCAATCCGGCTCTGTCTATTTCTGTTTTCCCTCTTGGGGAGAGCGAAGCAGTGGTTTTATGCTAACAAGGCTGCTGTGGATACTTGGGACAAATGTGCCAAGGCGTTCCCCTCGAAGTTCTTCCCGACAGGAAAAACTAATGCTCTTCGTGGTCGGATTTCGAATTTCCAGCAGGCATCAAATGAGTCAATTCCGGAAGCTTGGAAGAGGCTTCAGGAGTACATTCGGGCGTGTCCGCACCATGGAATAGATAATTGGCTCATTCTACAGAACTTTTACAACGGGTTGACACAGTCATCCCGTGATCATGTGGATGCCGCTGCGGGTGGAGCTTTCTTCTCGCTGACCACTGAAAGAGCTGTATCAATGATCGAGAAGATGGTTTCCAACCAAGGTTGGAGCGATGATCGCCCCCAACTGCGCCAGCGAGGTATGCACTCCATCAAGGAGGCTGACATGCTCGCTATGAAGATTGATCTCCTCCTCAAGAAATTTGAGGATTATTCCCAAGATAAGGCCCAGATGCAAACACTTCAAGCCTTGGAAGCTCGCATGACGTGTGAGGTCTGTGGGAATGTTGGATATTCAGGCGAAAATTGCCCAGAAACCCAAGAAGAAGCTTTATTTCTCAATGGCAGCAATGGGTTTCATCCACAAGGAGGTCATGGGTGGAATCAAACATGCCCATATTATCAATGAGGTAATGGGAATTCGAATTGTTTCGGTCCTAACCAGCCTACCTTGAGAGATCTTGTCTACGACCAAGCGAAGATCAATGAGTCCATTCAGAAGAAGTTGGCCGCTATGGACAAATCTATGGAGACTATCCACGCCAAGATGGACGGATTCTCCACAACTATGAAGAACCAGCTGAGTTTCAACAAGGCGCTAGAAACTCAATTGGCTCAGTTAGCTGCTACTACACCTGCTGCTAAATTAGGGAAGATCCCGGGGCAACCCGAGTCTACTCTAGAAAGTGTGAATGTCATCAATGCTATGTGGAAAGAGCCCCATAGCAGGACACCCCTCAGCTATGCGGAGAAGCTCACACACCCAATAAGAGGTGCGTGGGGTGAGTTAGCAACCACAATAAGAGAAGATCCCGGAACTCCAGTGATCAGCTGCTCAATCTTTGATTACGAATTTGATCACGCCCTTTGTGACCTTGGAGCTAGTGTCAATATCATGCCCAAGGTAACTTTTGAGAAGTTAGGCTATCCATCAGTTTCCCCTACCATTATGTGTGTTCAGCTGGCGGACTCCACGATAAGATATCCAAAAGGAGTTGACGAAAGGTTAATGGTAAAAGTCAAGAATACCTACATATTGGTGGATTTCGTAGTCCTTGGTATGGAAGAAGATCTTGGAATCCCGCTCATACTTGGGCGACCATTCCTCAAGGATACAAATGCCAGAATTGATGTGGGGAGAGGAAGAATCAGCCTCCGTATCATGGGAAAGGCTATGAAATTTAAGTTCCAAAATAAGAGAGAGGTATTTCTGATTCATGAGGATAGTGAGAAACAAGGGCTATGGGCAGAGCCCGGTTGGGATGATCAAGACTATCACCCCTCTTCCAAGCCAGCTTGGGAAGATTGGGAAATTCATACTCCCCCAACCGAGCCAGTGGAAGATGATCAGAAGACCCCTGATATCATCACCAATACAGTATGGGAAGATTTGAAGATCATCTATCCAGCATCCGAGGATCCTGTTCCTGCGCCGCCTATGCCACCAAAGAAGACCAAGAAGGTGTGGCGCAAGAAGAACAAAACGTCATCGACTGCTACTACTTCTCCAGGTACGGGACAAAACGACATCAACCTAATCAGGTATGGAGAAAGGTCTTGCTTTTCGACCCTAACCAAGAGCTAGCTTGGGGGAGGTTCCTTGCCTTAAGTCAATTGTATCCCATTTATTTGCTTTCAATAAAATTAGATAAAAACTTCTAAAAACAAAATAAAAATTTACTGCTTTATTTCCCTTTTCCATGATGCGCGGTAAGAATGTTTTAACTCCCGTTGATAAGTTGAAATGATGAGTTTTGCTTTGCTCTATCATGTCTGTTGTGCCTAGTTTGAAAATAAGAGTTCTCTTAAGTTTATATTCTTTGGTTATACAAATACCTTGCCAATAAACCTGAAAGTTCCGTGGGTTGCATATGCTTGATCCAAGTCTAAGTTGTTGTGAGTTTAGATATGGTAAATAAGGTTATGCAAACTTGTTCTAGTAATGCTTGAAATCTGGAGTTGTTTTCAAAAATAAAATTAAAAAGGCAAGTTCCCCAGCGATATGCAATGTCCTACCAGAGCCATATGACATACTCCATGAAAAACCCTTATACATATGATGCTTGATGTTCTGTTGAGTTTTGTCAAATTGGGTGACCCTAGTGAGATACTCTTCATGCTTTCTCGATCATAAGCACGTACATGTCCCATCCATTTGCTATATTCCTACAATGGAAATTAGTACTACCATCCATTCCACATTAATAAATGCTCCATGTCTCGGAGATTTCTCTCGTAGAACATCCCTGAAATAAAATAAAGTTAGATCATGGCTTTCCCAAAAAGAAAAGATGGCATGCTAAAGAAGAATGACCAAAAAAAGAGAAAAGAGAGAGAAAAAGGGGTAACCATGTCTCAAAAAAAGAGACAGGGATGATTCGAGAGAGAAAAGCCATTACCTCAAGGAGTAAGCCATATTCATCCATCCATCCATCCATCCATCCACTCATACACTTGCACCTTTTGATCGAGATTGCATGACTTGTTTCTCCATGGATCCTCTCTTTGACTTTACAATAAATAGAATACAAGTGTGCCCTGTTCTTATCCTATCTTGAGCTCCACAAAGGCTTGTAGTAGTAGGGAAGATCAAAGGCAAACACTGCCCTGGTAAGGAAATACAAGATGAGTGCCTCGAGAGAGTTATCCTGGGAGCTTTTCCATGTTTTCAAAAAATCTTTCAAAAACCCGTCTCCAGATGGATTGCGGATCTATGAACAAGTAAGTATTATTTTATGCACCGTTCTAACTCTTAACAGCCCAAGACAAGGAGACAGCTGAAAAGCCCCATGAGGGAGTAAGGTAATTGAGCAAAGGTATGCTAACCAACTTATTTGAGCTTAAAGATGAATCTCTTTGCTTCAGACTATGACATGACAGGTAAGGTACGAGTCAAAGTGATTTTCTGATCAACAACCTGATTTGTCCTGCTTTGCTCGGGACGAGCAAAGGACAGCTTGGGGGATCTTGTTGACGCTCACTAACGACCATTTCCAGGTGTTAACTTGATCAGAAAATCATGAGAGTTTGCATTTCTTACACGCACTTATATTCAATAAAGTCCCTAAACCACACTTTACCTTCTAGAATATGCAAGTTGTGTTTTTGAGCTAATATGCAGGTTGCAAGCACACTTTGGCCCAGCAGAAAAACACAAAAAATATCAGAGTACCGATTCAGGCTCAAATGAACCAAGTGTAGCCCAAGAACCGAAGCAAGACCACTCAAGACAAGCTCTACCTCGGTGTTCAGACCAGGCCAGGCCCAGACAAGCCCAACCCCCAGCAGTTGGGGGCGGTTGGTGCCACTGGCAGGCCGGCCGACCCCTTGGTCAGCCGACCGGCCCGTGGCCCCCACCGCCTTAAACTTGCTACGTGGCAGCATGGCACTGGTCCCCTAAGTCGGTTTGCGGAGGAGTAGCTGCAGAAACCCCGTGGCTCCCTCCTATAAATACAAGGGGGGGGTAGAGAATGAGAACACACACACACATCACACTTCACTCACCTCTCTTGCATTCCTTATATAGTCTTTAGGCTTAGTGGAGTTTAGGAGAAGTCTAGGAGTCATCGAGTCACCAGAGTTACTCGCGAGTCTGGTATGGGTTTATCTCTAGCTCTCTCTTGTAATATTCGGTCGTTTGTAATAGAATTAGACTATGGTTACCGATATTTGCTTGAAGTATATTCTGAGTTATTAAGTGTATGCTTCTTATCATGGTTGCATTATTATTCAATGCTTGCATTGCATAATTTCCCTGTGCTGGAGATAGTTAGTTTTTTGTTCTTAGAACTCTATCAACTGCTCTAGTATTCGTATGATTGCTCTAGTGTGATGTCTGTCCATCCGGAGGGTGGGGGCACCGCGCGGGACACTAGAGTATCCCTTACTAGTGTAGACATGGTGTCTAGATTAGCTAAGAGTTGCTAGATGTCAACTATACCCACGGTTTGTAGAGGTAGCCGGCAGGTGGTGACAGCCTTGTCCGAGCCTTTTAGTAATCCTCCACGTTCGGTATGGGGGGTAGGAGGCACATAAAGTCGCCGGGGTGTACGGGCTCCTCCCGTCACTTCGATAGCGATCTCCCTGTTGTGTAGTTTAATCTTTGACGAGCTAACTAATGAGAAAGTGTAGATATAGCTAGCCTAGCACAGCTGAATCGAGCTCTGACTTTTACCTTGCTCTCGGCCTAAAGTATTCTTTATTCTTTTATCCAAGAGAGTAGTCGTGTGTGTGTGTCACACTACCTCCTACCATGTTGTTATCTTACCCCTGTTCATGCATGAGAATATACAATCTAGATAGAGCTCACCAACAAATCTATATACTCTCTCACTCATCGCCTTCACTGCGGAAATATAAATAACACCCCGGTATACTCCCGCGTAAAATGCTACAGCGGTATTCCATGCGCTTGCGGATTTATTCGTGGTTCATGAAATACTGCCACCCCAAACTTGGCGTCTGCGGGCGTCATCGCCAGGTGACGTTGGTAGGCGCCAACAATCATCCAGATCTACCGTAATCCCAGACTTCTCTTCTGCACCATTGGGGACGCCTGCTGGCCATAAGAGGCCTTTTATGACCCAAGGGTCGGGGTGAACGTAATGTCCAAAGCTCTGGCATACCACATCTTGCCCGAGCAGCCCTTGACCCTGTCTCGTAAACACCTGAAATGGATCGGCGGCCAGATCATGGAGAGTCGAGGTATTCTCTGAGTTGTTCCATTTATGATGGAAACCAACAAGGTCTACCTAGACTTCCACATCTTCAATATCCCTGAAGGTGTAGAGTTCCTCTTAGTCGGAAGGCCAATAGAGCCTCTCATCAACCCCAATAGAGACCGAGCCACACTCGAGGTTAAGGTTGGCAGAGATATCATCCCGGTCAGCTTAGTGCGATCCTGCAACACCATTGCGGAAGCTAGACCGGAGCAAGACCCACTTGAAGAGGCTGTGTGCACCATCTAGGGAGGGCAAACTCAACCCTCCCTCGATGATGATGCCACTCATTTCTCCTAGGAGCTGGAACTGGACGGCCAGAAGTAAGCTGGATGGAGAGGTGCCACCACCCTCTCCCAGAGCTGAAGCTGCTACCTCCTGGATTCAAGTACGCCTGTCTTCACAACAATAGAGCCATGCCAGTCATCATCAGCAACAAGCTGACAGAGAGTGAGACTCAGCGGCTCGTTGCAGTTCTGGAGAAGTACCGATCCGTCATCGGGTACTCTCTGCAGGACTTGAAGGGGATTAGCCCCAATCTGCGCACCCATCGCATCCCCATGGAACTGGACCATAAGCCATCGAGAGAGCACCAGCGGCGGCTTAATGATGCGATGAGGGAGGTAGTCAAGAAGGAGGTTCTGAAGCTACTGCACGCAGGTATCATATACCCCATGCAAGATTGTGAATGGGTCAGCCCAGTTCAAGTAGTCCCAAAGAAGGGAGGCATGACGGTGGTCCAGAACGAGAGAAATGAGCTCATACCTCAGAGGACCGTTACTGGTTGGCGAATGTGCATCGACTACCAGATGCTTAACAAAGCTACCCGGAAAGATCACATCCCACTGCCTTTCATTGATGAAATGCTTGAACGGTTGGCCAAGCATTTCTATTTCTATTACCTCGATGGCTATTCTGGTTATCATCAGATCCCTATCCATCCTGATGACCAGAATAAGACTACCTTCACCTGCCTGTACGGCACGTTCGCCTACCGGCGAATGTCCTTTGGTCTCCGCAACGCACCCGCTTTCTTTCAGCGGTGTATGATGGCGATTTTCTCTGACTTGATCGAGAACATCATGGAAGTTTTCATGGATGATTTCTCGGTCTATGGAAAGGGTTTTGACGAATGCTTTGAGAATTTGGATAAAGTTCTCAAGAGATGTCAAGACAAGCACTTGGTCCTTAATTGGGAAAAGTGCCATTTCATGGTTAGAGAGGGGATTGTCCTCGGACATAGAGTGTCCGAAAGAGGGATAGAAGTGGATCGGGCAAAGATAGAGGTGATCAAGCAATTGCCACCCCCGACGAATGTCAAAGGGGTGAGAAGTTTTCTGGGCCACGCTGGCTTTTATCGGAGATTCATCATGGATTTCTCCCGTATAGCCCGACCCTTGACAAATCTCCTTGCCAAGGATGCCCCTTTCAACTTCGATGACGATTGTCTCCTAGCCTTCTACACCCTCAAGAAGGCAGTTGTTACCGCACCCATCATACAACCCCTCCCCCCCGATTGGAGCCTTCCTTTCGAGATCATGTGCGATGCTAGTGACTATGCCGTCGGAGCAGTGCTCGGTCAGTGCAAGGATAAGCAACACTACGCTATATCTTATGCCAGTAAGACACTGGCCAGACCCCAGCTTAACTATGCCACAATGGAGAAGGAACTGTTGGCCGTGGTCTTCGCCATGGACAAGTTCAGGTCCTACTTGGTTGGTGCTAAAGTGATAGTGTATACGGATCACGCTGCACTTAAGTACCTACTCACCAAGAAAGGCGCTATGCCACGACTCATCCGTTGGATTCTGCTCCTTCAAGAGTTCGATCTTGAAATAAGAGACAAGAAAGGAGCAGATAATTGTGTGGCTAATCATATCTCCCGGATGCAAATCCAAGGATCGGATCTTCCGATCAACGATTATCTGAGAGATGATACTCTCCTGAAGGTCACTGCATCCAGTCCATGGTATGCTAACCTAGTGAACTTCATGGTGACTGGATACATACCTCCAAAAGAAGACAAGAAGAGGCTGATTCACCTTAGCAGATTCCACCTTTGGGACGACCCCTATCTATTTAAGGTCTGTGCCGATGGTCTACTTCGTCGCTGTGTCTCGCTTTGTGAGACCCAGAGGATTCTTGAGCGTTGTCACTCCTCGCCTTATGGAGGACACTACGGAGCATTCCGTACCCATGCAAAAGTTTGGCAGAGTGGTTTCTTCTGGCCAAACATGTATGGAGACGCCAAAGAATTCGTCCAGCGTTGCCCAAGATGTCAGAAGCACGGGAATATCAATTCCCGAGATGCTATTCCCTTGAAGAGTAACCTTCAAGTGGAAATTTTCGACGTATGGGGAGTAGACTTCAAGGGTCCCTTCCCTATGTCAGAGCAGTGCGAGTACATCTTGGTGGCTATGGACTATGTGTTCAAATGGGTAGAAGCACTTCCTTGTGTTGCGGCCGACTCAAGGAGCTCCAAAAGAATATTCCAGGAAACAATATTCCCGCGTTCTAGAGTTCCACGAGTCGTGATTAGTGATGGAGGCTCACACTTCATCGATAAAACCTTCAAGAAGTGCCTCAGCGAACTTGGAGTAGACCACCGGATTGCTACTCCATACCATCCCCAAACGTGTGGTCAGGCAGAAACGTCTAACAAGCAAATAAAAAATATTCTGCAAAAGACCGTAAATGCCATGGGGAAGGGATGGAAGAGCAAATTACCCGAGGCACTATGGGCATATCGGACAGCTTCTAAGACCCCGATAGGGATGACTCCATACCAACTGGTTTACGGCAAGACCTGCCATCTTCCAGTTGAGCTAGAATTCAAGTCCCATTGGGCAATCAAGAGGTGGAATATGGACCTCCAATCAGCTGGAATTAAGTGACAGATTCAATTAGCTGTATTGGACGAGTGGAGGGAAAAAGTGTATCATAGCTCCAAGTTATACAAGGAGCGTACGAAACGTTGGCACGATAAGCGAATCAAGATCAAGCAATTCAAGGCGGGGGATAAAATACTCCTCTTTAACTCCCGCATTCGATTGTTTGGTCATGGTAAGCTTAGAAGTAAGTGGGAAGGCCCTTACTTAGTGCTTGACGCCGCCGATCACGGCGCGGTGACCCTCCAAGATGATGACGGGAACACTTTCAAGGTTAACGGCCAAAGACTAAAAATGTTCCTAGAACAAGAAATGTCGGAACTCGAGGAAGTAGACGTCTTCGAGCTTTCTGAGATATGACAAATCTCGTCTATGGTCCTTGCCAGACCCGAAACTGGCTTTATCATAGGTTAGAACCCTTCTCTGTTCTATTCTTTTCTTCCCTTTCTACCCCTGAGAAAACAACCTCAAGAATTGAGTCCTACACTTGACGACAGAACCTCTGCCAGAAGAACGGGGCCCACACTTCAAAGTGTTGGGCCGGCCCTATGCAGGCCGCCCGGCCTCCCCCGGACGTGTTCCAGAGAGCCGTTGCACGGCAATGCTCCTCATCGAGTGAATGTTCCACTTCTGGAGGAGCTGCACCAATAAGAGTCGATTTAAGTCGGGAGGCTTCTTCCTCCTTGCCATTCCACTCTCTTCCTGCGAGCCCAGACTTTGGTCACCAAATCTTGAGCCTAGATTATGTCCATGGCACCACAATCCTCGCCCAGAACTCCACAATCCGTAGCCACGAATAGCTCCACCCCTTTCGCTCCATCCAAGTCGATCGCCACCGAGGGCGGCTTTGACATTGTCGCCGCCAGTACTGGTGCCTCGTCATCTTTGTCGTTGTAGAACGACGCATTGATGGCGGTGGTTGTTGCAGTGAAGAAACCAGAGGCCGGCGATGTAGTTGGAAGACCAGAGGCCGGCGATGGGAATCCTCGTGTGGTGTCGACATCGGAAGGCGCCGCTGTCCGGGAAGAACGAGGCCGTTGGCGTCCTGGTGTGCGCTCGTTGGAGTTGCTGGTGGTGCGCGAGGGCCACTTCGGCCATGGCATCCTACAGGATGATGACCATGGCGTCTGTAAAAGCAGCCGCTCAGGCGTGGTGTCTAGTGCCGACGGCCTCCAAGCGGAACAACAAGGAAGCCAGTCTATAGAGAAAAAAAGTAAGTCTGTACTCATATGCTTACTCGGAGTAGCGAGGCCATTGTCGAGTTCTCTTGGGGTGGAACTTGGAGTGTTCTCTTTCCGGCGAGATGCCGAAGGGCCCAGTGTAGGAGTCGTCGAATTCTTTGATTCTACTCGGCGACTTCCCTCATCTTTCGCTCAGGGAGCGAGATGCCGTTCGCCCCTTCTCTTGTTGTTGCAGGAAAACTCGGCGAGTGTCTCCTTGGGGGGCGCTGGACATCGCTCGCGCGCTCGTGGCGAACAGGTACTCCTCCTTCTATTGTTCTTCTTCCTCCTCCATCATTCTTTCTTCTTTCTTCTTCCGTCTCTGTTCTTCCCGTCGCCCCCGCCGCCGACCGCCTCCTCCGGCTCTGGCGGCCTCCGCCGCCGCCATCCCTAACCGAGCACGCCACCATCGCGCCGTCTTCTCCCGCCGCCCCGGACGCCGGCCACTGGCCCACCGGCTGTTCGGTCCCGGCCCGGCCAGCGGCGCTCCCGTGCCGCCGCGCCCTCCGCCGGCCGAACAGCCGCCATCGCCGGGCCGCTGCCACCCCCGGTCCCCTCCTCTATGGCCGGCGGCCATGGAGCCGCCCCCAACCCCGGCAACCCAAAAACCTAAAGGCCGCCGCCTCCCGCCACCACCCCGGCCGCCGGCGGCCGCTCCGCCCACCTCCCACCCTCCCTGGCCGCCCCCTCCCCCAAACCCTAGGTCGCTAGTGGCGGCGGTGGCAGCGGCGGGCCGTGCGCCGCTACGGGTAGCGGCGCACGCGCGCCGTATAAGAAAATCGGACTCCTTGCCTTGCGCTCAGTAGAGTAGAACAAAGCATGCGTGATAACATGTTGAAAGTAGGAATGAAAGAGAGATTGAATTGAGTGGAAACGAATGATTCTATTGATGTGAATGGGTTACATTTATAGTTTTATACCACTGAACATGCAAAGGGTGTCCTTTGGAGACACCCCTTCTGGATTTCCCCTTTGCTAATTATCCACTAATTGCAGATTACATATATTAATTCTAATTGATCACTAACAAATTGTCTTGTAACAATCATGATATTATGATAGGCTTTTGTCTTTTCCTTTGGGCATGACTGGCTTTAATTACTCAACCGGACGAAAAGAAAAAGAAGAATTGTCCAGATTCCGTCGAGCTCTGCAGTGCGAGGATTAATTATTCACGCCTGCAAATTAGAGAAAAGTAGAAAAGCAAGGAAGCGTCAGATCCATGAGCTATATAGAACCATGCACATTTTAAATGTTATTATAAAATTAAACGGTGCAAGGTGCACTCATCGTCACTACTTTATATATAGCCTCTGAAAATTCACCTAAGTAAATATTGGTCTCTCTTTCTATCATTATTATTTCTGTGTGTAATCTATCATCAAATAATGTAATGTGAGCCCACGGAGCAACTTGGAGACAGTCGATGTACAACGACATTGCCAAATGCCCAGATATTCTTGCTTGCAGCTTTTCATTGCTTGAACAAGATCTAGAGTTGTTAGATTCCAGAGGGCTTCTCTAAGAAAAAAAAAGTTTGTTTCCGACGTAGCTTCTATTCTAGAAACAAAAGCACCATATGCATGCATGACCTTTAGCAATTAATATGGCTATAGCAGCTTTGATTCCATTTTGTATTAAGAGAAGTGAGGAGAAAAACGAGAAAGCTCAAACTAAAACAAGTTGCACTGCAAATATTGGCGAAATTCAATTTCAGTTTTCAACTAAGAATAAAAGAACATATATAAGTCCGTACAAAAAAGCATGTATTAGCATTATTGTACTAGTATAACCAGTGTATATATAGGCCGGAGACTAACCCCTTGACGGAGCTTCCCTTTCACCGGCCACCGAAGCCATCCGCCACGGCCGCCGTATTTCCTCCAATGAAGCAGCAGTCCTTTATTCCTGAATTTAGCATAGGTGAATCAGCTAATAATTAAATCAATAGCATAGAAATAAAATCACAATACCCCCAAAAAAATGCAGGACAAACAAAGTAGAGAGTAGAGAGAAGATGTGCTATACACATACCTGTGCCTCCAACTGCAACAGGTAAAGATGTGCTGGATGAGGCTGCATGGACCTGGTTCCGTGCCACGTAAGCTGCATTGGTCCATGGCTGGCGACCAGGAGCCGGTGCTAAGGTGATACAGCGCAAGATAATGTTCCATTGGCTGGAAGCATGTGATGGTGTCGCCTACAACGGTAGGCAATGCCTTGGCTGAGACACTAAGGGTCGTCCCTGCTTGTATGAAAATGGCCTTGTCTCCTATGCCTGTCACGGGGATATACCTTTCCATGACAATATCTGCGAGCTTGTAAACTAGCATTTTGGAAAAAAGATTACCACCATAACCAATCACCAGGACCTCTGAGTCGCACTCAACGAAGAAGATGGGTCCACGTAGTTTATCTGCGGTAGTGGCGATCATCTTGGGGGGTTGCAGCTCTTCACCCGGAAGGGGTGTGTCTATCCGGAAAATCTTTGGTGATAAAAAGTCAGTGCCAAACCTATGCACCACATATAATTTGCCCTGGTGCGGGAAGGGCCGACAACTTATTTCATAGTACCAGGTGGGCATAGTCCATTGGTGGTCCTGTGAGGTTGCGACGGCCACACGATGTAGGTCATAGAATGCAAGCAGGACGGTGACGACACCATCGGCGAAGGTAGCGGCAGTAGAGAAGGATCTGAGGTATGGAAGCTTCCGTCGCGCAGGTCGTAATCCAATGAGGTCTCGCATCTGCGGGAGGAGAGTCGAGAGTGGTGGCAGGTCGACAAGGTCGCCGGTGAACGGGTGGAGCAGGCGGATGGCGGTGTCGTGGTCCCGCTGCAGGACGAGGAGGCCTTGGTAGGAATCGAGAACGCAGTGGTCGTCGAACAACGGGATGCGGACGCATACAAAGGCTCCCGTGTCGAGGTTGACGAAGCGGACGCAGCCGTGCAGCTTCGGGTGGCCGGGGTAGAGGCCGTGGCCTTCGGGCAGCAGCGCCCAACGGCGCGGGTGGAAGCGTGGTTCCACGACCCCGCGGCCGCGCGGGGAGGCGGTGCTGGATCGCCACGGGGCGCAGACGGCGCGGAAGCGGACGTAGTCCAGCAGGTCGCCGGCCAATAAGCGCGAAGCTACCAGGCGAACCAAATCACCGGGCAGGGACGACGCCCAAGGGGACGACATGCTGTGTCTTGGTCTGATCTGCCAAGAAGAAGCCCCTTGATTTTAGTAGAGGAAAAAGATACCCGAGATGGAGATCTTCGTTAGGGCCCGGCCGGCCGGAATTCCGATCCCTAACCTTGAGACAGGGCGGCGGGCAGCAAACAATCGGTGGTGGGCGGCGGGCGAGATGGCGCAAAATTGGCTCTTGCTAGGGTAGGGGCGAGGCGAAGTAATTGCTGCCGATCGTGCTGTAAATCCAAGTCGACGGAGGGTAACGCGCGGAACATATATATATATACAGCATGTCGTCGATGGCCATTGGACTCGCTGCAAATTACTTCGGACTCGGACCTCGCAATGAGATTTCTTTTCGGTTGCCGCGCGGCCTTGGCCGTAGTCGACACGAATAGCGTGAGACGTGTTTAGTTTGCATTGTGAAACGAAAGTAAATAAGCGATCATATACACTAATACTAGTTACTCTGCTCCTCATTTGTTTATTGTTAAATTAAATAATCGACTGCGCCGAGGAACGAACACTCCTACTCATTATCCGCTTCTCATCAGGCTCCATGCTGTGCTGTCATTTTCAGTAAAATGTCAGCAGCTCCGATCCATGAGTTATCCCACTCATTCCAGTGAAAGGAAACTCGACCGGCTGTTCGACGAAGGCTTCTGAATTGGTAACTGGAATAAAAAAGAAGTTTCCCTATATATGAGATCGAGTTGTCTTATATAAAGTCGGCCGGTAGCCCACGTAGGTGAGCAGTAACAACCAACAAAACAGTAAAAGAAAAAAGACAGCAAACGCAAAGAACAGCCGGTAGAGGGGCAAAAATACATGATCTCGAGAAACCCATCCAACGTTATACGACGTACCTTATCTGCAGACGGCCGCGATGTAGGGTCCCACGGGACCTACCCCGTCGCAGACTGGGTACATCTTCAGGATCATGTCGATGTTGAGGCGCGTAGCCGGGAAGTCGGGCTCTTTGACCACGCGGCAGAGACACGGGACTGGATCGCCTCCGAGACCTACCGCGGCGACCACCATTTGGCAGCACTCCTCCGGGGGTTCCACTAGGTACCCGACGCAGGAAGCCGCCATCCTAGCTAGTAGGATGGGATCACACGGCGGCGAGTCGTCCTGCGCCGACGCCAAGACCAAGGTGGAGAGGAAGAGGGGGGTCAGGAACACGATGAGCTGCTTCCGACGATCCATTGCTGGGCCGACGACCTCTCACGATCTCAATTGTTGGTAGCTCCGGCTGAGGGCTCAGGCGAATTGTAGCCTAGCTTGCTTGGAGTGGCCAGCAGCTCGATAGCTCACTTAATATTTTGTTTGCAATGCATGCTAGCTTTCCCACCAACCTACCACCCCGAAACGCTAAAGTCATGATTGACTCCGATCCATGCATGCAGCCGATCATCGAGACTCCAGAGCCAGGCCCGCGGGATGCACCATTAGCATGGTTGGTTAGCCGGACAGGCCAGTAGGGGCCTGCATCGTCTATCGTGCGAGCCAAGCTGAAAACCAGGCCAATCACGCCAAAATATCCGTGGACTCCGATCAAAAAAAAAAATCCGTGGGTGAACGCCATGGGGCTAAGTCGGAACTCGGAAACAATTTTTTTTCTTAGAGAAGCCCTCTGAAATCAGGGGCGGAGCTACGGTGGTCCACGGACCACCATGCGCTCGGCCCATACAGATAGGAAAATTTGGATGGCAACAGCCCATGCGCCGTACTTCGGCGCTTTCGTGTTTCTACAACCCTACTTTCCTGTTCCGCAGAGGGTGCAACCCTTTGTATAGATGGCCAAATGAGTTGGGTCAAATGGGCCGCACTAGGCACGACACGAAAAAACCCTATCCTAACCCAGCCCAGCCCACGATCTATAGGGTCAGGGTCGACCCAACACGATGCATAGGGTAGTGCCTGGACCTGGACACCGACCCATAGTGCTGACCCGGACACGACACGACTAACGGGCCTAACCCGATCAGGAACGACTAATTTTGTGTCTGGAACAATTTAGCCCACTAATAGCCCATATTCCCCCCTCAACCCTAAAACACCAATCCCTATTTCTCCCTCACTTCCATCCACTCAGCCGCCACACTCAACTCTCTCGATCCCTCTCTCGTGCACACCAGGGCTTGCAAGCGGCGGCGGCCGGCGCAGGGGAGGGCCGGAGGTGGTCAACGGGCACACAGCCGCGGGCTGCGGACGGCCGGCGAGCGAAGCCCGGCATGCGCACGATGGGCTCGTGAGCGGCGGCGGCACGCGCAGGATGGGGCAGCCGGTGTTTGCAGGCTAGGGCGAGCGCAAGCTGGGACGCTCGGCGAGCGGCGGTGGCATGCGCAGGCTGCGGTCGGCGAGCGGCGGCGACGCGTGCAGGCTGCGGCTGGCGAGCCGTGGCGGAGGCGTGCTGGATGGGCCGGCGGGTTGGCGTGTCGATGGGTTAGATGGGCCGGCCCGGCATGGTCCAGCGACCTTCGGGTCGTGCCTAGGCCGCTGGCTCGGCCCATGAACCAGCATGACACGACACGTTAACTTAGCGTGCCTAAGTGGGCCGTGCCTAAAGCGGGTTAGTGTCGTGTTGGGCTGGGCCACCCATTTGGCCATCTATAACCCTTTGTACGCTGCTGCCGGCGGCACCCTTCCGATCTCTCTTTTTACTACGACACGTAACGCTAGTGACAGGCCGGTGGCGGGCGCTGGACAACGAGTCGATAAGCAGCCAAGCAGCACATGTGAGTGCTCTGCAGTACGCCTCAAAATCTTCTTTCGATTACCCTATGTGTTGAGCCATGTTTCAATTTCTTCTTTCAAATCTCTCAGTAGAGCTACTGAGCTAGAGATGCATGATGCATCACGCATCTGCTATTTGCTAAGAATAAGAAGAAGCGACATATTGTTCTTCAACCATGGGTATGTAATATTTTAATTTTACGTTAATAAAGATATACACATCTATTTCATAAACTCTCTATGCTCTTTTTTTTCTCCTAAATTGCATTTTGTAATTTACCCGACATGTTAAATTTATAGCGGTTAAAAAAAATTAGATAATGGACCACCATAGCTCAGGTGCATATATTGCTTTTGCCTCTAGTAAGTTTGTAAATCAAAATACATCTCGGGATCATTACGGTTGCTTACATGAAGGTTTCGATGGAGTTTCAAGGGACGTTGTAGGTGTCGTCATCAGCTTCAAAGGAAATGAGCTTTGGTTTATACATCCTTCGCCGCTCTTAGTCCCTATCCCACTTGGTGGTTCCTCAGATGAAGGGCGGCAATGGGTTTGGCTTAGCTATAAGGAGGGGCGGGCTCAAGATTTGTGATACGAGTACTCAAAAGTTTCAAAGGATGAAATTTTAAATAACGTAAAGTACATATTGATAGCACATAATTGAGCATTGATGATATAAAATTTCTCTTAACTTGAAATTGTCCGACATATGAATAACAAATAATGTACTAAATGATCAATAATTCAAAGTAGAACATCTAAAATAAATAGAGGATAAATCACAAAACAGAAAATAGCATTAATAAGATGATAACAAATCACATGAAAACTTTCCAATTCATCATACATAGCTTGAAAAGGCTTGATGATGTGCTCATCCTTCACTCGGAAGAAGAATTCCTTTCAATGAATATGACCAAGTAATTATTCAAACATTGCTGCCCGTTATCATGACCTACAAATTACAATCACGAGTTTCATAACTATTTTCCTCACCGTATGATTGTGAATTTGTGAGGAAATTGCATATGGATAAATTTCTCAGTCGTCACCTAGTTGGTTCAAGGAGGGCTTGGTTGCTTAATTTGCTTGATGTCTGCCTATCTTGCCCGTCGGGCTGTACGCCTGCTCAAGCTTGCTCGGCTCCTGTCCTTGTGCTTGTGCTGGCTGCAGTCGGAGATGCGTCTGTCTGCTGCCGCTGCAGAGTCCCTGCGCTTGCGCGGTGCGCCGACTGCGGGGCGACGGGGGCCAGGGCGTGCAGGCTCGGCCGGCGGCCACTTCGCCGCCACCGTCCGCCCGGAGCGCCTGCCGGAAGAGGGGGGAGGGAGCGGGACGTGCGGAGCTGCCGCTGCCAGATCGCCGCCTCGCGCCCTCGCCACCGGCCGCGGCTGAGCGGGAAGGGCGGGGCGAATCTGTGTGGGTCGGGGCAAGGGCCGAGAGCGCTCGACTCGCCCTGTGGCTGGGCCGGCTGACCGCAAATGGGCCTGTGGGCCTTCGAGGTGGGGAGAGGGAGGTGGTCGGTGGGCTACTACGTTTTTGTCTAGCCTGAGGGGAGATTTCTTTTCTATCTATTTTTATATGTTAAAGCCCCCAGGCTACGCCGCCCGCTAGGCAGGCCACGTCGGCCAAAATTATTTCGGCCGTAAGATCGCGATCCGATGACTACGGATGGAAGAAAATCTTGCTATTTCGGAGTACTAAATAAAATATATTTACAAAATTTTTTGCACCGATGGGTTATAAATAACGAGACGAATCTAACGAGCATACTTACTTCATGATTAACTCATAATTAGTGAACGGTTATTGTAGTATCACTGTTA
Organism: Panicum virgatum; assembly: GCF_016808335.1. Classification (NCBI taxonomy): domain Eukaryota; kingdom Viridiplantae; phylum Streptophyta; class Magnoliopsida; order Poales; family Poaceae; genus Panicum; species Panicum virgatum. Next base: position 14,103,153 of record NC_053153.1, on the reverse strand, counting down.
CAAATCATAGATTAAGTAGGCTCATTAGATTCGTCTCGCGATTTACAACCTATCCGTGTAAAAAGTTTTGTTAACAGATTTTATTTAGTATTCCATGCATGTGTTCAAATATTCGATGTGATATTTTTTGGGGTAAAATTTTTGAATCTAATCGCGGCCCAAGTTTCTATTTCGGAGTATTAAATAAAATATATTTACAAAACCTTTTGCACGGGTGGGTTGTAAATCACGAGACGAATCTAATGAGCAAACTTACTTCATGATTAACTTAAAAATAGTGAACGGATACTGTAGTATCACTGTTGCAAATCATGGATTAAGTAGGCTCATTAAATTCGTCTCGCGATTTACAACCTATCCGTGTAAAAAGTTTTGCAAATTGATTTTATTTAATATTCCATGCATGTGTTCAAATATTCGATGTGACGTTTTTTGGGTCAAATTTTTGAATCTAATCACGACCCAAGTTTCTATATGTGAATGCCTCGAAGGTCGGCGCAAGAGCAGACCGGCCACGCCGGTAAAAAAGATTTCCACCATTCGGTCCTAAATTGATGGTGCATGCGATTGGCCGTGCCATACCTCTGAGGTCTTGAGACACGAATGGTCCTAGCGTCAGCTCTCCATTAGGTCACTGCAAAATATCTGAATTTAGAACTCTGGACCGGTAATTTTGGTGGCCTCCGAATGGGTGTGTACTCTACTGCAACGATGGCAGTGAAGCTAGGCCGGAGAACCATGCGGCGAGTTTGGGCGGGCCGCCGGGCCCGCCCTCGACAGGTGCGGCAAGTTCATGCCGTCACCGGCGGGCGACCCGGCCTCGCTCCGATACGCCGCGGTGCCACAGGTTGGGCGTGATAGCCGCGCATTGCAGGGTGAGGAGATGCCCGAGGACCGCTGCCGACCACCTTCGACGGCGAGATTGAGACGTCGGATTTCAGCTACAATTTTTTTTGTATTTTTTGCTTTGAAAATAAATGTCCTATTTCTATCTATGTATATCCATTTGTCTATACATGTACTACAAACTTCTATATAAACTTATATTACCAAACGGAAACAACAAAATAAATTACGCGTGGCAAGGCGCGCGCAAGGCACTCGTTGGAAGTTTGGAAGCCCGTTAGGCTGTTCAATTTCCGATTTTTTGTTCATATATATATATATATGGAGGAGTATACGTATAATTTTTTTGCTAAAAATAATAGGTATTCAACTGCATACTTTTGAGTTTTTTTTGCGGGTGCATAATTTTAAGTTGAATTCGGCCTGCCCAATTGTTCACGAGCTGTGCTTTCGTATCTGGTTGTATTCATGGCTAGAGTCGTAACAACCTCAACAATACTGTATGGTGCCTAGCACCAAAACCATTAGCGGCTAATTCGACATGTAGTTTAATGAAATTTAGGTGGGAACCTTTTCATCCCCCGTGACACGTCAAAAAAACAACAAGGATCAGGCATATCATGGACTCCCTCTGTTGATTCTGGAAGTCGCGAACGATATGCACTACTATATAAAATAATTTGTAGGCCAGTCCAAATGGTATTTCTAGGGGTGAATGTTAGGTCCGTTGCTGTTTTTGCAGCTAAAAATGAAGACGGGTAACCTACCGTCTCTTGAAAATCTATTTACACGGGGCGAGTGGGCAGGTGACCTACCCTGGAAATTGCTTCCCATTAAAGAATTATACCATTTTCACGCCAAATTTTTAAAATAGGGTTCTCAATTAACCCACTCAAATCCAACACTCAAATGACAATATACAATCAAATTCTATAATTACTTTTGTACATCAATACTCTAGGTCTTAAGTTCGTACGTCGATCAATACTTAAGTTCGTACAAGATGTTCAAATCCATGAGAAAAGGCTAAGATACATCCATGCATATTACAAATTTCATGCTACTCCTGGCCACTTCTGTAGATATGAAAGATAGTTAAAGTCTACAATCGTCTAGCCTAGAACTTCATCAAAATAAGCTAGAGCACGGACGAGTGCACTCTCCTCCGCTTCCCAATGGTACTCACATTCAGAACCATAAGTATCGAACAATAGAGTGTTAAGCTGATTTGCCCTGTAGGTGATTTTTGCTTGAAATTTGAAACTTCAGGTGAAGAATGACTCTCCACCATGTACGTTTGCTTTGCAAGAGCTCTCCAATATGCAATGATGGCTTCTTCGAAACAAAAGCTTCTCATCCACAGTTTGGGAAGATATTCTAGAGCTGAATGAAATATGTCCATTAGCTTACATTCTTCAGTAGTATCATCAAGAACACCATATGGCCATTTCCAAGACTTGACCCAAAATAGCCCAAAAGCTCACTGCTGCAATGGTAGTAATACCACATATGACATCATCCTGAAAAGGTGATACTAATGTTATGAAATTTGAAAGATGTAACATAATTAGATGATAACAAAGATAAAAAGAATATGTCATACTCTATTTTGTTGATTAAGCTGACAAAGCCTCTCAGCAGTCAGAATAATATTGTTTTCTCCCGCCTCGAGCTGCTTAATTCAAAAATATGAAAAGTTGGGCACAAGATATCTATGATCATAAAGCTGTTGTAGGCAGGCCTCCGCGGCTAGCCTCTCATAAGTTACCCAAATTGGTACTACACCACCCATTGCGGCAATTGAAACCATCGGGTGGCATCTCCTAGTGCCATCAAGGTGAAATCTATGTGTCAAATAGGTACTTGAAAAGAAATATATACTTTTTTGAAATCAGGTTCATGAACAACCTCGGTTTGCATCATAGGAGTAGTACCACCCAAACCTTTGACAACATCTTTGAGTTATCTAATAAGATTGATATACTGCACTGTATGTGAGTAAATTTAGAAATTATTCAAGTATTAATGTGTTAAAAATAGCTATATGGTTCGACTCTGGTCTACAAAATTCCCGCTACAATTCAACAGCTTTTTGATCTTATCTCAGGTCACTTGTGGGGAATAACGTGCGTGCGTGTGTGTGTAACCTGCATGTAGCAACTCCAGATTCAAGAACGGGATCATTACCGACGTGTAGGCCGAAGATTTCGATCGAGCTGCTTCTGGTTTCTTTGCTGCTCTAGGTGGTTTCTCTGTTAGTCAGACCAATCAGGCCAGCGATTTAATTCGGAGAACTCCAAGATGGCAGCACCGCAAACCCCGGTCGCCAGCCATGGATCAATGCAACATACGTGGCGCTGAAGCGCTCAGCGGTTTCCCGGCCCGCCCCTTAGTTTAATAATTAAAACCATAATATATATATGATTACAATTTTTCTCCCACAAGTCAACATGTATCACGCCCTTCATGTCGGCACCGAAAATAAATCTCATTTATGAGGTTCTAGTATGTGTTATATATTTTGTCCATATACCCAATCATAACTATCAAATCAGTGACGGAGGGCTGAAGGTAAACCATGTCATACCAGCTCTCAAGTGACGTGACTTGGGGTCTGTTTGGAATTAAAGTTGAGTGTTAAATTTTAGTACATATTATTACTCATGCACGTGCTAAAGTTTAAAGTTGAAAGTTTTTGTTCAAGTTTAGCTTATTCCATTAGCACTCCTGTTTCAAGGAGCTAGTGCAAAAGTTTAGCATTTTCACCCATTAGCATTTGGAGGTTATTGCGCCACCACATCGGATTGGCAACTGACGCTGGCCTATGCGAATAAAATCCACGCTCTCCAAGTCCGAGTCTGAATCGGAGTCTGAGCTAGGTTCTTTTAGGGCACGTACAGCGCGCATAGATGGTACCCGTCTGCATAGTGCCGCATCATCACATATATCCTACATGTACCTGATTTAATGATGAGAGAGCAATGCCGTCGTCTCACGAGACGACAGCACCCCCTCGTGCTCCGAGGCAAAATCGTTCGCTCCTATGGCGTTGTACGCTCTCGCTGCGGCCCGTCAACGAGCAGGTCTGATCTGTTGCGCGCGCTCAAGCGGATGGCGCAGCAAGTCTGCACGCACACCATTCTCCTCTCCTTTCCCTCCAGCAATTTGCAGCGCTTGCTATGGTAGCAGCATGAGCAGCACCAAGCGCGGCGGCACGTGACCAGCTGATGAGGCAGCTTGGCACCAGGCTTCTTCCTCGGGCCGTTGCTCTGCGTATACGCTATTGTCAGAGTGTCAGGCAAAACGCAATGGCTGAAGTGGTTCAGTTTATTGAAGTAGTAATTGTTGGCCTGTTCATACTCTAGTAATTGTTGTGGCATGATTCTGTGCATCTTATCACGTTTATAGTTAACTGATGAAAGGGAAAGGTTCAATATTTCTTAAATGTGTACTGAGTGTCATTTTAATTTCTCATGTATTCCTAAGATCATTTCTCATGTATATTCTCTAATGGATGCAACAAAATGGCTACAAAGACCAATTATACACTAGATCACTATGAGTTTGTGTGTCAAAAGATAAATTAATCACTCTGCAGACAGCCAAACAGACAGTCCATTGCACAAACTGTTTGTTCAGCTGTCTGTTTGTGATAACACGACAGCAGCTGTCTGCAGTGCTGTACTAGCCCTTAATTTGCAGCCACGCGACGCGAGTCCGATGGACGATTCAGATTCAGGGCTCTAGCGCTTTTCCGGCCGCCATCTACTACAATCGGGCGCCTCATGTATATAGTGTTTCGCGCGTTACATACGTTACCTTCCATCGTCTCGGACGGCGACCACGCTAGTACTTCGCCCGCCTGGAAGCGAGTTTTGTGCATCTCGCCGGCCGGCCACCGCCCACAACTACACAAGTGAGAACCTATTATCTGCTGCCTCCTCTAAGGCCTCGTTCGTTTCAGCCCGGAATGCGGGCCGTTACACCTAGAACGATATGGCCTAGTTTGGAGTCAGGTCGGACCAGAAATCGGCGTTCGTTTCGGCCTGGCCCAGGAAAGTAGCCGGGCCTGGTTTGGCGCCTCCCTCCTTTCCACAGCCCGGATAGCATCCAGGCCCCCTACCCTCCGGCTCTACAACGGATAAAGAGGTGTGCATAAAGAGGTGTGCTTGAGGAAAGAGTGAAGAAAGTGCTCTACAACAACGGAGCTTATGGATGGGCTCCAAGAAGAATTGGTGTTTGAACCTCTCCGTACGTTTTGCGACCTGAACCACCGCAACTTTCTGAGGTGGATGAGGAGTCGCAGGTTGCGGCGTGGTGCACCGCGCTGTGGGTCGGTAGCTGTTCATGATGTGTGCTCTCTCTGTGTGTGCTGGCGTCGTGCCAGTCCTGTTTGGTTGTTTCCTCTCGGCTTGTCTGCTGTTGTCTTTTCATTTTCTAGTTCCTTGTGTTAGCTCGTTAGGGGTTAGAGGCACCCCTTGTAACATGTTTGCACTCATGTTGTGCCGTGATCAATGTTATGTAATGTTTCTTTGACTCCAGTATCTCCTTGTTTCCATGAATACACACCTTTTATAGCTCCTGTCATGGAATGTTCGGGGTTCTCGGACAAATGCAGCGAGAAGTAATTCTAAACAAGGGATACAACACTACTCATTAGTCAAAAACTTATAATCAATTCTCTTATGAATTCAAGATAAAATAGGTAACTTTTTTTTGACGCCAACTGCGGCGAGCCCGAAGGCCAGTCTGAACTTTATTGATAAAAAAGAGCACGGTACAGGAGGTGCAGGGCACCAAAGACTGGGTACAAAGAGGGAGGGAGAGCACCAAAGGAAAAGAACTACATAAAATATGTAACTACCTGTGTATAGTTGCTAGGCACAGAACCGCATCATATGAGTGTCTACATCTATGTTGTGTTCCATAAGAAAATGATTTCCACAATGGAGTACATTCAGAAAAATATTTTTATGTTCCTCCGGCAAGGAAATAAACTGTTGTAAGGCTAGTATCAGTGGAGTTTCATAGGTATTAATTTTTGCTCATGTGGCACAAAACATTATGAGAAAAGAGAAGAAAGAGTTTCATGGTATGACGGAGGAATTTAATCCCCGGAACACTCATCCATCTCTCGGTTACCAAATTTCCAGTCTGGTATACAATAAAACTGCACATTAAGACTGGCCTAAAAGATAGCTACTATGTTAGCAGTTGTGCAAGTACAATTCGATGAATCTATTAGGACATGTGTGAAACCTCCTCGCACAACTGATAACATGATAGTTAGAATTTGAAAAAGGCGTGGAGGAGGTATACATTCATGCCATGCATGTGATAGGTGGTATGGTACCTAAATGGGTTAGCAAGTCTTTGCCTCGCAGCCGGCGGATCACATGGAAGTTTGAATCCGGAAAATTAAGGTGTGGTACACGCACCTTCATGCAACATGGATGAGTGGCATGCACATGACTATATATCCATCTCTAAAGGACAAGTAAATAAGTAACTGTGTCAACGTCTGAATTGAGGGCCCCAATTTAAATTAATAATATATATACTATCAACATGTAAACTAAGACCTCGAGTAATTAACTAAACCTGGCTTTTAACGTCGGGCCCTCATGCTGATCTAGCTACAATAATTTAATTTTCTTGAGGTAGCTTATTGTCTAACCGAGTCATTTTTACAATTTTACTTGTGTGACTTGTGCATGATTGGAGGAAGACAAGCTTAGGGGTTTGACTAGCAGCACCATGAACCGAAGTTGCTTGCATTGGATTGAAGCTGCCGAATCGAACCCCGAGTGTCCCCTGGACCTTGTCTGCTCCATTTCTGATATGATCAGCTAGTACATCGAACTTGCATTGTTCACCCACGGAGGTTTGCTCTCGTGTCTCATAACTTCAGCGTTTTGGGGGAGTAGTTGGCACGGCACATACGTACCGCGTGCAGATCGGCATGCATATCGCAAACCAATTGATGTAGCTAGCTAAGTACGGAGTACTCTATCTACTTATAGGCTTTCTAGCTAGCTCATATCCAAAGCTGCAGCAGGTAGCAGCAATCGATCAGGCCACCAATGGAGCGAAGCTGCAGGCAGCTCGTCCTCTTCTTCCTCTTCCTCGCTGCTTCCTCATCAGCGACGGTCCTCGAGCCGGGCACTTCGCAGTACTGCGCCCCCAGTTGGCTTGCTGATATGGCTCCCGACTGCGTAGGGGGCCTGGAGAAGCCTCGCCTGCCCTGCTGCATGATGGTCATGGCGACCGTCGGCATGGGGTTCGACGATGAAGTGCCCTGTATCTGCCCCGTGGTGAGAGAGCCCGCCTTCCTTGCCACGGGGCTTAACATCTACGACATCTTTAGCTTGTACCCAGTCTGCCAAGGTGTCCTTCCGGTAGGCCCCGACACCCCGGACCCCTGCAAAGGTTGGGCTTCTCTTTTATATATGCTCTTTAATTTTTTATTTGATAATAATATATGCCTTTGTCCTTTGTGTGCTTGCTTGCTTCTTCTTTTGGATTGCCGATCAACAGCTGGGGGCTATGACGACGACCTAATTGTTCAAGAAAACCCTTTCTTTTTCAGGACAGCCGCGGGAATAATAAGATGCTGCTAGCAGTCTAGTAACAGACTCGATCAGTTGTAGCATGCCTCCTCTGTTGTCACAAGTCACAATCGTTGCATGCAACACGTAGATCTCACCACGGGGTCGTCCATGCATCCTTGATTCTGCTCAAGTACCTCTTGGTGCGTGTTATCTACATGTCTTGTTATTAGTGTGGCTTAATTATTCTTGCTGAGTCCGCGCGAAGAGATTAATCGATGCAGCCAAGTATCACGCACAAGGTTCACCTAACCGACCGGTCTCCGGTAACCGCCGGGCTCCGGTTCCGGTTTACCGGACCGGTTGCACCGGTTACCGGTAGAAACCGGTCAAATTCAAATTTAAATTCAAAAAACTCAGTTCAACCGGTTCGTACCGGTATACCGACCGGTTAGACCGGTTTACCGGTCGGTTTGACTGGTTTGAATTCAAATCCAAATTTAAAATCGCATGTGTAACCGGTATACCGGTCGGTTTGACCGGTTTACCGGCCGGTTTGACCGGTTTAACAAGCGGGCTTTAATAGGCCGTCTCATTTTTTTCCTTTTCTTTTTTGTTTTAACTTTAAATGCCCGAAAAGTATGTTAAACAAACGAATTTTTGAGAAAATTTGTCACCATTAGATTCGTCGCACCTTGAAGTATTTTTAGGATTTTTTTGGGAATTTTTCATTTTTTTTAATTCAAATTTGAATTTTGAATTTGGGCCGGTTTGGTACCGGCCCAAACCGGAACCGGACCGGTTCCCACCGGTAAGGGGAACCCTGATCACGCACTGTTACAGGATCCAAAAACCATATATTAATCTAATGATGATGTATATCGCAATCTAGACCCTATGAATAGAAAATATTGTCAGACAGTCTATATACATTTAGACTTTTAGATAACTAAGAGAAAATGAGAACTAATTTGAATATGCTAAGTCAGAAGAGCCAGGGAAAAAAATCTTAAATTTCAAAAGTGAAAATGAATGTCTCTAGGTATGGTTCCAAGAAGAGGCATCTGGGGCTCCAAAATCACAAAAGTTCATATTTAACATTAGGTACGTATGCAGCAATAATGAGCATTCATTAGATGGAGTGGAGGCCGATGGACCCCAAAACGTACACTTGACCATGATGAATTTGAGCGGAGGCAGTTACACATTTGTGTAATCACAATCAAAGAAGCAACATTTTCGTTTACTTGAAGGAATTGCACAATAGAACCAAAAAGCACAAATTTAACTCATATCACCTCCTGAAGTAAGGAAAAACATCGAGCAAAATGAATTTGGCATTACCTAGAAATAGTATTGCTCACCTATATGGAAGCATGCACGTTGATTTTTTTAAACACGATGGCAGGAGTTCTGCCTTTCAATTAAAAGAGAAAATAAAAGAGTTTGATGTGCAACGTGCGGCAGCCCCGGCCACGAACAGAAAAGGGGATCGACGCTAATAAAAAAACACGTAAAACAAGGACAACCCATGTGCCCCATTCCCAAAAATTAACACTAATGTGTTACAAAACGCTATTGCACAAGATCCTTTTTTATCCTTTCCACCACTTGCTGCGCAGATTGAAATTTATTTTAAAAAAAAAATGCCAATTCCGCTCTTTCCAAAATTTCCACACAATGTATATTTGTAGCAGGAAGCCATGTTGCTTTACGAAGAAACTATACAGGAAGCCATGTTGCTAGCTTTTTGTAGCAGCTGATCTCGCCTTCTGTGGAAACAAGAAACACAAGTATCATCTATTATCTTATTATTTGGCCAACAAACAGAGCCTCTACGTTCGCTCTCAAGGCCTGGAAATTCCCAGGTTAATCGGAGAAAAATAGAAAAGTAAAAATTACCCACCACTGCCATTATGATAAAAATTAGCCTAAAATACCCCTGTGCCTAATTAAAAATCACCCACCAATGCCATTATGAAAAATTAAATATAAAATACTAATTAGCTATGTATCAGTTACAAACATATATTATTAATAAAAACTAAAGCTAACAACAATCAATCAAAATAAAACAAAAATAAGAATAATTATATGCGTAATATTATCAAAGTTATTATAGGTAGATTATATTTGAATTGTTTTAACCAACAATAAGACATAATTTACGATAATAAATATGGTGATGTACGGTAAAAAATAGTATAACTTTTAAGTAAGAATACAACGACATGCGAATTTTTAAATTTTCAATACTAGCAGTGCAAATGCGCGGGCAGTACGCCTAGTTATATTTGAAATCACGGGTCTTGTATTATTTCAACTAGCGTTAGATGATGTTGCTATATGTCAAAACTGAATGTTTCTGAATGCCCTCACCTCTCACTTCTGAAAGCAGTTTTGGATTGCGGCAAAAATCAAGCAAACCATTCAGCCCAGACATACAGTCCACATGAAAAAAAAAAGGATACGATCTGTTCAGTTTGACTTCAAAGCTGTGCAGAGCATCACAGAAGAGGTAAACTGCAAGGAAAATTACCAGTGAAAGCTGTTGTTGTATGGTAGAATTTTTTGAAATAATAATATTTTAATGGAAAATTGCAAAAATAAATGCTGAAAAAGAAAAATTGCAATTCTAGTAGCATGTCAGCTATTCAAAAGCCGCTGGGTGGCCGACAGCCCTCGTTGCAGCCCACATGGAACCACGGCCGCGGACTATTAGCGCTGACTGGATCTATCGGTATTGATACGACTTATTGACTGTTGAATAGTTGATAGCTTGTCGGCTCTTGGCTGGCCGACAGCCGACACGTCCCATTTATATTTTAAGTACATTCTTAATAGAGTTTACGTGCATGCTTGTTGCATGATAATTTTGCTCACTGTTTTGAGAGAAAAATCGCATAAGATTTTCTCTGCGTGGAAAATAAAGAAGATGCGGACGTGCCAGTGTATATAGAAAATACACAAAAGAAATAAAGAGACGGGAACACAAACTTTATTCATATTTTAAAAATACAAATACAGGTTCCCATGTACAAGTGCACTCCATAGCCTGCCGCCGTTGGGCAGATCTGACTTGGTCTTCTAGTTCCCGGGGCCTCGGAAAGCACCCGGTTAATTACCTCCGCAAGACTAGCTTGCCGGAGTACCTCCGATTAAGCTGCTGTAGTCGTCGTCTTCAGTCTTCGCTTCGCATTCTCCATGCATGATGGTGGTGGTGTAGAGGTGGGTGTCGGCGTCATCCATGGCCTCGTCGGTGTCCATGAGCTGGTGTAGCGCAGCTGGAGCATCAGCAGCACCCGCCCAGTGTCGTTCAGCCTCGTCGGTCACGAACGGCGTAGTTGTCGTAGTAGTAGGGGTGTGTTGAAGATGCATGGCGGCGAGCTGGACCAAGTCGATGTCACAGCAGCTTGTCGTCGTCGAAGTGGTTCCGCGGGAAAAGTCCCGTCCGCAGAAGAGTTCAATCTTGTAGTTGTAGGGCATCTGTACGTGGATGCTCCTTGTTCCTTTGGTGGCGCACGTATTCGTGCATGCGACTGTGACTAGCTAGCTTGCTAGTCGTGCGCGTGCACTTGCATCTATCTGGCAATGCATGCACGGACATGCGTGCGAGCACGTGCTCGGGTGCCGAGTTGCAGGTCAGCTCTCCGGCTCCACCCAACTCTTTGGGGTGGTCGGCGCGGCGGCGTCCTGCTACGGCCCTCCATCACAGTGTCGCCTGCCCTCCCGGCATCACTTTCTCGTCCCGGGTCTTCGCGGCGACATCGACTTGGATGTGCATGTATGTGTAGCCACAGTTGAGATGTGCAGCGCCGGCCTGGTCGTGGGCCGTGCTTCGGCATCTTGGCGATGACGCCGTGGTCGGTTCGGTGCCGGCGTGTTCCTGGTGGTGACGGTGGTGGCGAGCTCATCGAGGACGGACGTGGAGGGCGCCGCCAGCTTGATGTCAGCTCCTGTGCTAAGATGACGATGGGCGTGGTGTGGACGACGAGCAAGATGGGTGCTGCAGCTCCGCTCGGCGACTAAGCCAAGGTGGACGTTGACGACGAGGGGTGCCGCCACTCCGCTGGCGGCCGAGCCAAAGTGGTCGTCGATGATGAGCGGTATCGCGCCGCTCCGCCGGCGGCCAAGCTGAGGTGCCGCCCGGGCGCCGCCAAGATTCTGTTGAGCATCGGCTTATTTCACGGAGCCGCGTGGAAGTCGTTGGGGAGTGATATCCATCCTAAACAGATAAGCGTACGCGTCATCATATTCCTGGACGCGTGTTAAATGAATCTCCATCAACACTGTGGGATTCATCCTCGTATAGCAGCAGGCTGACCGGTGGGTCAAGACCACAAGTTACGAGTGAGTACATGAACACGTATGTACTCTATCTTGATTTTGATTTTGATTTTGATTTTGTTCACGTCCAGGACGCCATGCATAAGGGCTGTCATATAGATTAAAGATCAAAGCAGGCTGATAATCTTGAGAATTAGAACACACGCAAGTATGCATGCACTCTTGCCCAATTAGCTTGTCATGTCATGCATATGCATGTACGTGAAGCCTTGCATTTGCTAGCCTCTTCTCATTTCCTTGCTTCTTTTCTCTTCTTGCTTACAGATATAGCACACATGATCCATATCAGATTTATAGCTCATATGGCACAAAATCTCGTCAAACACTCACTTGTAGCTTCTATTACTTATGAAAATCTTAGATAGTTGTTATGAGCTTACATGCATGGTTAAAACTTCTACAATATTCTCATTATTACCTTTGGTTCTTAAAAATATTCATAAATATTAAATAGTGCTAATCTTGTTACAAGTTTGAACCATTATTTTAAGTAAAATAAAAGTAGTGCTAATCTTGAAGAAAACATTATTTTATGAATTGTTTTTAAGAACAGAAGGGAATCATGACAATATTATTACAAGTTTTAACCATGCATGGAAGCTCATAACAACTACTAATATACCTTACAATTTTAAAACTCAACAACCATCTAAGATTTTTATAAATAATGGAAGCTACAGCTGACCAAAAAATTTGTCTACATACAACAAGCATGCATGTAAACTCTATCAAAAATGTAAAAAAAATGCAAATAAGACCTATCGGCTACTGAGTAGCCGCTAGGCCTATCGGCCAGCCAAGAGCCGGTATGCCTATCGGCTATTCAACAGCCCATAAATCTTGTCGGCCCACCAAAAGCCGACGGGCCAGTCAGCACCAACAGGCCGCGGCCAAGGCCCAGTCGGCACCAACAAGCCACGGCCAAGGCTCCACGCCTCCAGGTGGACTGCCACGAGAGCTATTGGCCACCCCGTGGCTGATAGAACTCCTGTCGGTTTTTGCGTAGCCGACAGGCAACTAGATTTGAAATCTTTTCTTTTTCAACATTTATTTCTGTAATTTTTTATTAAAATGCTAACTCTGAGGTGTGGGTAATGATTGTACAAGACATAAGTTCTCTACTTGGTAGCCTGTGCAATTATCCTTTGCGGTTTCCACTAAAGCATCCTGCAAAAACACATGCTTATTCCACCACGTTAATGATAGATTATCACCCCAATCCTTAGTGGCACCCAGTAGTGCATTTCACGTGAGCACATAGTTGTGTCATGGAAGGCAAGACAGAGTAATAAAAATAAAAGGAGTAAAAAAATAAGTTGGTAATATCTGCAGTTAGAAAACCTCATTGTTTTGACTTGTATGTAGATATATATCATTCCAGTACATACACCAGTTTATACTCAATTCTCTTGCGAATTCAAGATAAAATAAATAAACTACCTGTGTAGATACTAGGCACAGAACCACTTCCTTTTATGATTCTTGGAGTTCACCAGCAATCAAAATCTCATCCAATATCAGGTATACCTGCAAATCCAGAAAAAAAAATTTAAAATGCGTCGCCATTTTAGCAAACTTGGTCAGTAGATGATAGATATTCCTAAACAAATCAAACTCGCACCTTATGAAAATTGAATATCCGATCTAGTTCACAGACCTGCTATATGACACAAAGACACCAGCCATAAGGTAAATGACCATCAGAACAGGGAAAGTAAGCAAGGGATGTTGAATATCTTACATTGCCAAAGTACTAATCCAATATCTCAACATAGTGATGGATGACTTGAAGAGTTTTCAGTTCATTGCCAGCACGATCGATGCACATGCAAAAATAAAGTCTTGAATACCTGCATTAATTACGGGAACAGGTTATGCCATTAGTAATCAGTGTTACCTTTTACTTCTTACTAACAATCAGAATGTCAGATATGAATTTCATAGTGATCATTCAACAGGACTCCTTACCTCTTGTATACACAACTCTGTAACCTTGCCAGGCAACAAAGTTAGAACAGCAATTTATGCTTTATATAGACATGTATATACCATCGAAGATAAAGGAATATTATTAGCAAATGAAGACTCAAGGATGCTCCTGAGAAAATTTTTGCCAAGACCACAGTGTTCACAAGCTTGTTTGGGAGCTACAGTGTCATTCGAATCTAGTAACCGACAATTAATAGAAACAAGTGGTTGAAGTAATTTTGTCCAAATCATCATTGGCTTTTGTTCATCAGGACAGCTTTGGTGGCACAACAAACCATCCTGTCTATGTCATTGTGGATGTGAAGCTCAGTATCTTTAGCTACATTTTCCGAAATCAAATTTGACTGATTGTTGCAAGCAGATGAAATATGTTTATCCCCATTGTTCAACCTTGCCATATTAATTTCTCTAGCTTCAGCAAGCAAAGCTGCAAGTGAGACATGGATGAGAACATGGAATGTTAAGAGAAATGTAAAACTCTGATGAGTTAGGGCAACTCAGCTTTAGCAGAACTTAATACTAATCACATGGATTTGCTGGACATAATGATGCTACCTTTTGGGCTCATCCTCTTCTTATCCAATTGTTTGAAGGAGGAGCTTCGATGATCAAGCGATTTGTGGTAATTATTGGCAATAATACTGGAGCACGTTTTATTCAAAGATAACCGTGCCTATGATAAATCGTCTATCTTCTGATTGAAACAAAAATGTAGAATAACAAGTGTTGTACTGGTATCAATTTTCTCCCACAGTGCATCAAGCATGTCAAGGCCATGTTCGTCATATAACTGTTCAATGCACCTCCTATGTAAGTCTTTGCACAGGTCCAAAACGAAGGGAAAGAAACAATCATTAGTCAATTCGAAGAAAAAAATACTCCAAATTTTCTGCATGATAAAGCATTCCTTACGAGTTAGATACTCTTGAATTTTCATAGAGCTGTCAACATTGTCTTGCAGATTTCGAATAAAATCAGCGATTGCTTTGTAGCACTGTAATAGCATGTCACTGTCAAACCTAATAAAAAAATACACCATTATTCAAAGAGGCACTATAAAGACCATTAATCATTCACTATCCCATGAGCAAGCAAAATGTCGTAAATAGCTGATGAAAGACAAACTAAACCAAATCAACAATTTATTACTTACATGTCATCTTCGCATTTGAAAATATTTTCTTCCTAATGATTTTAGTTCTGAATTTAAAGCAACCCTCCCTCCCAGAGGTAGCAGAAACCAATGTGTTGTTAAATATAGACTGCCCCAGCTCGATCCGGTAACTTGATTTTAGAGCTAAACACTGAGATTAAGAATAACCAAGTAAGAATTTGTTGTCATAAGATGAAATGGGAATAGCATGAATTTATAGGAATTTACATTCTTTGGTAGTAGGTAATAGCTAGTAGTGCAACGTGAGCACAAATCAAGGTTCACTTTTGGGGGGTAATTAATTTTCTCTTGAGGGACTCCAGTCTGGTCTCACGCTATATTTGTGGCTTGTCTTCCTCCAATCTCTCACCAAAGATCGAAGGGCATTTTTAAGTAAAGATGCTGCTAGCTGCTTCGTGGACAACATAATCTGCCTTTCATTTGTCTACTTTTCTTTGCTATTTAACAACAGAGTAATAACAAGAAAGAGAGGGGGCAGGAATATATATAGGGGCGTCAAGTGGCGGGCGTCATATCAGATCAGCAGTGAGACGGTCATAATCATACGCATAATGCATTTCCTTTTCGTGTGGAGCTTTTTGTTGCATGTAAAACCAGCTCCAAATGCATGATGCTACCTGCCCTTTGTGTGAATCTTTCAGTTTCAGTTGCATTCGGAAGCAGCTCCGAGTGTGTGATGGTACTTGGTACCTTCCCTAGTGCCCTTTGTGTGAAACTTTCTGTTATTGCAATGCCTACATGCAGTACTCGAGGTTGCTCCGTGCAGTACTGAACCAACCTAACCGGCATTTGCAAAGCGTAGTTTACTTCTCTGTTTCCATTTGTTCGATCAACAATACTCTGCAAATATCCTTTTCTTGTTAAAAATAAATCTACTACTACTACTTGTGAATCTCATTTCGGTAATGAACAGTGGATGTTTATTTGCTCTGGCTCTTGTTTATTCCAAAGAGAAGTCGAAGGGACGAAGCCATACCGTCTGACCCCCTCGAAGCTGTTAACTGTTCGTTTCTGCACTGCATCTACCTGACTCCCTCAAACAGAGAAGAGCTGCAAGTAGATGACGACGAGACTTGGGTAATCAAATCTTATTAGCCCATGAAAAGTCATTCATAAAACTACAGGAATCCCACTCCATTCGAAACGCTCATAAACCGGTGTGTCGACAACTCCCTTGCCTGCTTATACGATCAAGCCACAATTTATCCTTGTTATTCTGGCACCTTTCGTGCTGAGAGAAAAACCTACACGTGTTCTCTTTTTTTTTTTTGAACAGCTCGGAATTTAGTGATATTTTTTTGGTTATTAGTTATTACATCCTCTGCACCTAGAATTCCTTTTCTCTTCTATTGGACTGTTACTCCATCAAATTGGATGTGTATAGATGACAAGGAACCAGACACTTGCAGTGGAACACTGGAACTTCAACTGATTCAATAGAGATCACGAGAAGTATCAAGCTAAAGCGGCTGGTAGAACACATAACACTAATAAACCATCGCAGAACACAAAACACATAACACTAACAGAGTACATCGCCACCTAAAGCTGTTGGTAGCACACAAAACACTAACAAACCATCGCAGTGAACACAGAACACTAACAGAGTACATCGCCACTCAGGGAGTCAGGATCTCAGACCCGGCCATTGCAGGCCTCCGCGGTATGAGGTCCTACGGGTTGGACACCATCGCAGGTGGGGTACATCCGCAGGATGCTGTGGATGTCGAGCCCCATGATGCCGAGGTAGGGCTCTTTGGCGACTCGACAGAGGCAGGGGACCTCCACCGTGTCGCCGAACCTGATGCCGACGGCGGCCACTACCCCCTCGCAGCACGTCTCGGTCGGGTGCTCCAGGTCCCCCACGCAGAACCTGCCGATCATCCAGGAAAGAAGCTGGGAGTCACAAGGATCCCACGGCTTGCACGGGGGATCTACACCCGCGACGCACGCAGCGGAGAGAAGAACGAGGAGGAAGATGGTGAGGAGCTGGTGCTGGCCGCGGGAGCGCTCCATGGGTGGGCTAGCTAGCTAGGTCTCACGCTACGTCTTGCAGCTTGCTTCCACTCTGCTCTGGCCTTTTGGAGGAGGGAGCTGCTTTAAGAAGGCTATCAGAGTCACGTTGTCCGGGCCAACGGCCACGGCTGTCCAGCTCCCCATGCATGCATAGGACGTGAACAACTTGCTTAAGTTTGGACAAAAAAATTACTGAATAAATTTTCAGTAGTTAAACAATTTTAGGTGTAGCAGTTTTTTCTACACCAATAACTGAACTGAGCAGAATTACCAATAAATTTTTGATAGTTCAGTAACCGGTAAGCTATTATTAAACATTGTTCAGCAACTTAGTAAATTTAATTCAGTATTCTAATAATTATTTTTGCTAGTAATAAAATGCGGATGTAGAATAATATTCTACACCTAGGATATAAAATAGCATTGTCGTGTATGCATGTGTGTCTATATTATTCTACGTCTAAGATGGATGTAACAATTTATTTTACACTATAGCTAAAATGAGCAGAATTACTGAATAAATTTTTAGTACTTCAGTAATCGGCGAGATATTATTAAATAGTAATCTATAAAATCTATAAAGTTAGTCCCAACTAAAAGTCATTAATTCTATTTCTCTCAACATACAAGCTATCCACGTCATCATCTACTAGGAACTTCTATTTATGCCTTCTACTGATTTTCTGTGCACAACCGCAAGTCACGATTGTAAGCCATCAATTATAGAGCAAATAATTCCTCCACCACAAAAAACACACCTAAAAGGAGTTGAAGAAAACCAAAGGCCGTCACTGCAGTACGAAGAAACCCAAAGATCATCCCTGCAATCGAGTTTAAATAATTCCACTCCACCTCCGGCATGCCCTGCCCTACTCAGCATGGCTGTAGCTAAGGGCACCGTCGACTTCATCTTCGGTAACGCCGCCGCCGTACTGCAGGGCTGCAACCTCCATGCCCGTCATCCGCTCTCCAACCAGAGCAACATCTAGAAAAAAGGAGACGAAAAGTCTTCGGTGGTGTTTACGCTCATCTTCAAGGTGTTTGGTTTTCTATCTCTTTTTTTATGGTTTTCTGATGGAGAGGAAAAGAGGTGGGCAAAGAATAATATAATAATAAAAATATAAGGATAAGGATTAAAGGGAGGAAAAGAAAAGGAAGAAGAAAAAAAAGGAGAAAAGAAAAAAGCAGAAAAAATAAACAGAAAAAATAAAATGAGAGAGAAAAAGAAAAAAGTTTAAAGAAATAAAAAGAAAAAATTATCTCATACTTTACTAGTGTTATTTTGTTGTTAATCTTTTATTTAGCTAAAATAATCTTTCTTC
This sequence comes from Panicum virgatum, assembly GCF_016808335.1. NCBI lineage: Eukaryota > Viridiplantae > Streptophyta > Magnoliopsida > Poales > Poaceae > Panicum > Panicum virgatum. The sequence goes on along the minus strand of NC_053153.1, from coordinate 14,084,911 downwards.
TATGTTTCGAGCTAAAATAATACTTTACCGGTGGAGGCCGCGGCGGCGCGAGGGGCAGCCGAGCGCGTGTGCTCGGGCCGTCGAGGGAGCGGCCCGCAGACCCTCAGGTAGCATGCCGTGGGAGCAGCGCATGGACCTGCGGCAGCAGAGCAGAGAGATGGCGTACGGGGCCACGCGGTGGAGCGCGGCGGGGTCGTTGCGCGGGCCCGCAGGTGGGTAGGCGGCGACGCGGCGCGGCTTGCTTTGGCGGCGAGAAACGCGCGGTAGCAAGAGCAGCGCAAGGGAGCAACCGCCGCACAGCCTCGCGGGGAACAGCGGCGTGGCAGCCGGCGCAGGGAGCTGCGGCGCAGCTTCGCGGGGTGGCCGGCGCTGGGAGCATCGGCGGCGGAGCCTCGCAGAGAGACGGCGGCGCAGCCTCACAAGCACGACTCACAGCAGAAACATTCCTCAACGCAACATAGGCTGTGTTTAGTTCCCACAAAAACCCCCCACAAAAACATCATATCTCCATCACATCGAAACATTAAATGTAACAAATGATCCATGCATAGAGTACTAAATGTAGGTAAATAAAAAAACTAATTGCATAATTTTGATGTACGTTGCGAGACGAATCTTTTGAGCCTAGTTAGGTCATGGTAGGACAATATCTACCACAAACAAACGAAAAGTGCTACAGTGTATCTACCACAAACAAACGAAAAGTGCTACAGTGAGCTACAGTGTATCCCCCGCGCTACAGCGCATTTCAGGGAACTAAACACAACCATAGGTTGAAATAAATTTGGTTGATATTAATTTCTACTGTTTCTGCCAGCTTGTGGTGAACCTGCTTTGATTGCTGCTTCATTCGTTCATTGTGCACTGAGAGAAGCTATTAGAGCAGCAAGAGCAAGAAAGGAGCTTGCAAACAGCACTGGAGGCAGCGCCACCCGAGCGAGGCGTAGAGCTTGATGAACGGCAACAGCAGGCCAGCTGAGCCTCATTGCTCCACACCCACGCGAAGACCACCGCGACGCCCCTCGACTGCCCCGGCGACGCCGATCCCGCCATCCAGTAGAACCGCCTGCCGCATCCGGACCACATGGCCTCCGCCCGCCCGCTGCAACACCCGCTCTGCTACTTCTGAAGGACCGAATCCGGCGACCAGAGGAGGGTGAATGAGAGCCGATTAAAATTTCTTCCGAAATTCAAACCGTCGGCCTATATCTCGAAAATCACCCAAGCCCTCAAGCGTTCTGGCCAAAGTTTGGAATAGCTATGGAAAAGCTAAACCAACACAAAAGGCCTCGAACGAGCAAGCAAAACCACGAAGCAAAACGGAAGCGACTCGGGAAAACTGCAGAACTGATCTATCTGGACTGGTCTGACCGGTGCGCTGGACCAGTCTGACCGGTCTTGCCTACCGGTCTGACCGGTGGCACCCAGAAAACCCCCGAAAACTTAGATTCAAACGGTGAATCTCGACCAAACGACCACGAAAACCGATGAAACTTGGGGGATTGCTTCGCCCCTACCCCGTGAACATATCCCCAAAAGATCTCGTCCTAAAGATCAACGAATCGAGAGAATTATGGGGGAGATCAAAAGGGATTGGGGTTTTCTCAAGAACTCAAGAAATCGAATTCGAACACGCCTGTGATTCCAGAGGGTTTAGGACAGGGTTAGAAGCACGGGAATCACAGCAAAGAACTCATGGACTCCTCGCAATCAAGTGCACCAAAAACGAAATCGAAATTTCATCAAACAAGACACAAAACGAGGAGATGGATTGATTCAAACCGCTCAGAGGGCACGAGGAGGTTAGGGCCTCCTTTCCCAATCAAATCCACAAGAGTTCTCACACAAACAACATTCAAACCTATCCTAAAGAGATGAACTGAGGAAGAGGAACACAGGGGCGGCGGCCTGGGGAAACAGAGAATTCACGGACACAATACAAAAGCCGCACCTAACCTAACACAAGTGAAGGGGTATTTATACCCGCGGGACCGGTCAGACCGGTACGCTGGACCGATCTGACCGGTTGGTTAGACCGGTCAGACCGGTGCCAGGGACCGGTCAGACCGGTTGGCCTGCAGCACCCCCTGTACACGATCTCATCCGACGGTCGAGGTTTTTTCTTCGAAACGAAGTCTTCTCCGCAATGCCGCCGTCTTGATGAAGATCCAGTCCGCGGTTTTGGAGGGTCCGCGAAACCCGGGTAGGTGGCCGGTTTTGAGAAAACCGCCAAAACCTCACGCGCGGGAAGATTTCCGCCTCCGCGCCGTGGCCCTAGACGCCGTTCCCGCCTCGGCCTTCTGACAGCCCTAGACGCCGCCCGACGCCCGTCACCTCCTCGCCCGCAGCGAGGCCATAGACGCTGTCGACGCCCGTCGCCTCCGTCAGTCCCGAGACTGACGCCCGTCACCTCCACGTCTTGGCGTCTTCAACCGCCGTCCGCCTCCTTGGTTTTGTAGCGCAAACCAAGAAACCCGCCTTCCGTCGCCGCTTGAGCCCTCGATCCAGGAGTGGACGCCATAGCTGCCGCCCGGTCCGAGCTCCGGTCCCGGCTGCCCTTCACCGCCGTCCAGCGCACGGTCCATCGGCCACAGCACCTCCACGGCAGCTCCCCGTCGACACTCGACGCCCGTGTACCTGCAATCCAAAGACCAAGCGCACGATCACACCGCACGATTGATAATTCACTCATCACAAACAGGATAGAGTACTCTACATTCCTCAATCTCCCCCTTGATGAGTGCATTGTCAACACACCACAAACGAACCAAGAGAAGTGAAACCAAAGAAGAACAAAGAAGCACGAAAGAGAAAAACTCAAGCAAGTAACAAAAAGCTCAGAAAGGCAAGAACAGTCACTTACTCAAGCAAAGATCGATCCCCTAAGACAAGGGCAACGGCTCGACGCAATCGATCAAAAGCCAAAACATGACTCCTCAAAGACAGAGGTAACGCTCGACGCAGTCATGCAAGAAGCAGAGGGAAAACGAGAAAACCAGGAGCTAAAACCAAAGCAGAAACTCCCCAAGCAAAATTTTTCCCTCTCAAAAGTGCAACTCTCCCAAAATGATGCACTCACAAAGCCCTGTGCACAACAAGTTTTTCAAAAATCAAATAAGTCTCCCCCTTGTTCGATCACTTCTCTCAAAATTCTCCCCCTTGTTGGCACATGCACACATCAAGGCTACAAAGACCTAGAGCTTCCCCTGGAGCTGAGACTCCCCCTGAACAGATGCTATGCAATGAATGCAATGCAGGAGGTGTAAGTGAAAGCATTCAGGGATACAAAGATATGAGCAACATCTAGTCTCAAGCATGTGTGCATCCATAAACAAGACCTGCATCTAGCTCAACAGGGTATATCAAATCAGTCTAGAGCTAGGCAAGTTCAGTTTAGGAGAAATAAAAGCATCACCCATGATCTAGCACTAACAAGTAGGGAATGAAACGCAGTGCTACTCAAACTCATACAGGTGAGCCAAACCAGCCAAAGCATGTTGCACACATTCATTTTTCAACCAAATTTATATCATGCCATTCTTAATGCCAGGGGTTGAAAGCTTGTCATGCTTTACTTAGCAACGAGGCCAAGCCTATGCCAAAAGACAATCAGAAGCTTAAAGCACTCGTTTCAGTCATGCACAGCCTTGCCCGGGTTCTCACAAGTGCAAAGTGAGCCGTCCCGAAAGCTCGATCAGTGCGACATGCAATCCCACCTGGATCTTTTCAATCCATTTCAAGAATAGTTCAAGCAATTTTATCAGATTTAGATCATTTCAAGTAAGAATTGTGAACAAAAAGGCACACTAGCATGAATAAGATAGCGAAGCACATCAACACGCCCTAACATGCTAGTAGCCAAAACAGGGTGATCATGTTTTCAGATTTTCAAATCAAAATAGCTTAACTCAGATGATGTCATATACACAATGGAGCAAGCTATACATGATCAATTTTATCAACTCACACTAGCAGGCACTAGATCATAACAATGTATACAAGAATGCTAGTGCAAGTGAGACAATGCAAAATACAAACATGTACAATGCATATGCACAATGCAACTACCAAACCTAGAAAACAAAGAGAAGCAAAACAAAGACCTACCAAGCTAACCAAAACAAAAGTCAGCGATCAAAAGGGGTAACAAACCCCAAGCTCCCCTCGCAAGCGTGCAAAAGTGTCTTGCTCTAGCGGTTTGGTAAGAATATCTGCGGTTTGCCTCTCTGAAGGGACATGGATCAGGTCTATGTGTCCTCTCTCAAGGTTGTCTCGCAAGAAATGGAATCTGTCGGTACCCTGTAGCAGGGATACCCACTCTTACTGCAGCAAGGCAGGACCCGTGTAGTATCCGTAACTGCACGGAAAAGACGGAGTAGCCAGGCCCCACGGGACAGGCTCTTCCCTCACCAGGCCAACGGCCCCGGACCCGTTCCCCGCCTGGGGATGGGTCCGGAGACGCCACGTGTCTCTAAGGAAGGGAAGCTCAATGTTGACAGTCGAGGCCTCGGACCTCCCGTAGGGGTCCGGGACCTCCTGCGTCCATCCGGACCTCCCGCACTGCGTGGGGGTCCGGAGCCGCCACGTGGCTCGGAGGCACGGGCTCGAGCGCGAGCCTTCTGCTGGAAGACTCGCGCGCCCACTGCATTTAATGCAGTTGGACAAGGCGTGCTCTGCCGACGCGGCGCGCGAGACAGCCTTTGTCAGACCTCACTGTGCACCGCGTATTACCAAGGTGCACAGTGCAGCCGCCTGTGCCGCACCCGCGCAGAGCCCGTCTGCAGCATTAAATGGATACGACGGCACGACACTTTTCCATCATGCCGCCTAAGCCGCAAGCAACACAGACCGCTTAAGCTACGTGGCAGGCGTCGCCAGGCATCGTCCCGACAAGACATCGCCTGGACATGATGGACATGATGAGCGAGGGACTCCAGGAGCAGGCAAAGGAAACCAGGAGAGAGATCTCCTTTGCCTGCGACGCCATAATGTATGAGCAGTGCGTTATTTTTATACTACATCGTTGGGCCCACCTGTCGGGGACCCAACGGCCATGTACGCGCCCCCTTTGAGATATAAAAGGGAGGCGCTCGCTGTGGACGACAACTCTCTCTCCAGACAGACACAAGCTCTCGCGAACTCTCTCACTCTCGTGGGAAGGCAATACAACACACAGTGGACGTAGGGTATTACGCTCCGGCGGCCCGAACCACTCTAAATCTTGCTGTGTTCATCGTGTTCTTGGGTGAGATCGAATTAGGACTAGCTAACCCCCGAGTACACACCTTCTGGGCTAGGGCGGGTGCCTTCCGCCACCCGGCTGTGGTTTGCAGCACCACGACAGAATCAGATATCTATGTGCTTGGTTCTGGAGTGTAAGACAGAGTTCTTTGCAATGTTAATGGCTGACATGTTGTCTACAAAGATGGGAACCCTACTGAAACTCAAGCCATAATCCTGCAAGGTTTGTTTCATCCAAAGTATCTGGGAGCAGCAGCTAGCAGCGGCAACATACTCGGTTTCTGTGGAAGAAAGCGCTACGCTAGCCTGTTTGCGAGAGGACCAAGACACCAAAGATGTACCGAGAAATTGACAAGTGCCGGATGTCGACTTGCGATCCAACCGACACCCACCGAAATCGGCATCAGAAAAGCCCACCAAAACCATAGAAGAATCCGCAGAATACCAAAGACCAAATTCAGGAGTGAATTTCAGATACCTGAAGATGCGTTTCACCACCTGCCTGTGGGAGGTGCGCGGAGAAGCCTGGTAGCGCGCACAAAGGCAGACGCCGAACTGGATGTCTGGTCGCGTCGCCGTCAGGTACAGGAGTGAGCCGATCATGCTCCTATACTCCTTCTGGTCCACCGCCTCACCGTCCAAGTCCTCATCAAGCGTCGTAGATGTGTTGATTGGAGTCGGCTGAGGAGACAAGTCACTCATGTCGAACTTCCGCAGCAAGTCTCTATTGTACTTGGCTTGATGGACAAAAGTGCCCTGAGAAGTTTGCTTGATCTGCAGCCCGAGGAAGAACTGCAACTCACCCATCATGCTCATCTCGAACTCCCTGGACATCTGCTCAGAAAACTTGGAGACAAGAGCGTGAGAAGAGCCACCAAAGATAATATCATCAACGTATATCTGAACCAAAAAGAAATCAATGCCAAATCGCATGAGGAACAAAGTTTTATCAACACATCCCATTTTAAAGCCCTGAGCCAGCAAAAAGGTTTTCAATCTATCATACCAAGCTCTAGGTGCCTGTTTCAAACCGTAAAGAGCTTTCTGAAGTTTATAAACATGGTTTGGAAACTTGGGATTTTCGAAACCAGGGGGTTGCTTTACATAAACCTCTTCTTCGATAAAACCATTCAAGAAGGAAGATTTAACATCCATTTGGAAAACCTTAAAACCCTTGGAAGCAGCAAATGCAAGAAAGATTCGAATAGCTTCCAAACGAGCAACAGGGGCAAAAGTTTCCTCAAAATCAATACCCTCTTTTTGGAAAAACCCCTGGGCAACAAGACGAGCCTTGTTCCGAACAACCAAACCATCCTCACCCTGCTTGTTTTTGAAAACCCACTTCGTTCCGATGGGATTACAAGCAGGTGGAGGCTCGACTAAAACCCAAACTTGGTTTCTTTCAAAATTTTCAAGTTCCTCATGCATGGCATTGACCCAATTAGAATCAGAAGGAGCGTGTCCAATATCTTTGGGCTCAAAAGAGGCAACAAACGCTGAATGAGCAAAGCCAGCGATACTTATTACCTTGGACCCGGTGACTCGCTCGTTGAGATCACCTAGCATCTGTTGAGGGGGATGGCGACGCTGAATGTGTCGTGGTGCTTCCCGTGTCGAAGTCGCCTCCTCCTCAACCAAAGCTGGTGCCTCCTCAAGTGCAGCTGGTGTAGCTTGAGTCACCTCCTCGAACAGCCCCCGGGAAGTAGACGTAGTCGGGTCGGGGCCGTCGTCATCGTCCGAGCTCGTAGTAGAGATAGCTGGGTCCACAGCACGCGTGGTAGCCTCAGCCTCGCCATCTGTAGCTTCTTCCTCCTCATCTTCAAAGATGGAGGTGCCGAGCTCATCATCTCCTGCAACTTCAAAGCCAGAAGAATTGCACGGTGCAGTCTCATCGAAAGTGACTTCACAAGTCTCTTTGACGATGTTAGTATCAATAATCAGCACACGGTACGCTCTAGAGTGAGAAGCATAACCGAGAAAAATACCGTCAGACGAGCGAGACTTAAATTTATCAAGATTTCTATCTTTCAGCACAAAGCACCGGCAACCGAAAACTCTGAGATGGTCAACACAGGGCTGGCGTCCAAACCGCAACTCATAAGAAGTCCTATGCATGAAAGCACGCAAGAAAATGCGGTTGTACACGTAACAAGCGGTGTAAACCGCCTCAGCCCAGTATTTGCGAGGAGTCCTATGCTCATCGAGCATCGTCCTTGCCATCTCAACCAGCGTCCGATTCTTCCGCTCTACAACTCCATTCTGCTGTGGAGTGTAGGGAGAAGAATACTGATCTTCAAACCCTTGATCACTGCAAAAGGCGTCAAAATGAGCGTTTTTGAATTCTGTGCCATTATCACTGCGAATCGCTCGCATGGCCTGGGGTAGCTCGTTTTTCAACCTCAAGATCAAGTCTCGAACAAACTCAAAAGCCTCATCCTTGGTTCTCATGAAAAAGACCCAAGAATAGCGAGAAAAGTCGTCCACGATCACAAGAACGTACCACTTCCCACCAACAGACATCACCCTAGAAGGACCAACTGTGTCCATGTGTAACAACTCTCCAGGGTGAGCGGTCATCACCTGATTAACAGGCGGATGAGAAGCGGCAATCATCTTCCCGTGGCGACACGGATGGCAAACAAGGTTCTTCTCAAACTTCAATTTGGGCAATCCTCGGATCAGGCCAAGTGAGCTCAGTCTGGACAACAAATCGAAGCTCAAATGTCCTAGTCTCCTATGCCACTTCCACAAATCAGAAGAAGGACCAGCCATCAAGCAATGAGAAGGGCCAAAAGGAGTTCCAGAGAAGTCAACCAAGAAAACCCGATCGCGAGGTGTAATCCGGCAAACCAAATCTCCCCTAGAATCCAAAACACGCGAACAGCCCTCCTTGAAGCGAACCTCAAACCCCTCATCAAGAAGTTGCAAGACAGAGAGCAAATTAAAACCAAGATTCGAAACCAAAGCAACTTCTCGCAAGGTAAAGCGATCAGAAACTCGAATAGCGCCAAGTCCACGTACCTTTCCTCTTCCATTATCCCCGAACACAATGTACTCCTTTGAGCACATCGGGGTGAGGCTGGAGAACCATTTGTCATTTCCGGTCATGTGGCGCGAACAACCGGAGTCCATGATCCACTTGTTCTCCAAGCCTCCGACCTGCACATCAGTAGTGAGACAAAGGATGAGCAAATGTCTCAACACTGGGGTTAGCAAAGTGAGAAGCAAACCAGTGTCGAGCCATTTGCTCTACAGAAGGGTTAGCAAAACCAGACAAAGCGTATCCCCCATCCCGTCTACCGCGTGACTGACGAACACCACCACGAGGAAAGCGTGGAGCATCGAAACCTCCTCCAAAGCCTCGGTCTCATGGTCCATAGCCATACTGAAAACGACCAGGAGCACGGCCGGCAAAACGACCACTCGCTGGAGCACGGTAACCACCACCGTCTCCCTGACCTCCACCTACACGGCGCGCCCTAGCATCTCGCCTATCACCACGCCGAGAAGGACCATGCACCCGAGCAGAGTACATATCCGCGTTCCATCTCTCCTGCTCTCTCCTCACAGCCCGCTTCCTCCTGAAGCAAAACTCCTCCAGGTGACCTTCCCTGTCACAGAACTCGCAGTGGTACCTCACCTCACGCTTGGGAGGTGGAGGCCAAGCCTGCGGACGGGGAGGAGCAGCCCTCTTCTTCTGGGCAACCTGGGATGTGGCAGCAAGGAGCGTGTCGAGGGAGTTCCTCAGCTCATTGGGCTTTGGAACCCAAACCTGCTTCTGCGGAGGTGCTTTCGGTGGTTCTTTAAGCACACCATCCACGGGGTCAACAAGCGAAGGCTGCGTGTTTGTGCTAGCAGTATTTCCAGCAGCCTTGCCAATCTTACCGTACAACCTGTCAAAGTCTGACTTCGTGTACGTGTAACCGACCCCAAACCCATCACCACGCTTGAACTGCTTGATCATCATGCCCAACTGCGGCTCACTAGCAGAAACCCAACTAAGAATCGCCCTAAGATAGGTATTCTCATTCTCCAGGTTGGCTTTTTCTACCACAAGATTATTCAAATCAGAAATCAAACCAGGGCAAACAGAGCAGTCAATAGGTGGGCTAGACTCTACGACCTTAGTCTTTCCAAAAGACTTGATCAAAGCGTTCTTCTCCTCTAGCTCCGACCTAAGCGTGGGACAAAGCTTACAAGCGCCAAGCAAAACTGGCCTAGACTTCATCTCCTCTAGCTCACACACAACAGTAGCAAACTTAGACTGCAACGAAGCTAGATCAGACTTAAAGATAGAACACTCCTCGCATTCAAGCACATCGCTAACAATAGGAGCATCCTTAACCAGTTCTAGTTCATGCTTGGCCTTCGTGAGCTCATGAGACACGTCAGCAAGCGAAATCATAGCAACATCTAAGTTCGCGACGTTCTCATCATGCTTGGCACGGAGAGCAACAAAATCGTTCATGTGAGATATGCAGCCAGCGCACTCATCCTCACTAGACTTCTCCCTAGCACAAGCCAGCTCAGCCCTAAGCTTTCTACGCTCTCTAGCTGCTTCCTTAAGCAGCCTCTTCTGGTTGTCGAGAGCGGCGTACAACCCCCTAACCTCTGTATCAAGCAGGTCGATCGTGGAGTTTACCTCTGAATCGCTCTCGGATCCAGGTGAAGAGCCGGAGTGCGTCGGTGTAGCATGTCCACCCGAAGACGCACGAGCACCATCGGCTTCGCCCGCCATGGTGCAGAAGCTCTTGCGTCGACCGGCCGCCAAGCAAAGGCCAATGAAGCCGGTGGCTTCCTTGTCCCGCTTCTTCTTCTTCTTGTCGTCGTCGTCGGAGGTCGGTGAAGAAGAGCGGTCGGTGTCGGAGCTCTTGTCGAGGTCGCTGAGCTGTGCCAGGAAGGCCTTCTCCCACTTCTTGGCCTTGTACTGGAAGCGCTTCTTGAGCGACTCCTTGTCGAAGCGTCCTCCCCGGTCACGACTGCGGTGCTTGTGGCGCCGACGCTCCTTGTTGGAGCCTCCCTCGTCGCGGTCGCGGTGGCGGTAGTAGTCGAAGGAGTTGTTCTGGCCACCGCTGGATTTCTTGGGGCAATCGGCGATGAAGTGGTTCAGATCGCCGCAGTTGTAGCACCCGGGGTTCTTCTTCCTCTGCCTGTTGTGGTAGACGCACTGGAACTTGCTGATGAGAAGGCACAAGTCGTCGTCGCCCAGTGTCTCCAGCTGCTCATCTGAAACAGAAGGCAAAGAGGCAAGAGAAAAGCCAAGAGCAGAGTTAGCGTTAGAGCTCGATCCGCCACCTGGGCCAGTCACAAGAGCGACGCTCTTGGAAGGAGGGGCACCATTGAGCTTGGCTCGTGTCTAGTTATCCACCTCCGTGGCCTTGAGCTTGCTGAAAAGCTCGTTCACGGTCAGAGTCTCATAGCCTGCAGACTCAATGATCGTGTTCACCTTGAGATCCCACACAGAGCGGTCAAGTGCGTAGAGCAACTTGAGAGCCTTCTCGTGCTCTGTGTACTCAAGGGCACCAGCAGATCTGTTCGCATTGACCTTGTTCACAATCGACTGAAAACGACTGAACATCAGGTCAATGCTCTCACCCGGCTCCTGTGTGAAGTTCTCGTACTCACGCCGGTGAGTCTCGAACAGTCTGGCCTTCACCTGAGGTGTACCCTCGTGGTAGTTCTCAAGGCACGTCCAAATCTTGTGGGCTTCCTGAAAACCCTGGACGCGTGAGAACTCCGCACGAGAAACGCCAGCGAACAAGGCATTGACAGCCTTGGCATTAGCCTCGTGCTGGGTCACCTGAATAGGCGTGGTCCGAACAGCCAGCACCTCGTAAAGCTGGTTCTTTGTAATCTCCTAGACCTCGGCTCCCATGCTCTACAGGAAGGCTCTCATGCGAACCTTCCAGTAGGCATAATTCTCGCCGAAAACACCGGGATCTTACCAAAACTCGCCATGGTCGCCAAGTGGTTTTCGAACCGGTTAAGGTACTGAAAACATCAACCAAGCTCTGATACCAATTGAAGGACCGAAGCCGGCGACCAGAGGGGGGGTGAATGGGAGCCGATAAAAATTTCTTCCGAAATTCAAACCGTCGGCCTATATCCCGAAAATCACCCAAGCCCTCAAGCGTTCTGGCCAAAGTTTGAAATAGCTATGGAAAAGCTAAACCAACACAAAAGGCCTCGAACGAGTGAGCGAAACCACGAAGCAAAACGGAAGCGACTCGGGAAAACTGCAGAACTGATCTGCCTGGACCGGTCTGACCGGTGCGCTGGACCGGTCTGACCAGTGCACTGGACCGGTCTGACCGGTCTTGCCTACCGGTCTGACCGGTGGCACCCAGAAAACCCCCGAAAACTTAGATTCAAACGGTGAATCTCGATCAAATGACCACGAAAACCGATGAAACTTGGGGGATTGCTTCGCACCTACCCCATGAACATATCCCCAGAAGATCTCGTCCTTAAGATCAACGAATCGAGAGAATTATGGGGGAGATCAAAAGGGATTGGGGTTTTCTCAAGAACTCAAGAAATCGAATTCGAACACGCCTGTGATTCCAGAGGGTTTAGGACAGGGTTAGGAGCACGGGAATCACAGCAAAGAACACATGGACTCCTCGCAATCAAGTGCACCAAAAACGAAATCGAAATTTCATCAAACAAGGCACAAAACGAGGAGATGGATTGATTCAAACCGCCCAGAGGGCACGAGGAGGTTAGGACCTCCTTTCCCAATCAAATCCACAAGAGTTCTCACACAAACAACATTCAAATCTATCCTAAAGAGATGAACTGAGGAAGAGGAACACAGGGGCGGCGGCCTGGGGAAACAGAGAATTCACGGACACAATACAAAAGCCGCACCTAACCTAACACAAGTGAAGGGGTATTTATACCCGCGGGACCGGTCAGACCGGTACGCTGGACCGGTCAGACCGGTTGGTTAGACCGGTCAGACCGGTGCCAGGGACCGGTCAGACCGGTTGGCCTGCAACACCCCCTGTACACGATCTCATCCAACGGCCGAGGTTCTTTCCTCGAAACGAAGTCTTCTCCGTGATGCTGCCGTCTTGATGAAGATCCAGTCCGCGGTTTTGGAGGGTCCGCGAAACCCGGGTAGTTGGCCGGTTTTCAGAAAACCGCCAAAACCTCACGCGCGGGAAGATTCCTGCCTCCGCGCCGTGGCCCTAGACGCCGTTCCCGCCTCGGCCTTCTGACGGCCATAGATGCCGCCCGACGCCCGTCACCTCCTCGCCCACAGCGAGCCCCTAGACGCCGTCGACGCCCATCGCCTCTGTCAGTCCCGAGACCGACGCCCGTCACCTCCATGACTTGGCATCTTCAACCGCCGTCCGCCTCCTTGGTTTTGTGGCGCAAACCAAGAATCCCGCCTTCCATCGCCACTTGCGCCCTCAATCCAGGAGTGGACGCCACAGCTGCCGCCCAGTCCGAGCTCCGGTCCCGTCTGCCCTTCACCGCCGTCCACCGCACGGTCCATCGGCCACAGCACCTCCACGGCAGCTCCCCGTCGACACTCGACGCCCGTGTACCTGCAATCCAAAGACCAAGCGCATGATCACACCGCACGGTTGACAGAGTACTCAACATTCCTCAACTTCCACCGAGGAGATTGAGGAGAGGGGAATCAGAGCAAGGACCTGGTTGCGGGAGCTAGGAAGCTCGGTTGCTTAGTTTGGGAGTAGCCAGCCCTTGTTGATCGGCCCAACGGCCGCAATTGTTGTACCTTGGTTGTTCATTGTGTTGTAATCTCCCCTGGAGCTCTCAGGTAGCGCACTGGCTCGTTGTACAAATTCCTTTCTACCTTAATACAAAGATACGCAACTCTCTTGCATATTCGATTAAAAAAAGAGTAAGGACATGTACTCCCACTGCTCCGCCGCCTCTCAGACCTGGACGTTTCCAGCAGCCGGCGACCCGGATCCTGCCCCAGTCCCCGCCCATCGTACCGCCGACGAGCATGAACCAGGCGGTGCATCATCGGGCCTGGCAGCTGGCGCGCTCACCAGCGGAGGTGACCTCGGTGTCCATCAGCGCAAAGCACCGCTCCATCGTGACGGTCCAGGCCTCGGGCTCCCACTGCACCACCGTGTTATTGTCCTCGTCGGCACCGGCGGCCAGCTCCTCGGTGAGTAACCACCCGAGCACGCACTCCATCGCGACAGTCCACGCCTCGGTGAAAGGCCCTTGTTTGGTTTTGGTAATTGAGTGACAACTTAGGTGGACTAATAAGTGTTTATGATTGAGATACACAGGAAATTAGTCCACACAAAGACACTAATATGAGCAACATGTGCCATGGAGGAGAAATGGCTAAGGGTTGATGCTATGCTCATATAGTCTGATCGAGAAGCTCATTGCATATGAGACATGACATGGAGTTATGTGACCAAAGTGGAGAAGATCAAGACAAGACTAGGCTTGATGGACCGGTTGCAATGGAGAAGGGCAAGTCAAGGCTTTGAAGCGAGGGACCGTGAGGCGGTGAAGCTTGGGCCAGATTTGGCGCCGATGGACCGAGGCAACGGTGAAGAGTGAGCAAGGTCAAGATCGATGGACCAAAGAGGTCATGTGATGATATGGAGTGGATCATATCATTTAAGAAAGATCAAGCCAAGTGTTGACTCATGATGATGATCAAAAGGCTTGATGGAGTTTGGTGCTTGTGTGGCATCAACATTTGGGAAGATGAAATGGAATGCGCAAGGCAAAGATATGACTTGTAGGGCATTTCATTTCACCGGTCAAAGGTTGTGTAGAGAAGTGCATGACCGGATTTAGGATAGATGGTTGTACTATCAAGAGGGGTAAACTTGTTTGCATATCGGTCATCTAGTGCCACTTGAGCAATCTAACATTGCGATGTTGCTAGGATCGAGTGGCGTGGTGAGATCAAGTGAAAGACCTTTGAAAATGATTGTGAAATGCTAACACACATGCATATGATGTTGTTCACGTGGTTGTGTTGGCACATTTGCAAAGGAGAAAGAGTTGGAGTTGATGTTGATCAACTTTGGGAAGCAAGAAAGATTTTTCGGTTTTCTCCGGAAATTAGGTGGTCTCTTGGAGTGGAATACTGCTTTGATCCATTGTGTTTTGGATCAAGTATTCAGTTGGGTTGTGTAGCCCTCTGAATTAGCTTTCCATAGAGTCCAATATCACCTAATTTGGACATCGGAGCTAAGAGTTATGGCCGTTTTACCGAGGTACATTTCTGCTGGAAATATACCTGCGGACGGTCTGCTCAAGGGGTGAGGACGGTCCGCTCAAGGGGGGCGGACAGTCCGCCGTTATCTCGGATGAGCTCGAACAGAACCGTTTTTGGCTCTGTTGGTGGTCCAAAATGAACTGCGGACCGTCCGGTCCTTGGGGGCGGACGTCCGCCTCCTACTGAAAATTCTGGGACAGAAACACTGCGGTTTCTGTGTGTGCTCACTTTTTGAACTACGGACAGTCCACCCCTGGGGAGCGGACAGTCCGCAGGTCACTTCCAGATTTAGTCAGAGACATTTGCAAATCGGTTGGTTCGAAGTTTTGAACCGCGGACAGTCCGCCCCAGGGGCGCGGACAGTCCGCCCGGGGCTCTAATGGTCGACTCTGACACATAATCATTGTTGTTCTAGCCGTTGGTTTTGAATGGCGGACAGTCCGCGAAAACACAGTTTTCACGGGATTTGAGTGTAACGGCTAGTTTGGGGCCTCCCTCTATAAATAGAGGGTGTGGCCGGCCATTTGAGGTGGCTGAGCACCTTGGGGACTTGGTGTCCATGTGTGAGAGTGCTTGAGAGCCCTCTACTCACTCTAACTTGATAGTAATCATCCGATCGAGTGAGAGAGCGATTCTAGTGCGATTGTTTTGAGAGATTGCATCGAGTGGCACTAGGTGATCGTGTTGCAAGCCGGTGTGCTTGTTACTCTTGGAGGTTTCCACCTCCTAGACGGCTTGGTGGCAAGAGGCTCCGTTGAAGCCCGCAAGAAGATTGTGCGGTGCTCCGGAGAAGAGATTGTGAGGGGTATTGTGCTCACCCCGCGGGAGCCACGAAGAGTAACTCTAGTTGAGCGAGACGTGAAGAGCAACAAGTGGTCCGGCCGGATCATGTGCTAGAGCTCGGTGGGAGCACTCCACGTGGGAGAGTGTGACTTGAGAGTCACCACTAGCAAGAGGATCGGCGGCACCCTTGGAGCTTGTCTCAATGGGGATTAGCTTGGTGGCAACCAAGTGAACCTCGGGATAAAAATCACCGTGTCAATCTTGTCTACTCTTCTCAGTGGTTTGCATTCTCCAAATCACAAGCCTTGTATTTACATTCATCTATTTCTTGTGCTTGTGTAGTTGCTCTCTAGTGATTAGTTAGCTTGTGTAGCTTGCTAATCATCTTCTTGCTTGTGTAGCTAGAAGTAGAGATCCTAGTGTAACTAGTTAGCTTGTGTAGCTTAATTAGTTGCTCTTGCTTAGATTGTGTAGCTAAGCAAGTTGAGCTCTTGGATTTGGATTGTGTATCCTTGTCCTTGAGCATCTAGTGAGCTTAGGTTTGGCTTTGTGCTTTTGCTCATTAGAATTGTGTAGGAGCTCCCCCGGTTTGTGAAGTACTAGTGCTTAGGCTTGTATGACTTGGCATTAGAATTGTTAGGAGAGCTCTTACTAGCTTGGCACTCCATTTGCTTTGTGTAGGATCTTTTTGGAGGTGCCTTAGAGTCATAGTTAGAGGGGTGAAGTCTTGGCTAAGCGAATAGTTTCAATTCCGCATAAGTTTCGGTTAGCCGGCGCAATTAGTTTTAGAAAGGACTATTCACCCCCCCCTCTAGTCCGCCATCTCGACCCTACAAGTGGTATCAGAGCCGAGGTCTCTCATTTGTGTCCTTACCGACCCGAGAGGATGGCGACTTATGGGTTAGATGTTGAGTGTCCACACATTTTTTATGGCACACACTTTACACGGTGGAAAACTTGGATGATATACAATTTCAAATTTATTTGCCCTCAAATGTGGTGGATGGTGGATGTAGGTTTTTCTCATGTGTTAGATGAAGGAAATCTAACTCCAACATAAGAGAAATGCCTAGATCTAGACATCCAAGCTACTAACATTTTGTTTAAATCTTTGCATAATTGTATACTTGGTGAGATCATGGATATGAAAACCGCCCACGAGATTTGGAGTTATCTCAATAAGAAATATGGGGCGGCCTCTGATGATAATGATGATGATCAATCTACAACAAGCTCACTTGACATAATTGATGGTGATGATTCAAGTGTTACAAATGATGATTCTACTCCAAGCACACTTGTTGATAAAATTAGTTCATGCATGGATGATATTTATACTTCAAGCTCATCTCCATCATCACATTGCTTCATGTCACAAGGTGACACAAAGGTATCAAATTGCAATGTGATTGATCCTAATTCATATGATGAGCTCTTGAATAGATATGCTAGCATGACCAAATTATTTGAGGAAGTGTTAGCCAAAACAATCAAATTTGAAAAAGAAAACTCTTTTCTCAAAGACACATGTGAACAACAAAAGCATCTACTTTATGTCATGAGTTGTTCACATGAAGAGTTAAAATTGACTTATGAGGAGCTTAGTGTTGCTCATGAGAACTTGGTACTAGATCATGCTTTACTCACTAACAAGCTTTCTAATGAAGGAATTAAAACTAGTGAGAGCTCATCACATGGGTCAAAGGATCAATTGCAAAATATTGCTAACCCTTGTGATGTAGGCAAAAAACATGTATCCACCTCATGTGATGATTTATTGTCTATGCCATGTACTTCACATATAGATGCTTGTTCTTCTTCTACTATGCAATATGAGACTAACCTTGTAGAAGAAAACAAAGAGCTCCAAAGTCAAATAAAGTATTTGAGCAACAAGATAGAGAGATGGACAAAATCAAAAGTCACCCTTGAAAGCATAATCAAAAATCAAAGGAGCTTCGGTGATATGAGCGGCATTGGTTCCAACAAGAGCAAGGCCAAAGGCAAGAAATGGGGCAAGAATAAATATAATAGGAAGATGAAGAAGCAAGAAGAAATGAAGCTATCTCATTTCATGTGCTTTCAATGCCATGAGACGGGACACTTTGCAAATGGTTGCCCCAACAAAGAAAACCTCAAGGTGAAGAAGGAAGAAGAGAAGCTTAAACATGTCAAATGCTTCAAGTGCCGCACTTGGGGTCACCTCACCTCAATGAGCCCAACCAAGCAATTGGTGAAGCAACAAGAACCTCAACCAAAGTCACAAGTTGAGCAAGAGAAGGTACCCCAACCTCAAGTCAAGATCAACCTTGATGATCAAGTTGATGACTTGAAGATGATGAAAAAGAGAACAAGAAGGGGTGGCAAGGCAAGAGCAAGGCATCCAACTCATATTCAAGATGCCAAGATGTTGAGCAAGAACAAGATTCAAGATAAGAATCCACATGCTCACATCAAGTGCCATAGTTGTGCAATATTGGGTCACCTAGCTTCGGGTTGCCCAAACAAGCTTGAGAAGAAGGCTCAAGCAAACAATGAGAAGCAAGGTAATGAGAAGCATCAAATGAGTAAGGAAGAAAAGGCTCAACAAAAGAGAAGATGCTACTTATGCCGGGAAAGGGGACACATGGCTTATTCATGTCCCTTAGGTAATAATTCTAAACCTATTTCAATTGATGCAAATATTATGCTTAGAAAGGATGGTAATGGTACCTCATTTGTTGCTATTACAAAATATCCCGCTATTCATACTAAGGCTTTGCCAAAGTATGTTGCTCCTAACTTGAGAGGACCCAACCTAGTTTGGGTACCATCAAAACGTGGACGAATGTGTGTAGGTACCAAATGCATTGGAGGCTTGATTCAAATAAAATTCATATTCTTGATCTTATGATTTATGATTGAATCAAGGAATTGAAATTTTCTTTGCATTTATACAACCCAATGCTAAATCAAAACAATGAAGTCTAAGTGCTACAACATACAAGTATCTTCTTCTAGTTGTGAGAAATTCATTGGAAATATTTGTTGGCTTGCTAATTTATTTGTGTTAAACCTTGTTTTTGGATGAACAATCTTTTTGCAAATTGAAAAATGAGTTAAATGTCATTTACTTCTCAAATGTGGCTTGAAAACTAGTTCTTATGACATTTGGTTCTTTTGTGCACTCCTTGGTTCAAAATTCTGAATTTTTGAGGCATTTATGGGCTATTTATGAGTTTTCTTGATTTTACTCGATTTATTTTTGATTTCTCGTTCTTACTCACTCATATGAGTCTTTGGATGGTATTCATGCTAGTTTAGAGATTTTTGGAATTTTATTTGAGCAATGATCCCAATTCAAAGTTGAAATTGTGAAAGTTGGCAAAATTCTGGGCTGTCTGAAATTTGGTAGAGCGGACGGTCCGTGGGTAAGAGGCGGACGGTCCGCCATTTATGAAGTTTTTCACCAGAGGCTCTGATCTGCAGAAAATTGCAGCGCGGACAGTCCGCCCATGGATCGCGGACGGTCCGCCAGATGCACCGGTAAGCTTCGGTTACACCGATGATGTGTCCACTATGCAAGCGCGGACGGTCCGCCAAGTATGCCGCGGACGGTCCGCCTGATATAAGTTGAATCTGCCCAGAAAAGTGACAAATATTGGATTGATCTTGAGTCACTTAAATTGAAAGGTCCTCAAGTTGAAATCATCTTTACAAGTGGTTGAGGAACCTAGGTTTGGTTTTGATATGATCTAGAAGCATGACGAGTGTTGGGTACAGGACCATTTGAGTGTACTTATCACATTTTTGGTACTCAAATTGGAAGATCAAGACTAAGCAAAATAGAAAGAAAGGGACTTAAAGAAGACTTGAAGATTATTCATCATTTCTAGTCCATCATCTTGATCAATCAACCAAAGTCATTCAAGTGAGTGTCAAGAATGGTTCTTGGAGAGATCACTTCTCCCTAGAGAGGGACCGAGCCGCCCAATAATGGGATTGACAAGCAAGGTGCTTGGAAGGCCAATATGGAAGTGGTGATCTAGAGTCATTGGAGATTCTTAGTTGAAGATATCAAATGGGTTGATCAAGAAAAGCAAGCAACACCCAAAGTAGAGAGATTCATGAAAATTCAAGTGATATTCAAATAGTATTCTCTCATGCAAGCAAGGATCAAAGAGATGAAGCAAGCCAACCACAACAAGATAGTGCATTTGATGATAAGTGATATTCATTTCATATGGGTGAAGAATGGTTTTTATATTGGTATTCATTGTCTTCACCAAGCTATTATAATTGGACTTCATGATGCTAGTTGGAGAGCTACATTGGAATCTAATGACTATCATCTCCTCCAACATAGAAAGTTGAAATTGCTTGATATATGCATTCATACTATGCTAAGGACATGATTAGTGCATATAGTCATATATAGTGATCATTCATGAAAAATAAAATAATTTTAAATGTTTTATGATGCCACTATTGCTTCTATGCTTGATATGATCTAGTGGTAACATATGACATGTTCATGAGCTAGTAAACCCAAGTAGTTGATCTAGAAAATGAGCTTTCAAGTGTTTAACTCAACATTGTCAAGATAACCCTTAGAATGAGGTGTGAAGAAGCTTGGCATTGGTTCAAACCGAGTTGAATTATTTGGGCAAGTAGTCTAGATCAAGTCAAAGAGAAAGAAGCTCATGGAAACAATCTAGTTCAAGAATTGGTTATCAATGTCAAATTCAACAAATTGGTCCATCATGATTTTACAAGTGATACTAGATTCAACAAAAAGGTATATCATTGTGTCTCTACAAGTGATATATATGGTCATACAAGTGGTATTCATTCAAGTAGATCTAGTGCAACAATGGTGGTTCCACAAGTGATCCTCAACTTTAAGTGATCAATTCAAATCAATAAAGCTACCCTCATCAAGAAGAGCTCAAGACTCAAGTAGATTGACAAACACTTTGACATAGGGGGAGGAGCCCCCACTACAAGGTATCAAGGTCAAGAATCCTACTAGTATCCTACATGTGGCATTTCAATGTTGTCTTCATGCTTTCACATGTTGTTGTTATAAGTGGTGTCAATTTTAATCAAATTGAAAATGTCCATCAAAAATGAAGATTCAAGACTCAACCATCTACCCAAGTCCAACTCTTTGTATCAAACCACAAGCGCTTCATATGATTGCCTACAAGGGGTATCCAAGTGGTAACCCTACAAGTACAAGAGGTACAACTTCAAGTGGTGGCCATTGATCTTCACATGGCAAATTTCATGTGGTTTCGGCCCTTTTTATGGTCATTGATGACAAAGGGGGAGAGGAATGAACAAAGATATGAATTATCCTTGGATGACAAAGGGGGAGATGAGATGAGAGTGCGATCATGGACATGGATCAAGAGGAGCAATATTGAGGAGGATCAATATTCTTGGACAAGAGGAGTACACAAGTAGGGGGAGCAAGCTCATGAACTTGGTTGTTTGCATTTGATATATGCATATTCATGTGCTTGCTTGCATTTACATAAGTTTTAAAATTTATATTTGCATTGCTTGTGTGTGATGTATGCTAGTCATAGAACTTGATTGATGATTTGATAACTAGCATGCATAGATTGTAGCTAAACATTTTTTTTACAAGTGAATCAAGAGCCTTGCTAATATTGTTGATCTCATGAGGTATCTTGAGTTTTTTGATGAATGTCTAGTTACTAATTGATGCTAAGGAATGAACTTCAAGGATGCAACTCAAATTGGTATCACGCTTCAAAGGTTTATCCTATATACCTTAGCATCACTTAGTAGTGATAACAATCCCACAAATTTCATATTTATGCATGTGTGTGAGTTTAAAACCAAATCTCTTGAGCACACATGTAGGGGGAGTTATCACTACCAAGTCGGATTTTTATGGTGCCTATCCAATCTTTTACAAGTAGTCTTAATGGTGGATAAGAAACATAAAATCCAAACCAAGTTAGCTTTTTACACGTGTGTGAAGTGCTAGCTTGGAATATGCTTAATTTTCATATCTTTGTAGAGTTGTCATCAATTACCAAAAAGGGGGAGATTGAAAGGCCATTGTTTGGTTTTGGTAATTGAGTGACAACTTAGGTGGACTAATAAGTATTTATGATTGAGATACACAGGAAATTAGTCCACACAAAGACACTAATATGAGCAACATGTGCCATGGAGGAGAAATGGCTAAGGGTTGATGCTATGCTCATATAGTGTGATCGAGAAGCTCATTGCATATGAGACATAACATGGAGTTATGTAACCAAAGTGGAGAAGATCAAGACAAGGCTAGGCTTGATGGACCGGTTGCAATGGAGAAGGGCAAGTCAAGGTTTTGAAGCGAGGGACCGCGAGGCGGTGAACCTTGGGCCAGATTTGGCGCCGATGGACCGAGGCAACGGTGAAGAGCGAGCAAGGTCAAGATCGATGGACCAAAGAGGTCATGTGATGATATGGAGTGGATCATATCATTTAAGAAAGATCAAGCCAAGTGTTGACTCATGATGATGATCAAAAGACTTGATGGAGTTTGGTGCTTGTGTGGCATCAACATTTGGGAAGATGAAATGGAATGCGCAAGGCAAAGGTATGACTTGTAGGGCATTTCATTTCACCGGTCAAAGGTTGTGTAGAGAAGTGCATGACCGGATTTAGGATAGATGGCCGTACTATCAAGAGGGGTAAACTTGTTTGCATATCGGTCATCTAGTGCCACTTGAGCAATCTAACATTGCGATGTTGCTAGGATCGAGTGGCGTGGTGAGATCAAGTGAAAGTCCTTTGAAAATGATTGTGAAATGCTAACACACATGCACATGGTGTTGTTCACTTGGTTGTGTTGGCACATTTGCAAAGGAGAAAGAGTTGGAGTTGATGTTGATCAACTTTGGGAAGCAAGAAAGGTTTTTCGGTTTTCTCCGGAAATTAGGTGGTCTCTTGGAGTGGAATACTGCTTTGATCCATTGTGTTTTAGATCAAGTATTCAGTTGGGTTGTGTAGCCCTCTGAATTAGCTTTCCATAGAGTCCAATATCACCTAATTTGGACATCGGAGCTAAGAGTTATGGCCGTTTTACCGAGATACATTTCTGCTGGAAATATACCTGCGGACGGTCCGCTCAAGGGGGGCGGACGGTCCGCTCAAGGGGGGCGGACGGTCCGCCGTTATCTCGGATGAGCTCGAACAGAACCGTTTTTGGCTCTGTTGGTGGTCCAAAATGAACTGCAGACCGTCCGGTCCTTGGGGGCGGACGTCCGCCTCCTACTGAAAATTCTGGGACAGAAACACTGCGGTTTCTGTGTGTGCTCACTTTTTGAACTGCGGACAGTCCACCCCTGGGGAGCGGACAGTCCGCAGGTCACTTCCAGATTTAGTCAGAGACGTTTGCAAATCGGTTGGTTCGAAGTTTTGAACCGCGGACAGTCCGCCCCAAGGGCGCGGACAGTCCGCCCGGGGCTCTAATGGTCGACTCTGACACATAATCATTGTTGTTGTAGCCGTTGGTTTTGAATGGCGGACGGTCCAGTCTCTGTAAGGCGGACAGTCCGCGAAAACACAGTTTTCACGGGATTTGAGTGTAACGGCTAGTTTGGGGCCTCCCTCTATAAATAGAGGGTGTGGCCGGCCATTTGAGGTGGCTGAGCACCTTGGGGACTTGGTGTCCATGTGTGAGAGTGCTTGAGAGCCCTCTACTCACTCTAACTTGATAGTAATCATCCGATCGAGTGAGAGAGCGATTCTAGTGCGATTGTTTTGAGAGATTGCATCGAGTGGCACTAGGTGATCGTGTTGCAAGCCGGTGTGCTTGTTACTCTTGGAGGTTTCCACCTCCTAGACGGCTTGGTGGCAAGAGGCTCCGTTGAAGCCCGCAAGAAGATTGTGCGGTGCTCCGGAGAAGAGATTGTGAGGGGTATTGTGCTCACCCCGCGGGAGCCACGAAGAGTAACTCTAGTTGAGCGAGACGTGAAGAGCAACAAGTGGTCCGGCCGGATCATGTGCTAGAGCTCGGTGGGAGCACTCCACGTGGGAGAGTGTGTCTTGAGAGTCACCACTAGCAAGAGAATCGGCGGCAACCTTGGAGCTTGTCTCAACGGGGATTAGCTTGGTGGCAACCAAGTGAACCTCGGGATAAAAATCACCGTGTCAATCTTGTCTACTCTTCTCAGTGGTTTGCATTCTCCAAATCACAAGCCTTGTATTTACATTCATCTATTTCTTGTGCTTGTGTAGCTGCTCTCTAGTGATTAGTTAGCTTGTTTAGCTTGCTAATCATCTTCTTACTTGTGTAGCTAGAAGTAGAGATCCTAGTGTAACTAGTTAGCTTGTGTAGCTTAATTAGTTGCTCTTGCTTAGATTGTGTAGCTAAGCAAGTTGAGCTCTTGGATTTGGATTGTGTATCCTTGTCCTTGAGCATCTAGTGAGCTTAGGTTTGGCTTTGTGCTTTTGCTCATTAGAATTGTGTAGGAGCTCCCCCGGTTTGTGAAGTACTAGTGCTTAGGCTTGTATGACTTGGCATTAGAATTGTTAGGAGAGCTCTTACTAGCTTGGCACTCCATTTGCTTTGTGTAGGATCTTTTTGGAGGTGCCTTAGAGTCATAGTTAGAGGGGTGAAGTCTTGGCTAAGCGAATAGTTTCAATTCCGCATAAGTTTCGGTTAGCCGGCGCAATTAGTTTTAGAAAGGACTATTCACCCCCCCTCTAGTCCGCCATCTCGACCCTACACTCGGGCTCACGCTCCTCAGCGAGTAGCTACCCGAGCACACGCGGGTGCGAACGGAACGGCATGAGCGAAGAGGGGCGGTCGGGTACGACCGCATCTGGTGAGAAAAAAATTTATTACAGGCAAAAACATACTCTAGTATTCAATTTTTATGGGTCTACCCTCCCTCCCACCTTCCTCAAACCCGACAGGTGCATCCAGACTCGATTAGAGTGGCGAACGTTTTTCAATTGTTTTAGATCTTTATAGTATAGATAGATATAGATAGATAGAAGAAATTATGAGATGATTACTACGTTTGCTTGTTCAATAGAAATCCTTTTTTAGGAAAGGAAAAGTTTCCAGCAACAGAAGTCGGATTGGTAAGAGCATCTATCTCTAAGAGGCTAAGTAAATCCTACTAGCCAAATTCACATTTAGCTAACTATTTAGCTATTATTTAGCTTTCCAAAGGGTGGTGAAACCAACGGACTAGCCAAATTTGGCTCTTGTATACTTGACACATAGAACCTCTACTTTGGATTTTTCTTTTTTCACCCAGCCTTATCCTAGCCCCTTCTTTTTGTTCTCAGCAGATGGGCCGAGCTAAGGCAACAAGCCAACCGGCGGTTGCCGGCCGCCACCAATGGGTACGGCGGTGGCTGCCAGCGGGGCAAACACCACCGCAAAGAGGAGGAGACCGCGAAACCGGTGGGGCCCTTGGCGGGCGTGGGTGAGCGGTGGAGCTTGGGGCATGGCGTGGGGATGGCAACAGCGGCCATGGCTGCTGGAGAAGAGCTCCGGCGGCGCACTGCAGTCTCGGGGTGGAGGCCAAGGCAGGCTCGGGAAGTGAGGAGAGGCCAGCGGCAACAGTACCTCGGAGCGGCTCGGATGGCGACCCGACAGCGCGGTTGCGCGTGTGGCGCGTGCAGGCGAGGGGTCGGGCACGCGGGAGGGTGGGATGCCGAGTCAGTCTCCTTGTGAAATATACCGAGGAAGCGCGCGGGTTTGCCGAGCCGAATTGCGAAGCGAGCTCGATGGCGAGTCCGTTGGAGGGCATTTTCGACGGTGTCTGGTTTTGTTTAGCGAGTCCAGGCGTGATACCGAGTTTGTTCGAGATGCCCTTGTTCTGGGGGACCACGCCAGCGAAAGCAATCTCTACCTAATTTCTCTCGCGCCCGCGAAAAGTCTTACCCAAGCCCTACCAGTTTTCCATCAAGATAAGCAGCCTAGGTTAGAAGCAGGGAGGCCGATTAGAAGCAGAGGCGGAGCCACCACTAGGGCGAGCCCGGGCGGCCACCCTAGGTCCCCTTGGCCGAGCAGTAGAGGATATCCTCAGACCTCAGTTCTCCACGCCGCCGGGAAGGGAGCAAATCGCGGCGGCGCTTGCCAGAAGCGAGGACGACGCTGAAATTTGAGAGGAAGACAAGCAACCGCGTACTGGGCCGAGACTTGGTGGCTCGTGGGCCGAGTATTGGGCTGCGGGACGGTTCAGGCTTCAGCCCAGCACAGCCTAGGGTTTGCGTGGGGTTTGGTGGCCGCTTGGCCAGCAGCCCAAGCCAGCCGCGCGACGCGACCACACCCCCGGCCCCCGCCCGCCTGCGCCTGCCGCAGCTCGTCGCCTCGTCCTCTGGCCTTTGCGCCTGCCGCCCGGCCGCCCGTCGGCCGTCGCCCCATCCGGTCGTCCCGGCCATCCGGGCGTCTCGTGCACCGCTGCAGGCCGCCTCGTGCGGCCCTCGGCGGCAGCACCTCCCGCCGGCCGCGCGCGCAGCGCACCCACAGCCCGCCTCGGCCCTCGGCGGCGGCGCCTCCCGCCGGCCGCGCGCCTGGCCGCCTGCAGCCGGCCTCGACCGGTGGACGGAGGTGGAGGCAGCCGGCGGGGGCGTGGGGCGGCGGCCGGTGGACGGAGGGCGGAGGCGGGCGGCGGCCGGCGCTGTGGGCTGCGGCGGCCCTGCGCTGCTCCGCCGGAGCGGCCGGAGGCCTGGAGCGCCGGGCACCGGCGGCCAGCGAGCCTGCACGCATGCCTTCCGTGGCGCATTGCACTGTTTCACTGGTACTGTTCCGCCCTAGGTCACTTGTCAGGCTGGCTTCGCCACTGATTAGAAGAACTGCATGATGGCCGGACCTTTGACGTCGCCGACCACCGTCGCCTCAGACGCATTAACGTCCCCCTGGCCGTCTCTACCTGACGATCTGGTTCGCCTGGTAGCTTCGCGCTTACTGGCCGGCGACCTGCTGGACTACGTCCGTTTCCGCGCCGTCTGCGCCCCGTGGCGATCCAGCACCGCCTCCCCGCGCGGCCGCGGGGTCGTCGAACCACACTTCCACCCGCGCCGTTGGGCGCTGCTGCCCGAAGGCCACGGCCTCCACCCCGGCCATCCCGACCTGCAAGGCTACGTCCGCTTCTTCAACCTCGACACGGGAGCCTTCGTCCGCGTCCGCATCCCGCTGTTCGAGGACCACCGCGTCCTCCATTCCTACGAAGGCCTCCTCG
Source organism: Panicum virgatum (assembly GCF_016808335.1). Lineage (NCBI taxonomy): Eukaryota > Viridiplantae > Streptophyta > Magnoliopsida > Poales > Poaceae > Panicum > Panicum virgatum. Next base: position 14,058,448 of record NC_053153.1, on the reverse strand, counting down.
TCCTGCACCGGGACCACGACACCGCCATCCGCCTGCTCCACCCGTTCACCGGCGACCTTCTCGACCTGCCACCACTCTCGACTCTCCTCCCGCAGCTGCACTTCCATGACTTATCCTTATCCGCACAAGAGAAGCTTACCTATCTCAGATCCATCTCCTATACCACTACTGCTACCTTCTCCGATGGTGTCGTCACCGTCATGCTTGCGATCAGTGCGCAATGCCGTGTGGCCGTTGCAACCTCACAGGACCACCAATGGACTCTGTCACCCTCGAACCACCATCCCTCAAGCCATCTACGACCATTCTCGTTCCAGGGCACGGCCTACACGGTGGCGTATGAGTTGGGGTATGGCCGTGCAGCCAAGATTTTCCAGATGGACACACCCCTGCCAGGCGAAGTGCTGCAACCCGCAAAGCTGATCGCCACATTCAATGTCGTTAAGCTGTATGGACCTGTCTTCTTGGGTGCGACTCGGAGATCCTGGTGATAGGCTATAGTGATGTCGTTCGTTCCAAGATGCTAGTTTACAGACTCACGGATCTTGTCATGGGAAGAGATGTCCCTGTGACAAGCATTGGAGACAAGGCCACTTTTCTACAAAGGAGGGCTCTCGTTGCCTCTGCCATGGCATTGCCTGCCGTTGTAGGCGACACTATCATGTGCTACCATCCAATGAGATATTGTATTACGCAGTATCACCTCAGCAGTGGCTCCTGGTCGCCAGCCATGGATCAATGCAGCTTACGAGCAGGCACCGAACAAGGTCCATGCAGCTTCGTCCATCACATCTTTACCTGTTGCAGTCCTAGGCAATGGTACGTCGTCGTTGGTGTCTCTCTACTCTCCACCTTGTTATTTCTCTTGCGTCTTTTTTTAGTCTGAACTACAATTTCTCATTTGATCTTTCACTGTGCCAACGAGCTAGTAGTTATCTCATTCACCTGTGCTTATGTGCTTTACAGGAACAGAGGACTGCTGTATGGTGAGAGAGAGAAGATGCCGGATGACTTCGCTGGCCTGTGAAACGGAAGCTTGGATTAGTCTGCTGATACCAACGCTTTTCACAAGCTAATACATGCAGTGCAACTCCATTGTATCAGTATTGAGCCGTTTTATATGGAAGAAAAATACAGTATAGAGTAAAGGTTATACATTGACCTGGGGAAGTTGTAAAAAGTCGTATCACATTGCTAGCGCGTAGTAATATATTTCTGAGATGATTCTCCACACCTTACAGAAAACTTATTTTTTCCTAGAAACCATTCAATCTAGCAGGTTAATAAGTTAATTTCATTCAAAGAAATGTCGTGTTATTTTCATTCTTGCAAGCAAACATAACGTACGTACCAGTCAGTTGATAAGAGTTCTTATGCTTCTTTTTTTCTACTTTTAAGCTCCATCACATTGTCTTACTAGTTACTACCTTTTGTAAATGATGAAATTGTATATAACTATAGGTATATTGACATCTCCTTTTGTAATCGTGTCCTTTTACTAGGCATGAATGTGATAATTGGAACCAGGCTGATATGGAGAATAAGGAGTCTATTTTTGGTGTTTTTTAACAGGATAAAAGAACTTATTATTACAGGAAGGATTTTGGGACTTGAGAGTTGGAACAAATTTTTAGGTATGAAAAGTAAGAGCATGTTGTATGCATGTTCGGCCCATGTGCAGCAACACGACTAGTGATTGGCAGATAATTCTACATTGTGTTCTTGGAAATATTGTATAAATTTGATTTATATGAGCCAATTATGTATAATTAATACCATGTATTGACCCTCAAAAAAACACATATCTGTATTTAGCATATGATGATCAACGTTTAGATATATTCCCTCAAGTTGATGAACTACATTTAGGTTTGTACTAAATTAATATATTTTTTAAAAAAAAGGACACATATCTGTATTATTTTTAAAAAATAATAGGCCGTCAATGTAAAAGCGGTATTAGTATATTCATTTGGAAACGAACTACCATAACATATGTAACTTTTATATTTGAAATAAATCATTTTAGAGATACTTTTGGTCAAACATAAAAATGTTTGAATTAGAAACAAATCTAAATTTAGTTGTATTATAGGAGGGAGTTTTAACTTGATAGTGTCACTGTCAATTTCAAGTGGTTGACCCATCCTATCTCAGATTTTTCTCACCAAAGTCGCTGGAGAATGCAACGTTTATGCCCTGCAAAAAGTGCAACCTGCTGCTATTGGTCGCAACGCAAGGTATATCGGTCTTAAACAGTTAAACCCATCAGATGCCTCTCACAAGTTAGATAGGGCAGGGCATCTACCCGACCACAAAGCAGCCTTCTGTTCGTGTCAGTGTCACATTCACACACTGACCGTGTATATAAACCACGACACATGATTGGCAACTTCACACAACTCCCCCACCTGGTGAACGACACGGCGGCACGAACGCGTCGGCGTCGTCCTCGTCGTGCACTTGCTCCGACGATGGCTCAGCGCCGGCAGCGCGGCTTCCCGCCGGTCACCATGCCGTGCCTGGCCCTCGCGGTGACGGCTCTGATGTGCGCCGCTTCCACCACCACGGCGCAGCCGCAGGCACCGCCGCTGCCGCTGCCACTACCGCAGCAGCCGGCGACGACGACGGCGCCCGCGGTGCCGAGCCTGCCGGCAGCGTGCCCGCCGGCGCAGGCCAGCCTGTCGCCGTGCCTGGGCTTCTTCATCGGCAACTCCTCGTCGCCGCCGGCCGAGTGCTGCGCCCAGATCCGGGCCATGTTCCAGTCGCAGGCGCCGTGCCTGTGCGCCGCCATGGCGTCGGGGGCCTCGCAGCTCGGGTCCGCGATCGGCCAGCTGCTGCCCAGCTCGTGCGACCTGCCCGCCAACGCCTGCTCGGGGTCGGGGACCGTGAGCGGTGCCCCGGCTGGTCCAACGACGACGCCGGCGTCGTCAGGGTCAGGAACAACCGCCGCGGCGGCGCCGGGGACTGGGCCGACGGGTGCAGACACGACCGCGCCAGCCGGTGGTGGTGGAGTGAAGTCAGTTCCAGGCGTGCTTGGCTCGGGAGCTGCTGCTGCCGCACCAGCAGGCTACCGCGGCGTCTCTGCCGCCGCTGCTCTGGTCTCGTTGCTCGTCGCCTATCTTCTCTGAACTCTGATCGGATCATGTGCTTAGTCGTGTACATTCAGATGTGGATTCGTAGCACGCCGTTCATGTAGCATGTTCACTAAAAAACATGTACTACCTCCCGAACCGCGCGCAGTCGTGTACCGCACCGTGCGCAGGAGTTGAATGAACATTTGTTACGTTTGTGAGCGAGTGGTAGCAACACGATTGCTGTACCTCCCGAACAGAGTTGCCACCGACCTCATCGTTCGTGTATATTGCTCCTACAGATTAAGCGTCAATTTAATGAATTTCACTGAAACGTGAATTGGACTCCAGTCCAGAGGCTACATGTCTGATTTGACTCCAAGATGGCCCGTTTGGCTGCTTTGCCTTGGACGGCTGTAGCCTAACCTCCAGGAGATGGTATTTTTTTATTAAGGATAAAAACATCCAGCCTCTACACCCATATGGTGGATGCATACACAGCCAAAGACAAGTTTAACCATGATACTCAGACCACCTTACAGTAAGAACATTAGAACCGAGACAGATATAAAAGACCTAAAGATACTAGTCTTGAATTCTATTGCTGAATTTCCATCCGAATTTGTTGAAGAGTTCCATGACTATGATCCCCAACTTGCAGCAATTAATCTTCAGATTACTTCTCTCTTCCTCGATCTTTAGATAGCAGCGACTAGCTTAGTCACCTCCAGGAGATTGTATGAGTATGAAGAAGAGAAAAGTTCGGTTTTCACCATTGAACTCTCACAAAAGTCCGATTTTCAATCTTTTAACTATAAAATCGGATAATATAGGCCATCCAACTATTGAAATTGGGCAAATTTGACACCTTAGGTGGTTTCAAAGTTGGTTTTCCATTTTGTGAGAATTAAAAATATTCAAATTTAAACTAAAAAATTCATAAGTAATTTATTTTAGATCAAAAAATACGAAAAGGGTATCATAAATTCTCTTTTAATTATTTAGATCAATTTTTATTTTTATAATATCTGGTTGCTTGTAGTTATGTCTGTTATTTTTGAATAGTTAGGCTTCAAATAGAGCAATAATAGATATGTTACACTTTTAGAAAAATTGTGGTACTAGTTTCATATTTTTCTGATTTAAAATGAATCATATTTGATTTTTAGATCTAACTAGATTTTTTTAAAAAAAATACAAAACCACCTTAGAAACCGTCTAAGGGTTATTCAGTTTTGTTATTGAAGATTGAAAACAAACTTTTGTGATAGTTCAAGGGTGTAATACGGGCTTTTTGCGAGTACGAATAAAACTCATCGTCATCTTTCGAAAAGCATGAACGAAACTCAGGGTTGCACAACAAACTCAGGTCCATTGTTTCAACTTTCCTGCAATTTGACCACAAGAACAGCGCATGCTTCATGTGGAACAAGTATCATTTCCAGCAGCCCTAGTGAACGAAGACTGAAAAAAGCAACACACCAACAACGAACGAAGAGTACAAGGGCGAAATTTAGGAGGAGGCAACGATCCTCTGCACTCATTGCGTGCAGACTTGCAGCTGCAGAGCGCGATAGAGGCACAAATGCCGGCGACCGGCGGCGATGAGTCGAGTTGCTTCATTGCTCGTGGGGGTGCGGCGGTGCACAGGCAAGGGACGCCGCCGTTGTCTCGTGTCAGACCGGCGCGCTCGATGGCTACAGCTCCTCATTGTTTTTCCATGTGAACGAGAATGGCCTTGCATTGTCTTCCAGGCGAAAACGCCCAACTGTTTGCGCACCATTTTAGCTGCAGCCTGCACGCAGGTCGCGTTTTTATTTGATTTCACCGGGACCCGCCTAGTACCTACACGCGACTCACACCAGCGACACCACCAACCTACTCTGGAATCGTTTTCAGTTTCCGAACAGGTTGTCGCGCCCAAGAAACTGAACCTTCTTCTGCCCCAGGATGCACAAAGATACCTCACTACTGTGAATCGCCCCTACTGGCCGAAACCGCCAAGTGGAAGATTCATCCAGGTGCCCATCAAGCCCAGCTCTCAACTATCCATCGCCATCTTGATCGACTCCAGTAGCAACAGAGCCAACAGCCAAGTTAGAGGGGAAGGCAACCATTGGGAGCACACAAAAGCGACCGAGCTGATCACCAACCTGGCCGGGCTCAACTAGATTCTGGACCGGGGGGTTCTCTTCTCACCATCTCGTGAAGTCATGGACGCAGACAGAGACGTACATTCTCGGGTCCGCTCACCGATAAGCCTCGCGAAGAGCCCCGGGTCGCGTTCGCGGCGTGCAAACCAGTAGGAACTCCCGCTCCAAAGCGAGTTAGATAGACCGGCCCATCCACCTGGTGAGGCAGGCACACGAGCTTTTTTCCCCCATCCGGCCATCCCGCCGCAAATTTTTCGCAACCGTCCGCAGTATAAACCACCGGCGCCTCTTGATCCCCCCCTCCGCGTCCCGTACAGAACAACCGCGCCGCGTCTCGTCCCGTGCAATCGCGTAGCCGACTAGCCGCCGTACGTCCTTGCGGCCGAAGAAGACAGCCCGCCGCGTGCCGCCATGGCGTGGCGGCGGCTCCAGATGGCTCTCGCCCTCGTCGTCGCGGTCGCGGCGGCGACGCTGTCCTCGGCGCAGCAGCAGCAGCCGGCGGCGGCGGCGGCGTTCCCGGCGCTGCCCAGCTGCCCGCCGGCGCCGCTCAGCCTGTCCCCGTGCATCGGCTACGTCTTCGGCGTCGGCTCGGCGACGCTCACCGCCTGCTGCTCCCAGCTCCGGGGCTTCCTCCGCGCGCAGGCGCCCTGCCTCTGCGCCGCGTCCAAGCTCGCGCCCAGCCCCGTCGGCCTGCTCCTCGGCCAGGCGCAGACCATCATCCCCAACGTCTGCGACCTGCCCAACCCATGCGACGGTACGTTGCGCGTCATCGCCGCGGCCGCTGCTGGCACGGTGCCCGCCGGTCTGACATGTTGCCATTGCTCGTGACGCTGCAGATGATGCCGCCGCTGGCGACGGCGAGGGCTCCGCGCCGGCGGCGGCCTCCACGCCGTCGGTGGCAGGAACTTCGCCTCCGTCGTCCGAGACGACGACTCCGGCAGCCACCACACCTGCGACTGAGCCATCGTCGGGCACGCCGGCGGCCAATCCAGACGCGTCAGGAGCGCCACCGGATCCGGCCGAGGATTCTCCTGCCGCCGCAACGGCGCCGGCCGGCGCCGGGTCGAAGCTCCCCCAGCTGCTGCATGCAGCCGGCGCCACGAGGTCCAGAGGAATGGCTGCAGGCACTGTGCTCGTCACCGTGTTTCTCGCTTCAATTGCAACCATGTATGCGTAGCTGTAACCTGCTAAGCCATTGCAAGTTCGCAACCGCAAATGTAATGATGTAACATGTGATGTGATACATTATAAGTTGAAGCTGCATCCTGTTTTTGTGCGGTTACAATAAAAACGTTTATCCTACAGAATCTACAGCTGGCCCCGGAGATCGAAGGATGGTAGATGTTCACGCATCAGGCCATTGCTTACATTACACAGAGCAGTTTAAGCAGATAATTCTTGAAAGGAGTTAAGCATCCAGTGCTATTACATTGAATCTTTGGACATATATATGGAGCATTAAATATAATTAAAAAATAACTAATTATACAATTTAATTGTAAACAAGATCAATCTTTTAAGCATATATAATTAGTCTATAATTAAATATTAGTTGTCAAATAACAACGAATGTGCTACATTACCAAAATTCAAAATTTTTTGCAAACTAAACATGGCCTCAGTTTACGCAATTTCGCCTTCACTATCTTCCATCTGCCAATACAAGCGAGACTACACGAGTTTCACTGATTTCAGTCCTAGCTGCGCGGGCTGTCATGAGACCGGGCTCTTGCGGTCACACGACCCCTCCACCCCGGCCTCGCCGCCGCCGCCGCCGCCCGCACGGACAGCACCAGCACGTCGAGATTCGAAATCTAGTTCCTCCTCGAGGCCTTGCTCCCCCGCCTCCGCGCCGCGTGCCTCTCGTCGTCGTCATGTTCCTCGTCCTCCTCGGCGGCCCCGTCCACGCAGGCCCGGCTCTGACCGTAGGCGGGAGGCGCGACCGCCTAGGGCCCACGCTGGAAAGGGACCCAGGATTTTTTACGTGCCTCTTCGTATGTGTTGGTTTTGATGGCTGACAGCAAGTCCATAATAACTCTAGAAAACTGAAGAAGGCAGTATCCGTCGAATACTGCGCTGCGATCTAGCCACCGCGAAACAGATCACATCCTTGCTCATCCAGTCATTCGCTTTTCGTATAAACTCGCAAGCTGACGCTACCAACAGCCCGGCGCACCGCACCAGGCACAGGCCGTGCCGGCATAAATCGGAGGCTGTGTGAAATTCTGAAATGATGTCTACTAGACTAACCATTTTTATATTTTTGGCTGCCAGAATCATATTTTCTAAATAGATTTGTAAAAAATATGGCTTCAATCGATCGTTTTCTAACATAAAAGATGAAAGAATAAAATTATAATTAATCCATTAAAGACTCAAATGATACAAGTATATATGTATATCAATACAGTTGGGGAATTAAAAGAAATATTTATTTACCTTTTCCTTAAGCCAGTCAATTGTGTGAAGAGTTGAAATCGCAGACCTGCCGTCGTTGAATTCTCCGCATGCCCTAGGGCCGCTGGCCGGCTGCTGCACCGCATCGCCGTCGCGAACTTGCGATCATGGCCTCGGCGGTGACACGGTGTTGCCTGCCCTGCTGTCTGGCATCTGCCCCGACAGCTCGCCCCTTGGTGTCATGACTCGTGAAAAACAAGAACTGAAGATGAATCGGCACAGGATTAGAGGAAGACGGCACGACAACTAAACTAGCGGGCTGCGGGCGCCAGGACTCCTCAGTGTTGCGGGCCTTTTTGTTTTGTGCAGGGCAGGGGCGTGGCATGCGTCCGTTTCACCATTTGCATTAAAGCCGGCCAAGTAAGAAGGATGCAGAGAATTAATGGGCTGCTATAAATTTTGGAGCCAAAAAAAATGGGGCCCTGTGCAGCCTCACGGGCCGCACGCCCCCTGGGCACGGGCCTGACCAGGCATCGCGAGTCATGATAGTAATTCTATTATTTGCTAGTGTTTTAAAATTTCAATTCCAGTATTTACCTTTTATGATTTACTAGGTGTTAGAAAAGGATAAAAGAACATGAGAGTTGCTTAATTTTATTAATTCGCAAGAAACACTCCAAGAAATGTTTTAAGCACTGAAGCATTTTGTCGATGGAGTTGTTTGGTTCTTATTCAAGGTAATTATACTAACTTCATATTGCTTCTCTTTTCGTTTGATGCATCAACACTGTTTTTTCCAGAAAAAATAAGTACATGCACGCTATTAATATCAACCATATCCTCTATCACATTATAAAATGGAAAAAATATTTTGCCAAAAGGGCCCATAGTTTTCCTTCCCTCTAGGCCCTCGGAATTTTAGAGCCGGCCCTGCGTCCACGTCCTCCTCCTCCCCGCCGCACGGGCGCTTGGCACTAATGGCGACGCCGAACAGCTTCAGCTTTGCTCGGTGGCCGCCAGGGACTCCCTCACCGCCGCCTCTGTGCCCGTCGTCGCCATCCGCGGGATCATCCTGCCACCCCACCCCCCCCCCCCCCCGCCGTGGCCGTACCACGCCATGAGGTACCGCACGCCATAGCAGAGGGGCCGCGCGCGGGGCAGCTCTCGAGCCAGCTGCGCGTTCTTCTCCTCCAACTCGGCCATTGCGCCGCTCAACCCCGCCGCCGAGCCGCGCGGCGGCGACAAGGAGACCGCCAGCTCCCCGCCGGAGCTCGTGGGCGGTGAGAGATGATCGGTATCTCCATCGGTATGGCCGCCCCGCGGCCCCGGCTCCGGTCCCTTTCTTCCTATTTATCCCTCCCAGCAGGTGCTTCTCCCCTCGCCGGAAGCCGTCGTTGGCGAACTCACACCTGTCCAACGACGCCCTCTTGAATCCCAGCACGGAGAGAACACAGAACCCATCATGATCTCAATTTAACCGTGCAGACCGTTGGGTAAATGGGTAATAGAAGAAGAGATGTGGGACGGGGAGGGGTGGTTGGGCACGCATGTAGTTGCTGAGTTGGCGCACGAAGGTGGGAAGGTTGTTGTGGGTTTTTTTGTTTTTTTTATCAAGGCAAGGCTCTTTATTGATTATTCACATGAAACATACAAGAGCCTAAAGTTTCTCCAAGACTGGGTACAGAGCAAATGCAAGAGCTCACAGGGACTGTTATGAAAACAGTTAGGGCATCTTGTAAAAACCTGCTGCTGAAAAGATTGCCTAGCTTTCCTAGCCAGTTTATGAGCTTCAACATTCAAAGTTCTCTTGATTTTGGAAAAAGAGACTTGATGCCCTTGAACCTGGTTTTGAATGGTAGATAAAGTAGGTTTGAGTCTCCACGGAGGAGGTTTTGCCTTCCCTGATCCTGGATTCAAAGCTTCAACCAAGATTTGAGAATCTGTGAAAATAGAATAGGATTGCAAACCCATGATAGTTGTGATCTTTGTAGCTAGTTCCATTGCCAAACCTTCAGCCATCAAAGGGTTAACTCCATCTTGTATTTGTGCTTGTATCTTTATGTTAAGTCTTGTTGCTTGATCATCCCCTGTGATATAGATTTCTATCCCTGCAGGCGTTGTTCCTACAATTAAATGTTCAGGTGGAATAGCAGCATCAACATAGCAAGAAATATTGTTAGTGTTTGAAGGAGTAGTTGTATCATGTTGTTCCCCTTGTGGACTTCCTTCTCCTGTATCATCCTGGTTGGACAAGTGGTTGTGGTCATCATTCATTGAGGACTTTTCTGAAAGACTGTTAGTGATCACAGAGATTTCAGCTTGAATATTAAAGTGGACTTGTTGGACTGTCCAAGTTCTATTATTAAAACGATTATCATTTCTGGCTCTCCAAATGTACCACAAGGTTGTGATGACACTGATCAAGTGACTGTCATCTGTATGAGGAGGAAAAATATAGGGTAAAATATCATGCAACCCATGTTCAATATTTGGAAGAAGATCAGCTCTTAAGGAGGGGTTAGCAGAAAACCAAACTGCTCTAGGCAGAGAACAATGAAAGAAAAGATGCATGTCATTTTCCTTTTGGCCACAGTAATTGCAAAGATTGTTTATATTTGTAGAGTATCTTGAGGCTCTTTCAGCTGTAGCAACAGCATTTCTGATAAGTCTCCACATAAAAGCTTTGAGTTTTGGTTGTACCTTTTTATTCTTCCATATTCTATTGATAAGGTCTAGAGCTGGAGCAGAAATGCTTCTTGACCCTTGATCCGGCAATTGATGATTGTTCAATCTTGAAATGAAGTTGTAGGCTTCCTTGGAAGAGCATATACCTATTCTTGCTGGCTTCCATATAAGTTTATCAGTTTCGTGCAGGTGTACTATGGGTGTTTGGAAAATAAATTCCTGAAAATTCAGATCAAACAATTCTTGAACCAAAGGTATATTCCAGTCCCTGGTGCTTGGATACCAAAGATCTTTAACCTGATTAGGAATAGGATTAACAGAAACAGGGAGTTGTATGTGGCTATGAATGTTGTCCCATCCTTGACACCAAGGTTCTGTCCAAATGTTAATATTTCCTTGATGAATCTGAAAAATAGAATTCTGAAAAAGGAATTGCCTAACATTTTGAATAGAACTCCAGAAAACAGATTTTGACCCATGTTTAGAACATTTCTAGAAAGTTGAGTTGGAGAAATATTTAGCCTTTAAAACTCAAGAAAGAAAAGGATCTTTACCTGAAACTACCATCCAAGCTGAATGGAGAACTAAACTCTTGTTAACTGTATGAATCTTTGTGAAGCTTTTTCGTATTCCAAGCTCTCCAAGCTTTTTAGGCCTGCATATATCATCCCAAGATCTGAAGGCAATAGGATTAGTACCATCATTTTCCTCTTTGTGACCAGCCCACCAAAAATTTCTCATAATGGCCTCAATCCTGTCAAGAAAATTCTCAGAAAAAAGGATGTTTGTTAAATAATAGATTGGAATTGAAGACATGACAGAGTTTATATAAACAAGTCTGCCAGCATGATTAATTTTATTGGCCTTAAGAGTAGATAATTTGGCTCTGAATTTATTAAGAATGAAAGAGTAAGCATTGGATCTATTTTTATATGAGAAAAGCAAAGGATGACCTAGATGCATAGTGTTGGCATTCATCTCTTGAACAGGGAAAATGTCCTGAACCTTTTGTCTGTCATGAATGGTACAGTTTTTATTGAAATGAACAGAAGACTTACTCCAATTTGGTGTTTGACCAGATAAGTTGCAAAAATTTTGAATGATAATTCTTAGCGTCTGAGGTTCGTAATCATTGACCTGACCACAAATTAGTAAGTCATCTGCAAAAAGTAGAGAGTGAATGGGAGGGCAAGATGGTCCTAGAGATATTCCTTGAATGTTACCTTCCACCATGGCCACCTGCAACCTTTTGGACAGATCATTAATAGCTAGAACAAAAAGATAAGGAGAAAGAGGGCATCCCTGTCTGATACCTCTTTCGGAGGTGAAGTAGTTTGAAGGCTGACTATTAACCAGAATGGAAAAAACAGAGGCAGTGATGTAGGCTTGAATAAGATTAGTAAAATGATCATTAAAACCTCTTTGCTTGAGAGCATTGATAATAAAATTCCATTCTATTCTATCAAAGGCTTTTGCCAGATCAATCTTCAACATGAAAGTTTTTTTATTCCAAGTAGCCAGGGAGAAAGAATGAACAATTTCCTGAGCAACTATTATGTTGGAAGTGATATGCCTACCAGGTATAAAAGCAGATTGAGACGAGTGAATATAATTAGGCAAATGCAACTTGATCCTCTCAACTAAAGATTTAGTGATGATTTTGTAAATGACATTACAAAGACTTATAGGTCTGAACTGATGTGGAGTATGAGCAGCATTGGTCTTTGGAATAAGAGCTATGTAAGTAGAGTTAATACCTTGAGGAAGTTCAGCTGAATTATAGAACTGTTGGACCAGGTGAACTACATCATCAGCAATCCATGGCCAAGCCACTTTATAGAAACCTGCATTCAAACCATCTGGGCCTGGACTTGCATCTGATCTCATATTTTTAACAATGTTCCAAATTTCTTGTTTGTCTGGGACAGAGGTTGTATATTCATACTGTATTGGTGATGCTTCCTTACCATTGTGCTGCTGTGGTACCTGGAAAGTAGTGCTCTGAGAAGAGAATAGTTTGTTGAAGTAATTGTAAAACACAGAAGCTATTTGATCTTGAGTTGTGACAGGAGAACCATCTTCTTGTGTCAGATAAGCTATTCTATTTTTGGTTGCTCTCCTTATAATTGCCCTGTGGAAAAAATTAGTATTAGTATCACCTTTAATAGCCCAAACCTTTTTGACTCTCTGTCTATGAAATTCGGCTTGCTTCAAGAGGATTTGATGATGCTGATGAATAAGATCTTTTTGAAGATTGTGATTTTGAAGAGGAATAGGTTTTAGTTGATTCTGAAAAATAGCATTTTCAATTGTAAGAAGCTGATCATTAATATGAGGCTTTTTCTTTCTCCAGACTTTAAGATCAGAGGCCAAATATTTAGTTTTAAGATGAAAAGGTCTCTGGGCAGATTTATTCCAACTTTGAGCAGCCCCATGATGAAAATCAGGTTCGAGGGCCCACCAGTTTTCAAACCTAAAAGGTTTTTTGGTTTTAGGTCTGTTAGTTTGAAGCATAATCAAAATAGGGACATGGTCACTATACATCATAGGCAGATGAAAAATAGTAGTAGAAGGGAAAATAGAACACCATTCAGCATTAGCTAAACATCTATCAAGTCTTTCAAAAGTTGGAGTAGAAGCAAACCTCTTGTTGGACCAAGTGTAAGCAGGACCACTGAAACCTAAATCAAATAAAGAACATTGTTTGATCCAATGACAGAAGTTAGAAACTCTTCTAGCATTAACAGGATTTGGACCAAGCTTCTCATTAGCATTCATAATATTGTTCATATCACCCATACATAACACAGGCACATCAGGATTATTTACAACAAAATTGAAGATAGCCTGCCAGATAGCATCAGTTTTGACATGATGCGGGTCACCATACACACAGATAAGGCTAAAGTTCAGGGCATAAGGCCTATATACAGCATTAGCTAAGATAAGATTATCAGAAGCTTGGACGACATCTAGACTGAAGTCTCCTTTCCACAGCAACCAAAGACCACCTGAAAGACCTACTGCAGGGACTACACAAGCATCATCAAAGCAGAACTTATTAAGCAGATTAGCTTTATTAACTGACTATTTTCTAGTTTCAGAAATGAAAAGTACCTGAGCTTTTGTAGCCATAGCAAGGCGGGAAAGGTGCCCCATTTTAGGACCGCCGAGATTCCCGCCTGATCCTCGGCAATTCCAAGCTAGAAGACTCATGTGTCTTGTGGCGCCTCTGGGCATGGCGCCAAAGCCCGTTGAGGCATTTCCAAAACAACTCCGCTGATTTGGCCAGAAGTACTAGGTAGAAGAATATGAGCACGGACATCCTGACCTTGAACTGCATTGACTGCCTGGCCTGAGGGAGCAGAAGGCATATGGACAGGATCCACACCCATCCCCCTGACAGAAATGTGTGAAGGACCAAGTTGCCCACTATCAGCCATAAGCGCTTGCCTCTTGATATCTCTCCCCATTGCTGACCCTGAATGCTGTTTAGTTGCAGAAGAGAGGCAAATATTGGCCTGAACAGTTGGACCTTGAGCATCTTCTTCAGCATGATTGTTGAAGCCTGCCTCCACATCACTGCCAGCAGGAAAGCCAGGAACAGAGCAATATTGACCTGGATGGGCTTGAGTAGAAGCTCCTCCATCGGGATAGCAGCCAGTACCTGAAGAGGAGTTCCTGTGAGCGGGATTGAGTTTTCCACCAAGGACAGGAGGGTCCTCATCCCAGCCACTAGGCCTATTGCGTAGTCTGCCTCTGCCGGAGTTGGTACGAACTTCTTCTCCTCCTCCTTCGGGAGCATTGGGACCAGCTACGTGTCGTGGCGACTGGAATCTGTCTGAGCCTTGCACCGAAGGAGACCTAGGCCGGCGACAGCCCGAAACTTTAGCTTGAACATTGCCCAGAGACTGAATCTTGCAAGTTCTTGAGCTTCCTTTAGATTTGGAGCTGAAGCTCCTAGGTTGAGGTCTTGCATTGGCCTGTGCAGTGGTGGTGCCGACATGGAACGATCCATCAAGAACATTTGGAGGTGATGAGCTAGCTGCAGAATGAGCAGGCGAGAGGGGCGGGTAGTGATGATGCTAGGCGTGGCATGTGCCAGGCGGGTTGCTAGTTGGCATAGAAGAAGCATTTGTATGAGGAAATTGCAGAGCCGGTGAGAAATGAAGGATTCTTTTCTTGGACTGGTTGAGTGGGGAGTAAGAATCGATTTGTACCTTGCATGGAGTTTGCAAAACATTGGGAGCTGGGATTTCAGACAAAATAGGAGATCCATGAAGTATTGCTATAGGGGCAACACTAGTGCTGAAGACCTTCTCTGCGGGAAGCTCTCTATTTTGGACAGAGCTCTGTTGTGGTGGAATGGAGGTGTGAGCTTGAGGGAGAGGATGACCCTGAAGAATGGCTTGCATAGAAGAATGAGGAACAAGAAGATTTGGCTTTATAATATTTGGCATAGTGTGGAAATATTCCTATAGAGATGGGCCCTGAATGTCATTGTCTGCACTATAAGATGGAACAGGAATAAAGGACTGTGTGCTGAAAATAGGGGGTTGTTTGGCATTAGCAGCATCTTGGTGGGTGAGAGGGGAAAGAAGAGCCAAGTTGCTTGGATTGTCCTCCTGTTGCTTTTGCATGTACTCTTGCTGCTGATTCCCCTGCACCTACTGTCCTTGGTGGTTCAAAATTCCACCCTGTGTCATGGTCATTCCCGTTTGAAACTGGTTAGGCTGGTAGCCCTTGGGTATGTTGCTTTGACCTTGATTTCCATGAGGGGCTGTAATTGATTGCAAGACTAGAGTTTTCCCTTTTGCTGGCTGCCTCTCTTCCATTAGAGTATCATTATGAACATGTTTGGATTGCTGGATTTGGTTAGCTTGTTCCAACTGAAATCCCTGATTAGGCATCTGTCGGTCTTGCATAGACTGATTGATAAGCAAAGGAGTTGTGTTCAGTATTTGCTGAGACTCCATGATTTGCTGAGAGTTATACTTCAGTTGCATTCTCCTAATGAGAGGAGTAATGTTCAGTTGCATAGGTTGTTGTGGTTGAAGTGCTTAGGGCGAAGGTCGCGGGCGAACTCGGCGGGGCGCCACACCAGGAAGGCCGTGCAGGTGTCATTCCATGAGATGGTGTCGTCGGTGCTGGGGTCCTCCACCATCGCGTACGTCTTCGTCAGGAACACCGGCGTTACCCTAGCCATTGGGTAGGCAAGGCCGTGTTTGGTTTCCTAGAATTCTAGAAAAAGTACGTGTTCTAGGATCCGCATGAAGGGCTAAATGAAGTCTATTTGCAAAACCTCTTCAAGGATGGATTTAACTTTTTTCGACGAATCTAATAATGGTATTAATCCATGATTAGCTGCAATGATGCTACAATAACCATCATCTAATCACGTGGTCAAAGGCCTCATTAGTTTCGTCAGGGTTCCTAGCGCAGGGTTCTGGAGTTGGTTTTGTAAACTGTGTTTATTTAATACAGTAATTAGAGGTCAAAATGTTACTATTCCTGAAAATCTAGGAAACCAAACAAGGCCAATGATTCGCTAGCAGATAGGAACAGGGCAATTGTTTTACAGAGGAAGGAGGGCGCGTCTAGAAACGTGAATTTGGGGATTGAATTAGGTTGGACATTGGTGAGAGAAGCATGTTCTCCCCAAATCTTTTAAAGGTGGCTTTTGCTCTAACCATTAAAAAAATATTTCTTTGCCACAAGACACTCTTCAACCATTGTAGAAGGTTCCAGGCCCTTCCTTGCACTTAAAGTGGCTTTTGATCATGCCCGACGAAAAGAAAATTTTAATCATTGGTTCCGAAATCCTTTAACAGTGGCTTTTGCTCTAACCATTAAAAAAATATTTCTTAGCCACAAGACAATTTTCAACCATTGTAGAAGGTTTCAGGCCCTTCCTTGCAGTGGCTTTTGATCATGCCTGACGAAAAGAAAATTTTGATCATTGGTTTGCTCTGGGCCCGGTGGGAGGCGCGCTACAAAATTAATGCAGGAGAAGATAGAAAATCAATTGATGAGGTGATATACAAAGCCTGGTTGCTGTCTAATCTGAAGCCAGAGATGATCACAAATGGAGGCAATAGTACTAGAAGGAACCAGGAGTGATATTGGAAGCCGCCTCCACCAAATGTGTGGAAGATCAATGTGGATGCAGCGTTCTGGGAGAAGGAATTGCAGGGAGCTTGGGGGTTATCCGTGACCACATGTCTGATGTTGTTTTAGCAGGAGCGGGTCGGATAGCTGTGGTGGGTGATGCTCTCTGCGCGGAGGCTCATGCCTGTTTAGCTGCTTTGCAGGCAGCGGCGGACCATGGTATGCAAAACATCATCATCGAAACAGACTCTCAAACACTGGTGAAGGCCCTACGTTCTGAAGAACTTGATCGAGCCAAAGGGGGTGTGCTCTTCAGAGAAGCGAAATTCGTTATGGCTACTGCTTTTAACAAACAAACACTGGTGAAGGCCCTACATTCTGAAGAACTTGTTCGAGCCAAAGGGGGTGTGCTCTTCAGAGAAGTGAAATTCGTTATGGCTACTACTTTTAACTCTGTAATGGTGAAGCATGTGTCCCGTGTCTGTAATATAGTTGCTCATGGTCTAGCTCATGTTGGGTGTAATGCGGACCTGGATCATCCGTCTGTATGAATGTCTCCTCTCCCGGGTTTTGTAAACAGTTGATTGGCTTGCGAACCTGCTGAGCCTGATGGTCCCTAAATAAAGTGATGAGTTTTAAATAAAGGGACGAGCTTTAATAAAAAAAAGGTGGCTTTTGCTCTAACCATTAAAAAAATATCTCTTTACCACAAGACACTCTTCAACCAACGACACTCTTCAACCAACGTAGACCAATGTAGAAGGTTCCAGACCCAGACACATGGCGCTGCTTCTAGAAACTGCCCGTTTGGATTGGGAAGCTAGATGGGCTAGACTGGTAGAGTAGAAGATGTTTCTGAGTTAACACTTGTACAAGTTCAAATGTCCTCTTTTATTGCTTTCTGGATATTCAAAGTTCTTTGGCACAAAGTTTCGTTGCCCGCAACATTTCATGAAATTGTTCGTTTTTTTAAACACAATTTTTAAATAAGAGGGAAGGACATGTTGAGGTAACCAATGTGATGCTCCACTTATTAGACGAACTCAAAATCAGCACTACAAAAATGCATTTCAGAATGATGAAATGTTTCTCGTACTTACTAAGAAAATGACACAAGCATGAAACATTATATCTTCAGCAACATAGAGAAGCACCAAGACTTGTTTCAAGAAATTCATTCGAGACTTGCAAGCAATCACATATACTTGCCAAGAAAGTTATTAAGTTAGCCGCTACAGTGCAATGCTACAATCAAACAGAGCACAGGGTAGCCTAATCTAGTGTACAAAAGATGTAATCTTGGTGGGTGTAGCTTCCAGACACGACGTTCTGCCATCTACTATCAGGACAAAGCCTCCAGCTCAACATAACATTTGGGCCTTTAATAGTCCACTGAAAAATGACACTGAGAATGAGGGTCACCGAGAAGCATGATACCACAGAAATGCTTCAATAATTTATTAGAATGTGATATATGCTACTGCCCGGAGGCCAAGACAATAAAATGGCGAAGTAAATACCCTTAGCAAAATGCATACTGAAGAAAATACTCCGTATATAATATAATAAAATGCGTGTGTACAATTCCTAGCACAGCTACCACCATCAGCAAATAACCACTTATATCATCACAAGCTCCAACCATGTTGCATAATTATGATGAGGATATTTACTAGCTGAATTTCAGCAAATGGCTCAATGACTAAACTGCAGTAAAATAACTTAGAATATGGGAAGAAATGCTAACATAACTTCAAGAACAGTTGAATCAAATTTAAAAAAATAACATTTCACAGTTAACAAATCACCATGCATAGTCACTACAATAGTAAGCACTGACACTTACAGACATTAACTGTTGTCCACACATACAAGGCAAACAATGCCCAAACAATTAACTTTACAAAATTCAACAAGCCATGTTATACTGATCCATGATACATATTTTAACATTTTACAGACAGACGAGGATCCCGAAGAAAGTTATTCAGGTCAGAAGACTGCACACTAAATCACTAGCTACACACAAATAAATGTGTACACTTTACTATGTAACCAAAAGTTAATTGTTATATAAGACTATAAGAGTAAACAACTGCCCTGAAACAAAATAGCAGTGAATACAGGATATATCTCTACAGTCACTGAGCAGAAATTTTGGTTATACATATAACATATCCAATCCTGCTAGAACTCAGCTGTGAAATTAAACCAGAATTCAGGAACTTCATTGGAGAAATAGTGAAATAAGAAAGCTTACATGATCACAGTTATGGTACACATGTCACTTCAATTATGGGCGTGCCCGCATAAATTCCTCCAAGCGCTCCCATACCTCAAGAGCAGCTGTCCTGTCTTGATGCCTTTTATTTTTACTTATCTGCAGCATAACACAACCATGTTGATGTAACATTTGCGGCACTGAATTTGATTGAAACCAAGAAAATTTCAGCTTTTATCCCATACTCACAGATATGATTTTCACATTCCACTGTTTGACCACCTTGGCTGCCTCCACACTATCATCTTCGAAGCGCACATAGAAACCAATAACTGAGGAAAGTTTCAAGATGTTAGACCACATGAATAGTAAGCCATATATCATGCTGCATGAGAAACAAAACAACCTAGAGTTCCCTTATTTGCACTCAATGCAGCATTTCTTACCAAGTTAATCATATCCTGAAGTGTAGAAATACAATATTAAGAAAACTTTGAAGCAGATATAGAGTAGTCGAATATGGGAGAATAATGTGATCTGAACTTACAGTTGTTAAAACGTTCCTCCAGTATTAAACTGATAGACCTCTTACGAAAAAGGGTGGATGGTAATGTTCAATAGTTGTCACCAAAAGGGAGGGTGGAATCACATATAGTGCAAAGAAGCTAAACAGGGAAGTTCAACTAGTACATGTTTCTGTTTAATTTCCAGAGCAGCAAAAACTAACTTCTTGCTCAAAGCCAATGGTGAAACAAATCTATTTAACTCAGTTGTGATAACAAAGTAAGCTCCTAACAAAATGACATGACACCAAAGCTACCGTGTCCTGTATTTTACTCAAATGAAGCTACATGCATAAATTGTAACGACAATATAGCAACAGGACCATGTCAAACATATTGCAAATGCTTGAAGCATGCCATGTATAAAGAAAGGGTCATGAGCCACACCTCTGTTGAAGATCTCTACATGGTCCTTGAAGGGCCAGTCCTTGAACTGCCACTCCTTGCCGAGCACAAACACGCCCACCACCCGCCCCCAATCGTCCGACTTGAGCGAAGCCGGCTTGTCCCTTACCTCGAATGAGACGGCACCCCCAGCCGCGCCCGCCCTCTCCGCACGAATCAGCTTCTTCTGCACCGTGACGCTCTCCGGCTTGCCTCCCTTGGTCGCCCGCATCCTCTCCTCGCTGGGCACGAACACCCCGTCCTCGAGGAACTCCTTGACGTTGTAGATCGTAATCAGCGTCTGCGAGGCGCTGGGCACGAGGATGATGGGCACGACGCCGTCACCCAGGGCCCTGTCCACGACCTTGGGCTTGGCGAGGGCGGCCGCGCCGGCGCCGGAGTCGGTGCGGGAGGATGGCGCCGCGTCCTTGCCGCCGGCCTTGCGTTGCTCGTCCTGGCGGCGCAGGGCGGCCTGGAAGACGGCGAGGAAGTCGCGGCCGCGGGCGTCGAGGAGCGCGTTGCGGTCCTTGAATGGGCGCTCGAGCGCGCGGATTTGCGCCCCCGTGGTGGCCTCGTCGGCGGCGGCGGGGTCCTCGGGCGGCGGCGAGGGCGGGTGGAGGTGGGTCTCCGGCGGCGCGAAGGCGGAGGGGAGGAGCGGGTCGGCGGTGGGGAGCGAGTTGTGGCCGAAGCGGAGGAAGTCGAGGAAGGTCTTGCGGTCGGGGAGGGAGACGGGCGGGATGCGGCGGAGGCGCGCGGCCTGGATGAAGTCGGTGTGCTTGAGGTCGTGGTGCTGCGCGAGGAAGACGGCGGCGGAGAGCGGGTAGGGGCGGTTGGACTGCTTGGAGGTGAAGGCGGTGGGGGTGTTGGCCGGGAAGGTGTAGTCGGAGCCGAAGAGGATGTCGTCGCCGGAGAAGATGATCTTGTCCAGCTCGTTGCGGGCGGCGTAGTCGCGGAGCACGGAGAGAGGATCCATCGCCGCCGCCTCCGGCGACGCTCGCCTCCTCTGGGTTTGGGTTTTGCTGCCTGCTTTTTCGGCTAGATCCTCCTAGATGGATGGATCTGGCTCGCGGCGTCGGGTCGGAGGAACACCAACGAGGACGACGACGAATTGCTTGCGTGCGTGCTCGCTCGGCCTAACGATTCAGCCCACAAACGTAGTTGGGCTGGGCCCGATGTTAGATAAACTCGTTTATAATTGTTTGCAGCAATGCATGCAGCCTGCCTGTGCTGTGAGAGAGAGCAAGCAATTCGTGTCCTCTAATCTTTATCTAAGAGTTTCTCAAAAAAAAATCTAAGAGATCTTCGTGTTTTTAGGGGAATTACCCATCCGTTCCGTTAGAAACACCCCTAATTCCTAAAGTGATATTAACATTTGCCCTTTGCTTTGCCTTGCCGTGATACTAAATTTACGTTTCATACTTTTACAAAAACATTTGTAATTTAATTGCCGATTTCATGTATGATTTCTCTTTCTTGCTTCTCCTTGAAAAGGTTCATGCTTTAAGCTCAAATCGTTTTTACCGCAACGGCAAAGGTCCCCCTGAGAATCACACAAAGGGGGTGGTATGGTTGCACGCTCGTCACGAAGTAGGAGCAACTCAATGGTTCAAATCAGTGAAGCGGTAGTGTTAAAAAAAAGTCAGTGAAGCAGCCAAGCAGGGGAAATTGTGCAGCGCGGCTCGGGACACATGGCAGAAGGCTCACACCCGCGGCTCAGGATGGATCTGTGCCTCGCTCCAAAAATCGGCACGAATCATAAAGCAATGTGCAGTAATCCTTTTTTTTTACTTCTGATTCTCTAACGGTGGTTGAATCACCTGGTACTTATCACTTGACAATGATTTATTATGGAAAAAAAAGACAAAGTACCATGGATAGAGCAAGGATTGAAAGTGTCCTCGACGAGAAGATGCACGCGATTGCAAAAGAAGTACGGTGGTGGTGGCCATTCTGATTCCTGGATTACAAGGTCTATTTCATTCCAAGGATTGTACTGTACCAATAGTAATCTCCAAGAAACAACGATGAGAATGAGAGGGCAAACGGAATCTTGCAACCCGGACCGGCCCGCCGGCAGAATCCATGCTGACGTGTACGGTGTACCGTAGTCACAGTAGTGTGGCGGTGCGTGGTCTGAAATTGTTGACACAGAATCGCGCCAACACACTCGAATGCGTTAGAACGCGCAGGAGATCATCAAAACGATCTGAACCAGCGATGCCTTGGCAGACCGGTCTGACCGGTTCCGCACACCGGTCTGACCGGTGTGGAGCAGAGAACCGCGAAGACCTAGAAACGCGAGCTCGGGAGGGACCCCGTCGGAGCTTGCGCGGCTAGGGTTGCCCTGAGGTCGTCAGGCCACTCAGAACGTCTTCAAACGTCGTCAAGACGAAGGAAAAAAGCAATCTAGGGTTGAAAAAGACTAGGGTTTTAGAGATAAAAAATAATACGATATTTTGATTGATTCGATTGGGAATACCTCAATCGGCCTTAACCTTTATATTTATAGGCCGGGGAAGTCGTACCTCTATCCAAGTCGGTTTATACAAAAAATTCTAAAATAAAACGAAGCCTACTCGAATTACAACTGGACAGACCGGTCTGACCGGTCGGCCTCTGAACTGCCAGAATTGACTGTCAACATATGCCCCCTACTTTTTTGGTGAGTTTCACAAGCCAAAAAGTAAGAACTATCCTGATGTACATGTTTTACACAGAGCATACAAGTCTAAAAAATAAAACTAAGGGTGATATCCAATACTGGTCATCTTCGTCCTCATGCACATTGCCATACGCTAGGATAGAACTTCTTCAAGTACCTCACATTGATAGCCCTTAGTAGACGCTCACCTTGCACCGTCTCCACCATATACGAATTACCGGAGACAACTTTGATAATCTTATATGGACCCTCCTAACTTGGCGACCATTTGCCAAACTTGTTGCTTTTCATCCCAAGAGGCAAAATTGTCTTCCAAACCAGATTCCCAACCCGAAAAGATTTATGTTTTACCTTTTTGTTGTAAGTTCTGGCCACCCGAAGTTTGTCTTTCTCAATCTCCTTCAAAGCCTTCAAACACTTGTCGGTCACCTCATCAATATTATCCATCATCAAATTATGGTAATCAACAGCGGAGAGGTCATTTTGCTTTGCCAATCTATATGCGTCCTGATTTACATCAACGGGTAAAACGGCGTCTTGACTATACACAAGCTCAAAAGGAGTAACCTTAGTAGCACCATATCTAGATATACGATGAGCCCACAATGCTTCGGATAACACTTCATGCCACCTCTTGGGATTGTCTTCTATCTTCTTCTTGACAAATTTGATCAAAATCTTATTACTAGACTCGGTCTGCCCATTGGCCTGAGCATAGTATGGAGATGAATTGAGCAACTTAATCTTATAAAATTCGGCAAAGGCACGCATCTCTTTTAATATAAATAGAGATGAATCTTGATCTGTTGTCAAAGTTTGTGGAATGCCGAATCTATGAATAATATGCTCAGCAATAAACTCAATTACCTGCTTATATGTCATATTCTTCAAAGGAACCGCTTTGGTCCATTTAGTAAAATAATTCGTAGCAACCAACACGAAGCGATGCCCCTTTGAAGATGGAGGATTAATTTGTCCAATGAAATCCAACCCCCAACCTTGGAACGGCCATGGTCTAATAATAGGATGCATTAACGCAGCATGCACTAATTGCAAATCACCAAACCGCTGACATTCTTTACAAACTTTATAGTATTTAAAACAATCAGATAGCATGGTGGGCCAATAGAAACCGGCCCTTCTAAGTAACCACTTCATTTTGGGAGCTGATTGATGAGTACCACAAATACATTCATGAACCTCACCCATAGCAAACCGGGCATGATCCGACTCTAAACACTTGAGAAGCAAATCTTCAGCAGTTCGACGATAAAGCTCATCGTCAATTAAAACATACTTAAAAGCTAAACGCCGAATATTTCTCTCCGCTCCACGACCAGGATCTCTCAAATATGATATAAGAGGGACCCTCCAATCCTGAGCTTCGGCCGAGACAATTGAATCGTCTTTCTTGGCCGAATCAGAACCAACAGCTGCATTACCGGTCAGACCGGTCTCACCGGTCTCGCTGACCGGTCGGACCGGTGCATCCAGAACTAGACACTCGACTTTCATTTGCATCGGCTTGCGAATGTTGAAATATTTTTTCATAATATTATAGCCAGATGCTTGCTGAGCCAGAGTATTTGCCTTTCTATTCTCTTCCCTCGGAATATGTTTGATAATAAATTCATCGAAAGAAGAAATAATATCGAGGCATTTATCAAGATATGTATTTAGATAATCATTATAGCACTGGCATACCTTAGATACTTGCTGCACCACCAGAAGAGAATCTCCAAAGGCTTCAACATGCTTCACGCCCATGGATTGCAAGAATTCCAAGCCAAATAGAAGAGCCTCATATTTAACTTGGTTATTTGTGCACTCTTCTTTCAATCGGTTTGAAAATTCAAAAACAGCACCATTCGGAGAAATAAGAACAGCACCAATCCCTTGACCATCATCACAAACCGATCCATCAATGTATAACTTCCATGGTGTGCAAGTAATATAGCCGACTTCTATATCGTGCTTGTCATTAATCCGATGCTCAACAATAAAATACACTACAATTTGGCCTCTCATAGATTTTAAAGGTTCACAAGCCAAATCATATTCAACCAAAGCATTAGCCCACTTGCCGATTCTACCACTCAAAATCGGTTTTCGTAACATATGTTTGATCACATCGGTTTGACATACTACTATGCAAGTACTATATAGTAGATAATGCCTTAATTTGGTACAAGCATAATAAAGAGACAAACACAACTTCTCAATAAATGTATACCTCGTCTCCGCATCAATAAGTCATCGGCTTAAATATGTAATGATATACTCCTTCCCTTCGGTTTCTTGAGTCAAAACAGCCCCAATAACCTTGTCTTCAGCAGCCACATAAACTCTGAAAGGTACTCCTCTCCTAGGTGCTTTGAGTACGGGTGGCGAAGACAAATAAACCTTGATCTTCTCAAACGCTTCTTGCTATTTTGCCCCCCAAGTAAATTCGATTTCATCTTTTAACCGAAGAATAGGAGTAAAAGCATCAATCTTCCCAGACAAGTTAGATATAAACCTTCTCAAGAAATTTACCTTGACCAAGAATTTCTGTAAATCCTTCTTGCATGTAGAGGCTTCAACCTTCCTCATGGCTTCAATTCTTTTAAGATCAACCTCTATTCCCTTTTCATGAATAATGAAGCCAAGAAACTTTCCAGCCGATACATCAAAAGCACATTTGAGTGGATTCATCTTCAAACCATACCGGCGCATCCTCTCAAGAGCAAGTCTCAAATCGGCTAAATGATGATCCAAACCGGCCGATTTAATGACAATATCATCATTGTACACCTCCAAGATGACACCAAGCAAATCATGGAAGATTAAATCCATAGCTCTTTGATAAGTAGCACCCGCATTTTTCAAACCAAAAGTCATAACAACCCACTCAAACAAGCCAACAAATCATTTACATCTAAAGGCAGTTTTAGATATATCTTATTCGGTCATGAATATTTGATTGTAACCCGCGTTACCATCAAGAAAACTAATGACACAATGTCCGGAAGCCTCATTGATCAACATATCCGCTATAGGCATAGTATATTCATCCTTGGGAGTAGTTTTATTAAGATATCTAAAATCAATGCACATTCTAATTTTTTCCGAATCCTTTTTTTCAACGGGCACAATATTAGAGATCTAATCAGCATAACGACAAGACCGAATAAATCCAGCATCAAGTAAATGATTAATTTCAGTTTTAATTCGGTCATAAATAATGTGATTGAAACACCTAACCAGTTGTTTATAAGGTCTAAAACTGGCTTTAATCGGTAAACGATGCTCAACAAGATCACGACTTAAACCGGGCATTTCATGATACTCCCAAACAAACCAATCAACATATTCCTTCAATAAATTAACCAAATCGGCTTTATATTCAGCCGATAAATTTTTGTTTACAAAGGTCGGCCTAGGAGT
Organism: Panicum virgatum; assembly: GCF_016808335.1. Lineage (NCBI taxonomy): Eukaryota > Viridiplantae > Streptophyta > Magnoliopsida > Poales > Poaceae > Panicum > Panicum virgatum. Next base: position 14,032,775 of record NC_053153.1, on the reverse strand, counting down.
TCCATCACCAATGTCTATCTTTTCTAAAGGATCGGCCGATGCAAACCCTTGGCCCAGCTTGTCTAGATCTTCAGAATCTTCAATGGCTTCACACATATCGTTCGTACGCGCCCGATACTGATCTAGCCTCTGCTGTAACCACTCTGTGTTGGACCAGTCTGACCGGTCGGGGCGTCCGGTCTGACCGGTCGGATCTGTGCATCAAACGGGACTGGACCGGTCTGACCAGTCGGCACAAGCGGTCTGACCGGTCGCTTCTGGAGCTTCTGTTGTACTCATCTGATTTACATTAAATGATTTAACCGATTATCCATCGGCTTTAGTACAGCAGAAACAAAACCATCCTTAGTGCAACTAATCAAATCATAATTGGACAGATCCACGCCCGATAAACACTTGACGTTGTCGTGTGCACTAATAGAATCCGAATCGGCTAAAGCAACAAAGGATGAAGTGTCCCCATGGACAATCTCAACCTCATCGCCATTCTACTGAACAAGAAACTGATGCAAGGTAGAAGGAACACACTGATTTGCATGAATCCAATCCCTCCCAAGAATCAAATTGTAGTTACCTTGCACCTCCGAGACGAAGAAAGCCGTAGCAAGCGTCTTGCTCCCAATGGTGAGCTTCATGGAAGCAACTCCCTTGGCGCTAAGGGGCTCGCTCCCTCCAACACCACTGACCGTCATGTTTGTCTTGATCAAGTCCTCGTCTTGGTCACCGAGCTTCTTGTACAGCGAGTAGGGCATAAGATTTACAATGGCCCCACCATCCACTAGCATGCGAGTCACCAGCTTCCCGTTGATGTGTCCCCTCAGGTAAAGAGTCTTCAGATGGTTGTCCTTCTCGCTTGGCTTTTGGAACACAGTTTCACGGGGCCCAAACAGAAGATGAGCCAAATCCTCTTTCAGAACCACGAAGTAATCCAAAAACAAGTGCACCACATTAATCTCCAAGTTGGTGCGCTCCGGAGACACTTCATAATCCACCAATTCCTCGTCTTCTGCTGTCAGAGGAACTGCTGGGGCTTCGTCTATAGAAGTAACCGAAACGGGCGGTGCCGATTCGGCTGCTGGCTCTGTAGTAGGCTCTACCGGTCTGACCGGTTGGTCAGAGCGGTCTGACCGGTCTGTCTGACCGGTCGGCTGCGGCGGTCCGACCGGTCTGGCTGGCTGATCAGCTATCTTGACCTTCCAAACCTTACTCTGAGGGAACATGAGCATGTATCTTGTATCTGTTGAAGTCCTCATCCCTCATCTTCTCTTTCTCCTGCTCCTTCTTTTCTTTGTTACGAAGGCGCTGCAATTTCCTCTTCTGTGTATGAGTTAAACCTGAAGGGCACCACCTAGGCTGATGGTACTTGTCCGCTGCGCTCTTGCTGCTACCGGCCTCATGATCATTAGCTATTACCGGCTTTTGTGAAGGAACATCAGCGGATTCTTCAATATCCATCGGCTTTTTGCCCGTGTCTTTTATGGGCACTTGGATTTCACCGATTTGAATAACATCGGCTTTAGACTTCTCTGGATCAGCAACAGGCTTCTGCCCCTTGACGCGATACTCAAACCTTGGAACAGGAGCCTGGCCCGGCCTCTGGTGAGACCGGTCTGACCGGTCCATGGCGATCGGTCTGACCGATGCATCCTGCAGCACTGGACCAGATTGGCGTGGCCCCAATCGGTCATGCACGGGTACTCTGGAGCTTTCTCTTTGATAATGTGGAGGATAAGGCATCAGAAAGCTCTGCATTCATATCCCTCCATGCTCCCATGTCGCATTTGTCGCATTTGAAGCTGGAGGCACCCATGGCATGGTAGCACACATCTGGGGAGGATACAATGTGACAACATCACCCCTGCGCCCGCTGGATTCCCTCTTTGAGGACACTGGACGGTCTTGACGCGGTGGTGATCGCGGTCTCTTTTTTAGCGGTCGATCGTTTTGAACGGCCTTTGTGTACTTGTTCAACAACTGGTTGAAGGTGGGCTTCTGATTAGCTGTTCTTCCCTGCACCTTCACCTCGTTGGTCTTCCAAGTACCCACTTCCGGACGCTTTGGCTTGAAAGCCCGAGGACGGTCACTAGAGCGGTCTGACCGGCTGGAGGAACTAGTCTAACCGGTCGGACCGGTCGGAGACACCAGTCTGACCGGTCGTGCTTGATCAGCAGACCGATTTTCTGGTGGAGAGCTTCCTTGCCCCCCCCCCCCCGAGTATGGGATTTCTGACTATGATCTTCAGAGTATCCTTGCCATCATCAGTCTTCTCCTTGATGACTTCCCGAGCAAGGATTTTGTCACTTGTATACAACGGTCTTGGATCACCGATGACAACATTCTTCCCCTTAGCTCTTTCGGATTTTTCCGGCCGAATGAGCACCTTTGGATTGTTCAATTCCAGCATATGAACAGGGAAATGAGCTTTGTCAATTTGTATCTCAAAAAGTACCAATCGTCCTTCATTAATGGCCGATTGTACCTGTCGACGGAAAACATTACAATCATTAGTAGCATGAGATGTAGAGTTATGCCACTTACAATATGCATGTCGTTTGAGCTCATCGGGAGATGGAATAGCATGTGACAATCGGATGTTACCGTTTTTAAGTTATTCATCAAAAATCCAATCACATTTAGAAACATCAAAAGTAAATTTCAGCTCCTCTTGCCGATTCTTTTGAATCGGCTTGAGAGACGGAACTGAACCGGGTTTGGCCTTTGATGGCCAAACAAATTCAGCAGCGTATACCTCCTTGCTATCATCGTCCGAACTATCTGAATCATGATCAAGAATATGCGTGTTGGACCGATGAGCCTTGAAGGTATCTTTGGCATTTTTAAGTTTAAACTCTAAACCCATGACTTTGACTTGCAAGAAATTCACGGTATGATATTCAAAACCCTCGAGTTTCTCTTTCAAATAAGAACGTAAACCATTAAATGCCAAATCCGCCAAATCTTTTCCAGAAATCATCAAACTAAAACACCGATTTTTAATTTCTTTAAATTTTTTGAAATAATCTGAAGAAGATTCATCCCGTCCTTACTTAATCGATGTTAAGTCCAACAATTTCGCTTCGGTCTCCCCGCTAAAGAAGTGATCATGAAACTTATGCTCCAACTGAGCCCAATTGCGAATAAAATTAGGAGCAAGCGAGGAAAACCAAGAGAAAGTCGTTCCAATCAAAGATAAAGAAAATAAATGCACACGCAAAGCATCATTGAAACCGGCTTCTCCCAACTGCAAGACATATTGACTAACGTGTTCCCAAGTCGTACGAGAATTATCACCATTAAATTTAGTAAACTCAGGAATACGCCAACCAGCAGGAAAAGGGGTAAAATCAAACTCGGCGGGATAAGGTTTTTGATACAAACGCGTAGTACCCATATCCACCCCAAGCTTACTTTTAATCGCATTTGCCAGATCTTCTTTGAACTTAAGGAGATCGGCCTGATAGTGCTGGCTGGTATAAAACTCAAAAAAACGGTGTGCATTAGAATTTCCATGCGCCATCGTGTGTGAAGAAGTCGGCATCGGTCCTTGGTTAGGTCCAGATCCTCGTGGCCCTCCCGCTACAGTAGTAGTGCGAGATGGTGTATACAGTGACAACTCATTAGTTCGGCTAGGGGCAGCCGAACCTGGAATTGTCTCGAGAGGCGTCGGCGACGGTACTGAGTAACCGGTCTGATAACCGGTCTGACCGATCATACCGGTCTGACCGGTCTGTGGGACCGGTCCGGCAGGTGCAGTGTGCACGGTCGACGGTGGTGGGGTTTGCCCTGGGAACGAGTTCAGCGGCATACCATAGAGTGGTTCAGGTGTGAACTCAAGGGTAGCCGAACTCGGATCTGATGAGTTAGGATCTGACATGGGTTGTTTACCTTTAAGCGCGTCAACATCACTACTCCATTTAATTAAAACGTCACCCGTAGCAGCTTGTGCAGCAATAATCTTTTGATCCATCATGGATGACATTCTATCAAACATATCAGAGGGAGAGAGGCTTACATTGGGGATCTCCTAAATCTTATCCTGGCTAAGCTTGAGAGATGGCAGTATAAACTCCTCCACCCTCTTGACGAGGCCACCACGATCCTTCTTGAAGCCCTTCAAGAATTGTGCCTTGACGTGCTCCTCCACAAGAAGGTAGGCCTTGCGCTCCTCTTCGGTGAGCTCCTCCATTGTAGCTGTGATGATGTTTTTTTTGTCGATCTCTGAAGAGCCCATCTTCTTCAAGGAGTAGATTAGATCGGTTTTAAAACCAGATTAATCTTTCCCCAGCGGAGTCGCCAAAAAGTGTGTTGACACAGAATCACGCCAACACACTCGAATGCGCTAGAACGCGCAGGAGATCGTCAAAACGATCTGAACCAGCGATACCCTGGCGGACCGGTCTAACCGGTGTGGAGCAGAGAACCGCGAAGACCTAGAAACGCGAGCTAGGGTTGCTCTGAGGTCGGCAGGCCACTCAGAACGTCTTCAAACATCGTCAAGACGAAAGAAGAAAGCAATCTAGGGTTGGAAAAGACTAGGGTTTGAGAGATAAAAAGTAATGCGATATTTTGATTGATTCGATTGGGAATACATCAATCGGCCTTAGCCTTTATATTTATAGGCCGGGGAAGTCGTACCCCTCTCCAAGTCGGTTTATACAAGAATTTCCAAAATAAAATAAATCCTACTCGGATTACAACTGGACAGATCGGTCTGACCGGTCAGCCCGACCGGTCAGACCGGTCGGCCTCTGAACTGCCAGAATTGGCTGTCAACAGAAATCAGAATCCTCTCTCAAGTCAACACCATGGACAACTCCTCTAGTCTCTGGTCAAGCCCGCCGGCTCGTCCAGGTCCGGCTACATATACCTGTCGGTAGAGTGGCTGCCTGCTCGAGCTCGAGGTGTTGAGGGCCGGCATGGAGCTCGAGCAGGGAGGATCCCCGGCGGCGGAGCCTGGTGACGAGGAGGTCACCCTCTGCGAGTTCACGCTGTCGGACGTGAACGCCGAGGCGTTCATGTCGTGGGCGTCGGACCCGCGCGTGGCCCGCTTCCAGCGCCGCGACGCCGGGGAGGACGGGCGCGCACTCAGGGCGTCCGTGGGGCCGGGTACTGCGTGGAGCGCGCGCACTGGGGCCGCGGCGTGGTGACGCGCGCGGTGCGGGCGGCGGTGGAGGCCGTGTTCGCGGCGTGGCCGTGGCTGCTGCGCCTGGAGGCCGTGGCCGACGTGGAGAACCCGGCATCGCGGCGCGTGCTGGAGAAGGCTGGCTTCGTCAGGGAGGGGACGCTGCGAAGGGGGTCCCTATCTATCTTGTGGAAGATAGATAAGCCATTCATCTTTAAAGCCCATGAGGCCCAAATTAGATTCAACATTATCTAAAAATATTTCAACATTTTGACATAATGGATTCAACATCTCTTATAAACTATTTCAACATTTGGATATAATAGATTCAATATTTATTAAACCTATGTCAACATTTTTTTTAGGGGAGCGGGGCTTCTCTCCGAACTCCGACGCCGGCGGCAGCGCTCCCCGCGGCAGCCAGGCGCGGCGGAGAGGCGGCCGGCGGGCGGCCGGGAGGGCGCAACGGTGGCGGCGGTGCAGGGGAGGGCCGCGGGCAGCGCGGAGCGCCGGGAGCAGGGCGGTGGCGGCCGGGGCCGCGGCGGCGGGGTACGGGAGGGCCGTGGGCGGCGCGGAGCATGGCCGCGGCGGCGGTGCAGGGGAGGGCCGCGGGCGACACGGAGCACCGAGAGCAGGTGGCGGCGAGCGGAGCCACCGGGAGCAGAGGTGGCGGCGGTGCACGGGGTAGGGGAAGGAGGAGGAGGCCGGGCCGGGGGCGCGGCGGCGCACGGCCGCGGGGCAGCCCCCGGCGATAGGTGGCGGCGGGCAGTGGGAGGGAAGAGGGAGAATGTAGGAGGTGGGGATTATAGTTTAGGTGGGATCCAATGGTTGCAGTTGATTTGCACGAATCTCATACACTGGAAGATGATTAGAAAAACAAAATTCTGAAAGATATATAGGTTCCACGCGCTGCGGAAGTACATCGTGCTCAAGGGCAGGCCCAGGGACATGGTCATGTTCAGCCTCCTCGATACGGACCGTCGCCAGCAGATGAAGCCCGTCGAGCCCAGTGGGCCGTAAATGGGCTGCGATGCTCTCTCCCTGGGCTTTCCTCAGCAACGCACAGTCGTAGCGCATTCTGATTCTGTAACGTTGTATTGAGAGTACTCTTGTATGTATGCCATGCCACGTATGATCTGTGAGTGCATATAAAAAATAAGAAATTTTGAAGGTAGGATGGAGAGAAGATAAGATCACCTGTAGTGCGTGCAACATTGTTAATTAGCCGTAGCATCATGTTCTTATCCATACGACCGATCGACCGCGACGACACGCTTGATGCAAACCGTGGTACATCCAAGCCGTGCGGTTGCACCGATGCGCACGCCTCCAAGGCAAAGCTAGCTCATCAGGGCAGCAATGGAACCGCCGGCCGGCGACGGCGACGGCGACGCGCAGGACCGGCAGCGACGGGACGACGGAGACGCCCCCGCGGCCGCGGCGCCGGTCGTGTCGCTGCGGCCGCTGGGCCTGGCGGACGCGGACGCCTTCATGGCGTGGGCGTCGGACGACCGCGTGATGCGGTTCCTGAAGCGGCCGCTCTGCGCCACCCGGGAGCAGGCGGTGGCGCAGATCCGGGACACCGTGCTGGGCCACCCGTGGTTCCGCGTCGTCTGCGTCGGCGGCCGCCCCGTGGGGCAGGTCTCCGTGTGGCCGTACGCCGACGAGGGCGGCCGCAGGGCCAACCTCGGCTACGCCCTGGCGCGGGACCACTGGGGCCGGGGCATCGCCGCCGCCGCCATCAGGATGGTAGCTCTCTGATCGATCGGCTGGTTCGCTTCGCAGCTTGATCGTTCTTGGGCCATGGCGTTCGTGACCGACTGACCGTCGTGTCTCCACGCGTGCGCAGGTGGTGGGGAGGGTGTTCGACGACCTGCCGGGGCTGGAGCGGCTGGAGGCGGTGACGGACGTGGAGAACGTGCGGTCGCCGCGGGTGCTGGAGAAGGCCGGCTTCCAGAGGGAGGGGGTGCTCCGCAGGTACATCGCCGGACGCGGCGGCGGCCAGGCCAGGGACGCCGTGATCTACAGCTTCCTGTCGTCCGACCGACCGCCTGTGAGGCCGTGACTCGCAATGGTCGCAGTGGCTCGAGTTCAGAAGAATTCCCTGTTACAAGAGAGCCAGAATGGTAGTGTACTGATGTTGTGACTTGTGAAAAAGGAGGGAAACAGTGCACGCATCTTGAATCCAACATTGTAACGCAATTAGAAATATCTGTTTTCTTCCATCAAGTCCCAATTTGCATTTTCTAAATAAAAAAAGAGCACTGTACACGCAGTCTCAACAGAAAAGGGAAAAGAAGTCAAGTCGCTCCGGGGAATGATGTAGATAGGGTATTTGACTTGACGACCTTGTCAACATTTCTTAGAAAATACTAAAAAAATGAAATTTTGTTAAACAGTGCTGGACATCATCAAGTTCGAATACCCTGATTCCTGACTTTTGAGTACTACGCTCCATATTTGAACGCCCAAGAAAACCACGAATTATTTGACCCATTAAAATATATTTTCAGGTGTTAAGACTAATGCCATTAAACAATACCCAAAACTTGCTTCCATTCATCTGCGAATCTTATTATAGGGGCAGCAAACATTAGCTGTCAGCGACTCAGAGTTGATTATCTGGCCTGAATAAACTGCCGTCCATGAATGATACTGGTTGGGTATCGGACTATATGACCATGTCAGAATCTTTTAAATAATGTTCCACGTAATCAAGTACTCCCTCCGTTTCAAAATGCAGGTCGTTTTGGCTTTTCTAGATTCATATATTTTGCTATGTACCTAGACATATGTTATATTTAGATGCATAGCAAACACTATGAATCTAGAAAAGCCAAAACGACCTGCATTTTGAAACGGAGGGAGTACGAATATTCTGACTTCTGAGTCCTACACTTCATACTAAATGACCTAAGATAATGAATAATTAGATCAATTATAATACCTTTTTCTTCTGGGGGTACAAACTGATGTTGCAAAACAATTCCCTAAAAATTATTCCATCGATTCCACGAATCTTATTATAAGTGCAGCACACATTAGCTGTGCAGAGTTGATAATTTGCTTCAATAAACAGCATTAAAATATCTAAATGGAACAATAATGTAAATGCATTTTTCTTTTCTTTTCTTTTCTTTTTTAGAGAGAGAGAGAGAGAGAGAGAGAGAGAGAGAGAGAGAGAGAGAGAGAGAGAGAGAGAGAGAGAGAGAACACTAGCAAGCGAAATCAGATGAAGTCAAAACTGCATCTTTTTCACTGAATCGCCCGGCCATATCAGTTAGGCAAAAATATGGCCACAAACCTCCATGCGAATGTCTCCAAGAAAAGTTCCATGGTCAAAAGTTGCAGTGTCCTCTGCCATGATTAACAACTGCTAAAGCACAAGCGCTTGATTCACAATAATTTCATATGCTGTGCCAAGTGCCAACGCAATGATGCAGAAGAGCAGCAGCAACCAAAGGCAGGGGAAAGGGGAGAAGAATCAAACAGTCCACAGAACAAAGCATGCAGCAGATGAATGAGCTCATAAACAATGCCAGGACAAATCGCAATCAGCATCGGTCCAGCACACTCCCAGGGCTCCAATTACAGGAAACACTATGATGATTAGGGGTTGTTGAGCTGTTAGTATACTTGTGGGGGCTCCTACAGTTTATTACAGGTGATTGGCAGGGTTGCTGGCTGGCTGGCCCCCATGAGCTAGTCCAGCTGCTACACCAAGCTCCACCCAACCTGGGACTGTGAGGTAAACTTTTCTCAAGATGCTTAGCCCTTGTTTTGTCCTCTGAATCACTGAAAAAGTTGTGTTGTTTTCTCCAACATCTTTCCTTTTGGCAAATTGATATATTGTACAAATCTGATACTGATGGGTGATCATGCACACAATATGATGATTGACACAAGAGAAACAGAGCAGAGGGGCTATCTTTTCTTCAATTTGCTTTGGAATTCACTCTGGGAGTCACATGAATAAACATAGAAGTAGAACAGGAGCATCAGAACTTGCAACTAACCAGGAAAGTCGCATGAACAAGAAGTCCAGATCAAAAGTGGGCGACAAAGGTCTTTAATCCGCAAAAGACTAAATCATTCCCTCCTCCATGACCAAAAACAGCATGCAATCTCGCAAAGGTGACACAACAAAAAGGAAGAAAAAAGAAGCAAAAAAAAATGTCTCGGTTATTCAGGATCATCATGCCTTCTCCTCCACTAACATCCTCTTTTCGATCATCATCTAGCGCAAATTGTCCACTGCTTCATCGAAAAGCATCTCCTGGTACCGGCACTCACTGCTGCAGAATGCTTTGTCACCTCTGGTGAAAAAAGAGAGAAAAAGGGCCAATTATATCATAACACAACAGTGATGACCTAACTTCTGAATTATAAAAGTGAGTCAATTGCCCTGTTCATGCTATGTCTTTGAGAACAGAACAGGGACAAATAAAACTACTGTGCTCGAGGAATTATAGCATCAGAAGATGTGAAGCAAAAATGTTTTTTTGGAGCACATATCAAAGCTAGTGTTTAGCACTCAAATGGATCATGTGCAGCAAGCAAGGAAAAATGAGAACTAGACATTGCGCGAATCCCTTTCGCCGTCTTATCCAAGCAAACTATGTATATCTTTTGGTAACAAGAGGCTGTCAAACTCACAACTACGATGTCAAAACTTTTGTTTTTGGTGATGATAGCTGGTCCTGCTCATGGTCAGGAGAAGTTTGGAGTAGGAGCACCAAGACAAGCACGGCTTGGGACGTGGACCTCATTTAGCAACATCAATGGGTGCCAAATAATTTATTCCCTTGGAATTTGTTAGTATACCCCCCTGCACTAGGATAATGAACTCCTTTGCGTAGTTTTCTATGTGAAAGCGAAACATAACAGTCGAGAATTATAAATGTTAAGCAGCTACTCCAAGTAAACACAGGGCTTGATGCACAATAGCACTGTATTTTTAATATGTGGCTTAAACAAAGAGCAAGTCTCCCATGGAAAGCAACAGGGAATCGAAACATCATAATCACAAATGGGCAAGCAACTGGTTTCCGGTGACCAGTGCCTAGTATATTGAATTAAAAGGGTATCAAACTATCAGCGAAGATTGGTCGGGTAAAAGCCAATATAATCTTGATAAGATCCACTGAAGATGTATTGTATAACTCACACTCCAATCAGAAAGTCATAAACGTCTCTAACATTAGAACTACTCATCAAGGTCCCCAGGCAATGATGGAAGCCATCTCCATGTCAAATAAATAGTACATTAAGAATGCAATATTTTTTGCCTTAAATCAATTCGTGTCAGACATACAGGAGTATTCACTACATCTAACTATCTAGGCAGCAATTACAAAATAGGTGTCATTTTACATTACTGCATAGCTAATAGGAAGAACATGCACTAGGAGAACATTATGCATTTTCAATTTTAGTTTCAAATACTAAGTTCATTTTACCGCTGCACCCTTTAAACCTTAAACACGTAACACATGAATTGCGTGGAGGTTTCTCTGAATGTGTTATTTTGTTTTTGCTGATGTGTGGTTCAGATCTAGCGGATCTTGTTCCCAAAGTTGGTGTCCTAAGATTAGAATATCATTGTGTAATTTTCAGTAGTCTGACAGCGATTTCACCTTCCTAATATATTAACAGGCCATTTATGCTTGTAACATTGTGACTTGTGAGCAGGAAGCAGAGAAACCCAAATGAATCACTGAAATACCGCGACTAGTTCTTCAAGACTTCTAGTGTCAGTAGCTGAAAACTGGCAGTAATGTTCTGAACTGTCAAGAACCCAAATGGATTTTCATTCAGAAATCATAACTGCAGAAACAGAAGGAAACCAGGAGATAATTCTCACCGATAGATGAAGATGTCACTGCCGTGCCCAAGTTGCTTGTTGCATGCGTGGCAAGAGCTCAAGAAGCCACTCGCCACAGCCGCGCCGCCGTCATCAGCAGCGCCGGCGCCTTTGTCCATCTTCCCGACGAGCACATCCCCGCAGCTCTCAACTATGCAGTCGTCGAAGATGTGCCTGGTCCTTGGGTTGGGGCCCCGCGAGATGACGCAGGTGTAGTCCTCCGACATGGCCACTTCCCCGGGCGCCACGGCCCCGGCGAAAACCCTGGCGGACGGCGAGCTGACCACCTCCGGCAGGAACCTCCTGGCGGGCGACAGCACGGCCAGCTGCGCGTCCCGGTTCTTGACGCCGAACTCAATCGGGGAGGACACGAGCTCGACGGCCCTGCCGGAGGGGACCTGGATCCTGAGCTGGGACCCGAACACCACCTTGCCGCCGCCGAGCTTGGCGCCCCCGTGGTCCCGGAGCACGTCAGCGAGGCCGACGCCGGCAGGCTCCGGTGCGACAGCCGCGTCCACGTGGTGCGCCCGCCTGAGGCTCCGCTCCGACAGGAACGGGGGCAGCGCGGAGCAGCAGAACTGCTTGGTCTCGAGAATGGAGGTGGGGCTCATGGCCGACGAGGGGCCCTCAGTGGAGCCGTCCAGGAGCCCCGCCTGGGGCAGCGCCATCGCCATGAACGGCCTCGGGGACGGGAACACGGGGACGGAAGAAGACGGATGCCTCGGCGATTGGGCGGCCGTGGCCGCGGGGGGCTCAGCCACGAGGCCGCCTGCTCCTCCTCCTTGCTTGGCACCGCCACCAACCGCTCTCCTCGATCTGTTGGGCAGCATGGCGTCCCTGCGCGAGTGTGAGCAGGCAGGCGGTGCCATCAGCAATGATGAAAGGAGAAAAGATGGCAACTTCTGCGACCGCTTTTGTTGCGTAGTCGCTTTAAAGAATGAACAGAGACGGCGCAGAGGACGAAAAAAGCTCACCAGAAAGCAGCCTCCTCCTTGGATGGATCAAACCCGGCAGCGATGGCCGGCCGCTCCTACCACCTCCGCATTGCTCCGGCCTCGGATTCGATCAGAAGTTCAGAACTCAAAGCTTCCACCCGCTCTGCCTCCCAGCGACGCAGGAACGCAAGCCTCCGATCGACGAGACGAATGGGAACGAAAACGAAGAAGGAAGAGCACACACGGATATCTATCAACGAAACCACTCCGAGAGACGGACTAGAAACTGTCGCCGGAAACCGCCGCCCGGATCGGGGGGGGGGGGGGGGGGGGGGGGGCAAACCAAGCCCGGGAGGGAAAACCCCGGAAAGGCGTCTGCTCGATTCTGCGGTTCTTGGGCGGTGGGGTGGGGTTCTTGTATTTATACAAGGCCCGGAGCCTGGATTTTTTTTTCTCGGCTAATCTTCCATTTTCCCCGGGGGCAATGGAGAGAAAACGTTCGACAGCACGGAGAGGCTTCTTCTTCCTCCTCTCGCACTTCTCCTTTCCCGGCCGGGGGGAGGGGGGAAGGGGAGAATGGCAGTGGGAGTCGTATTTAACTCTATTTAAAACCTGCACACGCGCGCATCACCACCAATTTTAGAGACTAGTAGGAACAGATCGTCAGGATTTCTTTTCCGCTGTAATTTTTCTGGTTGATGAATTCGCTGCGATTTATTTGTCCGATGTGAATGTGATGTTTGGTGATGATGCAAGTGCAATGGCTTAACCACCGCTGGTTAATTGCGGTCGTACTTGCGATCATGATTGCGCTACAATGTATCTTTTGCACGATAAAGTAAGCGGAAACACGGGTTGTGGGCAAACGGTGACGGTGTGACGCAAAGGAGGGGGTTTATTCTCCTTTGGGACGAATATTAGGCTGAATCCCCTCAGATCCATACTACTTTTTTTAAAATGTATGTTTCAACTAAATTTATGTCATTCTTAATGGGTTTCATGAAGAGCTTCGTAGCATTAAATTTCATGTCACATCATTATTTTTTTCTCACAGAGAATAGAGAAGGAGAAAGTTTCATAGAATGGGAGATGAGTTTCATCCATGAAACTCAGCCGGCACAATTATCTAATTGTCAGTTTTGGTAACTGTGCTATGAAACTGTACATTGAAGCAGATCTACAAACAGAAAGAGATCTACTTACAATCAAATGTTTCACGTGAAGCCACATAGAATCCTATATGAATACTTTACTAATTGGAGACTTCTTTTGAAGCCTCACGAAAGTCACCTAGGATCTTAGGTGGACACTCTAAAAATAGACTAAAATAACCCTCTAAACATCTGACCATCAATCCGACAACTTTAATCATAATAGTCATTGGATCTGTTATCTTTTCTAATAAAATTACCCATCTTTGCTATTATGAAAATAGACTAAAATAACCCTCTAAACATGTGTCTAAATTACTAACCTCAGCTACTATAAAAAAATCTAAAATAACTCATAATCTTTGTATAAAATTACCGACCTACGCTATTATTAAAATAATATAAATAATATCCTAAATTTGCATATAAATTATCTAATTATATTACTACTAAAAATTAAAGTAACCTCTAAATCTGAATCTAAATTATATAATTATAGCAAAATATTATAGTACACCAATATAAAATTTTAGATTATTATTTCTATCATTATTATTATATTATTTATATCATTGTTTATATACAAATACTACACATGATATGTGTCACCGTGTATTCTTGTACGATGGAAGAGACAAGAATACCAATTCGTTCAATTAAATATATATCAAACATACATGAAGATATGATGTAAAATGAAATGTATTGCAATTACATAATAATAAATATGTATTTTAGAGTATGTGTTAGAAAATTTAATAGATGAAAAAGGATATAAGATAGATAATTTTATTAACTATATTTCTTATTTATTTTTGTATTACTTCTAATTAGCCCGTCGCCAGCATGGGTTGATAGGCTAGTGCATAATAGAGGCACTGTAAGAAATAATTTATGGTGGATTTATAGGTCAGAAAAGTTTGATTTAGAATAGAACTATCACAATTTTAAAAGGATAGAATATCATGGATCGGCCAGAACTAGTACAGATATATTTTCACCTCAACCAATATGTATTAAGACATAAAAGATTTATTAAACAAAGCCAATATGTATTAAGACATAAAAGATTTATTAAACAAAGCCTAACGATATACACATCAATGGAGAAAATTAAACGTACTCCTCGTAGAAAACAGATGAATTATTATTTATGTTTACTAAATTTCCACTAGCTTCCTTTTATTAGTGTCTTCTCTTTGGGCCTACGTATGGAACAAAATTTATAAAAATCCAGCAGGGTCCTCCATGCTGTTCCTTAAAAAAAACGAAAATGGATGCATTATGTGCGACTGTCACCTGTTTTACGTACATGGCTGTGGTGGAGTGGAGATAAAGCAGGAGAGCGTGTTGGCAGTTTAGCATGGCGCAAATGCCTGACAGCAAATAGTGTCGTCTAGCGCGCTTGTAGCGCGCGTGCTCTTCAGGATTCTTTCTAGGCCTCTTGCAACCAACAGTAGCACTAGCACTAGTGTTGGTGTGGATGGAGGGAAGGGAAGTCACGCGAGCGTTACACTTTTCCATGTTGGCGCGCGGCGCGCGGCGCGCGATTCCTACGTGGTAAATTTGAAGAATTCTCGAAACAATATATCAATTATTCATGAGTTTAGGTTCTACATCCATACAAAATTTCAAAGTAAAAAAAGGTTCTGATGAATTGCACGTATATGGGTAAGAAGCATCATGCCTGCATTACAGAGGAGCGCAGGATGATGCGGTTGGCGACCTAATGGTGGATGGGAGCCTTGTTTAGTTTCCCTTCGAAAATTTTACACACCCATCACATTAAAAGGAATTTTACCATTAGAAGTATTAAATAAAACTGTTTACACAGATAAGTTGTAAATCGCGAGACGAATCTAATGAACATATTTAATCTATAATTTGCAACAGTGATGCGACAGTAACAATCTATTAATCATGAATTAATTAGTCTTATTAGATTTATCTCGCAATTTACAATCCATCAATGCAAAAAATTTTGTAATCAGATTTTATTTAATAGTCCTAAATAGTAATATTCTCTTTAAGAAAATTTTGACGGAGGAATTAAATAAGGCCCGTGAAGCTTTTACAAGCACACCCTCCGCAACAGCTATGATCTGAAGACCAAATGAAAGTGGACTATGTATTCGTCTCGCATAGTATATGATAAGAATGTCGTCACAGTTGAATTCGTGATCTTATCGCTTCGACTGGTGATGGACCGGAGCAGGAGCTGGTGGTTGGAGTGATGTAAGAGAAAAATATTATTGGCTGGTTGGTGGCTGAAAACTGGTGCTGAAGTGGTGTAAGAGAAAAATACCGTTGGACTGGAGGCCGAACAAATGACAGATGCACGCGCCACGGCACTTACGGTGCCCTCGCAAGTCGCAACGCACGCATTTACTGCTACGTAGAAAAGAGGTCAGTTCAGTTCACAGCCGTGCAGTGCAGCGCAGGCACGGGTACGGCCTGCTCCTTCTGGCCGTGTTTGGTTTTGCCTAGCGTAGCATAACACGTAATTTTCGAGAAAAAAATCTTGTATGTATAGAATACTAAAAGTTTATTTGTAAATTTTTTTCACGAATGGGTGTAATTTTTCACGATGAATTTAATAATAGTAATTAATCGATAATTGGCTACAGTGATGCTACATTAACCATTCTCTAATCGTGCGGTCAAAGACCTCATTAGGTTCATCTCGCGAAGTAGAACATGACTGTGGAGTTAGTTTTATAAATTACCTTCATTTAGTACCCCTAATTATTGGTCAAAAATTTTGTGCTACTAGTACTACTAGTAACCAGGGCCTCTGTGTTGGCTCCGGCCGAGAGCACAGCGGTGCGTCGACAGGTCCAGGGAAAAGTCTGAAGTTTCAACGCAACCAATCTTTTTTTTTTGTCGTAAGTACTTTCTTCCTGGACTTTCTTTAATTAAAGGTTTTGATACTGTGGGAGATCTCCCCCACAGTTTTTCCTTCCAAAAAAAAGCTGGCTACTGCAAACTTGGCGCGCCTCCGTTTGCTCATGGTTCATGTCCATGTCCTTGATGAAACGGAGTCACTGAAACAAGAAGAAGATAGCACAGCTAACTTGACCCCCATTTGTAGAGTTTGACCTACTTGACCCCCATTTGTAGAGTTTGACCTTTCTGCGATGTCATCTTGTCATAGAGTTGGACCTTCCCTCTCTATCTCTCTCTCTACGGTAAAAAAAAAGGACAGGTGAGCTAGGAGTATAGTGGTGTTCAACTGTTACAGAATTTGGAGCGGCGGGCGCACATCTAGAAGGTGGAGTACTCCTAGAAGGTGAGCTCAAGCCATACACCGCCGTTCGAGCTCAGATGCATTTACACGCGCACAGGCGGCGGCAGTAGCAGTATACAGTAAGCGTTCGCGGTGACTCCGCCGGGGAGCTTTCCATTTCACCCCTACGGCCCTTTTCTAATTTTTTTACCGCTGCCTGCCTTGCTCCCCCCTCCCCCATGTCGGGTGGAAACGGACAGCCGCGCGGCGAGGCCCCGTCCCAGAGTGGGGGGACCCACGCCAGTACGCCACTCCCTTCCCGTGCGGCGCCATGCGCGCCACGTGGCGTCCTGTCCCCCGGTGGGTCCCCGCGTCCTGGCCCCGCTCTACGCCCTCGCACGGCCACCGACGGCCCGGGCCCAGGCACCGTGTGTGCAGCGCCCCCACTCGGACTGGACCACCACTCCGCGACTGGCCTGGCCCCGCGACGGGCCGGATCCGACGGTCTGGATTCGATCGATCCTGCAGGCGCGGGCGGCTGCGATACCGCCAGGCCCCCAGCGGCGGCGGCCCCGGGGCAGCCGGTAGGAAATCCGGCGGAACGGCCGGCCGCGCCGCGTCGTGGTGTTCGGCGATCGCAGCGGGAGGACGGATAGGACGGCGCGGGTTCCGAGGCGTGGGCAGTGGATAATTATGCGTGTCCGGGCGAGGCGTGGGCAGGAGATGAGGTTGAAGGCCAGAGTTCACCATTTCGTTTTTACTGTTTTGAATTTCGTTTTTTGACTAAAATTTGACTTTCATATTTTTAAATTTGAAACCGAAATCACCCATTTTCCGGATCGAAATTCGCTTCCCGGTGAATAGCGAAAACGGGAAAAAGTACCAAAATTTCAATCTTTCCTACCGAAACAGTAAACCCTGTTGAAGGCTCGCTGTCCCCGGGACCGGGACACGGCGTGGCTGCGATGCGTCCATGGACCTCGCTTCCTCCACGGCTCCACCTCACTCTCAGGCTTTGCCTTCCTCCGTGGCTGCGATGCGTCCATGGACCTCGCTTCCTCCACGGCTCCACCTCACTCTCAGGCTTTGCCTTCCTCAATTGGTCCATGGCTCCCTTTAAAACTTAGCTTGCTTGAGCATCTTCAGTGGAACCCCCATTCTCCTATCCAACATTCCAGGCAGAGTTGAAACTCTTCCAATACGGTAGTTAACTTGGGACGAGAATATTGAGGAACTGCAAAATCAACAGAATATTTTTATTCCTGCTCCTCCTTAACAGTGAGCAGAGCTATCAATCTAGAGACTGACAGCATAAATATATGCAACAGAATATTTCTGTTGGTGACCAGTATTTTAATTAACAAGCTTCTATGCAGCAATTATTGCTTCCCAGAGAATGACACATTGACACTGACAAGGCAGTAGAGAACCGAACCATTATATTAACTATACTCGTAGTACAGATACTCTTAGAAAAATAGCTTAAACTTATTCTCCAACATACTCCATCCCATCCCAAAATAATTGTACTCCTCGATTTGAGGTGGAGAGATCAATATTTGTTAAGGAATTACATATATACCTCTATAAGGTGTAATCATGCACTTTGGAAACAGAAAATAGAAAGGGATAACTAGAATTAGGTTGTCTCCTATCTAAAGGTGCATTTATTTTAGGATAAATTTTGAACTCTAGAAGTGTATATATTATGGGACGGAGGGAGTATATACGATCATTGATTCTTAAGAAAAAAAACACTATATACTTGACCTTTAATATACTCTGCTATGCAGGAGTACCTATTTCTAAGGTATCGCCTAAATATTGAAAACCACTTTGTCGGCAGGGCTTGAATAATTGCACGGTCGGTATAGTCTAGACTATATATAACGTTGATACTATAATTCATCCACCAATGCATTCGAAAAGGGGCATGAAAGAAGCTAGCCCACAATGCACTTGCCAGTTGGGAAAAGTTCACATGCTTTGTATTGAGGGGCAAAAAAAAAAGATGCCAATTCATGAACCGAAATTCTGGAGCGCACACTTGTGGCCCTTTCAGCTAGTGCCGCAGTTTGTTGTCCATATTGGCACTTTCTCTCCGATCTCTTGCATGCATGCATGTTACCAATAGGTACATAACCAGCTTCCATCTATATGCTCATTTTCCGCATTAAAAAACAGCTAGATGGATGATTTTGACATCCAAAAAGTCTGTGAGGTTTGGAAGAGGTAGGCCTGGCAGTTGCAGCTGTGACGACCTTGTGATTGTGGCAATATTCTCCACACACTCATTTCCAGCGCAAGGGTGCAAGAAACTCCAACAGGGTCAAGAGACGATTGACACCCAACAAAAAAAAAACTTCCACAGGAATTAAGAGATCTTGACACACAGCTTGCTGCTGCGGGTATGGTGATTTGGCTGTAACATGAAGGGAGGATTTTCTCTAGTGGGAGGAAAAGGGATAGGCCACCACACAGTGGCTACCACCAAGTGGTGTCTTATCTAGTGTGTGTTTGCTCGGTGCTTTAGTGTAGGCCCAGAGGGCCCAAGGACAAAAGCTAGGGTCAAGTGGATTAGAATCAATGGCTACTGATGATGCCTAATGTTAACAAAAAGCCTTGAACCGGAAAGGAAGAAAATAAGAGGATCTCGATTCTAGAAGTAGGCGGCAACCTAGCTCTGCCTTGAGCCTACTCCATGTCTCATGCCATAATTTTTGGCAATTTTGACTGGAAAGTGATATTGCTCACTCTGGGGAAAAGAGTCCCTCCAACAAGGCATGCATGCCAGATCTTTGAATCAAACATGGAGCAATCATGTAGATCCATGCAAGCATAATGCACACCAATGATTATATGATCTGCCTGTGGTAAATAAGACTGCAGCATATATGCATGCCATGTGGCTCATGACAGTATAGTTGTTGACAGAATGCAACCTTTTTTATTTTTCACCCTCAGGTCATTTACCAGGTAAGTCAAAGATGGACGGGGACATAGTGTCACCACCATGACCCCACAGGCCATCTGAAAACCCAGTGAGCTGAGGCGAAGCAGCACCCCCATTTGTGAAGCTGTCCTGCTCAGCTCCAAGTGGGTGATGGGTGAATTTGTCTCTTGATTGATGTTGTCTGAGCGGAGTAATTCTTTCTGAGGTCGTGGTTACCAACGTGTGGAGCGTCCTAATCACTGAACAGCGTTTCGTTAGCACAAGAATTGCCCTAGGCAATTAATCCAGCGGATGAGGTTGGAGACAGGTCATAACTGATGTAGAGCAGGTAGATGTTTACTCCTGAAATGGTATAAAATCTCTCCTTTTTTTTCTGAAATAGCACATAGGAGTACAGGGATTGAGTTGATAGGCTGACACTGATGCGGAAAAATTAGGCCGGTCCGAATCAAATAATTGAGCTCTTCTTATTTACACACCATAATGTCCCTTCAAATAGGAAATTCAGAGCATTATTAACTCGTAGATAAAATTGTCTGAAGTGGCCTGAACGTGTTTTCTGAAATAGGAGGAAAAACATTGCACATAATTCTACCCAGCACTCGATCAGTTCAGTTCTCATAAAAGTGCAGTAGTTTGTTCGAAAAAACCTGAACAACATATCCGTAGTTCCATACTCATTCAATCTGGTCTGCGAGGAGCGCTGTTCTGGATCAGATTCTTCAGAACACAGAGGGTGAAGACTGAAGAGAATCAGAGATCACATCCAACGCACACGTTTTCTTTCCGTCCTCCACTTCCCTCCGTCTCTGTAGCCCGAAGGAAATAAAAGCTCACCACCGCCCGGCTAGCTGCAAACCCTGCAGCCACTGAACCATGGCAGTCGTCGCCAGCGTCAGTGTATCCGTACGACCAGGGGCAGCGTCTCCGTGTACGCACGTCCGTACCGTGCGCGCATGCATGCGATGCATGCCAGCGCAGTGCTAGGAGCTGCTCATGGACCAGGCACGAAAAAGAAAAGAAAAGAAAAGAAAAGAAAGAGGAAGAGAAGACGCCTCGCTTTGGTGCCAAGCCCTCCAACCGAGCGTAATGGGCGCGTGCAGCTTTCGCTGGTGACCTCACGAGGCTATGGATGGACATGGTTGGAGGTAGTGAGCTCGCTGAAACAATGCGGCGTTGCTTCGTACTCTCAGGCAGCTAGGAAGCATCTTGCCCCCACAGGCCCGCACGAACACCGCACACGGCCACACCTAACATATCATCTGCTAGCAGTCTAGCTACGACGAGCACCGAGGGTGAACCGTGGGCGACGAGCAGCTCGTGGTCTTCGTCTCGTGGACGGCTTGTTGCGGCGATCAACGAGAGGTAGACGAACGTTGATGTACAGGCACATGGATCATGATGGATGAGAGACGGGAGAGGGGCCAACGATTGCAACGGCAAAGATGCGTGGCTGGCGTACACAAACGATCTGCGCATATCATCATGTTTCGTGGAAGCTAGTATGGCATTTTGGCACACCGTCCCTGTTTTAGAGAAGCTTCATTCGAGTGTAAGATCCGGCACCTGCGTTAGTCTCATGGGAGTTTTGATAGTAAGTTTTGTTATTTTTTCTTTTAAAAAAGCGGCATATGTTTTCACATGTTTCCAGTGAGGTTTCAAATACAGATACAGTGTTTCCAGAGCTGAAGTTTCAAGACTGAGCTCAAAATTTCAAGACTAGGTTTCAAGACTAACATTTCACAAAAGTTTCAGTCAAGTAGTACAAACAAAGAAAAGTCCACTCAGAACTCGAAAGAATTGTCCAAGTTTTTCGGAACTCCACTCAGTGCAAATTGTATCCACCACCACTGAGGGCACATCGCCGCATGTCTCGCCCAGAAGGCCATTGTGGGGAAACCCATTGTCAAGTAGTAGTAATTGCCGTTGTTCAACATACACTTAAAGATGATGATGATGTCCTAGCGTCCTGCACGTCTCAAGGTCATGCGGCTGCTCCGGAACTCCTAACAATCTGGAACCATGGATGCATCAGCTGCGTCTTGGCCACCCGGCAGAGCCATGAACCAGATTCAACCCAACACCATCGTCGGGTCGAGCCATGGGCACCTCACATCTGAGAGCAAGGTTAATAATTTAGCATTAGGACTACAAATGGGTGAACCTTAGGTGCACCTCCAATTCTCTTTAGTTCAAAATTTTGTACTAATTTTCCAAATTGAGATTTTGAAAAATTAGTACAAAATTTTGAACTAAAGAGGGTTGGAGGGGCACCTAAAAGTTACCAATTGGCACCCCTATTTAGCATGCTGCTGACGGTAAAAATTATTACAGCCTATCTTTTAATTCACTCATATAGTAGTTAGTCTTTCATTATTAATATTGGTCCACTTGTTTCTCTCACAAAATTTTTTAGTTCTTGTATTGATATCGAAACCGACTGGAAAGTTTACAGACCGCTTATCCTTTCTCTCCTCTCGTCTCTGCTTCATCTCAGCATCCAGTCAGCTTACAATATATATACTTGCTGTGATGGATAATTGCATCCGGACATTGGAGCACAATTACATCACTGATGTCAGAGAGCTTTGGATAGGCCGGGTATCACGTCACCGCCCCGAGTACCATCCATCGATCAGCACAGCACTGATTTGCTTTAGAGACGGGGAGAGATTCCCTTCGCCAGGGCTGCCCTGGTGTCCTGTCGTTTTGGTACAGAAAAGTTTTGAGGCAACAAACATGGAACATATATAGGTGTAGACGGGTAGTTTTGCATTACCTGAATCCGGTCGAAATGTCCCCAAAATCACCAACGTCTTCTGCGATCTTTTGCAACGGAGGAGGGGGAATCATCACAACCTATCCATGGTCCCTAAACTTGTATCAAGATGCTGCGGCCTGCGGGTGCAAGTTGCTGGCGTCACTGTTCATTCTTCATTGCAATCTTTTAAATGAACTGAACTGTCAGGAGCTTTTTTTTTACCACTGTAAACGAACAGATGACATGGCATCATTGAGGTCGACAGGTGCTCTTGATCGAAGAGGACAAGGATCGGTCACTTTTGCATGACCTCACTCCAACTGCTATGCTTTTATTGGGATTTGTGGATCACGCCCGCCTCCTTTTGGCACCCTTTCCAGGATCCACAGCACTCGCATGAATGTCTCTTTCTCCATCGCGTCTGCAACATGTCTGCTGTACTATCCGTCCATTAGGCAGCAGCACTGAGCTCAGCTCATCATGGATTCTCTAGCAGTACAGGTTCTATACCTTTTTGTGATTTTTGCTAGGCTTGGAACTTGGAAGAGCATGCCAGCCCTTTTCTTTGTGGAGTTGCTGATAGAAAGGTTCTGAACTTTCCTTTCACAAAAAAAAAGGTTCTGAACTTTGTTTAGCTGCAGAGCTCGTGACCATTTCCCTATTTGCGCTTGAAAGGAACAAAGTACTGGGAAATACCCCCGGCCTGTATCGGAAGCTCGTGAAACCAACAGCTTCAAGAAGTACTTCATTTTGATACGAAGCAGTGCGCATCTCCCATCATCAGCAGGCGACCATCTTTCTCAACTTCTGCAATGCGACGGGATTATAATTTAGAACTCAAACTTCTGGGTGCTGCCTTGCTGGGCTTTGTTTTTTTTTGGTAGCAGAAGTATGCTATTGACCTTTTCTTTAGATAGTGTTTAGGCCCAGCCCAATCTCCGGAGTATATTCACTGCAGGCCGAGCAATCTAGCATGGCCTGCCCCTCGGTGCTATATATATATATATATATATATATATATATATATTCGAACAATATGGGGGGAGATCCCCACCTACTATTAACTTAATCGGTTTAGGTTACAAAAATACTCCCAGCATTCCAGGAGGGAAGTACATGAGAGGGTTTAGAAGAAGTAGCGGGGGAGTTACATGAGAGCAGAGGCACAGTGATTGAGCCACGCTTTCCATTGTTGGACAGATGGTGAGACTTTCCTGTATCTACTCATCCAAGCATCCATATCTCTGTCGACACGAGTGAGCACATCAAGTGAGCCGGAGTCGTTTTGGTCGAAAACCACGGCGTTCCTGCATTTCCATAGATGCCAAAGGATCAGGAGGACGATATCAAGGCGGACGGCATCGGGAAGGGGGACGTTGACACCAATGTCCCATGGACGTCGCACGATAGCATCCGGCACCGAGATGCCAAGGCGAGCCCAAACCCCACGCGCCCTGTGGCATCCGGAGAAGATATGAGCGTCCGTCTCCAGCACACCCGGACAGTGAGCGCACCAAGATTCATCCAAGGAACGTATATTCCTGCGGTGGAGGTAAGAGCGAGTGTTAAGGCGCCCCCGGCTCAGCAGCCAGGCGAAAAACTTGATTTTTGTGGGGAGTCTGGTTGTCCAGAGCAGCGTCGCGTCAGAAGGAAGAGCCTCCCCGTGCATGGAACGGTAGGCGCCGCGTGAGCTGAAGGGCTCCTGATACGAGTGAAGGAAGCGTGAGTCAGGGTAACCAGCAAGTTGGACTTGTTCCAGGCAGCTCAGGAGGATGGCTGCCTCGCTGCTAGCAGCGTTCGTCAGCCTGGGCCGCAGGTGCGTTTGGAAGCCGGTGTCCAAAGTAGCACGGACAGTGAGATCACGGAGTAGGACGTGCGAGTACAAGGCGGGGAATGCCTCTTGAAGCGGGGCGTTAAAGAGCCATCGATCGTGCCAGAAGGATGTGTGTGCGCCATCGCCGACGCGCACCCGTGTCAGGTGCTGATAGCGTTGCACTTCACTCGAGATAAGCTTCCCAAGGTAGGAGTCACTAGACAATCCCCGGCCAAGGTCCGAATGAGAGATGAACCATTGTTTCCAGGGAAGCGGTTCAGGATCGTGAAGCTTGTGGACGAATTTAAGAAGAAGGCAGTGGTTCATTTCCTCAAGGCTTTTCACACCAAGGCCGCCTAGCTCTCTGGGCTGGCACACATCATCCCACGCTACCAGGCAGCTAGAGCCGTGGCAATGTTCTTCACCGGTACAGAGAAAGGCGCATCGCTTGGCGTCCAGAAGCTCCCTGACGTTCCTTGGCAGCAGAATGGAGGACATGTAGTAAATCGGCAAGCTGCCGAGCACTGAGTTCACCAGAACAATACAGCCGCCAGTGCTCAAGAGACGTGCCTTCCAACCAGCAAGGTACCGGTCAAAGGAGTCCAGGAGGGGCTGGTAGTCGGCAAACCTGAGTTTGTGGGGGGGGGGGGGGGGACAGAGGGAGTCCAAGGTAGGTTTGCGGGAAGGAGGAGACGGAGCAACCCAGGGTCTCGGCCATCTCTAATGCGACGGCATCATCGACGTTCATTGGGACGAAAGTGGATTTGTGAAAGTTGATTGTCAAGCCAGTGGCAGCGGAGAAATCATCGAGAATGCGTTTAAGGGTCACCATAGACGCGACATCGCCTTTCGAAAGAATCAGAGTGTCGTCGGCGTACTGGAGGACAGGGCACGGTAGGGTCGGATCAATTGGGTGTTGGAGATCGCCACGGGCAGCAGCACGGCGGATGAGACGCTGCAGAACATCCGCAACGATGATAAAGAGGTACGGGGATAGAGGATTGCCCTGACGGAGCCCGCGCCGGCAGTTGATCCAGCGCCCAGGAACCCCGTTCAGCATGACAGCGGTTTTGCCAGTGGTTAGGACCTGGGAAACCCAGCTTCTCCAGCGATCGTCGAAACCTCGGGCACCCAGAATCAGATCAAGGCTCTCCCACTCAACGGAATCGAAGGCTTTCTTGAAATCGAGTTTGAGCACAACAGTTCTGGTTTTGCGCTTGTGGCAACAGCTCAAAAGGTCAGCGGCATACACAAAATTTTCCGCGATACTCCTCCCATGAATGAACCCAGTTTGGTCGGCGTCAATGATAAGGGGAATCATCGGTTTGAGCCGGTTGACCATCACTTTGGTGAAGAGCTTCATGGGACAGTTCTGAAGAAAGATGGGACGGAAAGCGTCCGCAGTGCGCGCACCGGTCTTCTTAGGGAGTAATACAAGTAAGGCACAATTGAGCGCGTCGAGGTCAAGGCGCATACTGTGAAAGTCATCGAATAGTAGGAGAATGTCCTCCCGGAGCAGTGACCAGAAATGTTTGTAAAAGGAGGGGCTGAAGCCATCCGGACCAGGGCTCGCGTGCATGTCCATTGCGAAGAGGGCGGTGGTGATCTCGCTTGCAGAAAAGGGGGCAGAGAGGTCACAGGAGGCAAGATCAAGGGAGGGGTAAAGATCAGCAAGAGCGAAGTTCCAGGAGGTGCCCCTAGAGCGTCCCAGCAAATCCAAGTAGAAGTTGTGAAGGATAGTGTGCTTGGCGCTATGCGTTGTGGCCACAATCCCGTCCCCCTCTAGGACAACGATGTTGTTGCGCCGGCGTCTGCCGGACGCCGCGGCGTGGAAGAAGCGCGAGTTCTCATCCCACTCCACGGCAACACGAGTGTGGAAGCACTGGCGCCAGCGCGCAAGTTTCTCCGCGTGAATGTCATGCAGGCCTTGAGTCGCCAAGCAGCGCAGGTTTCGCTCGTCGGGGTGTAGCACGCGGTGTTCCTCAAGGAGATCAATGGCGTTGATCAGGATACGCGTGTCGTGCGCCCGTTGATCAATCGGGACGAGGTGCTTTGCCCAGGAACGGCAGGCTCCACGGCAGTGCTTAAGTTTTTGCATGAAAGCCTTGCTTCTGCCTCCGTTCGCGGGCGTCATCAGCACACCCCGGATCATCGAGCTGAAGTTGTGATTCAGGAGCCAGGAGTTCTCAAAGCGGAAGCAAGTGCTACGTGGGATTTTTGTGCTGGCAGTGAGGAAGAGTGGAACATGATCAGAGCAAAAGCGAGTCAAGGAGGAGAGGAGAGTGTTGGGAAAGATATCATCCCATTCCACGTTGACAAAGCATCTCTCCAGCCGCACGAGAGTGGGCTCCTCACGCTTATTACTCCAGGTGTAAGCTCTGTCCGACAGCAGGATCTCGATGAGACAAAGCGAGTTGATGAGGTCGTTGAAACCATTTGCTTCCGCAGCGTTGAAGTGGTCATTGTTCTTGTCCACCGGAGTGCGAGTGAGGTTGAAGTCACCCATAACGATCCATGGTCCACGAATGTTAGCGGCAACGGCAGCAAGTTCAGAGAAGAAGCTCTGCTTATCTTCGTGGCGGGCAGGGGCATACACGTTGGTAAAAAGTGAATTCGGCCGTGTCTTGGGCAAGGCGGAAGCAGGTGGTGAGCGTGTACTGTTCACTAGCCGAGGTGGTCATTGTGCAGAGGTTGTCATCCCAGGCGGTCAGAATTCCGCCGGACGCCCCAATGGAGTCACGTGTAACACAGTTGCGAAGCCGGCTAGGGAGGAAGGAGGTCGGCCGGAGTGCCGACAGAGACTGGAGCGTCCGGCGGAATTCTGACCGCCTGGGATGACAACCCAATCGTCACATTTCAATAGCCCGGTATATGCATGGGCCAGCATCATCGATTCGAGACATTTCAATAGCCCGGTCGTCACATTTTTCGTTCTCCCACCGTCTCAGCGAATTTAGCCTGAATAAAAAGTAGATATAACTAATAAGAGCCAAAGAGCGCCGTGGCAAAAACCAAACAGTTGTTTATCAGGAACAAATGAGAAAAATCTGAAAAAGAATTTATTTAGTGGCATCATCTTCTTTTCCCTTTTGAAGAGAACTTTTAGCCGCATAACAGGGAGAGGTATACACAGATATGTCTGTATCCTGGACTCACGAGCCAGGCAACCAAAAATATTTTGTTAGAGTGTGGCAAGGGCAAGGTCATGTGTTGTTTTTCTTAAGAGAAATGGCATGTGGGTCTACGGCGCGCATGTGGCTGGGAGTGGGACATTAGAAAAACATGGTTGACACAGTACCGAACCAATGTATCAGACGAGATAGCAGCATGATCATCTGTTAGGTAATGCAGCTAGCAACTCCCATGTGCCCACTCATTGACCTGTGTGCGTGGAAGCACGAATACTGTCAAGCCGAATCAACTAAAATAAATGGACCCCTGATGACAAAGCAACTAAATAAATTCGGACTTGATAAGAAACTTATCTTTGATCAGATGAAGGATTTTTGCAGGTTATCAAGAGGGGTGTCTACCCTCCTAATGCTACTCTCTGTTCTAGAACCGTACTTACTAATTTCTATAGATCCGTAAACCTAAGTTGTAATCGTGGGGGCAGAACAAATTCAGTATATCTGACATGGATGATCATGCGAATGCAGTGTGCACTATTTGCTAATTTGTTTACCTGGCATATGTAATAATGTAAGGGAGGAAATACCATGATTTTTCATTTGTTTTTTCCCCGACGGAAATGGACTTGCCAGCCTGTTCAGCAAGTGACAGTGCCTCATAAATTTCCGGTACCGGATAGCGATGATAATGCAGCAGCCTCTCATGCGGCTGTGGGAGGGCAAGGACAAGGATCACCGTTATCATGTGAGCCTTGGCCACGACATTCATTATCTCATATCGTTTTCCTGCATGCAGCCCCGAAAATCCTGTGACCTGCACGCAGTCACCACAGTAGCATGAGAGTCACCAACAAACGAACGAAGGCATGCATAAAGATCAAGGCCACTGTCCATGGCGACGGGAAAGTATCAGCAGTTCATGCACCTTTTGTGCATAGCATCAGCAGTTCCATACGCATGCATGTGTACCGGCCCACAGTTCACCGGAAAACCGCCGTCGTCCTGCAGCCGGCTTCTCCTTGCCCGATAACAGTTAGCTCACATGGCAAACGGCCAGTGCCATTTGCCGGCCTGTTCCTTTAGACGGCTCATATGCAAACACTGAACCCCACCATGCGTTGGTGCAACTTGCCGCGTCCGCACACATCACATGTCCACAATCACTTACGCAGCCAATCTCTGTGCCAGCGATGGTGGCCCGTGCTGTTCATGCATGGTTTGGTTCGGAGTACAGAGAATGGCAGCATGCCATGGCTGCCTTTCCGATCTTGTCTCTGAAGCTGATTCACCGTGGGTCCTGCCACAAGGCATTGCTCATCCTTTTCTGTGTCCAGAGATGAACATCAATGAATGGCCTTGGGAATCGGATAATATGTGTAGAGGTGCCGCAGCCAAGCCCATGTGGAGCCGTGGAGAGAGATGATGCTGAAATGCAGCCACCCGGTATATATTCATGATCTGTTTCGCTGTCATTCAGTCATTGCGTCTCTG
Organism: Panicum virgatum; assembly: GCF_016808335.1. Lineage (NCBI taxonomy): Eukaryota > Viridiplantae > Streptophyta > Magnoliopsida > Poales > Poaceae > Panicum > Panicum virgatum. The sequence continues at coordinate 14,004,329 of NC_053153.1, read as the reverse complement.
TCAATTTGCCAGTCGATCCCCTGGAGAACAGAAATGAACGGGCAAGGACATTTGAAGTGGAAAGATTGATTGGCATGGTGTAATTTTATTGTACATAAGTGCATAAGACCGTCCACAACGGAGGGAGCAAACGAAGGAGCAAATACACTGTTTGACACTGTAGATGCACTATTTGGCACTGTAGACAGAGAGGGCGTAGGAAACGAGGAGGGAGCAAATTTGCTCTTGCTCCCTCCGTTGTGGCCAGCCTAAGATTCCTCTTTAGGATGGGGAAAATTATATTTTACAAGAGGCTGTTTTCCTTCGTTTTTTGGACTCAATAATTAGAGGTTCTCTGCAGGTAATCATGCTTTCAAAGGTAAAAATATCCAGCAACATTTTTCATTAAGCACAAGTTATGAACTGGCGATCCTTAAGAAGATAGCGTATCAAAATAAATAAAGTACAAATACATTGTCAATTTGCTCTTTATTAACTGGAAAATTGATTTATAATTGTGACCTCCACTGGATCAGTGCTGTTCTAGATGTTCAAATATCTAGCTTTGAACCTTTGGGGTTCAAGTGATGTTACAGCCAAGACTTAGCCACCTACCATAGGCTTTTTTGACCTTGTTAGCCCCAGGCCTTCCAATGGCAAATAGATTATAGTTTTTTTTTTGGCCTAGCTCATTTGCTTTAATTGCACTGCTCATATTCTTCACTTTATGCAATTGGAACTTACAAAAGGGAAGCTATCAGATTACGGTTCTATACTTGTATATGTTACTGATAGGTGCAAATTAATGTAGCGTTTATGCTCAGCCATATTAAGCTTCAACATGGCCACTGCCTACTGCCAATGCCACAACATGTCCACATGTTTCATAAGCTGCATGTTTAAGAGGATATCGAACATTTCATCTTGTACCAAATTGAGGTTTATGCATTAGTCATATTCACCAGGAGCATACCTCAACTTTTGGTAGCAATGTAACATATAACAGAACTATCTTCCTTTACTAGTGTAATCGGCATGGAATTGGTCTTTCATTGTTGATCTATATCTGTTCAATTATCAAATTTTCAATAAAAGTTAATGAATCTTCCAAGTTTTATTCAAACTAAATAATAGAGTATCACATGGATAGACCACGTTACCTTTAACTACTAGAGTAATCTACCTGACAACTGATAGGCAATCTTACTAACTTATGACCTATTTAACATTCCCCACAGTAACACGCATGGCATCCACACACACACGATATACTCACAGAGTATGCAATTAAGTAGCATCATGTGCAGAGAACTGGAAGTCAAACAGCATGAAAGGGACCAAAATTCATGACCCCAAATTAAAATTGATTGAAACTACATTTGCACCGTATACAGCACGATGTGCCTATGTGGATGAGCACCATCTCCGGGAAAGAAATCATTGCATGGGGTGGATGAGATTGGCTATGGACAACCTAAAATGTATCCCTAGATTCTAGTGGTCAATCAAATTACAAAAAGAAGAAGCACCATGTGCATATAAATGGTATTTAAATGGAAGATTGAGACAGATGATCTACATGATTTCTTAACTTATCTAGCAACCTGAGCATGGTTAAAATTTATAATAGTGATATGTGAATATAGAATGCTGATTGCGCTGTATCAAGTATTCAGAAAGTTTACCTGCGAAGATCAAATACGTGATTCTGTTTAGCCAGCAAAAAAAAGGTATAAGATAGTATAGCAGGGGACAATGACTTTTCCAGCTAACAATAAGAAAATCTTCATTTCTCTTGGAAAGATCTGAAAATAAGACAGAGAGAAGTGACCAATTAACAACTATCAGCTAGAATACCACACAATGACAGGCCGAACACGAACCAGTGTAACGGTAACCTTCACCGAAAGGCAGTAAATGGAAATGAAAGGTAATACCTGATAGACATGATAATATCATTTCCACATACCAGATCTTTTTCTTTTGTGCACTGTATAAAGCAGGATAATGACAACCTTCACCGAAAGGCAGTACAGATTGGACTCAATAGGCAATACTAGAGGAGCACGGTAATTTTAGGCAATACTAGAGGAGCACAACAATTTTAAGATTATAATACTGGATATGCAAGTTCTGAAAGTCATCTATTGGGTCCCATAACTTAGTAGAATATGTGTTACACCTGACAAGAATTTAGTATTTTTAGTTAATATACTAATAATTCTAGGGTTGTTTCTGCTTAAATGCTTCCTTAAGCTTAATCCCCAGCATACAGATTTTAAGATAAACTTAAGTGCCTCCTTGCATTAGATTCTTTCATGGCCTAATCTTTGACGTATTAGTATTGTAGACCCCATGTCCTTATGTACTATGTAGAGCATATGGAACACTTGGTATAATAACAGCCTTGCAAAAATGGTACTGATTGCTGAATACTAGATAACAGTTATATTTTTAACAAGACGCCAGCTAAATCCTCTCATCTTCTCCAAGTGCATTGCTTCTACTTAATGCATCAAACTCCCAAACCATGAACATCAAGTCAAGATCAAAACAAATTGGCCACTGAGGATTTCAGTTTCGTGTTCCTTCAGGAAAAAAAATATTCCACATAATATAGGGTGGTGTGGAATTGTCCTTGACTCCTTCCCATGATACTTTCTCAGTATGTATCTATTCAATAATTTATTATTCTATAAATATGCTCACATACCATAATCTAGCAATATCTCAGACCGCTGTCAAGTCATTAGCATTAGTGTATGCTGCTACAGTTAAACATAAATGCAGGAAATTGAATGGCACTAACCTGGTTATGGCACCTGATATGTAACGCGAGATTGTAAAAAAAATTCAAATAAACCAGCAGGTCAGGTTTTGAACTTGCAAGTTGAAATTGGAGGACTAAAGGACTCAAATGCGCTGAACTTTTCATGAGGAAATCTTCTCTGGAGTCGTATTTACCCCTTTTTTTTTGGTTCTCCAACTGCTTATTTTTAATATTGCTTAGAACACAAACTTCAGTAACAAAATGTACACCAGTTAAAGCATAATCATAATTAACATTTCCTATAAAGCGGTGCATCCTTCCATAATGCAGTGACTAATTCCATTTCATCGGAGAAAAGCAGCAGGCACTCACCACAGCACAAGATTCCATGGGCCAGTCCAAATCGTAGGAGCCACCTCTTGCTATCCTTCAAGAAAAGAAGCACCAACCTGCTAAAGTTCGTCATAGACCATGTCACAAAGACTAGAAGATAATGCTAACATGCAAGTCATTTTAGAACATCCAGGCTCAGAATTATGCAAAGGACCACAATAGGTTATCTCGGGAACCAACTCTGAATCAACTTTGTCTTAAAAAAAAAGGATAACCAATATAGGTTGACAACGACATCCAGCCTAAACTTCCTTTACAAGTGACGACTGTGCTCTGCTATGAATTTATGACAGATGTCTTGTAAGCACATAGAGTCTAATCCGCTAGCAGGGTGAGATGTCCTCAGCCTGACAGATGGTTGGCTTTTATATTATCAGGAACAAAACAGTTTGAGTTTGGATTCAAACATTGCAGGAATCCATGACTGTATAGCACCTGATTAAGACTCTTCATAATAGCGGATGAAGTCATGAAGTTAATACATTCTTTGCTGTGCTATCAAGAATTCAGCTTTGAGAGTTGGAAAGGAAATAGGGCGCTGGGTAAAGAAACTGAGGGCGCGTTTGGCACGCTTACAAGAGCTTCAGCTTAGCTTACTGTAGCGAAGTCGGGCGAAGCGGCCAAACCCTGGCCTCACCGGCTTCTCCCTTCTTTACGTTGACTGTAGGTGAAGCTCGATAGCACAGCTTCGATAAATAGTGCAGTAGCACAGTGAAGCACAGTCCCGCACAGTTCCAGCGAAGCTGAAGCTGCGCCAAACGCGCCCTGAATCTTGAGAAAGGGCCAACGCAAAAACTCTTAACCAGAAAAAAAAAAACTAGGTGGTAAGGTGGGCTGATTAGTATGGGAAAGCGTGCTCTTTCTCAGAATTCAGCAAAGGGACAAACTTTGTATTTCCTGAGGACCCCCCCCCCCCCCCCCCCCCCGACGCAGATTCAGTCACTTGAGCCAAAAGACAAAATAATCACTGTTGCGATATTACTGTTTACAGGTACTGTAGCAAAAGTACTGCAACACGGTACTGTTTAGGCTCCAGTAAGATACCGGAACAGTCCCCCCCCCCCCCCCCCCCCCAAAAAACACAGCACCAGCAAGCCCCGTCCCCTCTAGCCACCAACTGATGCCAGAATTTTTTAATGCCAGGAAAAGGCCAGCAAATGAGGCTCACACCCATTTAACTCTGTCTCAAATCTCTGACCTCAGAACATGCACCGATACCTCACCATCATAAATACCTCATCCATCCATCCCTACCACTGCCCCCTCACAGCCATAACAACCTCCCTACAAATAGCCTCCAGTCCAAGGAACCAAGGCGCGCACAAAGCAGCAGAAGCAAGCAATGGAGATAGAGTCAGTCAAGTGTGAGTGCTGCGGCCTGAGGGAGGACTGCACCCTGGACTACATTGCCAGCGTGAGAGCAAGCTTCCACGGCCAATGGTTGTGCGGGCTGTGCTGTGAGGCAGTCAGGGATGAGGCGTGCAGGAAGAAGGCTCAGCCGGGCGTGGAGGAGGCTGTGAGGGCTCACATGGCGTTCTGCAAGATGTTCAAGTCAAACCCCGCTGTCCGGGTGGCTGACGGCATGCGGCAGATGCTCCGGAGGCGGTCCGGTGACATGTCGAAGTCAGAATCAGCCACGAAGTACAGCACCTCGCAGGTTGGAAATGAATCATCGGTGACACTGTATTGAAGAGTTCATCCATCCTAAGGCTTGTGTAGACCATCTAGTCCTCTTCTCAGGCTGAAATCCCTTCCACTTATCAGTTTGCTGTATTCTCATCATGCCATCTTGGAATGTACATAAGATTCATGAGAATAGATGCTAGTACTGTCTGGCTTTTTTATGAAGTTGCCTTCTGCTCACAACACAATCATTGAGTTGATAACATATGCTTAGATATACTAACCCGTTTCTGTCTGGGACCTAACAAAAGAAGGGGAGTTGGTTAGCATGTGCAAGCAGTATTGTTCACACCTCAGGTCACCGTTCTTGGTGTACCTGACTTGACCCGTGATGCGGACCCTACACCATCAAGGGATCCATGCATATTACCTAGTTGGTGGTTGCACGTTGCACCACAATATTGTGCTCTTCCCTCTTATACTCCTCTGCTTTCTGATACTCACAATAAAGATAATCGACCAACTCTGCTCAGAAAAAAGGTTAACCTACTGAATCGAGCTTACTATAACATTGTAATTGTGATATGATTTCCTATTGAAATTGTAAAATTGTGGTACTGCAGTGTCATGGTCACTTTTTGCAATAATGAACCCTGTTTCTGAAATGGATTCAGTATTGTTATTTTGAAGAAATTGAATTAATACAGACATTGTAAAAGCTTCATCAGTTCAACATTCCTTTTCAAAATAAATACTGAACACCAAAAAAGGTGACAGTCACTGAGTTACACAACTGTACTGTTTTCACCTTTGGAAAACTCCCCCTGTGTGTTCGCTTTACAGCGGCAATTGAAGATTTTATAACATCTCAACTTATGGTCTAGTCATCTAAATTTGGGTCCCATGCTGAAGGGTGTGACTTGGATTATAGCTCATGGAAGGTACTAGTTTCTCTTCTTTCTGATTTTGTTTTTGTCAGTTATCCACATCCTATGGCAGCAGATCGGTTACCTAAATCTTTCTTGTGTGCAATGCCGAGTAAGAACAGAGGTGAAAAGTGCAGACCTAAAACCATGCCATCGAAGCTGTTCATAATCAATTAATCACGGTTGAGCGTGGCTGAACACCATTTGAGATGATCCCCTTCTTCTGGACGGATCACATGCAGTTGCTACTGCAGCTTCAAGACAGGACTGCACGCATTGCTATGCGTTCCATTTTCATTGCACTGACACAAATTGTAGTATATGCAAACGCAAGCTAATTTCAGGCGTATGGTTCAGCGTTTCAGAGGCTGCAGCGGATAGAGTTATCATGTAAAATGCGGCACTGACACGGACTGTCGTAACGGCACTGGTCCAGTACCCAAGCGCGACGAGGCATGGGTCACTTCGTAATGATTTCGCATGATCAGGAAAGGGAAATACCAACAGAGCAGCGAAGCAGCGCGTGGTCATCGGCACAAGTTAACACTCGAATTCAGGGAGGACGCACGCACCTGCACTGCGCGTGTACCGGGTGCCTGCGCAATCCGTCGAGCACCTGGAGGGCGCGCGTGATTCGGGACCGCCCGCATCTCTTGCAGCCACACCACACCTCCTCAAACGGGAGCCCCCTGTCACGATCGAGCGGCCGACACGAGCACCTGCCAATACAAGTGATGGATTGCGAGAGCGCATCATGGCGTTAGGGATCGGAGAGGCAGCGTCGCCGTCGCGTGAGGAGAGCGTGCGAGGCATGGAATCGCACGCGGTCCGTCGCCGTCGTCGCGCCCGACGGCGCAACGGCCGCCGACGGGGACCAGGGTGGGGAAGCAGAAATCAGAACGCGTTTTATATTTTATATTTTCGTTTTTTATAAAAATATATTTTCGACTTGTAAATTTACAGAAATATACCTCGGCCGCCCTGTTGCCGGGCGGCCGGGACCTGGCCGCCCGGCAACCGGGCGGCAGGGGCTTATCCGCAAAAAAAAGACGAAAAAAAATTGCAGACATGTCCTTGGGGACCGGTCGCCCGGCAGCTGGGCGGCCGGCCCCCCGGGCCGCCCGGCTGCGGGGCGATCGGCCCCCACCGCTATATAAGGTGTTGGCTGCCCTTCACCCCCTCATTTGTCTTACTAAAAATCCAGAAAAAAAGAAAAGAGAGGGAGGGAGAGGAGGGGTGAGGGAGAGGCAAAGCGGCGAAGCCCTGTCGGATTTTCAAGCCGGCGACTTTAGGTAATTAAAATTTTCTACATTTTATAAATAGGTTATGTTGCAATTATTTTTTTAAAACAGTAGATTAGCAATAAGTTCAATTATTGTTAGGAGTGATTAGTGGTACATTTAGATGCAGTTACTTGTAGTTATTAGCGTTGACATAGTACATTTAGTGTTAGATTTAGTATTAGAAAATACTAGAAAATTGTTAGAGAAGTATTAGAAAATAAAAAAATACAAGATAATATTAGAAAATTGTAGAAAATGTTAGAAAATTATAGAAAATTGTAGAGAATGTTAGAAAATTGTAGAAAATTATAGGACTGGTTAGTGGTACATTTATGTGTAATTACTTGTAGTGATTAGTGTTGATATAGTACATTAGCAATCTAATTAATTTATCTTAAAAATTGCAAGATAATATTAGAAAATTTATAAAATGCAATATAATATTAGAAAATTGTAGAAAATGTTAGAAAATTGTAGAAAATTATAGAAAATTGTAGAGAATGTTAGAAAATTGTAGAAAATGTTAGAACATTGTAGGACTGATTAGTGGTACATTTAGGTGTAGTTACTTGTAGTGATTAGCGTTGATATAGTACATTAGCAATCTAATTAATTAATCTTAAAAATTGCAAGATAATATTAGAAAATTTATAAAATGTTAGAAAATATTAGAAATTATTATTAATGGTTAGAAAATCTTAGAAATTATTTAGGAAATATAAGGAAGTATTAGAAATATTTAGATGTGTGTGATTGTATTGTATTGTTTTGATTTTATGTGGTAGGTATGGCCGGGGTTACTCCTGTGTTGCTGGACCCAACAATAGACTCGGGTCACCGGTCCTTCCTTGCGAAGGTTCAGCACCAAGAATTAAACGTGCTGCGTCCACGTCCACCTGCAGAGTTGGTTGCTGTAGACCCACGATGGGTGCCCAGGTGATATGTCGTCTATTTTCTGTTTTTATCCGTTATACATTTCGTTATATAATGTATTAATATTTGAGCACTGTATGATGCAGGCTGACCGAGGCAGGTCTTCTCACTGTGGCTCGTCTTGCTGAGAGTGCTTTGGTGAAGCTAGACATGTCTCCACTTTCAGCTCTCGTTGACAGATGGAGACCTGAGACCCACACGTTCCACCTCCCTTGTGGGGAGATGGCACCGACCCTGCAGGACGTTGCGATGCTGCTTGGTCTTTCTATCAACGGAGACGCTGTCGGGCCCCGCGTGGTACCTTCTACGTGGCTGGAGGATCTTGAGGAACATTTTGCAGGTGTTGCCACCACGATTGATCCTGAAGATTTCAATGAGCACCCACAGTCGAAAGGCCCTTCCAAGTCATGGCTCCTACAGTTTCAGATACAATTTCGTACAAAACGATGTGTTGATATATTTTATGACTTTGAAATAACTCATGTGTTTCTTATTCTCAATGTTCGTACTTCATTGCAGCCGGATCTGTTGGCAGCCGATGCTGATGACTACAGCGTGACTAGATCACTCGAGGCATACCTACTGTGGTTATTTGGGTACATCATGTTCAACAACTCACACGGGCACTGTGCGGATAGGGTGCTTCTGCCCTACGCACAGGAGATCGCCGATGCAGATGAGGATGTCATACCGTTATATAGTTGGGGTTCAGCGGTTCTTGCATGCACATATCGTGGACTCTGCAAGGCATCACGGCAGAATGATAGGAATGCTGTCCTAACGGGGTGCCCAATTATGCTACAGCTTTAGTCTTACGAGAGGATTGCTATCGGTCGTCCCATGATTGACCAGTCACCGTACACGCCGGATATGTACGGTGACACGGAGGACGACAGACTCACCATGGGGACTCTCTGGTACTCTCGACAGGTATGGACCCGATAAAAATTTAATTCTATGCATACTATGGTCATACATTGTTCCCTCAATACCTTTCTTATGGACACATAATTTTTATTTTTGCAGAAAACATGGGCACATGTACAAACCCGGCGGTCTTATCCTGAGTTTGTTGCCGAATTTGATCGATTGACCCCAGAAGACATTGTGTGGGAGCCATACAGTCCTTCGGCTATAGCCGCACATACACCGCTTGGGAAATCTTCGGTGTGCACACAGGACCAGGGCCTATGGATGACTACTGCAGCTTTGGTGTACAATGTTGCAGTTGAGGCCCACTGCCCGGATAGAGTCATGAGGCAGTTCGGTCGACGCCAATCTTTCCCTGTGCCTTCAGCGTTGGATCGTGTTCAGCGCCATGATCATAGGTAACAAAAATTTATGAGCACCCATGTACTAATAACGTGAAACTAATTTCTATTTAACGTGCAGTTTATCAAGGGCTGGACATCCTTTCTCGACAATGTGGGTGACTAGATTACAACCATGAGTGGCTGCGTGGGATGATGCAGACGAGCAGTTGACTGAGGATACCGGTCCACACACTGAGCCTTCGTTTCGGGCGTACCTGACCTGGTACGAACCGAAGACTCGTTGTCGTTTGACGTATGTTGACATGCTTCCACAGCCGCATGTTGCGACTTCGCAGGATCGCTATGCACGACATAGGGATGAGGCATTAGCTGGGGCGGTGAGTAAATGTTGACGAAATTTTCGATCTTTTAATATTTGTATACTAAGTTTTTTTTGTTGCAGTTCGAGTCATGTAGGCTACTTGAATTAGATTGCTCACTGAATGTAATGAGAATTCATGGCGGGTCTACGATGAGCGTGCCGGCACAACTCGAGGCCTGGACCACTCAACGTGATAGAGCCCGAGGTATCCTTCAGGCCTTTGGTACACGGACGGAGTACGAGGATTCCTACGGATCGTCGCAAGCATCGACGTCGGTTCCTTGTGGTCCCGCATGGCTGCTTCAATTAGATTGCTCACTGAATTACTACGATTTTGGGAAAGGAAAAGGGGGGAGAAAGGGAGACCCCATAATATGGGAGGGACCTCTTGGACCTGATTCCTTTCCGGAACCAGTGTTTGAGTTTCTGCCACAGCACAAGAGTGAATTTACCAATGAAATTCCTCTACGACAATACGATAACTGTAGAGAACCGTGACCAAAATGCAGACATGGTGAGGATTGCTTAGTGCAGATGTGCACCGACGGGATGGATGGCGGTCGGCGTTTCTTCAAATGCCCACACACATGGTTAATACTCGGTTGTTTTTTTTCTTTATCTTCATTGAGATACCTTACATGAAATTTATTTTGCAGTCTTCAGATGCTCCAGAAAACTGTGGTTTTACCAGGTGGGTCGATCCTGCACCAATTGATTCAGTTCAGGAGTTCATCGAGTACCTCCAGATAAAGATCTTTGATCTGGAATGCAAGGTAAACCATTACGAGGAAATGAGCGAGGGTAACAAAGACGACGAAGATGATGATACCAGCAATACTGCCGCTTCACAGGATGAACCATGCACTATTCCTTACTGCAACTGTCCTTGTCACAAGAAGAAGGGCCCTGCCCCTCCGGCACCACCGCCTGCACCACCTGCAATGGGTGGATACTGCGGAGAAGGCTCAACGCAGTTTGCTACGTGGGGGTACTGCTACTAGGACTATTAGTACTAGTCACATGGTGCATCGTTGTGTTTGTTTTGTTTTTCTAAATTACCTAAGGCATATTAGCTTAGTTTAGAATCTGTTTACCGTAGTTGTAACGGGTTCTGCCATGCCACTGCATGTCTGATGTGTGTTTCATTAACGTTGTATTATGATGTAATTCCAATGGTTTACATTGTGTAATGCAGTTTTTAGTTATTAATTATTACCGTTATATTTGATGTGTGGTTCACAGTATTCTAGTCTCCTGAAAATGTCCGAAAATATTAAAGGCAAGTTCGAAGATTCACTAGATTGCTTGTGCGTGCGTGGCACCTCGGCGAAGACGTGTTATCTCAGCGCCACATATTACAGCGCCGACCCCCAGGGTCTATTTCTGCAAAAAAAATTATAAAAAGAGCACATATGTGAAATTATTTCGCGAAAAGGGCTAAATTGCAAAAAATAAGGCCGGCCGCCCAGCTGCCAGGCGACCGGTCCCCAGGGACCTGTCGGTAATTTTTTTTGTTTTTTTTTGCGGATAAGCCCCGGCCGCCCGGCAGCGGGGCGGCCGGGGTATATTTCTGTAAATTTCTAAATCGAAAATATATTTTTGTAAAAAATGGAAATAAAAAATATAAAAATAAAAAAACCGCCGTGTTTGGTCTGGTCTCGTCATCTTCCTCAAAACCTTTACGGCCCACTGGGCCGCAAACCCCTCCACCACACCGTCGCCATGCAGCGGGTCTCGCAGCTCACGCTCCGACGCCTCCTGTCGCCGCCGTCCGCCGCCGCGGCCGCTCGCCGGGCTGCGCCGGTCACTGCGGAGGCTGTTTCCGGCGGAGGATCAATCCTGCTGCCCCGAGTTGGTGGCGCCGGAGTACGTCCCCGACCCTCTCTTAGATTTAGCGGTTTTGAGTTCCATCCATCCGCGTCGAACTCCTGTCTGAGCTCCCATGACTCTTGTTGATATCGCACGCTTTAGGTAGCAGCGAGCGAGTGGAGTGGCGGCGGCCAGGGGCTCTGGTTGGCTCGGAGGCTCTGCACCTACGACGAGAGAGGTACATCGGGCTCCGGTGGCTTCATTTCTGTTCTTGTGGTTGATCGATCTGATGGGGATACTTAGGCTTGTCAAATTTTGTCCTGGGATTGTTAATTTCCCTGATCAAGCGCATACCCTATTGTCCCTACACTCGTTGGTTCTGAAATCGCCTTCCTAGTCTGGTCGTTGTAGAATTTCCTTACTGGATCTCGGTTGATGGAATACTTTTTTTTCCTGGACTATTGTTGTGTCACTATTTTTTGGAACCGTGTTCATATGCAATGCTGAGATATCTTTTGTGCAGAGTATTGTGTTGAGCTAGAATTTATGAAGTTTATTTCTATGTTCTGTTATTTTCTGGTTCCTGCTGAAAACACTAGTGTGCTTTTTGTCTTTTGGCTTCAACTGAAATGGTGCGCAGATGACAGGGCGCTCGAGGAAGAAGCTGAGAAGAAGTTTGGATGGATATTGAAGATATTTTTCCTAGGAACTGCTGGCCTAGTTGGCTACCAATTCTTTCCATATATGGGTATCAATTCTTTCACTACTGGGATTGAGTTATCTGCATAGGATATTTTCTGATTGACCTCCAAATGTTACTTTGCCTGTCAAGTTTTCAGGGGATAACCTACTTCAGCAATCTATTTCACTTTTGCGTGTTAAGGATCCCTTGTTCAAGCGGATGGGAGCTTCCCGGTTAACTCGTTTTGCAGTGGATGGTAATTAATTTACTTAAGCATTTGTGCTGGTCTCAAAAGATTTATCTATTGCATTGTTGAGCTTTAGAACATGATAATAATTAACTGCTTAAAGAGAAAGAACTAAACTTGTTGTAGTACGTTAGTATAATTGACTTGGATGCTTGTTATGATTGTCACTTATCACTTATTGATGATCGTTTTGATTCTCTGGAGTCTTGACCGAGGTCCTTTTCGTCATTACGATACTACTTTATGACAACATGGAGGGTCTTATTCTTAACAATTAACCCTTACTCCCTCCGTCCCATGAAGAGTGCAATTCTAGATTTTTTCAGTCGGATTAGTAATAGCGTGAAAAGACTCTCATGCAGTCATGCCCTCATTTGTTTGCCACATATGGTTAGTTTTAGCATGCAATTCAAATCTGACCACTTAATTAGGCAGGTAGTTGAGATCCAATCTTTAGAATTGCACTCTTTGTGGGATTTTTTTGAAACTCAGGATTGCACTTTTCATGGGACGGAGGGAGTAGTTCTTTTGTGCTTTGTGCTGCTGTTATAAATACTAGAAAACTGCACAAAAGTAAAGTTCATCTGCTAGTGGCATTGTTTATTTGTTCCATAGAACTAAGAATGTTAGTTAATTTAGAGACCCTTGATGGTCTATCTCTTTCACACTTATATAGCAGTGTAGGTTCCCCCTACTGTTTTCCTGTCCTAATGCTTAAGATTTTAGGTCTCAAAGGGCTACGACATTGGCTTGTCTCATTTTATTGCATTTTAGAGCTGTACTTAGGTATCTGTCTACACATTTTTTTTATATTGGTCAGATTCTTATTAAAAGAATGTTTCTCATCTTCTTGTGGGGAGGTAATCAGCAAAATATCTAGATGCTTGGTTTTTCATCCTATTTTGCAATGAGATAACAATTCACACATGTTCGCTTTTTAAAACAATCCAGATTTCTAGTTAACACTTATTTGGGTTTAATCGACATGGGGCCATGCATTATGGGCTTCTTGACTAAAGGTTGTCAATTATCATAAACTTTTAAAGATCACTATCAATCTATCATGTTGGCTGCTATCATTCACATTGTCTTGTCTGCTGCAGTAGTACCCACTCGCTGTGATCCATAACTCCATGCTATTAACCAAGTTCCAAACTTCTAAGCTGATCGCCAATAGCTGCATGCCACTTCTTCCATAGTCCGAGTGCCAATCCTACCTAGAAATATAAAATTAAGTCTTATAGTTTCAAGTTGGCTAAATATTCCACTTCTGTTAACATGACATTTAATTTCAGTCTTCATTTTATTTGCTTTATACATTCTATGTCAATTATGTAATATTCTTTACTAATTCCTATGGGCACAGACCAAAGAAGAATGAAGGTGGTTGAGATGGGGGGAGCTCAGGAACTTCTTAATGTATTGGAAGGTGCTAAAGATGATAAAACACGTAAAGAAGCTCTAAAAACTCTTGTTGCACTTTCTAAATCCGGTGAGTAAAAATATTTGACACCTCCTGTCCCTGCATCCTTGTTAATTTTAGTTTCTCTGTCAGTTCAAAGTGTTTTGTTTAAATATTCCTAAGTCCTTTCATTTTTTGTCTTTACTGTAGAAGGGATAGAATTGGTATAATGGATGGATTGTATTAGCTTGAGGCATCGGCCGGTATATATAAGAGTACAAGACTTGGAGTGCAAGGCAACCCCACCGGATATGTATGGCAGTCCGGATACAATATCTAAACTACCAAATATACTCTAACATCCCCCGCAGTCACAGCGGGAGCACTGCAGACGGTGAGACTGGAGGAGAAGCCGAAGGTAGGAACCGACGGACTGACATCCCCCCGCAGTTGTAGCATCGGCGCAATGCGGATGCTGCGACTGGAGAGAACCGGCGAGAAACTCATGCGGATGGTAGCCCTTTGTGTCGATGTCGAAGAAGCCGAACTGGAGCAAGTAGCCGTGGTCGAGGAAGTCGTGCGTAGGGTAGCCGTGGTCGATGGTGAGCTGTCGAGGTCGCCGATGGTAAGGAGCCGCACAGGAAATCGCGGACGCACTAGGAAGCGCCATGGTGGAGGCGTAACGGAGACGACGCCGGAGACGAAGACGGCGACGCGTCGAGGCAGTCGAAGAGAGAGTCGATGTCGCAGTCGACGCAGACACGCCATCGAGCGACACATCCCCGGGTTTGCCAGACCCGTGAATGCATCGGGGACGATGGCACGCACCGGTGTTGCCAAGACCGGGCGTGCGAGGGAGAGTGCACCACCAAGACGCCGTTGTCTGAGGGACCAGCAGAGAAGGCCTCCACGACGGTCGCAGGCGCAGAAGAACGGCGAGGAAGAAGATGCCGATGCAGCCTGCAGTTGCTGGAGTAGACGAAGGGATAGAAGCGGACGGCGACGATGGCGACGAGGTGGTGCTGGACGAAGCGACGAGGTAACCCCGGACGATCTGGCGCAAGGCCTGATGATCTGGAGGACGCGGCGGCGGAGCTCGAAGAAGGCGACGAAGAACTCGAACACCTCGGTGAAGACCATGTTCGAGTTCTTCGAGCTCCGCCGCCGCGTCCTCCGGTTCATCAGGCCTTGCGCCAGATCATCCGGGTTACCTCGTCGCTTCATCCAGCACCACCTCGTCGCCATCCACTTCTACCCCTTCGTCTACTCCAGCAACTGCGGGCTGCATCGGCATCTTCTTCCTCGCTGTTCTTCTGCGCCTGCGACCGTCGTGGAGGCCTTCTCTGCTGGTCCCTCAGACAACGGCGTCTTGGTGGTGCACTCTCTCTCGCACGTCCGGTCTTGGCAACACCGGTGCGTGCCATCGCCCCCGATGCATTCACGGGTCTGGCAAACCCGGGGATGTGTCGCTCGATGGCGTGTCTGCGTCGACTGCGGCATCGACTCTCTCTTCGACTGCCTCGACGCGTCGCCGCCTTCATCTCCGGCGTCGTCTCCGTTACGCCTCCACCATGGCGCTTCCTCGTGCGCCCGCGGATTCCTGTGCGGCTCCTTACCATCGGCGACCTCGACAGCTCACCATCGACCACGGCTACCCTACGAACGACTTCCTCGACCACGGCTACTTGCTCCAGTTCGGCTTCTTCGACATCGGCACAAAGGGCTACCATCCGCATAAATTTCTCGCCGGTTCTCTCCAGTCGCAGCATCCGCATTGCGCCGACGCTACAACTGCGGGGGGATGTCAGTCCGTCGGTTCCTACATTCGGCTTCTCCTCCAGTCTCACCGTCTGCAGTGCTCTCGCTGTGACTGCGGGGGGATGTTAGAGTATATTTGATAGTTTAGATATTGTATCTGGACTACCATACATATCCGGTGGGGTTGCCTTACACCCCAAGTCTTGTACTCTTATATATACCGGCCGAGGCCTCAAGCTAATACAATCCATCAATTATACCAATTCTATCCTTCCTACATTTACTCTATGCATTATCATTATTTTTTTTAAAAAAACATATGCATTATAATGATTGAATGGCCGCTGATTAGCTTTTGCACAAAAGGAGATCCCATTGACAAACTTCCCACTGTTTCTCTCTTCATCTAGGTCAATCTGTAATGATTCCAAGTTCTATTTTGATTGTTGAAGTTTTGAAAGTTTATTAGATTTTACACACCCAAAAGAAGGCACAACTCAGGTTGCCAAGAATATTGGAATTTATCAACTTTGGTGATTTGGTCCAACTCTCATGAGTCATGGCTCTAGGAGCGTTTGTGTCATGTTGCTGAATTGCCATTGTTTTGTGTTACCTAACATTTAACACTTGCTGTATGCCCGTTCTGTGATCATGATTTCTTGCATTTGCTCTTTGTTCCTTTTTTTTTCCTTTTGATGATGTGGTAGGAGCTCTGCTATTCATTGATAGAAGAAAAAGTTTTACAAGAAAACAAAAATTGGGAACATCAAAAGATCCCATCAAGAACACAACAGAGAAACCCAAAACAGTTCACAACTTTAGGAAGAAACCATCATCCCATGGTAGTGCAATTAACTTAGGCCTCTTTTGGATCACTGCCCTGCCAATTTTTTGGCACTGACCACAGCATTGACCATTTGTATGGAAGCTAATAATTGGAGAGCCAAAACTTGCATCACACTGCCCCATTGGTTTTCTCACCAGCGGCTGGCCGAACTCAGGGTGGCAGAATCCTTCGTAAAAAAAATGGTGAGCCAGTGAATTTGCGTGGCGAGCTGGGGTCATATCCAGCTTCATTTGCAGGGCACCCATGTTGACAAAAAAAAATCCTCTGAAGCTATGTTAAAAATGGCATTTGCTTGAACAGAGTTTGTTTGGAAGGTCCAGCTCTTCTGTTTCTTCCAAAGGTTCCAACAAACATGTAAACATATATGAAGACTGATTTAGTACTTTGTGTTTTTGGGCTATCCTTTCCTATACACTATTCCTATAACTTTTTCTTTGTAATGTACAGAAGAAGCTGCAGGATTTTTGGACATGGCAGGTGCCTATGCAATAGTCAGCTCCACTCCCAACTCCTCAGTATACGCTGAGATCGAGACGTACAAGACTAGTTTTCTGACGGCCTTAGATAAACTGAAGTCATGACGTACGAATGGCAATGGATGTGAGAGTTGATGCAGCGATACATTTATTCTGGAAAATGCCCAAAATTTTGAATGGAGAGATTTCATCCTGGCGGTCTTTTGGTGACTGGCGTCGGCTTGTTGTTGCTGGAAATGCATGTCTTACATTTGTTCCGAACAGGCAGCACTATATTATGCCTTTTCTGTGGGCCAATAACAAAGAGCTTTATTTGGTTAAACGGAGTCCAAACAGGCAGCACGTGGACAGTGTCTGGTGTTCTTTATTTTGTTGTATGATGCGCACTGAATTGGTCTTTTGTTCGAGGAACACATTGGTTCAGGTTAACAATACCTGTGACCTCTAGAATATTTCTGATGAGTTGAGGCTTGAGACATCTGGTTTGGTTCTTTTGGTCATGTCACGATCTTTAGCTTCGTGAATTGTCTGGTATTCTTTTGAGAACGGGTCACCGGTCTCAACAAGGTTTTTAGCAGTTCGGGTCAAGAGAATTTTTATGGTGCACAATACTACCAGCTGAAGTTGGTCGGCTACTCGGCTGGTGGCATAAGAAACCATGCTGAAAACAAAGAGCGACCGAGGAAAACGTCACGAGTAGGACTCGTCAAGATAGCGAATAAGGTAGTCTACTTAACCTCCTCATCAAGTAGACTTGTTCCATCGTAATAATATACAGTGCTTTAACAAACTCAAGAAAAGAGGGGGAAAAGACTCGACTTTGACTCAGATCTAACTGCTAAATAGGGTGTCAATTGGTGAACTCTAAGCACTGTTTGCCTACACGGCTATTCCGTTTACATGGCCTGTAAATGCTACTTGATGGGTAGTTGTGTAGATAGATTTAGCCGTGCAAAGCCGTTTCGACCATTTAAAAGGATGTTTAAACGATCGTGTATATTGACTTTTTGCTAAATGATGGAGGGCCGACCATTCACCATATAACATTTAGTACAAAATTTTCAATTAAAAAGAGTTGGATGTGCACATAAAAGTCACTAACTTACACCCAATGCTAATGCTAAAACATAAATGACAAAATATATTCGCTGTGTTCGCTTAGCTGTGGCTGATGGCTGGTGCTGATTTATTATGAAAGAACAGTACTGCTGATTGGCTGGTAGCTGGTGGCTGGTACTGATTTAGTATAAGAGAATAATACTGCTGGTTGGTTGGCTGATAAGCCAAACGAACAGAGCGATAGCCTCTGCCTTTTCTCATTCACCTCTCACAAATAATAAAGTCTGGGCCCAATCTAAACATTCACCCGCGTATAACGCACCAAGGCTTCAACGTGTCGTTGTTACCGGCACAATTTTTTTTCATTGGCCGCGTTTGGTTTGGCGTGAAAAAAATTTCGCAAAAACTTTTCGCAATTTTGACCACTAATTGCAGATACTAAATAAAGTCAAATTACAAAACTATCTCCGCAACCATAATACTGTAGCAGTTACTGTAGCTAATGAGGTCTTTGACCGTACGATTAGAGGACAATTAGAGCATGGCTACTATAGCATTAGGTTCGGCTCGCAAATTTACACTCATCTGTGAAAATGTTTTGTAATAGACTTCGTTTAATGTGCCATGCATGTAAAAATCCTTCGGAAGAAAATTCACGAAAAGTAAACCAAACACGGCCATTGCCTTGCTCCACTATGCCGGTTCTTTCTCTGCTGAAAAAACACCCACAGAGCATATTAGGGCGTGATTGGTTCATTGGTTAGGTCTAGCCTGGTTAGAAAACTAAGCCAGGCTAGAGTTGGCCAGGCTTAACCAGTACAATACGTCTGTGTTTGGTTGGGTGGCTAATAGTAGGTCTGTGTTGTCCAACTTGTGTTTGGTTGGCTGTAGATATTGGTAGAGTGACCTTGCATTCAATGTTGGTGAAATTATCACCCTCTTTCTCTATTCTTCTCTCCCACTCCGGTGAATTGGTCAGCGCACGCCTCCACCTCCTTCCTCCCTCCTCCCAAGCCCCCTCCACGCCGCGCCGTCCCCTCCTTCCTCTCTCCTCCCGAGCTCCCTCCCTCGGCGGCGCGGAGGAGGCCCGAAGTTCGGCCGGCGAGGCGACCTGGTGCTTGTGGAGCTCCACCGCGGCCTTTCCCTCCCTCGATTCGACGCGGTGGCGCCCTCCGACCGGCCCAGGCGCTCGCCGCTGCGTGCAGGGCTGCCCGCAAGGGAGCGGGGGCGGCGCGTTGATCCGCCGGCCGCAGCGCGAAGCAAGCTGCGGGACGGAAGCCGCGGCGCGGATGCGAGGCGGAACAGCCACGGCTTGTGGGATTCGACCCGGCTGGAGCTCCGACCGGATCTGCGCGGGGCCTTGCCGCACGTCCTTGCCGCGCTCTCCCTCGCCGCGCCTCTGCTGCGTGTGTAAGCATCTAGGCCCTCAAGGTTTGTTTCGGTGATTAATGACAACCATTATTGTGACTAATGAGTTTGTGCAGTTTAATGAATCATTACCGCTCATTTGGTCATAAGTCAAAAGTGCCCCCCCCCCCCCAATTTCATTATCCAAAAAGGCGATCTCGGTATTCAACTCTAATATATGTCGAGAGTAAGGATCTTTCTAGTCCTAAGTGTCATAAGGTTGAGAAGGACACTTAGGTTAGTATAGGTTTTATAGTTTTGTAGTGATCGCACTATTAAGAGGGGTTAAGGCCAAGTAACTTGAGCATGGACATGGTAAATCAAAAATGGATGCACACTATGGTCACTCAGGTTCCTAGAAGTTCAAATAAGTGGTTTTCAACTTATATCTCAAGAATATTTGGATTTCATTCAAGACTCAAAACAGAAAAGGCAAAATCAGAAAAAGTCTTTAACACCGGTTTAACCGACGCTTTCATTTTTCTATACGTCGGTTAAACGAAGTCAGCAGAGTCTGGACAAGTCAATACACCGGTTAAACCGACGTGTTTGAATTTAATGTCGGTGCATTAGTCCAGAGTTGGTTTTTCCAGGGTGTTTCAAGGTTCCATACACCGGTTAAACCGACGCTGTTTGAAATGAGACGTCGGTGCAATTGACCAGTGAGTTGGGTTTTTCAGGGATTTCTGAAGTTGTACTCACCGGTTAAACCGACGATGGTTTTGAGTTAACGTCGATGCAGTTGTCCAGAGACTTGGTTTTTCAGTTGATCAGTGGACAACTACACTCACCGGTTAAACCGATGATACGTCGGTTAATCTGCCCAAGTTATAACGGCTAATTTTCAGAAGGGGCAGTTTACATTCATCGGTTAAACCGACGCTGGTTATTGGAGGATCGTCGGATTAACCGGCGCTACGCAGTTTTCTGGCAGCTTTTCTCCAACAGCTCTATTCGTGCGAGCTGCCTATATATACCCCTCCAATGGGTCATTTTGCACACTCTTAACACCAGGCTACATTCATACACTCATACATTATTGAGAGCCACCTTGAGCTTCATCTTTCACATACTTGTTCATCCAATCAATCAAGAAGCAACATTAAGGACTTGAGTAGAGAGAAGCTTGTGTGCATCCGTTCTTGGTGATCGGTTCTTACTCAAGTGAAGGGCTTAGCTTGTTACTCTTCGTGATTGGCAGCACCTAGGCGATCTTGGTGACTGAAGGTGTTTCTTCCGGAGCTTGCCAACGATTGTGGGAGCCCGAAGAAGTTTGTACGTGGCTTGAGCTCCACCACGCCGGGATGGTGAACGGAGACTCTTAGTGAGCGCCCTCGTCTCGGTGACTTGGGAGGTGACAAGACTCTTAGTGAGTGTCACAACGCGGATTAGGGGTGTGCCAACACATCGACACCACGGGGAAAAAAATCTGGTTGTCTCTTGCCCTCTCTTTACTTTCAAGCACTTACTTTCATGCAATTATTCATGTGCTTGACCTTAGAGATCATAGTTTAGCTCTACCTTGCTTAGTTTCATATCTAGTTGTTTCTTTGTAAGCTTGTGTAGTTTGTTTGGCTAGCCGGTTGGTGAATTGAGCCTTACTAGTATTGTATAGGTTAAGGTTGCTTTACCTTGTTTTAGAAATTTGAAAAAGGCCCAATTCACCCCCTCTTGGTCCATCGATCCTTACAGCGTGTCCTCGCCAGGTCCTCCCTTCCGCGGCGGGGCTCCGTCCCTCTCCCGCGGCGGGCGGCGCGTCCTCGACGGTGGGGCTCTGGAGGCAACGGAGGCAGTCGACGAGCGCCACGCGCTGCAGCGCTGCTGGCCACGAGCGGCGCAACAGAGAGGAAGATGCGAGAGAGATGGAGGTGAGCAGAACAAGGGGAAGGCCAGCTTGGGTGCAAGCCACCTTGCACTAGCTGGATATGCTCGATTTTTGCGTTTCCAGCAATGCAGCCTGGGAGAGCACTTTTGCACTAGTAAAGCCAGACTTAGAGGCCTATGCAGGGATCCAATCATTCGTGGGCTACATTGTGCAAGTCTGGCTAGGGCCTAAGCCACCCATCCAATCACACCCTTACTGTATACGCGCATCACCTACATGATTTTATAAAGGTTTTACTTGTGTTCTGATTTGTTATGAGAGAACAGAACTGCTGACTGGCTGATAGCTGGTGGCTGGTGCTGATTTAGTATGAGAGAACAGTACTGCTGGCTGGTTGGCTGATAAACCAAGCGAACACAATAAATGTGTTTTTTTTCCAGCAAAAAACAATATAACGTCAGAACACAAGTAAAACCTTTAAAATCAAAAGCAGGATATTTCCAGCATTTCAGTAGCAATCTAGCTCTCAAAAATTTTTTAGGAAAAATTACTGTAGCAATTTTCAGCCGAAGATTAGGAGGGCTAAATATGATCTAATTGTAAATCTAATTACACGGATGGCGGGAAATCGCGAGACGAATCTATTAAGCCTAATTAATTCGTCATTAGAGATTGATTACTGTGACACGACATTGTCTAATCATTGTATAATTAGGTTCATTAGATTCGTCTCGCAATTTTGTCTGGGGTTGTGAAATGGGTTTTGTTAGTGATCCACATTTAACACTTCTAATTAGTTGTTAAATATCTGTAGCACACGAAATTTTTTGAAAACTGAACGGGCCCAGAATCTGCGCGATGCTCTCATGCCAATGGCTCGAGAAACCCGGATGCCCGGTGATCAACTCCGATGCATGTTCTCCGAAGTCCAAAGCCCCTAGGATCGAGGAAAGGATTGTCCCCCTCTTATAAAAAGCTCGCTGCTGCGACCAGTGCCGAGGAAGGCCAGCCAGGACGGCGGGATCTCACTGCTCACTTCGCCCGAGATCCTCGCCGCCGGTGGCGCCGCAGCCCGCAGCGGAACCCGGGCCCCCGGAGCACGGGCCACGGGCCTTGACGCCTGGCTTGACCCCCGCTGCCCCGCAACCTCAAAAACCCCAGCCGATCTCCGCTCCCGGCGGCACGGCGCGGAAAAATTAAAGCCGACACGAGGAAAAAGGGCGAGCAGGGCAGGAACGCCCCGCACGAACTCCCCCCTGTCCTGCTCCCTCCTTCCCTCGCCGTCTCCACCGAGGCGGCTCCTCGCTGTCCCCGATCCCTCTCAACAGATCCGCCGCCCATGCGGCCTCCCCGCGCCGAGCCCTAGCCGCTAGCAGCCCCGGACCAAAATGGGCCGCCCCAGGACGCTCGTCGCCGCCGGCATCGACCCCATCGCCGAGGAGCCCCACCACGCGCGCGCCTCCCCGGCCGATGGCCCGGGCCCCGACCCGGCGGCGCTCGCCTGCGCGATCTCCGCGGAGGCCAGCGCCGTGCTCGCCGTCATGCGCCGGGGCCTCCGCCACCCGCGCGCCGACGACGCCGCCGCCGAGCACCCGCTCGTCGCCTCCCTCCGCGCGCTCCGCCGCCTCGCCTTCTCCCCCGCCGCCTCCGCCGCCCTCCCCGCCGCCGCGCTGCGGCCCTTCCTCGACGCCGTCCGCTCCGAGGACGCCGGCGCAGCCGTCACCTCCGCCTCGCTCGCCGCGCTCCACGAGGTCATGTCCCTCACGGGGCCCGCCCTCCCGGGCGCCGCGCTCAGGGAGGTCGTCGACGCCGTCGCCAGCTGCCGCTTCGAGGCCGGGGCCGAGCCCGCCGCCGAGGAGGCCGTGCTCATGAGGATGCTGCAGGCGCTACTCGCCTGCCTCCTCGCCCCCGCCGCCGCGGCGCTCGGGGATCAGCACGTCTGCACCGCCGTCAACACCTGCTTCCGCGTCGTCCACCAGGCCGCCGCCAAGGGCGAGCTCCTGCAGCGGTTCTCGCGTCACGCGATGCACGAGCTCATCCGCTGCATCTTCGCACGCCTCCCG
The DNA here is from genome assembly GCF_016808335.1 of Panicum virgatum. NCBI lineage: Eukaryota > Viridiplantae > Streptophyta > Magnoliopsida > Poales > Poaceae > Panicum > Panicum virgatum. The sequence goes on along the minus strand of NC_053153.1, from coordinate 13,981,212 downwards.
CAGATAGGCAGTGCTGATGGAGTTAACAGTGCTGTCAAACCAGAGGTAAGAGGCTGCGCTTTTGCTATTAATAGTTGCTAGTCCTGCGCTGAGTTTACAAGTGCCAGTCAACCCCGCATCTCACTCCTGACCATACCAAAGTTACTGGATATAAAAGCGGCATTGCACACACAAAATGGGATTCTAGTACGACATTCTCAATTAAATAGCTTGTTCAGTGCTACACTGGCCAAACGATAGACATCTCTTGTGTAGTTTCAAACCATCGTGGTAGAAAATCACACGCTTGAGATGGGAATTACCTTTAGTGCATCCATTATATCTAAGTGTTAGGTTTCAGAAATATATACCTTTGATATGGTGGTGGTTTTGTGTCATCTAACTTCATATCTTGTCTTGACCTCTCTTGGAGATGCCTCTGTAGCGCCTCTTATCGAGTGAAAAATGCAAATGAAACTGTATGGTGGAACAAGCGAGGTAGATCTGTGAGGCAGAGAATGGTGGTTATCTACCCTTTTACGCTTGATAACATTGCAAACAGGCTGAATCCCAAAATGTTGATGCATATATGGTCGATGAAGCTTTTATGACAAGTTTGGGAAGAAACATCTTCATACTTGAACTCATGAAAGTTACCTCTTAAATCAGAGCCAAAATCAGCTAATTTGAGAAACACACTCCATTACTCCATTACTCTGTTAACATGACAACTGTTTCAAAAGTAGCATCACCACTACAGGGGCCTTTGATGTTTTGCCTTTGTAGCTTCCCTCCTCAAATATAGCTACACGAACAGTTGATGCGACATTGCTGCAACAAAGTTGGCCTATGTGACACACTGACACTGCCGCATCACTGTTGACTGACTTGCATCTTCTAGCTCTACGCTACTTGTGTAACAGCTGGCGTTGCAACTCAACCATCCTACTGCTAATTGAGTTTTTGTTTCGGGTCGTGAGAGGAAATCAAGGTCGTGTTGGGTTTAGTTTGTGGAGTGTTTTTATGTGTTTCAACTTTCAACTAGTTTGGTGAATTTACAACAGAAATCTTGTTCGGACCATTGGAAATTGCTATTTCTAGCATGAAATAGGAATACACAGAGATCGCTGCATCCAATAAGTAAACTTGCTTAACAGTAAGGTAACCCAGTTGGCAATTTTATGTCCGTGCATCCGAGTTTTATCTAGGTGGAATAAAAATTAACAAGGTATGTGTCAGTCTACACCCTTATAATTGTTTCGCTCATTGGAGTATCAGAAAAGGGCCTTTAGATGTGGAAGTCTTCCTTGGTGTTTGTTTCCCTATTGTGAACCGTTGCCAAGTGTTATTGCATGCACAACATGCTAGTATTTTTGGTTGATGGAAAAGGTTTAGTGACTGCTTTTTTATGTTCTTGACAGATGGGTGGCACGGATATGAATCATCCTTTTGGTATCAGGCAAATGGAAAATGGTAATGGAAGCTACATGTCTGAGACAGGTACCTCTGATGAGAATTCTGCGGATGGCAGTGGTCTTGTTGTGGAGCCTTATGGAGTCCCTTGCATGGTGGAAATCTTCCATTTCTTGTGCTCTCTCCTCAATGTTGTTGAACAGATTGGCTTAGATGAAGATCTTCCTTTGTTTGCTCTTAAGTTGATCAATTCAGCAATTGAGCTTGGTGGGTCTTCAATTCAGAAACATCCAAAGCTGTTGTCCCTAGTGCAAGATGAGCTTTTCAGAAACTTAATGCAGTTCGGGTTGTCAATGAGTCCACTCATCCTTTCAATAGTGTGCAGTATTGCATTGAATCTGTATCATCACCTCCGGACTGAGCTCAAGCTGCAGCTTGAGGCCTTCTTTTCTTGTATAATTATAAGGCTTGCACAACCCCGTTTTGGAGCAACATACCATCAACAGGAGGTTGCAATGGAAGCTCTTGTAGACTTCTGTCGACAGAAAAATTTTATGGTGGAGATGTATGCCAATCTTGACTGTGATATAACCTGTAGGAATGTTTTTGAGGAGCTTGCAAATCTTCTGTCGAGGAGCACTTTTCCTATCAACTGCCCCTTGTCTTCCATGCACATACTTGCTCTAGAAGGCTTGATTGCTGTGATTCAGGGAATGGCTGATCGTATCGGGAATGCAACCTCACGCCCTGAGCTCTTGCCTGTGGAGCTCGATGAATACACTCCTTTCTGGACTGTTAAGTGCGAGAACTTTTCTGATCCTCGGCATTGGGTGAAATTTGTCCGTCAAAGAAAGTATGTCAAAAGGAGGCTAATGATTGGTGCTGATCACTTCAACAGGGACCCAAAGAAAGGTCTGGAGTTTCTTCAAGGCACTCATTTGTTGCCCGAGAAGCTTGATCCCCAAAGTGTGGCTTGTTTTTTCCGCTACACAGCTGGTTTGGATAAGAATCTTGTTGGAGATTTCCTAGGCAATCATGATGAGTTTTGTGTTCAGGTGCTTCGTGAGTTTGCTCAGACCTTTGATTTCCAGGAGATGAACCTGGATACAGCTCTGCGTCTATTTTTGGAGACTTTCCGGCTTCCCGGTGAATCTCAGAAGATACAGAGGGTTCTTGAGGCCTTCTCAGATAGATACTACGAGCAGTCTCCTCAGGCTTTCGCAAACAAAGACACTGCTCTACTATTGTCCTATTCCATTATAATGCTGAACACTGATCAACATAACATGCAAGTGAAGAAGAAAATGACTGAGGAGGACTTCATCAAGAACAACAGGAACATAAATGGGGGCAGCGACCTCCCACGTGAGATGTTATCTGAGCTATACCATTCAATCTGCCGAAATGAGATTAAGACCACCCCTGAGCAGGGTATGGGATATTTTGAAATGTCTCCCAGTCGTTGGATAGATCTGATGCGGAAGTCAAAGTCTACATCCCCATATATTGTTGGTGACTCTCAGCCTTTCCTTGACCATGATATGTTTGCTGTTATGTCTGGCCCTACCATTGCAGCCATTGCGGTGGTATTTGATCATTCGGAGCATGAAGACGTTCTATTGACCTGCGTGGATGGCTTTTTAGGTGTTGCGAAGATCTCTGCATTTCATCATCTTGAGGATGTCTTGGATGATCTTGTTGTTTCTTTGTGCAAATTCACCACACTATTGAATACCTCTTTGGTTGAGGAACCAGTTACTGCATTTGGAGATGACCTGAAAGCTAGATTAGCAACCGAGACATTATTTACTATAGCTAACAGATATGGTGATTACATATGTACTGGCTGGAGGAACGTGTTGGATTGCATCCTTAGGCTGCATAAGCTAGGGCTTCTCCCTGCCCGTGTTGCTAGTGATGCCGCTGATGATTCCGAACTTTCTGCTGAAGCTGTCCAAGGAAAGGCTGCTCCTAGTGCCGTTCCTCCATCTCATATTCCAGTGATGGGTACTCCTCGGAAATCTTCTGGGCTTATGGGAAGATTTAGTCAGCTGCTCTCTCTTGACAGTGAAGAACCAAGATCACAACCAACTGAGCAGCAACTTGCTGCTCACCAAAGAACTCTTCAGACAATTCAGAAATGTCGCATTGATAGTATATTTACAGAGAGCAAATTCTTGCAGCCTGATTCACTATTGCAACTTGCCAGGGCTCTGATTTGGGCAGCAGGCCGACCCCAAAAGGTTACCAGTTCGCCAGATGATGAGGATACAGCAGTTTTCTGCTTGGAGCTGCTGATTGCCATAACACTTAATAACCGAGACCGAATTGTGCTCCTCTGGCAAGGTGTATATGAGCATATCGCCAACATAGTTCAGTCCACAGTTATGCCATGTGCTCTAGTGGAGAAAGCTATTTTTGGACTCCTGAGAATATGCCAGAGGTTACTACCATACAAGGAGAACCTTGCTGATGAATTACTGAGGTCACTCCAGTTAGTTCTGAAGCTCGATGCACGTGTAGGAGATGCATACAGCGAAAACATCACACAGGAGGTTGCACGCCTTGTCAAAGCAAATGCAGCACATATAAAGTCACAGATGGGCTGGAGAACAGTAGTAATGTTGCTCTCCATTACAGCTCGCCATCCTGATGCTTCAGAAGTAGGTTTTGAGGCTATCATGTTTATCATGACAGAAGGTGCTCACCTTTCACTAGCAAATTATGGCTTCTGCATTGAAGCATCACGGCAGTTTGCTGAGTCCAGGGTTGGTTTAGCTGATAGGTCTATCCGTGCCCTGGATTTGATGGCTGACTCTGTCAGAAGTCTTGCCTTGTGGTCCCAAGAGATAAAAGGAACAGGTGAAGAAGGTGAGAAAAGGCTGGAGGCAATCAGAGAGATGTGGCTCAAACTGCTGCAATCACTCAAAAAACTGAGCCTGGATCAGAGAGAGGAGGTGCGAAATCATGCGCTAGCTTCGCTCCAACGGTGCCTAACAGCAGCAGAAGAAATTTGCCTCCAGTCTGCGACATGGTCTCATGCCTTTGATCTAGTCATATTTGCCCTGCTCGATGATTTGCTGGAGATCAGCCAGAATCACTCCCAGAAGGACTACAGAAACATGGAAGGTTCCCTTGTGCTTGCCATGAAACTAGTTGCGAAAGTATATCTTCAACTGTTGCCAGACCTTTTCGGCCTAAGCAGTTTTTGCAAACTGTGGCTGGGAGTCCTGAGCCGGATGGAGAAGTACATCAAGATCAAGGTCCGAGGCAAGCGAAGCGACAAACTGCAAGAGGTGATCCCTGACCTGCTCAAGAACATTCTACTCGTGATGAAGAACAAGGGGATCCTTGCGAAGAGGAGCACGATTGGGGGTGACAGCTTGTGGGAGCTGACGTGGCTTCACGCGAACAACATCTCCACGAGCCTGCTGCCAGAGGTTTTCCCAAGTCAGGAGTATGAGCAGCAGAGCAGTGCCGGTAGCCCGAGAGGGCCCAATGCTGTAGAGGCTTAGTGGTAAAATTTTCAGGTGTTATCTATGACGGCGTGTGTAAGTTTATTTGTTTTACTAGGTTACTACTACTTCTGTGTTCTAATCCATTGAAAGTGTAAGGTTTTGATATTGTAATCGCGCATCACCTTCATTGCAAGTATTATAGCATGTATTTATTGTTGCGAGCTCAGATAAATGCTTATGTTCCTTGCTGATGGTAACTGTTTGTTGTATTGACATTAACATGACAAATTGACGTGCCGCCCCTGTAAATGGAATGTCTTGCTCAGACACCTGCTAATGTTCCAATATACTCATTTTCGCAAGGGAGGCCCCTTGTACATCTGACATTGCTTATGCGATGCTTCATAAGAATTTAACCGGCAAACCAATATCTCAGGTTATTTTTATTCAGCTCACTGTTGATTTTACCTCGATACTTCGCTCTGCGTCATTTTTCACATCATGAAATGTTATAGGAAAGTGGACCAGGTGAATAATTTACAATCTCACAGCCAAACACTACTTTATCTTTTTATTCAGTTGTGTACTTAAATACAATGAACATACAACCCGCATCAATGCAAAATACCAGCAACGGCAATTCTCTCCAGGATTCAAATCCCGATCGGTTTCTCAGCAATCACAATCTCAGAAGGTGGCAGCAGGCCAGCAGCAAACCGGGCATTCAAGGATGAGTCGCGCCTCCCTGCATATGATCATTGACTGGTGGGGGATTTACCACAGGAATATCCAAGCTGCAGCCTTCGGCCTCTGGGGAGACCTCCCGCACATCAGCGATCAGAGCCTCTGACTGCTGGAAGCTGCCCCACTCTGCATCACCAATAGGACGGATGTCCACCCCATCCACAGCCAGTTGGACCTCGGTGCTTTCGCTGGAAACCAGGACTGATCTAGAGTCGCTTACACAGGCTTTGTCTACATCATCGTCTGATGCATCAACGTGCTTTGTTAAGGGAGGAGAATTGTCGGCACCGGAGCATGATTCAGACCTCTCCTCACATACTTGCTTTGTGCTGCTCTGTTCTCTGCGAAAGTGAATTTTGTGTTTTGGCTATTAGCAATCACATAGTGTAATGAATGAATCTATGTTTGATGCATATTAAATTTTTAACTTCATATATGTTGTAGGAATGTGAACAAACCTCTGGACTTGTGATTGGAGAACACCAACCAGGGCTAGAAGCTCTTCCTTTTCTTTCTCCACAGCATGCAGTTTTTCAGCAGCGTCCTTTATCCGAGCTGCAGCATCTGCTTCAGAAACCCTTGCCTTCTCCTCCGCTCGGGCAATAGTTGCTTCCTGAATCACTGCTTGTTCTCTAGCTTTTCCTAGTTCAGTGCGCCACATATGAGCCTCTTGAAATGCAGCATCTCTTTCCTTCATCAACTGGTCCTTCTCTTTGCTCAGGCTAATAACCTTCTCTTCGGATTGTCTTAGCTGCAATGTGCCCAAGACCATGTTCATGTCATGAATTTAGAGGACTAACAAATAAAAATTAACGTGAAATTCTACCTTAAGCATTGACTGCTCTATTTGCCTTTCCAAGGCACTTTTTAGGCGCTCAATCTCCAAACATAAAAGTCGTCTCTGTTCATCCATTGTATGTGCCGCCGAAGCAGCAGCTTCTGCAGCCTCTGCAGTTTCTGTTAATTTGTCTGCTATTTCCTTTATTGTAGCATCACGAGAACGAATATCCTTAGCCAAATGCTGCAATTCCTCATCTTTCACTCGGAGAGTCTCCTGAGAGAGCAAAAACAGAGCAAGAAGAATTGATCAAATCATGCATGATGATATAATTAAGAATGCCCCAGTCATGAGTCACCACACAAGGACATCTGAACAGTTTGGCAATGTAAATGATGGAACTACTATACTATCAGCAAAAAATTGGAAGTATGAAAATGAAACACAACAAAATTTTTCATAGCGTTCTGTTCTAGTGATGAATTTTAAATAAATTTGTTATAGCACATTGTATTTTGCCTCAAGCATCTTAACTAACATCAACCTTAATGGTATAAAAATACTGAAGAAATGATGTGTGTAGTATATGATGACCATAAAAGGCAAAGTTTAACTTTTACGTGGGTATATTACTGTGATTGCAGCAAAAATTAAGGTAATTTGCAGGTGTTACCAGTAGAAACTATTTTAGAGAAGTGTTATCAGAATAGTATTTTTGAACAGAAAATGAAGTGATAATCATTAAGAGAGATCTGTGGGGAACACCCACACAGTTTTCCTTCAATAAATAAATCATTAAGAGATGAATGCAGACCTTCATGATTGTTAGGTCATCTAGTTGGCCCTGATTGGAATTATTTGTACCCAACCCAAGAGCTGCCCTCATCGAGACCTTCATTGCAGCTTCTATCTCTTTGGTAGCCTCCATGGCTGTTGCATTAGCATTAGCAACCGCAGTAGCAACAGTGCCTAATGTAGCTGGAGAGCCATTCCCAGCCAAGGAATTTACTGCCTCTTTATGAGCTCGGAGTACTAACTGAGTTGCGCTGTTTAATAACAACAGATAACTAGTCAGAATACAGTAAAGAGAATGACTTCAATGTTGTACTTTAACTATGCAAAGGAAATGGTACAGTGGCAACAAAACACACAAAAAAAACTACAGACAGGATGCACCAACAGGAATAGGACTCAACCAGTTGACATTGAATAACTTAACTATGCAATTGCAAAGTGGAATTCAACATAATACTGCAACATGACAAATTAGTAACTACCAGGCTTGGGAGGGGGGGGGGTGTTGATTTCACCGCTACACCACATCATGTAAATTGATTCCATTGAAGGTTCTTCAGGTTATTTTATCATTATTGGAGTACAGAAAATAGATAATCCCTAGCCTTAGCATGAAGAGTCTTATCATAAATTCTCGGATCAATGTGGAAATGAATGATATCCTATAGATCTGCATCATTGGAAATTCGAGACAGTAGGTTCCACTGGGACACTGTAATCATCCAATTACCAAATGGATGACAATCCAAACTCATATTGACTTTACACTCACATTAGAGTTTGCATTTTGCACTGAGATAAACTTTTGCTAGGTCTTTGGCCTATTAATATACAAGACAGTGTGAAACAAACCGATTGAGGTATTCACTGGTCAGGGATCAGAAAGCTTACTGTAATGTAGATACCCAAGCTTTCGCAGCACCAGGAGTTTCAGCGCAAAGAAAGTAATCCTTCTTTTGAGGAGTTCCGATATCTAAATACAGTAAAGGAATACTAAAAGCTTAAACCATGCGATATTTTTATATATAACTATTTTAAAACATGCTTTCTGAAAAAAAACAATTTGAGATCAAAATATAGAAAAATAGGATACAGAAGCAGCAACCATCATACTTCGGCATCCCTCTGCAAAAACATAAAAGGAGAAATAATTGTAGGTTATAACCCTAACACTTAGGTACAACATATCATGGAAAGGTTATGTTGATGAGAGGTCTTACTGAAAGTTCACAGGAGATAAAGTAATGGTGCTTGAGGCGTCAAATAGAATGGTCCCCTTTATGGCAGTTTCATTCCTCCGGAGTCTGCACCAAAACATCAGTGCTTTCTAAGGTGATAATTGTAATTTACTTGGCATTCTCAGTTATGAAACAGGCGAGGTTCCATACTTGTATTCCATCTTTCCAGATGTGGGGTCCAATATGACCCATCGTTCATTCCATTTCCGCAGCTGTTTGAAAGAAGATCATAAGAGTTTGGAAGGTGAAACTGTTGGGTAACACTCACAGGTATAAACCTAATTAGGAAAAAAGAAAAACTATGTTCGCTATGATCATACAGTTGTGTACATGGAAACAGTTGGTTCCAGGTGAACCATCAAAAAGTAAATTCTAGGACAGTAGCAAGTCAACGAACACCGACAGAGTTACTTTTCAACGTGTGGCCAGCCAAACCATTCACAGTTCCACCCTCACAATGTAATGATACATCCACAATATCAGCGGCAAGGATTTCAATCAGTTCTACCTTTCTTAGGACAACAAAGGTACTTGTACAGATGCAATAAGATTGACTTTTCTCTTTTCTCTCCCTGTCCCTGCTAGAACCCAAAACTACAATACCAAATTATGTGGAAGACACAATTCAACGCACCATTCCCAATTATCGCCTGGCGATTTTCATAAAACTAAGTCCCATGATCATGATATGCTAAGACAATGTACAGAAACACACTCAGCTAATCGCATCACAAAAAGTTGCCGCTACCAACCGTACGATTTACTACTGCATAATTAATCGGTAGTCCAATTTTAACACCAAATTCAGCGCCAAAGCCAAACCCTCCCACGCCTAAACCCTATGGTTAACAAAATCTAGCATACAATTCGAATCTTCACACGCCTAATTAACCCCGCACGAGCCATTTCCCCATGAACATCTAGGCCAGGAACCATCATACCGTCTCAGATCGCTTGAGCAGGGGCCCCTGAAGCAGGTACCTCCCGGACCCCGACGACAGCTGGCGCTTCACCTTCTCCAGGCTGCTCTCCGTGTCCCGAACCCTCTGCAAAATCCCCAGCGCCCAAAACAAAATATGAACCAAAACACCACCACACCACCTCACAGGGGATAAACAGCAGAGTCAACCGCGCTGGGCCGCGTACCGGGGAGCTGCCGTTGGTGGCCATGGCGCGGGCGGGGAGCAGCGTAGCCGGCAGGGGCAGCAGGGTTTTGGGGGCGGAGACGGACGGCGACGAGCCGGGAGGTAGGCGGAGGCGCGCGACCGGCGGCCGGTGGGGAGGGCGTACAGATCGATGGGAGGAAGGAAACCTCGCGCGGCCGGAAATGCTTGTGCTACGCTGGCGGGCATTACCCGCGAGCTGTCGGTCATGTAGAGTGGGCCCGCCGTCGGTGCCTCGGGTGTCAGTCCCCCCCTGTTGCTTGGCTTCTGGGGCAGCTTGTTTGGGTGATTTGTCCTCATACATGGTGGTTGTTTTATTTAGTTTGTTGAGAAATTCAAGGGGAAATGCAAAAAAAAAGTTTATTTTTTACACGTGAAGAACCTTATTCGGGAGTAAAAAAACATTCCATGAATTCAGTCTGAATTCTGTGAAGATTTAGGATGTATTAATATGGCAGGGACAAAAGCGCACCATAACATGTCTTAAAATGTGGAAGGCTCTGTTTGCGGGAGCTGGATCTTCTCCAAAAGCTCCATTTGGAAAAGTTCCACCAGCTAATTCAAAAAACTACTTTTCAGATAAGCTAGAGATGTCTGTTTGGCGGAGCTTCTTGACCATCAGCTTCTATCTTCTCCCTCCTTCCTTGCCCGCCGGCCACCACCACCATCGTCGTGCTCGCCCTCCTCCGCCGCCCTGCTCGCCTCCCGGCGTGTAGCCCCGCCAGCCGTGCCGACCACGCCGGGCCTGGCTCGCCGCGCCGCGCCCTGCCGCACCCCACCCTGCCGCGCGCGGGCGTTGCAGCCCCTGCATCGAGCCCCTCCGCACCCCGCCGAGGCTTGTCGAGCCCCTCCGCACCACACCGCTGAGCTGCGCCCCGCGCGCACCCTGCCGGTTCCTGTGCCGCCGCGCGCTGGATCTGGGGGGCGGCGACCTCGAGGGATGGGGAGAGGAGGCTGCCGAATGCATGCGAGCGGGCGGCGACGGTTCTGGGGGTGAGCGGCGACGGTTCTGGGGGCAGCGGAGGGGAGGAGCTGCATGCCGCCAGCGTGGAGGGGAAGGGGGGCGGCCGCGGCCGTCGACGCGGAGGGGAGGAGCTGCGGCGACCGGCGTGGAGGGGAGGGTCGGCGGCACCGTCGGGCCACGCGGAGGGGAGGAGCGCCATCGAACCGGCGCGGAGATGTGGTCAGGGGATGGGAGGCGTCGGTCCGAGCAAAAGCTCAGGAAGTTGGTCCTCTCCATCTTCTTCGCTTGTAGTATAAAAGAGGCTTTTGGAGCTGTTCACTGTTTGGAGAATCTACCCCGTTTGGGGTAAACGGGGTAGATTGTAGCATTTGGAGCTTTCTGTAGAAGCAAAAGCTCCCAAATAGCAGTGGTGAATGGTGACCTTTGTCGTGTCAGTCGATGCACATACCTTTCTACTTGAAAGATCACATGCGCCTAAGGCCGGGTTTAGATGGTGTAAAAATAAAATACAAATTTTCTATAAATCACTTGCATGGTGTATTAAATGTAGTCGAAAAATAAATCACATTATACAAATGGACTGTAAATCGCGAGCCAAATCTAATGAGCTTAATTAGGACGTGATTAGGCACTAAATTGCTACAGTAATGCTACAGTAAATTTGCTCTAAAGATGGATTAATTAGTCTCATTAGATTCGTCTCGTAGTTTACAGACGAGATCTGTAATTAGTTTTATGATTAGTCTACATTTAATACTTCAAATATTGAAGATTCCTTTTTAAAAACTCAAAATGCAAAGTGATCTAAACACACCCTAAAAACCTTGATGCTATGTAGCTGCAATCAATCTACACCCCAGCCTTCTTTTCTCCAGCCTTTTTCCCCTGCCACCACACACTCCAACTCCATGTGGTGCCTCTGGTATCAGTCGTACAATTGCTCCCCAAGACCAGTGTTAATTTAGTTACCTGCACATCCCTCTCACATTACCAAAACAAGATGGCTATTATGCCTTAACATGGGGCCTGATCACTGCCTCAGCAAATGATTGCAGTGGTTCTGCCCACTTCCCAAAAAGTGAGCCTTTTAACAGGAGAATCATAGAACCACCGTGCTAGTATAACTCAGTTCCTTTAAGCTTGGAGGAATAAACATTCCCATGCCTGAAACCCTAAGCAAATAAAGCTTCATGTCTTTCTGACCTTAAACTCCTCCCACATGCATCTGTTGATGATCAGATACAGCCAGCAGGGAGAAAGAACAAGGTAGTCAAACTCAATAGAACCTCACAAAATCCAGGTCAAAAAAGCCCACACAAAAGGGAGAGGAGAGAGCAGAGAGGATGAAAAGGCAATGCATAGAGCCAAACAGATGCCACTTTTCTCCTTGCTATCTCAAGATGCCCATGTGATTCTACAATCTACTGCAAGCATGAAGTAGTTATTGGTGGTACTTCACCTCCCCTCATCGTGCATGCGACCCTCATCATACATACATCTTCCACCAACAATGGCATCACTAGGCACCACCTAGCCAGGAGGTAGGAGTTCTTCAAAAAAAAAAAAAAGCCAGGAGGTAGGAGGTCATGGCTTCCCCTCCTCTTGTGACTTGTGAGATCTCAGCATGCCATCACATCAAATAACACACTGATCTCACCACCTTCCAGCTACAAAATAGCTTCACATCTCAGCACCGCAAAGCTAACACCACCACTCCACCAGCAGAGTGAGGCAGCAGCCATGGACGGTGGCTCCCGTGCCCTGCTCAGCCAGACGGGAGACGAGCAGTCCAGGAGCGTCGTCATGGCCGGCGCCGGCGCCCTGACGGTGGCGAGGGACTACCGGAGGGGGAACTGGACGCTACCGGAGACGATGCTGCTGATCGAGGCCAAGCGGAAGGTGCACGAGGAGCGGCACCCTGGGGACCAGGGCCTGGCGCGGTGGCGCTGGGTCGAGGACTACTGCTGGCGCGCCGGCTGCCGGCGCAGCCACAACCAGTGCAACGACCGCTGGGACAACCTCATGCGGGACTACAAGAAGGTGCGCGCCTACGAGTTGGCCGGCGCCGGCGCCGGCAGAGCGCCCAGCTACTGGGCGATGGGCAGGGCGGAGAGGAAGGAGAAGGGCCTCCCGAGCAACCTCCTCCGCGAGATATACAACGCCATGGGCGAGGTCATCGAGAGGAGGATAAGCTTGGGCGGCTGCGGCGGCAGTGGCGGTGGCGCTGGCGGGGCGTCCTCCAGCCTCCTCGACGTCCCCATGCAGGCTTCCCCGCTCGCCCAATTCCTACCCCGATCTCTACCTCCTCTAGGTACGTCTCTGTCGCGTTCTCTCTGAGTTCTTGGGCGCCATTTTGTGCTCGATCGTGATGTGCATTACTGGTTTCTTTCTCACTATAATCAAGAACAAGAGACGCGGCATCACGGGTACGGCGTGGCGCATTTCAGCCCCGAGTCGCCGGAGAGGAAGAGGAGGCGGCCATCGCTGGACGAGCTGCGGCCAGGGACAGGGAGCAGCATGCCACCAGCGCCGGGACCGCACGTCCACCGTCAGGAACAAGGACGCCACCACCGCGAGGACGACGACGATCACGGCCGCGACGGCGAGAGCTCCGATTCCGAGCGCTCCGACGAGGAGGAGGAGGAGGTCCTGAGCGGCGCGATCGGTCGGTGCGCGGCGATCCTGTCGGAGGCGCTGGAGAGCCGGGAGGCCGCGGAGGAGCGGCGGCACCGGGAGGTGATGGCCGTGGAGGAGCGGCGCGGGCGCGCGCTGCAGGCGCGCCGCGAGGCCGGCGAGCAGTGCGTGGCCGGGCTGGCCGCGGCCGTGAACCAGCTCGCCGGGTCCATGCTGGCGCTCGCCGCCGCCAAGCACAAGGACAAGGGCGGCGGCGGCGGCCCCGCGGCGCCCCCCAAGTGAGGCAGGTCCTCCCGTCTCGCATGATGACGCCGCCGTGCCCGAGCATGCGGCCGCTGCCGTGCCCGAGCATGCGGCCGCTGCCGGAACCAGACTCTGCGTGCTAGTCCGATGCGCGCACGCCGCGGGCCATCGAACGAGTGGGGCTGGAGCGTCCACCAGATCGAGATCGTCCTGCCAGAGTGCTGGCGCTGCTGCATGGCGATGCTGGGCCAGCTCGAGGCCGTCAGCGCGTGCGCGCTGCCTTCTGCGGCGAGTCCGAGACGCCTGGGAGTTTTCTTCTGCATGCATGTGACTAGCTCGCTGGGTTTGCTTTTCTGAACTTCTGATCGTCCTGAACCGGACAGGTCTAGAGTCTAGACTACTGTCGTAGGATGCATTCAGCCATTATTCATGCATGCTAGCTAGAGTCTTGGAGAGATCTTTTGGTTATCTCTACTACTGGAGTAGCTCGACCGGTTAATCTATGATGTCAAAAAATTGGTTCATAGTTACTCCTGGTTCTCACGTGTTGATGCTTTGATCGTTTGCTGTTTGCATCATGATACAATGGCCCGATGGGTTAGTTTATTGTGGTGACTGTGCCACTGTGATTTGAGAAAATGAAGTAGCCGGGTGCAGAGCTGGAGAAAAATAGAGGAGAGTGCGGCACTTTCATGAATAGTATTGAAGCAAATATGATAAAAATCTAGAAGGGATAAGGGATTATGTATTTTTTTTCTGGATGCGGCCGCCCCTATAGCTTACTACCTAGCTCCGCCTCTAGAACCGAATGGTTAACGAGAAGTGTTCTTTACAATCGTGCTACAACTGCCGGGGTGCAATTTTTATTTAATGGTGTTTTTTTATTCAGCTAATTAACTGCATGTCATATTTTAGTTTCTCTCTCCAACACACAAATTATGTGGCATGTGCCATCCTAGCTCATAATAACAAATCTAGATGATCAGTAAGGACTAAATTAAAAAAGATGGAACTTGCATTACATCCCTAGGAACAAGCCTTTTAGGCTCCTTGGCGATATATGTACCATACCTCCATAGTTACTGTTGAAATATGCAATGCATAATTAGAACATTCTAAAAGATTGTGAAAATCACAAGAAACTAAATGTAGAAGAGTGTAGAAGGTGGACACATGGTAACACCATATGAACCATAAAGTCCTATAAATAGGGGTGTCCCCCTCCCTATTGCTATACCATGACATAAGAGGTCTCACGTAAGTGATACCAAGGTTGCCATGTAGTGTAGTAGTGTCATAGTAGGATAGTCACATAAAGAGTGCAAGTGTTATTTTGTGTTGTATCAAGTTGAGTTGTGAATAAAGGTTTGAGTTCTCTTGTAAATGTTAGTCTCCTAGTTTCTAAGTTACTTAGTGTATAAGTTGTGATCTATCGTAGGTTGGCTCAAAAGCCAGCTTTATTTGTTGGTAGGCTCCACCCGGAAGCGAGAAGGCGTCTCTGTCGTCGAAAGTATCTTATACACTGAAAAGACTATCCGACTCTAGAGTGAGTTGGTGCATGTTAGATGTAGGTCTCAGTATAGTGAGTATTAGGGACTCCTCGGTTCCCAACAGTTACAATTTGATGTGTAGAAAACAATTTGGTGTTAGGCTTACTCCAACGGTTCCCCGTATCAGTCCCCCTCACCCTACGTTCGGGGAACAGTGTTCCCCCTCGCTCCTCCAACGGCGCACGCCATCCCGTCCCCCCACGCGGGGAGAGCTCGCTCCTCCCCCCAAATGTGGAGGGAGTACGACCTCCCCCCACGCGCTGGCGGTCGTTGGAGGGCCGGTTCCCGCGAGCGGAAGGAGCTGCGCGGGGAGGCCGGCGGCGCGGGGAAGCTGCGGGACTCGGCGTCGTGCTGGCGCAGGAGGAAGAGGGCTTTGCGAAGGTGGCGCTGGCGGGCGAGGGGGAGGCGGCGGCCGCCTCCGCGTGGATGAGGGCAGGCCCCCACCGTGCCGCTTTTCATCTCGTGTTCATCTTATCATCCCGGGTGTTTTTCTTTTTCTCCATTTTCGGATGATTTTTTGATGAATTTTTGCTCGTCATGATTTCGGCTTGGATTCGTGAAATTGTTTGAGGGGTTTCCTTGCTAGGATTCTTGTGAGAAAATTTGATTCAATCCTCCCTCAAGTCTCTCGCGAATCGGCTCGGATTTTGAGTTTTCACAAAATCATGTTCTGGAGAGGGACGTTCGGTATTTCTCTAGATTCGCAGCGAATAGTCAGCCTTTTTGCAATCGTCTTCTTGTATCTATTAGGTCTTTTGGTTGTGCATCTATGACCAAAATTTCGCTTGGATTGGTTGAGATTTGAGTGATTAATTTGAGTTCGAAGTTTCGGTTTTAGCTCTTGCTTTTCCCTTCTTTTCTTCTGTTCATGCGGCTGCAGGGATCGACAACCCTTGGCGCGCGGCGCTCGGGGCAGCAGCGGCCAGCAGCAGCGTCCCTGGCTCCCTGCTGATCTTACAGTTGGGCAGTTCGTCTACGTTGTTAGGAAGAGAATCAAGCTCAGTGCTGAGAAGGCTATCTTCATCTTTGTGAAGAACACTCTTCCACCAACATGTACTACAGTAATGCAAAACAAATTAGAATTTCATTGATTCAAACGGTACAAAATTGTTACTGTTGAAATCCGCAACTTTTGTATGAAAAAACAAAATACATGAGTATTCCTCATCGTTAGAAACGGTTTATGTACCTAAAACCGAGTTGCAAAATATAATTTATACGGGTATAATGACTTTCTAATTTTTTTAGTTTGTCCGAACTATACAAATGTCCACCGATGTACATTTGCATTGTTCATCATAAAAATACGGCTCGCGTACAGTTGAAATACGTTCTGTTGGAATGTGAGGTGAATATGATTTAAAAATAGATGGTAGTTGGTATAGAGGGAATGAGTAGGGGGAATGGTTGGAGAAGAGGATTTATAAGGGGAGGAATTTTTTGGGGGGAGATAGTAAAATATATTAGAAAGTATGTTTAGGGGGAGTTGGATAGGGGGAATGGTTGGAGATAGCCTTAGGGATTGAAAAACCAACCATGCTTGCTACTGATGAGCATATGTTGTAGCATCATGCGAGCTCCAAATTTTCAAAGAGCCCAACCATGGGGTATGTACATATTTTATTTGGCTCCTCCCGCACTGAATTTAAGATCATTGGATGTAGACCTAAAAGTTACTTCCCCATCATCAAAATTTAAGATCATGACGTCGGCGAATGTCACGTCAAGCTCCTCACTCCCAGGGCCGGCTACTGGCTGCCCCCACTGCCCATGGGATGGGACGACCATGACCCTGGTAGCTGCTGCCGGTGCCGGCCGCCCGCCTCGGCCTCATGCCCGTGTCCAAAACAGCAGCATCGACGGCGACGTCTCGTCCTCTCCCTCCCTCCAACCACCCAGAGAGAAAACTACTGTAGTATTCTGCTTCTGCAGCGGCTCTCGTCGTCGACGTATGCCGCGGACGGGCGCGGCTTGATGCTCGCCTGCAGCCGTGGTGTCCGGTGGCGAGCTGTGCCGTGCGCATACCGCAGGGGGAGGCGGTGGCACACAGCTTGGCGACGTGGCGTATGCGTATCTTTCGGCTTCGCTCCTGTTGTTACGCTACGCTATTGCTCTTTCCTCATTTGTTGTATTTCGATTAAATAATAAAAGAACCACCAGCGCGAGAGTGTTTTCGGTAATATGTTGATGGATGATGAATGATGACATGCCTCCCATGGTGCATATATGTAAATACCTTAGTATGTGATGCTGAAGGTGTATTCATGTGTAGATAGTGGTGTGAACGTGTGGTCATTACTCTTCTAATTGCGAAAAGAACCAAATTGACAGAAGAGAATAAGAAATAAATAAATATGGAAATTAGTGAGAGGTTGGGTGGATTATGAGCAGTGCAATCATGGAAGAGTGATCAGATTTGTCATTATTTTTGCATTTTGAAAGAATGTTTTAGAAAATTCTACAAAATGCTTTAGTAACAGCCATGCAAACGTCGTTACCGAATTCAAATTATTACCGTGACATACAAAAACATATGGAAATTCTTTGTTCATATTTCTTTTCCTGATATGCTTATATATGTAATGGTTAATCAATCAACTAGCATCAACCTTGCATAGTAATCAATCAACTAGCATCAAAAGTTACTTCCCCATCATCAAAATTTTCATACCAGTCTGGCGCCTGCCGAATAGAGGGCGCATCCACCTCTCTCTTCCTCGTCTTCCTTTCCATCTTTTTCTTCTCATTCATTTTTCTTCTTTTCCGGCATCGATGCCCGAACCTTGTTGGACGGGATCGGTGGAGGTGGGGTTGGGGCCTGAGCCCCCGACCCTCCCCTGGATCCATAAGTTACTGTGTGTATTCAGAGGAACTCTATGCTCCATGCTACCAACACCCACGGGCATGTGCATCTCCAATTCTACAATCCGCGGGATTTGAACGCAATATCTTTTGGCTGGCGCATACCTTCTTTACCATTATATGATGTGTGATGCTTTTCTATTAAATTAACCTATTTATATGGTCTTACATTAGTCTAGATTGATATTACTAACTGGGACTAAAAAGAGCTCTGCGCCCATAAAATTTAGACCATTAAACTATTAGTTCCGGGTCTAAATTCCTATCGAGATAAATAAGAGAGTTGGATGTGTTCCTATACTAGTGACGACCTAGATATATAATATGGGCTCTTGGATTCGTGCAATCTTTCTCTGGTTTTACGCATGTAAAGTAAAGCAAAGATCTCTGTCGTCTAAGTCTCATTGTGAGTACTTAATAAAAGAAAAGGAGCGCTCATATGTCATGAGCCATGAGTTGATCTCTTACATGCTGCTAAAGCGCCAACCTTGTCATGGTGATCATGCATGCCATGCGATGCGATGGAGAAGGCTGCAATGCATGTTGTCCGAGATGTGTGCACACTGCACAACAATTATATATACAGCCGCCGCTCGATCTCGATTCGCAAGCTAGCATCATTGTCGCACGTTGTACATTCCTCGCATCACATCAGTGGTAGGATGAGACGAGGGCTGTGTGTAGATCCTGCGAAATCCTGTAAAATTGGCACTATAGTGAACTGTAGCACTTTTCGTTTGTTTGTGGTAAATATTATCCTACCATGGGGTAACTAGGATCAAAAGATTCGTCTCGAAATGTACATCTAAACTGTGAAATTAGTTATTTTGTTTACCTACATTTCATATTTTATGCATGCGTCTTTTGGTACATTTAATTATTCGATGTGATGGGAATTTTGGAAATTTTGGAGAAAATTGGGGGAACTGAACACAGCCGAGAAGGAGTTGTGCTAAGATGAGAAGGAGTTGTACTAGTAGCTTTGTAGAGAGGTAAAGCTAGCTAGCTGAGCAGCTAGCGGGGATGCATGCATGCCTTCATAGTCGTTTCAGAATTAGTTGTAGTTGTACACGCATGCCATCCTTTGCATGCACGTATGTGCATAGCATTCTCTACATGTGCCATGCTCATCATCATCACATCCATGGCGACAACGCTCGATCAATATAATCGCTTGTAGAGAAGGTTCGTTGTATTCGATTCCACGATTTGCATCGTAAGAGCAGTACGTAGAAGAGAAAAAAGCGAGCAGTGAAAGTGATTCCAATAAGCAGTTTGCGATTGCAAGCAGTCGTCGACTCGTCGGGGCCAAGGGGAAGAGACCAAGGAAAGTATGAAACGGCCAGCAGCCCAGCACCGCAGCATGGCCGTGTTTGGATTCCCACACGAATTTTTTTCACAAAAAGACAAATGCATGCATGAATTTTATTTGCGAAACCTATTCACGGAAGGACGTAACTTTTCGAGACGAATCTAATGAGCCAAGTTCCATCATAATTGGCTACAGTGATGCTACAGTAACCACGCCTAATTATTTTCTAATCATTCGGTCAAAGACCTCATTAGCTAGAGTAATTGCTACAGTATCATAGTGGGGTGGTTTTGTAATTAGACTTTATTTAACACCTCTAATCAATAGTTAAAGAGGTAAAAAGTTTTCATGAAATTTTTTTCAAGTCAAACCAAACACGGCTTAACTGATGGCTACTGATCCTGATCAGAGATGGCAGACAGATAGAGGGGGCAGGCGCACTACAAGGAGAGGAGAGGAAAACAAGCCAGACACAGGCCATTCAGGCCCCGTTCAGTTCGCGAATTGTAACATATTTCGTTGTTATTTGATAAATAATATTTAATCATGAATTAATTAGATTTAAAAGATTCATCTCGTGCTAATCAGTTAGATTGTATAATTAGTTATTTTTTCAACTATATTTAATGCTTTATATATGTGTTCGAAAATTCGATGTGACGGGTACTATAGAAAAAAATTTGAAAAGTGAACGCGGCCTCAGCCGGACAAAAATTGTTACCATGGTTACCGGCCAGTGACGACTGACTCGAGGCAGCAGCTCGCTGCTGTGGAGGAGGGAAAAGTTACTGTGGTGCTTACCTACTGCACAGTAACACGACTGGCCGGGCAATGTGGCGCAGGCGCAGGCATTGATGCTGCAGCCAGCGCAAGCAGGAGCACAGCAGCCAGCACGCAGGGGCAGGGGGAAAAGGATAACTAATCGGAGAGAATTCCGGCGAGAAGAGAGAGATGGATGGTGGACTGGTGGTGCCCGGGCTCGATCAGTTTCTTGACGGTGGTGGCGCAACAAGACAGAGGAGTACTCGGGGGCTCGGCAAGGCTGGCGCGCGCAGAGGGTGGTAGCTCGCTAGCTAGCTCATTGGCGCGGCAGGTGAGAGACGATGCAGAGCCATGGGTGGATCGGAGGACTGGAGCGCGGTCAAAGGAATCAGGCCCTAGACACCGCTGCGATCGCTGCCGCGCGGCCGTAGCCCTGCCGCGCCACGGCAAATGGCACGTCAAGCTCCTCACTCCTCAAGGCCGGCTGCCCCCACTGCCCATGAGATGGGACGACCATGACCCTGCTGGTTGCTGCCGGTGCCGCCCGCCCGCCTCGGCCTCATGCCCGTGTCCAAAACAGCAGCCTCGACGGCGACGTCTCATCCTCTCCCTCCCTCCCTCCAACCACCGAGAGAGAAAACTACAGTAGTATTCTGCTTCTGCGGCGGCTCTCGTCGTCGACGTACGCCGCGGGCGGGCGCGGCTTGATGCTCGCCGCCAGCCTTCCGGTGGCGAGCCGTGCCGTGCGCGTACCGCAGGGGCAGGCGGTGGCACACAGCCTGGCGACGTGGCGTATTTTTCGGCTTCGCTCCTGTTGTTACGCTACGTTATTGCTCTTCCCATCATTTGTGTGTCTTGATTAAATAATACAAGAACCACCAGCGCGAGAGTGTTTTTGATAATATGTTGTTGATGATGACATGCCTCCCATGGTGCATATAAATACCTTGATGCCGGAGCTGTGTATATAGTGGTGTAAATGTGTGGGCGTTAAGAAATAAAATATGGAAATTAGTGAGAGGCTGGGTGGATTATGAACAATGCAAATATGGAAGAGAATGAATGTTTAAGAACAACTATACAAAATGTTTTAGGGGCTGTTTGGATTTCAGCCAACGCCTACCACGCGAGCTTTGGCGCGGCCACCGGAGTTGTGGCGAGCAAATCGGTCACTATAGCTTGGCGAGAATATCAACATGAAAAAACTGTGGCAGTCAAAAATTAATAGCCAACCAAGCAGCAATCTTGGCAAGTATGGCCGTCGTACTTGTGGCGAGGTGAGGTATGACTGCAATTCACACAGCTCCTTAGTCACTCAATATTTAAGTATAACAGCCATGCAAACGTTGTCGCCGAATTCAAATCATTATCATAACACATGCGAAAACATATGGAAATTCTTTGTTCAAATATCTTTTTCTCAATATTTATATTTGTAATGGTTAATCAATCAACTAGCACCTACCTTACATAGTAAATATATGGAGCTGTTTCATATTATTGTATAAAGTTAAAAATGCATTGGTTAGAATTATAACATGACGAGATCGAGTGTTAGCTCGGATGGTGAAGGCTCGCGGTGCGCAGCCAGCCCACTAGTGCTCGAACCCCAGGTTCAGTATGCTGGTGCTCACGGACACGGAGTAAAAAAAAGGCTACTTGTTGTGCTATTTAATAGGAAATGTGTGGTCCACTGATGGTTGATGGTTGCAGCGTGATACATAGCCGGGATTCGTGGCCTTTTCTCAACCATGCCGAAGAGAAAACTTCTATCTTTCGTGTCGAACCTCGGGGAAGGTTATTCCCACAGGGCTCGAGTTTTTCGAATTAGACTGGTGGTACGGCCGTCTCTATCAGTGGTATGTGTGCATGTATGTGAGAGGCAAGGAGAGAAAGAAAAACACATGCATGCACATAATTTCAAAATAGAAAATATCATAATTTCAACACCGAGCATTAAAATCAAAATCCGATTGCACAGATGTGTTTGTTTCAATAAAAGCTTCAAAATAAAATCTCACACCACTATGTTTTAATTATATAATTTTTTTGAGAGAAAATACTTTTTCGCGTATTCTAAATTGCTTATAATGTTTGCAAAAATTGCTTGTGGGTTTATATAATGTTGCTTTTGCATGCCCGAGTTCAATTAAGTGGATATTGGTGTTTATATTGTGAAGATAGAACGTTTAATGTCAATAGTGGATAATGATAAACAACTTTGTTAGACAGGTGAATGTTAATGGTATGATCAATAATAGACAATTTTAGCAGATCAATCGAGCATTTTAACTTATTGATTTTGGCATTTTTTCATTGTACATAAAGCAATTTATGTGTTTTGAAAAATATTATCGAAATATATTCAAGTGAGGTCTTGCTTTGAAGGTCTCCTCGAAAGAGATAAAATTGTGCAATCAGAATTTGTATTTGATGAATAGTTTAAGAACTACAACTTTTTAGTTTTAAAATTGCTTGCATGTGCCACCATTCCGCAGTGATGGAGGATCAATTTAGGCTGCCGAACAATAGCACAAACCTATGGCCATTTGTATTAAAGTCATTACCCGAGTTTTTTTTGAATTATACCATGATGTAAAATTTTCAAATTGAAAAAAATATTTGAACTTAGATGCAACAATGCAATGCATTTATTTTATATGCCTTCTTATAATGCACGCACCCTCAGCATATCCGAATTTAGGAAGAGGTTCGTACTTACACTTAGCATCTTCCGAGATTGAAAAAAAATAATTTGGAAACAATCCAATTCCTTTTCATATCCGCCACGGAAATATGGATGTGGACTTGCTCCATACTCCTCTGTCCCACCCATTTGGACCATTTCTACCCATGGCTACTCTCTTGAAGGCTCAGCCCGTGTTTAGATGCAAAAATCAAAATTCCAAAAAAAATTTCCGGCACTTGCATGAAGACTTAAATCTAGATGAAATAAAAAACACATTGCAACTGCTGTCTGTAAATCGCGAGACGAATCTAATGAACCTAATTAGGCTATAATCAGATGCTAAATTGCTACAATAATGTTACAGTAAATAACCTCTAATGACGGATTAATTAGGCTCATTAGATTCGTCTCGCGATTTATAGACGAGTTCTGTAATTATTTTTGTGATTAGTCTATATTTAGTATTTCAAATATAGAAAAATGACTTTTCAAAAATTTTACGGAGCGCAACCAAACGAGGCCTCAAGCCTTCAGATTAACCAACTGGGTTTTCCAGTCATCGAGTGGTGCTGAGAAAGCCTGAGGGCAATTATGTAACTTAGCGAGGGTTAGAGTGGGAAACCCTTTTTCTTAAGCCAAAGAAACAAGGGGAGAAGCCTCACGCGGAACACGGGAGCGGCGGAAGCGAACTGAAATTCCCCAGTCCGGTTCCTTCCGTGCGATTTGATCTCGTCGGAGGCGCGGCCGCGGCTGCCCCAATCCGCCATCGAATTCGATGGCGGCCAACGCCGGCAACAAGATCCGCAACGCCAAGCTGGTGCGAATTCCCTGTCCCTAGCGCTCAATTCCCGTTCTTGGTTTCGCCGCAGATCGCATCCCGGCCGGCCGGATCTTGATCGCCGGTGCTGGACTGGTTGGTGCTCAGTCGCGTGGGCTTGGTCGCAATCGTATACGTTCTTTATTGCCTACTGATTATTACGACGAGACAAATAGATGGGGTCATTCCTTTTATGGTTGTTGATAGTAGTGTTAAGAAATTATACTTCTTCTTTTTTGCGAATTACCCAGCTTATGTTTCTAGATAAGTGGCTAGCTTCTGGTTAATTTCTGCGTTAGCTTGGATAAACATTACCTGCGTTTTTGGTTGCCAATTGGTGGCTTGAGGTTGTCAAATGTGCTTCGGGTCATGACTTTAATTGGCCTTTTAGTATTGGTGGTAAATGAAGTCCTAATTGGTCCCTTATCCGTGAATAAATTCCACTTCTCGAGGTTGTGGGGGGCTTGCAGTTAAGTGTCAAACATATAATTTTGCATTGTAGAATCTCTGCTCAAGTGAATACAAGCGTTTCATGATATTTCGATTTGTCAGGTTCTTCTTGGAGATGTGGGTGCTGGCAAATCTAGTTTGGTGCTTCGGTTTGTGAAAGGACAGTTTGTCGAATTCCAGGTGAATCATTTGAAATAGTTCTCGTGATGAGATAGTGTGTTGCTAGTTTTTGTGCTCATTTTTCGGTCTACCTATTCGTAGGAATCAACAATTGGAGCAGCTTTCTTCTCCCAGACCTTGGCGGTCAATGATGAGACTGTTAAGTTTGAAATCTGGGATACTGCTGGGCAGGAGAGGTACCATAGCTTGGCCCCCATGTACTATAGGGGTGCTGCTGCTGCCATCGTTGTCTACGATATCACAAATCCGGTTAGTAAAACACTAATAGTTTGCTTGTTCTGGATAAATTGATGTATCAGGATTTAGCACCCAGCAATTTCTTTCAAAGGTTCATAGTTTAATGGATTCTTTGGTTAATAATAACGGTTAGAGGGTTAATGAGAAGTTACAACTCTCATACCAGTTCATTGCTGAGATGAGCACTGATTAGTAATGAAACCATAATTAGCAAAAGTTTTCAGATGGTTCCATTCATGCATGGTATTCTTGTGATGCAAGCAATTAAAACCAATGTTATACAGTCGTCTAGTCGAACCTAGTCGCCAGGGCACCGATAAGGCGACTAGTCGTCGATCAGGTCGATTAGTCGACGATTAGTCGACCCTAGTCGGTCCTAGTCGTCGCTATAGTCGTCCTATATATCCCACGACATATATGTACATGTATATGTACTTATATACTATATAGCAAGCAGGACCACAATGATAGTCAGTTTGGTGACACTTACTTGTGAGATTTGATGTTTGAACTGTCCAGAACTCCATATTCTTGTCCCACACAGTACAGGCTAATGGCTAATGGCTAATGGCTAATGGCTAATGGTGCAAGTTATATAGTTAACCTAACCCTAATGGCTAATGGCTAATGGCTAATGGTGCAAGTTATATAGTTAACCTAACCCTAATGGCTAATGGGCCTAATTGAGCCCAGTACAGGCGGCGGGCTAGAGTGCTGGTCTGCTGGACATCTTTTGGTTTTGGCCTGATCGTCCAAGTAGCTAGTCAGACGACTAATCGCGATTAGGCGACGATTAGTCGGACGATCAGACATCTGATCGACAAAAGCTAGTCGTTTCACTTATCGAAGCCAGCGGAGCGATAAGGTCGACTAATCGCGACTAATCGCGATTAGTCGGACGACTGTATAACATGGATTAAAACTAGATGTTTGTAGGAATATCACAAGGTCTAGCTTTTCATCCTTTCAGTAATGTGAAGAAATCTTGACCTTTCAATATAGTAAATGCCTTTAGCCAGTGATAAAATGACATGGAGTGCCTGCCTGGGTCCTGGATGACTTATACTTCTATGATACATATCTGGTTGATGCTATTGCCAAAAGCCATTGGCAATGCATACTTGCATAGTTGACAACTTATATATGATGATCCTTTCAATGCTCTGCACTAATTGATGTGCATCAATTTTAACATGCCTGCTCATTCACTTATAAACACTTGCATTTGGATGCGTATTATCTCTCTTATTTTGTAATTTCTAATTTGTATCCATATTCCAACCACTTATGATGGGTTTCATCTTGAACTTTTTTCTAATTTCTAATTTCTAATCAATGTGCCTGAACCTTGAACTTTTTTCTTTCGGGTTTCATCTCTAGCCTACCCCAACTTGCTTGGGAAAAAAGGCTATGTTGTTGTTGTTGTATTCCAACCACTTATGCACCTCCCTATTGCACTCGTGCTCCCTGTTTGTTCATACATCATGCAATGATTTAGTTGGGGCTAAAATTCAGAAGCAACACATCATTCAACAGTTTTATCTCCTTTCCCCTGCTAAATGCAATTACAACAGCATGTACTTAATCATTATTATGTTACTGTTAGGCCTCCTTCACTCGTGCGAAGAAATGGGTCCAAGAACTTCAAGCTCAAGGTACTTCAAGCTTTAGGATGCTCCGTCTATGTTTAAGTTTGTTTTCCTGCAAAGAAATGTTTTCTATGCCTACCCAAAAAGAAGTATATTCATGTTCCTTTTTTTGCACTGATCTGCTCTTTATATTTGATATACTTGCTCAAAATGGCATTCGACGCCCAATGCTCTGGTTTTCAGTATTAAATGATGGTGTATCTAGTGGTCTTTTTTTTTAAATATAAATCACTTTAGGCTTCCCTTTTTAGCCTATACCTTTTCATTTGATCTAAACCTTGTAATGTTCATGACTTCATGTATACTATTTTTTATTTCGTACCTCCTTTGTGGCTATTAAATCATTTGGAAAAAAATAGAGATAGTGCACTGAATCTATTTTTTCCTGAAACTTAGATTCCTCCAGCCCATTTTGTTTGGGTATGGTTGATGGTAATGCAAATAATGAAAAAAACAAAGCCATGAAATAGTTATGTAGCTTGTTGATACACAAGTAACGAATTTTCCCTTTACTTTGGTGTAGGAAACCCGAATACAATAGTGGCTCTTGCTGGCAACAAAGCTGATATGCTAGATGCAAGGCAGGTGTCAGCAGAGGTATGCAATTCCTGTTTCCCCTGTCTTTCCTCTCCCTATTTATTTTACTGTCTTCCTTAATCATGTTGTTCAAGCCTTCTTCTGTTTCAGTATATAGCGTAGCATCGTGTCATAACATTTAGCTGCTTTGTTTTCTGGTATGCCATCTCGGGAGGCTTTAGATTGCCTGATAATAGCCTAATAATATCACTATTATTGATGCCCTACGACCCTTCTCTTTCTTTCCCCTTTTTTGGTGGCTCATGTTGGGTTTGAAATCTGACATACCCCAACTTGCTTGGGATTGAGTCGGTTGTTTTTGTTGTTGTCATCATCGTCATCGTTGTTTTTTTGTCTGGCAGTTTGACTTCACATAAACCCCTTCTGGCACCTTGCCTATTTTTTCTTTATGTATAAAATTAATCCATTTTGATTGTAAGTTTCCAATCTACCTTGCAAAAAAGAGAACTTAGCACACAAAATTTTTCTACTATGACACTATCCGAATTTTCAATCCAACCCCACTTGCATGCCGTGTGATATAGATATAGCATAAAGGCAAAAAAAATATTGCAATCTACAATTAGCATACATAAGCCTGGACTGCATCCTGCTGCTATAGCATCTTTTTCGTCTGTAGTGGCCCATGTGTGTTACAATCAGTTGAACTTTGTTGATATGTGCGTCCTATATAATATTCTTTTGATGCAGGAAGCAAAAACATATGCACAGGAGAATGGACTTTTCTTCATGGAGACATCTGCAAAAACTGCGATCAATGTGAATGACATATTTTATGAGATCGGTGAGTTGAGTTCCATTCTAATTCAGTGGTCCATGGGCTGAACATTCAGATATAACAGACAGATCTTGAATTCATAGTACCATCCACTGTGCCTTCACTCCACAATCTCTCTATTTATAATACTTAATAATCTCGGTAGTTTCTTGCTTTTTATTGCTGATACTGTTACGTTCTAACATTGTACACATTAATTGTCTTCTACTCCCTTTGCAGCAAAGAGACTGCTCCAAGGGCAACAGGATCCAAGCCCACAGGCTGGAATGGTTCTGAACCAGAGACCAAATGAGAGAATGGTCAGCAGTTCTTCATGCTGCTCTTGAATCTGTGTTTCAACCTGTGAAATGTACCAGAGGAAGTTAAACAAAATATCCCAGTCTTCTGTGTGGCTGCATTCCAGCCTGATAATGCTCCGGCTTCCCTCTTCTTTTCTTCTCATGTGTTTGTCATGTAAATGTCTAATACTGGAATATCACTGCACGGATAGTGTTACTCAAATGTTGATTGTCCTCTTATCATACGACTGCGCACACTCCTATCAGATTTGCATATATCACAATTGTTGGGGTTTTCACCTCAGTCTAACTCATGCTAGATCAGCAGTGCCTTTTATATGGTAAACCCAGTCGCAGTTTTAATTGCTGCAGAAACCAAGAAAAGAAGACGTTTCCTGTTTATATGACACACTGGTGGAATTAAACTTCCGGGCACAACAGTTACATTTTGAGAGTAAATTAATCTCCAAATTCCTTGCATGGAACCGTTAAATATAAGGGTAAATTGTGTTGGCAGCTCTTGTCTTGAACTGTTGAATAACAAATTCAAAGTACATAGAGCTGGGATTCTATTTGGTGAATAAACAATCCATTCAAATGCTCTTCGGATATACACATGGCGCAGATTGTGTAAGCGTAACAGCGTGCTAGAACTTCGGTACAAACCAAACTGGTTATGAAATTCCAGCTTTGCCGAAAATAGGGCTATTTCATCTAACCTAACTTGTTTGCCAATACTTTACACATTAACTTTCTCTAGTTATCCTGATATTCATAACTTTACAAATCAAGGTCGCACGGTGCTGCCAGAAACGTCAAGTCTTGTTAGCTCTCATGGCCATTTTGCCAGTGTTTTCTTCACACCCTTTAAGATCTTCATGAACCACATTGTGTTCATCACAAAGAGCACTGATGGCACAAAAAATGTCAGGTAATACCCAAAGGCGTGCATCTGCATAATCTGTAGTTAAGTAATTTGGAATAGAAAATGTGTCAGATGGCTCGAAGATGTTTTGTACTTGAGTAAAATAAGATTGATGCATTTGGAACGAAGATCTTTGTACCTGACTGTAGTGCAAATAGATATGATAAAATACATATATGAACAAAAATATCCTTGCCACCTGAAAGAAATATGAACAAATGCTATCATCATGAGTCATCAGCTCAATATCAGGGAATGAAATGGTTATCCATGCAAATGATGTTGTGAAAGGGAAAAGATCCCAGTATGGCAACCTGCTGCTGAGATACTTATGGAAAGACAGGCTGTTTCTTTTTTTTTATATAAAAAAGGTAAGACAGGCTGTTTCTTAGTTCAAGAAATACTAGTATACGCACCAGCCATGCAACAAACATCAGAATTCCATTAACCAAGTAAGCGCTTGATTTCTTCAGTCCGGCTGTGTCAAGAAACCTTTAAAGAAAAGCAGAAGAAACAGCACATTACAATCAAATTGTATTGACGATTTTCAAAAAAAGTATTGATGATTGAGAATCCAATTTTAAGAAATAAACAAAACAATTCAGTTGGTTTACCATCGCAAGTTGATTTCAGGGGTGGTTGTCTCTGAAATAAGAACCATGTATGTGTAAAACTGCCCTTCCCCAGACAACATTGTGTATGCTATTGCAACTAAGGAAAGGGTATGATGGAGGACCTGAAACGGCAATACATAACCATTAGATAATGCTAGTCAGGGACACCTATGAACCTTTTAGTGCATATATGTAATGTTTAGTGGGCACCTACGTATTCCATTCCACCAAGGGAAGGGTACAGCCAGAAGATCATTGCAAGATCTGTGATGAAGTAACCGACAGAAACCTGTAAAGCATACATTCAAGCCACAACTATGTCAATTGAAGATGAAATGTAAGCACATTATATAAAGAATAAAATAAAAGAAATGCTACTTTATGATAATAAATGGTATTCAGTACCCCCAATGCAGAAGTGGATATGATTGAATTACGGAATGTAATAGGTCCCTTGATCCGGTCAGAGAAAAGATCAGTCGACACAACAAGATATAACGACACAGCTGTGATAAAGATTGCATGTGCACTGGACATACCCCTAAAACATATAATTGATCGTCAGTATGAAGATTCTGAAAAGAAAAGATGGGAATATGAGTCATTTAGATATAATAGCTCTCACACAATACTAACCTGTTGTTCCATTCGATGCGTTGTATTTTTGTTAATGAAGTATAGCCCTTGAAGTAAAAGGAGCTCAATATCCGAGTGAAATCATAAGCCTAAACAAGAAAGCATGCTGTTTGTCAAAAGACTTGACTTCTGTCATACAAAAAGTTGCTGACAAGGTCCAGAAATGTAAAGGCCAGCAACCAGCCATACGATGGCATATATTCTGTCACATATAGAAGTTACTCAAGAAGGTTTTTTTGTTGTTTCTGGAGGATGGCGGGACTTGAATAACAAACTCACGCCAGATAAGTTATCTTTTTCACCTAAAAAAAGTTATCTTTGTCCTGATCTATACACTTGTTTGTGACAGGCTAATTTGACTCAGATGAAAAATGGCATCGGATTGAGGATACAGTAGACACAGCAGTACTTGACTTTGGACAAATTGATTTAAACCACAAGTCCACAACTAAAACTTGCCCAAGGATATTCATATGGGAAAATCAGCGTGTTCAATCAACATTGCTGGTTGTGAAATAACAGTTACATCAAATTGTCAATGGTACGATTGAACTGAGAGATATAAGGGTTGTCAAAATGTTGGTGACAAAATCACAAAAAGGAAATTTAGCATCAATGGTCAAGAATTTATAAGAAGGAAGCACTAATAAATATTGTGGGTGCATTGCGTCTTCTTTCTGCTAATAAGCCTTGTACTTGCGAGGGAGGAAATCAATATGTCTACTAAACATTGCTGGTTAGGAAATTACAGTTAGCATGAAGCTATTGATAGTACAATTACTGGACTGTAAGGTCTGGAGGTTGTCAACAATCTTGGCAAGGAAAGCTACATTTCGAATCAACAGTCAAGGATTTAAACAGAGGAATAATAAATGTTGTAGGCACAGTTGGTCTTCTTTCTATTAATAAGCCAACAACTAGTCCTATTCGTGGCGGTTAGCATTTCACACCACTATGGACACACTGGTGTTACTCATTTGGGTTTAGTAGAGAAGAAAGAAAAACTTCAGTTTGGTGTAACTAATCTCTCAGAAGGTAGTCATCCTGTGCAAAAGAGTAAGCCAGAAGCACGGATTGGTGAGTAAGCCAGAAGCACGGATTGGTGCTCACATTAAGTTGATTATCCAATGCAATCATGAACCGTAAGTTCATAGCTTAGACATTGGAAGCGAAAATCAACCTACCATCTTGCAGAAGACAATGCCCATGAGCACCGAGGTGTACGGAACAAGTGGATCAGCTAGCAGGTAGTCCCTCATCAATGCCTGAGCTTGGTACTTGTAAGCTGTCACGGCAGCCATCTTTGCGGCTCAAACAGCACCTGCATCACAAGATGAATACTGACATGAACCTACATCCAGAGAACATCCCAAAAATCCAAAATTGGATCTTCGTGGTGCCTGTAACATCTACCAGATTTTCCTAGCAACGCGTCTGTTATGCTCATTGATAAGCTCAAACCTATTCTCAGTAGCATTTCCACACAACTTCTATCACTCCGGTCCCAAGGCTGTGAAAAGGTATAGGACCGAGCACACACCACTAAGCAATCCGTGTCAACGATCACACCGACGAACTCTAAGCAACTCATGGCTCAGATACAGATGCTGCAAACATCATCAAGTCGGCTCGGTGTCGGTGACACAGGCAGATCTCCATGCGCAGCAACATAAAGCGATACTCCGAACGCCGCAACCTACGCAAAGGTAATGTACCAAACTTGCCACCAAATGGTCAAAACGCACATAGGATCGGAGCACACGATGTACTTCACCAATAAACGCCACCGACGGCGGCATGGCCCCAAGAACAAAAAATCCCCCCAAATCGCAGGAAGCCAATAAGCCCAAGATCCGCGGAAGGGTCAACTCAACCCAACCCCACCGAGAAAGAATGGGGGGAGATGAATAAAACAAGCCCAAAGGATTAAGAAACAGACGCCAACAAATGATCCGCGCCGGGGGACCGGCAGGGCGGGGCAGCAAGTACCTCGCGCACGGATGGGAGCTCGACGGCGAGAGTGCAGGGGAGCGGGGCGCAGCTACGCGCGCGGAGGAAAGGCGGGGCGGAGGGGGAGGCTCAGCTCCATTTCTTGGGTGGTGCGCTGGTTGTGCTGTTGGTGTTGGCGGCGGGCAGGCACGGGGGAGGAGGGTAGCTGCGGCGTGCCACCATCCGTCGGAGCCTTTTGCGGTTGCCGCATTTGCAACAACCACCTTGAATCCTTGATTAAAGCTTGCGCCTTGATTATCACAACACCAG
This sequence comes from Panicum virgatum, assembly GCF_016808335.1. Lineage (NCBI taxonomy): Eukaryota > Viridiplantae > Streptophyta > Magnoliopsida > Poales > Poaceae > Panicum > Panicum virgatum. The sequence continues at coordinate 13,949,208 of NC_053153.1, read as the reverse complement.
CATCATATTAAGTGCTTAATCTGCTATTCTGCTGACAGATAAACTATTCTGTGTGAAGACTGAAGAGTGAAGACAGAGCTCGCATATATATATATATATATATATATATATATATATATATATATATATATATATATATATATATATATATATATATATATATATATATATATATATATATATATATATTTCTTCCTGGCAAGAAGACAGCTCATGCGGTGAGGACTGGTGAGGGACAGAAAGGTCATTTGACATGGCAACTCGAATCACGGCAGCAGCTTGCAGCTGGTCTCCATTGTCATCCAACCATATTATCACTGTTTTGTCAACGTTATTAGTGGAGCCTGGTCATTGAGAGCACCTGGATGCGGATAACCGGCGGACGTTTGAGAGCAGCTGCACATTGCACATGTTACTTTTGAACAACCAAAATTTGATACCCAGACAAACTCGACGTCATATATCAGTGTTAGCCTTAAGTGAAGCTCCAAATAGAAAGAGAGTATCTGAGCTTCACTCTGAAGCGTCCCCTCGTAAGAGAAGACTTAAATGTGTTACAAACATCAGTCCTAAGAGACTGATGACACATTTATTACATCAGATGGTTCATTACCGTACAACTCTACGCGGTAGTGAGCAGAGAAGCACCACTATCGCGAGGATTACAAACCACACACGCAACGATATTAAATATAAAAAGAAAGTCATCAGAGTCTTGCGACATGCGGTATCTCCTGCGGGTGACCCAAATCCATAGGCAAGACTGGGTGCAGGACGGTACCCCTACTCAACGTCGTCAGATACAAAGTCTGGATCTTCTTCTGTAAAAATATAGAATGGGGTGAGTACAAACGTACTCAGCAAGTCCAACCACACCCACGGAGGGGGTATAAACAGAGTATAATGCACAGGATAATTTAAGGATAGGGTTAAGGCTTACTTTTGCGGAAAGCAATACTTTATGCAAGGGCTCATTTGAAAGAAAATATTTCCAAAAACAGTTTTCTTGTACCGAGTAACACGAAGGGTTGATCCACACAGGATCCCAGTTTTAAGCTGCTACCGGACTCCTCATCCGCCGTAGCACACAGCACAACTGCCGAACACATCTCCAAAACAACTCACGCCAACCCATCCCACCATAAACACTAGTTATGTGACCAAACCATAACTCGCCCAGTACCGTGGGCACGGCTATTCGAATAGATTCTTAACTCTGCAGAGGTGTACAAGCGGGATACCGCAACACGATCACCTTAGTGTCGGTGCAGATCCCAATAAAGCCATTACACACCTTAGCTAGACCTGACTAGCCATCACGGGATGCACCAAGGGGTTATCGACCTATCACAGAGGTTCTAACCGGGGCATAAGTCACACAGAGCTAATCCCTTCTCCTTGATCACCCGTTGCTCTCAGCTCTCCTGATGGCTATCAGACTAACTAGTGGGGTTTATGCTAAGCCGTTGCCCATTCAACGGTCGAGTGGTTTGCACGATAGTGGAGTTAGGTGAGATGACACACCAACTCGGTCCTTAATTGTGACAAGATGGATATCTCCCTTCCTTGCTCTGCCACACAGGCACGAGCACACCAATCGGCAAATCACACAGAAATGCCATCCATCCCGTCTAAACTCATCTTTCAAAATTTCACATTTTCCCCTTCCCACACACTCACACATTTTCCTTTATAAAACAAATTGTATTGGGTTTAAGATCCTAAGCGTTCTAATAGCGATTAACGTCCAAACGCATTCAGACATTAACCTAGGTGGTCAAGGAATGGTTATAACAAATCAAGGGGTGGCTATCCAACCGTGTTTTCAGCAAGCAAAGCATATGCAATTTTGTAAAACAGGCCAATAGGTTGTGTTTATAAAAACTAGGACAAAACATGCATCAAAGGGCATGATTGAACTTGTCGTCTTCGAAGCCTTCGGGGAAGTCCTGATCAAGGTGCTGTCCTTCGGGCTCGAGATCGCAGAACTGATCCTCGTTCGCTTGCTCACAGTACTGCTCGTCAACAGGCTCTCCTTCATTCACACCGTGATCTACGACGCATACAAACAAACACACAATCAAGAAAAAGAAATAAAAGTTTTACCGTCGAGCTCGAATAGGAAATAATTAAGATATGGAGTTCGGAGTAATATTTTCGGGTGGTTTCCTAATGGCATGGACAAAATTATGTCATGAGAGGCGTGGTAAAGTTTTAGGTAGATCTGAGGTCGTTTGGCGCATGAAATGGTAGGTTATATAAAGGTTTAGGGGTTAAATCAGGGTCCAGGGGCCTATTTGTAATTATATTTAAGAAGGCAGGGGCTTGGTTTGTATTTTAGAAACTATTTGGGTTATTGTAAAAAGGGTCAGGGGCTTATTTATAAATATGTTGCATAGTGGAGGGGTTTGTTTGTGAATATCATAAAGGGCTGGGATGTTTTTGCATAAAAGCTAAAGGGTGGAGGGATTCTTTAATAAATATAATAGAAGGGAGGGGGTTATGGGCAAAAGTGCCCCGTCTCCTTCCTCCCCTCGCGCTGAGGAACAGGGGAGGGGGACGTCGCTCGCTGACGGCGGCCAATCCGGCCGTCCAGGGCCATGGCGGCGGCCGGGAGCGAGGGGGAAAGGGGAAGGGAGGTGCACGGGTGTGATTCCCGTCCTCACCTCGGGCTGGGGCGGTGCGCAGAGGCGAGCCGGCGGGAGCTGGCGGCGGCGGGTGGAGGAGACTGCGGCGGCGGCGCTGCGGGCTAGGAAAGGAGGCTATGGCCGGCGAGCGGGGTTGTGGTGAGGGGGAGCCACGCTGGGTGCCCTTTTATAGGAGATTTAGGTCGGTGGGGGAGGCCGTGGCGGTGAGGTCGGTCGGCGAGCTCCGCGGGCGGAATTTATGGCGGGTGGCCGCGTTGGGTTGTCGCGGAGCGGCGTGCAGCGGCGAGGGCGTCGAGGCCGCTCACTGTGGCACGTGGAGGGGGAGGCTGGGCGCTGCTGCTAAGCGACGAACGGCGCGGCGGTGCACGTGGAGCAGCGGCCGGGCGTGCGTGGGCGAGCCGGTAGCAAGGGCGAGCGGGGTCGGGGCACGGCGAGCGGCGCGGGTACGGCTGGGCGAGCGGCGTGGGCACGCGGGGGTGGCAGCGACGGGTGGCACGGCGTGCGTCGCGAGCACGCGGTGCGCGTGCGCCCGTGTCGCGGCTCGGCGCGCCGAGCGCCGCGTGCGTGCACGCACGCGGGCGCACGGGCAGGCCGAGGTGGCGCGTGTGCACGCGGGCGAGCGGGCACTGCGGTGGGCGCGAGCGTGGCGGCCAGGAACTGGCCGGAGCGGGGAGGGGCGCTCGGGCGGTCGGAGTGCGGCGTGGCTCGGGGGCGTGCGCGCGTGGGCAGGCGGCCGCTGGGCGCGCGCATCCGCGTGGGCCAGGTGCGGCGGCGGGCCGAGCGTGGAGGAGGGGCGGTGCGGCCGGGCATGCGCGACAGGGGAGGAAGGGGGCCGGGGCAGGCCGGTCCGAGCCGTGCTCGGGGCTATAGATGGCAACGGATACTATCCGCGCGGATAGTGACTCTGTAAACCCGAACCCGTGGAGAAAAAACCGTGCCCGCACCCGCGCCCATCACCCACAACGGGCACCAACTTACGCCCGCGCCCGCTACCCGCGGGTAACACATGCCCGCGGGCATGCCCGTACCCGCTAGGCCGGCCGCTGGATCTGAGCTCTGGGGAGGGCACGACGGCGGAGGGCGGTGGCGGCCGGGACGGCGGCGGGGACAGCGGAGGGCAGCGGGGACAGCGGACGGCGGCGGGGACGTTGGGCGGCGGCGCATCTGGCGCCGGTTGCGGACTGCGGAGGCCTGGTCGGGGTGGGAGAGGGTGCCGAGAGCGGGAGGTGGAAGAGAGCAGCGACCGGAGGGGGAGACGCCGACCGGAGGGGAGCCGGCGGCCCTGGAGCGGTAGGGACGGCATCCGGCTCGACGGTGGCAGGGAGTTGGGGATGGCGTCCGGCTCGTCGGCGGCTGGGATTCGGGGACGGTGACCGACGCGACGGGGGCGGGGAGTCGGGGACGGCGACCGGTGCGACGGGGATGGCGCTGAGGCGGCGGCGTGCGGGTGCGGTGGGGACGGCGCTGAGGCAAGGCGGTGGCGTGCGGGCGCGGTGGGGATGGCGCTGAGGCGAGGCGGCGGCGCATGGGCGTGGCGGGGACGGCGCCGAGGCGAGTAGGCAGTAGGCACGGGCTCGATCTGGATGGAAGGCAGTGGCGGGCTGGCGGCTGTAGGGATTAGGGAATAGATATGGCCGAGAGGGGATATTTGTTTGGCTGTGACCCCACCTGTCAGCGGGTATACGGGTTTGCGGATACGGGGGGACTCTTTTCTTACCCGTTAAAGAATGCCCGTTGGGTTTCAAAGTCTACCCACGCCCGTGCCCGCGGATGCATATTGGCGCCCGAATCCGCGCCCGTCGGGTTTGATACCCGCGGGTATGCGGGTATTCTGTGCCCATTGCCATCTTGACTCGGGGCAGAGAGAGGGAAGGGAGGAAGGGAAAAAGAAAAAGAAAAATAGAGAAAAGAAAAGAAAAGAAAATGGGAAAAAGGGAAAAAGAAAAAGAAAAGGGGAGAGGAAAAAGAGAAAGGGGGAGATGCGTCGGCGCCGACCGCGGCGATCGGTCGTTCGTGGCCGACCGGCGGTCGAGCGACGTGGGATGGGACAGCGGCGAGGAAAAAGAGAGAAGTACGGTCAGCGGAAAAAGGATGGAACGATGAATGAAGTCGGGTGTCGGGACGGCGGAAAGCTCTGGGGAGGAATTAGGGTTTGAGCTCAACGATGAAAAATAAATTTTGAAAAATAACTTAGCGCGTGATTTAATTAGTAAATTTTTCCGGGATGTCACAAACCTACCCCACTTAAAATGAATCTCGTCCTCGAGATTCGGCTGGCTCCTAAATAGATGGGGAAACTCCTTCTTCAGAGCGTCTTCGCATTTCCACGTAGCTTCTTCTACTCTATGTCTGCTCCACTGGACTCTGCAAATCCGTACTTCGGGATTTCTCGTTCACCTGGTTACAGTATCTAGAATCTTGACCGGTATCTCCTGATATCGCAAGTCCGGCTACAGATCTATTGCTTCTATTGGCACGTGTTCCGCCTCGTGTACCTTTAAACATCTTCTTAATTGCGAGACATGAAACACCGGGTGTATATCCGACATTTCTTCCGGTAGCTCCAGATGGTACGCTACTGCTCCGACTTTCTTCAGAACTCGGTACGGTCCAATGTACCGAGGGGCCAGCTTTCCTTGTACCTGAAACCTTCGGGTTCCTCGAATGGGTGAAACCTTGAGATACGCGAAATCTCCTGGGTTGAAACTTATTTCACGTCTTTTCTTGTCCGCGTAGCTCTTCTGTCGAGACTGGGCTGCTTTCAGCTTTTCTCTAATCTCGGCAACTCTTTCTTCTGCTTTCTTTATGAGTGCGGGTCCGACTAGGACCCGTTCTCCAACTTCTGACCACATTAGGGGAGTTCTGCACTTTCTCCCGTAAAGAGCTTCGAACGGTGACATGCCCAAGCTTGCTTGATAGCCGTTGTTGTATGAAAATTCTGCATAAGGTAAACTCTGCTCCCAATCTTTGCCATAAGTAAGGACAGATGCTCTCAACATATCTTCCATGATCTGATTCACTCTTTCTGTCTGGCCGTCTGTCTGCGGGTGATAAGCAGAGCTGAAATCCAATTTGGTGCCCATGACTTTATGCAGATTTTTCCAAAACCTGGAGGTAAACTGGGTCCCTCTATCTGAGACAATTCGGCTGGGCACACCATGCAGCTTTACTATGTTTTTCACATAGAGCTTTGCTAGCTTTTCCCCGCCATAGTTGGTTCGTACGGGTATGAAGTGAGCCGATTTAGTGAGTCGGTCCACTATTACCGATATGGAGTCGTGACCTTTCTGGGTCCTGTGCAAACCCACTACAAAATCCATTCCTATCTCGTCCCACTTCCAAACCGGGATGGGTAGGGGTTGCAACAGCCCTGCTGGCTTCTGATGTTCGGCCTTGATCCTTTGACAAGTATCACAACGGGCGACAAACCATGCAATATCCGCCTTCATCCCATTCCACCAGTATTTTTGTTTTAAGTCCATATACATTTTGCTGGATCCTGGGTGAATGGAATATGCCGAGTTGTGAGCTTCATCCATGATTATTTGTCTGAAGTCTCCTTTCTGGGGCACACAAATTCTATCTTTGTACCATAAGGTTCCCTTATTAACCACTCTAAAATCTGGTGCCTTATTTTCTCCAGTCTGCCTCCGGATTTCCATCAGCCCCTTGTCAGAACTTTGTGCCTTTTGGATTCTGTCTTCTAGCGTGGATTGGACGTTCAGCACTTGGCTGGAACCTCGAGGGACAATGTGCATATTTAGTCGTGCCATTTCCTCTCGCAGATGATCATCCTTGGGTCCATAGGATTTTCGACTTAGGGCATCGGCTACTACGTTTGCTTTCCTCGGGTGGTAATGGATTTCCAAGTTATAATCCTTAACTAATTCCAGCCATCTTCTCTGCCTTAGGTTCAGATCCGGTTGGGTGAAGATGTACTTCAGGATCTTATGGTCGGTATAGATTTCGCACTTATTTCCAATCAAATAATGCCTCCAAATTTTAAGTGCGTGCACTACAGCTGCAAGTTCCAGATCATGGGTTGGATAATTCTACTCATGAGGCCTGAGCTGGCGGGAAGCATATGCAATGACTTTCCCGTCTTGCATGAGTACACAACCCAATCCTTGTCGGGATGCATCACAATAGATGACAAAATTCCGATGAATGTCCGGTAGGGTCAACACTGGGGCGGTCGTCAACCTATTCTTCAATTCTTGAAAACTCCTTTCACATGACTTTGTCCAAGTGAATTTCTTTTCCTTCTTGAGCAGCTCTGTCATGGGCCAGGCTATCTTGGAAAATCCTTCAATGAATCTCCGATAATACCCAGCTAATCCGAGAAAACTTCTGATCTCACTGACGTTGGTCGGTTGCTGCCAGTTGGAGACTGCTTCGACCTTCTCGGGGTCCACTGCTACTCCTTCCGCGGTCAGAATATGACCAAGTAAAGCTACTTTCTCCAGTCAGAATTCACATTTGCTGAATTTGGCATATAGCCTGTGTACTCTTAATTTTTCCAGAACTACTCTCAGGTGTTGCTCGTGCTCCTGGACACTCTTCGAGTAAATAAGTATGTCGTCGATGAAGACTACGATAAACTTATCTAACTCATCCATAAATATCTTGTTCATGAGGTTCATGAAATAAGCAGGGGTATTTGTGAGTCCAAAAGACATCACAGTGAACTCAAATTGCCCGTATCGGGTGACAAAGGCTGTCTTTGAGATGTCGCTCTTTCTGATCTTGAGCTGAAAATATTCTGACCTCAGATCGATCTTGGAGAAGTACTTGGCCCCTTTTAACTGATCAAAAAGATCATCGATCCTGGGGAGGGGATATTTATTCTTGATGGTTACTTCGTTCAGCGCCCGATAATCTACACACAACCTCATACTCCCATCTTTCTTCTTGACAAATAGTACTGGGGCTCCCCAAGGCGACGAGCTTGGTTTGATGAAGCCAATTCGTTGTAATTCTTCTAACTGCTTCTTTAGTTCTGCCAATTCGGAAGCTGCCATCCTATAGGGTCTCTTGGCTATAGGGGCGGTTCCAGGGACAAGGTCAATAACAAACTCTATGTCCCTATCTGGTGGCGTTCCTGGAAGTTCCTCCGGAAAAACATCTGGGTACTCATTTACTACTGGGACTTCTTCTAAGGACTTGACTTCCATGGTAAACACCATTGGGTCTGATCCACTTACCCGGGTATGGCAGGTGACTCGTACTCCTTCCGGGTTTGTCAGGTGTACCACCTTGTCCGTACAACCTATGAGGCCATTGTGTCGGCTTAGCCAGTCCATTCCAAGGATCACGTCTATTCTCTTGGACTTTAGTACTACTAAGTCTGCTAAAAATTCTACCCCACTTAAATTGATCCTTACCCGTAGACAACCTAGTTGACACTTGATGTCACTTCCAGGCGTCCGGGTTATTAGGGGTGTTTTTAGTAGTACTGTAAGTATGTTGTGCTTTTCCACAAAACATGAGGATATAAATGAGTGTGATGCTCCAGAATCAAATAACACTGTTGCAAGAGCTGAGCTGACTAGGTACTCACCGAGCACTACGCCCTGAGCTCTTTGAGCCTCCTGTGCATTGATATGGTTGACGCGGGCTCGTCCAAATGACTGCTGGGGCTGCCTCATCTGCTGACTATTGTTGTTGACGTTGCTGTTGTTGCGGATGGGCACTCGGTTGGCACCTGACAGAACCGTCCTTGGTCCATTCACTGTATTGGAGAAGGCTGATGTAGCCGGCTTGTTCTTGGCATTTGGGCAGTTGGCAATGAAATGCCCCGTCTCTCGGCAGTTGAAACAAACCCTAGCATTACTGTTGTTGGACCACCTGGCTTGCATTGCTCTGTGGGGCCTTTATGGTGTTCTGGCTCCGGAACTGCGTGTTAGAGGCTTGTGGGCCTGTCACTTGAGATTGAGTCCTATACTGTATTGGAGCCTGATACTTTGGTGCAGTATAGTTGAAGCTTCTTGGTTTCTGGAAGCGGTCCTGCTGGTGGGACTTGCTTTCCAGAAACTTGCGCTTGTTATCTTTCCTCTCATCAATTTTGGCCCTCTCTGTAGGAATAGCCTTGTTCATCAGGGTATTAAATTCGGGTAGATCTATGGAGTAAGCAAGGTCCTGAGTTCTGGGTTTAATCCTTTCTTGAACATATCCTGCTTCTTCTCATCGTCATTCACCTATTCTGGGCATATCGGGCCAACTCCATGAACTGATGGGTATACTCTTCTACTGACATACTCCCTTGCTATAGTGCGCGGAACTCGTCTGCCTTGCACTTCATGGTGGCCGAAGGAATATGATATCGGCGGAATTCCTTCACAAATTCCTTCCAGGTGATGGTGGAGGCATCTTCGGCGGCGGCACAGTAATTCTCCCACCAGGCTAAGGCAGTCCCGGTGAGTTGGTATGCTGCCAACAGGACTTTGTCTCGTGCCTGACACTCGAACGGCTCGAGCTTCCTCTGAATCACACGCAGCCAATCGTCTGCATCCAATGGGTTGCTGGATCCGGCAAAGGCGGGCGGCTTGGTCCTCAGAAAAGCCGTCAGCTTGTCATTCATGGTTTGCTCTCGGGGCCGCTTGTTTACGAGAGCATTGGCCAGTGTTTCCAAGATGAGGGTCTGGTTGTGAATTATCTGGGCCAGATCTCCGAGGGGTGGAGGTGGTGGCAGTGGCACTTCTCCTTGATTCTCTCCTCGGTTCTGACTCACTTCCTGTTCGTCCTGGGGAGGGTTCTGTCCATTAGGCTGCACTCCCGTGCCAGCGACTGCAGGGTTCCGAATGCGGGAGGCCCTCGTAACGCTTCGGGAGGCCATCTGTAAATTGGGTAGAGTTTTGTGAGACTGGGATTAAGTGATGTTTAAGTTATTTAATTCAAAATTTTGAAAAGGCATTATCTAACTTCTGCCGATAAGCACACAACTAAGAAGCACACAAACATGGCAAACAACAAGCACAAACAACTTCATTACTGCAAGGGAGGGTACAACACGAGGCAAGACTAAAATGTGTACTACACGACCGAGTACAGGTTCACACTTCAGGGTACAACTTAAGCCAGGGAAGCTGGGAGGGTACCACACTAGGATTGCATCGGGCATTCTACTCGCGGGGCGAGCCTTCTTCTGGGGCGGAGTGTGCAAGTAGTCCTTGTTCACCGTCCTCTAGGTTTCCATTTGCCAAGGGTTGCGTAGTAGTTTCTCCTTCATCGGCGGCAGTAGTCCTTCCAGGGTTCTCGGGTGGGGCTTGTGGGGTTATCACGAGTGGTCCCCATCCTATGACGGGTGTCCCGAGTAGAACTTGGTCTTCCCCAATTGCCGGGACCGGGGTTCCACTTCTGGTCCATTCTTGCATACGCTGGTCTCGGGCTTGCCTGAGGCTCTTCTGAGCGATTGCTTCACTGCTGACCGCGGCTGCGGCTCTTGCCTCGGCTTGGGCTGCTCGTACCTGTTGCAGTCTCACCGCGAGCTCTGCTTGCTCGGCTCGATGGGTCTGCTCCCTCAGAATGTTGGCTTGCTCGTCAAAGAGCTGATCCAAGGCGGCTAGGTAGGTAGCCAATTGGTACAGAGGGTCCTCTTCATGGCGGTGTCGTTCCAGACTTCTCATGTGTGCCTCCCAAACTGGGGTTCTGATGGCCGGTGGAAAGAACCTCATTGGCGTGGGGGCTAGGTGTTCTTCGAAAATCCGGTACAGGTAACGGAGCGCCTTTCTGATGGCCAAGGGATAGGTGTCTTGGTGCCTAAACCCCGTAGCGGTCACTCGCCACGGCTGTATTTCGGGGTAGCGATCACTCCTGGCGATGACCAGGATCACCCTGCAGCGGAGGGTACCATGGTGCTCGTACTCTCTGCTGTAGTACCTTGGGCATTCCGTGACGCCAAGGCTTTCCAGGGCGTTGATCAAGAGGCTGGGGAAGCCAGGTGCAGCTTGGCAATTGCCCTGGGTCCATCCTTCCTCAGCCATCTGAAAACAAAGATAGGGTGAATAAACTTGCACATTTATTTGGGGTACACAAAGGGAGTAGATGATATTTATTATTGCAACATGGTGGGATACAAACTTCATGGATACACGATTATTTGGGCAAAGGTTCTAACTTGGGGTGCTACTCCTATCATGGGGATTCTTCCTCGATCCTAAGAGGGCGCTTCTTCAGTGGAAGATACTGATCTATCACGTCATCTTCGGTCTGAGTACCTTTATCCCAATGGATTTCTTCGGGTTCTTCTTCTTCTTCAGTCTGAGTGCCTACATCCCAATGGGTTTCCATGGGTTCTTCTTGTTCTTCCTCTATCCACCCACCTATTCCTCTGCGAGCCTCGTACTCTTGCATTCGGGCTTGAAGAGCGGCTAGGGAATCCTCGGCGCGTGTGGCTCTCGTCTGTTGCTCTTCCAGTTCTGCCTCACACTCTTGCATTTGGGCTTGGAGAGCGGCCAGGGAGTACTCGGCGCGTGCGGCCCTTGTCTGTTGTTCGTCCAGGTCCTGGGTTGCTTTTTCTGCTCTGTGGACCTGTTGCTTCAGTTGTACCGCTTGTTCGCGGTAGAGCTCATCCAGGCCGGTGAGATAGATAGATAGGTGGGAGACCGTGTCTTCTAGGTCTTCTTCTTCCCTTCCGAGTCCTCTCATCCGGGCAATCCATGTGCGTCCTCTTCCTTCAGTCGGCGGGAAAAATCCCATAGGAGTCCGCTGAAGGTGGTGCCTGTAGATCACGCGTAGACGTCTGTTGTCAGTCGAAACCCACCGGCGAGCAGCGACGGGCAACACGAAGAGCCGGGAGGTTGCTGGGGCGCTGGCAGGCACTGCTCCCTCGTCGACGGCCCGCAATTCCGTCACGCGCCCAGAGGATGTGTGAAAACCGTGCGTGCCACCTGACCTATACCTGATCAGGAGGGTGCAGACGTGCTCCGAACAGTTTCCTGCATACAAAGACACGTGTAAACGTAAGTCCGAGCATACAAAGACATGCTGGGGCGCTGGCAGGCACTGCTCCCCGGGACGACTCTTGCATCGGCTTTAAAGAGCTGATCGAGTCCCGGTGTCAGATGGGATCTGATTGTATCCAGATATGGTAAATAAAGCAAATAACTATAAAACTGCTTCAATTAAATCTAATTGATCTAATCCACGATAGTAACAGCTTCACTGCTAGATCGGAACATCCTACACGTGACTAGGCCTAGCGAACATAACAGATAACTAAACCACAACCCAAAACAGAGGCCTAAGAACTAGCAAGAGCCGATTCCCGGAACAATCCCTATCTGGGCTAAGATAAAGCATCTATTACACCACCGGATCATCCAATCCGTTTGCAAGGCCTAACCTAGCAGATATTACGCCAACTCTTAAGATAAGAGCAAACCATAACAAATCAGATCTACTAAACATAAAAGAAGCAGGGTGTTGCCTTTACGCAGCTAACTCTATGCAACAAGAGCTAGTATAAGATGATAACATGATCGCGTAAAGACAACATGATATTCATAGACAATAAGCAACAAAGCACAACAGATCTACTAAAAGCCATGCTACGAACATCAGGATAACTAGTACTACTCGCCATCAAAAACGCTTCAGTACGAGTAATACCAAGGTAAAAGCAAGAACAATGCTGCCCTGATCACGCGAAGCGATCAGGGCAGCATGGCGCTTACTTGGATGAAACCCTAGAATTAGGGGTGGCGGTGCGCCGAGGTTTGTTGTGGTGGAGACACCTGCCGTGTGTAAACGAATGCCGTCATCTTTATTCAATAGATATGGGTACATATTTATAGTCCGAAGACTTCTTGTCGTGCAAGGCAACCCCTAAACTCTTTCCTAACCGAAGACTAGAGATAAATTATAACTCAATAAGGACTCTAAGATTAGATAATATGATCTGGACTCTTTCCTCCACCGGCCTAGATCTTCATGAAGCTTCCAAATATCAGCCGAACCACGCCGTATAGTTGTGGCAGATTCTGGTCGTCCTATTGTTTCAGCAATTCCCGTCGACTCCTAGCGAATCTGGACGTAATTCCAGTTGTATTGGAAATCTTATCTCCTTATCTTTCCATGCATATCTAGAACGCCCAAAACGGAGTCCATATGTGGCATGGGCGTCCATTCTCGTACGGCCTCTTCCTGCAGTCCGAACCAGCCTCGCGAATACACTGGGCTTCAACATGGATTAGGCCCGTGACCCCATCTCAGCTTGACCCTTGAGTGCCCAATTATCATTGTATTTGGCCAAACTTATGATATAAGCCTGGCTAAGTGGACTCCTTTACCGTGGGCTTCTTCTGACATTTGGCCTACCAATCCTGGTCAAATTCTGGCGATAATATATGCCCCCCAAGTTTGGCCAAATATGACAGAATCTTCTAAGCACCAGCCATAAACCAAATAAAAACATCATCTCCTCAAATTGTCTTCTCATGCCACTGATGGTCTTGCCCCCCGAGCCTATAGATCGGTTATTAGCCAACTGACTTTGTGACCGATTGCTTGAACCGGCCTCACGCCTTCCTTGACCAATCTCAATGTTGTTGCAGACCAGTCCTAGTTTTCGTATTCCATTGATGGCGCTGACTTACGGGATCATCCTCATGCTTCATCAGCTCAGCATCAACATACTTGGCCTCTTCTTGATGATCGTTGATCGCCAGGAGTTGGTGAAGACATAGATATTCAATAGGTAGTCGATTCTCCATCAAATAAATAATAATGTGGGCTACATGGATTACCTGCAAAACAATCACTTGCCGGACCGGCTCTACAAAGATCATTGTGAATCGGCTAAAAGCCGATAGATCATATTTAGTTAGGCAAAAGTCATGCAAGTCGACCTAACATCAAAAAATCTCTTCCCCCACAAAAATATGCTATGTCATGCAAAGGGTGAGTGTGAGCTTCCAAGTATGTCTCAAAGCATTTACAAGTGCTAGCATGTATATACAGTGTGGGTATAGCATAAAGACACCGCATAGAAAAGCTCAAAAGAATATATCTATATTAGAACATGAGCAATCAATTTTTAGGATTTTCAAAATAAAAAGCATCACCACTTAGCCCAACCAACTAGTACATTAAAGCATGACAAGCAAAAACCAGCAAGCACCTACACCAGTGAGCTCTTTCCGATACAAGGATCTTTTAACAAGATTGATTATTCATGCCCTCAGGTCTTGCAGGTTAAAACATATTGCATTTGAAACTCATACAAACCTTTTGTTCTGTGCCAGGGGTTATTTGCTTATCAGGCCACTTCTTACCAACCAATGCTAAGCCTAGGTCCGTTGAACCATCAGGAGCTTAAAGCAAGGTTTTGGTCATTCACAACCTAGTCCAAGTTCATGCTAAAGTGCAATAGCAAGCAGTCCCGAACTAGATCAGTGAGACAAAACAAACCCACCTGAATCTTTTCATTATAGCACAGCATGGACATTATTTAGATTTTAATGTAATTTAGCATAAGATTATCATATAAGCATTGAGACTCGAGCTGCATAAATGATTCCAAGGAAAGAATATAGCTACCAGGCATGTACAAGATAGTAAAAGCAAAGTCAGCCTACACATACTAGTAGCCAAGTAATGCGGTGACCATATTTCAGATTTTCAAAAGAACAAAAGTCATGCTCGGTATCAGATATTCAACATATTCAAATGAGCCTAACCACACATGGTCACCAGCATCCACACCTCAAAATATATACACAAAACACAAGTAGAAGCTACTAAACATACAAGGAAGCTAGTGCAAGTGATAAATGCATATACTGTATGATGATGCAATGGTGACTTTGAATATTACCAATCAAATTGGCTGTTGACGAGCCGATGGTTAAAATCCCGCCTGGTCCATACTCGCCATAATGCATTCTCATCACAATTATCGGCTGTTGTGACGAATGCCCTGACCCCGTAGGAGCCGAATTCGCCGATGTCGATGGTGTCGCAGGAACGGGAATAGCCGATGACGATGCAGAAGTACTATTGGCCGGATCGATCGGCTAATGTATCAGACACTCCCACGCCCACATGGGAGCAGAAGTAGCCGATGTCCATGGCCGGAACTGCGAAGGAGTGGAAGTAGCCGATGGCAAAGAAGCTGCAGGAGAACCGGCGGTAGTTCTTCATCCGGATGAAAATTTTTGTATGGGTCTCCATATTTCATCACCAAATCATGCCAGAATGTGTTTATTCTGTGAGGCCAGTGGATAAGACCATCCTCAACCCGTTTTTTGTCGCTTCAATCCGATCACAGTCTTCCAGCGCGATCCCTGAGATCGGCTCTTGCCCTTCCGCATCCCAGGCGTTCATGTCCGCAAGCGAAACCTCGCTGGAATCGTCTGCACGGACCACCTCCACTTCATCGCCATCCCACTGGACCAAACACTGGTGCATCGTGGAAGGAACACAACAATTTTCGTGAATCCAGTCCTTCCCAAGCAGCACTGTGTATGTACTCTTGCTGTTGACGATGAAGAACGAGGTTGGGACGGTCTTGTGGCCAACTGTCAACTCCACATTCAGGACACCCTGTGCCTCCGATGGCTGACCGTTGAAATCATTGAGAATAACATTGGTCTTGATGAGATCAGCAGTAGAACGACCCAGTCGGCGCAGCACTGAGTATGGCATCAGATTGACTGCGGCGCCAGTGTCGACCAACCTCCTGTTCACAGGCTTACCGTCGATGAAGCCCTTGAGATACAATCCCTTCAGGTGCTTGAAGCTTTTCTCCTTGGGCTTCTCGAAGATGATCGGCTGTGGGCCGAGATCCAGCTGCGCAATGGCCGATTCTTCCGGTTGGGGTGCCCGAAACTCCGATGGGAGCACGAACACCATGTTCACATCAGCCGATGGCTTCTCATCGGCTTTTGTCTGCTTGGGGCGCCACTCTTTTCTCGGAGGGCGTCTCTCCTCCCTTCGCGGTCACCTGACTTGCTCCACGAGATCCGGACACGCTTTCCTCAGCACGTCGAGGTACTTTGCTTCTGCCTCTTCCAGATTGCGCAAGCGCTGTACTCTGCGCTTCTGCGACCGATTAAGCTCGTCAGGACACCACCGTGGATGATGGTACCTGTCTTCTTCTTCTTCTTGCTCGGAATCACCCCTGGTTGGCCTCCTCACACGGTCATCATGACGTGTTCCGGGCCCTAAGCGCCGGAACACTGATGTCTCGTCCTGCTGGTGTCCACGAGGCCTGCACTCCAAGCAATCATCTATAGTAGGCAATCAGCTCATGCCGGAATTCCAACAGTACCTGAAGAACGGGCAATGCCAGTGGTCGCGTATAGCCTGGCGTCTCCCCAGTGTCCTTCCTGAGCGGTGCTCGTACTCGTCCTCTTCCGATTCGTATCGACGGCGCAACTTGTACTGGTACTGGTATTTTTCCAGAAGCCGATTAGAAGCTAGAAGCTTATTGCGGATGTGTCGTACCTGCTCTTCGGTCACATGCTGCTGTTCCAGTTCGCGCCTATCCTGCGGCCGTTTGCCAGAAGCGGCCTCTCTCCTCTGCTTGTCATGGCAGCGCACGGGCCCCACCATGTTGATCTGGAATGCCAAATCCTGGCCCTTGGATCCGAGATCTAACAGCTCTACCATGTTAGCTTGCGGGAAAGGCTTTGTGTCAACCTTCATCGTGTGTTGAGCCAGGATTAATCGGCCTTGCTCGATAGCCGATTGTATCTGACGACGTAGCTCCTTGCATTCACCCGTGGAATGAGTGAACGAGTGGTGCCATTGGCAGTACAGTCTTCCCTGTAGCTCTTGTGCCGTCGGCAACTTGTGATTCTCTGGGAGCTTCAGCTGTTTTTCTTTGAGGAGCAGATCAAACATCTGCTCTGCCTTGGTCACGTCGAAGTCGAAGCCCTTCAGAAGCCCCTGTTATTTGACCCACTTGCACGGGACAGGGTTTGCCCCCCCGAGTCCACTCTGCCACGGCTACTTCTTGCTCCTCGCCAGAATCATCAGATTCTTCCGCCTGGGCCATGTTTACATGGCGCTTGAACTTTTCCTGGTACAGCTCAGGATGGTAATGTTCGTATGCTGTAAGCTTCTGCACCAAGTGCGCCAGAGATGTGAACTCCAACTGAAAAGCTGCATCCTTGATCGGCTTAGCGAGTCCCAGGACAGCCAGATCGACTGCCTCCTTCTCTGTGATGCGCGACGAGTAGCATCGGTTCTTGACCTCCTTGAAGCGCTGTATGTATTCTGACACAGTCTCTCCTCGCTTCTGCCTGACTTGGGCGAGGTCGGCAATTTCAGCTTCAGCAGCCTCCGAGTGGTACTGGGTATGGAATTGGTCTTCAAACTGCCTCCAAGTTCGAATCGAATCCGGAGCCAGTGATGCATACCATCCAAAAGCTGGGCCTGTAAGGGATTGGCCGAAGAACCGGACCCTCAACAGATCTGACACCGAGATCATCCCAAGCTGCGTTAAGTATCGGCTCACATGCTCGATGGAGCTGGCTCCTTCTGACCCGTTGAACTTGGTGAACTCAGGAAGCTGATACTTGGGTGGCAGTGGGATCAAGTCATAGTCACTTGGATACGGCTTGGAATAGCTGATCGCTTTTCTCTTGGGTAGGATGCCGAACTGGTCTCTCAGTATTGCACTGACCTGCTCCACACTGAGAACTCCTGGGGCCGATGGCTCAGCACTCGGCCCAGTAGCATACTTTGCCAGCCACGCTTGTTTCTCCGCGTCTGCTCCAGAAGCTCCTGGGTTTACCATCTGCATCGAGCGCGCTGGATTGACGCTGTCAGGGATGTAGGCGCACGTGTAGCCGTGAGGGATCTCCTTGGGTGGCTCAGTGAGGAATTGGCCTTCTCCAGGATCACCGCCGATCTTGTGGACGACGTAGATCGGTGAGCTCTGTGGTCTTGGAGCCGCAAATGAGAATGGCAATTGCGGCCTAGAATGCAGTGCAGCTTCCTCTGTGTGACTCCCCAGGGTTGGCCCCGATGGAGAGTACTGGTTCTTGATTATCTCCTGGATGACGCGGTGCGCCATGCGCTCGAGTTCGTTCATCAGGCTCTGAGAGTGCCGATGAAGCGCATGGGCCACCATGTAGTTCATCTCCTGACGCAGGGCTCTGGTGCGCTCTTCTGATGGCACAGACAGATCTACATTGTTGAGAGCGCCTTCTGGTGAGAACCTCTTCCACCTGATGCCATGGTTGCGGGTCTTGTCAAAAGAGCTGATGAGATCGGCTTCCAGCAGAGCTTTGATCTCATCATACTTCTTCTTGTGTTCAGGAGAGAGCTCTTCATATGTGACGGGCTTGGGAGCGGGTTCTTGATCTTGAGCTTCAGTCATTGTTGCAGTGGACGTTGTTGCCGAGAGTTGTCTCCCACCGGGCGTGCCAGAATGTGTTGTCAGTCGAAACCCACCGGCGAGCAGCGACGGGCAACACGAAGAGCTGGGAGGTTGCTGGGGCGCTGGCAGGCACTGCTCCCTCGTCGACGGCCCACAATTCCGTCACGCGCCCGGAGGATGTGTGAAAACCAGGCGTGCCACCTGACCTATACCCGATCAGGAGGGTGCAGACGTGCTCCGAACAGTTTCCTGCATACAAAGACACGTGTAAACATAAGTCCGAGCCGTGGTCGGCTCCCCGGGACGACTCTTGCATCGGCTTTAAAGAGCCGATCGAGTCTCGGTGTCAGATGGGATCTGATTGTATCCAGATATGGTAAATAAAGCAAATAACTATAAAACTGCTTCAATTAAATCTAATTGATCTAATCCATGTAGTAACAGCTTCACTGCTAGATCGGAACATCCTACACGTGACTAGGCCTAGCGAACATAACAGATAACTAAACCACAACCCAAAACAGAGGCCTAAGAACTAGCAAGAGCCGATTCCCGGAACAATCCCTATCTGGGCTAAGATAAAGCATCTATTACACCACCGGATCATCCAATCCGTTTGCAAGGCCTAACCTAGCAGATATTATGCCAACTCTTAAAATAAGAGCAAACCATAACAGATCAGATCTACTAAACATAAAAGAAGCAGGGTGTTGCCTTTACGCAGCTAACTCTATGCAACAAGAGCTAGTATAAGATGATAACATGATCGCGTAAAGACAACATGATATTCGTAGATAATAAGCAACAAAGCATGACAGATCTACTAAAAGCCATGCTACGAACATCAGGATAACTAGTACTACTCGCCATCAAAAACGCTTCAGTACGAGTAATACCAAGGTAAAAGCAAGAACAATGCTGCCCTGATCACGAGAAGCGATCAGGGCAGCATGGCGCTTACTTGGATGAAACCCTAGAATTAGGGGTGGTGGTGCGCCGAGGTTTGTTGTGGTGGAGACACCCGCCGTGTGTAAACGAATGCCGTCATCTTTATTCAATAGCATATGGGTACATATTTATAGTCCGAAGACTTCTTGCCGTGCAAGGCAACCCCTAAACTCTTTCCTAACCAAAGACTAGAGATAAATTATAACTCAATAAGGACTCTAAGATTAGATAATATGATCTGGACTCTTTCCTCCATCGGCCCAGATCTTCATGAAGCTTCCAAATATCAGCCGAAACACGCCGTATAGTTGTGGCAGATTCTGGTCGTCCTATTGTTTCGGCAATTCCCGTCGACTCCTAGCGAATCTGGATGTAATTCCAGTTGTATTGGAAATCTTATCTCCTTAGCTTTCCATGCATATCTAGAACGCCCAAAACGGAGTCCATATGTGGCCTGGGCGTCCATTCTCGTACGACCTCTTCCTGCAGTCCGAACCAGCCTCGCGAATACACTGGGCTTCCACATGGATTAGGCCCGTGACCCCATCTCAGCTTGACCCTTGAGTGCCCAATTATCATTGTATTTGGCCAAACTTATGATATAAGCCTGGCTAAGTGGACTCCTTTACCGTGGGCTTCTTCTGACTTTTGGCCTACCAATCCTGGTCAAATTCTGGCGATAACAACGTCGCACGGCTTTGCGGGCGGCTTTTCGATAGGTGTCCGGAAAGCGAAAATCAGTTGTGGAGATGAACCAAGGGTCCACATCTGGGTAGCGGATGCTCTTCCCGACGAAGATCATCAGGTCGCACCGAAGAGTGCCCTTGGAGTCATACTCCCGGTAGACAAACTCTAGTGGGTCCACAACTCCGATGCGTTCCAGGCTGAGTATCAACAACTTAGGAAGTCCGGGCTCTGCATGACAGATTCCGCCAATCCATCCATTGTCAGCCATCTGGAACAGGGCAAGAACCAGTGGTGAGTGTTTGTGTGAAAAGAAGGATTAAGGAAAGAAAAGTTCTAGAGTCAAAGGGCCAGAAAAAGGGTTTCGCTCCTAAGGTCACGTCCTACGGCCAACCTACGACTCTGATACCACCTGAATCGTTCCCTCATAAGAGAAGACTTAAATGTGTTACAAACATCAGTCCCAGGAGGCTGATGACACATTTATTACATCAGATGGTTCATTACCGTATAACTCTACGCGGTAGTGAGCAGAGAAGCACCACTATCGCGAGGATTACAAACCACACACACGCAACAATATTAAATATAAAAAGAAAGTCATCAGAGTCTTGCGCCATGCGGTATCTCCTGCGGGTGACCCAAATCCACAGGCAAGGTTGGGTGCAGGACGGTACCCCTACTCAACGTCGTCAGGTACAAAGTCTGGATCTTCTTCTGTAAAAATATAGAATGGGGTGAGTACAAACGTACTCAGCAAGTCCAACCACACCCACGGAGGGGGTATAAACAGAGTATAATGCACAGGGTAATTCAAGGATAAGATTAAGGCTTACTTTTGCAGAAAGCAATACTTTATGCAAGGGTTCATTTGAAAGAAAACATTTCCAAAACCAGTTTTCTTGTACCGAGTAACACGAAGGGTTGATCCACACAGGATCCCAGTTTTAAGCTGCTACCGGACTCCTCATCCACCGTAGCACACGGCACAACTGCCGGACACATCTCCAAAACAACTCACGCCAACCAATCCCACCATAAACACTAGTTATGTGACCACACCGTAACTCGCCCAGTACCGTGGGCACGGCTATTCAAATAGATTCTTAACTCTACAGAGGTGTGCAACTTTACCCACAAGCGGGGTACCGCAACACGATCACCTTAGTGTCGGTGCAGATCCCAACAAAGCCATTACCCACCTTAGCTAGACCTGACTAGCCATCACGGGATGCACCAAGGGGTTATCGACCTATCATAGAGGTTCTAACCGGGGCATAAGTCACACAGAGCTAATCCCTTCTCCTTGATCACCCGTTGCTCTCAGCTCTCCTGATGGCTATCAGAATAACTAGTGGGGTTTATGCTAAGACGTTGCCCATTCAACGGTCGAGTGGTTTGCACGATAGTGCAGTTAGGTGAGATGACACACCAACTCGGTCCTTAATTGTGACAAGATGGATATCTCCCTTCCTTGCTCTGCCACACAGGCACGAGCACACCAATCGGCAAATCACACAGAAATGCCATCCATCCCGTCTAAACTCATCTTTCGAAATTTCACATTTTCCCCTTCCCACACACTCACACATTTTCCTTTATAAAACAAATTGTATTGGGTTTAAGATCCTAAGCGTTCTAATAGCGATTAACGTCCAAACGCATTCAGACATTAACCTAGGTGGTCAAGGAATGGTTATAACAAATCAAGGGGTGGCTATCCAACCGTGTTTTCAGCAAGCAAAGCATATGCAATTTTGTAAAATAGGCCAATAGGTTGTGTTTATAAAAACTAGGACAAAACATGCATCAAAGGGCATGATTGAACTTGCCGCCTTCGAAGCCTTCGGGGAAGTCCTGATCAAGGTGCTGTCCTTCGGGCTCGGGATCGCAGAACTGATCCTCGTTCGCTTGCTCACAGTACTGCTCGTCAACGGGCTCTCCTTCGTTCACACCGTGATCTACGACACATACAAACAAAGACACAATCAAGAAAAAGAAATAAAACTTTTATCGTCGAGCTCGAATCGGAAATAATTAAGATATGGAGTTCGGAGTAATATTTTCGGGCGGTTTCCTAATGGCATGGACAAAATTATGCCATGAGAGGCGTGGTAAAGTTTTAGGTAGATCCGAGGTCGTTTGGCGCATGAAATGATAGGTTATATAAAGGTTTAGGGGTTAAATCAGGGTCCAGGGGCCTATTTGTAATTATATTTAAGAAGGCAGGGGCTTGGTTTGTATTTTAGAAACTATTTGGGTTATTCTAAAAAGGGTCAGGGGCTTATTTATAAATATGTTGCATAGTGGAGGGGTTTGTTTGTGAATATCATAAAGGGCAGGGATGTTTTTGCATAAAAGCTAAAGGGTGGAGGGATTCTTTAATAAATATAATAGAAGGGAGGGGGTTATGGGCAAAAGTGCCCTGTCTCCTTCCTCCCCTCGCGTTGAGGAACAGGGGAGGGGGACGGCGCTCGCCGGCGGCGGCCAATCCGGCCATCCAGGGCCATGGCGGCGGCCGGGAGCGAGGGGGAAAGGGGAAGGGAGGTGCATGGGTGTGATTCCCGTCCTCACCTCGGGCTGGGGCGGTGCGCAGAGGCGGGCCGACGGGAGCTGGCGGCGGCGGGTGGAGGAGACTGCGGCGGCGGCGCTGCGGGCAAGGAAAGGAGGCTATGGCCGGCGAGCGGGGTTGTGGTGAGGGGGAGCCGCGCTGGGTGCCATTTTATAGGTGATTTAGGTCGGTGGGGGAGGCCGTGGCGGTGAGGTCGGCCGGCGAGCTCCGCGGGCGGAATTATTGGTGGGTGGCCGCGTTGGGTTGTCGCGGAGCGGCGTGCAGCGGCGAGGGCGTCGAGGCCGCTCACTGTGGCACGTGGAGGGGGAGGCTGGGCGCTGCTACTAGGCGACACACGGCGCGGCGGTGCACGTGGAGCAGCGGCTGGGCGTGCGTGGGCGATTCGGTAGCAAGGGCGAGCGGGATCGGGGCACGGCGAGCGGCGCAAGTACGGCTCGGCGAGCGGCGCGGGCACGCGGGGGTGGCAGCGACGGGTGGCACGGCGTGCGTCGCGAGCACGTGGTGCGCGTGCGCGCGCGCGGGCGCACGGGCAGGCCGAGGTGGCGCGCGTGCACGCGGGCGAGCGGGCACTGCGGTGTGCGCGAGCACGGCGGCCAGGAGCAGGCCGGAGCGGGGAGGGGCGCTCGGGCGGTCGGAGTGCGGTGTGGCTCGGGGGCGTGCGCGCGTGGGCAGGCGGCCACTGGGCGCGCGCGTCCGCGTGGGCCAGGTGCGGCGGCGGGCCGAGCGTGGAGGAGGGGCGGCGCGGCCGGGCATGCGCGACAGGGGAGGAATGGGGCCGGGGCAGGCCGGGCCGAGCTGTGCTCGGGGCAGAGAGAGGGAAGGGAGGAAGGGAAAAAGAAAAAGAAAAAGAAAAATGGAGAAAAGAAAAGAAAATGGGAAAATGGGAAAAAGAAAAAGAAAAGGGGAGAGGAAAAAGAGAAAGGGGGAGATGCGTCGGCGCCGACCGCGGCGATCAGTCGCGCGTGGCCGACCGGCGGTCGAGCGGCGCGGGATGGGACAGCGGCGAGGAAAAAGAGAGAAGTACGGTCAGCGGAAAAAGGGTGGAACGATGAATGAAGTCGGGTGTCGGGACGGCGGAAAGCTCTGGGGAGGAATTAGGGTTTGAGCTAAACGGTGAAAAATAAATTTTGAAAATAACTTAGCGCGTGATTTAATTAGTAAATTTTTTCCGGGATGTCACACAGTCCATACGTTGCAACAACTTATGCTAGAGCGATACCACAACTAAGAAAAATGGAAGCAATGCATGTACAAGTATCGATGTCTGGTAGTTAAACAAATGAGAAAAATGAAGATTCCTCATCCTCCACTGTGTGCCGGCATCACATTGCTACATTGTTTATTTGTTTCTACTTGTACCATCTTACTATTACTAATTGGAGGCTCCTTCGAAGTCTCCACATGAAGTCACCTAGGATCCTATGTGGACACTCTAAAAAAATAGAGAAATTTTATAAATTCTCACAAAAATCAGAAACATCTAGCCATCAATCGGATCTGTTATCTTTCCTTATAAATTACTCACCTCTGTCATTATGAAAATAGACTAAAATAATCTTTTAAACATGTATCTAAATTACCCACAATTGCCATTATAAAAAAATCTAAAGTAACCCCTAATCTTCGTGTAAATTACCCACATATGCCATTATAATACAAATAGCCCCTTAAATTTGCATATAAATTATCCAATTATATCATTATTAGAAGTTAAATTACTCCTAAATCTGAAATTAAATTATATAATTATAATAAAATATTAAAGTATCAATATAAAATCTAAATTACAATTTCTATCATTACTAATATCATTGGTTATAAAAATACTACCCACGATGTGTCACCATATATTTATATATGATGGAAGAGATAAGACTACCAATTCACAAACAGATAGTTCAACTAAATATATATATCGAATACATGTGGAGGTGGGATGCAAAATGAAATCTTTTGTAACTAAATAATGATAAATATATATGTTACGTATGTGTTAGAGTATTTAATTGATGAAAAAGAGCGTGATATACGTAATTATAATTATTGACTTTATTCTTATATTAATTTTAATTAGCTCGTGCGGGAGCACGGGTTGATAGACTAGTGGGACCAACAAATGATGCTTGCCACTGCAGCTGAACAAGAGCGCGATGCCTATTTTGTATAGTAAAGCTCTTGTCATTTTGGGCACCGGCACCACACTGTGGAAGGCCTAAAGGAACTCTGCTATAGTGGTTAGAGCGCCTGCTTTGTCAAAACCGCCATATGAGTTCGAGGTTTTCTAGATTAGAAGTGTCTAGGCTGCTTTTTGCTTAGTGGCAGGGGCGGAGCTATGTTGAGCTTCTTGGATGCTCATGCACTCACACCAAAATAAAAAGTTGAGTGTTAATCAATAAATTTTCACCATGTAAATAAAAGGATAAGCAGCAAATGTATAGTCAGTGCACTCTCCTCTATTCAGCTCTAACTTCGCCCCTGCTTAGTGGAATGCCCGGGAGATGTCTCCCTCCCACCAGTCTATTTTTTGTTTTCCCGATTTTGTAATCTGAGTCCATTCTTATAGCAATCAAATGATTTCTAATTTTCTGCGTAGTAAGAATACTATTTGGAAGAAGGGTGTCATTTTGTGTAAAGGCGAAATCTATAGCACTATTGTTTTCCACCAATTTTATATGAATTAAATTCTTAACTGTTCCATTATTATTCAT
Source organism: Panicum virgatum (assembly GCF_016808335.1). Lineage (NCBI taxonomy): Eukaryota > Viridiplantae > Streptophyta > Magnoliopsida > Poales > Poaceae > Panicum > Panicum virgatum. Next base: position 13,924,320 of record NC_053153.1, on the reverse strand, counting down.
CATATTGGCCAGATAATCCAACTGGCGAATATACTCGCCATGCACGGCTGCTAGATGGATTGTAAGCCATCTACGTCGATGTTATATTAGTGTAGTTCGCGGTTACTGTCCCAAAATCAGCTCATGACGTGGCAGCATCACCCTGTGATACCAAAGACACCAACTCCTTATTTAGATGCATTCAAAATTCCAAAACTTTACAACATTCTCATCACATCGAATTTTTGAACGAATACATGAAATAATAAATATAGCTAAATAAAATAATTAATTACATAGTTTGTCTATAATTGCGAGATGAATTTTTTGAGTCTAGTTAATCCATTGCGAAATAATAATTATTAAATACAAACGAAAGTGCTACACTGTTTTACCGACAAAACTTTATGCATCTAAATAAGGGCCGAGTACAAGCAGCCAATTGTTTGTGCTTTTTCCGGGGCCCACAGTACTGGTTTGGTTTGGTGGCTCTCGCAGATTTTTTTTTCTTTTCATTTGGTTTTGTTTTCGCGCGAGACCGGTCAGAGGTCGCAAGCAGGATGGGCATCATGGACCCGAGATACGGAGCGAGCATGAACAACAGAGGCGAAGCCAAGCTAAGCCAACCCCATCCCGTCCTCCGGTGGATCAGGTCAGGATACTGGGGTTACGTGGACTCCACGAGAGCACGTCGCGTTCCTGCCTTTCGTTCCGGCAACGACGCTGACCTTCATCAGAACTGAAAAATTTGTGGACAGGTGAAGCTGCTCGCACAGCTGCGAGCTCCGCTAGGTGTGTTTAGTTCCCTCAATTTGAAATTTTGAAAGGAAATCTTTTCACATTTGAAATACTAAACATAGACTAATAATAAAACTAATTTCAGATTTTATCTGTAAATTATGAGGCGAATTTAATGAATCTAATTAATTCATCATTAGCACTGTAACTTTACTGTAACAATTTAGATCTAATCACGACCTAATTTAGTTTATTAGATTCGTCTCGCGATTTACAATTCATTTGTGTAATGCGATTTTTTTCCGACTACATTTAATACACTATGCAGCCGATTTCCAAATTTTTAGAATTTTAAATTTGGCATATAAACAATGCCGGGAAAAAATGTTCCTCTTTTCAGGCGAATAAGGTTGCTTGTTGAGGAGTACACAGACACATTACTACCTTTCCGCAAAAACGTGGGAGAGAGGCAAGCTTGGATTCTACTCCAACGTTTTGCCGAACATACCATCCGCCACGCTTTACGGCAAGTTTCTGATGAACAGAGTCCATAGTAATAGCTCAGCCTAGAAGCTAAGAAATTTTGCAGCATACAGTAATCAGTGTCGGTGTCCCGACCCGGGGGCCTGGATCCCAACTAGTAAATGCTGCGTGTTTCCTCGTCCCAGATGATGATGTAAGAGGCAATCACAGTAACGCACAGTTTATCCTGGTTCCGGCCGCGAGGCCGTACGTCCAGCAAAGGGGGTGTGCGAGGGCACTGTATTATCTTGCACCCGGGGTGCTTGTAGTAGGGGATACAAGCGAGGCGAGAGAGGGAGGAAAGCTCCCAAGTCTCTGCTAGAAGTGGAGTCGGTTGAGATGAGTGCTCAGTAGTGCTGAGAGTTCTCTGAGGGAAAATCAGAGAGCCTGCTTCCAACCTTGGATTGGAGAGAGCGGATCAGCCCCCGCAAAAGGAAGCCCACCCTCTCCTTTTATAGTTGTAAGGAGGGGCGGTGTACATGAGTGTAGGGGCGCGGAAGTCGTCGTTTTCCCCCGAATCGCGGGTACAGTGGTCGAACACTGTAGGAAGTGCACTGTGGGAAGGCGGCGCACGTCGCTGTCACCCTGGATTTCGTCCTTGGTCCCGTGGAGATGGCGGCGGCCGTCCTGCAGTGTCCCGGCGGTAGTAATGGCGAGGGACGGTCCCGGACCCCCTGGTCGGAGTGCGGGCGTGCACACTAGAAGGTCCGGGAGCGTGTGGAAGTCCTGGACCCCACGAGGGGGAGGTCTGGGGTCCCACCCGTACGTGCTGAGTGCCCTTCTTGGAAGGACACGTGATATCATTGGACCCCTTCCCCAGCGGGAGGTGAGTCCGGGTGGTGGGTGTCGGCAGAACAATAACGGGGGCGGCGCCAACTTGCCTTGTGCCGCGTTGAATGCCCACAGTGCTGCTACAGCGACTGGGGTGGCAGAGCGGTGACCGGGGTCAGTGGACGGGACGCCGGTCACATCCACTGCGGGAGTGGCAGTCTGACGCCGCCCGTCCTTTGAGCCGTGGCGGAGTGGCTGGCCTTTAATGCATTCGTACGGCGGTCGGTTGGGCGGCGGGGCTGTTTGTCCCTTGTGCCGAGAGACGGCCTCGAGCGAGGCGGAGATTGGCCACCCGCTCGAGGGCAGGTCCGCTGTCCTCGAGCGAGGCGGAGATGCGTTTGCGTGGTCGAGGGTCCCGGAGGAGCCCTCGAGCTAGGCGGAGATGAGTGACCCGCTCGAGGGTAGATCCGCTACCCTCGAGCGAGGCGGAGATTGTTCGGTGGGCCTGAGAGGGGTGCGAATGGGCCACATGCTGGGCTTCTTTGAATCCTTTCCTTTTTTCCGGATTTGGAAGGAGGCCGGGGGCCTTCGTGGGCCCAGTTGCCTTAACATGTGTTTGTGTTTTCGAAAGTGGTCTTAATACCCCAATTAGGGTGTCCCTAATTGTGGCACCCGACAATCAGACAATGCTCATGCTTGGTCAAATCGTCTGGCAAGTTTGTAGGACCAATCAATCTATGGACAAAGTAAATATTACTAAACTTAACAAATCAAATTTTTATTATAGATAGATCATATTTGAATTGTTTTAACCAACAATAAGACATAATTTACGATAATGAATAGGGTAATATATGGTAAAAAATGGTATAATCTTTAAGTAAGGATACAACGACATGCAAATTTTTAATTTTCAATACTAGCCGCGCAAATGCTCGGACTATACGCCTAGTTCTGTAGAAAAGTAGTACGAAATCCTTCTTACAAAGGGCCATCGCATCTGTTCAGTGTAATGGCGTCTCGAAATTCCATCTCTACCCTTGGGGCTGAATGACAGGCTTCCAAGGAAAATAGTAGTGGTTCTCAACATCAATTAGTAAAATTCCAAAAAAAACATTAATTAATAATACCATAAATAGTTATATTATCATCCGTCCACGGGAGGGAGCGAGCAAGCGCATGTGACCGCCGACGACTCCAGTCCAGCCTACGCAACCCACGAGGAGTCTCGGCTAGGTTAGCTTGGCTAGTAGTGGGCGCCGAGTGCTCGTGTGGTACGGGCACCAGCCACCAGCCACCTGCTGTCGCCGTCGTCGACGTCGTCCTCCTCCTCGGAGCTGGTCCTCGGCTGGACTGGACATCTGCGATTCTGCAGCTGCAGACAGGCACACACGGGCGTTGCTGTGTCTCCTGCAACTCTGCAGCTGCAGCATAAACAAGAGAAGATGCTGCGGCCACGCGCATAAACAAACTGCCCAATGCGGCAATGCCTACCTTGTCCTGCAGCGATCAGCCTGTCCGCCCCGTCCAGCAGGGCGGCGAACATGCCGGGGAACAAGGTAGTAACAGCTCATGCAGTCATGCTGATAGAGAGGAGAGAGCTGAATGCAGCAAAAAAAATAGCGAGGGGGGGGGGGGGGGGGGGGGGGGGACAATCCGAGGTTTTCAGTTAACAGAGAGCACTACAGCAGAGTTTCAGTGCCACAAAGCCACAAAGGGAGCGTTTCCCTGTATTATGACTCGTATAAATCTACGGTCATACAGTGTTCCTTCTTCTAGGCGTGCTGAGGACATGAAGTTGATTGCTCGCCTTTCCTCATCAGCACTCATGGATAAAGATAACACAAGTTTAAAGAGAGCGACCAGCGGCATTGTTTAGTGGGCGGTCAAGGAGCAGGTGGTTCCTTCAAAGCAATAAAAGAAAAGAAAAGGGCGAAAGGCAGAGCAACCAGGCCCTGTATTTGCTTCTTCGAAACTCGGCTTCTCCCTTTCTCCGATGACATCCAAGCCCTCACCGTCACCGGTAGAATTTGGTTTCCGGTCGCATTCGGTTATAGGCGAAGGTACTATTTTCAACTGCATCATCATCAAACAGCACCCTCGCCGCCGGCCATCTGGATCAGCAGCTCCGGTCTGCTTTGCCGATGACGACGGTGCCACGGCGCCGGACGTCGAGACGGTCCAGCTCCCGTTGTCTGCGGACGGGGCCTTCGCTCAGCCGCTCAGGTGTACAGCAGGTTCGTCGGCGCAACTGCAGAGACTGCTGTCCGCGGATTCTATCACCGTCGACACCAATCTCACGGGTGCTAGAAGACAGTAGTGGCTGTGTTTAGATCCATAATATGGTGGTAAAAAGGGTCACATATGATACTGTAGTATATTGTAGCATTTTTCGTTTGTTTGTGGTAATTATTGTCCTATCATGACCTAACTAGGCTTAAAAGATTCGTCTCGTCGTGTACATCAAAACTATACAATTAATTTTTTATTTACTTATATTTAATACTCTATGCATAGGGCAAAAGATTTGATGTGATAGGTGAATAGTGAAGTTTGGAGAGAGAAATTTTGAAACTAAACACAGTGAGTGAAAAGATTGACTGTATCTTCAAGATTTTGGGTTTGAATAAGTGGACGATATTTCTAATGCTACACCTTGCTTTGCTTTTACATTGAAAATGTGGCATCAGGAGTCATGGCTCTGATTTTCCTTTCTTTTATTTTGAAAACACCCAGGAGCACTGGGCAGTCATGTAAGAGGTTGGGTGCCCACGCTAATCGGACTTAACGCAGACTAGGTTGCCCGAGCAGTCTCGGGACGCGCCTACCGAGCAAACTTACGCACACAAGGGCGGAGCCAGGAATTTATTTTTTTATTATCAGGAGAGGCAACCATATTAATTTATAAAAAAAATTAATCAAAATTCAAATGTGCAATGCCCCTGCCCGCCCCCTTGTCTACGCGCGCACACACCCACACGTGCACACCACTTGCTCGGTGCCAGTGCGACACTCGCGTTGCTGCCGATGGGAATTAACGCGGGTGGGCGCGCTCGCACACCTGGCGAGCGTGCCACTCGAGCTACGGCTCGTTAGCCTGATTTTCCTTTCTGGGAGAGACTCAGAGAGCATCAAACCACTGCACTTGTACCACAAAAAGTTTGGTTTCTGGTCCCGAGCTTTTAACAAAGAGCACATCTTGGCCTAACCTAACACAGCTGAAGCATCCTACTTTCAGTGACATCTTCGTACAATGACACTCCGATAGAGAGAATGCACCTGCAGAATTCCTACATAATGGTAACAGGATGGCTTCACAAGTCCTGTGCAAAAGAACCATGCAGTGAAACCCTTTCTACTAACTGGCACGGCCATTTTGCCTCCAAAGACACTAGCAACCGACAAAGTGATTCTTTCAGGTCAACCACTGAAAGACGCATTTCCAATTTCCTTTGTTTAGTTTACTGCAATTATCTTGTGTTTGGTATATCGACACTCTTCTTTAAAGCGGTATGCATCTTTCTGTATATCCACAGGAGTACAACTATTTTCTATAAGGACGCAGATATTAACACCACTCCATTTCCCAGCCAAAACGAAGTTTTTACATGCAAAACAATTATAGTGGCTGCAAAACTGACAGTCAGTACTTGGAAATTATCTAACGAAACATCATTATATGTCAAAGGCTCAAAGCTCGGCAGCTCCAGAAAATTTCTCGTCAAGCTGGGTCGAATTGCTTCACTGTGCTACACGTTGTCAAAAACAGCCTACAAGCCCTTGTTCCCCACTTTGAGAAAAGTCATGTGTTTACAACAGAGTGCACTTAAACTACTGATATCACCGTGATTGCTTTGATTTCCGATTGGATTGTCTACCTCTCCCTTCATACCTCACAGACGAAGATGAGGATGCTGACGAAGCTATGGCTGCAACCGCCGCCTTATCTTTTGTGAAGGCCTTACGCACGTCCTCTTTGAGTTCAGAGAAGCGCATCCGCTTGACTTGCTGGTCCTCTGGAGTGCCAGTTTCAAGGAAGATCAGGTCGGTGGATTCTTCGTTGAGAAATTTGTCAAGAACGTCCGAACAATGTGGGAAGTATCGTCTTCCTAGTTCCACTGGACAAATAAGAAACAGCTCATTAGAAATGATAGCATACTACACCAAGTACCTTGAAAGATTCAGTACGGAGCAATTTTCTTTTTGAACAAACCGTACTGAGCAATTTTAGCATACATAAATGCTTGTATTTCAAATGAGGCAACCGTAGCTAGTGCTGCACCTGTCTTTGTTAAGGCATCAAGGCGTTCACGTAACCTCCTGTTTTGCATCGTGGGGGTCTCATTCAGATCAACCTCCTTCAGTTTACTGAAATTTGTGATGCCAGCAAACTCTTCAGTTGAATCAGCTTGTGCGATGCGCATGACAAGCTTGGCCTCAGAAGGGAAGAATATCCTTGCAAAGGCAACTGCATAAACAAGAAAGTAGACTTCAGCAGTGATTCTCAGAATAATATGCTTTAGTTTAAACCTGGAAAGAAACAAAATAACAGCACATGCACAGGGATAAGAGCGTACCTAACCCTTTTTTTTTGTCTTAAAAGGAAACAAGTACACAACAATTAATATTTGACACGTACATTAATACGTTATTTGAAGGACAGAAGCAATTGAATTTCTGCAAAGAAAGCCTTGTGTGAATGTTGCAAACTAAGCCAGTGAGACTAGTGAGAATGTTGCAAACCAAGCCATTGACACCATATACTTCTCAATCTAAGAGAAGGCAAACACGCACGCAGATTCTCAACACACCAACTGACGAAGCATCGCCCCAGTGGCACAAAATGAACTAAATTCACTAGAGAATAGACATTGATCAAACCTTAGACTAGTTCATGCAGACAAGACTAATGGCAAAACGATAAAAGAAAGGTAAATATCCCCTCCAGTCTAAAATAAACAGTACCATTTTACTTGTTTGAAAACAACAGTACCATTTTATGAAGCTGTTTTTTATTTGCTAATAAAAGTACTTATGATTTGTCATGGGCAATTAGTTCCGCCCCATCTGATTGCTTGTTCGTGGAGTTAGAGAGGTAGGAAGGCATAGTATTAACCAACATATAATTAAGACAAGGGATTATAAGCAAACCTCTGTTTTCCAAATTTATGAGCCTCATGTGAAAATTATCAACCAACAAAGGTGTGGCAATCGACTCCTCTATTGAGATTGGGTCCAAAATGATGGATTTCCTCTTAAGTTCTTGCTCCAATATGTCGATACACAAGTAAGGCTTGCTTTTCTCCTCGTATGTCTCCAACTTCCTGTTGCAGTCTTTCTCTCTTGTTAGTCTCTTGCAGATAGTAAGAGCATCACGCCCATCCGGCGTCCTCTCCAGCACAGAGGCTCCCCTCTCCACAAGGGAAAGAATGATGTCCGGTTCTCTCCTCATGCAAGCTATGTGCAGCGGTGTATACCCACTGCTATTCTTCAGATTCACATTGGCAGAATTTAGTTTCAGCAATTCCGCAAACACTTTAGGCTCACAGTAGGCTGCAGCGTAGTGTAGAGCGAATGCATCATCCAAGGTGACTGCAGACTCCTTTAACAGCAAGACAACAAGGTCAACATCGTCAGAATCCAAGGCCTTGAGGATGTTTCTAACCCTCTTCTCATGCTCAGGGTCCTCAATGGCGTTCTCTGATTCATCCTGAAATGCACTCTGGCGGATTTGCTTGATCTTGCAGTATATATCATCTGGAAGCTCCTTCTCCAGGTACCCGCTATCGAGAGTGGAGAATGCAATCCTCTGAATACACTGATTGAGCAGGTCCTGAAGCTTGCAGGTGGAAGAAACATGAACAATCGGCACCACATCTTCTTCCAGAGCTGTGCTAACAAAGTCAGAGAGATGGCGCTGCAACACAAGATCAATGGTTGGAATTGCAATTTTCGTATCAGCCAGGAAGTAGGAAGGACAAGAAAAAATGACTCCATATCACTGCATCAATTATGGAGTGTCTGGTAATCTGGTTACACATTTTGCAGGTAAACTTTCTTTAGTGAGTGGCCAGTATACCTGGAAGAGGGAAATAAGCTCGGAGATCTGGAAGCCAGAAGCGGCGTATATGGACTGGACGACAAAGTCAATCGCCGGGCGGCACGCCGCGTGGCCGCACGCTTCGTCCATGCAGGCGGTGACCTCCTGCGGCGGCGACTTGAGGCGGCCGGTGTAGAGGTACCCGAGCACGGGCACGAGGGCGTCCCGGCCGATGTGGCGGCCGCCGGGGACCAGGCCGTCGAGCTCGAGCCGGGGCCTCTCGCCAACGGCGGCGGGGGGCGGGAGGGAGGCGAAGTGGTCGAGGAAGAAGGCGCTCCTGGCGGCGAGGATGCAGCGGTGGACGCCGACGGCGGCGGCGCCCTTCCCCGCGGCGAGCGCGATCTCGGCGTCGGCGCAGTCGAGGAAGGCCGGGTCGAGGAGGCGCTCGAGGTTGTCGCTGAGGCGACCCAACCTGACGGCCTCGAGCTCCGCCGGCGTGGCCCGCGGCGGCGGCGGCGGGGACTGGGGCGACGAGGACGGGGACGAGAAGCTAATGGTGGAGGTCTCCATGGGGCGAGGGCGGCGGCTAGAAGAAGGTTCTAGAAGCCTCCGCGTGAGCTACTAGCGGGATTTGGGAGGCCTGAAAGATCGAAGCTTCCCCTCCTGCTCCCAAGATTTCGTGGCTCGGGGATACATCCGATCCGAGTCCGGAAAGAGCGAATTCGCCAAGGCGCCGCGCGGGGACGGATGCTACTGAACCAAGCGGGAATTCGCAGGTTCAAGATGGAACGGGCAAAGCACAGCTCCAGCGAACAGAAGCAGCTCGGGGAAAGATTTCCTCCCGAAATCAAGCTCGAACTGTCAGAACGCCCGAGAGGTTCCGCGACAGAGGATGCAGCAGAGGGGTAGCAGAAAGCCCAAGCTCCCGCCCGCGGATTGAGGAGCAAGCACAGAGCGAGCAACGAGCTGCCGCCGCAGCCCGAGACTGGGAGTGGGGAAGCAGCAAGCAAGCGAGGAGCGAGCACGGCAAAGCGGAGGCAAACAAACGCGGCCGGAACCAGAAGCGTGTCCCCTCTCCTACAATTATCTGTGGGGAAACTTGGCGCGTTTTGTTTTATCCTTTCGCGGACGGCGGAGGAGAAGCACGTGCGCGATTTTCCAGTGGCGGGGTGCCGGGGTGGGACGGTGAAGTAATCAAGCCGCGGGCGTGACCGGGCGCGCGACGTCACGGCGGTGACGTCACGCCCCGGCGGGCGCGGGAGAAAAGTCGTGGTCTCGTGGCGCCCCCGGCCGTAGGAGACGGAGCGGAGGGCGGAGAACGGGCCGGGAGAAGGGGTGGGAGTGGGAGATGCCGACGAGGCCAGGGTTGACCGTTGACAACGAGTGGGGGCCCAGCGAGCAGTGGCAGGTGCGGGACGGACGGGTGTGAACTGCCGACTGCGAACGCATCTGTGTGGGCGGCGGTGGTGGATGTCTGGTCTGGTCGGCGGCGAGGCGAGGCGACGACCTTGACTGACATGACAGTGTAATTTGCTGGGGGTGAAGACGCTCTCTTGCGCGCGCACGAAAATAACTCTAGGTAGGGTATTTTCCAATTGAAAAAAGAAATGACAACTTGCCCTGTGATACCGAGTGCGTGCGTGACCTAGAACTGCGATGAGCCGAGCAGATTCAGTAGAGGCGAAACGGGAACATCGCCCTTGGATTGGTGGAGCCGCCAAGACAACAGCAGCCATCAGCCAAGGAACCACACCACACCATACAAATTCTCGCAAAAAGGGAAGGGCCCCCGGCCGGCCTAACTCCAGCGAGCATCGTCTCGTATGGCGCCGCTCCATGCCCTTTTTTGCTTTTGTGGGCTCGTGGTGACGGGTCGACCTCGATCCTTTTACGGCAGCCATCCGTCCGTCCAGTCAGGTCCAGTGAGGCAAAACGATGGCACGCTGCGCTGCCTCGCCGGCCGCCCAGTCACTCTCCCTCCAGCAGTGCAAGAGGTGTTGCATCACGTGCCGAATAACATAGAGTACCTTTTCTTCTCGGCCGCGGCGCTAGTCGCTACAAAGGGGCCTGGGGCGGCTGACCGGTGGGGGAGCTTCTCGGATCCTGCGGTCGTGCCGCCCGGGCCTGTCTTTGCCTCTATCTCGGATTCTCGATGCAACTACCGCCACTGCTCTTCCAGATGGAGCGAGGTCACGAGAGCTGGCCATGGGAGGCGGACAGCGCGTGGACCTCAGCTCAGCTCCCATCGCAGCGCTTCCCTCCCTCTTCTCCTCCTTCCGACACGGGCAAGAAAAATGAGACTTGATTGTCGTGCGACACACGGATTTTTTTTATTTTTTTATTTTTATTAATTCCGATTTTAGCAAAAATAAATACTTAAAAATTTTACAAATCTATACCCCTCCCGCCAGCGCCAGTTCATCCAGCGCCGAGCAGACCTACCGCCAATTTTCACATGGCATTAGCAGATTCAGTTGGCCATTTTTTTTTCACTGAGACATCTTTAAATGATAAAATGGTAAGCTACAACTACAAGTTCTTATCAAGCTCTACAACTTTTATATAAGTTTTATCTCCATCAAAGGTCAGATGCAAAATTACGATTTTGTTCATAAATATCCTGCAAAAGATAGGCATTACAGCCTTTTTGATCGGGCTGTAAGGCGCTTGGGACCTACCCTGATAACTTTTTACCATTTGAACTGGCTATAGCTATTTCAATTGGAGGTGGATTTGATTCTCTGATAATATCGACATGTCAACCGGCAGGACCGCAGGAGGCATACAGATTTGTAAAATCTTTTTATCGGACATGTATTTTTGCTGAAAACGAAATTTAAAAATGTAAAAGAATCGACACACGGCCAGGTTTGTCCATCTGTCCGGCCCGTTGCTTGCTGGAGGAGCATCGCGGCTACAAGCGGAGCCCGGCCCGTTGCTTGCTGGAGGAGCATCGCGGCTACAAGCGGAGCGATGAATGGCGGTTTTTTCTTTTTTATATTTTTAAAAAATAAAAATTTCAAAAATATATGTCCGTTTTGAAATATTTCAAAAATACCCCCGATCGCTCCCCATAGGGCGACAGGTTCTAAGTGTAATTTTTTCTTCAAATTTGCAACGAGATCCCTGGAAAAAAGGGGGTCTGTCGCCCCCCCAACGGGCGACAGGGGGCCTGTCGCCCCCCTCCCCCTCGGGCGACCACTGGGCCCCGCCCACGGGCGCGGCAGGGGGGCCTGTCGCCCCCTCCCCCGGGCGACAGGGGGGCCTATCGCCCCCCCTCGGAAGACCGGGGTACACCCCCTTATATAAGGATCCGACCCCCATTCTCTCATCATTTGATCCCGAAAATTCCACCAAAAATCTAGAAAAAAAGAGAGGGGTGAGGAGAAGGGAAGCGGTGAAGCCCTGACGGATTCAACACTTGTGATCTGCAGGTTAGTACATTTAGTTTATATATTTTTTCATTTAAGTACTACGCATTTAAGTAGGAGTAATTTAAGTAGGGGTGAGTAATTTAATTTAATTAGTGCTATAGTAGAACCATTTAAGGAGGAGTTTAATGATACTTTAGTTTGTAGTTACGTAGTAGTAAATTAGTTTAGAAAATTAGTACTACGCATATATTATTACAATTGCAGTACTATTAGAGACGTGTTTATAAATTAATTATGATTTAGAATAGAATTTGGCATATGCAGTATAGAATTTGAGTGTCATTACGTAGTTATGAATACTTATACGTTGTAGTTGAATTTCATACTTAGTTTTTACGGATTATTGAATAAGGTAGTGAAGTAAAGAGTATAACTCGATAAGTATTATGTGATATACAGATATGTCGAGCAAGATGCAGTTTCAAGTATTTTATGGTGACTACAATGTTTTGTATGGACCAAATGGAGTAGATCTTTCTGCCTTTAAGTGCACATCTAGCGCCATAGATAAACCTCTGGAAAGGAGTTTTGGTTTCATATGTAAATGGCTGCAGCGTGGGTTCCGTGTTGATCCGTTGACACATGTGATCACCATCCAGTTTCTTGTTAATTAGGAGGTAGAAAGTGATTCATGAGAATTGATGATGATACACAGCACTGATGACTGGCAGAAGTACATGCAAGCAGCTCTAGAGCGTGGGTGGCCTCTGCCCATTCTTGTTCAAATCCGGGAGAAGACATAAAATGAAATCCAACATTGTGCAGATCAAGGAACTCCGAGTATTCGAAGAGAGACCAATTATGTTGAGCAAGATGAGTCAGAAGAGACAGAGAACCAAAACATGGGACCACAGGGCCTTGCTGATGAGGGAGAGAGGATACATAACATTGTGGACGAGATGGAGGCAGAAGACCAAACCGCAATAGAGATGGAAGAATATGAGGGCTCATCTGATGACGAGCAGTACTCATTGCCAAAAGAGTGGAAGGAGCATGGTTTTGGCAGTCATGTCGCAGAAGACGCACGAAATCAGGAGTGGGAGTACAGAGGGAATGAGGTAGTGCAAGGTGCAACATATCCAAACATTGAAGCCGTAAAAGATGCTGTGAGACTATGGGCAATATAATTGAAACGAGAATTCAGAGTCGTAAAGTCTGGCAGTAAAGAATATGAGGTGAAGTGTGTGAATGATGGATGTCCATGGCGAGTACATGCATTCAAGGGAAAATGGAAGTCGAACTGGAAATGTTCCATTGTGACAGAGCACACTTGTTTGCTGTCAGAAGTTCTTCCCTCGCATCGCAATATATCATGCGACTTTGTTGTAAAGCAAATGTATGGGTTTATTATGGACAACCTAAATTATGAGCAAAAAATGATTGTTCGATACATTGAGCAGACTTACCAGTACACCATTAGTTATTTGAAGGCATGGCGGGCTAAACAAAGGGTGTTCGAGATGCGGTTCAGCACATACGAGGCATCATATGATAACCTATCTCGTATGTTATCACAGGTTGTTACTAGAAATCCTGGAAGCTTTTATGACACATACCTCGTACCAGCCGTGACTAGGGGGTAAAGAATTATGCAACGAGCCTTCTTTTGCATAGGTGCTTGTGTTAGAGCATTTCAGTATTGTCTTCCGGTGATCTGCATTGATGGCACATTTTTGACTGGAAGGTATAAAGGTCAGATAATCACCGCAATCGGGGTAGATTGCAACAACCAAATAGTTCCGCTCGTATTTGCATTTGTTGAGAATGAGAACTTAGACAGTTGGTATTGGTTGCTTGAACGAGTGAATGTTCATGTTGTTGCTGCACGTCCATATGTGTGCCTTATTAGTGAGAGGCATGTAGGTCTGCTGCAATCAATACTGAAATTGCAACGTGGAACTGCGACAACGCCTCCATTGTGGCCCGATGTCCAAAACAGGTGGTGCATTAGGCATATGGGTGCAAACTTCTATGACCACTTCAAGAACAAAGATATTAAGAACCTGTTTAAGAGGTTGTGCACCCAAAATCAACAGAGAAAATTCAATGCATTATGACAGATGCTTGATCAGTTGACTGCAGAGCTAGTGAAGGTAAGGGCATCAGGAGCAGGCACGAGTCAGGCTGCAGAGGCTAGGGATTCAATTGAGAAGCCATTTTCACACTGGATTCGAGGTGCACCTAAGGAGAAATGTTCATTCCTTTATGATACCAACGGAATACGGTATGGTATTTAGACAACGAACCATGCAGAGTGTTTCAATATGGTTATGCGTTCTTGTCGTGCCTTTCCTCTTGTGGGAATTGTTGAGTTCATCATGTATGGGTGCATGAAGTATTTCAAAGAGCGTTACACGGCTGCAAGCATAAACATCAGCAACCCCCAAATTCAGTTTTGCACAAGAGTGACACAATATATGCAAGAGAAGATTGAAAAAGCCAAACTGCACCGCGTCATATCGACAAGTACAATGGAGCATAGATTTGAGGTTCTATGCAAGGATAGAACTGGTCGTGGTATCCGTAGAGATAGGGTGGTACAGGAGAGTTTGATTACAGTAGATGGCAAAGCCTTCTGCTCCTGCATGAAGCCTAAGTTATTGCATTTGCCATGCTCTCATCTCATTGCGGCATGTGCAGAGTCTGGGTTGCAGCCAGGAGTATTTGTTTCACCTTACTTCAGCAAGGAAGCAGCTGTATCCACCTGGGGACATGAGGTATACGGGATTGGAATAGTGGGGCCTTTCATTCAGGATAATGAGAATAAGATGTGCGCCTATAAATACTCCGAAGTTTGTGAACTCCCAGCAGCACTTAAACACCAAAGCTCATTGTATACCCAATGTCTGGAGGTGGGTCTAGCGGGAAGAATTACTACGGTTTTGGGAAAGGAAAAGGGGGAAGAAAGGGAGACCCCATAATATGGGAGGGGCCTCTTGGACCTGATTCCTTTCCGTAACCAGTGTTTGAGTTTCTGCCACAGCACAAGAGTGAATTTACCAATGAAACTCCTCTTCGACAATACGATAACCGTGGCCAAAATGCAGACATGGTGAGGACTGCTTAGTGCAGATGTGCACCGACGGGATGGATGGCAGTCGTCGTTTCTTTAAATGTCCACACGCATGGGTAATACTCGGTTGTTTCATTTCTTTATCTTCAATGAGACACCTTACATGAAATTTATTTTGCAGTCTTCCGATGCTCCAGAAAACTGTGGTTTTACTAGGTGGGTCGATACTGCACCAATTGATTCTGTTCAGGAGTTCATCGAGTACCTCCAGATAAAGACCTTTGATCTGGAATGCAAGGTGAACCATTATGAGGAAGTGAGCGAGGGTAACAAAGACGACGAAGTTGATGATACCAGCAATGCTGCCGGTTCACAGGATGAACCATGAACTATTCCTTACTGCAACTGCCCTTGTCACAAGAAGAAGGGCCCTGCGCCTCCGGCACCACCGCCTGCACCACTTGCAATGGGTGGATACTGCGGAGAAGGCTCAACACAGTTTCCTACGTGGGGGTACGGCTACTAGAACTACCCTAGTGCTAGTGACATGCTGCATCTTTGTGTTTGTTCTGTTTTTTTAATTACCTAAGGCATGTTAGGTTAGTCCGGAATCTGTTTACCGTAGTTTGCAACGGGTTCTGCTATGCCACTGCATATGTGATGTGTGTTTCATTATCGTTGTATTATGATGTAAAATTTGATGGTTCACATTATGTAATGCATTTCTTAGTTCTTTTTTCTTAGCGTTATATTAATTAAATGTGTGCTTTTTAGTATTCTAGTGACATGAAAAGCTCCGAGGGCCATGTCCGTGCCTAGCAGAGGGCTAAGAGGGTCCGACGCCCTAGGGGTGGTTAGATATATCTGATGTTTGAATCTCTAATGTTTATTTGTAATGAGATAGTTGTGGACCGCTTATTTATACACTTCAACGTTCGCCTCTGATCACTCTCGTATTTTCCATTACATACAATAGATGATATGTTTATACTTCGATGCTCCATTACGACTAAGTACGATTCAAACTCGACATTAAGTACATGTCCAGTGAATGCATGTTAGATACGAGACATACATACAACCATAATACAACATTAACAATAATAAATGCGAATACATTTTAAACCGATGAACATCATATGTTATAGATCATGGAATGAAATCATCTAGGTCGTCATCCCAGTTGACAGATGGTGGTGCTGCAGGTGGTGTAGTATGGCTCGACGAACCTCTTGGCTTTCCCTTTCTCTCTTTTCTGGATCCACGTTCATGTACAGGGGGAGGAACATCATGTGTTGGAGGCCATGGTTTGGGGGGCATGATGTCATCCATGTCGTCATCCCAGTTAACACAAGTTTGTGCTGCAGGTGGTGCAACATGACTTGACGAACCTCTTGCCTTTCCCTTTGTCTCTTTTCTGATTCTAGGTTCATATAAAGGGGGATGAACATCATGTGTTGGAGGCCATGGTTTGGGGGGCATGAAGTCATCCATGTCGTCATCCCAGTTAACACAAGTTGGTGGTTGAGGTGCTGAAGCATGACTTGACGAACCTCCGGGCATCTGTTCTTGCGCAGGCCAAGTACTATCACCCGAAGATCTTATCCACCTCATTCGTCTAGTTTGCGGCATAAGTCCACCGAAGATATATACCAATTTACGGAAATTTGGTATCGTTTTGTTAATCAACTCCGTGTCCTCGGGGTAATCCTAGCATATAATTAAAAAACAATGTTATTGTTTCGTAAATATGGATTCGAAATGACGGACGGGATTACAACTGAATGAGAGTTACCTTAATGTGCATCTCATACACCTCTGACCACATCCATATCTTACATGAACTTTGTAAGAATCCAATGATATTAGGATGATTCGCTAGTTCACATACTCTCATGTATATCTTCCGACGTTCTAGCAGGTGTCCCTTTACATCTTGCGTCGTAATACCTCGAAATAATGTGAAATCTTTAAACTTTACTACTTTGGACAACACCATCTCTATCGTACCATCCGCTAACGGATCCAACTTCTTACTGATAACAAGATGAGTCATGATATCAAGTATTATACTAGATTTTTCTTCGGTCCATGAAAATCCTCCGCAATTGGAGGCAGCCATTGCCTTATACTGCAATATCAATAAGGTACTTTCATAATTCTATTCTAATTCATAATTAATTTAAGCTAAACGAGTGTTCTAAAGCACCAAATCTAATTAAGCTAATCCGCTAATTAAATTAAATTGTTATACAATATCAATGAATTCATACGGAAGTTACCGGTAGATCACAAGTACGCAATTCGGCAGAGCTTCGCCGCTTTTCTTCTCATCACCCCTCTCTTTTTTTCCTGAAATTTTAGACTCAAATGACAAAGGGAATGGCGGCATATGGCGGCCAGGGCTTATATAGGGGGAGGGACCCTGTCGCCCCCCCAACGGGCGACAGGCCCCTGTCGCCCGGGGGGGGCGACAGGCCCCCTTTTTTTTGCCAGGGACCTCGTTGCGAATTTGAAGAAAAAAATAACACTTAGGGCCTGTCGCCCTATGAGGGGCAACCGGGGGTATTTTTGAAATATTTTAAAACGGACATATATTTTTGAAATTTTTATTTTTTAAAAATATAAAAAAGAAAAAAACGCCGATGAATGCGGCGTGCGCGCGGTTTCTTGCTGCGCTACACCTTCAGGCCCAGTACCGGACGTTCGATTTGGGCTGTTTACCCATGGGCCGACTAAAACGGTAAAATAGCGGGCTAAATTTGTCTTAATATCAATCTTTTGAATGGCGGGCTATAAAGGACTTGTTTGGTACCGAGAATTCCTAGAATGCACGCTTTCAAAAAAAATCTCGCATGCATAAAGTGCTAAATGAAGTCTATTTGTAAAACTTTTTCAGAGATATCGATGATTGGCTATAGTAACTATCCTCTATTCACACGGTCAAAGCCCTCATTAGATTCTTCAGAGTTTCTAGCGCAGGGGTTCTGGACTTGGTTTTATAAACTGACTTTATTTAACAACGTAATTATCAGTCAAAATTCCCTCGCACTTCCTAGTGCGGAAAACCAAACAAGGCCAAAATTTAGGAGAACTTTACACCCTTAAACTATTACAAAAGTCTGATTTTCACATAGCTTCGTTCTGTACAGAGCTTTTGATACTTTATTCATACAACACAAATCCAACACGAGACTACTACTTTTAGTATTTACACCACAAATCCGCTACCGTGTCGGGGAAGAGAAGAAATACGACAAGTAAAACTGATAGCAGGAGGCGGGAGCACATACAGCATGAGCATACACACACATAACATAACTGCCGTGACGGTGTCCGCTCTTCTCTGGCGGATACATCATGCCCACTTGGCCATGACGGACATGCCGCCGGCGCCGAGGAGGACGGCGAGGAAGCAGACGAGCTGGAGCCTGACGCTTCCCTGCAGCTTGGGCCCCATGAAGTCGGCGGCGCGGAGGTCCACAAGCGCCATGTAGTGGAGCAGCCCCGCCGACGCCGCGTTGAGCAGCCCGACCACGACCAGCGCCGTCGGGCTGCTGTCGCTGTACACCCTGGTGAGCGCCAGCCCCAGCGCGATCCCGAACGGCGTCGTCGCCGAGAAGAACACCAGCACCGACCTCATCCGGGCGCCGTACTCCGCCTGCAGGATGCAGCCGCCGAGCCCCATCCCCTCGAACAGCTGGTGGAAGCAGAGCGCCTGTCACACCCGGTTTCGAAAAGAACACCAGGATTAAGTTTCACACATATGAAAACGTCATCAGTGAATATAGCAAAGACAATGTTCAATAACGTAAACAAAAGAAAATAAGTACTTTATTACACACTTCGATAGGTAGACACGAAGGTCTTAACATTTCACCGATAACCTATACGATATCTCCAGAATATCTTCATGAACTCCCACAGAAACTTTGACTGGTGAACGCTCCTAGAATTCCTCAAAGTCACTGAAGTAGTCCACTTCATTGTTCTCTTCTGAACAGCAATTAGACAAGAGTGAGTACACTTATGGTTGGTAGTCAGCAAGTTGGGTGAAGATGTAAAGCCACCAAGGAAAGGCTAAGGTTTATCGCAGTTAGCATTTTAGTTGGTCAAATTTTATTAGCAGCACCTAATTACTAGGTATAAGTTTATACCAACCCACTTAAACATAAAGATCATAAAAGAGCCCAAATTATATAACCAAAAACCACGATTTAATTATTCTTCAAATTCAATTATCATGTGAGGGTCCAAGCCGCTCATGACCGCGAGCACGGCTGATATATCAGTTTTACACTCTGCAGAGGTTGTACACTTTCCCCACAATTCGTGTCCCCTTGAGCCGCCCGGGTTTGCAAGGCCCTTAAACACTTCATTTGGTGAGTGGCGAGGGGTCCACTACGAGACTTTTACAAAAATTCCCTAACAAGTGACAACCCGCTAAGGTTTCAAGTCAAAGCAGAGCATAACCCTCCCTAATGGTCAGCACCTTAGCAAAGGCTGCTACCCCAAGAGGACCGGGCTGTACCCCATCGATGCTTCCCCTCTTGCCCTTTCGGTAAGACTGTCACAAGTTAGAGTTGCTAATTAATCAGCCAAGACCAGAGCCATGTGGTATTGTGGTTGTACAGTTTTCTTGGGTGGTTCTCCATGTTCCATTTACATAGCATGATCTTGTAAATAAAACAAGTAACAACATAAAACAAATTTATCATTTTCAAAAGATTAAGATAACACCATTCCCAAAATTAAGCAACTAAGCCGTTCTACCCAACAAGATATAAAACTCGGTGTTTCAAGGCTTAGGTAAAAAGACTAGGTAATGTCCTTAATAGGATTCCCATCAATTTCATGCATAGAACAATAAAGTAAAGTATTTCATCATTCTATTATTGGGATCAAAATGGAACATGTAGAGGGGGGAAAATCCACTTGCCTTCCTCGTTTAATTGTTGGTTCTCTTCCTCGTAAGCTTGCTCTTGCTCTTGCTCGAACGGCACGTCGTCTACACGATCACACAAGCAAAGCATACAAGACAAAATAAGAAATGGTACAAAAATAGTATAAACAGAACTGAATAAGCTGAAAAATATGTAGAGCAGGTTGCAAGGATCGCGTGAGCGCGAGAATCGCTAAAATCGGAGTTAAAACGTGAAAGATATGGCCAAAACAAGATTACAGGGACTTATTTTGAAGAAACCAGGGGCTAGATCACAATTATATATATAAACAGAGGGGTCAGAGTGTAAAACAAGGCTCCAGGGACGGCGGGTTCAAAATTACAATAACTCAGGGGCTGAAACAAAAGAAACATGGCCTTTTTGGAATTATTCTTGAACTGGAGTGGACGGCGGGTTTATTTACATAAAGATCAGGGGCTCTTTAGGAAAAAGTACGGCGCCGGCTCGGGTTGACCGGTATTGACCGGGTCTTGGGCGGATCTGGCACGTCGGATCGCCATCCGACGGTGGAGAGGCGGGGAGGGCGGCTCAGCTGCGGCTCGCGCGGGCGACGGCTTGCGGCTCTGCGGTTCAGTTGGCTCGGCTGCTGAGCTCGGCTCGGCGGGGCAGCATTGGGCGGCTCGGGCGGAGCCGGCGGCGATGGTTGCCGCGGCGGGCGGCAGCGCACTCACCGGAGTTCACCGAATTCGGTGCTCCGGTAGTCGGTTCGGCGCGCGGGGTGGGGGGAGGTTGAGGAGGAGACGCCGAGCTCGATGAAGGCCTCGGGGCGACGGTTTGGAGCGGCGGAGTGGCACCACGCCGGTGAGGGGCGGACGGCGCCGTCGGTGGTGCCGAACCCGGCCGTCTAGAGCCCGGTCTCGCGCGCGGGGAAGCCGAGGTTGAAAAGGAGTCGGTGGAGAACACGAAGACGAGGCCGATGGGGCGGTGCAGAGACCGGAGTGGTGCGCGCCACGGCGGCGGGCGACAGTGCTAGCTCCGGCGAGCAATTCCGGCCGCGAGGGAGCGAGAAAGAGAGGGGAAACGAGTCGGCGAGGATACCCACCCCCACGCGAAGCTCTAGTGGCGGTTGTAGTCGTCCGGGAAGCGACGAAGCGGCGGATCGAAGGCGGCGGCACCGTGCAGAGCTCGCGCGGCGGCGCTGAGCGAGCGGGGAGCGAGGAGCGTGGAAAGGAGCGGGCTAGGTGGCTTGGGCTCAAGCTTTATAGGCCGAGCAAGAGGAGGGGGAAGGCCGGCGGGGAGAGCTGGGGGCGCGGCGCTTCGGTGGCCGGCCATTAATGGCCTCGACGGTGATGGCGGCCGTTAGCGGCCGAGGAACGAGGGAGGCGAGGGGATGGAGGGGAACAGCTCCACTGAGCTTTGAATGGGGCAGTGAACATGGAGGGAAGGGAAGGCGGGCAGCTGCGCGGGAGGAGAAGCGAACGGCGGCGCTTGGCATGGTGGGGAGAGGAGACGGCGGGAGGTTAGGGGAGACCCTGACGGGTGGTTCCCACCTGGAAGTGAGAGAGAGAGAGAGAGGGTGGAGGTGGGATGGACTGGGCCGGCTCTGTTAGGCTGATTGGGCCGATCAGAAGGTTTTGAGCCGACTTGGGCATCGCGGAAAAGAAAGGGAAGAGGGGGAGGGAAGGAGGTGGATTGGGCTTGAAGAAGAAAGAAAGTTTTGTTTGTTTTTTTTAACTCAAACACTATTTGAATAAATTCATTTTAAATTTAAACCAAAGTTGAAATTTTGGGTGTTACAGCGCCGCCACGAGGGGCCGGATCGTGCAGACGTTCTGCGATGCGCCCATCCCGAACCTGCCGGCCGATCGAGGTGGGTCGACGATGAACAACAGCGAACAGCCAGAGCTTCTGTTGTGTGAGACGTGTCGTGACTCGTGAGCGATTACCTGAACAATGACGCGGTTCCTGTTCTGGGGCCGGCCTCCACGTCCTCCTCCTCGACCTTGCCCACGGCCTCACTCATCATGCCGTCCAGATTTTCTTGACCATGGCGGTGCCCGTGAACCTGCGGAGGAGGGCTGCGGCCATGGCCGTGGTGGTGCGCGACCGCGGCGCTGCCCCTGCCCCGGCCGTGGAACGTGAGCACGAGCGAGTCCACCATGAGCGTGAACACGGCGGCGAGCATGGCGACGAACGCCGTGAAGGGGGAACTCTGCCCAGGGCCTCCGCGGCAGGCAGGGCGAGCTGAGGTCGTTGAAGGAGTCCGGGAGCACGTGCATGTAGCCGGTGCCGAGGATGACCCCCGACGCGAAGGCCTTGGCGACGACGAAGAGGTCGCCGTCGGGGCGGAGCGCCGGCCCGGAGAGGGAGGCGAGCGGCAGGCTCACGCCGAGCATGCTGGCGAGGAGGATCGCCGGGATGGCGATCTGCTTCAGCCGCAGCGCCCTGGGGACGCTGTGGCATCTCCCGCCCGCGTCCGGGCCGCCGCACACGCCGTGGGTCGTCAGCGGTTGCGCTTCGGGCTCGGTTTGCGCGGCGGCGGCGGCGGCGGCCAGGGACGAGGATGCGAGCACGAGGAGACTGAAGACGAACACTCTTCTTGGTGCTTGTGACGACATTTTCGCTCCGAGCTCTGTCACAGTTACTCCTTGCAGTGTTGTGGTTTGTGTTGAGACGAGCAGTAGGCCTTTAGTAGGGTGTGGACTTGCAGAGTTGTAGTTTGTGTTGAGATGAGCTTTGGCAAGACTTTTTATAGGAGGTGAAAGAAGAGATAGAGATGGAGAGAACAACCGCAAAACTTTCATGGGAACATAACTGGTCTCTCTTGGAGTTTAAATACATCGTGAGTATACACTGAGGCTAGGCATGCCGGCGTTCCCGGTCATGCGCGAGCGATGCGCGCGTGCAGCTAGCGGCCGCCAAGTCAGTTACCAACGGCCTATCAGGAGGAACCCACGATATCCAAGATAGATGACTCCATGCAGCTTGTACAAATAATTAAATTCGTGCCCCAAATGACCATGCATGTTGGTTGTACGGGCACGTCAACTTGGCACCAGAAAAACAGCTCAAAGATTCAAAGCGCGGATCTTGATGCAGCATCAGCTCGACCTTTGTCCGGCCAGTACTTCCGGTGTTGACCTTGGCACTCTCGCAGCCAAGTTGCGCCGGCGCGACGCACGCCAAGGGGCATTCCGGGCAGGCCCGGCCACGAGCCGGCAGCGGGGAGGCCACGCGCGCCTCCCCTCCCGTTCGCGCGCCGCACGGCTCCATACTTCCTCGAGCCCGGACAGGGCGCTGGCACCCGTGGCCCACCCCGTCTGGGGCCCAGGTGCTGTAGAGAGCGAGTGGGCCCATGGGACCACCGGCTACGTGGCGTAAGGGCAGTCCCAACGTGCCAGATCATCCGGTTTCTATAGAATTTAATAGAGCGTCACATCAGCAGTTTGATGAGGTGGCAGATGAATTAAAGAGGAAAGAGAGAGAAATAGTTTCTTATATGAGAATCGGTGTCTACGCGTTCTTAGAGGACGGAAGACACCGGCAAATGCGCGATGGGTGACTCCCTCGTTTCCATGGTGTGGGAGCCACCTGATACACTCCACTCCAGGCCTATCATAAAACACCAACGGAGAGAGTGGGAGAGAACAGGAGTGGCCAAAATTTTTTTTGGGCCCATATCAGAAATGATGCGTTGGACGGTATGGTGTCTAGCTAGAGTTTCTAACTGATTTGGAAGTTGTAGAAACCGGCGCAAGGTTTCCGGGTTGGGACTACCCTAAGGGGGTTTTCAGTGGCTGCTGGTTTGTGCTGATGCCGCGGGCGACGCAGCGGCCGCGGGAGGGCTAAACCCAATCAGCCAACCAAGGCCCTCTGTTTGGATGCTTTAATTCTTGGACTAAAGTTAGTTCCTACATTATTTGGATGGAGAGACTAAAGGTTGTAAATTCAGCTGTACAAAGACCACATTAGTCCTACCCTTCTGCTCGGTATTTCTTCTTCCCCTCGCTCGCCATCCCCTTCGCTTCCCTCTCTCCCCCAACCCAGAAGCCAAGCAACACGCAGAGCACAACCTCGATTCTCTTGGCACCAAAGATGCAGTAGCCGACGAAGAGCTTGCAGAGGTTGGCTGCAACAGCGAGCGGGGTGACTCCATCGTTGGTGACGGCGCGTAGGGCGTACAGCTTGAGGCGGTGCAGGCTTGGGCCGAGGTGATTGCCGGCGCGAGGGCCAGGTCGCCGATGCTCTCGCCATGACAGTCGCACTCTAGGGCGAAGCCAAATGCATCTTGTCATGTGCACCAGGGCCTGAAAAATCTAAAGCTACTTAGAGCATCTCCAGCAATAGTCCCTATTTTTAATCCCTACTTTGTTGAGTAGGGACTCTTCCTACTTTTGGGGGCTATAATTTTTACTCTCAACTCCAACAATAGCACTTAAATTTAAGCCCCTACTCTCCTATAATATATGGGACCCATGCATCATTATCTCATCAATTTTTAGTCTTTCTTTTTTTCCCTTCCCTGCGCATCTTGATGCCCCTATCCCTCTCTCGCATCTCTCTGGATGCATCTCTCGCGTCTCTTTCTCTGTATCACTTTTCCATCCTCTCTCCACCCGTTCAGCCGGTGGCTCCATGGAGCCAAGAACCATCGCCGAGCTCGGCCGATTCGTCTTGGGGAAAGCCGGAAGGGCTCGAATCGATGGGCTGGCGCGCGGGCATGCAGGATCTCAGGTGTCGTGCGGGCAAGTGGGCAACGACCATCGTGCGGAACGGGATCTCGGTCGGGTGCGCGGGCGGAGCTCCACTACGTGTGTGCTGCTCCATCGCCGCGCGGGTGGGAACTCCGCCGTGTGCGAGTGGGCAAGCAAGATGCGTGCAAGCAAGATTCGCCGGCGTGTGGGCGAGCGAGCTCCAACGGCACATGGCAGTGGCGGCGGCGGAGCTCCAGCTTCGCGTCATGGCTCGCGTCATGGCCGGCGTGACGAGTGCGCACGGCTCGCCGGCGGAGGCCGCCGTGCGGAGTGCGAGAGACAGAGCAACGCGGGCTCCTACTCCGGCATTGTGCTAGATCTAGCTCGAGGCTCGAGTCTCACTCTCTCTCTTCACGAGGCTGGAGCCGGCGAGCTGGGCAGGGGCACTGCTGGGTGATGGCGAGGCCCGCGGCGCCGTGCGGAGGAGCGGGACAGCGCTGCGAGCCCGTTCGACGGCGGCGGTGTGGCAAAACCACCTGAATTATCCCGGCTCAAGTGTGCTGGTCATCACCATAAAGGCAACACCGGCTCAAACGCACTTCAAATGGAACAATTCTTGGTCTGTCGGGTAACGTCCCGATACAACCACCGGTTCTCAAATCGAACAAGCATACCCCACACGATGGCGAGTCCAGAGATATTACAACCATAATTTTACAACGCAGGCTTAACAGTTATTACAATAAGTTTAAGACATTATTACAGATCCAAACTTAGTAAAACATTATACAAGACATAAGTTTAAGTTCAGTGTTTAAAGCAGCAGGAAGAAAACACGATGGCTACAACACGTCGCAAAAGGACACCAAGCTAGCCCAAGCAAAGTATCACTCGTCGGGGTCATTGCCGGTCGAAGACGGATCCCACTCTACGGACCAGCCAAGAGGCAAAGAGCAGGGCCAAGATAGACTAGCGATCTGGTCCTCAAAACTCATACCTGAAAAAGGTTTCAACAGCAAGGCTGAGTATTCTAATACTCAGCAAGACTTAACTGTCAACGGATATACTTAGTCCACCTAGCTAGACTATGCCGGGTTTTGTAGGCTCTAGTTTTTCTTTTGCTGAAAAGCAATAAAGAGTATGTCCTTAATTTCACATTTTAGCTTTCAATATTCTAGTTGATTATCTATTCTATGTAAGCAACTAACTCTACTCAACCATGGTAGAACTTTAGTCAAACATCAAGATTGATCAAATAATGTTACTCTTATTACTCTGTGTGGCAAAGGGATCAAGCAGTCCCAAACCGTGAGAAGCGGACGATTCGAATCGAATTTGTTGACCTGGCCAGGTAGACCTAACATACACATTTGGAACACCGTCGGGTCGTTCCCAAACAACTGTTGACCTTTCATTCCGGCTTGTGGATAGGGTCACTCTCCCCGACTACAGGGCACCAACTTCCTCCCTGCACTCATGGTGTTGCGCAACATAAACATAAATAAAATCTATCTCTAAGAGAGAGTGAAAGGTAAATCCACTCCCCGGTCCGATCGGCTACTAGGCTTACCGCGTACCATATTTACGGCATGTGGCTAATACGTTCAAAAACTTAACCACCGCTACCACACACCGCGACCTTAGCAGAATTTATCAATACAGACGGGGTCTCACTCAAGGTCATGATATCGAACACGCCCCCGTCTGTCGTCCTTATAGTTATTGCAGAAAGTAAACAAGCAACTCCTATAGAGCTCGCGAGTGACAGGCAATCACTCGACTTTTACCGGTCCTATAAGCTTAGTAATTATTCGAACTCAGGTCTAGTGTGTTCAGTACATAGGTTCCTGGGATCATGGATCTAGGGTTTCAACTCAAATCCTAAGAACTGTAAATGCACAAGGAAGTAATAATGATAAAGTGTAATAATTTGAAACACTGGGTTATGTCCGGAGCTTGCCTTCGCTGTAGTCGCTAGCCAAAACAGCCTTGGGCTCTTACAGACTTTGGTCCGGGTCTTCAGTCAGTATGGCGGCGTTCAGTTGGGCTTCTTGATCAACTCCTTCGGAATCTGGGATCAGCTCGTACGTCCCGTCCGATAAAACAGTCGTATCTATATGTGATGCAAGAAATGATATTTCAAACACATACATTTCACGATAAAGTTGTAGTCTAACAACTAGCAACAAAACTTAGCATATGGGCAATCGTTTATAGAGTAGTTCTAATCTTAACTTTACTTCATAAAAAGAATTGGGTGGCAGTTTTTAAAAACGAAAAGAAAAGCATGAAAGACTTTGACTATTTTAAAACATAAGCTAAGAATAGATTATGCAGCTACAAAATTTATGCAAGGTAGTACATCTAATTAGCAGCTTGCAGTAAAAAGCTTAGCTAAAATCAATAAGGCATGATTACATGAAAAATACTCAAAACAGATTATGTTTAAACAAAGATGAATTTCTACAGAACAAACTATCACACCTATGAAGCTCAAAATTTCTTAGAACATGCTTCATATTCTTATGAACATCCTATAAATTTTTCAGAATTTATCTAGATATAAAGCAGAAGTAATAATTTTTGCAAAATTAAACCATATATGGTAAAACTAATTAGTACAGAAAGTTCTGTAATGTTTCTGGTTCTCCAATTTTATAGACATGGATATATGAGAAAAATAGATTTATACAAAAATTCACAGAATTTTCTAAGCAAGGAACCTATTTATCATAATTAAAGCCTACTTATCAAGCATTAAATCAAAGATATAGTTAAACAGATCTAAAATTTCTCAAACTTTTGCAACAACAAGGTTTTAGTGACATGTACTATGAAAAAAGTTTCACACTCAGAACTTTAATATTTTTACCAGCACAAATACTTTAGTATTACTAGGACAGTTAGGAATCTTGAAACTTTGACCTAGTTAAACTTGTCAAAAAGGGTTCAAAAGTTTACGAGGCACTAGTAGCGCTGCAAGACACTATCTAGCCAAAAACCACATAGAATTACTGAGTACAACTCCTAGAACAAGCAAAGCCTATTTATTCTTTTTTTCTTAGATTAAAATACAGACCAAAAATAAAGATGTGTATGTAACAAAAGTTGTAGGCCTTGTAACAAGTATTCCAAAACATTTAGATTTGTATTTTTCTGATTTTTCTACAATTTTCTAGACATTTTCAAAGTTCAGCCTAAAAACAAATGGAAAAGAACTGAAGACTTGCATCCAGGCCCCTAGAATTCTAAAAGTATTTGCAGGGAAGCCCCTGGCCGGAGTCAGAGCAGGAGAAAGATTTGACCGACCGATTCCGGCGGCTCTGGTCGCCGACGGCGAGGGTGGAGATGCGTGGGAGCTTTAGGGCACCAAGCGCTACCTGCTGGTGGGGTCAGGTCGAGGAGGAGGCGGCCGGAGGTGGGTCGTCGATGGCGAGCAGCGGCGGTCGGAGCACGGGGAACGGTGGTGAGGGTGCTCCGGTGGGTACTGGGCGAGGAGGAGAGGTCTGGGAGCTGCGCGAGGATGAGGCGGAGCTAGAGGTAGGGTCTGCGTGGGCAGTGGAGGTCGGGAATGGCGAGTCGCCGGTGAGCCCGAGCTCGTCGGAGTTCGGGTGGACGGCGGCGATTTTCTGGGATGTTTGGGTGGGGAGCTGGAGAGGAAATGAAGAGAAAGTGAAGCGGGGGTTCTCCTGGTGCTGGGGCGCGCGCGAGTTGGGGGTCCGGGGCACTGCATTGAGCAGGCCATGGCGACGGCGAGGTGGCGGCCGCGGAGCTCGCTGGGGTGGCGTGGCGAGGGGAGGAGAGGTCCAGCGCTGAGGGGAGTGGGTCCAGGAGGTCGCTGGGGTGCCGCGTGGGGCAGTGGGGAAGTAGGAGCTGGCCTGCGGCCCTCCTCGGCGGCGGGCGGCGCTGAACTGTGCCGGCGCGCAGAGAAAGCAGAGAGGGAGAGAGGAGGAAGAAGAAGGGTGGACTTCATTGTAATTTCTGAAAAATCCAGGGGTCCCATTGTAAAACAAAAATAACTCCTAAACTAGGGCTCAAATGAAAAAATGTCCAACATGAAAGTTGTTCAACTTTTCAAGATCTACAACTTTGATGTTGTGCAAAAAATTGATTTGACCAAAGGTTGGAGAGTTATTTTGAAAACATAGAAGGGAATTTGAATTTAATGGACTTTTGTCTTTTCCATTGCAAATTCACCTCAAATTCACACTAAAAAGTAAAATTTTCTGCCATGTAATGATTGCACTGAAATTTACAAATAAACCCTCTACAAAAGCAATATTTGCTCTCCCTTTTCAAATTAAGTTATAGAAAGGACCTTGCATTAAATCATATTTACACAAATAACCTTTTATTTTTACAATAAGATCCTTTTTTCAAGCAAATTAAGCACATGATGCATAAAATAAA
The DNA here is from genome assembly GCF_016808335.1 of Panicum virgatum. Taxonomy (NCBI): domain Eukaryota; kingdom Viridiplantae; phylum Streptophyta; class Magnoliopsida; order Poales; family Poaceae; genus Panicum; species Panicum virgatum. The sequence continues at coordinate 13,895,815 of NC_053153.1, read as the reverse complement.
TACAATTCTACTGTGCAGACACCTAGGGTGTCACAGCGTTCCCCCCTAAAAGGAATCTTGCCCCGAGATTATAGGAAGAATAAGGATGGAAAGATTTAGTACCTGGATTGGTTCTAAGAAAGTCGGGAAAATTTCTTTGGAGATAAATTTCAGTCTCCCAAGTGGCTTCTTCCTCCGTATGGTGATTCCACTGGACTTTGTACATTCTAACCTTCTCCCTTCTGGTACTTCTTTCTTTGGTGTCAAGAACTCTGATTGGATACTCAGCATAAGATAGATCGGGTTCAATTTCGATATCTTGTGATTTAATGATCTCAGTGGGCACTTTGATGCATTTCTTGAGTTGAGAGATATGGAAAACATCATGAATGGCGGCCAACTGAGAAGGAAGACAGAGTCGGTAAGCAACCGGACCACAAGTTTCAATGATTTCAAATGGTCCGATATATCGGGGTGCCAATTTCCCTTTTATGCCGAAACGTTGAACCCCTCTAGTAGGAGATACTCGCAGATATACGAAATCCCCTACCTTGAACTGTAAAGGGTCTCTTCTTTTGTCGGCATAACTTTTCTGTCTTGATTGGGCTACTTTAAGATTAGTCTGGATAATTTTGACTTTCTCTTCTGCTTCAATGACTAGATCTGGCCCAAAAATTTTGCGTTCTCCGGCTTGTGACCAACTCAAAGGAGTTCGACACCTTCGACCGTATAATGCTTCAAATGGTGCCATTTGCAAGCTACATTGGTAACTGTTATTATATGAAAACTCTGCCAGTGCTAGGCACTTATCCCAGTTCTTGCCATATTGAATAGCACATGCCCTCAACATATCTTCAAGGATTTGATTGATTCGTTCGGTTTGCCCACCTGTTTGTGGATGATAGGCTGAACTACGAATCAATTTGGTTCCAAGGGATTCTTGCAATTGCTCCCAGAAATGTGCAATGAACTGCGCCCCACGATCAGAAATGATCGTCTTTGGAACTCCATGCAGACGAACAATCTGGTCGAGATAAATCTTTGCATACCTCTTGGCAGAATAAGTGGTATTCACAGGAATAAAATGAGCGGTCTTGGTGAGTCTATCAACGATTACCCAAATAGAATCATGTTTTTGTGAAGTGTTGGGTAAACCAACGATAAAATCCATACTGATGTTCTCCCATTTCCAGGATGGAATGGGTAAAGGTTGGAGAGTACCAGCTACTTTCAAGTGACTAGCCTTAACTCTTTGACAGACATCACACTCAGAAACATATTTAGCGATCTCTCTTTTCATTCGAGTCCACCAGAAATTCTGCTTAAGATCCTGGTACATCTTGGTACTACCGGGATGAATAGAAAACTTCGATAGATGTGCCTCATCAAGGATTTGTTTTCTAAGCTGGTGATTCTTGGGTACAACAAGACGAAATTCAAACCATAGAACTCCTTTATGATCCACTCGGAAACACTTGTACTTTGCTTCTCCTCGGGATAGCTTTTCCTTGATGATTTTGATACCTTCATCATGTAATTATGCCATGATGATGCTATCATGAAGTGTAGGCTCGACAGCTATATGGTTTAGACTTCCTTGAGGTACCATTTCTAGATTTAGTTTCATCATTTCCTGACATAGAGTTTCGTTGAATGGCTCTACAAATAGACAATGGCATTGTGACTTGCGACTGAGTGCATCCGCAACCACATTAGCTTTTCCTGGATGATAGTGCACTTCTAGATCATAGTCCTTTATCAATTCTAGCCAGCGTCTCTGTCTCATGTTGAGATCAGCTTGGGTGAAGATATACTTGAGGCTCTTATGGTCAGTATAAATGTTACAATGAGTTCCCATAAGATAATTTCTCCAGAGCTTAAGAGCATGTATGACAGCTGCTAACTCCAGATCATGTGTTGGATAGTTCTTCTCATGATTCCGAAGAGCTCTTGATGCATAAGCGATCACCCGGTTGTCTTGCATAAGTACACAACCAAGTCTCATACCAGAAGCATCACAATAGACATCAAAAGGTTTGGTACTGTCTAGTGTAGCCAGCACTGGAGCAGTAGTTAATCGTGCTTTGAGAGTTTGAAAGGCTTCTTCACATTTATCATCCCAAACAAATTTCACTCCTTTCTTTAATAACTCCGTCATAGGTTTGGCTATTCTGGAGAAATCGGGAATGAATCGACGAAAGTATCCAGCTAAACCGAGAAAACTACGAATCTGATGGACTGAAGTAGGAGGTTCCCAATCCATCACTTCTTGCACTTTAGTTGGATCAACCGATATACCTTCACTGGAGATAGTATGGCCTAAAAATTTCACAATATCTAGCCAAAATTCACATTTGGAGAATTTGGCATAAAGGTGATGATCTCGTAATCGCTGAAGAACGATGCGTAAATGCTGAGCATGATCTTCTTCATTCTTGGAGTAGATCAAAATGTCATCGATGAACACCACAACGATGCTCCGGCATGAAGACTGAATTCATTAGGTACATAAAATATACTGGGGCATTGGTAAGACCAAAAGACATAACCAGATACTCATAGAGTCCATATCTGGTCGAGAAAGCTGTTTTTGGAATGTCACAAGGCTTGATCTTTATTTGATGGTAGCCAGAACGAAGATCGATCTTAGAGAAAATCTTAGCTCCAGCTAATTGACCAAACAGGATATCAATGCGGGGAAGAGGATACTTGTTTTTAATAGTAACCGCATTGAGTGGTCGATAATCAACACATAGCCTCAAACTGTTGTCTTTCTTCTTCACAAACAGGGCTGGACATCCCCATGGTGAAGCACTTGGACCTATAAAACCCTTGTCAAGAAGGTTTTGAAGTTGGATTTTCAATTCTGCTAACTCATTTGGAGGCATACGGTACGACCTCTTAGAAATAGGGGCGGTACCGGGTTGAAGCTCGATAACAAATTCGATATCTCTATCAGGGGGCTTTCCAGGCAGGTCATCTGGAAATACATCCGCATACTCACACACAACAGGAATATCTTTAATTTTAATTTCTTTTGTGGCATAGGCACAAGAGTTGATGCACTCTCGTTGTGGCAGATAGAGTATGGTGGCTCCTTGATAAGGTGAATCTATCTCAATAGCTCGGGAAGAGATATCTAACAATACTTTATGTCTAGTCATCCAATCCATGCCCAAAATAACATCCATGCCTTCTAAATTCAACAAGATCAAATCTGTCTTTATCAAATTGCTACCCAACTTAATTGGCACATGTCTAATGATTTGATTGGAAGCTATCTTCCCACCAGGGGTTGCTATCATGCAAGACCTCTTGGTATGACAAAAATCCAATCCTAACCTTGCTCCAAATTTGGCACTTATAAAGCTATGAGTTGCACCAGAATCAAATAATATGACTGCGGGTTTATTGTGGATAGAGAAAATACTCGACATGACTGGTGCTCCTTCAGGAAGCTCTGCAAGAGTAGTGAAATTAACTCACCCCTGTCGGACTTGCACCATTTGCTTCTTGCCATTGCCCTTGTTGTTCTGATTGGAGTTCTGCCCTGGATAAGACTTCTTGGGTTGCGGGCAATTCCTGGCGAAATGGGAAGTACTGCCGCAATTAAAGCATCGATTGTCACCGTTCCCACGATTGAACAATGGGGCATTTGGCCTTGGGCCAAACTGCTGCGGCTGCTGAAAAACTGGAGGTCTGAATCATCCCGGTTGCTGAGGCGGCCTAAAAACAAACCTGCCCGTTGGGGCATTTCTCTGTGGAGCTCTTGGTGGAGTATTCTGCACCAGACGATATCTCGGCGGCTGAGCACTCTAGGGTCTCGTTGGTGCCTTTCGCTTCTTCTCGGCGCGATGTACCGCGATACAATCTTCTTGAGTAATGGCCATATTGACCAGCTCATTATAAGTATTTGGCTGAACAAGGTTCAGGCGTTCCTTGAGCTTGGTGCTGAGGCCACGACGAAAACGGTCGCGCTTCTTGGCGTCAGTATCTGCATGATGGCCCGCGTACTGGCACAAATGATTGAAGGCTTGTGCATAATGAAGAATAGTGCGGGTCCCTTGATTCAAAGCCAAGAATTCATTCAGCTTTCTCTCAATCAGTCCCTCGGGAATATGATGTGTCCGAAAAGCATTCCGGAATTCCTCCAAAGAGATAACATGTCACACCCTAAATTTTTTGGATTTCACGATGTGATTAAAATTAAAAATAAAACAACAATTTTCTTATAATTTAAAATTATCCCAACATTTATTTTCTTTGCAGAGAATTTAGTGTAAAAGAAAATAAATATTGGTTGTTTTTTCTAAATTAAATAGGGTTGTTTTTTTTGTGTTGCATTCATACTGAAATGCATTGTTTTATTGTTTGTTGTCCAATTTGAATTTGAATTCTCTGGATTTGGATTTGAATTGAATGTGTTTGAGCCTTTTTTCAGAAAATACAAAACCTTTTCCATTTCCCTAATTCGTTTTAAGCCCGGCCCAATCTTTCTACTCCTTTTCTTCTTCTTTCCCGCGGCCCAAATTTTCCTCCGCCGGCCCATTTCTCTTTTTCCTCTTCCGGCCCAACCCGCCTCCCTTTCCTTTTCCTTTCCGTCACCGACGCGTGGGACCCGCCCGTCAGGGCCTTCTCCTCCCCGTGCTCGGGCACAACTTTGCCGAGTCCGACCCGGCCTGGCGCACGCTGCTGCGCCGCCTTGGGCCCGCACGCCGAGGCCCGGTCCTCGCCCCTATAAAAGCACCGCGCCCCCTCCCCGAATCCCCTCGAGCCTGTGCCGCTGCCTCCGCGCGAAACCCTAGCCGCGCCGTCGCCATTGGAGCCGCCGAGCTTGGGCTCGACGACGACCCGCCGCTCCGCCGCCTCTCCTCGACGAGTTTGACGCCCAGGAGCTCCGCGTGGTAGAGGGGACGCTCGCCGACCCATCCTTTCTCCCTATCCCTCTCTCTCTCTCTCATCCGCGCGGCCTCTCCGGAAATCCGCGCGCCGCAGCTCGCCGTCGCGAGCTCTCTGTGGCCGCCTATGCCCCGCGCGAACCCCGTAGTCGGGTTCGCCACAACACCCTCTAGCTCCAAGGCCCAACCGCGTTCGGTTTCGTGCTCGGACGGCCGATTCCGGCCTATGCCGGCGGAGCGCCGCCGCCCCTGCCTCGCCATTGGCGTTTAGCGTCGCCGTGGCGCGCCCCGTCCCGGCCCTGCGTGACCACGCCGACGTCGCTATCGCGTTCGCCACGGTCCCCTCGTCCTTCCAGACCCAAACCCGATCCGAATCCCAGTCCGGATGACCGAGTCCGGCCAACGCCGGCAAGCCGCCGCCGTCACAGCTCGTCGCCGGCGCCTTGCGCCGCCGGCTGCCGCCCCAAATTTCCCCGCCCGTCCGATCTTAATCCAATGGGCCAGATTGGATCTAAATCGAAGTCAAACCCCAGGGTACCGGTCAACCATGGTGGATTTGCAAAAGAGGCCCTCGCTTTTCTAGAAATCAACCCGCGGTCCATGCTATCGGAAAAGAATTTACAAACCAGTCCTTTCTTTTATGGTTTAACCCCTGAGCTTCTCCAAAATAGGACCCGCCATCCTTAGTGCGTTGTTTTGCAAGCTAGCCCCTATATTTTAGGTTTAATCTCGTTTTAGTCCCTGGTTTCTTTAGAGCTAGCCCCTGAAAGTTTAAATCTATCGCAAACAAGTCCCTAGAACCTTGTTTTAGCCATATCTTTCACGTTTCAACTCCGTTTTTAGCAATTCTTGCGCTCACGTGATCCTTGTGACGTGTGCAATAGTTTTATCACCTTGTTATTCTTTGTAAGCACACTTAAATGAACCTCACAAATCCTTTTTGCTAGCCCTTCATGTCCATAGTTAATCGCAACTAGATCCTTAAAGCACCGTTTAACCCATAGAATCGCCGTTTTAGTTCCGTTTTCTGTGTTTCTTGCGCTCTCGTAACCGTAGCAGCGAACCCTATCCGTTAGTACGCTCTCTTAAAGCCTTTCTTTTGTTCTGGTGTATTGTTCTTAGATGTATCTTCTTGTTTGCTTTGTATGTATGCCCGGTGATTGTTCCGAGTAGAAGGATCCTTGTTCGAAGATTGAAGATCAAGAGTTCCAAGTGAGCAAAAGCTGAAGAGCAGTAAGAGTAGCTTTTCGTTGGAGAAAGGCAAGTGACCCTAACCATACTTCTGTCTATGCTTTATTTATAAGATTATATGATTTAATTGGAACATGGAGAATCACCCAAGAAAACCGTACAACCACAATACTATATGGCTCTGGTCTTGGCTGATTAATTAGAGACTCTAGCTTGTGACAATCTTACCGAAAGGGCAAGAGGGGATGCATCGACGGGGTATAGCTCGGTCCTCCTGGGGCAATTGGTATTGTTTAATGGTCCTTTGGCAAGGTACCACCTCATTAGGACAGTGTTATGACCGCTTTGACTTGAAACCTTAGCGGATTGTCATAGGTTAGGGAATCTTTGTAAAGGCCTCGTAGCATCCCTATGCAATCACACCTCGGAAGTGTGGTATTGTGCCTAGCTAGCACATTGCGTGGTTGGGTTCAAAGTTCTTTGGAACTTTTACGCGAATTGTGGTGAAAGTGTACAACCTCTGCAGATTGTAAAACTGATATATCAGCCGTGCTCACGGTCAAGAGCGGCTTGGACCCTCACATGATTAATAAACTTAAAGATGGATTTAAATCACTTTCTGGTTATTTCTTGTGGCCTTGCTGAGTACCAACCATAAGTGTACTCACCCTTGCTTACTGCTGCTCAGAAGGAAAAAGTTATGGTGGAGTCTATTGAAGATGTTGCTGAGTTCTAGGCGTACGCAACCCCCAGTCGATTGCCTGTGAAGTTTGAAGCCTTCGTTTCCAGGATAAGCTGTATAACTCTGATAATCTCCTATTTTTTGTAATTCTCTTTTATGTGATACTGTTACTGATTATTCACTTATGATGTCTCTATATGTATGAAACTTGATCCTAGTATACATATAATTATGCATTCGGTTTTGTCCTTAAAACCGGGTGTGACAGAAGTGGTATTAGAGCTGTATCGACTGTAGGACATAAGCCTAGTTAGCAATGGTCGTTTCCTAAGGTTTCTTTTGATATAAAATCTATTCCTGCTTATTCTTTGACCCCCTCCATTGAATATTCCCTCTCTTTAACTATTTTCTTCCCTCAGTCAGCATTGATAACTCACCGTCCTCACCTGACTCTCTTTTCATTTGCACTTCATTATTTTGCAAACGTTAGATCTTCAATCCTTGTCTATTTATTTATTTTCCAGTATCACTTCTTGATTTTGATCATACCTCCCCTTGATGTATGATTTTCCAATTTCATCCAGCTCACCTATTTTTAATATGCTGGTGAAATGGCTCCTTGAAATTCTTTTTAACTTACCTTTTTGGATCTATCTTTCCTTTACTTTATTCACAATGTGCTTAGTGCCTCTCCTTTCTTTCCAAATAAATACCGCTCTGGATTCATCCCTTAATTTTTGATTCCAAAGTATCTCTTCTGATTCAAAAATACTTAGATGATTCATGCCACGTATCCTAATGCCTGTTCAAGTCATCTGAAGAATGGAGCTGCTAGTTCATCATGAGGAGTCGAGTTGAATTGGAAATAATACCACCTGCTCACATTCCTGCTCATGTTGGATAGAGAATTCAAAGCACTACCAAAGAATCAAGCCTGAGTGACATAGTGGCACTCTCACTACTACTGCAATCACGAAGGTGGAGTCAACGCTGGACACGCTGAAGGAGGCATGTGTCATCCATGACGAAGCTGGAAGGTATAATCAAGCTTAGGAGTACCCCTTCTAACTCTATTAACAACGTTTAGCATCGTTCTTTGACTATGTTGACTGGTGAAATTCGGTGTTTGCATGATTATGCTTATCTTTATGACCTTGTTTGATTCGCTTCTTTGTAATGATTGTTGGTGTATTGTGGGCCTTCTACCTACAATGACATCAGTTGCCTAGATGGGTTCTTCTTTTATACTCCCCCCTCCTTGTTATCCTCCGTCTTTCTACCTAATCCTTTCGAGGATGTCAAGAAGGAAGTTCAAGGCAACACTAATAGCAATAGTAGAAACCTCCAAGCATCTACAATGATCAACAAATGCAAGAAGCTGAAGATGGTGAGTCCCAACAGAAATCAAGAAGATAGGGCCAATAAAGGAGACCTCAACATCCTATCACAAACTCAAGGACTGCAAGGAATGGTTCCAATCATGGTCGATACCCAAGAACAAGTTACAGAGCAAGCCTTATTCCCGGAGAACCGCAACCATATCACTAGTGACAACCTTATTCCCACACACTGATTATTCACTTATGATGTCTCTATATGTATGAAACTTGATCCTGGCATACATATAGCTATGCATTCGGTTTTGTCCTTAAAACCGGGTGTGACATAACATGTCCAACAGGCTGCATAGCACAATAGTGATCCCACCAAATGCGAGCGGTGCCACGAAGCTGTTGGGCGGCGAATTGAGCCTTGTTCGCATCAGCACAAGGTACTGCTAGCAAAGCAAACTTGGACTCAATAGTACGGAGCCAAGCATCGGCGTCCAAAGGTTCATCAGTCCGACTGAACAGCGGAGGTTGGGTACCAAACAATTCCTGGCAACCCGCTGGTTGTGCATCACGTCCTCCATGTTGTTGGCATGGCGGATTCTGCTGCCCTTGCACCAGCTGACGGAGCAATTCGGTTTGCATGGCCATTAGCTCGGCTATATTCGACGGTGGCGGCGGTGGTTGCTGAGATCCACTGCCAGTTTCACGGCCGAAACCTTCAGGTGATCCACGGGTATGACCAACCATCTGTAATTATGGAAGACATCCATTAGATACAATATTCTTGTTCCCAAAATCAATGGTATGTGCAATGATCATACATTGAATAGCAAAAATTAAATCAGCAGAATTTAACAAAATGTGGTGTAACACAATATGCATAACACACATTTGCTCAATGCACATATCTCAAAATTGGTCAGCTGTTAGATAACTTCACACTCTATCATTTCGGTATTCATCAAACAACCTAGAAATGCACCGATGAAGAGATAAGAATTTGGCAAGCAGAAAGATCAAGATTTCCAAACTGGTAGCCATGACTATATTACATCCAAGGTAGTCTTTATATTACAAGCCTATCATCAAACTTTCTTACCACATATGCTACAACAAGTGGTACTCCTTCCTAGGGCTATTTTACAACATTTCCTTCCCTATGTACATATACTACAACAAGGAAGATCACAGACTATCTAGGAAAATCCTAAGATGCCTAGAAGTCGTCGAGGTTGCCCACAGAGGAAGCACTGCCGGAGGAAGAGTCGTCCGGCTGAGAGTTAGGCTCGGCAGGCGCGTGCTCGGAATCAATCTCTGAGACTCCCTCAATCTCCTCTGGGTCTTCTTCTTCTGCTGCAGGCTCGGCTGGAACAACTGGGGGTATTGGCTGCTCATGGAGCATACCAATTTGGTCCACAGCATCACCCAGCTCTATTTGGAGCTCGTGAACCTACTCCTGAAGAAAAGCAATCACCGTGTTGCGCTGCACTATCTCAGCACCATGCTCCATAACCTGAAGCTCGTACTATGCAATAGCGTTATCTCTCCCAGCAACAGCCTCATTAAGCCCCTGAATCTGAGTGTCTCTCAGGCTAAGACCTCGTTGAAAAGTCTGGGCCAAGTTCATCACCTGATCCATATGCCTATGCTGAAGAGCCTGATAGTGGTACTATGCATTCATATACCTAACCACCGCCTGGATAGTCTCATCAGCCACATCTCCAACTAAATGACCAAAGTGGGTGGTCCTGAAGAGCCACTCTGCGTTGCCAGCATTGACTGCCGGAAACAAGCCAATAGGATAAGCGTCTACTTCGTTCGGATGGTGCTCACAGAAGGTGGTAATAGCTTTGAGAGCTGCTGTCTTAAAAGCGTCCACAAGGCGATATCCAACCACCTCAATCTCAATAGGCGGCCAATCCAAAGTAGGGTGCTGAGGAATGGTCATGGTGGCACTGCACTTCTGAACTCCATCCTCAGAAAACTGTCGTCCCTTGTACCGGGGTGGTTCTGGGTAGTGGAAAATACGAAGAGTATCCCACAAAATCCTAGGAAAGCCCTCCCAGTACAGACAATCAGTATGAGCATTTCCATCATCATCCCAGAAGATGCTCGAAAGGTCCGCCATCTGAATCCAAAAAGATTCAAATGTGAGTTAAATAATTATCTCAAGACTTCTCAAATAAAGCTTTTAAGAAGACTGCGGAAAAATGTGATTCTGATTCAAAAGATTATATAGTTTCACAAACTCAAGAGGTAAACAAACCACAATTGGTACTGGTTCATCATTTGAGATTCTTTGGAACGAAAAGATCATTAGAACATCAAGATGGGGCTAAGGATGAAGGCATGACTTAAATCCATCTTTTTATCCAAGGAAATCTAAATGTTTCAACAAACATGCTCTTAATATAAAGTTTCAACTCAACTTATGATTTAAGCATACTAAACATATTCCATAAAGATCCATACTAGAAATTCCTTAAAAAGACTCATGTAACAATTTTAAACCAAACATCATCAAACTATGCATGCACGACCAATTCGCCCTCACAAGATAAACAATTGCCAACTATTATTGGGCTTACGCGGTTAGTACGGTGACATAACATAGATACGGCTCTCCCTATAATATCTAGTCGATACTTTCTAACCGTTCTTAACTTATCGAATCGCGGTTAGTGTACCTGCAGAAGATTGACAGAACATATATATGCATTGAACCTTTCATGCCAGCACTCATGAAAGCATTCCCATACATTACCGCTCACTATAGAAGCGGCAGCCATACAATTTCCGCCGTATGACCAACGTTAACATACGCCACTGAGATAGCCTATTCACAAGTTCCTTTACTCCCAATATAATCGACCGATGGTCGGTATATTGGCAGCAGCTCAAGTAGGCCACTGCTTGAGCGCAGTGTTCGGTTCGCATCGCCGATGGGAAGGTCAGACTCCCTCAGCTGACTGAGTATACTTTACTCCCAATATAGTCAACTCATAGTTGGTATATTGGTAGCACCTCAAGTAAGCCACTGCTTGAGGGCAGCGTTCGGCTCGCATTACCGACGGGAAGGTCAGACTCTCTCAGCTAACAGAGGATCTTTACCTTCTTACCTTAGCGTAGATGCGTCGTTACAGAAATTAAGGGTTGTTTGTGAGTATGGTTTAACAAAAATGTAAAGTGCTGGAAGTCAGATATAATAAACCATACATAGATAGCCACCTGATAAATCCCATAATTTCCGTAGGGCTTTACGCTCTATGCATAACCCTTAAAGAAACCAACGTAATTTTAGAAATACCTTGTTGGTCAAATTTTATATGGAAATCGATTTTTAAGGGTCCAACACCTCTGGTGTACACTTGTAGCTCTGATACCAGCTGTGGTAGAACCACCTGAATTATCCTAGCTCAAGTGCGCTGGCCATCACCATAAAGGCAACACCGGCTCAAACGCACTTCAAATGGAACAATTCTTGGTCTGTCGGGTAACGTCCCGATACAACCACCGGTTCCCGGATCGAACAAGCATACCCCGCACGATGGCAAGTCCAGAGATATTACAACCATAATTTTACAACGCAGGCCTAACAGTTATTACAATAAGTTTAAGACATTATTACAGATCCAAACTTAGTAAAATATTATGCAAGACGTAAGTTTAAGTTCAGAGTTTAATGCAGCGGAAAGAAAACACGACGGCTACAACACGTCGCAAAAGGACACCAAGCTAGCCCAAGCAAGGTATCACTCGTCGGGGTCATTGCTGGTCGAAGACGGATCCCACTCTACGGACCAGCCAGGAGGCAAAGAGCAGGGCCAAGACAGACTAGCGATCTGGTCCTCAAAACTCATACCTGAAAAAAGTTTCAACAGCAAGGCTGAGTATTCTAATACTCAGCAAGACTTAACCGTCAACGGATATACTTAGTCCACCTAGCTTGACTATGCCGGGTTTTGTAGGCTCTCGTTTTTCTTTTGCTGAAAAGCAATAAAGAGTAGGTCCTTAATTTCACATTTTAGCTTTCAATATTCTAGTTGATTATCCATTCTATGTAAGCAACTAACTCTACTCAACCATGGTAGAACTTTAGTCAAACATCAAGATTGATCAAATAATGTTACTCTTATTACTCTGTGTGGCAAAGGGATCAAGCAGTCCCAAACCGTGAGAAGCGGACGATTCGAATCGAATTTGTTGACCTGGCCAGGTAGACCTAACACACACGTTTGGAACACCATCGGGTCGTTCCCAAACAACCGTTGACCTTTCATTCCGACTTGTGGATAGAGTCACTCTCCCCAACTACAGGGCACCAACTTCCTCCCTGCACCCGTGGTGTTGCGCAGCATAAACATAAATAAAACATATCTCTAAGAGAGAGTAAAAGGTATATCCACTCCCCGGTCCGATCGGCTACTAGGCTTACTGCGTACCATATTTACGGCATGTGGCTAGTCGTTCAAAAGCTTAACCACCGCTACCACACACCACGACCTTAGCAGAATTTATCAATACAGATGGGGTCTCACCCAAGGGCATGATATCGAACACGCCCCCGTCCTTATAGTTATTGTAGAAAGTAAACAAGCAACTCCTATAGAGCTCGCGAGTGACAGGCAATCACTCGACTTTTACCGATCCTATAAGCTTAGCAATTATTCGAACTCAGGTCTAGTGTGTTCAGTACATAGGTTCCTAGGATCATGCATCTAGGGTTTCAACTCAAATTCTAAGAACTGTAAATGCACAAGAAAGTAATAACGATAAATTGTAATCATTTGAAATACTGGGTTATGTCCGGGGCTTGCTTTCGCGGTAGTCGCTAGCCAAAATAGCCTTGGGCTCTTCCGGACTTTGGTCCGGGTCTTCAGTCAATATGGTGGCGTTCACTTGGGCTTCTTGATCAACTCCTTCGTAATCTGGGATCAGCTCGTACGCCCCGTCCGATAAACCAGTCGTATCTATATGTGATGAAAGAAACGATATTTCAAACACATACATTTCACGATAAAGTTGTAGTCTAACAACTAGCAATAAAACTTAGCAAATGGGCAATCGTTTATAGAGTAGTTCTAATCTTAACTTTACTTCATAAAAAGAATTGGGTGGCAGTTTTTAAAAGCGAAAACAAAAGCATGAAAGACTTTGACTATTTTAAAACATAAGCTAAGAATAGATTCTGCAGCTACAAAATTTATTTAAGGTAGTACATATAATCAGCAGCTTGTAGTAAAAAGCTTAGCTAAAAACAGTAAGGCATGATTACATGAAAAATACTCAAAACAGATTATGTTTAAACAAAAATGAATTTCTACAGAACAAACTACCACACCTATGAAGCTCAAAATTTCTTAGAACATGCTTCATATGCTTATGAACATTCTATAAATTTTTTAGAATTTATCTAGGCATAAAACAGAAGTAATAATTTTGGCAAAATTAAACCACATATGGTAAAAACTAATTAGTACGCGGTGGGGAAGCAGGAGCTGGCCTGCGGCCCTCCTCGGCGGCGGGCGGCGCTGAACTACGCCGGTGCGCAGAGAAAGCAGAGAGGGAGAGAGGAGGAAGAAGAAAGGTAGACTTCATTGTAATTTCTGAAAAATCCAGGGGTCCCATTGTAAAACAAAAATAACTCCTAAACTAGGGCTCAAATGAAAAAGTGCCCAACATGAAAGTTGTTCAACTTTTCAAGATCTACAACTTTTATGTTGTGCAAAAATTGATTTGACCAAAGGTTGGAGAGTTATTTTGAAAACATAGAAGGGAATTTAAATTTAATGGACTTTTGTCTTTTCCATTGCAAATTCACCTCAAATTCAGACTAAAAAGTAAAATTTTCTACCATGTAATGATTGCACTATAATTTACAAATAAACCCTCCACAAAAGCAATATTTTCTCTCCCAATTCAAATTAAGTTATAGAAAGGACCTTGCATTAAATCATATTTACACAAATAACCTTTTATTTTTACAATAAGATCCTTTTACAAGCAAATTAAGCACATGATGCATAAAATAAATACAATTCTACTGTGCAGACACCTATGATGTCACAGGCAGTGCGGAGGAACTGGCGCTGCCGACCCGGCCCACGGCGGCGGCACGCAGGAGTGGCAGCGGCAGCGGCAGCGGCGCGCAGGAGCCTCATCTCCCACCGATACGCTCCCCCGCTCACTGTCGCGCGCTCCTCCATCTCACCCGCCGATGTGCAAGATCCGCCTCTGCTCCGACCCGGCGGGCGGGCAAGAGCTCCGCCGCGTGCGCGTGCGGCTCTGGCTAGCGGCGCGGGCAGGAGCTCCGCCGCGGGTGCGGACGGCTCCGGCCGGCCGGCCGGCGAGAGCTCTGCCACAAGCGCGGGTGGATCTGGCCGAGCGCGTCTAAGATTCGCCTCGTGCGGGCAGGAGCTCCTCCACGGGCATGGGCTGCTCGGGCTAGCTGGGCGGGCGGGAGCTCCACCGCCGGTGAGACGAAGTGCGCAAGGGAGGCTGCTGAGTGGCGCATCAGAGAGAAAAAGCTGCGGATCCGGCCGCCGGTGTGGAGGTCGGGTGGCGGCCGGCGTGGAAGGGGTGGATCCGACCGCTCGACTGCGACAGATCCGGCCACGCGGGGGCCCGGACCAAGGCCGCCGCCGGTCCGTCGGCCTCGCCGGAGCTGTCGACGTCGTCGGTGGGTGGCAGCGCGGGAGAAGCCCGGGAGAGCGAAAGGGGGAGCTACGGTGGAGGAGGTGGGACCCATGAATTGGAGGGTGAATAGGAGGCTCCTATTGTTGGGGGCTTGGGAGTGGAATTTGGAGACCCATGCAAAATGCCAGCCAAAATAGGAGCCCCACTGGATTTAGTTTTTTCCTCAAAACTCCTAAAAAGTAAGATGGGGGCCTGTTTAAGGGCCTCCTCTGGAGTTGCTCTTAGAGGAGCATTACTTGATAATTATAAGATTGCTATAAACATAAAGAAGAAGTGCACTAGGCTGCATTTGAGTGTGAGCTTGGAGATGACGGGGAAGCGTGCAGGAGGCGGGGCAACGCAGAGTCGGGAGGCGGCCTCGGCGGCGAGCCAGCGGCAACAGACGAGGGAGCAGCGCTTGCAGTTGCTGGAGTTGGTATAGGCTAAAGATGAGGAGCAGTGATGAAGCTGGTGACAGCATGGGGAAGCACGACAGCGTGTAATCCTGCCCAGTAGTGGAGGCGAGGAGCTAGGGCAACGGCGACGGCGCAAAGGACGACAGTGGGAATAGAGAGGCGGAGTCACGAGGAACGATGGCGGGAGAGCAGAGGTGCTGACGGCTTCAAGTGGCGAGTGGATAGGGTTGGTAGGGGAGGGGCAAGGTGGCAAGCTGTAGCCCTTTTAGTCACCTCTTGGGGACTAATGGACTAAAGGCTTTAGCCTCTCCTTATGTTTGGCTCCCAAGGGACTAAAAATAGTCTAAAAGGACTAAAAAATAGACTAAAAGGAGAGGACTAAAGCTTTAGTCAAGGGATCCAAAGCAAGGGATCAAATTATTCAAACAGGACCTAAACAAGGAATTTGTGTGTATTCTCTTTATTAAAATAGCCCCTTCGTTAATTAACACCGAGGGAGTTAACTGCATACCGCTGAAGCTTGTTCCTGGTCGGTAACCGTTTAACGATGACCGTCATACAACTAGTCTGTGGGTGCACCTACCCATACCCATAGAATTAGGCGCTCAGCTGATAACACACTACACAGCATGTACCTTTTTTTTTCTTTGGCAAGACGTAACTGAGTTCTTAATTGTATATATAATAAATATGCCCTGTAGTAACACAAGGTGCTATTTTAGGTTGCGTGCCCGCACTTTTTTGAACTCCAATTGCAAATTGCTTCCTGCGGTGTATGAAATTGGTGTTTGCTGATGTCTTTAAAATGAGTCTTATAAGGATATGCTTTTGCTATACAGTATGTTAAATATATTTGTGATGCTAATAACAATTTGAAAATCGTCTTCTCTTCTTCGCGGTCGATGACCTCGATCCGTAGATTGCGATCGGAGGGTAGCATTGTTCTTCTTGATCCCTCCACTGTTCTTGTTTCTGTTGATGCTCACCATCGTCCCCGCTTTCCTACAACCATTTCTCGAACCAGGTATCGAACTGGCTCAGATCCCGAAACCCAAAGCTCATCGGCAACATTAGGCTCACGTGACAGTGACAATAATGCCGACTGAAATTTTGCACTTTTTATAGTTAACCGGCAATGTAATACGGGAGCTTTGTAATAATTGTATTACGATAAACAGTAGTACTACTCAAAGTTTTTTTTTGAAAGAAAAAAATTAGTACTCGAAGTTGTGGCCTTGTGATTTGGACTGTTTTGTGTGGCTGGGCTATGCCTTTTTTTTTACAACCGGAACAGCAGAGTTAAATCGCCCGGGCTTCTTCCCAAATCACATGCCAGCTGGTATGAGGATTCCGACGACGCAGCCCACCGGACCATTCGGCCAGCAGCCACCACTCTACTTCTCTTCTTGTAGGATAGAAGCCGGGCGGTGGGCCAGTGGCAGCCACAATGGGAATGTCTATTCGTGCGAGTAGAAATCATGCTATCATATTTAATTATGTTTAGAGATATTTTAAAAATATTTTTATTTATTTCGGAACTATTTCTATCTCTAGAGTATTTTTATTTTATTTTGGGATACTTTTATTTGTTTCGGAACAATTTTTATCTCTAGAATATTTTTGTTTATCTTGGAATATTTTATTTTGTTTCAAAATAATTTCTATTTTGAGAATATTTTTATGTCCAGCGGACTTGTGCGATATTATAGCTTCTAGTCGCACATGTAATGAACAGATGTTCCGGGCACAATCGGCAACCCACGCACGGGAGGCCGCCGCTGGGGCTTGCCGAGCTCGTCGCTCGTCGGCATCGAGTATATACCAACAGAATGTACGTACAAACTCCAGCATACACGCAATTGCTACACTTCTTGTCGCCCAGCTACAACACACACACGCTCACTGAGCCCGACACGGAGCAAGCTGTACTACAGGAACCACTAGTTTTCCCACACACACACAAGTACGCTGCTTGTTATTCATCATACAGAATACAGACCGATCGAGAGAGACGTCGGTCATGCCCACTTGGCCATGACGGACATGCCGCCGGCGCCGAGGAGGACGGCGGCGAAGGAGAGGAGCTGGAGCCTGAGGCTGCCCGGCAGCCTGGGCCCCATGAAGTCGGCGGCGAGGAGCTCCACCAGCGCCATGTAGTGGAGCAGCCCCGCGGAGGCGGCGTTGAGCAGGCCGACCACGACGAGCGCGGTGGGGCTGTTCTCACGGTACACCCTGGTGAGCGCCAGCCCCAGCGCGATCCCGAACGGCGTCGTCGTCGAGAAGAAGAACACCAGCCCGGCCTTCATCTTGAGGCCGTACTCCGCCTGCAGGATGCAGCCGCCGAGCCCCATCCCCTCGAACAGCTGGTGGAAGCACATGGCCGCCACCAGCGGCCGGATCGTGCACACGCTCTGCGACGCGCCCATGCCCAGGCCGATCATCACCGAGTGCACGATGATGCCCATCTCAAGGACCTGCATTATTGTCGGTTTCTACCACTCAGATACCTTTCTAGCTGATAGTAGTGAACGTGTCAAACTGCTTTTTTTTACAATTCCACAAAACTTCTAGCTAGCTACTAGCTGATAGTGATGCTTTTTTTTTTTTGCAGTAGTGATGCTTCACATCAGTCATGGATTTCACTATACGATCATCCAGCTAAATGTAAAACATTTTAAGCGAGCCTATTAAGATGGCGCATGGTTAGTTTAAGTCAAATATCTGGCATGTTTGATAAGTTAAAAAATTGTTAACTACGTGCATATCACCTAGCGGGGCATCTCATATTATGTTTAGTTAAATAAGTCAAACACGAAACACATAGCATTTTTTTTGAAAAGAACACGAAACACATAACTTAATTGATGACAACTGTATTGTATTATATGTCACTTCCAAGACCCTAAATACTGACCGGCTCAAACTGCTGAACACTACGGATGCATTAACTAGGAATTACATCACATGATAAACTTCTCTTGCAATAGGAGTTCCATTGAATTGAATTACAAATCCAGCTACACTACTTTATAACTAAGCTCAAATTCAGTTAGCTTATTCGCTGGTCAAAACCTTATGGCGTTTGACTTCATAAATGTGTGTGCACATCATACGTCTAACATATGTAAACATATGGTAGAGGATTTAATTGATTTATATGCAACTGTTCCTTTTATATAGGTCACATTTTCTTTTATCAACAATAGATTAGGCTAATGATATGCATATATATGGAGCGAGATTGGGTAATGTATGTTACGTGACTTACCAGTCACTGACGTGTGGGCCCCACGGGATGTGGTCCCACACATCACTGACCGGTAAGTCACGTGACATACATCACTGAATCTGTGACCTATATATATGAACACCAATACTACTGTTTGATCTTTTTTGAAAGTATTTTCCTATGATTATAGGACTTCACTAATTGCTCTTACAAACAATGTTGTATACGAAAAATTTATGGTTTCTGGTTTATCGGTCCACACTGTTATGTATTTTAAATGATCATTTGAAGGGACTAGTAGCTGCTAATCTCTGCCATTTCCTCTTGCAGGCCAACGGCATATATCAAATGAGCGATGCCATATTTGCGAAAGAAAAGAAATAAGTGTCAATAGTGGGAGGAAGTAAATTTTCTCTGTGGCTTTATTTTTTCGCTGTGGCTTTATTACCTACCCCGTATCTGCTTTGTATAGTTGTTTATTTCAATCCTTGTGTGTAAATAGTCAGTTCTTTCACCTCCCGTGACACTGACAGATCTCCAAGAATTCAAAGAGCAATGACATCATAGTTGATGTACATGCATGCGAGATGCATTGATTGCTGTAAAGTCTAAGCCAATTGAGAAGACTATCTCGCAAAAAAAAAAGAAGAAAAAAATCTTGATGACTTTGTTATTGCAACATAATCTAGCTAGCTGCGGACGTACGTACGTACCGCGATAGTCCTTGAGACGCGTAACCAGGTACGGACGCGGATTTAGTTGATTTGACAATTGTGTTTCTCTTATCTTATACGAACTGCAAGGCCAATCGCATGCGGCCAACAAACCAAGAAAGATGCCTACTATCAGAGTGTCGAGATGGCAACACGATTACCTGAACGACGACGCGGTTCCGGCGCAGCTGCGCCTTGCTGGTCTCGTCGTCGTCCTCGGGCTTGGCGACCGCCGCGGACTCCGCCGCCACGATGTCCCCGTGTCCGTGGCCGTGGCCATGCCAGTGCCCCGCGTGCGCCGGGCTCTTGTGGTCAGCGACCGCGGCGCCTGCGCGCCGGCCGGAGGTGTTGCCGCTCCTCTTCCGGTTGTAGAAGTCCACCATGAGCGAGTCCACCATGAGCGTGAACAGGGCGGCGAGCATGGCGACGAAGGTGGTGAAGGAGAAGTCGCCCCAGGGTTTCTTTGGCAGGCACGGCGAAGTGAGGTTGTTGAAGGAGTCCGGAAGCACGTGCATGTACCCCGTGGCGAGGATGACCCCCGACGCGAAGGCCTTGACGATGACGAAGAGGTTGCAGTCGGGCTGGAGCGCGGGGACGGAGCGGGAGAAGAGCGGCAGGCACACGCCGATCACGCTGGCCACCAGGATTGTCGGGATGGCGATCAGCTTCAGGCGCAGCGCCTTGCGGACGTTGTGGCACGCGCCGTCCACGGAGAGGTCGGCGCAGGCGTCGGCCGCCGGGTCCAGCGACGCCGGCGCGGGCTGCGCATCGGCGAGGAAGGGAGTGGCGGCGAGGAGGACGAGGACAGCGAGAGGGACAAGGGCATGCAGCTGGGTTCGAGACGACATCTTTGCTCTCAGCTTGACTATGATCCAACAAGTAACCAGGACGTTGTAGTAGTGTAGTATGCTGTGTACAGATCGATGACGTAGTACTTGAAAAGGGTTTGTATTTATAGGGCTTGGATTTTCATCTTGGAGTCACCTGGAGAGTGATATTTCAGGACGCATTCACCGTGGGACGTTGAAGGCAGCTGAGGGCCTCCCTCAAACCAGGAACTTTTTTTTAAAGAAATGACGTATTTATTTCGCTATGACAATTATTTGATGAACAATCACTCTGTCGATCAACACATAGTTTTGTATTTTGTAACACGAAATTAATATACGAATAAATTTGTATATAAAATACTTATGATTATAAATTTTATTATGGGCCAAAGATTTGTTCTGAAAAAAAACAAAATAAAAAAATAGAGTGAGTACCTTTCAAAGATCAGTTGCATGAAAATGGTGTTCAAAGCAATTCTGCCTCGGTTGGGCTGCATCCCCGGTTCCCATCTAAATCAGCTAACCCATGGCCATGATATCCCTGTGGTATGTTAAGCCCTGTGTAGCAGCTGTCGACTTTCTCTTAAAGGAAGAGTAAAGAGTCTATTTTACTATCCTCATCAATGCACATTATCTACTTAAGCATCGAACAAAATTTAGACTCGATTTAGTCCCTTGTATTTCAGTTGGTCCCAATCTATTATATTCCTATAATATTTTTTTTATTTTCTCCATGTACAAGTTGAGTTTTAAGATCAAATTTTGCGATGTTACTTGTAATATGATATTTGATGTAAAAAAAGTCCTTTAGGAATTTTTCATTATTACTTTTGATACAATTTTGTATCTCAAGTGTTAATTTTATATTTAATGTTCCTAACCTATAAAATAACTATTAAAAATTCTCAATGTATGCATTTTTCTAATATAAAGCATTATATTCTCTATCCATTCATGAAGTTTGGACGTAAAACTCAACCTGTACATTGAGAAAAAAAATCTTATTAGACAGTATATTGGACCAACCTAAATAACTTATGAGAGTAAATGAAGACAAAATTTTATTTAGAGGGATAGGTAGATAAAGTGGATTGGTGAAATATTGAAATGATTTTTTTCAAAAGAAAAGGGCAGCCATCCACTAAGATGCAAGGAAACCTTTTTGATCGCCTAAAAGTGCGAGATTGTGTTAAACTGTGGTCGTTGTCCAATTGGACACAAACTACGACCTTTTCCCTCATTTGACGCCACATAGTTGTTCAAACTGGTTAGCTCACCCCTAATGAAAGGTCATTTCCCTTTGTGTTTTAAGTCCAAATTCAGTACGGTGATACACAATACCATATAGCACAAGAACAGAATCATTTATAGGGCTAGACTAACTTTTCGTAGGTTGGAAGCAAGTTTTTCAACGGATTAACTTTAGAGATATAAAAATGCAAAAAGATACTACATGTAACGGTCAGTTGCAATTGGGCGTGTGAAAAAGGTGGCATTATGTTTTTAGGGAAATAATGCTCGCTCGGTGGCTTCAGTGACGGGGGTGCTGTCGGAGCTGGACGGGCTTGCGCCGGCGAGAAGAAAGATATTGTCAGTGAGCCTCGCTCGCCGGCGCTGACGACGAGACGGGGGCGGCAAGCATGTCGTTCGTGGTCACGCCGGCGTTGGCGATGCCCAGAGCTTGTCAGTAGCTAGAGACTAATGGAAGTAGCCAGCAGGGAAGGTAGTAGTAGAGAGATAGTCGCTGAACACAGCCGTTGATCGAGATTTAAAGACCCAAAATTAATCTAGGTGTAGGCATTATCTAATACTTGCATGTATATTTCCTCCGTCCTGAAATGTAAGGCATCTTGAGAGTATTTTACTGTGTTCAGATTCATATAATGTTCAACATACAGTTTGTCTAAATTCAGAGAATGTTCAATGAATCTAGTAAAATACCAGGATGTCTTACATTTCAGTACGGAGGGAGTAAGATATAGAAAAAAAACCCTATCCTTTTCTTTTCCGGCAGTGGGACGTACTACTAAATAGCATGCGATTCCATGCTTGTTGAGCACAAGCAGCCAGCTAGCGTGGAGAGTAGGTGGTTGACATTGATCATTCAGGCAAGTTCGTTGACATTGGGATTAATTAACTGTGTATATATTCCAATCGGCAATTACGTACTCCACTCAACAGTGATGCAACGGCACGCCGTACTGTACCGGCGCTGTCGCTGAGGTCATCATGTACATTATCCATCCAAATAGACGGCTGCGTCTTGCTTCGACCGGCTCAGGGTGTGTTTAGTTGGTGAAAAAGTTTCAGTTTGGCTATTATAGCATATTTCGTTGTTATTTGATAATTAATGTCTAATCATGGATTAATTAGCATTATTAGATTCATCTCGTAGAAATCAGTTAGACTATGTAATTATTTATTTTTTTCAACTGCATTTAATGCTCCATGTATGTGTCCGAAAATTTCATGTGACGGGTACTGCACAAACTTTTTTTAGAACTAAACGCAGCCTCAAACAATTCGGCCGCTGAATAAACCAGCCAATCAGGTGCCGGTGTATGTGCCCGTAAGATACTTGTACCGCGCCGTACTCCTGGCCGTGCCGATTGAGTTGTCAGCGTCAGGCTGCACTACACTTTTTTTTTAGCTTTGTTTAGTTGCATCTAAAATTTCAAAATTTTACAAGATTTCTCATCACATCGAATCTTTGAACGCATACATAAAGTATTAAATATAGCTAAACAAAATAACTAATTAAACAGTTTGTCTGTAATTTGCGAGACGAATCTTTTGAGTCTAGTTAACGCATAATCGGATAATAATTACCAAATACAAACGAAAGTACTAAAGTGTCAAAATTCCAAAAGTTTTTACAACTAAACAAGGGCTTAATCCAGCATATGCCCGGCCCTTTCGTGATTCATCAGGAAGAGGAAATTAAGTACACATTCGTTACTAATTAATTTTGGAGCTTGATTATCTGTCGAATTGGAGGAGTTGGTTAATTATATTACAAGAATTAATCTGCTGGTCAGATTAAATTCAGTACATGCATTCTCTGTTGAGTGTTGACCGAGAATATTATGGATGTTAAATTCGCAGGCGACAAATTAAACAGTGTGTAGATGGGACTGCAGCAGCGGCTTAACTTTTACTCCTACGATTCAAGAATTGCAAAAAACGCTATTTTTTACTTTCTGAAAAGCGCATGTTGGCGCGGCGAAATTGATATACCAAATTGGCAAAGGTGCCTGCTGCGACGACGAAGCTCTCGGTCGACGTGGTCAACGGAGGATCTACTGATTAAGCAGCTAATAAGGTGACGCGGATAAGCTTGTTGACATAGCACGCCAAAGGCAAAATGGATAGGCTGCACGGCTTATATGTGTATATACAGTAGATACGTTCCTCACCGCACTTGTTTTCGTTATCTCGTGGTGGTGAGAGAATGAACAAGTGTTATTTTATTGCCATCGATTCGTAATCCCCCCTATCTAGGGATGCAAGTGGCGCGGCCCACGTTGCGAACCCGCCGGCTCTACCCTCGCCGCGAACCCGCACAGCCTATACACCGCAAACTCGCCTAGCTGAAGCGAACTGTACGGGTTAGCTCACGATACCCAGCGGCGGCGCAAAGACTGCATAGCGTCTTCGTTGCCAAGAAGCTACTTAGCGTGGATCTTATGTTGCAGGATGGTGACGAGCTAGACGTGCAGACGTAGCGCAGCACCGGGCTCGCGCCCGTGCTGGCGTGCTGCCCGTCGCGCAGCTAGGCGGCACCATCTGGGTGTTGTTCCCGGCTGCAAGGGGTGGGATGGCGGCGCTGGACGATGATGTGTTCTTGCCTGATCTTGGCGGCGGCGGTGGCGTCAAGTAGCTGTTCCGTACGGTGGCTTCTACGCTAGTCTACAGGACCGGGCTCTCGAGCTCTCAGCGTGTTACTTTCCCAATATGGCCAATGATGTGGGGGCACCGCTGCCTCCGACGCCAAGCCGCAGGGCTGTAACCTCATTTAGCCTATTTCGAGTGATTTTGGTGATCGTATGACAACGTAATCAATGAGTTTAACGTGTGTGTCAAGTGTATCTCATCAAGTCCCTAGAATGAAGTAAAAAGCCCTAGTGAAACAAAACACGAAGAAAGAACTCAAAAAAATACTGAATTGGACGAGTTCTGCAGACACAGTAGGGTCGGATTATCCGAATTGACTGCGTCGGATAAACATGTCAAAGAAGTCGGATTATCCAACGCAGTCAAAAGAAGGTTTGGACTAATGCTCGGATGATGTACCAGAGAGCATGTTTCTCGAGTTGGAAATCATGCTGTGGGATCGGATGATCCGACCAACCAAGTTGGAAATCTTAGCGTAGGAGTAATGGTCAGTGGAAATGATCAAGTGCCGTTGGCTTTGGAATTCAAATCTCTATTGACACCGGATAATCCCACCAAGCAAGACACACAGCGTCGGATTAACGAGTCGGATAAATGACGTCAGCAGAGTAACGGCTATCAGGGGAATCCTAGTGGGGTCGGATGATCCGACGCCTATCTCAGAGCCACGTCGGATTATCCGACGCCCTGCGCAGAAAAAGATTAACGGCTCTAAAAGTTCACTTTGAGGGCTATATATATGGGTTCCTCCGGTCATTTAAAGATTGCTGGAGTTCAAAGAAGACCTACACACATCCAAGAACATCTCCAAGCCAACCCAAGAGCAAAGTGATCAAATCCTTTAGGTTTAGCACATCCTTGTAAGTGAGAGTGCTAGAATAGCTCATGAGTGAGTGTAGTAGCAAGGCATTGTACCTTGTGGCTGGTTCTTGAGTGAGCCAACAAGAAGATCTCGGTGAGCCGGCCATCCTTGGAGTCTTGGTGACTCACCGGCACGTCAACGACCCTCCGGCTTGGTGTGGAGCGGCGTCGACAAGCTTTGTACGGGGAACGTGGAGACCCCCTTCCTCGGTGGAGAAGCTCCTTAGTGGAACCTGGGGCCAAGATGACCGTGAGTGTTCACGGAAGAGACTTGGTGGCCGAGAAGCAATACTCTTTGTGAGTGCTTCAACAACGTAGATGTAGGTGTGTCTTTGTGGCTAACCGAACCACAGGATAAATCCTCGTGTCACAAGAGTTTGCATTCTCTCATCACTCTTTAAGTTTCCGCATTTACTTATTGCAATCTCTGTTTGTCTTTACTTTCTAGAGTAGAATCTTGATAGGATTGGCTATAGGTTGCATAACTCTTTTGGGATGAGGGTTTTCACACTAGTTGAACACTAGTTGCATATCTAGATAGTATGATCTTAGGTTAATTTATGTGCAAGTAGTTGGAGCTTGAGGTTAAACTTTTTATTTTGCCTAATTCACCCCCTCCCCCTCTTAGGCTACGAGCTCCCGATTCCTTTCAATTGCTATCAGATCCGGGACTCACATCTCTCACAAAAAAAAATCAATTCCATTGGCAATTTGTGTTACCGGCTCATAGGATCGGTATTAGGCTTCACCGCCTAGTGAGTTAGCTCATCGGGGAAGGGATGAATTCTTTAGGACCTCCTCCACGGTTCGATGGTACAGGCTTCCAACGATGGAAGATTTTAATAGAATCACATCTCCAAGCTAAGGGCCTAAATGTTTGGAGAGTAACTAGTGAATGCATGAAAAGCAAAGGTCAATAAGAGAAACAATTGATGCTATTGCAAAATGTGTAATCTTAAGTTCTTTTGATGATAAAATTTTCAATCATGTATTTGCTTGTGAAAATGCTAAGGATCTTTGGAAGACTATCAAGGAGAACCATGAGGGCACAAAAAATGTGGCAAACGAAAGATATCATGTTCTCATTAATAGACTAAATAGCTTCAAGCAATTTGATCATGAAAATACCGAATCTATGTACTCACAGTTGAATGTTTTTGTGAATAAAATTAATTTATTAGATGTGAAGAAAATTGATATACGGGCCCCGCGCTGGCGGAGGAGGCCGTGGAGGCTGGGGCCTACGCACTCCATGACGAGGCCGAGGTCCAAGGTGGCCGGGGCGCGGACGACGCCGTGGAAGCCGACGACGAATGGGTTGGCGGCGCCGCCTGACGCCTCCTCGAGGAAGCGCGCCTCCCGCAGCAGCGCAGCGTGCCCGCCGTGGGCCTCGCCGACGCGCTTGATGGCGACGATCTGGCCCGTGCCGCGGTGGCGCGCCTTGACGACCGCGCCGAAGGCCCCCTCGCCGAGGCGGCTCATCTCGTCGTACGGCTCCGCGCTGCTGACGGCGATGCGCTTCCTCTTCAGACCGGCCGGCCTCGCAGCGGCAGCAGGCTCTACCTCTACGCAGGCGGCCATCGCGATCGGAAGAAGAGAAGACGGCGGATTGCCTGCCCTAGGCAGGGAGGCGGGGCAGAGGCGGCGGCCGGTGGCGATGCGAGCGAGGAATGCGCGCGAGTTGAGTAGTCGAGTGTCGGAGAGGGAGGCAAGTCGAGTATTTATTGCCGGAGTGAGTCCGACTGCGAGTTGATGGCGTTGAGTTGGTTGATGGCGTGCCCGTAACGCATGTCTCGGTGAGTTTGTGGATCGGTCTTCCTCCCGGTCTCGGTGATCGATGAGCCCCGATCGACCTGCGTGCATTTCCTGAACACCTTAGCAATGTCTGAAACTCTGAATAGTTATGGGGCCGATCAGACAATGTGATTCTGCAGCAGACACATTACTACGTAACCGCATCATCCAACAGCGGACAGTGGCAGGAATCAGTTCATGAAACTTCTTCCTCCACTGGAAACATGCAACCCTTGAAGGCAAGCATGGAAACTGAAGACTGCCTCCTCCTTTTGTGAGAAAATGAAGACTGAAATTCTGAGAGTGCCCTCAGGCCCTCAGGCGACGCAATTCCTCGAGGGTGATGGTCACGTACTGTGCAATTTCAGCATGCTTTGCATTCATATGACATAGCACAATAGCAGTGCTCCTGCAAAATTTTCAAATAAAAAAACATCGCATTCATCGAAAATCATTTTGAAATTTGGGTCGCACTGGTAACGCTTGAAATCCTGTATAAACTGATCCCATTCTTTGGATTCTCGTCCTACTTCTGTCCAAAAGGACCGTAAAGTTCACCTTGAGCTCAAGAGCTGGTACAAAGGTACAGGCATACAGCACAAGCAAAACATGTCGCCTGTGTTAATGTTTGCAAGAGTTAGCATTAGAAGCAAATAAGTTGCAGCGACTACCAGTACAAATCCATTCCAGCGGTAAGAAAATATACAGTGCCTATCGGCTCGGCCTTCCGACATACAACTTTCTCAAAACAAATATCAATTGGGCTGTGGGAATAAGAAATCCACAAGGAAATCAAAGCTAACAAGTTCCATCAGAACAAAAAACAATATTTAGATACAAAAGTGTGGTGATACCCTGTGTAATCTGACATGTTGAGATATTTCTTCAGGCTGCAGGTATCCATCAGACCAAAACCAAAAAAGTAAAAATGTAGCGTATGGCACAACCTATCATACCCTCAAAACATTAGAGGATATCTACTTGCACATCGTGCAATAATCATAACTCTTGTAGAACTCCGGAAAACACTAAGGATGTATATTAATGGCCAGAGACGTATAGAATGTTGGATGTGTGCTAGGCAAGCAGCAAGCCAAGAATAAGGATTCTATCAAGACAAGAACAAGTGCAGAAACAAGGAATCTACCAACAACATTACATGGAGAGAGGCAACAACAGTCTTCTTTCTCTCTTCTTAGCCAGCTTTCTCTGCCTCAAAATATACAGGCCGGCAGGAAGAAGAATGCCGAGTGAGATGATAACAGCACTAAGCCAAAAGTGCCTGAAGTATAGCGTCATGTACGAGGATATTATCAGAAAGCAACACAGCAAGCCCCATGAGATTGCTCCGATAATGTCACGCCTGCAGAACATAGAGAGCAGAAGAATGTTCAGATTAGTGAAGTGGAACATATATCTCAGATAGGACAGGCTAACAGGGAGAAGAAACTATTCTGCATGCTACACAGTTGCTGACATGTTCAGAGAGCAAGCAACTTCCAAATGCACATGTGAAACATTTAGTGGTCTGCTAGCATGGTTTTGGGTTTCACTTGCTTGGGAAAAAAGACTATGTTGTTGTTGTTGTTGCTGCTGCTGCCAGCATGGTTTGGCAGTGCTGTTCTAAAAACCTCAAGGAAGTGTGCTGCTGCTAGTGATGAGTTAACTCCCTCTAATGTTGTATGTAGTAGGGCAGTGTTAGATAGTAAGTGAGGGCATGATTTGTTAACCATGGCTAAAACCAGTGAAGCTCAACCCTATGAGAAACATTATAGTACAGTCTACATTCAGAAAAAAACCGTGACACTTTCAATGAGGCCGGTTTGAAATAGACTGAATGAACAAATATAAACGCATTTGGCTCCCCAGGACATATAAAATCCAGGTAGAGAGCACCACAAGATCCTGTTCTTAACAACAATCACCAGAGCAGACACTGCCATAATCCCATAACATAACTTGTCAAAACAGGCAAATTGGCAATGCCTCTACGCATCAAAACAGGCATTCCCTACTCAGTCGACTCGTCCCACCAGATTACAACCGCATTCCCTACCAAGGACGCAGCTCAACCCACTGCACTACAGACCGTGTGGCTAATTTTGCGCATCCGGGAGCACGAGATCTGAGCACGCAGCTAGTCAATCTCTACGAACTAGGCGGAGTTCCAGTCGGGGGTGGGAGGGGGAATGGAGGTGGGCGCGGGATTTACTTGTGCTGGGATCGGATCTGGTAGTCGCGGAGCTGCTCCACCAGCTTCGACCGGGTTATCATCGCAGCCACCCCAGCCGGCGCCGGCGCCGCCCCCGACGCCGACGACTTCGCCACCACCGGCGCCTGCTTTCCTCCGCTTCCGGCGGCGCCTCCCCCGCTGCTTCTAGACCCTTCTGGATCTCCGAGGCCGCGGGATTCGGCGGCGCGGGGGGCTCGGCTCGATTTGGGTTGGGGGGCTCGGCTGGGTGGAACTGGATTCCGCCGCGCCGCGGTGGGCTGGGGTTGGGGTTGTGTGTGGGAAAAGTCGTCCAGGGGACGACGAGGCCACGACGGGGACAGAATCGCGCAAACAAATTTCGGCCAGGTCTATTAGGTGGGAAAGCTTCTTAAGATTACACATGCTCAGCACGGATCTTAAAGTTCTCAATACCTGTAGCACGCCAATAAGACTTTTTGGTTGGGTTTATAAGTGCTTCCGCTGAGCTGATACGAGTAGAGTTTGCTTTTAAGAGGTTTCAAATTTTTCAAGCACACAAAAAGTTTTAAACATTTCACAAAAAAAAAGTTTTATACATGCTTCTCAAGTATCTTCTCTTAATAGTTGCACATAGTACCGAGTAGAATCTAGAAGTAGAAGCCAAACAAATACTCACTCCGTTATTATTTACATATTTTATTAGGTTTATACTAAGTCAAAGTTAGCCAACTTTAATCAAACTTTACTACCCAACTATACACTATCAATATACATTTCATAGTGGATTCAATAAAATAAATTTTGTATTGTAAATGTTATTATTTTTTTCTACAAATTCGATCAAAATTGATAAAAATTGACTTAGGACAAAACTAATATGCTATGTAAAAAAATAGAGAGTAAATACTTACGTGCTATAATAGCATTCTCTTGATCGTTGATAAAGATAGTTACTGTAGGGTGGATTCACTGTTGGAGTAACCAGGGGCTCCAAACCACACGTCTGTAGCGGTGTGCAACGCTACTACCCATTGAGGCCCCCCTCCTCTTACTATTTTTTTTGGGAGGAGAAAGAGAGGCTTGCAAATTGGCGAAATCGAGAAAATTGAGCCGAATTCTCTGTTTCGAATGAATTCGTACGCTCAGTATCATATTTTGATAGGCTTGCAATGTTAATTTCAAAACAGATGAGACGTGTGTATTCAATGTAAAATATCAACTGTTTCAGAGGGCTTCTCCCAAATCGGCCTCACTAGAAGAAAGGCAATCATCAGCCTCCTCCTCTTACTATTTTTGTTCCACCTGTGGAGGTGGGAGGAGAAAGAGAGAGGCAAAAGGAAGAGAATAAGACAGATAAATAAAATTGTGCACTAAGATTGGCCTAAGAAGAGAAAAATAGGACAAATGAAATATTTCTCTCTAGCTAGTTATAGCATTGAGAGAAACGGTGGCTTAGGCTCAAGTTAGTGTTCCCACAGCTACGCAATGGGAAGGACTGTTTGCTCCTTGCACATAGAAATTAGAAAAGCAAAGAGGAACAAGGACCCAGTGATGAATGATACTAGGGCAGAGAGTGGGAGTGAGCAAGATAATGATGCCTGGAAGGTTAATCAAGGGAGTCAGGCTAAGCAAGTAAGCATAGGACATTGAAGAGAGATTCAGATGAGACTTTGCAGGAGCTTGAACCTTGTTAAGTGTACACTAAAATTCCTATGAATCTACAATTTTCAAATATTGTACCCAAGTATTTATATCCTTTCTGACCTGGCATAATGTTGACATCGGTCTGCGATTGTTTTATACTCCGTACTCGACAGTTTGTCTTCATTGCCCTCAAAGCCTCTCATAATGGGCCCCTTGCCCCCATTTTACCTGAGCTATAGGGCCCAACATCCTACGTTTCTCTCGTCGGGCCGGCCCAGCAGTATTCAGCACAATACTCTTGGGGATTTGTGCGCCGTTCTCTGCACATGCGTTGCTGGCTTGCAAACGGTCATGGAAAGGAAAACTTCCTTCGTCTAAAAAGAAAGCGAAGCCTGGTTTGTTTGGTTCTCCAGCGCTACAAAGCGAATCTCGCATGCATAGTATGTTAAATGAAATCTATTTACAAAATATTTTTAGAGACGAGTGTAATTTTTCGCGACGAATCTAATGACGATAATTAGTTGATGATTTGCTACATTGATGCTACAGTACCATCCTCTAATCGCGCGGTCAAAGGCCTCATTAGATTCTTCAGAGTCACTAGTGCGGAGTTCTGGAGTTGGTTTTGTAAGCTGACTTTGTTTGACACGTAATTAGCGGTCAAAATGTTATTATTTATTATTTAGTACGCTACAAACCAAACGGAGACATGGTGCATGGAGTACTTTCCTTGGACCTCGGGATCATGAGCCGTAATCTACACACGTATACCAGCCGTAGAGCAGACGTCGTTACAGGCTGTCTGATCAAGAGCAGTAATAGACCACTAGACCGACCGAAGCAAGCAAGGGGCCATCGTTCTGCTCCGTGCCCCGCCTGGGAAGGCATGCAGGCCCACATCTTTTTTTTTTTAACTTAAGCAGGCCCACATCATAGCGTGCTGCATGATCGCGCATCTTCTCCCTGTCCCCTTCTTTTTTTTTCTTTTGAAAGATACCCCTTCTATTTCTCTAGTCACTGAATACTGACAACAAGGGTTTCATAAAAAAAACTGACAACAAGATGTTCTGTTCTCTCGCGGCTCCCCTGTTGATCCCCAAAAATAACCAAACGCGCGTGCTGCGTAGATTCTCGTGCTCTTGTTTAGATCATAGTTAATAGTAGAGCCAAGTACTTGATTATAAGCCAACTAATAAGAGCTAAGCCATACAATAATTGTCTCATATTTGGCTCTAAAATATTTTTTTATTATTATGTGATGTCATGTCTTATTTTCTCTTTTCTACTCTTCCTCACATGTATTTTTATTTGGACCCTCTCTTTTCTACTCTTCCTCACATGTATTTTTATTTGGACCCCCAAATGCCTATGTTTCCGTGCCAATCTTGATGCTAGAACAAGAGCCAAGCTCTCTTTTCTTTCCTACCTTATCTCCTCCACATCAGCAAAAATACTGACTAGTTTGACTTTTAAACCCATTGTTGTACCTGCTCTTATACCCGCAAAGTTTGGTTTGCAGGCCGGGGGAGAAAAGCGGCCACGAAGAACCTGATTCAAAGTGTTGAGCTGGTGGTGGATGATAAACTAGCTAGGCAATGCGGACGGCATCTATCATTGGCGCGGAGGAGCGTAGAAGAACGCAACCGGGCGTTCTGTCCATTCACGCCATGCCGTCGACGTCGTCTTGCCGCGCGACCTCACCGCAAAAAAGTTACCACCCGCGCCGCGCCGGCCGGTCGTGGTGAAAAGTGAAACCCACACGGCCGCAGCACCAGATCGGGGACTGTGCCACCGTGGTTCGTAGTCCGGCCACAATCATGCCGCGCCCGCGCTCAACGGCTCTCCCCGTCTCGCCGTCCCACCCAGGGTTTACGTTATCACTGATACATGGTTTATCAGTGCCCTCCGGTATCGATAATCGATTGAAAATCGGTGAAATATCGCTAAAATCGACTGATAAGGAAGGTCAAATTCAAATATCGATAATCAATGATTTATCATTGATAATCGATGCAAATCGGTCGATTTATCGAAAATTCGGCTGAGAAATGTATTTAGCAGATGGAAAATAGAAATTTTTATAGTATTTTTATTTGGTTTGTTAAGTATGGTATTTTATAAGGTAAATTATACATACATACGTAGCTTACGATAGAATTGCATTAGAAATAAACATGTACATATATTTTGGACATAAATTGAATAAACTATAGATACATATTACATATATCCATGTTATGTATAATTATGCAAACCACACAAATAGGCATACACCAAATGAAATTGCACATAAATACAAAAAAGTACATAGTCCATACAAACCACATTGTCCATATTAGCATAAATTGACACAAGTTTTATGCAAATTGGTAACAGACTCATCTGACCACATCCATAATTCATACAGAAAGGCACTTAAAACATCCATTTTTCATAAATGACACTTTTTTATAATAATTATGTAAACCAGTTAGACATAGTTTTTTTAGTATAAGCATACATATTATAGTCAACATTGAAGCCTATTGTATCCTAACTGATTTAACAACAAATCAACATTGAAGTCTTTCTTCCCACCACTAATATTTAACACTAATCTACATTGCAAATTATCAGTATAACCATCCATTTGTAGCATAATATACAACAATATAGTAAATACCCCATGCATATTTGGTCAAGTTGGTGAAAGGAAATAGAAAATCAACCAAAATTGTTGAATATCAACTGATTTGCATTGATTATCGATGGATTTGCATCAATTATCAGGCTTTAGTATTGGAAACATTTTTTGTCTAAGCAAACGGTGGTTGTTTTTAATATGTGACATCATTCTAGACTATAGAGAGGCTCTAGTTTTTTATAGAATTTTTTCCACACTAGTTATAAATTTCTTTGAATTTTTAAAATTTGGATCGAAATCCATCGAAAAATCAATTGAAAACCGATATCAGTCAACATCGGTAACGGTAAATTTTACCGATAATCGCGATTATCGAGCGGTTTTGTATTCCATGGTCCCACCACCGTCCTCTGCCTCTGCGACGCCTGTCGGAGCCAGCCATCCCATCCCGCCGTCGTCCCGAGAGATCCGACCGCCGTCCACGCGCCACTAGGGTTGAAAACGGGACGGTCCCGTCCCGACCGGCACCAAATCCCGTATTAACTGAACGTGTACCGTTTCGGCCAAAAAAAACGGGAACAGAAAAAAAAACGGGAAATTTCGGCGGTAACGGGAACGGAAACAGGAGAGGGCATTTCCCGACCGTTTTCGCGGTTACCATATTACATACAGGAATTCCCGGCGGTCGTTCCCGTTTTCAGCTTCCATACCAAATTCAGCCCAGCGGTCTCCCGCCCTCCCCGCAACTCCCTCTCGGCCCGGCCCAACAGGCAACAAGACCCCTTCCAAAATACAAACCCTAATCGAGTCCTCCACCACCACTAGGCCACCCCCACCGGCCACCACTCCCTACCTGGCCGCCGCCCGCACGCCCGCACCCCGCCGCACCACACCCCGCAGTCCTCCGCCTCCGCCTCCCATCCCAGCCGCCGGCCGCCACTCGCTAGGCGCCCGCGCACCCCCGCACGGCCGCACCCCGCAGTCCTCCCTCCTTCCCATCCGCCTGTAACATCCCAAAAATCCGCTAAATTAAATCGTGCGATAATTATTTTCAAAACTAAGTGTTCCATCGTTGAGCTCAAAGTCCGCCCTAATTCCCGGAATCTTTCCCTGTTCCAATCGTCCGATCTCCAGCATCTCGACCTGTGGCCTCGTCAGTGCACGCGGGCGACCGCGGAACGCGACCGACCAGCTCCGCGATCGACGCCGTGATCTCGGCGCGAATCTCCCTATGTCTCTCTCTTTCTTTCTCTCCCTTCCCTCCTTTTTTTTTTCTTTTCTTCTTCCCATTTTCTTTTCCTTTCTCCTCCTTTCCTCTCTCCTCCCTTACTTCGGTGCTCGTGCTGTGGTACCCGCTTATGGGTAAAGTTGCACACCTCTGCAGAGTTAAAAGCTATTCGAATAGCCGTGCCCACGGTATTGGGCGAGTTACGGTGTGGTCACATAACTAGTGTTTTCTTTTGGGATGGGTTGGTGTGAGTTGTTTTGGAATAATGTCCGGCAGTTGTGCCATGTGCTACGACGGACGGGGAGTCCGGTAGCAGTTTAAAACTCGAACTCCG
Organism: Panicum virgatum; assembly: GCF_016808335.1. Taxonomy (NCBI): domain Eukaryota; kingdom Viridiplantae; phylum Streptophyta; class Magnoliopsida; order Poales; family Poaceae; genus Panicum; species Panicum virgatum. Next base: position 13,861,302 of record NC_053153.1, on the reverse strand, counting down.
TTTTACTCAATTTAAAAACTGGTTTCTGAAATGTTTTCTGCTAAATGAACCCCTGCATAAAATTTAGCTTTCTGCAAATTAAACCGTAACCTTACCCTTGATTTACCTGTGCATATTATTCTGATATAACCCCCTCCGTGGATGCGGTTGGACTTGCTGAGTACGTTTGTACTCACCCCATTCTTACTTTTTACAGAGGAAGACCCAGACTTCGTACCTGACGACGCCGAGTAGGGTTATCGTTCTACACCCAACCTTGCTTGTGGAACCGGCCCTGTTCGAGATGCTTTCGCTGACGCAGTACTCTGAGCCCGAGCTAGATCCCATGTGGGTTGTGGTCTGGTGTTATGTCGTAACTTGGTTACTTGTTATTATCATCTGTATCGAGTGTCCTCCTCGGAGGTTTGTACGGTAATGAACCATCTGATGTAATAAATATGGCATCAGCCTCCTGGGACTGATGTTTGTATCACATTTAAGTTCTCTCTTATGAGAGGACGCTTCACCGCCTCCCCCTCCCTGCCTCAGCCTCCCTGGCCAGCAGGCGCTACGCCAGCGCTAGCGCCGTGCGCGCCCGGTGCCCCTGCGTCCCCGAGTGGCCGAGTCCGCGACGACCCGACCCCGCCGGACATGGAATCGACGGCCGGCGGCGCACCAGGCTCAAAGAAGCCACCGACCGGAGGTGTTTCTGCTTCAGCCGCTGGTTCGTCGGCATCCCAGCACCGGCTCATCCTAGAGCCGCCATTGCCATTGGTGGTGCATACCACCAATCTTGCTGCTCCTACTCGGACTCCGACATCAGGTAATTGATGAGTAGAACATGTGAATCTATTAATCTGTGTTCTGTGAACTGTGTAGCATACTGGCACTGTGATGCTTATCAGAGGGGGGAATGCGGTAGTAGAGGAGTAGAGGTGTAGCATACTGGCACTGTGATGCTTATCACTGTGAAAAGCTTCTCGGTTTGATGTATACAATTATCATGAGTTAATGACCAATGTTTGCTGATTTATGTGTCAGTTTAACTTTGATTTTCATATAAGAAGGTTGGTATATTTTGCTTCCTGTGATGGACTGATGGTTGTATATTTGTAGGTATTGTGCCCGCCAAGTTCCTTTAGAATTTTGATATTTTGCTTACTATTAATTCTTAAAGTTGGTATATTTTGCTTCCTGTGATGGACTGATGGTTGTATATTTGACTAATTGAATCTACTTTTTTAGGACGATGATGTTGCAGATAGTGATGGAGAAGAAGTTGATGGGCCACTAGCTTAATGATGGGTAGTTCTATGACTGCTAGCCAAGTTGTGATCTGTTGCCTGTTGGCATGTTTTTTTTAGATTTCGACCTTTGAAGTTTGAACTGTTTCGTGTCGTGTGGGTCATGGTTTGATGGAGACAGAGGGACAGTATTGTTTGTTGCATGCATATGTCGTCAGTCGTAACCTATGTTGCCTGTTGGCATTCTGTGTCAGTTATGTTCCTTTCGACATTATGTTCATCAAACAATTATGTTCATCAAACTATCTCATGACAGTATGTTTGTTTGCATTTGATTGATGGTTGGTTGTAACCTATGTGTCGAGCTAAATGTTTTGAGTGGTTACATGTATTATGTTTCCGTCTTGAGTTACCGATTTCCGATCGTAATCGATATGTTCCCGACCGATATGTTCCGTTCCCGATATCCCGTAATACCGGTTCCGTTTTCCCGTCCGTTTTTCCTATTCCCATTTCTGTTCCCGGCAAAAAAAAACAGGAACAGAAACGGTTTGGGTGTTTCCCGACGTTCCCCACCGTTTTCAACCCTACCCGCCACGGCCCACGCACGTGGCTACAGCTCAGCGCGCGTCCCCTCGTCTCGTCCTCCTTCCCCCGTCGCACGCAGCCAGCAGGCATCCACGCGACGCAAGTCAAGCCTCCGGTACACCAGACACCGGATACCTTACCCGCGGCGAGCGATCCCGTGTCACACGGCCGCAAGCCACTCCATGGGCCCACCTGCTAGCGCCGTAGGGGTGGGTGGGTGGCTCCGGCGTAGCGTAGGCATCCGCCTCCGCGTCATCTGGCCGGCGGCTCCGCCCCTCTCATCGATCCACGTTTTAACGGCCCACTCGCCGCCGGCTGTGGCTGAGCTCAGAACCTCACACTCGCTGCTCGTCCTCGTCCGTCCCTTTCCCTCTCTTTCTGGGCTCTGACTGACAGTGACGAGCTCCATGGGCGCGGCGGCGCGGAAGCGGAAGCCCGCCTCTTCTCTGCTGCCAATCTGGCTCCTCTGCCTCGCCTGCGCTGCGAGTGAGTAATCCAATCCGCCTCTTTTTCCTTTAGCAGCGGCGGCGGCGGCGGCGGCGGCAGTCTCTCTTTTTGGCAATAGCAATCTCGATCGCGAGCCCCGACGGGTGCACGGAAAGTTGGCCGGCGGGGGATGGGGAAATCCAGGCTTTCCGAGCCGGAAAGATCTCCGGATGAATTTTTATGCCTTTTCTCAGTTTCTGGATTGGATCTTTTTGTCGGATGGTTTTGCTCGGTGGGCGATTGACGACGGCCCCGCCGGATTTCCTTGCGCCATTCGCGCGCGTGCAGGCGCGCAGCCGTACATCGGCGTCAACTACGGCGAGGTGGCGGACAACCTGCCGCCGCCGGAGGAGACGGCGCGGCTGCTCAAGTCCACGGCCATCTCCAAGGTCCGGCTCTACGGCGTCGACGCGGGGCTCATCCGCGCGCTGGCCGGCTCCAACATCTCCGTCGTCGTCGGCGTGGCCAACGGCGACATCCCCTCGCTGGCCGCGGACCTGGCCGCGGCGTCGCGGTGGCTCGCCGCCAACGTGCTCCCGTTCGTCCCGGCCACGGCCATCTCCGCCGTGGCCGTGGGCAACGAGGTGCTCGAGTCCGGGGACGCCTCCCTGGCCGCGGCGCTGCTCCCGGCCATGCAGAACCTCCGCGCCGCCGCCGCCGCCGCGGGCGGCGCCGCCGCGGGGGTCAGGTTCTCCACCGTCAACACCATGGGCGTGATGGCGCAGTCGGACCCGCCGTCCACGGGCGCGTTCCACCCGGACATTGCGCCGCAGCTGCAGGGCATCCTGGGCTTCCTCAGCAAGACCGGCTCGCCATTCATGATCAACCCCTACCCGTGGTTCGCGTACCAGTCCGACCCGCGCCCGGACACGCTCGCCTTCTGCCTCTTCCAGCCCAACGCCGGCCGCGTCGACGCCGGGTCCAAGATCAAGTACACCAACATGTTCGACGCGCAGCTGGACGCCGTCAAGTCCGCGATGGTGCGCGCCGGGTTCGGGAACGTGGACATCGTGGTGGCGGAGACGGGGTGGCCGACGAGGGGCGACGCCGGCGAGCCCGGCGCCTCGGTGGAGAACGCCAGGGCGTACGTGTCGAACCTGGTGGCCCACCTGCGGTCCGGCGCCGGCACGCCGCTGATGCCGGGGAAGCCGGTGGAGACGTACCTGTTCGCGCTGTACGACGAGGACCTCAAGCCCGGGCCGGCGTCGGAGCGCTCGTTCGGGCTGTACCACACGGACCTGAGCATGGCGTACGACGCCGGGCTGGCGGCGGGGGCCGCGGCCGGGGCGCCGGCGGCGGGGCAGCCGAGGGCCGGCGGCGGGTGGTGCGTGGCGCGGAACGGCGCGTCGGACGCGGAGCTGCAGGCGGACCTGGACTACGCGTGCGCGCAGGTGGGCGTGGACTGCGGCGCCATCCAGCCCGGCGGCGCGTGCTTCGAGCCCAACACGGTGCGCGCCCACGCCACGTACGCCATGAACCAGCTCTACCAGGCCGCGGGGCGCCACCCCTGGAACTGCGACTTCCGGGCGTCCGCCACGCTGACCTCCGACAACCCCAGTAAGTGCACGCACGCGCGCCCCCCTGCTGCCTCTCCGCATCTCTCCATTCCACCACGCTTGACTGTCATGGAGCCGCCCGGCCGTCGTCAGCCGTCGCGAAGCAGGCCGGGGCCGCCGGCATGGCCTGGTGTGTCCGGGGTCTGTTCATGCGAATCTGCTTGCAGCGCTGCAGAGACACGGCAATGGTGCCATGGTAGCATGACATGCGCGTGATGAAAGGGAACCGGCTTTCTACATTCCCCGTCATCTCTTTCATTCATCCATTGTCCATGTGCATGTGCTGACCGGATGGTCAGCAGGCTTTCTGACGCGTCCCACTTTCCCCAGCTTAAAAAGCCTGCAGTTTTAGGTGCAGACAGCAAGCTTGACCACAGAATTAGTGGCAGGTTTTTTTTTTGAATTAGTGGCAGGTTGAAGTTACAGTGCCCAAGTTTGCATTGCTATGATGCTATCTGGCATTGGATTGGAGTCACACTCTAGCATCTCTCCCACGTTATCTAGGTGTCTGCTTGCTTTTGTTGTTACGCTGAAATCTTTGACACGATTGCTAGGTAGATTAGCTCAATTTCTTGCTCAGTAATGTGCATCGTCAGCATCTGGTTCCTTGCCGGACATGGCATGTCATCTTTGGATACATGCAGCTTGCCGACGAGGCAATCTGAAAGCTCGTTTCTCTCCTCGCAGGCTACGGCGCGTGCGTGTACACCGGGGGAGGCCAATGATGGGAGGCAGCCACTGTCGTCTAACCCCGACAGCCACCTCCCGGCGGCAGCGTGGCGCACGACTCGTCCTCCGCTCCGAGGGCCATGGTGATTGGCATGGGCTACTGCGGAGGGCCTGGGCTCTCTGGACGGACCGAATAAAGCTTGGAATAATGGCGGTGGTTGTCGACTTGTCGTGGTGTAGAAGGACCCCAAGTGCATGTGCAATGGCCGCGAATGCAAAGCGTCCCCTTGTTTGTGGCTTCGTCGTAGCAGCAGCAGCAGAAGTTCCCCCTTGGCTGGCGGCTGGCCGCTCCTTTTGAGCTGCCTGCCGTTGCCTTTGTGTTGAGAGAGGAGAAGGTATGCCTTTGTTTGTGACAGTTGTGGTTAGCGCTTTGGGCAGGGTTAATTGGGTTGTTTGCGGCTTTGTGTAAACCGAGTGTCAGTTGCTGTCAGTGATGGCATGTGGGCATGTGGCGTGTGTGTCTGTCCATTAGTAGAATTTTACTGAATTATTCAAACTTTTACTTACCCTAAAAATGGTACCCTGCCAATATGCTGTATTATGAATTTCATGATCAGGATGATCCCAACGGGAAAAGTCGGCCAGAACGTGCTGCGTCAACGTTGGTCGATGACGTTGTCGCACGCGGGATAACGGTTGGTGCTGGGCGTGGACCTGCCGTGCCGCCTGATCGATCAGGCCGGAATTTTTGTCGGCTTCCCACCTGGTGGTTGGCGCCTAGGACATGACTGCCGTCATCTTCCTCCCAACGTCATTTTTACCGGGATGGGCTTTTAACCCGACCGTTCTGGGCTAACCCGCATGTGATATCTTCAGTCGCGACTCGCGACTGAAGAGTTACAAACCCGCAGGCCGCAGCACAGAAAAAAAGGAAGTGGAAGGAAAAAAAAATAGAGAAGGAAGTCACTGCGGATCATGCTGCATTTGAGATATGAGGCTGTTTAGATGTTATTATGCTGGAGTTACTAAAAACACGTGGCGATAAGAAGATTGTGATCCGTGCTAGAATCTCATGTCGCTGAGGCCCCGCCAAGAGTTCGAGCCCCGGGCTCGACAGTAGTGTCGCACCTGGGGAATTTTCCCATAGGGGGCCGGGGGCTGGTGGTATATGTGTACAGTAGTGTCGCACTTGGGGGATTTTCCCATAGGGGACCGGGGGCTGGTGGTATATGTGTAGGCGTGTGTGCGGGTGTGAGGCCCCTGATAGACGCGTCTTTGGCCTTCCTGGCAGCCTATCTACGTTACGATTAGCCTAGCTGAATTCTTATAACTGGCCAGTGCTCCTGACATCTTTTTTTATAAAAAAATGATCCACATTAAACACCTTCCCTCGTGATGTCCGGGTTTTGTCACCTCCCGATGATCTTGTACCGCAGGAACTCGACACAAGCCCGGCCATGGCGATGGCGAGGTAGACGAAGCAACATGCAGTTGAATGACAAACTCAAGCAAGTGTGAGCCCCACAACCAACGGTCACTGCTCCTGTGGATCCATCCCCATAAATCAACACCACGTCAACTTGGGCCCGGCGGTTTGTTACCCGACCCCCACATGTCATGCACCCCGAAGCGAGCACGCCCACCACGCCCGCCCCTTCCTAAACCCACCGCGTCCCCAACAACTCACACCCCAACCTCCCTCTCTCGGCTCTCCCCATCGCGCGCCTTGTCAGTTTCTCGCCGCAGCCGCCACCGCCGCCGCCGCGGGTTCGCCTCCTGCTCCTCCGGACCCCACCGCCGCTGGAGTTTCCGAAGCTCCGCCGCAGCCATTGGAACCGCCCCCCGGCCCCCCTCCATGCGCGCGTCCCGGTAGATCCTCCACCACCCACGCCGTCGCGCGAGCACCCGGCGCAAAGGCTAGCCGGCGGCACCCGATGGCGTCCGTGGCGGAGCTCAAGGAGAAGCACGCCGCGGCGACGGCGTCGGTCAACTCCCTGCGCGAGCGCCTCCGCCAGCGCCGGGAGATGCTCCTCGACACCGACGGTGAGGGCCCGCCCTCTCTCGCCCCCTGCTCCTCTTGCTCATCGTCGGGGATCCTCTCGCGAGTTTGGGGAATTCACGGGCACTCGCTGATTGGTGTGTCTGTGTGTGCGCGACTGTGCCGTGCAGTAGCGAGGTACTCCAAGGCGCAGGGGAGGGCGCCGGTGAGCTTCAACCCGACGGATCTGGTCTGCTGCCGCACGCTGCAGGGCCACAGCGGAAAGGTTGTTGACTTGCTCTCTCACCTCTCCACTTCGGCACAGCTATTTTGCGACTTTTCCTTTACTTTCTGTTTCCTCGTGCGCAATTTGGAGTGAGAGTCCGGAAGATGGGTGAGCTCCTTTTTCTTCTTCTTTTTTTGTTTTGCTTTTGCGGATTGCTGAATTTGGAACGTGTGGTCAGTAATGGTAGCAACTCGTAGCTGCGTCATTGTTCTTCACGAGTAAAAACTCGTAGTTGCTTCGTTGTTCGTCACGGGTAAAAACTCGTACCTGCTTGACTTAAGCTTCAACTTGTGTTTCATAATTTTTGATGATTTCGTCTAACTTAGCATGGATTTAGCACTGTTCAAGTCTCTGTAGACTCACTGTTGTTGATTACAGCAAAATTAGCTTGTGGTTTGGGGAAATCATGATGCCATTTAGGAAGAGCACAAGCTCAGTTGGCACCTAATCCACTTCATGCACTTTTCTTTTTGTTACAAAATGCAGTACTATAGTTCGAAATATCCGAGGCATATATGGTTTTTGAGGTTGTTTGGTCCTCCCTTCATTTCAAAATTTGAAGATCTTACGCATTTGAGGGGAGAGAATTTTGAGTGTTCAATTGCTCATTAAACTTGGGTCCTGTAGGAAGCGTATCTACAGACTTATCCAATAAGCGAGGTTGACCCTACCAAGTTGTAAACTTTTGGGCATTTTTCAATATATAGCTTGAACTTGGTTCTTAACAGTAGTGATTTGAAATTTCATCTGTAATTAGATAATACATATCGTGGTAAAATCTGTGGTTAGGTTAAATTGGAGCGCAATTTTGGGTTATGATAATTGTTAACTGACCCATATAGAACTTTTAGAAACTGAGAGGACAGGACTCTGGGATCAAGGTTTGTAAACATTTGTCCTCATCCATCAGTATGTAGGTTTGGTCCTGTAGGATATGAGATTCTTCTAGCAGGCAAGGCTAATCTTACCAAGTGAATAGAATTATGGGTGTTCTGAAGTACGTTAGCACAGCTCAGTTCTGGTTATAGCGATTTCCATCACACCCCTAATCTGATAATATTACCTCAGAAAGAATGCATCCTTTTTGTTGAATGAAAATGCAAATTTTAAAGTATTAGCTAGGACAATGCGTACCCATTCCTTCCACAGCCCTCAGGCAAAAAGAAGTCAACTCTAGTACCTATTCATCTATGATCCAAGGGGAATCATTGATACAACTGGATATGTGTTAAACTGGGCCAAACACGACACAAACATTGTCACTGTTGCCACTATAAGTGTTGAACTAGTGATAGCCAGGGTTCCAACATGGAAAGACTTCCCTTTTGTTAGAAAAGAAATGGCGAAAATTTTTGCTATTGCTTTCGTATAATCCTATTTCACCTGCAAGCATGTTATTGGTTGAAAACCAATTGAAGTACAGAATGTGAACAGTGACATTCATTTATCAGAATGATATGTTTGCTTCTTGATGAGTTTGTTTTTTCCCCCCTGAAATTTAGCGCACTATCATTACATGGAGCCAGAGTGAGTAATGAAGCAAATTATACCATTGTGAGGTTGATGTTTTAAATATGCTACAAGATCGATGCACATTCTACTGCAGCTATACTCTAGCACCTCACGAACCCATCACTGAAGTATTAGTAATTGGTTCTGTTATTTGGTGGGTTTATCTATGTAGAGTTTCTATGTGTGAGGGACAAAATTTTTTACATCTAGAGGTCATTTAGAGGTCATGTTAAGTCATCCCTGAGAAAGGGATAATGTTGTCATTCCATTGTCCTGATCTTTGATGCCGATGCTAAAAACTAGAATATTTGAGATTTATTGCCATTTCGCTAAGACTATGATGCTAAAGTTTTGAACTTCTGGTGCTTTGGAATTCCAACTGTTCTAACTTCTAAGATCCCTAGATTTAGGTTTTGTGGTTGTTCTTGGAAATTGGGCACTTCAGGTATCTTGTTAGGGTACTAGTTTGCAAAATTGCTACATGAAATGGTTATGTGGTGCTATAACTAGTATTAACCCAGAACTCGTCACAGGTATATTCTCTGGACTGGACTCCTGAAAAGAATTGGATAGTCAGTGCATCACAAGATGGAAGGCTAATTGTATGGAATGCATTAACAAGCCAGAAAACACATGCCATAAAGCTGCATTGCCCATGGGTGATGACGTGTGCTTTTGCACCCAATGGCCAGTCAGTTGCCTGTGGTGGTCTAGATAGTGCATGCTCTATTTTCAATCTTAACTCGCAAGCAGACAGAGATGGGAACATGCCTGTATCTAGAATTCTTACTGGACACAAGGGCTATGTATCATCATGCCAATATGTCCCAGATCAGGAAACTCGCCTTATTACAAGCTCAGGCGATCAGACATGTGTTCTGTGGGATGTTACTACTGGCCAGAGGATATCAATATTTGGAGGTGAATTTCCATCAGGGCATACAGCTGATGTTCTAAGGTAATTGCTTGTTGTTTCAGGACTGTGTTTTTAGTGTTGTTTGTACTATCACAGATTTCCCTCATAACTAATATATATCTTCTCACTTGATAAATGTTCAATTTAAGCTGGTGGTACAATAGATTGCTAGCTCTACCAATATGTCAATACTTGATGACAAAAAATACTGCTATTGCTTCTGAAGTCTTGTTTGAGGACTGATTGTTATCTCCTAATTATTATTTGATATCTTTTCACTTGATACATTTTCAGTTTAAGCTGGTAGATACTAGATTGATAGCTTTATCAATATGTTGAATATTTGATAACCAGAAATGCCACTATTACTTCTAAAGTTTTGTTAGCTAACTGATTGTTATCATCATGGAGTTGCATAAGTTTTCTCAATAATGTATTGAAAGGATCATGCCACTGCCGTTTAGCTACTTAAATAAATGATGGGTTTGTATTTGTTGGCTGCGACAATTGGACAATGCATACTTTTTTAGCACTGGGTAATTAGTAGCAACAAGTACGCAGGCTCTTCAGCAGTAGCACAAGGAGGCATTTTGTTAATGCTCTTTCCTTAAAGGTTGCTGATATTACATCACTTTTTCCGGATGAATTTTTTATCCTCGTAGAATTAGGCACCACTTACCAACTAGTCTAGCTAGTGCATGCAAGGCAAATGCATTATGCCTATGTGGCAAATACATCAACATCAATGAGATTTTGTAGCACGGTTATGTTGATGCTTTACAATTTTTTGCTGAAAATGCAGATTTATTTGGTCGCCATTGAAATTTTGAGTTTGCTAATACTTTTGCTTGTCTATAGGTTTGGTTTTGAGTTCTCTGATCTTTCCGTTTCTTTTTCAGTGTATCCATCAACTCATCAAATACAAATATGTTTGTCTCTGGCTCATGTGATGCAACTGTGAGGCTGTGGGATATAAGAATTGCAAGTCGGGCTGTTCGAACCTATCATGGACATGAGGGTGACGTTAACAGTGTGAAGTTTTTCCCTGATGGCCATAGGTTTGGTACTGGCTCAGATGATGGCACATGTAGATTATTTGACATGAGAACAGGGCATCAACTTCAGGTTTACAGTAGGGAGCCTGCTAGAAATGATAATGAACTACCTACTGTTACATCTATAGCATTTTCGATATCAGGAAGGCTACTTTTTGCTGGGTACTCCAATGGTGACTGTTACGTGTGGGACACACTTCTTGCCGAGGTTTGTATTTTTGGCTATTTTCCATGAAATTAAATACAGCTTATATTTCGAGGGAAAATTAACACCAAGAACGCAAGAATCAACGCTGATCAAACTACTGCTATATTAACTGTTCCACCACAATTTTGTTTGCTTCTATACTTTAAGAAGTGACATATTTGATTGTGGTACAGTTTGTGAACCATATAAATTCAGATTTGACTAGTGATATTATCTATATTAGATAAACGTAACTCCGTTGCTATTCAGTTTATATAGGCATGCAAATATGGTTTGCTTTTATCAAGTGAAGATTAGCCACAGGGCAAAGCAATGCAGTATGAGGAATTATTTGCCTATATTTTCCTTTGAGATGCTCCTCAGCGAAATGATTACATGGATCAACTTCTCGAAAATTAAGTAGCCTAGCTACTGTTCCTCCTTTTTAGTGCATAAAGCAACCTGCATACAAATTTATAGGCTGCTGCTACAGATTACTCCCTCCGGTCAGTGAAAGGTGAAGATTTAGTCATCTAAAATGAGCTAGATGCAAGTTAAAATTCATGTCTGAAACATCAACATAAGTTTGAATTGGGCCAACTTGATGTGTAATTGATTACCTGCATGTAAAAGCATATCTGACTTCAAGCTATTGTGAAAGGCTTATGGCAGCCTCCCACCATTGTATATCTGCTTCCCTTTATTGCTGATTTATTCTCTTGTTAATATTTTTTAAAATTTCTCAGGTGGTACTTAATTTGGGAAACCTCCAGAACTCCCATGATGGTCGGATAAGTTGCCTTGGAATGTCATCTGATGGCAGTGCATTGTGTACAGGAAGTTGGGACAAAAATTTGAAGGTAAGGACATTTAAGAAAGTTTTTTTTTCATTGCCTACTTCCTCAATGGCGTAAACTTTTTTTTATGTCCTGGAACTAACAGTTCTACTAGAACTTATGTAGTAATTGTACTACATGGTATGATTATATGCTCTTGGTTAAGCCCTTTCCAATGTGTCTTCTTGTGCCTTGCCTGAACTCTTGTGAGCCTTTGTGCACCTTTCGTTATCAATTTGTATTCCCAAGCCATAACCTTCCTATGTGTGCGTGCGTGTATCATAAGTCAATACTAGTTAGGATATAAGGTTACAAAGTTTGCAATGTTTTGCCCAAGTAATCTGCAAGTTAGATTAAATCTTACATGGCACTGATTAGAAAACTATTGGGATCGAAATAGTAGTACTTGTTAATACCTAGTGTGGATTACGCTCTTCTTTTTCCCATTCATATCATATTTCTATTGGTAACCCTGAGAATTACATAGCTGAGTATAGCACTATCATATGTAATCCCAGATAGAGAATGATTTGGAGTGAACTTCAGCTTCTGATCTTAAAGTTGCATCTTGTTGAAATTTGCAGATTTGGGCCTTTAGTGGACACCGGAAAATAGTTTGAAGCCACATTTCTTCAACATGTTGTATGTTTCGTTATCGCACCTTACGAATGGTGATCTTTGATCGACTTGACTTGTTCCAGGGGATCGATTTGTTGTTTTTGTAGTATAGCATCTTGTGTAATATGCCAAGTTTCAATGGGAAAAAAGGAGCAATTTCTCGGCAAGACATCATGTGCTGTATCTTGTTGAGTTAGTGTCTGTTGATACTGTTATTACCATAATATCAGCAACGTGTGACCTACCCTTTCTTTGTACAACCTTTTTCTCGTTTCGAGTTGGAGAAGTAGCATGTATATTCCGAAACCAATCTATCAGTTTGATCTTTTGCCAAATTTGGAACACTAGCTTCCTGTGACGATTTCCACGTTTAGTAATGTTGTATTCTTACCAGGTACTAGTTATTTGTGTGTTTGGTTGAGTCACTGCTGGTGTTCCCCTTGACTTTTCTCCATTTGTTTGATATCAAAATTGATGTACACGTCATTTCTAACAATTTAGCTATTCTTGGTACAAATGGCAAGGCCGAGCAGGAGAAACGGAGGTATAAATACAAAATTGTTTCGTTAGACCTATTGACTATTCACTGAATAGATTTTTAAAGTTGAATACACATTTGGATTCAAACAATGATTCGTGCGCATACTTGAGGATATTCGAATTTTTACTTGTATTCATTCAGTTTGACAATATGGATGCAAATGTGAAAAATGCACTATTTAATCCGTTTCCACCATGTAAAATTCATGGACCTGTCGATCATGTGGCATTTCTTGTTTATTAAACCTCTGCTTTGGGAGGAGTGTCAGGTATAGGCAACCACAAACCAAAGCTTGGAATATTGGCCCTGTTTGGATCCATGGGTTAGAGTTAGATTGGGGCTCATTTAACCTAAAACCTAAAAGCATCCAAACAGGTGAGTTAGATTGGGTTAGATGCATCTAACCCACCCAAAAAATTATCCCATCCAAGGAGTGCTTATTTGGGTTAGATTAATGGGCCCACTTTTTTCCCTCCCTAGATCTGTTTGTGGCCGATTCGGTCCCCCTCCCTCCGCACGATACCCCCTCTGCAACGACCGCTCCTCGCCGCCCCCTCCGCACCCCCCTCTTGCCCCACGCCGCCCAGCGCGGCCGCGCTGACCTCGCCGCGCCGGCCGTCCTACCGAGCTGCGCCGCCGCCCCTGGAACCTCGCGGGCCTGAAAGATCCGCCCACGCCGCCCAGGACAGTCCAACCCCCACGCTGCCCAGGACCCCCACGCCGCCCAAGACGGCCGTGCCGCCCGGCCGTCCCTCGCCGACATCGCCGCCATCCAAGATGCGCCGGTCGTCCTACCTTCGTGGCCCTCCAAGCTGCGCCCCCCCTCTCCGCCCCCCATCGCGTCGCCCATGAGTGTTCGAAGGAGGCAAATGATTAGTAAAGTGCATTTATATCAATCTAACCCTTGTATTCAAACATATACTCCCTCCGTCCCAAAATAAGTGTAGTTTTAGAAGTTGGGCACGAAAATTAAGGAGGGGTAAAAAAGTAGAGAGTGCACATGAAACGAGAATGGGTAGAGGAGAAGAGAGATAGAGATAGAATTGTATTAGAAAGCGAGAACTACACTTATTTTGGGATAAATTTTTGAATCCTAAAACTCTTATTTTGGGACGAAGAGAATATTTAGCTAGAGTTAATTGAGAGATACTTTAGCATTAGAAACTAGCTCTAACCACAATATCCAAACAGGGCCATTGCTTATCTCCTCGCAATATTGGGAGCATGAGCCTTCTCACTTATACAAAGTTAAAACACATCATTGAAATCTGGAATTATCATTTGAAAATCCAATCAAATTTCATTATAAAGTAGAGCAATCTGCAGCAGGGATTCTTTATAAGAAAAAAAAGAATGACTGATGGCATTAAAATGGGAGAAAGCGGAGATCGAGACGGCGAGACCAACCCAAGTACCCAACCGTCCCAGGGAAATTTTGCGCGAGCGAGGGCAAATATGGCGGGAAACTTTGGCGCCATCTGTTCCCGCGCCGCCGCCTCCCTATTTAGCCCGCGCCACCGCCGCCGCCTCCTCCTCCCCTCAACTCCAACTCCTCCCAGAATTCTCCCCTTCTCCCGCCGCCTTCACCCAGGAACCCTCTCGACCACAGCCATGGCCTCATCGAACGGCGCCGCCGCCACCGACGCCGTCCAGGAGCCTCCCCAGAAGATCTCCAAGCTCGCGCCCCTACTCAAGGTGAAGAAGCTCTCCGACAAGGCCGTCCTGCCGTCCCGCGGCTCCGCCCTCGCCGCCGGCTATGACCTCTCGAGGTACGCGCTCTGTCGCCGCCCGCTTCAATTGCCAAGAAGCCCTCGGGGCCGCGCGGATCTGTTGACGGTTTGTTTCTTTGGTTGTGGCCAGCGCGGCGGAGATGGTGGTGCCGGCGCGGGGGAAGGCGCTGGTGCCGACGGACCTCAGCATCGCCATCCCGGAGGGAACCTACGCGCGCGTGGGTGAGCGACCAACCGTCCCCGTTCCCGTTCCCTCTTCTTTTCTTTGTCGGCTATTCGCCCCGCAGGTGTTTGACGAAATGCCTGTCCGGTCTGTTTGTCCTTTTGCAGCGCCGAGGTCGGGGCTCGCGCTGAAGCACTCCATCGACGTGGGCGCCGGCGTGATCGACGCGGACTACCGCGGCCCCGTGGGGGTCATCCTCTTCAACCACTCGGACGCGGACTTCGCCGTGAAGCCCGGCGACCGGATCGCCCAGATGATCATCGAGGTGATCGCGACGCCGGAGGTCGCGGAGGTGGAGGACCTCGACGCCACGGTGCGCGGCGAGGGAGGGTTCGGATCCACCGGCGTCTGAGCCGTGTCGGTCTCTCCGCTCCAAGGAGGGACGGTAGTTCATCAGTACCCACTCTCTAGGTTAGTATGGCGATGCGAGTAGGCAGCATTGGTGTGTCTTTTGTTGGCTGTAAGAGCTCGTGATGTTAAGGTGGCACTATCCTGCAATTGAACATGTCGAGAAGTTTAGGGTTGCGTCGGTAGCTGAATGCAGGAAATGCTAAGAACCTGTTTCTTCAGTGATGTTACTGTGACCTAGTAGTGTTGGGGTCATTTCTGAATATCTGCAGAATTGCTTGCGTGGCTGCGTCTGGTTTTCCAATCTGAAACGATGAAATGAACTGGAAGTAGACTGCGTTTCTGCGGTCCGACCGCCTGCAGAGGAGCAGATGGTTCGAGGTGCACTGCAGGACCATGGGGCAACATACAACTACACAAGGGAGAGCTTTTTACCCCGTGCTGAACTCCGCATTCCATTATCCTGAAAACATGAAGATGGCCTTTTCTACGGCCAACATGAACGAATTGCCACTATGGCATTCACTCTGTTTTTTTTATCAAAACAACACTTATTCCACAACCAAGTACTTCTTCTCCCACACGATCTCCCCGAACTGCTGGCTCAGAGCTGCCTCAAATTTTCAGTCCCAGTCTCCCAGATGAACACAACGGCGCTCCTCGGTCCTCGCTTTATGCACGTCGTTCTCCCACACGATCCCCCCGAACTGCTGCGCCATCCCCGCCGGGTTCTTCTTGCTCCGGAAGACCTTGTTGAGATACTTAAAGGAAGAAACTTTGAACGTGGCAAACCTGCGACAACTGAACCGCAAGAGATGTGTACTCACCATTAAGCCGCAAAGGAAAATGAAAAACCATTGGGGTTCCTTTTTTTAGAAAAAGGAAAACTTTATGACCTCTGCTACTGCATGCAACTAATTTTTTAAAGAATTTTACATCTCACAAGCTAATAAAAAATAGAAAAAAGAGTGTTGGGATAAAAGCAATAACAATGCACTAATTAATCCCTCATCTTGTGATGAGGAAAACATCTACCAATAGAGATGCGGCGGAGTAATAACGATCGCATGCACAAAAGACAACGATTTACATGAAAAACCTCCTCAAGGTGAGGAGTAAAAATCAACAGGACCAATTGGTCCACTCTAAGCTTCCATTATAATCAACAAACGGTTACAAGGAGTCTTCTATAGAATCTCTAGAAGAATACACTAGCAGCAGCACATTCACCGTGATGCAAAATTGACATCAACATCAACAACCACAACCATCTAACAAGAGGTATGACAACTGTCAAATAGAGAATCATAGATTCTATGCCCTTTGGTAATCAGTACATATCTCACAAACCATAGGTACACCGTGCACAAATTTTGATAGGCAAGTAGATATATGAGTCCCCTGACCATTCACAAATTTTCAGCTCAATCGGACACCGTTCCACCACCTAAACAAATCATCTACCGAAACTGCTCAGTGATGAAATTGCAGTCACCCGAACTGACGGAACCCCTCTCAAATCTGATGCTCTATTCAACCAATCCTCAATCCAACTGACTAGATCAAAGTAGTCTAAGAGTATAACAAGCTTACAATGTTTGGCGCAAATTCAAGCACATTTAAACCTCCATTTACTGACTTAAAGCAAATCAGTTTAGAGCACCAAATCTGGGCAGATCTCCTTCTCCTCCTCCTTCTCTCTTGTTGTTGCAGGGCCGTTCTAATGTCTTGGGGGCCCTGGTGCAAAACAAAAAATTGGGCCCATGCCTAGGTTTAACAAAAGCTAAATAACCAAAATGCATTTGGATTCATAGTATAATTATATTTGTTTTGCATATTAGCACGTAATATAATTATTAACGCTAAAGAAAAGGGTGAACATTGCCAAGAAAGAGAAGAGAATCGGAGATACGAGATGGGGAGATCGCGATTCGCGACAGGAAACCAAGCGTCTCGACGGCCTCGTTGTTTCGGCTGGATGGCTTCTCGGCTTCTCGCGGTCGCGGACTCGCGGTCTTGGGAGTTGGGGCGAGGGACGACAGGCGATCTCAGAGGCGGAGTCTCGAACTCACGTTCACATACGGAATCACGGACGGGATCGAAGGCAGCCAAGCAGGTTGGAGTGCAGCGATGGCTGATGGGCTTCAGTTGTTGGGCCTAAACCCCCTAAGGGGAACTATAGATGGGGGCCCAGTGCGGTCGGGCCACTTGCGCTGGGCCAAAACCGGGCCTGCGTTGTTGTGTGTGTTCTACTCTCTCTCCCTCACTCAAGTGACGTTCAGGGATAGGCTGGTGAGGAGCTAGGTTTTTTTTTATGCTTTATACTTTCTTTGAAGTGACCTCAACTGTTAGATCAAGCATCAAATCAACGGTGCACAAGCACTGGACTTGTGGGCTGTTTTGCTAACTTTGATTGGCTTCAAATGATCAAATCATCCTCCATGTGGAGGGATAACCCAACAAAGAATACAGAGAATTACTTGAAGCAATCAAAAGCATAGTCAGAACCATTGAGGTTCTGCTGTCGTTTTTTAGAAAAGAAAAAACTACATGGAACATAATTTGCATGTGAAATATGACCATAACCTCTACTTTCAAACCTAGCCGATCTGATGCTCTGGCTCTGCGGAAAGGTAAGAGCTGCCTCAGACGGCATCACCAGTTGGGCTAGGGCGCCAGAGCATCATGAAGCTTCGCTGCGAGCTAGCCATGTGAACCATGACGAGGCCTCTCGCTGTGACTTCCTTTTAGCAGCCAGCAGCTCTGCAGCAGGAAGCACAAATAGTAGGAGATGCTCAGAGACTCCGAGTGCACACTGGGTCAAATGCCACATGCAATGGCAGAACTAGCTCAGAACAGTGGTGCTGCAGAATGCAAGAGGATGGGAGCACCTGCATGCTGCAGTTGATCTTGGTATTGAACTATTGATCTTGCAAACAAGCAAACCTCACCACGGTCGACCAGAATCTATGTTTTGATCAGCGAATCCCTTTAGAACTCCAAGTGTGTTTTCAGAGTTTTGAGCTATATATCATTGTTTTTCACCATTTACATTTTGATTTTCATTCAAACAACTGTTGGGATCAAATGCACAAAAGTACCTAACAAGCACTTACCTTCAAAAGGCTGGATGAGAAGAAAAAGAAAATGCAGATCTTTGTATCAGGTTTCTTAAAACCTGTTGCCTCCTGCTCTCACGGCCGCAACTCAAGGAGCACTCACGCCTTGAGACATCGCCACGTGGATCAACAAGGGCAGGCAGAGGGTTCACAATTTCGGCGGGATTTCACCGAATTTCGGTGAAATTTTTCGTTTTCGGACTACACCGGGAAGCAAATTTCGGTCCGGAAAGTGCGTGATTTTGGTTTCAAATTCAAAAATATGAAAGTCAAACTTTGGTAAAAAACGAAATTTGGAACAGTAAAAACAAAATTGTGAACCCTGGGCAGCACTCACGAGTCACGAGATGCCTTTGCATGTTGCAGCAGCTAGCTCGGTTTGCGTGCAAAGCATAAATTCAAATAAAAAATGCTATATTTCACAAACCAATTATCCAAATTAAATTTCGATTGCGGCGTTGTATTTTTTACGTTGAGATCTTCAAAACTAGACCACTCTTGACTATATTTAGATAATATTTTTATAAAAGAATTTTATTTATTTTAAAACATTTTTCTTTACTACAGTATATTATCACGTTCTGAAATATATTTTTTCTCGAACCAACTTTTATTTTGAAAATGGAATACATTCGGAACATTTCTTTCTATTGAATATTTTTATTTGTTTTTGAACAATTTATATTCTTTAGGTGGAATAATATTTGTAATGAATGTGAGTCCTGTTCTACATACCAAGTTTCTTTGGTATATGAGATGATTCTTAAACACAAGTTGACTTGTCTTTAATGTTTATTTTTCTAACTGAGGTGCATGTACATCAAGAGCATCACGAGGAAGCCAACATATTATTCATTGTGGCTGAGGTATTTCCAACCATACATCATAATATTGTGGAAATTATGATAAGAGTGTTTTTGTTTGTGCCAACATATTATTCATTGTGACCGAGGTATTTCCATACATCACACTATTGTAGTATTGTGGAAGTTCTGATAAGAGTGTTTTTGTTTGTGCTTTTTATTTATCTATGTTATATGACCAATATGAATAATGCTATCTCTATGTGAACTATTATCGCTGTCAACAGGAATAATAATTTGATTTAGTTTCAAATTTGCTCCGATGTATTAACTTTTTTGTCATGTATATATGTGTTGTATGTCTTGGGTAACCAGTAGAATTATGTACGAATGTTAAGTTGAGCCTTTCCAAATTTATCATGCCTAAATTTATTCTCCTACAGACAGCCAAAAAATAAAAAGTGTGATAGGGCACGCAAAGCGTGCCGTATGTTCTAGTTCCGATCAAAAGCATATCTGCATATCTGAAGCTATAATTTGTTCCTGCCTGGTTGTCCAACTGTTTGGGGGCTATGGAAGATTTTTTTTTTTTGGAAAGTTTTCAGAGGTCGCAAATGCTTGGTGGGCTGGGCGCGTAACTCCTCATCACTGCATGACAGCAAAGGCCTAGGGCCTAGGCTTTGACCAAGAAAGAGGCCGAGAGCTCAAACCTGAAGCTCTGCTGCTCCTGCTGGCCTTGCTGCCGTGAGCCATGAGCCCATGACCAGCATTGCCTCTCCACCGTGGAGCGAGCGCCGAGCGCCTCTTCAGTCTTCACTCACCGCCGGCCTCTGTCTATTTAACGCAACCGATCGAGACGAGAGCGAGGGCACTTTCCAGTTTCCACCGAGTCTTCAGTCCCTTGGCCAGCCATGGCGCGCTCCCGCGAGACCCTCCTCCTGCCCGGTCTCCTCCTCGCCGTCCTCCTCCTCGCCGTGGCCCCGGGTGACGCCGCCGTGGTGCGCGGCTGCCAGCCCGCGGTCCTCGCCCCGACGGTGGGGCTCTTCTGCTCGCGCGGCCTGCCCGCCGAGTGGTGCTGCCAGGCGCTGGCACACTCGGCCCGCGTCGGCGGCGGCGCGCGCTGCCTCTGCCGCCTCGCGGCCGAGGAGCCGCTCGTCCGCGCCGCGCTCAACGCCACGGACCTCCTCAGGCTCTACGCCGCCTGCGCCGCCCGCGGCCACGCGCCGGCGCCGCACGCGCCCGCGGGCTCCGCCTGCCAAGGCGGAGGCGCGCCCGCCGCCGGGTCGCCCGCGGACACGTCGGGCTGCGCGACGGCGGTCCTCGCCGACCAGATGGAGCTCTTCTGCGGCGGCGGCGGCCGGTCGTCGGCGCCCAGCCAGCCATGCTGCGAGGCCGTGGTAGGCTCCGTCCGCAGGGGCGCCGACGGCGTGCTCTGCTTCTGTCACGTGCCGGTGCTGAGCAGCAGCTTCAGCGTCGACCGGATCTCCAGCCTCCACGCCACCTGCGTCGGTTCCGGCCCCGGAGCCGCCCGCGACCTCGCGGACATGTGCCCGAGCCGTCGGGGTGCCGACGGCCGGGTGTAGCGGCGCGCGGGCGTGTGGCTAGCTACCTGGCTGGTTGCCAGGCTAGGTGGTTGTCAGCCGCCGGCCAGCCACCGCGATCCTGACGGAAAAACGTCGCCCGTGCACCGCCGGCGCCGGCAAAGCACGTCGTGTTCCTAGTTCCCGTAGTTGATGCCGCAGCCTAGTCTGCTGCTAGTAGCTCCATCGTTTGCGTTTCATTCTCTTGTTCAAGCGTGTACGTGTGTGTGATGGATCTGTGCTCTGTGGTGGCTTTGGTTGTACGTGGTGTTGCATTTGTGGATGTGCTATTCAGTATGTAATCGTTAGTTGTGTGCTATCGTTAGCACTGGGGTGGTTAACGTTGTTTGTATCAGCTCATGCCTAGCACATCTCTTCTTCGACCAAATCGCAGCAAATATTTGATAACGATGCCGTTCGGCAGAGGCACGGGTCACCCGTACCCATGCATGCCCACAACTTACCCATCCCCAATTACCCAGCACAAAACAGGTAGGGTAATACCCACCGAGCATGGATAAACCAATGGGTAAGAGGGGAGAGAATATGACATTAACCTCGTCGGCATAATATTGGTGCGAGCATGGAGACTGGAGCCGTGAGAAGAGCAAATCGCTACACTCGAGCATGGAGATATGTGTTTGAGGAGAGAGAAATCTGCCTTGCGCGAAAAGGGGATCGCATGCAACTTCTCGCTGCAGGCTGCTGGCCCTGGCCAACATTGATCGGGTACGGGTGAAATGGGTAATATCCTCTGTTACCCTACACATACCCACAAGTAAACGGGTAATCCATACCCTCCCCAAAGATCATGGATATGGATTTGGGTACGGGTACTGGGTATCCAGTGGCTACTCGAATATTTGAGCACCAATGAAACAAGGCTAGTAGTTGTGTTGCCTATGCTATCTCTGCTCCTCTAGGGCATGGGCAAGGCAAGCAATGGCAACGCGCCACTGCGCATCTGTGCCGCAGCAGACTATACCTTGCAGAGGCAACGGAGTGATGACGATGCGAGCTGCCGCGGCGCCACTGCTACGTGCCGGAAGAGGCAACCACGACCACGACCTGCAGGCCGGCTTGATGTAACTTTCACCCAGGACGCACGCCATCCAACTGTGGCGAGTACTGTGTGACAATAGCCCAAACAACTTAACATTTGGACCACCAAATATTTTTTGTGCTGTTAGATGAAGATTCAATGGCTGATGGCTCGCCATCCTCTCGCCCACAGTAATGGCCGACGCCCAACGCTATTCTGCCTTCTATATGTGCAGTAGCTTTTTCCATGGGATCTTTCCATGTTTAATTATTTGTTTTACAACAGTATGAAGACGCTATCTTGACTAAAGACAACCTGCTTAAAAGGAAGTGGCATGGTCATTCACCTGTGCTTTCTGTACTAGAAATGAAAATGTGAAACAATTTTTTTCCGATGTGAGCTGGAAAATTTTGCGTGGAGGTTGATTGCTCATGTTTTTAGGTTTGCTTGTCGATCCAACTCTTTTGAACAGCTCTGGGTTTGGGTTTGCTCCCTTTTTGAAAGTTTGGTTAGCTTTCAAACATAGCCGCCGATACCATGATGACTGGAGGACTGCTGGCTGATCTGCTGGCGATATTTGCATACTTGGGCCGGCCGGTAAGAGGTTATATATGTCTATGCAGAACAGGCGGCAGGACATGCCTTTGCCGGCATGGCAGAAGCTTTGCCTTGAGCTCAGCCATATGTATGAAAACGCCACCTCCCATGCATTTCTTGCACAGCTGCTGCCCTTTGAAATTTGAAATTCCATAGCCAACTGGTAAAAAGCATGCTGATTTCAGCTAATTTAATAATATTACTCCCTTCGTTCTGAAATGTAGGTCATTCTAGGATTTTTTCAACAGATTATGGAGGTGGAGAAAAGACTCTCTTACCCGTAATTATTAAGCATTGGGACTCTATTTGGGTAATTAAATATATACTAATTAAAATATCATGCTCTTTCTCATGCACATTCCCTACATGCACCTCCCCCTACATGACTGTATGCACGCCTTTCTATTGCAAAAAACTCGAAAACGATGTACAATTAAGATGGTTTGACCCACTTTCAAGCTAGAATGCCTTATATTTGAGTGCAAAATTTAAACTTTAGAATGCCTTACATTTTAGGACGGAGGGATTATGTGAGAGAATAAATCAGAATAAGCCGAAAGCAGACAAGCCGAACAGAGGGAGCTCACCGATTGTCTGATTCCATTGCAGTAGCAACATACCTGGAGGTTCATTACTGCAATGTTTTATCTATAGTGTTCTCTTTGTACAACATCTATATATATCCCTTTGGGGGCTACTACAATAATACAATACAGATCACAGTTTCTACCCAATCGTTTTCATTCTGAAGATTAGAAAAAAGGGCGGGACAGCTTCAAATAAACAAGTTGATTTCCAATGGCTAGCATCGGCATCGTTAGCAGCCGGCCTGCAAAGCACCAAATTTGGTTTCTGTCCAGGCTTGCTTAAACCTGCATACAAAGCTCAAGTTTTTGGAAAGTTTGCAGAGGTCGCAGCTGCCGTGTGGTAACTCTCCATCGCTCTCCACGATGGCAAAGGCTGTGGCTTTGACCGAGCGCCCAAGCCTCAATCGGTACGTGCTGGCTGCCTGGCTGGTGGCTCCTGCGGTCCTGCCTTGAGCCACGGCCGGCGCGCTCTGGCGAGGTCCTCCTGCGCTGGCACCGCCACGGTGCACGGCTACAATCGCGTCCACCGTATCGCTCTTCTGCTTAGGTGATGCGTGGTGCGCAATGTGGATGTGCTCTTCACTTCTTCAGTTGTGGACTGTGCGAGATCGCGACACATGCTTGGCCTTGCTTCGCTCTTGTTTGCTTCAGTTCATGCTCAGATATAATGGTTCTTGGATATCTCGAACCTGATGCCTTGTTACTATGGCCAGAGTCTGATTATGGCCACCATACTCCATCTTATCTTACTATTATTAATTGGAGGCTCCTTTGAAGTCTCCACATGAAGCCACTTAGGATCATATGTGAACACTCTAAAAAAAATAGAGAAGTCCTAAAAATTCTCACAAAAACTAGAAATATCTAGCCATCCATTTGACTACTCTAATCATAATAGTCATTGAATATGTTATCTTTTTTTAATAAATTACCAATATCTGCCATTATAAAAATAGACTAAAGCAACTGTCTAAACGTGTATCTAAATTACCCACCTCTTCCATTTAAAAAATCTAAAGAAACTCCCAATCTTCGTGTAAATTACTCACCAATGCCATTAAAACAATAATGCAAAATGGCCCCTAAATTTATATATAAACTATCTAATTATATCATTATTAGAAGTTAAAGTAACCCCTAAATCTGAATCTAAATATTATAATTATAATAAAGTATTAAAGAATTTTAGTATAAAATTCTACATTACTATTTCTATCATTATTATACTATTATTTATATAAATATACTATCCACGATGAGTGTCATAGTGTATTTATGTACGATGAAGAGATAAGAACACTAATTCATAAATAAATAGTTCAATTAACTATATATATATATCAAATACACATGGAGGTGTGGTGTAAAATAAAATCTATTACAACTATATTATGATAAATATATATTTTATAGTATGTGTTACAATATTTAATAGATGCGAATGCGTGAGATAGATAATTATAGTTATTAGTTATATAATTTTTTTTTTGAAATAGCTCTAATTAGCCCATGCGGGAGTATGGGTTGATAGTTTAGCAGCGGCGGAATTGGAGCGGAAATTTAAGGGGGGCCAACAAATATATGAAATACTTAATTTCGATCATAAATTTCAGCCGAAGCTTAACTTCGTCTTCAAACATCCAAAATGATCATTCCAGTTCTCAAACTTCTCTGTCCAGTTCAATTTAATCATTTATCCTATGTGGCATGCTATGTTTGACACGCGTTGTCACTTCTAGTCAGTTATGGTTCATAGAAATCAATATTTCTATAAATTTGATCGCTATAAAGTTTCATCTTGATGAAACTAAATGATGTACAATTTTTAAGGGAGTTGATCCGAACATATTTATATACACATATAAAAGTTTCTTTTTTTGGAAAAAAATTATATAGACACAAGTAAAATTTTTGTTGTGTTATCTGTAAGTATGTGTGAACCAATATATGTTATTGCTAAAAAATAGGAATCCTTTGAATGCTGACATGCCATGCCTGGAGTGGCAAGACACCTAGAATGAAGGACTAAATTAAGCTGTATGAAAAAGATCGAGGGTTGAAAGTTGAAACAGTTATTTTGGAAATTTTGAGATGAATTTGTTTTAATTCTATTAAAAGAAAATTAATCTTTCCTTTAATGTGCATTGATTTTCTACGGAAATGTAATCTACTTTTATCAACCGTTGGGGGGGGGGGCACCCCCCCTCCCCTCAGTTGCCAATGTTGGTTAGTGTATCAAAATTGTAACTAGAGATGTGCTGAAATTTGGTATCTTCAGGTACTAAATTGGCGGTATCCATTGGAATTTGGAACCTCTTAAGTACTGTAAAACCACTTTTTTTATAACGAATGTTGAGGTTGTAATATTGAAAGTAACAAGATCATTACAAGAAAGCTTCCATAAATTGACAAGAACAATTCTCCCCAGGGTCTCGTCTGCCCGTCTCTCCTTTTACCTGTCTATCTAGGCTGGAACTCCGATACAGACATTTCGTTGACAGAGAAAACAGCAGCAGCAGCTGCTGCACCTTGGCTGCCTGAACCTCCAGATACGTTAGGCCTTTCGCCGGAGCTCAATGTCTGGCCGTGCACAAAGGCGAACGCTGGCTTCGACGGCGCGGCAAAGCTGGAGGTTTGGGCGTGGAGCATGACGAGGACGTCCAGCATGGTCGGCCGGTCCGCCGGGTTCTCCTGCACGCAGAGGAGGCCGAGGTGGATGCACTTGAGCACCTCGCTCTCCGGGGTCTGCCAGTCCAGCGATGGATCCATGGTCTCCAACGCTGTCCCCTTGGACCAGTGATCCCATACCTAGCATGTAACAACATCACAGGATAGATTTTAGGGAAAAGTTCGGTTTACAACTTTATACTATCGCAAACGTATGTTTTTTCAACCTTAAACCACAAAACCGGATAAGATAGACCATTCAACTATCGAAATCGTACAAATTTGGCTCTTAGGGTGGTTTCGAAAATGATTTTCTATTTTTAAGAAAAATCAAAAAATTCTAATGAGATCTATAAAATCAAAACTAATTTATTTTAAAATAGAAAAATATGAAACTAGTATCAAAATTTTTCTAAAAATGTAATCTATCTATTATTGCTTTACTTGAATCTTATTTATTTAAAAATAATAGACATAACTACAAGCAACCAAATACTATGAACATAAGAAAATAAATTCAAATAAATGACAAGTACAACGTCAATAGATAGGTTACATTTTTAAAAAAAATTGATACCCATTACGTATTTTTTTGATTTAAAATGAATTACTTATGATTTTTTTAATTTAAATTTGAATATTTTTAATTTTCATAAAATGGAAAATCACCTTCTAACCCACCTAAAGGGCCAAATTTTCCTGATTTCGATAGTTGGATGGTCTATCTTATCCGGTTTGTAGTTTAAGGTTGAAAATCGGACTTTTGCGACAATTCGAGTGTAAACCATATCGTTGTTCCCATGATCTTGTTGTATTTCGTTTGAATCCAGAGGAAGAGAAGGACGACTACTCACGTAGCTCAGCATCGTGCTGGATCCTTCGTCTACCTCTGATTCAAAGCAGGCATCGGTGTTTCTCCTCCCGGTAACGATCTCCAGGACCAGGACTCCAAAGCTGTACACATCTAGCTTGACCGAAAGGTGACCCATGACTGCGTACTCCGGTGCCATGTATCCTCTGCAAGATCCAAAACAATGCTGTGGAATGCTGTTGGGAGGGATGGTTGATCCAGGAAGTTCATGCATGTTCTTGATGATGGAGTTTTATATTACTAACAGTGTCCCGACGACTTGGCTTGTGAGGCTAGTCGTCTTGTCGCCGCTGAAGAGCCTTGCCAGCCCGAAATCGGAGATCTTTGGGTTCATGCCGGCGTCCAGCAGGATGTTGCTGGCCTTGAGGTCACGGTGCACGACCTTGACCTGCGAGTCCTCGTGAAGGTACAGCAGGCCCCGTGCTGTTCCATAGATTACACGGTACCTTGCCTCCCATCCTAACAATGGACGCTTCTCAGGTGCTGCAGAAACAAGCATGCTAACTGCCATGACTAATTAGTGTTAACAAATATAATTATCCATGTTAGCTGTGCATCATTTTGTACCGAAGAGGAAGGTGTCCAGGCTTCGATTGGGCAGGTACTCGTAGACAAGCAGCTTCTCTTGTTCCTTCAAGCAGACGCCGTAAAGCTTCGCGAGGTTGATGTGCCGAAGCTTGGCGACCAGCAGCAGCTCGTTCTTCAACTGCTTCAGGCCTTGCGATGAGGCTTTGTCCAGTCTCTTCACGGCGATCTGCCGTCCATCGGGCAAGAACCCCTGAAAAACATTGTTCAGGTATCAGTACTACAGTTTATTTTGGGCATGATTCAATATCTTGCTTCTTGGAAATTTAGTTATAGAGGTCTTCTAAAATCTGAAAATATATATACATGTTTGAAGTTGTCCGGCTTACTTTGTAGACTGCACCAAAACCTCCATGCCCAAGCTTATTCTCTTCTGCAAAATTTGCCGTTGCCCTCCTCAACGTTGTCAGGTCAAAGAGAAGTGACCGGGAATCGTCCTCTTCTTCGGCATCTGCAAATAATAGAGGTGTTAATTAGTAATCCTTAGATGTATCTCCAACCCTTTTTATTTAAAGTTTCGTACTAATTATCCAAAATAGAATATAATTTTGAAGAAATAGTATAAAATTTTGAACTAAAGAGAATTGGAGGTGCACCTAGCTAAGAGTCACTAATTAACACCCCTAGAAATACATGCTTTGTTTTCATTTTCACTAAACTACGCTACTAGTTTTTGAAATCCCGTTTGCTTTAATTCTCTTTCCATTGTTCTATGTAATCTATCTTACTATTACTAATTGAAGGGTCCTTTTAAGCCTTCACGTGAAGCCACCTAGAATGCTAGGTGGACACTCTAAAAAATAGATAATGTTTCACAAAAATCAGAAAACATGTCTCAATCCGATAACTCCAATCATAATAGCCATTGGATCTGTTATCTTTTCTAATAAATTATCCACCTCTGTCATTATAAAAATAGACTAAAGTAACCCCCTAAACATGTATCTAAATTTCGGACCGCTGCCATTATAAAAAATCCTAAGTAACACCCTAACATTCGTGTAAATCACCAACCTATGTCATAATAAAAATAATGCAAATAACATTCTAAATTTGTATATAAATTATCTAATTATATCATTACTAAAAGTTAGGAGTATTAAAGTAACCATTTAAATCTGAATCTAAATTATAATTATAACAAAATATTACAGTGCACCCATGTAAAATTATAAATTACTATTTCTATCATTATTAATATATTATTTGTCGGGTATCATGATTAGGGGCACCCTAATCAGGGGACCCAATCACCTTTAAAACGCAAAACATATGTTAGGCAAACGGGCCCACGAAGGCCAACACTTCTTCCAATCCGAAGGAAAGGACTCAAAGAAGCCCAATCCACGGCCCAAGTACACAGTGCGGCCCGTCCGAGCCCCCTCAAACCCGCGGGGCAATCTCCGCCTTGCTCGAGGGCTCCCCGCCGAGACCCTCGACAGCACCCCACGTCTCCGCCTCGCTCGAGGCTAGCGAGCCTACCCCCAAGAAAGCGAATCGACTCCGCCTCGCTCGAGGCCACCCATCGGAGGAAAGGACAAATGGCCATCCACTCACCCGCCCGCCGTACGGAGGCATTAAATGCTAACAACTCCGCCGCAGCGCCCGGGTCAGATGGCGTCAGGCCACCACTCCGCACAGTGGCTGTGACCGGGGTCCTGTCCACCAACTCCGGTCACTGCTCAGCCATCCCCGGCACTGTGACGCCACTGTGGGAACCTGCGACGCACTGTGCGAACGTGTGCGGTGCTGCTCCAGCCGCTGTGCTGCCAACGCACCATCCTTCCCTCGTACTTTACCCTCCGCAGAACCCTCGAACGGCATGGGCACAACCCTCGGGCGTGGTCCGAACCTTGACCCGATCAAGACCCCGCCTGCAGGACCCTCGGAACGCCGCCACGTCGAACGCAGGGGACGATACCCTCTACAGGAGCCACCACGCCGCCCGCCGGAGCTGCCAGGACGCCGGCGCGATCTCCGCCAGGTCAGGACGCCGCCCAGGACAGCCGCACGCCCGCCGCCATGATCTCCAGTACCCCACAGTGTACTTCCTACAGTGGACATTCACTGTGTGCTCCCGATTCGGGGAGAGACGACGACTTCTTCCTCCCTCCGTACATGTACCTCGCCCCTCTTAGTGTCTATAAAAAGGAGGAGGCGGGCCTCTTCTACGCTCAGATGCCCTCATACGACCAACTCCCTTAGCTTCATTCGCTCACTCTCTCGATATTGGCACTCGCCCCAATCATCTAGCAGAGACTTGGGAGCTTCCCTCCCTTTCTCGCCTCGCTTGTACCCCCTACTACAGGCACCCCCGGTGCGGAATAGTACAGTGCACTTGCACATCTTTGCTGGACGTACAGCCCCGCGGCCGAAACCAGGATAAACCCGTGCGTTCCTGCGTTATCTTTCGCATCAACCATCCAGAGTGAGAGGCCACGCAGCATTTTATTAGTTGGTGCCGGACCGCCGGGTCAGGACACCGACAGTTGGAGCGCCGGGTAGGGGCACGCTGCGTGGCTTTTTGTCTTCATTCTCTCTTATTTCCTGGATGACGGACGAGACACACCCACTCCCGGCGGGCACAGTGCTTCGGTTTGGGAGCCTCAAGTTCGTCGCGATCGGCAGCGGTTTCGATATGGAGCTTCTCCCGCCCGAGGCCAACCCCGACACCCCGACTCCGTCGACCCGGCGCAACAAGCGCTCGGGCCAACGCGCGCGGCAAGCGCGCATGGAGCGGCACAGGGCGGCACGACTCCGCTCCCCCACGTGGGTTGAGGCTGACGTATCGCAGCCCAGCGTCGCAGCTAACGGCGTCGCCACTTCGTCACCATGTGCTCCGGCGCTATCTGTGCCACCACCGAATGCGGCCCCGGAGCCTCCCAAGGAGGGCGCGACTGCGCCGTCGCCCTTTCCCTTCGGGATGCGTAACACAGCTGCTACCTATGCTTCGTCGGTTAGCACCAGCATGAGCGCGTACGAGGACTTGACGGGTCACCACCTCCTCTCGATCCGCAACCTCATCGCGTCATCACCCGACGACTCCTACCCCGACACGGTGGGATCGATCGCCGATGACATCAACTTCTTCATGGACAGCTTCACGGCCACAGAGCGGGACTACTCCGGGCTCCGTGACCTCAATGCCTTCCGGTCATTTCAGTTCACGGCGGACTACTGCCTCACCTGCTCCGAAGACTCCAGCGGGGGGATTACGATCCCGCCTGGGAGTGCTTCATGGTCGAGCTGGCGGATGGGGTGGTTGACGAAGCGCCGAGCGACGACGGGAAATACTAGGAGCCCCCACCAGCGAACCAAGAGGTGGCGTCCCCTCCAAACCCCGCCGCTTCGTCAAGCTCGGCGGCGCGGCGGTGCAACTGGCGCAACTCACGGAGCTCGAAAAAAGGCTCGAAGAGGAGCGACGGCAGACACGACTGCTACGTAGCACGCTTGAGCAGGAGCGCACCGCGCATGGTGCGCGGGCTCAGGCGGCGGGGCGCGTCGCTCAGGAGCGGATCCTGGCCGACGACAATGTCGACAAATCGCTGGGACTGAAAAGGGCCAGCCAGAAGCTCGTCGCGGTGGCTTACCTACTCCAAGCCATGCCGGAGCCCTCTACGACCGAGGGACGCAACCTGCGCAATGAGGCGAAGGTGCTCATCGAGCAGGCTAAAGTGCAGCAGGCTGAGAGCTCTGTGTCTCGCATGCGCTCAGCGGTTTCGAAGGCCGGTGGGGCTGCACACCAGGGCCATGGGGCCTCAGTGCACACTCCGTCGGGAGGAAAGAGCAAGGCAGCCACGGTGGACGACGCAAGGGCACCCTCGGTGCATGATCGCATCAAGAAGCCTCCTGTGAGGGAGCGCCTTTACGATGCACATGGGCGCGCCGCCGACGGCGATGCCCGCAACATCATCAACGGGAGGAGGTACACCCCTCGACGGGGTGGCCGCTTCAACCCCGAGCACGACAGGGGCGTGTCATCAGAGCCTCCAGGCACCCGTGTGTTCAGTCGGGAGATTCGTACAACTCCCTTTCCCCCATGCTTTCACCAACCCACCACCCTCGTCAAGTACTCAGGAGAGACCAACCCCGCGGTCTGGCTCAACGACTACCGCCTGGCATGCCAGCTGGGTGGCGCAACGGACGACGCCGTGATCATCCGCAACCTTCCTCTCCACCTCGCCGACTCCACACGAACGTGGCTCGAGCATCTGCCCACGGACCAGATCCACGACTAGGCCGACCTAGTCAAGATCTTCGTAGGCAACTTCCAGGGCACTTACGTGTGCCCTGAGAACTACTGGGACCTCTGAGGGTGCTGCCAGAAGCCCAACGAGTCCCTGCGCGACTACGTTCGACGCTTCTCCAAGCAGAGCACCGAGCTCCCTAGCGTCACCAACGTTGAGGTCATCAACGCCTTCCTCGAAGGCATGACGCGCAGGAACCTGGTGCACGAGCTTGCACGAAGCCATCCCGCCAACATCAATGAGTTGTTCGATGCCGCCACCAACTACGCCGCCGGTGAGGAGGCAGTTGGTGCCATCTTCGACAACAAGGTGAACAAGTGCAAGGAGGATGCGCCCGCAGAGGGCAGCAACAGCAAGACCAAGGCCCCCGCCAAGAAACAAAAGTGGGGGAAGAAAGGAAAGAAGCCAGTCCCACCGAACCAACGCAGACAGAGGCAAGCGGAGGACTCCGACGAGGCCTTCGTCGCTTCCCCAGACCGTAAGGGCCCTCGACGCCCCCCTCGAGGCGGTGGCGGCCTGTTTGATGATATGCTCAAGACGCCGTGCCCTTACCACAAGGGCTCAGTCAACCACGCCCTCGAGCAGTGTGAGATGCTCTGCTAGTACTACAATCGCATCGTGAATCGTGACAAGGATAAGAAGAAGGATGCTGGCGACAAGGGTGGAGACGGCGAGTTCCCCTCGGTGGAGAACGCCTTCTTCATCTTCGGAGGGCCGATGGCGAACATGATCTCCCGGCAGCGCAAGCGCGAGTGCCGGGAAGTTTTCTCCGTCACCAAGGCCACGCCATCCTACCTCGACTGGTCGGAGGACACCATCTCCTTCGGCCGCGAGGACCACCCCGGCTACGTTCCGAATCCTAGACAGTACCCACTCATTGTGGACCCTATCATCGGCAACACCCGCTTCTCCAAGGTGCTCATGGACGGGGGCAGCAGCCTCAACATCATGTACGCCAACACCTTGGAGCTCATGGGGATAAGCTTAGACAAGCTCCACCCCAACAAGTCGCCGTTCCACGGCGTTGCGCCTGAAAGTAATCGGGTGCTCTAGCCTAAGAGGGGGAGGGGGTGAATTAGGCACTAATAAAAACTTTGACCTATGGCTCCAACTAGTTTGCACAAAACTTAAACTAAAACAAGCTATCTAGATGTGCAACTAGGTTGTTCTAGTGTGAAACCCCTACCCCAAAAGAATTATGCATCCTATAGCCTTTCCTAACAAGAAACTACTCTATGAAAGTAAAGGCACAAAGGTTGCAAGTAATAAATGCGGAAGCTTAAAGAGCGGGATAGGAGATAGCAAACTCTTGACGCGGGTGTTTATCCCGTGGTTCGGTTAGCCACAAAGGCACACCTACATCCACGTTTTTGTAGCATTCACTAAGAGTATTGCTACTCGGCCACCAAGTCTCTTCCGTGAACACAATCACGGTCACCTTGGCCCCGAGTTCCACTAAGGAGCTTCTCCACAAAGGATGGGGGTCTCCACGTCCCCCGCACAAAGATGTCGTTGCCGCTCCACACCAAGTCGGAGGGTCGATGACGTTGCCGGCGAGCTTCACGCTCCAAGGTGCCGGCGCACCACACTCTTGTTTTGGTTCGCTAGTGAACCACAGCACAAAGGCTCTAAGCCTTGCAATCTCACTCACTAAGAGATAATCCTTTACACAACACTCTCAAAGTGTGCTAAGGGATAAGGATGTGATCTTGATGCTTTTGTATGGCTTGGAGATGTTCTTGGGTGTGTGTGGGATGTCCAGCAACTCCAGCAATCTTCAAATGGCCGGGGTGAGGCGTATATATAGGCCACCAAGTCTTGTAGCCATTGCTCCAACGGCCAGCTGAAATTCTGCGTATCACCGGAAGAACCGATGCCTCTGACAGGGGTAGCGTCGGTTCTTCCGGTCACTCATAAACCGAAGTAGCCGTTGAAGTCCTGACAGCTGATGCATTGACCACCGGTTGAACCGATGCTTTGTTCCGATGCATCACCGGTTCATCCGGTGCTTAAGAATCTTCTCCTGACAGCTGACGTCATTACACCAATGGTATGCACCGATGCTTCACCGGTTCAACCGGTGCTGAAGAATCTTCTCCTTGGGTCTTGACATCGTCTCTGGAACATAGGACGCCCAAAGCACTGATGCCCCCTTTTTGACCCGTCGGTTCAACCAGTGCTTAGGCTGACTTGGCTTTGATTCCCTTCTGCACCAAACTTCATAGCGCCGGTTCTTCCGACAAGCGTCGGATGCACCGATGCTTAGGCATCGGTTCTTCCGGTGCTCCTGATCCGAAGAGCGGAACCCCCGTAGGGGCGGCCCTTCGGGCCTTGCTACGCCTATCTTCTCTTTCTTTTTGTCATCACTTGAACCTAAAAGTCTAAGAATGATCATCTTAACAATCATATTAGTCCAAGTGTTGTGTTGTCATTCGATCACCAAAATCACTCGAAATGGCATAAATGGTGCCATGTTCGTTACAGCGTCGGGGAAGCGAGTCCAACCCCTCGGCCAGATCGACCTGCCCGTCTGCTTCGGCACGGCGGCCAACTTCCTTTGAGGTGCTCACCATTGAGGTGGTGGGGTTCCGGGAAGCCTACCACGCCATCCTTGGGCGTCCCTGCTACACCAAGTTCCTGGCGATCCCCAACTACACCTACCTCAAAATGAAGATGCCAGGACCGAAGGGTGTCATCACCATCGGCTCGTCGTTCGAGCACGCCTACGAGTGCGACGTCGAGCACACTGAGGCTCTGGTGCTCGACTAAGCCCTCGCCGCACAGTTGCAAGTAATGGTTGAGGAGGCCATAGACTCCAAGCAGTGGCACGCGGGCAGCTTCGAGTCTGCCGAGGGTACCAAGGATGCCCCCTTGACCCAAAGACCCCCGACGGCAAGGCACTAAAGATCAGCGCTACCCTCAACAGCAAATAGGAAGTGGTGCTCATCGACTTCCTCCATGCCAACGCTGACATCTTCGCGTGGAGCCCCTCGGACATGCCTGGCATCCCGAGGGAGGTCGCTGAGCACTCCCTCAATATCCTGCCGAACTCCAAGCTGGTCAAGCAACGCCTGCGGTGCTTCGACGAGCTCAAGCGACGGGTGATCGGCGAGGAGGTGCACAAGCTTTTGGAGGCCGGATTCATCAAGGAGGTATTCCATCCTGACTGGCTAGCTAATCATGTATTAGTTAAGAAAAAGAGTGGGAAATGGAGGAAGTGTGTAGACTACACTAGTTTAAATAAAGCATGTCCTAAAGTTCCCTTTCCTTTGCCACGTATTGATCAAATAGTCGATTCAACTGCGTGATGTGAACTTTTATCCTTTCTTGATGCATATTCCGGTTATCATCAAATTAAAATGGAAGAGTCCGACCAGCTCGCGACTTTATTTATCATCCCTTTCGGCATGTACTGCTACATCACGATGTCCTTTGGCCTTAGAAACGCTGGAGCCACATACCAGCGATATATGCTCCACATGTTTAAAGACCATATCGGGCGGACTGTAGATGCGTATGTCGACGATATTGTTGTGAAATCCAGTAAGGCGGATGGCCTGGTAGCCGATCTCAGGATCGCGTTCGATTGCCTTAGGGCTAAGGGGGTGAAACTCAACCCCGAGAAGTGCGTGATCGGAGTCCCTCGAGGCATGCTCTTGGGCTTCATTGTCTCCCAGCGGGGCATCGAACCCAACCCTGAGAAAGTCTCAGCCATTATTCGGATGGGACCAATCCGAGACCTAAAGGGGGTGCAGAAGGTCATGGGCTGCCTAGCGGCCCTCAGCCGATTCATCTCACGCCTCGATGAGAAAGACCTGCCTCTGTATCGGCTCCTAAGGAAATCCGAATGCTTTTCGTGGACCCCCGAGGCCCAGGAGGCCCTTGACAAACTTAAAGCATCACTCACGAGCGCTCCAATCCTAACACCACCAATGGGCGGCGAGCCCCACTACCTATACGTGGCAGCCACGACTCAGGTCGTCAGCGCAGCCATCGTTGTGGAACGACAAGAGGAGGGACACGCTATGCCGGTCCAGAGGCCGGTGTACTTCATCAGCGAAGTGCTATCCGAAACCAAGACGCGATACCCTCAGATCCATAAGCTGCTCTACGCTGTGATCCTGGCTCGGCGCAAGTTGCGCCACTACTTTGAGGCCCATCCCGTCACCATGGTCTCGTCCTTTCCCCTCGGGGAGATAGTCCACAATCGGAAGGTCACGGGTAGGATTGCCAAGTGGTCAGTGGAGCTGATGGGAGAAACTCTCACCTACGCCCCTCGAAAGGTGGTAAAATCTCAGATTTTGGCAGACTTCATAGCCAAGTGGACCGACACTCAGCTGCCCCCACCTCAGATTCAAGCAGAACATTGGCTCATGTACTTCGACGGGTCAGTGATGAAGACCGGCGCAGGCGCGGGCCTGCTATTCATCTCAACCCTTGGAGAGCACATGCGATACGTGGTGCGCTTGCACATCCCGGCGTCGAACAACATGGCGGAGTACGAGGCCCTCCTCAGCTGCCTCCGCATCGCCATTGAGCTTGGCATCAAATGTCTCGACGTCTGAGGAGACTCCCAACTCGTCATCGACCAGGTGATGAAAGAGGCTAGCTGCCATGACGAGAAGATGGAGGCGTACTGCAATGCAGTGCGTAGCCTCAAAGACAAGTTCGACGGGCTCGAGCTTAACCACATCGCGCGCAAGTACAACGAAGAAGCGGCGAACTGGCCAAGATCGTGTCTGGGCGGACCACCGTTCCCCCGAATGTTTTCGCCCGTGACCTCACCAAGCCATCCGTCGACTTCAAGAATCATGCGGAAGCCATCAGAGCAGCACCCAAACTCTCGGGGGCTGCGACAACGGAGCCATCAGCCAAAGACCCCTCGACGGAGGAGTTCGAGGCCTTGGACACTGACATCGAGACCTCCTCTGTGGATGAGGCTGAAGCAATGGAGATCGACGAGGTCCCGCCTTCGCGAGATTGGCACACCCAGTACCTTGACTGGATGATTCGAGGGGTTCTACCCTTGGACCGCGCTCAGGCGCGACGCATTGCTAGGCGGGCCAAGTCCTTCGTTCTGATCTACGATGAGCTGTGCAAGTGTAGTCCCTCGGACATTCTGCAATGATGCATCCCCATTCCTGAGGGCAAGGAGCTGATGCGAGACATTCACGCCGGCATCTGTGGTCACCACGCTGCGCCGCACACCCTCGTGGGCAACACATTTCGATAAGGCTTTTACTGGCCCACCGCGGTAGCCAACGCCACCAATGTCATGTGGACCTGCGAGGGCTGCCAGTTCTATGCTCGAAAGACGCACCTTCCGGCACATGCTCTACAGACCATCCCCATCACATGGCCGTTCGCCGTGTGGGGACTGGACCTCGTTGGCCCGCTGCAGAAGGCGCCCGGGGGCTTCACCCACTTGTTGGTAGCAATCGAAAAGTTCACCAAGTGGATTGAGGCTCGACCCATCAGCAAGATAAAGTCCGAGTAGGCTATTCTATTCTTCACCGATATTGTCTTCAGGTTCAGGGTCCCAAACTCGATCATCACAGACAATGGCACCCAGTTCACGGGCAAGAAATTCTTGGCATTCTGCGACAACTATCATATACGCGTGGATTGGTCGGCTGTGGCGCACCCATAGACGAATGGCCAAGTGGAGCGTGCCAACGGCATGATCCTGCATGGCCTCAAGCCGAGGATCTTCAACAAGCTGAACAAATTTGGCCGA
This sequence comes from Panicum virgatum, assembly GCF_016808335.1. Lineage (NCBI taxonomy): Eukaryota > Viridiplantae > Streptophyta > Magnoliopsida > Poales > Poaceae > Panicum > Panicum virgatum. The sequence goes on along the minus strand of NC_053153.1, from coordinate 13,824,715 downwards.
AGGTGGCTCGCAGAGCTACCCTCGGTTATCTGGAGCCTGAGGATGACCCCAAGCAGAGCCACAGGCTTTACCCCGTTCTTCCTCATCTATGGCTCCGAGGCCATGCTCCCCACAGACTTGGAGTACGGGTCGCCGAGGCTCAAGACCTATCAAGAATAGCAGAACCAGCAAGCCCGCGAAGACTCGCTAGACCAAGTGGACGAGGCTCGAGACGTGACGCTCCTAAACTCAGCACGTTATCAGCAGTCTCTATGAAGATACCAAGCACAGAGGATCCGGCGTCGAGACCTCAACAAAGGGGACCTAGTGCTGAGCCTTTGACAGGGCAACAGGGGACACCACAAGCTCTCACCGCCATAGGAAGGCCCATACATCGTCGCTGAGGTGCTCAAGCCCGGCACGTACAAGTTGGCGAACGAGAACGACGAAGTCTTCACCAATACTTGGAACATCCAGCAGCTATGTTGCTTCTATCCTTAGATTTCTAAGCTATTTGTACATCGCTTGTACTCACATTTAAAATTTCCCGAAGCAATAAAGAGTATGCTTTACTTATTTATCTTTGGAAACTTTCCGAACCCTTGGGGGCTCGGACACGCACGAACACTGAGGTACGTTCGGCTTTACCCTCGGCAAAGCCAAGCCTACCACGGGGGCCACTACGGGGGGAACCCCCGAACGTCCCCAAAAACGCCAACATTTTTTCGAAAAATTTCCGTATCCAAGTTTCTCGTATACTTAGAAAGGTAGACGCAAGGCATAAACGACTACGAAATGGGATCGGCCGAGCCGTGGGACCGCCTACACCTCCGAGATACGGCATCCCCACTCACCTCCCTACTCCCAAGCCGTTTGTGAACGCAAAACATTCTCGCCAAAACTTATCTAAGACGTATACGAGAACACGGAAATAAAGTAGAAAAAACGAGGGCTCGAACGCACAAGGCCTCGATCGGCCACACTGTCGATATACAATAACCAGTTTTCTCGCTTAGAAACAACTACGATAAAATACTAACTTATTTACATGGGCTTCGAGGTCCAGACCTCCTACAGGTTGCCTTCCCGCCCCTACGGATCTTCAACGGTGTCGAATTCGGCTATGGGGGGGGGGGATGTCATCTTTGAGCTTCCTGGCCTCGACGGCGGCGTCGGCGTCATCCATGGCGGCCGACGCGGCGTCTACACCGATGGCGGACGCAAACGATGTACCCCGATGACACCCTCTCGAGGTCCATATCATAGTGGGTCGAGGCCACGACGAGGGCCGTTGAATGTCGAGGCGGAAGGTGCTTTTGATGTGCTCGGCCACCTGACCGCCTAGCGATCGCAGGCGGCTGGCCACCGAGCTAACAGATAAAGCCCCCTCCCCCTCGAGCTCCTGGCACATGGCTACAGCGGCCTGCTCCAGGCCTGCGTACTCGTTTTGCACCGCCATGAGCGCGCCATGGACAGCCTCCTTCGCCGCAGTCTCGTCCGCCACCGCTTTCCTCAGCTCTGAACGAGGAAATAAAGATAAGCCTCAAGCAAACCGAGAATTGACTTAAGCAAAAACCTCATACACTCACCTCTGATATCTCCTTGCGCCTCCTCCAGCCGAGTCAGCGTGGCGTTCGCCTGCGCCTGGAGTGTGGACAAGGAGTCCTCCTTCTCCTTGAGGGCAGCCTCCACGCTCCGAGCGGCCGCCTCCTACTTAGCAAGGGCGGTATCCCTCTCAGTGAGGGTCGCGGAGAGCGTGGCGATGGTCGCCTTCTCGCGTTGGAGCTCGGCCTCCTTGCCTTGGAGTTCGGCCTCCTTCCGCTGCAGCTCGGCAGCCTACGCCTCGACCTCCTGGTCCTTCCGCTCTGCCGCAGCCCTCTGGGCATTGCGCTCACTGGCAGCCTGCGCCAGCTCCTCCTGCGCACATTGGCGCACCCCCAGGTCGGTCACCAAGGTGTTGGCCTCGATCGTTCGAACGACCAAACTGGCATTGTACTGCCCAAGCCAGCACACCTGGAAGTACAACCGGGCTAGCTCGGTGCTTTTGTTGCGCGAGATTTCCCTCAGCCACTGCAAGCGGAGGAGCATGAGTGGAACACACAAAAATAAGATAAAAAACGAGCAATTCCCAGAGGAAAGTATTTACCTTGCTGTTACGAAAATCCATCTTCTGATGGAGCTGGAAGGCGCAGTCGAGGGCATTTTGGATCTGAGTGCCAATGTCGTACTGCGCCTTCCAGTGCTCCTCCTCCTCCTGCTCGTTACGAAGAAATTTCGAGGGGACCCCGAACTGAACGATCGCATAGTTGGCCCCATGACCGGGCCCCTCGGATATCCCTGCGCCGAGGCCCCTCGGATGTCCCTGCGCCGAGGATATCCTCGGAGGAGAAATAAACTCGGCAATCCGAGCGACAGTACTGGTCGCAGCAGCAGGATCGATGTCCCTCGAATCCCCGTACTCATCGCTGCTTAGCGGCAGCTCCACCACCAGCTCAATGTTCTCCGGCACCGTTTGCGTCGTCGCCGCTGCAGCAGCACCCTCGTCCCCGGCCTACGCGGGCTCCGGGACGCGGATCTCTTCCACCACCGGCGCCCTTGGCGCCGACTCCACTTCCATCACACCCTCCTATGGGGGCGAGGACCTCCCCCGCTCTTTGGCTGGCGGGGCACTCCTGTGCTTCCCCACCAGCTCCTCCTCCTCTCCTCCTCCTGCTTCCGGCTGGGCTACGCTGCCCGCTCTGCCCTCGCTGGCTTCGACATCCGGCCGGGCGGCGCTCTCCGTGCCGCCCCGGGCGGCCTCCTCCTCGGCGCCGGCCCGGGCGGCCGCCGCAGCGCCGCTCTAGCCGGGGTCATTTTCGCCCTCCCGTGCTCGGGCCTGTTGGGCCGACAGGGCCCCCCGAGCCACCGCCTCTCGGAGCTTTACAGCCTCTGCCTCTATGGCTAGGTCCCCTCCGGTCAGGGGCTGCGGTGCCGAATGCGGCATCGCATGCACCCTGGTCTTGAGGGCCTTGGTCGGCATGAGGCGGGCCGCATCCTTGGTGGTGGCTAGGGCTAGAAAAATAGCTCGAGGCTCGCGAGCTAGCTCGAGCTCGCTTTGGCTCGGCTCGACTCGGAGCAGCTCGTGAGCCTCCAACGAGCTGAACCGAGCATACTTCTCAGGATCACAAAAATGATGAGCCGAGCCGAGCCGGCTCGCGAGCTCAGTTCATTGAGGCTCATAATGGCCCATAAACTAACCTGTGGTGTGACAATATCAATATTAATCTCTATCTATGCTTAACATGATTATTATTTATTGATTACTTTCAACATATGTATAAGCTTTATATATATATGCACTAGCCGAGCCTCCTCAGCGAGCTCGCCAAACTGCCAAGCCGAGCCGAGCTCGGCTCGCTCATGCATCGAGCCTAGCCGAGCCGAGCCGAGCTGGGCTCGGCTCAGCTCATTTCCAGCCCTAGTGGTGGCCCTGTAGCAGGGCAGACGGGGAGGAAAATGCTGAAGCCAGGGGGATTGGAGAGTTGGGTAAACGAATACGAAGAAGAAAGCAGAGATCACTTACTCTGACCGGGCGCTCATGCTGCGTTTGCCCGTGCCACTCCTCCGGGCCCGCGGCACGCTGACGCCTCCCAATGACTGGCCTGAGGCCGTCGCCCTCGGATCGGCCTGAAGCCTTGGGTCCTTCCGAGCAGCCGTTTCCGCGCTTGCTGTGGACCCCCCGCCGCCAGTCGACGCCATGGGCGCGGGAGTCCGCCTACCCGGCGCCGGCGAGGGCAACCTCTGCCCCGTTGGCGGTGCAGGCGATCTCCTGCCCACGGCCGGCGCGGGCGACCTCTGCCCCGCCGCCGGCATGGGCGACCTCCGCTTCATCCTCGCCACGGGCACCACCACCAGTGACCCTGGCGCGAGCCTTGCCTCGCCCAGCGCCATTGACGAGCCCTCGACGCCTGCCCCTCGATGGGCTTGCGGGGGACTCGCGCCCGTCACCACCTCGAAGTCATCAGACTCCAAGAAATCGAGCCCACAGGATGAGGAATCCTCCTTCTCGGTGGACTCGGGCGTGGGCGGCCGTGGGGCGCCCTCCATTTGCACTATCATGCACGCCTTATCGTGCTTCTCCTTCTTATCCCTCTTCCTGGCAGCGACCTCTTTTGCTGCATCCTTCTTCTTCACTGCCTCTCCGTGCAGGCGGTTGGCTTGGCGAGCCTCCGGGATCGGGGCTTCGAGACGTAGCCTTTGCGGCTCAGTCCCTGCAAACGTGATCGAATCAGGAGCAAGATGTGGGAGAAGGAACATCACAAAATTGACAACAATCGGAAACCAAACTCACCAGAGTGATGTACCCCTTCTCGGGGCGCATCTTGATCTACCAGAGATCCGCGGAGTTGGAGGGGAATTGCGCCACCGTGCTCCTCGCCCTCCGGGCCGCAACATCGTGGGAGAGCAGCTCATTCGACGTCCTCGAACCCTCGGACGTGGCTTCGGGGGTGAGCTCGAAGATCGGCAGCATCCTCTCCACGAGAGGGATCACCCTCTGCCGATGGAAATTCGCGATGACGGCAGTCACCGTCAGCCCTTTCTTACTACAGTGCGTTGGTGAACGCCTCGAGCCTGGCCTACTGCTTTGCGGGCGACACCCCCAGTTCCACTTTTCCGGCCTCTCTCGGTGCACCTTGTTGGTGAACGCTGGGAGCCGCTGGTCATCGTTACGCAGGTAGAACCACCCTTGGGTCCACCCGGCATTGTTCGTGGTCATCTTGTAGGAGATGTACATGTTCGCCCGCTGCGTGCGCAAGTGGAGCATGAGACCACCAGTGCGGGCGTATCTCTTCGACTGGCCCTGGACGTTGTCGATGTAGAGCTCACCGCGGAACAGGTGGATCTACAGATCCCAGTGCGCTTCTATCCCTAGGTAACGCTCGCAGAGGGCGACGAAGACCGCCGCCTGCGAGATGGAGTTGGGGCCGAAGTTGTGTAGCTCCACCCCGTAGTAGTCACAGAGCGCGCGGATGAACCTGCCGACGGGGACGCCATACCCCCGCTCATGGAGCCGCACGAGGCTCCCGATGTAGCCGCTTGGGGGATTCGGCTCGATCTCCTCCAGCCATGACGGATTGGTGTTCAGCGGCAGGAGCCTCTCGGCGACCAGCCCCTCCAAGACCACCTCGGTGGCGGAGGATCTCCCCCACGGCAGCGGCTCCTCAATCTGCGCCATCGCTTCAAATCGGTGGGAAGCACTGGAAACAAGCTCAAACGATGGCTAAGGTGCAATCTCTCCTCTTCTTCTTCCTCCTCTCACTCTTGGCTCTGGGCTCTGAATGCAGGGGAGGCGGAGAAGGTAGGGGAGGCGAGAGCAAAATGGTCAGATAAGCCCGATCGATACCCCCTTCCCCGCTTTTATCCAACACAACGGGCGGATTCGCCGCCGCGGCCCCAAATTTACCGCATTGAATGTGGTAGATTTTGCTGCCACCGACAACCGGGCCCCATGACCGCGGAGGCTCCACGCGCGCACTCGGTAATAATTACGACACGGTAACCGACAGGGCGCGGTAGGACTATAGCGTCGTCCCGTCCGCCAGCCACCGCCCACACCTCTCCGCCTACCTGAGGCAACCGCCTGAAAAGGCGCGCCCGCACCGCACCGCGCGTACTGGGCCACGTCACCCACGATCGGCGGGAGACCCGCGCGTGACAGGCAACTCCACACCGTTTAGCGAACTGTTACGGAATATTCCCTCCGGGGATTCCTTACCGTCGAAGGAATTCGATTCCGAGGCCTTACTGATCAGGGGATCGAAGCCCGGCCGGTCGAGGGTTCGACATGCGCCCCAGATCGCCAGAGTCAGGGACTGCATGGGCGTGCCATACAAGCAACCCTCGAACGTGGAGTTCGAGACGTCCCACGCAGTGTTCGAGGCCGGTCGAGGGTGCCTAGCAGGTGGATCCCATTGAGGGAGAGCATCGAGCCCTCGGACCCTATCGAACGGGTCCGAGTCCCGCCTAGCGAACCTTTGCGAGTGCTTTATGCGACGTGTTCCTGGACCGCAAGCCGACCCTTATCGAACAGGACACGGACGTCCACTTGAACTACCCGACAACAGCTCACTGAAGCAACCTTGGCTCGCGGGCCAGGCATGGGTAGCATGGCGCGCTTCACCCCTCCTCCCTGCGGAAGGGCGACAAGGGTCTTAACGAAAATTCGAGGGTCCCCTGAACGCCTTCACGCAGGCCAGGGCTCGGGGGCTCCTCGCGCACCGCGGCTCAGGCTGCACCCTCGAATGAATCTGCCACCGTCGATTGTGCTATCCCATGTGTTTAACGAGCCTCTCGCGCTTACACGCGCCTGCTAGATTGCTCAACAGAATCACAGGCCGCTGTACCAGCACGAAAAACGCCAAGGCCGGCTAAAAGGAATGCCAAGGCCGGGTGAAAAGGAAGCTGGGCAGTCGCCCCAATCAATCAACCATGCAGGGCGACGTTTATAGTCCTTGGACGAGTGCAAGCACTCCTCCAAGGCCTCGGGGGCTACACCCGCGGGTGCGCTGACGCGCCCCCACGGTGGAAACTTCACACATTTGAGGATCAAAATCCTCCGCAGACTAGCTCGGACTCTCCCATCAGCACGATGGCGACACCCCCAGCGGCAACGCCATAGTGCCCGAGGCGACTATGATCTGTATAGACAACTCGGAGTGACCTCCCCACTGCTTCTCCAACAACGAACCTCGATCTTGGACCAATCTCCTCCGACAACACTCGCCGGGGCACCGTCACACCTCTGGCAGGCTAAGACCCCCACGGTCAGCACCCGAGTCACACCCTCGAGGGATCAAGCCTCTGCAGGGCTGATGCTCAACCCTACAAAGGCTCAGGGGCTACTGTCGGGTACCATGATTAGGGGCACCCTAATTAGAGGACCCAATCACCCTTAAAATGCAAAACATATATTAGGCAAATGAGCCCACGAAGGCCAACAGTCTCCTTCCAATCCGAAGGAAAGGAAAGGACTCAAAGAAGCCCTATCCACAACCCAAGTACACAGTGCGGCCCGTCCGAGCCCCATCAAACCCGCAGGACAATCTCTGCCTCGCTCGAGGGCTCCCCGCCGAGACCCTCGACAGCACCCCACGTCTCCGCCTCGCTCGAGGCCACCCCTCGGAGGAAAGGACAAACGGCCATCCGCTCACCCGCCCACCGTACGGAGGCATTAAATGCTAACAACTCCGCCGCAGTGCTCGGGTCAGACGGCATCAAGCCACCACTCCACGCAGTGGCTGTGACCGGGGTCCTGTCCACCAACTCTGATCACTGCTCAGCCATCCCCGGCGCTGTGGCGCCACTGTGGGAACCTGCGACGCACTGTGCGAATGTGCGCGGCGCTGCTCCAACCGCTATGCTACCAACTCCCCGTCCTTCCCTCGTACTTTCCACTCCGCGGAACCCTCGAACGGCATGGGCACGACCCTCGGGCGCGGTCCGAACCTTGACCCGATCAAGACCCTCGCCTGTAGGACCCTCGGAATGCCGCCACGTCAAACACAGGGGATGGTACCCTCTAAGGAGCCACCACGCCGCCCGCCGGAGCTGCCAGGACGCCGGCGCGATGTCCGCCAGGTCAGGACGCCGCCCAGACAGCCACACGCCCAGCGCCATGATCTCCAGTACCCCACAGTGTACTTCCTACAGTGGACATTCGCTGTGCGCCCCCGATTCGGGGAGAGACGACGACTTCTTCCTCCCTCCGTACATGTACCTCGCCCCTCTTAGTGTCTATAAAAAGAGGAGGTGGGCCTCTCATACGCTCAGACGCCCTCATACGACCAACTCCGTTAGCTTCATTCGCTCACTCTCTCGATATTGGCACTCGCCTCAATCATCTAGCAAAGACTTGGGAGCTTCTCTTCCTCTCTCGCCTCGCTTGTACCCCCCCTACTACAGGCACCTCCGGTGCGGAATAGTACAGTGCACTTGCACACTCTTGCTGGATGTACGGCCCCGCGGCCGGAACCAGAATAAACCCGTGCATTCCTGTGTTACCTTTCGCATCAACCATCCAGAGTGAGAGACCACACAATATTTTACTAGTTGGTGCCGGACCGCCGGATCAGGATACCGACATTATTTAAATTATTATTTATATAAAAATGCTACCCAATATGTGTCACCATGTATTCATATACGGTGGAAGGGATAAGAATACCAATTCACAAACAAATGGTTCAATAAAATACATATCACACACATGGAGGTGTGATGCAAAATGAAATCTATTGCAACTAGATAATGAAAAATATGTATTTTAAGTATGTGTTAGAATAATTAATTGAAAAAGAGGACGTGAGATAGATAATTATACTTATTAGTTATAAACCTTATTTTTATATTAATTATAATTAGCCTATGTGAGAGCACGAGTTGATAGGTTAGTGTTGCTAAATGTAAGTGCAGAAGCTGGAGTTGACTGTTGCACTTGAGATTGAAGAATGGGAAGAACATGCTTCCTTCGGAACACGACACAAGCAACTCACATTGCTTTACTTGGGCTTTTCTCCAGAGGAAGACGATGAACGCGGACAAAAGGACGACTCCTAGGACGACGCCGAGGACGATGGCAGCTGCTGACGCTGCAGTTACAAGTGGACACGGTGCAAAGTGATGAGAAAGCGTAGACTTTCCATGGTTAACGGCAAATTGACTTCTCCAAGTCGTCGAAAATTATTCGCAGATACTTCCAAGGCAGTTGTTGATCGCAGCGTGACTCGGTCGTGAAACACCATCGGCCTCGTTGGCATGTTGCCACAGAAATTGCTCAGGAAATCTGGTAGCTTACCGTCGTTCCGGCCAGGCGCACCCGCCGGAGCCGGCGTCGACGGCGGCGCGACGAGCTTCACCACCGGGCTGCTGCCGTAGAAGGGGAACACCTCGTACCTAAGGTTGCACCACACCAGGTTGAACTGCGCGCCGGAGGTGCCGTAGAACACGGCCGGCATCTCGTCCCTGAGCCTGCCGAGGCACCCCAGGCACGCCTCCGGCGCGTGGTCCGGCGTGCACTGCACCAGCCCGTAGATGTTTCGCACCACGGCGAAGTCCGTCGTCGTGAACCCCTGGGCGGAGGTCATCACCCCGGCGGCGTACCGCGACGTGGAGTTGTGCGCCGCCCAGTCGGACAGCGCGCCGACGAGGTCGGCCGCGAGCCCGACGAACCTGCCGGGGTCGCCGGTGATGTTGACCTCCAGGTTCAGGCCGTACTGCACCGGCGCGGCGGGGTCGTCCGGGCTGGCCAGGAAGTCCTCGTCCGAGTACCGGAGGAGGCACCGGTCGTAGTAGACGGAGACGTCCTTGATGCCGCTGCAGTTGACGAACGCGACGCCGGGGGCGAGAGCGAGGCAGGACGCGCAGCTGGTGCCGTTGACGTCGCCGCGGCAGAGCGCGAGGCCCCACACCTGGTCCGGCCCGCGGCCGGCCGCGCCGGTGGCGAAGCCGACCGTGGAGTTGGACGCGTCCGCGGACAGGGAACCCAGGAGCGCGACGACGTTGGAGTGGTAGGTGGAGTTGAGGGCGTAGGAGTTGTCGCTGTTGCACAGCAGGTTCATGAGGTTGAAGCCTTCTTGGCTCCGCCCGGGGTGGGGGTGGGCGGAGAAGAGAGCTAGGAGGAGAAGGAAGGAGACCATGGCGTCCATGGTTTGGTCGCTGATTGCAGCAGGGGAGCTCCGCTTCACCGGATTAATTGTTTACGTACTATCTACTAGTCCGTAGTTACAAGGTACAATATGACTTTCAGTTTGTATTCGAGAAAAGTCCATTTTGCCCCTCTAACTTGTCACCGAGCTAAGAAAAAAAGCCTAACTCAAAAAGTGGACATTATAAACCCTCACCTCCTCAAAACCATTTAAATAACCCCTCTGCAACAGTTCAGAGTAGATTTGAAGGCGGTTTTACTGATATGGTACATATGAATCTAATTTGTCACTATATTTTACACGCTCTTATCGCTCGTCCCACTACCCCTCCCCTCGCCACCATCTCTCTCTCCCTCTCCACCCGTTGACGAACCCTAGCCCGTCGAGGCAACGAGAGTGGCGGCAACGGACCTCATGCGATGAGGGGTGGAGGCAACCTCGATGTGGGCGGAAGCGGCGGAGTTGGAGAGGGAGGATAGGCCGGAGAAGACAGCCACGAAGGCCACGGTGACTGTGGCCGCAAGCGCCGCAGTGTTGGCTGGGAGGTCCTCAGGGAGCAGCATGGGGGCTCTACCAGCCATGACGCACACAGCGATCGCGAGCCTGGCGGAAGCTGTCGTGCGCGTCTTTGCTCTACCACAATCGCTGCCTGAAGACAGTCAATGCTGTACGATTACAATCATAACACTGTGACTATATATATATTGTCTATTCTACACACAGATTGTTGAATAGTATTCAACGCATCAGAGTAACATTCTCATGATATTTACTGCTGCAACAGAAGGTCTTGCTACAATAAATACACAATAATGTGTCACATCATAATTTCTGCCCACTTTCAGTGCACATTAATTACGCATTCTCTTCTCCCCTTATTTCTCTCACATACTTGGTTGCAACCTTCCTTATTTTTTTTTTTATAAAAGTTCTACATACAAGCGTAATTCTTGGTTTATAGTGTGTGGTTGGAATAAATTTTTTCACGTTAATGCACTTGAAATATATGGAATATAACTTGTAAGCTTGATTTACACTAAAATTACTACAATCAAGTTAATGTGCTTGGAGTATATGGTACAAGTGCCGAGAAGTTTGAGCATGATATGTGGGAGCCTTTTATTTGAGTTGGTCCCATGTGACCGGACTTTGAATTCCAAAAACTGCAATTGAGTATTGATATTAGTTGTAATATTATCAATATCAAAGAGTATTATCATAAAATTAGAGAAGTAAGAACAATATAAACAGCTTCTCTATCATTGGGTCGATGTCATAATTAATTTTACTCCTCAAAATTTGGTAAATTACTCCTAGATATTACATGTCTAAATTTTCTAAGAACAAAGGAGTATTTTGTAAAGGAATAATTTCTAAAATTGTGTTTATATAGATGAATGGATTAAATGCCAAGTAAGGATAATATTGTGGAACAAGGAATAATTGGCCATATACATAAGAAATAAAAATTGAGATCAAAGGAATCTGTGTGTTGTATGAGTCCATCATGTGGTTTTTACATATTCTGTAATCATGTTACAAAATTTTATGATTGTAGCATAGTGCACGCAGGTTTTTACGGTCCTGGAGGCTTACTGGACCTCCGGCTAGAAGCGCCGCCACGGACGAACCACTAGGTTTACTTCCACAATGATATCACTGATGAACCACTATTTTTTACTTCCACACCATCCACTTTATACTCCATCCACATATTTCCCACAGCTCTAATGTTGCTGACGGGAACGCCGCGCAAATGACCCATGCACGGCGCCCTTTTTACTAGTCAATCAGTGCTTTATTAATGTGCGAGCAGTCAAACGTGAATTAAAACAGGACAACCGTGACAAAACCATTGGCTCCAGGACCATGTATGCATTAAAAGTACACACTTAATCAAATTTTACTACCCTCACATTGTGGCACCATAATTTTGCCTTGCTGGAGTGCTGGCTCCCCCGTGGGCGTTAAATAACTATTCAACACTCCGGCAGCGCTAGACATGCTCCGGCGAGTAAAATCGTAATGCGAAAATTACTACCCACACCAGCCGATTCCATATTTATTGTCTATTTAGTACCCAATGAGTTAAATAATATTCAGTGCACCAGCTCCGTCCCACTCGCACCCCCTAATTACTGCACCGCTTAATTACTACATCTTGAGAACTGCAATCAACGCAAGAAAGCAAACCAAAAGAGTAAAAAGCAGATCGCATTTTACGATCCATGTTTCTTTTACTCCCACATACTCTAATTTATATTTCAGCCAGACACGGACAAAGGGTAGCCCTGATTACACGCATGCATGGAACAAATTTTTTTCTTGAAGCCACAACCCACATAACTGTAACCTAGCTTTTTTTACTTTCACATATTGCAGTTTATACTCCATCGGACATTTCAAGCAAAAGCGCCTCACTATGACGCGATGATGGCCCCCTGTTTTACCGATCAAACAGTGCTAAAATAACATGCAAGACATTCAAGCTGTATTAAATATTTTAGACCCGCATCAAATGATGATATTATGACCAGACCCACAACAAACCACATTAAAAGCCAATCAAACACTATATTTTACTACCGTCTAAATCAAATACTAAATTTTACTAACAACTTAAGCATTAACCATAATTTGAGTTGGTGGACGTAGACCAGTCCTATATACTATATCCCATTCTACACCCAGCACCCAACCGGCCCAGCCAGCCCCTCTAATCCAAACGGCTCGCACCACCCGGCCCGATAAACCCACTGCCCACCTCGCAACCGCCCCAACCTGTTTAGCTTCTGCGTTCCGCGCGCACGAGCCACGAGTGCGCGGAGCGCGGCGAGCCGCGAGTGCGAGGCCTCCCCAGTTCGATGGCGCGCGAGGCCAGCGGGAGCTGCGGTGCGCGGGGCCAGTAGGACGGCGGCGCGTCGGTGCGCGGAGCCAGCAAAGCGGCGGCGCGCAGGGCGGCGAGGGCGGCCCTCGGGACCAGCGGGGTGGCGGCGGATTGGCGCGGCTATTCGGCGGGTTCGTATAGGCCAGCAGGAGGCGGCGTGCAGGCTGGTGAGGATGGTGGCGCGGGTCAGGAGGCGCGGAGGCCCCTGCGGGCGAGGGGGGTGCTGCGGCTCCGGCCTCCGGTGCTCGGGGGGCCGTGCGGGAAATGCGAGACGGACACCGTGTGGGAGGCACGCAAGGAGCCGGTCGCGCGGGGTCACGCGGTGGCCGGAGGCAGTCGCATGCGTGCGGTACCTGGTTGTGCAGGAAGTTTGGGGATGAAATTTTTCTGAATACTACCGCCGGAATTTTCAAAAAAATTACTAAAGCATTCCATTTCTTCTCTCAGTAATTGAGCTACTAGTCCTCCTATTCTAACTTCTCTACTCGTATTTTGCTTGGATTGAATTTTAGTAATTTATGGCATGACTTTTAGTTTTATTCTTTATCATCAACATCAGTATCTGGTTCAAGATGGTTTAGTAATTAGCCTATTCAAGCTACATTGAGTTACTGAATATAAAACTGCACGAGCTCAATAGTTTTTTTTAGTTTTTGTAGCTGAGCTCTATTCAATTTTATGTAATTCGGTAGTTTAGTATTTCGTTTGCTGAGCTCTATTCAATTTTATGTAGTTCGGTAGTCTAGTATTTCGTTGTTTGATCCAGTAATTCAGTATTATCTAAGAATAATTTAATATTGTTAAGTTAATGAGCTCCCTCACTTATCTATATTTTCCAATAGTTTAGTAGTATACCTGTAGTTCAGTAGCTCAGTAGTTTTAGCAGTCTAGTATTTTTTTCAGTAATTGATAAGTGAACTTTGAGTTACTGAATTACTAGCTCAATACTTTCAGTAGCTTTTGGGTAGTATCAGGAGATATATTAAATCTAATGTAGTTGAGGAGTCTAGTATTAAACTATTTTAATCCAGCAATTCGGAAATACCAATTAATGTTCAGTAGTCTAGTATTTATATAATGGATTGGTCATGACATGTTCCTAAATTACTGATTGCACAGGATCTCCCTGCTATTACTGCATCCAAGCATATATATGTTCCTAAAAATATTGATTGTACTAGAAATCTCTATCCGTGCAATCCCTAAAAAGACACTATTTAAGTAGGTTTCATGTAGTGTTGGTAGTATCAATTACTGAGCTCTCTCAATCTCTTGTTGCTCAGTAGTACAGTAATTCGTACTTGTGGCGTGTGATGGTGGTACCTCATTAGTTTTTCCAGTAGCTCGATAGTCCAATTATTCAGTTACTGAAGAAATGTTTCCACCAGTCGGCAAATCACCAAAAATGCATTTGTTCAATAGTTTTTGTAGTTCAGTATTTTCTGTAAATGTGTTCTCTTAATCTATTATTGTTCAGTATCCCAGTATTTGTATTTCAGTTAAAGTGCGGGGATGAGCGGTGGTGCGTGCCACTATACTTGGAAGCATCTGTGTGTTAGCTGCACCGAGGCAAGCATGTTGGGGGGAAGAAATTGCTGAAAAAGCTTACGCTCGGGTTTGAAGTATCGGGCTGTTGAAGACATGCCTAGGCATTACTGGATCACGAAAAATTCTATAAATTTGCTGGAAAAATTTGAAAAAGAATTACCATGCTTCAATGTACGGAATAACTGAAACCTAGATATTACTGAATCTACATATGCATAGGCATGACTGGATGTATATAAAAATTACTGATGATTACTGAATACTGGATCTGCATGAGAAAAAACTGAATATTTAAAAGATACACCTTTGTTGATTGAAAAAATGATTTATGAAAATAAGGTGTTGTGGATCCCAAAAATTACTGGATGTATATAATACTGAGTAACTAAATTACTAAATACAAGCATTTGCAAAATATTTATTACTGAGTCTCTCGGGGACTCATTGCTGCCGCCACAATGGTGATACTGCAATGAGTCAATCGAGACCGATTCAGTGACTCATTGCTGCCGCCAATTACTGAACCATCCAGCACCGGATACTGATCTCAACAATTAAGACTAAAATTAGAAATCATGCCACAAATGACTGCTCCCCACGGATATGCCCAATACTCCTATCCTCAACAGACATGCCCCCAACCCCTATCCTCCACGACATACACCAAAAATTGCAACAAATCAGTGAGGGGTACTGAGATTATGGTGATGACAGAGCTCAATTAGTGAGGCCAAGCTCAATTAGTGAGGCCAATCATAGCAAAATCAGATAGACGGGGCGCAGCTGCCATATTCCTCGCATGCGCGTGCTCGGGCTCTGCTCCACACCCATGCGTGCTGTCCCCCTGCGAACCCAGCGCGCGCTTGCGGCCGATCCCACATAGGTCGTCGCTCCACACAGGACGCTCCGCCGTCCCTTTGCGTCGGTCGCGCCGCTGCCGCTCCGCACAGGCCCGTGTCGTCGTCCCTCCACCGCCGCTCCTGAGAGCCGCGCAGCAGCTCCCGGTTGATGCTGCAGCCTCTACTCCCCTCCGCGCGGAGCGCACAGGCCACGCCGGTGCTCCTTGTCTAGGTCGTGCCCCGTCATCGCTCCCCGTGCAGGCCACCCTGGATCTCCCAGCACGCTGCGACGGCTCGCGCTCGCCTCTCGCCGCGCTCCGCGCGGCTCGCGTTGGTTTTGTTTGCGGGGGATGAGATGGTGGGCTTGCCAGGGTTTGGGCTGGTTGGATAGTTGGTGGGCTGATTAGATAGTGGGGGATTGGGCTGGGTGTAGAATCCCATTCTACGGTGTAGAATAGCGCTACCGTGTGTGTGTGTATATATATGTGCTATTTTACACTTTAGGTGTAGAGTAGTATTCTACACCCAACATCCAACCCACCAAAGCCCGCGCGCCCGACCCGCAAACCTCTCAACCCCGCGCGCCTGACCGGCTGACCCGCACACCACCCAAACCCAGACACCCATTAACCCCCACGTGCCCCACCACCACCCTACCCAACCCTGATTGGTTGCTTCTTTCCCCCAACGCAGAAATCCCGCCTGGTGGTGGCGGCGGCGGCGGCGAGCAGCGGAGGCGGACGGCCCCGAGCGCAGCCCACGAGTGGAGCTCGCGTAGCCGGCCCGAG
The DNA here is from genome assembly GCF_016808335.1 of Panicum virgatum. NCBI lineage: Eukaryota > Viridiplantae > Streptophyta > Magnoliopsida > Poales > Poaceae > Panicum > Panicum virgatum. The sequence continues at coordinate 13,808,991 of NC_053153.1, read as the reverse complement.
TAGCAGCGACGGCGAGCGGCGGAGGCGGGCGACCCCAAGCGCAGCCGGCTCGTGCGGCCTCGAGCAGCCTCGAGCAGCGGTCGCGTGGCCGGCACGAGCGCGGCGGGAGCAGGGAGCGTGGCTACCCGGACAGGCGGCAGGGCTGTTGATCTGCGCCAATGGCACAAATCGGGAGCTGCCTGGCTGCGCAATTTGGGTGTGCGCGGTTCTCCCCTCCACTGCGTTCTGTAGTTCCTGCTTTGTTGATGAATTGTTTCTTTTTGTTTCTCTTTTCCATCTGGTTCATCGTGGGCATGGCACCCTTTTCGACTCATCGCCTCGTCCATAGAACTAACTATTCAGTATTATGCACTTTTCCAGTAATTTCTCAGGTTTTTGATGAATTGTTTTTCTAGTAACACACCATGTTCGTGCTTGGATTCAATAACAGGGAGATCGAGTTATTCAGTAGTTCTTTTATGTAATAAATATTCAGTAATTGGATTCAATAACTGAGAGACTCAGTAACATGGAGACTCCTTTTTTACATTGAATGGATTCAGTAATCCGAAGATCCAGTCATTCACGAATTTTTTATATGCATTTGTAGGTTAAGTAATCAATAGATACATCTAATCAGTATTTTCATGCCTACTAATTGTTGCAAATAGTTCATATATTTGGATTCGGTAACCAAGAGACTCAGTAATAAATATTCAGCAGATACTTGCATTCATTAATCCAGTTATTCAGTAATAAATATTCAGCAGATGCTTGCATTTAATAATTCATTAATACTTACATATATGAGTAATCCCTCAATACCCCAGTAATACTATATAATTATCTGTAACCTATTAATACTATGCAACGTTTCATTTATTCTCAGTAAACCAGCAACCAAGTAATTCAGTATCCTGCCGGTCTTTTGCTCTGCTTTTCTCAATGATCTTTCTCAGAGTTTAACTGTAACACCCCAGGTGTTAATCATCTGTAGTTATGGTTAATCGTGTATTTGATATCGTCATTAACACTAACCTTGCATGCATAAAATCATTTAATTGCATTTTTGCTAGTTGTTAACACATGAAATGATGATTAGTTTTCAAATCCAATGAAAAATGCTTTGAAAATAACTTTTAAATTCTTGCTCAAAAGAACTTTTGCCTAAAAACAAAGTTGTAGAGTTTTAAGCGGTGAACAACTTTCATGTTGGTGGTTTTTCAAGTTGCCATGCAAAAACTTGAGAAGAATTTGAATTTAGAAAAGGGCCGTATTTTGAATTTGCAAGAGTTAAAATTTATTTTTAAAAGTAGGCTTCAAATGAAAAAGTGCCTGAAACGAAAGTTGTATATCTCAAAATTTTGAACAACTTTCGTGTTTAAAAGTTTTTCATTTGAGGCAATGAAAATAGAGAAAAATTGAGTTTACAAAAGAACATTCTGAACTTTGGTCTAATTACAAGACTGCCATCACCAGCATCACGTCTCTTTCCTCTCTCTGCTTCACGCCGTGACGGCACCGCACGCCGCCGTTCTCGACGTTTGTGCCCACGTGTCGCCGCGCCGTTGCTCTCGACCGCCGCTCGAGCCGTGCTTATCCCGTCCCGGTGTCCAAGTCCGTTTTCCCCTTCCCTTCGTTCTCCTCGAGCTCGGGCGGAGCCGAGTCGAGCAGTGCCGCCGCCGGCGTCGCACCGGCCAAACCCCGCCGCCCCCGCTAGATTCTTCGCACCCCAAGCCGCTTCGCCTTGCCCCGCACCTATTCCACCTCTTCCCGAGCTCGGCCGTGCCGTTTCCCGGCCGGAATCGAGCCGCCATCACCGGCCGCCATTGATGCTCCCGTCGATCTCCGCCCCCGGCCGTCGATCTCCTACTTCCGGTCCACCTCCGCCCGATTCGAGAGCATGGTGAGCTTCCCCGCGACCTCCTCCTCCTTCCCATCCCTTTCCCCGCGCAAAACCCGCGCCGCCGGCGTCGGAACGCCGCCGTGCCGCCGTGGTCGCCGGGCTGTGCCGCCGGCGCACCCTGCGGACTGCTCCTGTGCAGGCCCGGGTGCCCCCGCCGCGCGCCTCGAGGTCGCAGGGCCCCCCCTGGCCGTCGTGCTGCCTTGCCCCACCAACACCTTGGCCCGTAGCCGGCAAAACAGACACGCCACGCCGCCGGCCATGGCCCTGGTGGCCATGGCGTGGCTGCGGCTACTGTAGTTTCATCGTTTGAATTTGTTTCATTTTATGCAAACTTTAAAAATTCGTAATAATTCATAGAAAAATCATAAAAATGCAATCTCAATTTTTTTGGATTCCTTGTAACAAAATCTACAAGTTTCATTGCATGCACTTTCTTATTTGAGCAGTAGTTTTTGTTCTATATTAAATGCAAGTTTATTAGAGCTTTAATTGGATCTCTAGTTCTATACATTGCATGACTGCCATTTTTGGTCAGTGTGTTGCACGCTAGATTATTAGACTTGCGTAAAAGTTTCATGGACATTTGACATGCCTAGCTATCAGTTTAGTTAAAACTTGCTTTATGTCTTGTGTAAATAGTTTTGTTTGTACTTGTTGTTTAACTTTGTTTCATGAGTTGAAACTTTTACAATATCTTTACTTTGGTTCCTAGTTGCTGTAGGAAAAATTTGAGAATTTTTATGTAAGCCTAACTAGGACAAATGATTTTGGTTAGTGAGAAATACAACAAATCATGAAAAATAGTTCTTATGCTTGGATATATATATATATATATACACACACACACTAGAGCTTTTCGTTAAGTACCTAATCACTTTGCTAATTTATGAAGCCCAGAATCTTAGTAGTTTGGTCTGAATAAAATAACCTTGGTCTATGTTACTATAACTTGATTTACTTTTGACGCCTTGTATAGTGCTCTTTTAAATCTGAAAAAAATATAGTAGGCTCATAAGGAGATTGCCAACACTTAGTTAAGAATTCCTTATCTTTACTTACATGTTATGACCTGTGCAATTTATCTTTGCTTGTTTAGTGTCTGTTGAAACACTTGCGTTATATGACCTAGCCAGATTTTGGGAAGCCACCCCACGTTGTTTTTATGAACTAAATTGCGTCAGATTGCTACTCTATAAATGACTGTCCAATAAGTAGGAAATGAAATCATTGTTTTCTTGACTTAAGTTTTATGTGGACTACAACTTTATCGTGAAGGAAAATAATCACATCTACATTGTTGAGCAACTCAACACTGTGCATTTATTCAATTGCCTTGTGCATTTTATTTAGGTACGATAGATGAACCACGTGAAGGATGTGCTATTGGAGCCGAACCCGAAGACGATGTTGGTGGACGCACCCAGAAGATGGATGGATGGACCCGATGTGCATTACCCAAAGGAAGATGTCCGCCAAGCGAATATCATCTAACCAACACTAACTAATTCAGTGTTAATCCCAGGCAAGCCCCGGAGCATAACCATAATTTAAATTATTCAATGTTTATTTAAGTATTTGTGCATTTAAGTTTTAGGAGTTGTATGAAACCCTAGTATGCATCTTCTCCCTAGGTACCCATGAGTCCATACTAGTGTGCAGGTATCGTTAGCAATGCTCTGCTAAGTTGGATTTCGGTAGAAGTCGAGTGATTGCTGTCACTCGCGAGTTTTAGGATCTTGATTCCTTAGCTATGGCTGTGAAATGAGTTGTTGAGTAAAGAGAAATGGAGACCGGGCAGAAATGAGTTGGATTAATGGTATAGAATGATGAAAAGAAATCTCCGCCTGTGTCGATTGAGGACCGTTCCGTTGTTGGCAGTGTTGATCGAGGATTAAACAGTACTAACCACATACCGGAAGTAGGAGGTAGTCGAAACCGGTAAGCTGTATACCACTTTACAGCGGTGATTTGAATTCCGTCATGCTACGCTGGGCGTGGGAGTTGGCGGGTGTTGGATAGGATGCCGCCTCCGGGTGCTCCGGGAGTTCACCGCGAGGGGCCCATCACCTGGGTTTTAGCAGGCGTAGTTCAGATGCCGTGGTAATGTGGAAACAGTTGACGCGCGTGGCCCGACGGGGCTTACATGTGTCGTGTGAGTTAGGTCCACCTTGCAAGGTTAAATCGGATCGATTCGCCGTGACTCGCGGTTATGAGAGCCTTGATCTCTTTGCCACATCATAGTAAAGGATGAAATGAGAATGAGTTGAAGACGTTTGAATGGTTTAAATAGAGGTTTAATGTGATCAACCATGCTTGCTTAGATGTCAGGCAAATTTAGTTGGTACTTGATAAACTTAAATTGAGCTAAAATATTGAAAGTAAGGATCCAGTATTAGTAGCCATTCAGCAAAACTAACTCCAGAGCCAAAAAGCTTTGCATGTCTAGATAGTGGGCTAAGTATACCCGTGTTGGGTAAGTCTTGCTGAGTATTAGTATACTCAGGGTTTGTTGTCACCCTGGTTTTCAGGTAACTACTGCTGGCTGGAGCTAACCAGGATTCACATCGGTGGGCTCGATGTGACGTCCTCACGTCATCGTAGTAATCGTTATTTTCCTAAACTATACTTCTATTTATTTTCCGCTGCATTTTGAACTCTGATATTTTGTGTAATCTGGTTTGTAAAACACCGCTTTGTAAATTAAATTTGAGAACTTTTATCTGCTTGTAATCATCTGTGCTCGTCTTCGTGCGAGACTTCCAGTGTTTTCGATCCTTAACCCAACAGGCTGCCAGGATTACACCGTTTTAAGTGCGTGTTTACTTGATTAACACTTAAGATGATAGTTAGCGCACTTAAGCCGGTTTAATTTGGGCGGTTCTGCTACAGCTGGTATCAGAGCCGAAACACACTGGGGATGATTACTTTTATGCTTAAATAAGTTTAAAACCAACTTTTTGGCTTGCAAAATGTTCGGTTTCGAAAGTTTGACGCTAGTTGCGCTAAGGAATAAGATAGATGGCTCGTATGCCCTATCTAGGTTTTATTAGTTATGGTGGCATCTATATATCTATTTTATTCCAGCACTTCCAGTACTTTTCATTCTGTTAAAACTTACTTCTTGCACAACTGGTTTCTAATATTCTGTAACGATGCGCCTACGCTCAGGTGAGCAAGGCAAGCATTCTGGTAGTCCTTAGAATAGCCCACGTGTTTCATACGTGCGCGGGTCCCGTATGATGAGCATACGAGGAGGTGATAAGACTCAATTCAAACGAGCCTGTCGCTATCTGCCGCCTGATATGGAGTGCGGATTTCTTACCGTGTGATTGTAATCACGGCCATCTCGTAAGTCAATGTTACGAGGTGAAGACTCATTATGCAGTTGGTCATAACCGTGTACCTTGGGACACGTGTACCCTTGGGTGTTCCGTAAGGCGATTTGTATGGGAAGTGAATACGTTGCCCCGGTAACGTATGAAGCGCTGCCCATTCAGCGTCGAACGTTTGGGTGCCATCTCTATAGTGGATGGTAATGTATGTGTGAATATGTGGGAAACTGCATATGCGTTACCTGTGTGGCGTAGGACACATGGGGACCGTTCGTGTGTGCTGGCACGAAGGGTCCAGAAATGGAATTGTATATCTCTTTATATCTTGTGTTTGTCTGCAGGTATGCTAACCACGTTACGTAAGCCTTGAATGTAAGAACGACTAGTATATATAGGGAGAGTACGTAGTGTGCCACCAATTGTTCCCGTATGCCTAGTTATTGGCAATTGTTGGTGAGGAACGATAAAACGTGCATGCATCACGGCATATCTTGAGTTAGTTTGATTGTCATGCTTGTTATGTTATTCTCTAAAACTATGTTGCTTATCTGAATGTCTTCCTAGGTTTGTGTTGTGGTAGTAGGCCAACGTGAATTGCTAGTCTGATCTTGAGTTGAGAAAGTCTTTTGTAAATTAGTGGCTTAGGTCTGGTATGAACCTTACTGTTGATCTTAGCTTGTTAATCAATCCAACCCTTGATCAATGCCTTGAATCTATTCTTACAAAACCATTGTTCCTTTTTCCTCATGGTTCCCTGGCTAAGCCATGACGTTTGTTAACAAAACCCCCCTTGTTCAATAACTATTCTATTTCTTTTGGTGATATGCCTGATCTTGTTGGCTATTTTAACTCTAATACCTGAATCTTGTACCTTCATTTTTGCTCAGTTAGTTTTGGATAAATTAAAAAGATTCATGATAAAATAATCTTTTAATTGCGGTCGTTGCAACAGTCATGCATTACATCCTTTCACATCATTGGTCACTGCATATTGTTGCATCGTCGGGAATCCATAGACGGACCAACGGGTGTGCGTCCGAGTACAGTTTCGGGTGGTCTTCGGTTTCCATAACCTATCTTATCGTTGTTGGCACTATTGGATTGCTACTTTTGATTTCTTGTGGTGGTGTTTAATCACATAACCCTGATGCCGCGACGAAACCTAGGGCCTCATGTGTGCTGCAGCCACATGATTGAGCCACTAGGAGCGCGCTGGTGTCTAGGTATGTGTGACGTAACTCACTGCGATCCCTTTTTATGCAATCTTACTAGTGTCCTATCTGTTGATCCTTCCTCGAGGGTATAGAGCTAACAAGGTATTAGTCATGAGAGAACGGTTACGGGGTATGAATCATGTGCATCATCAACTCATGCATGTGCGCATCATGCTTATGCATCTCATACATGCATACATCGAGAGCATTGTCATCCTTGCATCATGGTGTATGCATCATTGGGCCAGCATCATGGCAATTGCATTGTGTCATATGCATCATTTCGCTCGTGCATGGAACACTCCATCCTTGTGTTGCACCATCATCGCAATCATATATCTCAACGGTGCATTATGGTCATGGTTATATATCGAGCATTGCACTCTGAGTTGGAGCATTTTGTCATTATCCCTTGATTGCATCGATATAAGTGGGCATGTTTTGCAACTAGCATCATGCAAATCATTCAGGTAATAAACTCTGAGCAGGGAGGTTCCAAACACCACTCATAAATCAATCTCTCATACTATTCTCACTTGCTATCCATAAGTCTTGTGATGAATGTCGCCGACATTTGTCATCCTCATGTTGTGATCTTAGCTCTATGAGAACTTGATCACCTTGTCTCATCATTATTCTTTGTTTGGTTTGATCTTTCCCTTCTTGATCGGAAAACCTTACATCACTCAGTTGTCCAATCTAGTTGAAGGGTCGTGTACAAATCGAGTTCGGTGTTTTCTTAAAAGCATCATCGTCATCAGGAGCCGTCCCTGGCTGCATGCAAGGAGGAAGCTCCTCTCGCCTTAGTGGCAAAATCCTAGTTTTGGAATGCGTGTCTAATCTTTTGAGTTCCATAAATGACCCTGATCAAGGTTTGGAGCTGGAAAATCTTAAACGCAGTGCTAGTTACGGTTGTTTGTGTTGCAAAAATCCAGGATCTATGCATCCTGTAGGCAATTTCGTTGAACCGCTTACCCTAGCCAAGTTTCACCAAGTGCTTGTCTATGTCTATGGTATGCTCATGTGCCTGATGGTCAAAAGCCATACCTACAATCATGGTTGAACCTCTCTGTCGCTTATTCTAAAGAGGATCTAGTGCAAGGTTAATCTCTTTTTGTGCCTTGGCCTCAAAATCTTTCCCTCGTAGATCATGTCATTGCTTTATCAGCCAAGTCTCTAAATGGTGTATCGGTTTGTTCCATAGGTCCTGCTTGTTTTCCTTATAGTTTCCGCAAGACTATGAAGGTTCATTGGGCTTGATCTCGTATTGCTGGCCAACTGGACCGCATCTCATATTGATTGTCAATCTGGCGATCTCTTGTTGGACCCAGCTGTATGTGAAGCTAAAGCAAGAGTCTTATGCCCTGTAGATATTGGCGTTTAAAATCTTTGTTGCTATCATGTCATAACTGGATCACCTCTTTGCTATCCCTATTTTCTGTAATGTCCGTCCATGCATGATCTATCGATGCCACATGGGAATTTTTCATTGGTGGTATCTTTGTAAGGGTGTCATGAATAATGACTGACGGTGTTGCAACGAAACCCAGAGCCTCCTCTGAGCAATCGACAAGTGGTTGTGCTATTTGGCACGCGCTGGTATCGAGAATGATAGTCATGATTCCTTATGCACCTACATCGGTGTGCTATCTACTCGTGAGCCATACTCACATCTATCTCTATTGTCTGTCTGGAGATCTATATATCGGACCCCAAATCGAGTAAGTCCTTCTTCCGAAGTTGCGAAGAGGATAATCTTAGAAGGAAATGGTAATGGGTGTAAATGTTAGAAGACTGCAAGAGGTGGTAGACAAGGGATCCTAGTTAATCTGCCGAGATGATCAGGCAGCATATGCCATCACCGTTGGAGCAAGAGGGCATACAACACGTAAAGTTGGAGAAGTTACCAGTCGGACAAAATCGTGGGAGATATCGGGTTTCTTACACTTTGCTTCTTACACTTTCTTTAAGTTCTCAATCCTTATCTGCAACGACTTCTACAATCAACATCGATCTTCTCTGATGTGACTGTTTCCTGGCACTTTTGGTGGTTGATCTATTCCTTTATCCTTGGAAGTCTTTCGTTCTGAATCTCGGGACGAGATTCTTTTAAGGGGGTAAGGTTGTAACACCCCAGTTGTTAATCATCTATAGTTATGGTTAATCGTGTATTTGATATCGTCATTAACACTAACCTTGCATGCATAAAATCATTTAATTGTATTTTTACTAGTTGTTAACACATGAAATGATGATTAGTTTTCAAATCCAATGAAAAATGCTTTGAAAATAACTTTTAAATTCTTGCTCAAATGAACTTTTGCCTAAAAACAAAGTTGTAGAGTTTTAAGCGGTGAACAACTTTCATGTTGGTGGTTTTTCAAGTTGCCACGCAAAAACTTGAGAAGAATTTGAATTTAGAAAAGGGCCGTATTTTGAATTTGCAAGAGTTAAAATTTATTTTTAAAAGTAGTCTTCAAATGAAAAAAGTACCTGAAACGAAAGTTGTAGATCTCAAAATTTTGAACAACTTTCCAGTTTAAAAGTTTTTCATTTGAGGCCATAAAAATAGAGAAAAATTGAGTTTACAAAAGAACATTCTGAACTTTGGTCTAAGTACAAGACTGCCATCACCAGCATCACGTCTCTTTCCTCTCTCTGCTTCACGCCGTGACGGCACCGCACGCCGCCGTTCTCGACGTTTGTGCCCACGTGTCGCCGCGCCGTTGCTCTCGACCGCTGCTCGAGCCGTGCTTATCCCGTCCCGGTGTCCAAGTCCGTTTTCCCCTTCCCTTCGTTCTCCTCGAGCTCGGGCGGAGCCGAGTCGAGCAGTGCCGCCGCCGGCGTCGCACCGGCCAAACCCCGCCGCCCCCGCTAGATTCTTCGCACCCCAAGCCGCTTCGCCTTGCCCCGCACCTATTCCACCTCTTCCCGAGCTCGGCCGTGCCGTTTCCCGGCCGGAATCGAGCCGCCATCACCGGCCGCCATTGATGCTCCCGTCGAGCTCCGCCCCCGGCCGTCGATCTCCTACTTCCGGTCCACCTCCGCCCGATTCGAGAGCATGGTGAGCTTCCCCGCGACCTCCTCCTTCTTCCCATCCCTTTCCCCGCGCAAAACCCGCGCCGCCGGCGTCGGAACGCCGCCGCGCCGCCGTGGTCGCCGGGCTGTGCCGTCGGCGCACGCTGCGGACTGCTCCTGTGCAGGCCCGGGTGCCCCCGCCGCGTGCCTCGGGGTCGCAGGGCCCCCCTGGCCGCCGTGCTGCCTTGCTCCACCGACGCCTTGGCCCGTAGCCGGCAAAACAGACACGCCACGCCGGGCCATGGCGTGGCTGCGGCTACTGTAGTTTCGTCGTTTGAATTTGTTTCATTTTATGTAAACTTTGAAAATTCATAACAATTCATAGAAAAATCAGAAAAATGCAAAATCAATTGTTTTGGATTCCTTGTAACAAAATCTACAAGTTTCATTACATGCACTTTCTTATTTGAGCAGTAGTTTTTGTTCTATATTAAATGCAAGTTTATTAGATCTTTAATTGGATCTCTAGTTCTATACATTGCATGGGTGCCATTTTTGGTCAGTGTGTTCCACGCTAGATTATTAGACTTGCGTAAAAGTTTGATGGACATTTGACATGCCTAGCTATCAGTTTAGTTAAAAGTTGCTTTATGTCTTATGTAAATATTTTTGTTTGTACTTGTTGTTTAACTTTGTTTCATGAGTTGAAACTTTTACAATATCTTTAATTTGGTTCCTAGTTGCTGTAGGAAAAATTTGAGAATTTTTATGTAAGCCTAACTAGGACAAATGATTTTGGTTAGTGAGAAATACAACAAACCATGAAAAATAGTTCTTATGCTTGGATATATATATATATATATATATATATATATATATATATATATATATATATATATATATTTATTTATTTACTAGAGTTTTTTCTTAAGTACCTAATCACTTTGCTAATTTATGAAGCCCAGAATCTTAGTAGTTTGGTCCGAATAAAATAACCTTGGTCTATGTTACTATAACTTGATTTACTTTTGACGCCTTGTAGAGTGCTCTTTTAAATCTGAAAAAGATATAGTAGGCTCATCAGGAGATTGCCAACACTTAGTTAAGAATTCCTTATCTTTACTTACATGTTATGACCTGTGCAATTTATCTTTGCTTGTTTAGTGTCTGTTGAAACACTTGCGTTATATGACCTAGCCAGATTTTGGGAAGCCACCCCACGTTGTTTTTATGAACTAAATTGCGTCAGATTGCTACTCTATAAATGACTGTCCAATAAGTAGGAAATGAAATCATTGTTTTCTTGACTTAAGTTTTATGTGGACTACAACTTTATCGTGAAGGAAAATAATCACATCTACATTGTTGAGCAACTCAACACTGTGCATTCATTCAATTGCCTTGTGCATTTCATTTAGGTACGATAGATGAACCATGTGAAGGACGTGCTATTGGAGCCGAACCCGAAGACGAGGTTGGTGGACGCACCCAGAAGATGGATGGATGGACCCGATGTGCATTACCCAAAGGAAGATGTCCGCCAAGCGAATATCATCTAACCAACACTAACTAATTCAGTGTTAATCCCAGGCAAGCCCCAGAGCATAACCATAATTTAAATTATTCAATGTTTATTTAAGTATTTGTGCATTTAAGTTTTAGGAGTTGTATGAAACCCTAGTATGCATGTTCTCCCTAGGTACCCATGAGTCCATACTAGTGTGTAGGTATCGTTAGCAATGCTCTGCTAAGTAGGATTTCGGTAGAAGTCGAGTGATTGCTGTCACTCGCGAGTTTTAGGATCTTGATTCCTTAGCTATGGCTGTGAAATGAGTTGTTGAGTAAAGAGAAATGGAGACCGGGCAGAAATGAGTTGGATTAATGGTATAGAATGAATGAAAAGAAATCTCCGCCTGTGTAGATTGAGGACTGTTCCGTTGTTGCCAGTGTTGATCGAGGATTTAACAGTACTAACCACATACCGGAAGTAGGAGGTAGTCAAAACCGGTAAGGTGTGTACCACTTTACAGCGGTGATTTGAATTCCGTCATGCTACGCTGGGCGTGGGAGTTGGCGGGTGTTGGATAGGATGCCGCCTCCGGGTGCTCCGGGAGTTCACCGCGAGGGGCCCATCACCTGGGTTTTAGCAGGCGTAGTTCAGATGCCGTGGTAATGTGGAAACAGTTGACGCGCGTGGCCCGACGGGGCTTACATGTGTCGTGTGAGTTAGGTCCACCTTGCAAGGTTAAATCGGATCGATTCGCCGTGACTCGCGGTTATGAGAGCCTTGATCTCTTTGTCACATCGTAGTAAAGGATGAAATGAGAATGAGTTGAAGACGTTTGAATGGTTTAAATAGAGGTTTAATGTGATCAACCATGCTTGCTTAGATGTCAGGCAAATTTAGTTGGTACTTGATAAACTTAAATTGAGCTAAAATATTGAAAGTAAGGATCCGGTATTAATAGCCATGCAGCAAAACTAACTCCAGAGCCAAAAAGCTTTGCATGTCTAGATAGTGGGCTAAGTATACCCGTGTCGGGTAAGTCTTGCTGAGTATTAGTATACTCAGAGTTTGTTGTCACCCTGGTTTTCAGGTAACTACTGCTGGCTGGAGCTAACCAGGATTCACATCGGTGGGCTCGATGTGACGTCCTCACGTCATCGTAGTAATCGTTGTTTTCCTAAACTATACTTCTATTTATTTTCCGCTGTATTTTGAACTCTGATATTTTGCGTAATCTGGTTTGGAAAACTCCGCTTTGTAAATTAAATTTGAGAATTTTTATCTGCTTGTAATCATCTGTGCTCGTCTTCGTGCGAGACTTCCAGTGTTTTCGATCCTTAACCCAACAGGCTGCCGGATTACACCATTTTAAGTGCGTGTTTACTTGATTAACACTTAAGATGATAGTTAGCGCACTTAAGCCGGTTTAATTTGGATGGTTCTACTACATTAACTGGTGGCAGATTCATGTGGGCATTGCACCCCTTCCCAAATCATCGGATCATGCATACGACAATGATACTACTGAACTTTTTTTTAGACTTTATGTGTTTTTGTGTTTTGGAGGCTACATGAGATAGTTAAACATAACTAATATGTGTACATATGTGTAGTAACCACCCAACTATATGTATATTCTTGGATTCAATAATCCAGAGAACTAGCTTTCAGTACTATGCACTTTTTTCCAGTAATTTCTCAGGTTTTTGGTGAATGATTTTTCCAGTAACCCACCATGTACTTTCTTCGATCTAGTAATATGAAGATCAGTTATTCAGTATTTTCTTTTTATGTACATCCAGTATTTTTTCCTTATGTTTTTGGTGACTTGGGACTTTTCACCTACACTTTTTTTATTTGATGTATTCAGTAATTTGGAGATCTAGTTATTTAGAATTTTTTTTGTACATTGGATGGATTTAGGATTCCATGAAGGGCAGTAATTGTTGCAATAGTTCAAGTGGTTTTGGATTCAGTAACTGAGAGACTCCGTAATAAATAAATATTCAGCAGATGCTTGTATTCAGCAATCTAGTTATTCAGTAATATATACATCCAGTAATTTTTTCAGGTTCACCAACACCTTATTTTCATAAATCATTTTTTTGCAATCAACAAAGGTGTACCTTCCAGATGTTCAGTATTTTCTCATGCAGATCCAGTACTCAGTAAGTATCGGCAATTTTTATGTACGTCCAGTCATGCCTATGCATATATAGATTAAGTTATTCCATACATCGAAGCCCATTTATCGAACAAATCCATAGAATTTTTTGTGATCCGGTAATGCCTACCCATATGTCTTCAAACCTGCATATCAAGTGCCAGATACTTCAAACCCTAGTGAAAGCTTTTTCAGTAATTTCCACACCCCAACATGCTCACCTCGGTACAGATAACACGCGGCCGCCTCCAGGCACGTTGACATATGTATACTATGTCAGTAATTTTTCATGTCATCGGATCAACTAATTTAGTAATTCACACAATTCTGTCATACATGCTCAGTAATTACTTGGATCCAGTATTTTCAGTAATGCAAGCACCCAAGAACCATGTGTATACCAACTCTGTGCACATCTCAAGTAATTCAGTAATTCAAACACATATTCCCATACACGCTCAGCAATTACTGACAGCAATGCATCCCGTTGCTGGATCTTAGAGAATAGGCCATTTTTACTGAACCATTTTAGATCCAAATACTGATCTCGATACTAAGAACAAAACTAAAAACCATACCGCCAATTACTGAACTTAATCATAGAAAAACATACGAAGAGAAGATAGGACAGGAGTGGTAGCTCACTTACTAAGTGAAGAAGTAATATGCTTTGGTAATTTTTTCGAATTCCAAGATGAAGCTTGAGTAATTTTATATTTTTACTACCAGACTATTGGTGACTTTTTGATATATCACCAATGATAATATTGGACTACTGAACTACATGATATTGAGATAGTTTAGTAATTGTCACTAGTGAAACTACAAAAACGCATTACTGGAACAATACAGCGCATCTTAAATAATTTTTTGCCATGTCAGTTTGACGGAGTGCATTTACTAACAAAATAGAGATTTTTGAGCAGAGGTAGATTACTGAATTTGATGGATCAAAATACACACGAATAGAAAACTATTCCCTCAAATCAGTGTGGCAGTGAAATCGTCGGTGATAAGAGCTCAATTACTATGGCAGATGCCATTATCTACAAATCACAGCAAATCAAATCAGTGGAATTTCGCAGCATGCGCGTGCCCCTGGCTCTGCTCCACACTGCTCTACGCGAGCTGCGATTTTTGCGGGCTGCGCTCGCCTGCAGCCACTCCCGCCCCGGCCGCCGCTCCGAGCAGGCTGCGCCGTCCCACGCGATGCTGTCACTCCGCGCAGCCGCCGCTACCTGCGAGGCTGCTCCGCTGCTCCCGGGAAGGCTGAGCCGCCGCCACCGCGGCACCGCGCCCGTTGGCCGCTGCGGTCACCGCTCCCTGCTGCACGACTGCTGGTCCACGGCCGTTCCGTGCAGCGAGCCCCTGTGGCTGCACCCATGCCGCCTTTGCTCCTCGCGAGGCCACGCCGCTGCTCCCCGTGCATGCCGCCCCGCAGCTCCCAGCGCGGCGCGACTTCTCGCGCTCGCCTCTCGCCACGCTCCGCGCGGCTCATGGCTCGCGCTCGCGTCGTTTTCCGCCCCGCTGCCGCCGCTCGCTCCGCCACGACCTCCGCCCCGCGCGGCACACCGCAGGCCCGTGCGCGGCCGCGGCCTCTGCCCCCGCCGGTCCGCGCGCCCCCAATGCGGGAGGTCTCGCACTCGCCGCTCGCGCGATCCGCGCGCTCGCGTCTCGTGCTCGCGGAACGCAGAAGCTGGACAGGTGGGGGACGGGTTGGATCGATGGGTGGGAACCGGATTGGTTTGGGTTGGGTGTTGGGTTGGTTAGGTGTAGATTCCTATTCTACACCGCGGCTCGCGTTGGTTTTGTTTGCGGGGGATGAGATGGTGGGCTTGCCAGGGTTTGGGCTAGTTGGATAGTTGGTGGGCTGATTAGATAGTGGGGGATTGGGCTGGGTGTAGAATCCCATTCTACGGTGTAGAATAGCGCTACCGTGTGTGTCTATATATATATATATATATATATATATATATATATATATATATATATATATATATATATATATATATATATATATATATCCAAGCATAAGAACTATTTTTCATGATTTGAATATTTGTGCAAACCAAGAATGCAAAACTTTGTCAGTTCAAATTTGGCATTAACAAACATTCACTCGAACGGGTTAGCCAAGCAAGAAAAAGCCCAGTGTCCAACACCATCGAGAACCAGAACCACGATATAAACCAGTATGATATGAACTGGGGTCTCAAATAGTAGCATCAGGAAGTAAAGATGAAAGAAAACGAGTATGCTTGGCATGTCCAAAACTACTCATGGTTTCAGCGTCAGAGAACTTACAGAAGATTCTCAGGAGAAGGAATCACCTACCAAACACTATGATCTAGTCTATTACAAGTCTAAAAACAAAGCCCTGGAAAGCATGCAAAGAACAATCAGTGCACAAAAGCTTCCAGAGTTCAGCAAAAACTATTTCCCTCACTGTTTTAATCGTCGCCATTGGTGTCATCATCATTATCCCTTTTCCTCTTGTTTGGCAGGGATGATCCTGCTTTGCTTTCAATGTTCTCCTTATCATCTGCGTCAGCATCAAGTCCATCATCATCAGCTTCATCCTCTTCATCTTCAGCCTGAAAATGGTCAAAATTTAAATAAGTGGCGCAAACATCTAACATTAGTGACATTGAGTGCTAGCTCTACCAAATTCTTTAAACACAACATCAAGTTTCAATCTGTAAAGTAGACGAATACAGGGAAGTCCAAGTTGAACTACATAGAATGGTTTGACACATGTACGTGTAACAGCATGAGTTTCATGGCAGTTAAAAATTCAAACGGTGCAACATGGCCAAGCTTACACTTGGCAAACCTAGCATGATCAATAGTTCAACACAACCATCTTTGGAGGAACAGCAAACAAGCATGATGTTACGGGCAGCCACCCAGATGTTAAACAAAATCAAGGTACTGGTAGGCATCACACAGCCAAAAGAATTGTGAGGTCTCTGAAAGTAAATTCAAATTATGGTGTATCGGAGCATTCAGAAAGAAATAGGCGACTAGGCATAAAAAGAGACGTGTCAAACCTTGATGATACTCAACAGCGTGAAATATCAAGACACATAAATATTGGCATGATAATATCAGGCAGTGGCAAATCGTCTATGTAGAAGATCAAACAGGACAGAGTTACACATAAATGTATACCACCAAAAAACACCTCAAGTCATACATTCTAGCCATAACCTAGTTCATAACTGACAGAATAATATTTTAGTTGGAAACGTGCTCCTTAAACAGATGCAAGGATTTCAACTAACTTTTATAACCTTGCACTAGATTTGCTAAAATGATTTTTTATACCATGGTTTTCATATTGTCCAATAAAAAACCAACTATTACTCATCTCATATTGCATGTTTCAACAACAACGAATATCAAAAAATGAGTGACAAAATACATAGATTGATCAACTTCAATGTGTAGAATGGTGCACAAGCAAAGAGGTCAAAATATAAAAGAAAATAAATAGAGGACCATTTAATACACATACAGACTTACAATGGAATGTGATGCAGAAGTAAAATGGATCATATGCAGTACCACGAACTTTTAAATTGGCAGCGGCGCTCATGCAAAGGTATCACTCAATATCATAAATCCTCTAACTAGCAATGTACCACAAATAGTATCTATAGATCAATCGAGTGAAATCATCTTCCCATAACCATCTTTTGTAAATCAAAAGTTCGCACAACTTCATTCGCATGTGATTTACAACCCATTTTTCAAGTTGGCGCTTGTCAGCTATAAGAGTTAAATTGCATCGTCACTTGTTAGAGTTGAATGCAACATATGAAAAATACACTAATCCATACTGATGAAGATTTATACAAACAAGGAAGATTTAGAGCAAAATCCTCACCTCTTCGTCACCTTCTTCATCTTCTTCCTCTTCATCATCATCCCCTTGCCCGTGCTCCTCATCTTCTTCATCCCCTTCCTCACCATCATCCTCTTCTCCCTCCCCGTCTTTGTAACAGAACGGCCCAGTGGGCCAGTGGGCCGCGTGGTTACTGTAGCGATGCTACTGTAGCACCGCGGGCAGTGCCCTTTAGTCTCATACTGAGAGTAGAAGGAAACCCAGACCAGCTTAAATACCAGGCCCAGAGTAGTTGAATAACTCCGGTTGCAACCTTTTGTGCGAAGCGAGGACGAAAGCGCAAGAGAGTTATTTAGCAGGTGTGATTTACTCAATGTGCAGAGTAGATCTTAGCCGTTACCCCGGGTCGGGTCGTTACAGTGGTATCAGAGCCGAGTCTCGCGGTTTCACGCCACATACGGGCAGAAGTGCGCGGGCATGAGCACGGGCGCGTGGTCGCAGATGCCACCGGCATGTGGGCGGGCGCGTGGGGGCACAGATGCGCGGGCATCGGGGATGCGCCGGCACTGGACGCACGGACGTGGCATAGGGACCGTTGGCACTGGACGCACGGACGTGGTACATGAGACCGTTAGCACTAGACGTATGGGACGTGGCCAAGAGAGGAGATCCGGGTGGTATTTAGGTTGGTCTGGTACTCGACGGGGACGTTAAGTCCTAAGGGGGGATGAGTGTAACAGAACGGCCCAGTGGGCCAGTTGGCCGCGCGGTTACTGTAGCGATACTGTAGCAACGCGGGCAATGCCCTTTAGTCCCATACTGAGAGTAGAAGGAAACCCATACCAGCTTAAATATCAGGCCCAGGGTAGTTGAATAACTCCGGTTGCAACCTTTTGCGCGAAGCGATGACGAAAGTGCAAGAGAGTTATTTAGCAGGTGTGATTTGCTCAATGTGCAGAGTAGATCTTAGTCGTTACCCTGGGTCGGGTCGTTACAGTCTTCCTCTTCCTCTCCCTCGCCGTCTTCTCCTTCCTCCTCCCCCTCCTCGTCGTCCTCCTCCTCAACGTAGTCTTCGTCATCCGTCTCCAAACGCTCGTTGCCTTGGGCGTCGGCGCCATCCAGATACTTCAAGCTGGGAATCAGCACGAAGACCTTCTCCCTGTACCCCTTCACCTTGCTGACGGGGCACTGTTCCAGGTCGAGCGCCTCGACCCCGAGCTTGGCCAGCGGCTCGAGCTCCTCGACCTCAGCGAAGCGGTTGTTCCCCAAATCCAGGTGGCGCAGCGTGGCGCCACAGGCCTCCGCGACGGCGGCGAGCGTGGCGGCCCCCGATAGGCGGTTGTGGGGGAGCGAGAGGCGGCGGAGCGCCGGGAGGCGCGGCAAGCCCTCGAGCGAGGAGAGGCGGGCCCCCACGACGGACAGCTCCTCGAGGGATGCGGCGAAGCGCTCGAATAGGGCCGGGGAGGGGAGGCGGCCGTGGAGGACTTGACGGCGCCGTCAAGGGTGAGGGTCTTGGGCCCGGATGTGGCGGCCTTGGTGGCGGCGTCAATGGCGCGCCCCCACGCCGCGTCGTCCTCGCCGACGGCGGCCATCGCTACACTGGCGGCGGCGCGGGCGGTGTGGTGGCAACAGGGAAACCCTAGCTAAACCCTGCTGGATGGTTCGGAGGGGAAGGACTGCGTACGGAGATGGACGTGGAATTTGGGCTGGTGATACTGCGGTGGGAGTGTGTCGTGGATGGGCCTAGCAAGCATGACTTGGACTGGGTTTCGGCCCATGTCACTCGGAAGACATGATCCACTTGATGATTTGAGGCCCACTGGACTCGCTCAATTCTCTTTTGAAACTGGACTCGTTCAGTTCATATGCAGAACACAGTGACGGTGGCTGGGGCCGCCGCCGGCGGAGCACCGCACATCTCCTTCTGATGGTCATTGCACTATAATTTTTCTATGGGTTGCATATTCATATGTACATTCTCCCTCGTCTCAATCAAAATATCAATGAACAAGTATTAAAAAATGCATGTTAAATTACATACACAAAAACACAATTTATATGGGTGTAATGAAACCAATTCGATGTTGCAGGTGTTAGTGTATTTCTCTACAAAGTTAGGCCAAGTTAGAGGTGTTTTACCTGGAACAAAGCTAAAGCAACTTACTACGTGTTAGACCGGTGGAGTAGAACAGCAGCATAATTAAATTAGATGCAAGATTTCCTGCTTTTCTAAATTCTAACTGGACAATTACGCTTAATTTGTCTTCTTCATGGTAGTGGAGTCGTATCGTAGCTAGCTAGCTAGTAGACCACAGTGCCCGCACCATCTTTATTTCATGGGTTCATCCAAAGATGTGATCTGATCGGATCCGGCGTCGTCCGGCCTTGATCCCCATACATCCGACGAGCAGGTCACACCACCACACGAGCAAAAGCAGAGCACCGATGATTGGCGCGCGTGCGTCCGTCCGTCTCTGGATGATGGGCTGATCGATGTGGCCGCCGGCCGGTGGGACGAGGCTGAGACGACTGAGATGACCGGCATTCCCTGCATCGTCCGACTGTCCGAGATACATGCGGATGGATCAAAATGAAAGATGGAGACACAAATAATGCATGCAGCGGGGGCCCCTGGCATGGGATCAGAGCTCAGCAGGGCCGGGGGCAGTCGGCAGGCAGGCATGGTGTGCAGTGGCGCGCGCGTCGATCGCCTCTTCTGACGGTGCGGCCCTGCGCACAAGCTAGCAACATGGATAGTCCAATCCGGGTGGGGTGGCATGTTTTGGATCGACACGGGTGGCGCCGTGGCGCGGCAGCCCATCCCGCAGCCGCGGGTGGTCATCATCGGTGAGTTCCCGTTTTGTTTTGGCTTGCCATCGCGTCGGCCGTGTCGTCGGTGCGCGCCCTCCGCACCAGGCGTGCGCATCGCATGGCGACGACAGGGTGCGCTCGTCTCTATCATCGCCTGTCGCCTCACGCACGCATGGAAGTCCTCGGCGCAGTAATGCTGGGCGACGGGATGGATGGGCATGCTCATCTTGCCTGGCGCTCGCGCCGTGCGGGAGAGGGAGCGGCATTTTGTTAGCGACCGTGTCTAAGCACGTTTTTTAAGAGGGGAGGGAGAGAGAGCGGCATGGCCGGGCCGCCGGACTGCGTCTACCCTCGGCGACGCGGCCGAGGCGTGCGGGCAGGAACGCACCGATCGGTGGCATCTCGCTCCCACGGCGTTCGCCGCACCCAGTAGTGCCCCTCGTCGGCAGCTCCTGTTTGTTTTCTAAGGAACCGATCAAGTTCGCCACAAAATCCAACCGGGTTAGACTGACCCTCCTCCGATCCGATCACGAGTTTGCAGCAGATTGACCCGGTGCCACCGAATCTAGACATGTTCCCGACTGCTCCCTCTCCAGGTGATGCTCGGCTCCAGAAAACTACTAGGAGGATAGAGTTTTCTTGGCTCTCTTCTCAACCGAAAAGTAGTCTCATCTCAACAGTTAGATGAAAACGACACACCCCGACTACAAACGGCTGCGCGTTTGGAAGGCACAGGTGGAAAATTAAGTGCAAGTTTTTCCTCTGGCTCCTCCAATACAAGCTGTTGACGGCGGATAGAATTACCAAGAGAGGTGGACAAGCAAATCCAGTTTGCCAACTGTTCTTATTCCAAAGCGGTATGGAATCAGGTCTCACGGCTGACCACTCAACCACACCTCACTGCCAATTCTGCAGTAACCAGTTTGAAGATCTGGTGGACTGATCAATGGGAGCAACGCTGCACCACCATTCCACCAACAATGGAGAGGACTCGAGTTCTCATCTACATAGTTTGGAACATATGGAAAGAGCGACGCCGGCAGGTGTAAAACAGCAAGGCGATCCCGGCGACACACCTGGCGAGTGGCGACGATCATTCAGCTGGAGGTGAACGCACTAAAGATGGCGTTTACCCTGCATGAGTAGTCCCTAGTCCGTTTTAGTTTAAAGTCTTGTCACTTGCTGGTGTGTGTTGGCAAGCATCCGTTTTCCCTTTTCTTGTAGCTAAGCCTGGTACTCAGCCAGGTTATTTGTACTCGTTTCTAACTCTTCTTTAATGAGCTACTAAAAAAACTCTTCTTTAATGAAAAAACAGAGTCCCTGCCATTGTCCCAAAGAAGAAAAAAAATAGCCTTTTCTTTTGAGGAAGAAGTAAAAAAGGACAAATTAACGGCCCACGAGTAGACTTGTGGGCTGTTGTGTTGGGCTCCTAATGAACTTCCATGTAGAGAGAGAGCCTAATAGGACGCGGGCTGTTACAATTAAAAAAGATAAGTTAGGTCTAACTTTTTTTTATTTTACCAAGGTGGTTAAATTTTCATGTCGTACGGTACCAACTTAAGTTGTTGGTCAAATTCAAAACGTTGTCATCAGTTTTTTTTTTGAGGTAAAACGTTGTCATCAGTTAACACGAAATAAATCTGGATAGAAACTGAAGCAGAGGATATGCAAGGTTTCTGATTTTCTTGTCTCTTCTTTTCTTTTTCTTGTTGATCAATATAGATCCATCCAACCGCTTGAGAAAAAAGCTAAAAAGACGCACCCCTCTCATATCGACATCGCTACCGTCGCACCTATCACCGTCCCATCAACAAAACACCCAAAAAAAAAACAGAGGAGAGCAGAACCTACTCTAATACTATTTGCTTTCATTTCACACGGAGGATCACGAAAAGTTGACGCAGACGCTGCCGTTCTTGGCGCACCCGCACGCCGGGCACGCCAGCGCCGCGCCCGCGCACGGCGCGCACGCGCACAGGTGCCGGCACGGCAGCAGCAGCACCTCGGCCGCGCCCTCGCCGCACACCGTGCACATATTCCTCCTCGGCGTCCCTGCCGCCTCGTCCTCCCCCTCGTTGCCGGCCCCGGCGCCACCGGCGACCGCGACGGCGTTCTCCCCGCAGCAGCATGACTCGGCGTCGCCGGCGCCGCCGTCGGCGAGGACGCCGCAGCGCGCCTGCTGGGCGTCGAGCGCCTGCTGCAGCTCGCCGCGGAGCGCGTTGGCGGCGGCCTCGTTGGACTGCGCCAGGTCGCGCCACACCTGCGCCTCCACGTAGAGGCTCCTGACCCGCTCCTCCAGCGCCCAGTTGAGGCGGCCGATCCGCTCGATCTCCTCGTCCTTGGCGCGCAGCCGCTTCGTCGCCGCGGCCTCCACGGCGGCCGCCACCTGCCCGGCGTGCCGCCGGCGCTGCTCCCGCAGCTCCGCCCACATCCTCGAGGTCTGCAGATAACCAGAGCGGAAATCACGTCAGTTTCGTCACGGAACGCCGCCGGCCGCCGCGCGCGGAAACCGCGAGCGCATCGGGCGATCGTTCAGCCATGGCATGGCGCTTACGTGTTGGAGCACGAGGCGGTTGACGTCGGCCAGCTGCTGCTGGAAGTGCGCCGCCACGCCGGCCGCGGCGAGCCCGAGCGCCGGCGCCGCCTGCCCCTCGTCGGCGCGCTTCCGCTTACTGTGCGCCAGCGCCAGCGCCTCCTGCTGCGCGCCGCCCCCACCTCCGCCGAACGTGACGCCGCTCTCCGACGCGTCGGCCGCGCACAGCTGCGGCCCGGGCGCGTGCCGCCCCGGCGGGGGCGGGGTGGCCACGCACGGCTGCTGGAACCTGTAGTGCTGCTGCTGCTGCTGCTGCTTGGCCGCGGGTCTCCGCAGCCCCAGCCGTGCCGCGCTCGCCGGCGCCTCGCAGCACGCGGCGTCGCCCGCCCAGACCCACCCCGCGTGGGGCGGCAGCAGCAGCTGCCTCTGCCCTCCCGCGCGCCCTCCCCCCGCGTGGAGCAGGTGGTGCGCCTCGACGGCCATGGCTGGCCAGCGACCGATCGGCACGGCCGGCGTGCGCAGACGATCGATCGACGACGCCCTCCTTGGATCTTCTTCTTCCTCACAGAGCGAGTATATATATCTACCCTTTCCTCAACCTCGCACAGGCCCCGCAGTCTCGCGCCTTATATAGGGAGGAGGCAGGAGCGGAGCACTGGCCGTCGTCCACGAAGGAAGCAAAGCAGAGGGGTGGGGGGCCCCGGCGGCCGAGGTGGACGGACGCGCTGATGGGATGCGGGTGGAGGGTGAGGTCACAGCAGCCTCGGGAGGAGAGGAGGGAGGGAGAGGCCAGGCGGCAACGGAGGAGGACGGGGGGGACGGAGGGCGCGTGCGTATTTATGGGGGCTGTAAGTTTTGGCCGTGGCCGTCACTGAGGAAGCAAAGAGGCAAACTATCCCGGCGCCTTTGGAAAAAAGAAGATTTTGGGAGGCAATGGCTTTGCTGGTGCTGGCTTGTTTTGTTTGGAGTTGGAAACCACGGATCGTTCGCGCGGTTTCCGTGGGTGTCCGCTGGGATTACATTTATAAATATATTTTTGTATTAATATATGTATATATATATATATACACACACAAAAATATACTATTAGTAGCCAGCAAGGATGGACGTGTACGCATGCATGCAGGAGTTATTGACGGCGAGAGGCGGTGAGATATGGTAACGCACGCACGCACGCGCGGTGGCGCCAAATCAGCCGGGCTCGGTTACGGCACCAACCCCTGGGGCGTCTAGATAGGAAAGCTTCCGTTAAACGAGCACCCAGGCGTTTTTTTCCCCTTAATTATTGTTTTTTTGTATGTTGATCGGCTGGGAAGAGGTCATCATCTGTCTCATCTGAGCGAAATAATAGCCGAGATTTGGAGCTAAGAGGGAAACTAATTAAATTGATCAAGCTGGCATTGTTACGTGCGTGCCGTGCATGACGCATGCATCGCGTGCACGACCTACCAAGGCCTGCGTGCGTGCAGCTAGGGGACCTTTAATTTGAGGACATTAGACCGTCCACAGTGGAGGGAGCAAATGAAGAAGCAAATACACTGTTTGACACTGTAGATGTACTGTTTGGCACTGTAGACAGAGAGGACATACATACACTTTTTTTTGTAGGGGGGGGGGGGGGGCTATAGATAGTGTATATATATGGTGTACAATATCTAGCTGGACGTATGATGCATCAATTGAACAGGCAGCCACAGCCTTGAATCTTGATGTAGCGTAGTAGTAACGTGCAAGGGTCTCAATTAAAAAAAAATCAAGATGCATGACAGGCACGGAGGTCGGATCGGCGAGAGAGAGCACGATCGCTTTGGTTACTTCATAATCGTTGCCTATAAATTCACCCAATTTTTTTTCCGAGGAAATAAATTCATATTCAAATCAATCTCTCCTGTTATACGCGAGATATATACCTAATTAAGCATTATTGGTAGCCGTCAATTATAATGCGTTTGCTGGAACGAACAACAGCTGTAGATATCGTAGATATACAGGAATAATCAACCGAAATAATGGTAGCAGGAGGACAAACCGACCGGCGACAAATAGAAGAGAATCACAACGTTACGGTACGGCCGGCCGGCCCGTATCCTCATCTCATCCCCTCGTTGGAACTCGGAAACGAATCACAGAAAAGAAAGGAAAGTCCTGTGCGATCTGAAACAGGAACCGTGTAATTTTTTCATTTTTGAACTATTTTTCAGTTATTCCCCAGAAACTTGAATTTTGTGCGGGGAGCAAATAAAGCAACGACAGAGACGGATGATGGAAAATTAAAACGACGGACGGATCGGACGGCCACGCACGATCACGACTGCGCAAATTAAAACCCTATATAAATTTCTGTCCAGCAGCCATGGATGCCGCGTGCTCGCTCGCTACCTCGCTTCCGTTCGAAGATGGGAATGAACGGAACAGGACGGGCCCTCGGCTCGAGAGAGAGCGAGCGAGCTATCTCGATCGAGGAGCTGCCGCTGCAGGTACTGATGAGGGCCGAGCGAGACAGGCCGGGGCCTGACTGGTGGGGCCGCCACAGGTGGTTCATTCCATTCCAAGAGCTTGTGTTCATCTTTTTCTTTTTCTTTTTCTTTTTTTTCTTGGCGTGCGCATCTTTATTTGCTTGTGATCACGTGGATCTGGTCAGAAATACGAAAAAGCTAAAGTGGGCATCTATCTGCAGGATGGCGATTCCTGTTGTTTCTTACTATAATTAGTAGCAATGTTTAAAAAGGCGCTAGGCGGTTTCTAGGCGGTGACCCACCACCTAGAGCCTAGGCGAACCTAAGCGAGCCTAGGCGTTTCAAGACAGTTTGCTAGGCGGTGCCATATACATACATATACCTTGTCATATACATCATATACCTCTAAAAAATGAAAAATAGAGGACAATTAAGTCTTGAGTTAAAAAATAAGCCAATCAAAGCAGCCCAACAACCCAGCAGCCCAACAGCCCACCTTATCCCCTCCCCTCTCCTTCGGCCCATTCGGTCCAGCAGCCCAACAACCCACCTTATCCCCTCACCTCTCCTCCTCTCGTTCCCCTTCCGGTCTTCCCGACGCCGCCGCCGCTGCCTCCTCTGCGCCTCTGCTGCCGGCCTTCCTCCTCCTCCTCCTCCACGCCTACCCCTACCTCCTCCTCCTCCGCCGCCGCCGCCCGTCCATACCTCGGCTGCCGCCCGTCCCCTGCTTTCTCCTCCTCCGCCAGCGCTCATCCCTGCCTCCTTCTCCTCCCTCTGCCTCCTCCCTCACCGGCGCCGCCTAGGAGTCCGCCTACCCCCATAGGCCAGGCGGGAACCCCTCGCCTAGAGCCTAGTCGCGCCTAGGCGCCCGCCTAATTCCGCCTTTTTGAACCGTGATTAGTAGTATCTGGAATCAAAACTAGACATGTCTATATAGAGGGGTAGTTTTCTTTATTTCCTTCCTTTTCTTTTGCGAGCATAGAGGGGAAGCCGGAAATGTATTTGATGCGTGAACCATGAAAATGGCAGCATATATGTGATTTCACATGGTCAGGTTGGCATCAAATTAATTAACCAATGTGCTACATACCGCGCGCACATATTTATTAACAATTGGACCACAATTTTCGATTAGTTTGAGCCAGGGAGGCAGGGAATGTACGGATTATTTCGTGAAGGACATGCATGGAGCAATTTTGTAATGCTTACAATTTAATTTATCTTTATTTTGAGTGTCATGTTTTCCTATAAATTGTTGGTCAAAGCACCACCTCTTATATGTGGATGTTCCAATACCATTCATTTGATTACTTGTAAATCATCATTTATTTTAATTTTGTGAGACATCTGTAGTTAGTGTTGATGTTGCGCGCATATGTGTGGATGACAGCTAGAGATTACGAAAATTAGGGGTGTCAATTAATGATTCTTAGGTGCATCTCCAACCCTCTTTAGTTCAAAATTTTGTACTAATTCTCCAAAATCATATCTTATTTTGAAAAATTAGTACAAAATTTTGAACTAGAGAGGTTTGGAGGTGCACATAAGAGTCACCAATTTGCACCCCTAGCGAAAACCTAACTTTTATCACCTGCGCATTAGAGTTTGTAAAAGCTCTAGTCTAGCTCACCCAACACACGAAACTGTCGTCTTTTCATCCAACTTTTACGATCTACAGTAGTTTTACTTTACAATAATCCCAGGAGCAGACAGGGCGACACGCGTACGTGTGATAAGAAATCTGACTGCAGCGTGCTGACAACGGACGAGAATGGCTTTCGATCTGCTCAGCGCGCGTGCCTGTGAAGAAAGCAAAAAAAAATAAAAAAATAAAAAAACGAAGAAGATTTCCGTGCACGGGCGGGCGACATGCATGTTTCCTGAAACACTGTACTGTGGCAGATGACAGGTAAACTTCTTGTAGCTAGCTATAGTACTCCTAGGTCAGAACTTGCAGCTGGCCCTCATCTCAATCCTGATGGGCGTGCGTCCCTGCTGGACGGTCCCCGCGGCGGCGACGCATCAGATTCAGTGCCGTCAGCTCTCAGTTTTCCTTGATCGCATCCTTGTCACGGAGCTGGCTGGCTAGCCGTAGCATCATCCCCTGCCTGTCTCCAACGGCGGACGCATCCCGCGATCCAAACCTAAAATACGTCGCGCACAGCGCATTTAGGTACCAAAATCAGCTCTCCAACGGAGCAGGCAAACAAGCGACGCATTTTGGGTTCGAGCAGGAGCGCGACGCAAAAATGCGTCCTCTCTTCGCCCTTCTGCGTCTCCGCCCAGACATCGGGCCCACCGGTCTGCGTGCTGACGGCCGCCGGTGCGCCGCCATGGCTGCCTCCCACCGCGGCTTTGCGTCCTCGCCGCCGCTGCTCCTCCGTCGGCCGGCCGCCACTGCTCCTCTGCCGGCCGGCCGCCACGCGCTGGCCCGCCCTGCGCCGCCGCACAGGCCGCGGAGCTTGCCCGCCCACGGCGGCGCGGAGCTCCCCTGCCCACGGCGGGTCGGCGCTCGGCGAGGACCTCGGCGGGGACCTCCTCGGCCGGTGGGGAGA
The DNA here is from genome assembly GCF_016808335.1 of Panicum virgatum. NCBI lineage: Eukaryota > Viridiplantae > Streptophyta > Magnoliopsida > Poales > Poaceae > Panicum > Panicum virgatum. Next base: position 13,781,669 of record NC_053153.1, on the reverse strand, counting down.
GCGAGAGCGCACGCTTGCGCTAGGGAAGGGCGAGGCTGTGTCTCGTCGCCGCCGCCGCTGGTCGTGCGCTAGAGCTTGGGGAAGCCGCCAGAGCGCGCACGGGGCCGGGTCGCGATGGCGCGGCAAGCGCGGGACAAGACCGGCCTGGGCGGCGGCGCGAGTCGAGGCGAGAGGGCGCGGCCACGGACGGCAAGTGCCGGGCGGGACCGACCGTGGCCGCGGGCTGGCCGGGAGGCTCTGCTCCTTGGTGCTGTCGGCCATGGGGGAGAGAGAGAGTAGAGCAAGGGAGGCGCTGGCGCTGCGAGGAAGCCGAGGGCGCGGCAGGGAGCCGCCGGTGCGGCGGGTCCGCGTCGAGGTGGGGCGCGGCGGGGAACCGCTGGCGCGGCGAGGAGACATGGCGGAGCCGGCGTCCTCTCGCCGTCGAACGCGAGGGAGGGGAGAGAGGGAATGAGTAATGGGGATTTTGGGTAGGCTGTTGGAGAAGATAAAATTTTGGGGAGTGATTTTTTTCCTGTTGATGACCCAAATTGTAGAATGGGTATCCGATTTGAGTCTTCGCTGTTGGAGATAGCCTTAGTGCTTACTGCCTTAGTAGCTGAACACAACGGGGTCTACTCGCTCCTCAGACTCCTCCATCTCCGATCCGCTCAGATCACAAGTTGCACGTGATCGATCGATCGGCCCGGTCCGGTAGTTTGTCCATTGGAAGCGAGCGATCGACGAGCAGCATGCTGTCAAGATGCATCTATCATCAGTACCCTCGTCAATAATGCATTGCTGTGATGCAGTCGTCTAGCTAATCGGTGAAACGTCGTGATTGATGATCCTGCCGCGGACGATCCATCAGCTGCGACTGCAACTGCGCTGTACTTTCATGTGTGGTTGCGTTGCCAATATCTCAGTAACTCCCCAACGCCTTGCATGCCTCCTTTTTAAAAGGAATAATTGTGTTTGGTATTTTTCTGGATTATTTGAATGAGTAGCTTAATTATTCTGTGATTGCTCAACAGCTCAAACTTCTTTTGGACATGTAGGATTTCATTCGGTTTATTTATTTTTACTAGTGCATCTCCAGCAGTCCCATTTCCCCAATAAACTACTACTATTGGAAAAAAGAATGTGCTCCAGCTGTTTTCAATACATCTCTCTTTCCCGATAACTATTGGTTTATCTCAATATTTCACCACAACTCCTCTCAAATAAATGAAGGATTCATGCTCTCACAATACGTTATACTGTAATAAGATTATTGAGAGACTGTAAAAGTATCTCTTCCAATAATCCATGAAAATGGTATTGGGAAGTGTTTATTGGGGAACTACTGGAGATGCTCTTACTTCAAATCATAGTGGATCCTTGTCGAATCCATTATATCAAACCATATCCAGAGTTCATCGGTTCCAATCAATATTTGCCAGGAGGATCCGATATTGCCATAGAAACCCGCTTCTTATATGCCTATTGACTTCAAGTTTGATTACACCACACACACACACACACACACACACACACACACACACACACACACACACACACACACACACACACACACACACACACACACACACACACACACACACCTGCTTGCAAAAAAAGATTTGGAGACTAATAATTCAGGTATGATTGCTTCTGATGACCCATAACGATAGATAATATAATTTGATAACTCCAAATGCAACCACATATTTTCTTATAAAAAGAACAACTTTTATATGCTATATCTAACAATTCTATTATTATTATTATTATTATTATTATTATTATTATTATTATGACTATTGTTATTAGTACTACTACTACTATTATTACTATTATTATTCAAGTATATGTGCAAGAAAGTATAACAGAGAGCGGTAAGTGCATCTTTTGTGTGATATTGGTTGGCCTTCATTTTCTTTTCACAAATCATCATTAATAGGTGCACAGAATATGTGGAATTTTCTGATATAGCTTCCTCCATTGGCAGAAAAAGAAATGTTCTTTAACAGAACAAATATCAATCAATGTATTGCACACGAATTAAACATCAAATCAGCATAGGCAGAATAATGGACATGACAAACCATATCAACATCTATCATGTCCTTTTCTCAGTTACCTTTTAGGCTCTTATAGGTTCAATCGTTTTCACAACAGAGACACAGAGTCTCCAATTACATTTGTCATGTTTAGCATGGATTCTTGTGAACTCGCCCTTTTAATCTCACAACCACAAAAGATTAGGGAGATATGGTTAACTGTCAGGCATCATCCATTGTACCTGAGGCCGCCGTGTCACCTTCGCCTTCACTTCATCAATCAACTAAAGGAGTAAAGGGTGATTCCTACATTTATCTAACAAAGCAAAGAAGGGAAGATAAAGACAAAAAAGAGAGAAGTGCACCACAGCAATGTTAAAGGTTTTGTTCCTTCAAAATTTCACTGGTTCACGTGTGGTTTGGGAGAAATGCATGGATCCTCCTGATAGAGTGGCCGCCCATGCAAAGGTGCAGATTCCATTTCAGTGCAAGGGCAACTTGCCTGAAGATATAGCTAGTCCATATCTAGAATGTTTGATGCTTGATCACCTCAAAAATAGATAGAGGAAAAGAAGGATATATAGCCTAAAACTGCAAATAGAAAGTAAAGTGATTATAAAGCTGACGCTTACCATTGTTTTATGTATACTAATCGTGCACCCTAGTCTAGCTAGTTTTACTTGGCATTGACATGTCTCCAGCATAAACTATGCCAACCATTATTTTTTCTAGTATATATATAATACAATATACAAATTGATTTTTTTTTATGATGGAACTCCATTAAATGGTCTGTTTATCAATAATACAGTTTTCATGGGAAAAATCTAAGTTGATTGTTTTTTGTGGTAGTTTATTTGGTTGAAAGTGTCTCTTACAGAAAAGCTGAGGTTTTTAAGAGGGGAATTTAATTTTCAAAAAGTAGCTAGAAAGGTAACACAATTTGTCAGTAGGCAGGGATTGTTTTATGGATATGTTGTTTGTATATGGATGGATTTTCTCAAACCAAAATCACCTAATATCAGTAACCATTATCTTTTAGATGATGTATCACATATGAAACCTAATGCCCTTAGGGGGTGTTTGGATGCAAGTGGCAATGAACAAAAGTGCTAAACTTTTAGCACTAGCTTGAGTGCTAGTGTGGTGATGATGGGTTAAACTTTAGCCAAGACTCAAAAACTTTAGCCAATCCAAACAGGCCCAGCTCAAAGTTCAATACATATAAGGAGAACGAAAGAGATTTATATTTGACAAAACAAAAGGTGAATGGGTGGAATTTTTCCTCTACAAAAAGAAAGAAAGAAATAACTTTTGTTCCTAGCCATTAATACCTACAAATAGTCGCATAGTACAGCTCATGCTACCACCACTTGACCCATTTAGTACTAGACAGATAGCTATACCTTCTATACACCACTAGACATGGAACTAAATTATTCCTCCTTGGAAGCCAGACCAAAATACCATCCAACAAAGATGGGACAGATTTGATCTCGTGTCGACATGCTGCATATGCTTAGCCTTTTGACCCTATTTATACCAAGCACATTCACGCATGGGTCTACTAAAGCCAAGGATTATCCTATAATTTTATACAAACCAATGTGCCAAAATGAAGATCTAGGTTACTGCCTTGTGAGATCAAGATCATGGGGAACACCACACCACTTATCCTATGCTATCATCAATCCACCTTGATGGTGTGCGGCTAGTAACCAGCATTGCTCTTAGCTATAGCCATATGCGCATGGCTTTTTCAAATGCCCTGTGACTCTGAAGTAACCTGGGAAAAGTTAAAGCCTTGTGCTTTAAGGCACTACTAGCTTTCACACATTAGGCAGATGCAAAGATCAACCGTACGGCCATGGCGACAAACATCGACATGCATGTGTAGCTTGCTAGGACCACACAGCAAAGATGCAAGTATTGCGTCCACTCATGCTGATGGAATCACTTCTGCTTTCAGCCTCTGCCATAGGGCAAGGAATTGGGTGTGATAATGAAAAAGGAGAGGCGAATGGAAAGGAGGAGATAAAAGTGGTTGAAAATTTAAAAAGGCGAGTAAAATTATATGCCCGTCCGACAAGCACGCGAAGACATATTTGTAGGTGGATGTGATATATACTAGGTACCATTCTCACTTACTTTTTTTGTGCAAAATATTCTACATACGACTCCATTATTGCTCTCATCAACACTAATCGCAAGGCACTAATAATGGAAGACGAAGGATTGTTCAAAAAAAATAATGGAAGATGATGGAAGGTTAAATATAATGCGACTACGAGGTGCGTCCACAAAAAAAGGCGGAAATAGAAAAGAGAGGTTACAACATTACCTCGGACTCGACAAGAAAGCGGCTTAATTATATAGAGATCGCTCGACCCCATTACCTCAAATGAAATCCAAAACGTCCAACCGAATCTCCAGGAAAACCGAAATCACGTGATATGCTTATTTATCCCGATCTACGGACAATTTGCAATTTTCTGTATGTGATCGATCGACGACCTCCTTGATTAAACAAACCCTAACCCAACTCCGAAAGCTAGTGATGAGCCGGCCCCTTTAATCTGGACACAAATAATAATGGTGATGACCAGCACCCCAACTCCATCCTATCAAACCCAACGTACACCATGTTGTTTTTCTAGCTCAAAAGAAAAGAACCCATTAGAGCCATGTTAGGTGAGAATCTAAGTCACCCCATCTACACATATCCTCAACCATAGTACGCACATCTTTATTTTTTTCGCTCCCCTCCGGTCCACCATCTATCACGCCCTTTTTTCTGTTTCTTTCCTCTCCTCTCGCTGTCGCCGATGAGCTAGCTAGATGCCTGCCTCCTCCTCCCCAAGCGCGTGCATGTGCAGAAGATTGGGGGGGTGGGGGGGGGGGGTGGTTCCTCGTGCGCCCCCCGGGAGGGCCGGGCTACACGGCAGGCACATCGATCGAGCACGATGATGTGCTCAAAGCCCTAGCAGAGCTCAGGTAGCCAAGCCAAGCTAAGGATGATCATGATCCATCCATCCACGGGCGGACGTGCCATCACTACCGGAAAACCAATAATTGCCGAGTGTTGCGGCCTTTGCCGAGTGCCAGACCACGGGCACTGGGCACTCGGCAAACACGTGGCACACGGCATGCCCTAACTTCGCCGAGAGCTGGCCGTCGGCAAAGTATGGCACTCGGCAACCATTGCTCTTTGCCGAGTGCCACCGGGCCCGCACTAGGCAAAGACCGCGCACGTGCCCAGCACGCGCGCCCGCCGTGCGTCGGCCGTTAGGGTGGCTCACGGCGTTAAGTCTTTGCCGAGTGTCTACACGTGGCACTCGGCAAAGATCAATATTTGCCGAGTGCCCACAGCTGGCACTCGGCAAAGCTTCTTTTGCCGAGTGCCCGGGCTCCGGCACTCGGCAAACGTGGTTAATTTTTTTTGAGCTTTCAAATTTTTTGTTCTGTACTTAAATTTGAGAATGTAATGCCTAGTAACATAAATACTTTTATTGATTGGTTTACTATTTTCTATTAATTTATTTGTTTGCGGGGAATAATCGGTCGAAGTCAATTTAAAATTAGAAGTGGGTCGAAATTTCGAAATCAATGAATGGAAATTTGATATTGATGTACGTGAATCAAAACTGATGCCGTATGCGTGAAAGAACTTAAAAGTTGAAGCATCTTTACTCTGAAACTTGATCACAAGCGTGTGCACGGACGTTCGGAAAAAACCAAAAATAACATACAATGTCTGAAAATCATGGGACTTGTGCAAATCTCTTGGCTTCATGCGAGGATAGAGTGGAAAAAAATTGACAGCGTTTCGGACACGTGACAATGTACGCCGCTTACAAGCCGGAGAATCTCCGGAGAAGTTTCAAAGAGATTTGTAGTATCCGATTGGATTTGTGGTTGAAATGAAGTCGCATATGATTTTCAATGTGAAACTTTTTATTCAGAGAAATAACAATAAAATATGTGTCCTCTGAAAATTTGGTTAATTTTTTATTTTGTTATGTATATATAAAATTATTTTTGGGACACATTGAAAATCAATATATATATTTAGTTTCAACTTGATATTTAAACACATGAAATAATAGGATTTTTTCCATGAAATCATGAACCATAAATTGTTGCATTATTTTGGTAAATTATTTAGTTGATAGTCACTAAATTTTTGTTACATACCTCATCAAAACAAATTTGTTGATATAAATTAAATTTGACTTTAGAAACACATGAAATAACAGATTTTCTCGCATAAAATCAAGAAACTTGAAATACAAATTGTTATAATTTGAGTTTGAAATAATTATGCATGAAATAATTTTTTTTGAATTCATGGTTTATCTGCATTCTAATTCGCAGTTTATTGTAAATTTTTTTTTTCCGAGTGCCGCGGCACTCGGCAAACATATGAAAGAATTATTTTTTAAAGGGTTTTGCCGAGTGCCAGATCGGGGGCACTAGGCAAAGCCGATGCAGCACTCGGCGAAGTGGGGGTTCAGGACTTATCCCGGCGCCTTCCACACACACGCACGCATGCCACACACTCGACACACACACATGCACGCTCACGCTGCCGCCGTCCCGCCACCGGACCGCGCCCCTTCCTTGCCACCGACCCGCACCGCCCACGTTCCGTGCCACGCCGCCGCCGTCGCGCCCCTGGCCCGCCGCCGACCCGCGCCGCCCCCGGAGCGCGCCCCCGCCGCTGAGCCGAGCAGCATCGTTCCCGTCCTGCCCCGGCGACCCGCCCCGCCCGGGCCCACGCCGGCGCCGGTGCTGGTCCGTGCTGCCCCGGGCCGGGCCGCCGCTCGTCGCCGCCTCGGCCAGCGCCGTCCTACGCCGCTCCGGCCGCGCCGCCCCCGGCCTGCAGCGCCGCCGGACCGCGCCCCCGGCCGCCCGAGGTAGTTTTTTTAAATATTTTTAGTTTATAATTTAAATGTTTACTGTTTATAGAATTTAGTTTTTTTATATTTTGTTTATATCGAATTTAGGTTATTTATTTTATTATTAGATAATTATTTATAGTTTGTTTATATAGAATTTAGTTTATTTAGAATTTAGTTTATATATTCTTAGTGTATATTTTTAATTTGTTTGTTTATTTAGTGAAGTAGATATTTATTTAGTTTATTTTAGAGTTTAGTTCATTTGGATATCGATATGTATTTAGTTTATTTAGTAAATTATGTTCGTAGATCGCGTAAACCAGTTAGGCGTCTCCCGTTCGGAAGAGATACGATCGGAGATATGCAGTTTTTTCTACATATCTTTAATCGTATCTGTTTCGAATTGTCCACGCTTCTTTGGACAGCCCGAGGATGCGTAGATGGGGTCAGGTTCTATGGTCCACTCCGATCCGAGTCAGAGTTTCGGCATCACCTCCCTGTTATTCTCGGGATACACAATCTCCCTTTCGGGACGTGTATTTGGAGAACAGCGGGGAGGATTGGGCCCGCCAGCACGCCTTATGCTGGAGCGCCGCTTGATGATGCCGGGTCCGGCACATCATCAAGAGAGCCTTAGCCTCGGCGAGTACAAGAATACTTGGGTAAGTTCACTAATTTCTCCATTCTTTCTAAAGCTATATTTTTAATTCTTACTAATCATCTTGTTGACTTCTTGGCAGTCGGAGTCTCATCCAGGCCAGTCTTGCAACAACTTCACGGCGTACGCCATGTCTCACATGGGCAGGGCGACGTCGGACGTGGCCTGCAACCCGGTGGCTCCACCAGAGGCCTACACAAACCCAAGCATCCACGCGCGCATCAATGCGTACACGGAGGTGGGAAGGGCGCTCCACGGGGAGACTTGGGATCCGACCACCGCGCCACTCTCTGGAGAAGCCATCATGAGGGCGGGACAAGGGAAGAAGCACGGGCGGTACTTGATCGCCAATAGCTTGGTCGACATTGCGAGTTCGCCCAGTCTCTCGCAGCTTAGGGCAAGTACCACCAACTCGACCCCGCCCATACGCCCACGGCCTGAGACTTCAGTGGCTAGCGTGCACCAGAGACAGGTTAGTTTAGATTTAGTTGCCGCTCTATGATTAAAATGAAACTTTGCTTCGTATTGTAACATGGAGGTTTAAATCTTGTAGGCTGAGATGGAGGCAAAGTTTGAGGAGGAGAGGAGGTGCCTAATGGAGATCGAGGCCAAGCTGGAGCAGGAGCGGAAGCTGAGGGAGGAGCAGTCGGTTATGTTGCACAGCATGGTCACCTGGATGCAAGGACTTGGCGCGTCGATGAACTATGCGACGCCGCCTCCTCCCTTCGCCTTACCAGCTCAGCCTTACTTTCCTGCAGGACCTTCTGACACTCCCGTGAGTATGCTTTGTTTGTAGATATTAATTATTATATCTTTGTTATTCTTACTCAATTTATGTGTTTCTATTTGCAGAATCAGTCGTGGAACGCATCGAACTACCCTCCTCCGGACCAGAACTCACCTGCGGCCCCGTGGCAATATTGGCCACCCCCTCCACCTGACCATGAGTGATTTGTAGTACCCTACTGGACTTGTGATGTGATGGACTTGTAGTACCCTTGTGGACTTGTGATGTGATGTGATGGACTTGTATTCGGACTCTATCTATGTGATGGACTTTCATACTCGTTTTATGTGATGTGATGGACATTATCTTGTGTTATTTGTATCGATGCTATTGTCGCAATTGACAATTATATATTTGTCGTTATAACTGCCTGTAATGACCCCTGTATTTATATATAGTTGTTGTATTTGTATCGAAAAACAGAGAAAAAAGAAGCAAAAAAAGAAAAATAGACCACTTTGCCGAGTGCTTAAGCCAATACACTCGGCAAAGTAGTCTTCCACAGGACAGCACGACAGTACTTTGCCGAGTGCTAAAACCCTGGCACTCGGCAAAGTTTCAAACGTTTGCTGAGTGCCAGGATCCAACACTCGGCAAAGCGGCCACGTGGCGCCACCCTGGGCTGGCACTTTGCCGAGTGCCTAACGGCGGACACTCGGCAAAGTTTGGCAAAGCGGCCACGTGGCACCACCCTGGGCTGGCACTTTGCCGAGTGCCTAACGGCGGACACTCGGCAAAGTTCCAGCCCAGGGTGGCGCCACGTGGCTGCTTTGCTGAGTGCCAAGGCTCTCGGCAAAGTCTTTGCCGAGTGCCCGAAATCCGACACTCGGCAAAGATCCCTTTGTCGTGGGAGGCTTTGCCGAGTGTAACACTCGCAAAGAGTTTGCCGAGTGCAAACTAGCCTTTGCCGAGTGTAACCGGCACTCGGCAAAGCCAGGGAATCCGGTAGTGCATGACCATGATTCTGATGGAGCTGACCTAACCTTCCATGGCGACGGCAAAGAGAGAGAGGGTGGTGGGGCCCGTCCTCTTCCTCCCGTCACGGCACTGTGCTGGGGTCGTCGTGCGTCCGATCTGGACACCGTCGCCGTCGCGCACAGGCGCCGCCGCGTGTCCCGTCGCCGGGGCCACCGGGGCATGGTGTGCGCATGGGGATATTGGGATTGGACCGGGGGGCAGGGCCACTGTGCGCGCGAGATGCCAACTGACGCGGCCGCCTTTGTATCCTGATGAGATTCAGATCCTTCCTGTCGCCGTCCCATCTCCAGGCTGCGCACGCACATCGTGGTGCTGTGTCACCGTCGTCGTCGAGAACCGAATTGTGTGCAGAAGACGGGGACAAAAAAAAAGACTCCTTTTTTCTTGAATGATGGGTAGATCGCATGCAGGAACAGGTCGTGTGCCAGTGCAAGATTGGTGCGTGCGATGCTGTGCGCTCGGTTGCCTTAGCTCCAAGCAACAGCACCATCCGGGAGTGAGTGCGCCCCCTGCGCGGCCGCTGTGTCATGCGTGGCGCGACGCCGTGTGCGCGTCTCACTCAGTTGGCATGAACACATACCAGTACGCAGTCTAGTAGTTTTTTCTTTTCCTTTTGGAAAGTTCAGTCTAGTATGGACAGGGGAAAGCCCCCATTTTCCTACTTTGAATATGATCCATTTTGTTCACTTAATCTTCGAGTAAAATTTAAGCTCGTTATTTTTGTTGGAAGAAGATGGAGGGAAATGACTCGTGATGCATCCGCACCATCATTTGCAGATGAGATGGTGTCCTTTGCCATTGAGACTGTGTTCACTTTCAAAATTTCTCTCTCCAAACTTCACTATTCACCTATCACATCAAATCTTTTACCTCATGCATGGAACATTAAATATAGATAAATAAAAAAACTAACTGCATAGTTTTGATGTACACGACGAGACGAATCTTTTGAGCCTAGTTAGGTCATGGTAGGACAACAATTACCACAAACAAACAAAAAGTGCTACAGTGTGCCACAGTGTCCGATGTGACCCTTTTTACCACTATTTTACGGATCTAAACACAGCCTGAGGAGTTAAGTTCAACAATACCAATACGGAGTAGTTTCAGATATTTCTCCGGCTAACCGTTTCCCACTTCCGCAAACAAGCAAGAGGAGCGCCGGTTTAGGTATGGATTGATGTTGGGATCCGCGTAGCGATAGTATAGTACACGGTGGGGGCCTGGGGGTGGAAGAGATGGAGACAGAGAGAAAAGAAGAATCGAAAAGGCCAATTCCGAAGATTAGAGAACTGCAATTCGCTGACCCCCGCGTCGTCCTCGTGTGGGCGACACAGGCGGACCCCCAAGCCGCCGCCGCCACCACCCCCGTCACTCTCCCCTGCGCCGCGCCACCGCCGGAGCCGGCCGCCGGAAGTCCGCGCAGGCTGCGAGGACGGCGGCGGCGGGGCAGCATCTTCCCCTTCCCTTCGTTCTTGCGGGCACGGCCGCTACAACGGGCGGAAGGAGCCCCCGGCGAGGACGGCTGCGACGCCGGCAACCGGATCCGGCCCCTGTGCAGCGATTTTGGGTGGCCACAACGCCGGATCTACAGGCTGCTGGACCCGCGGCGTCTGGAGCTCGGCTGTCCAACTCCCATGGCGGCTCGCCGGCGCGGACGGCGCCCTGCGGCCGTGGCACCCGAGGGGCCTCGGATCTGGCGCGGCGCCGACCGGATCCGGTGAACGTGCTGCCTCTGCACGTGGTTGTGTCGGCCGGCATCGGGGCCTGGTGGCGACGTGGGCTGTTGGCTAGCGAGGTGTCAACGCGGCTGCGGTGCCGCGCGCTGGCTGAGTGCCGGCCTGCGGTCGCCGAGAACGAGATGGAGGCTCGCGTGTCGATGGTGACGGGCGTTGTGATGGCGGCGTGCGTGCGGCGACGGTCTTGCGGCTGTCCGGGTCGAGGATGCAGCTCTGAGCCGTGTGGCGGCACCGTGGTGGCGCAGCCAAGGGTGGCTCTGCGCGCTCCAACGGCGCCCTGGTGGCGTGGCTGGCTGCGCGGGGCCATAATTGCGGTGCAGGCCCTGCGGAGACGGTGACAGCGGAGATGTTAGAGCACTATGGGATGTTGCGGCTGTGATCTCGTCATGGTGGTGCGGTGGATGGGATTCCGAGGCGCCACTTGGGGCCGCCGCGGTGACCGTCAGCGGCGCGAGGCGATTTGGCTGTGGTGAGCGGCATCGCGACTGTGGGTGTTGTGGCATGAGGAGGTGCGAGTTGGCCACGACGCGTGGTGGAACGTCTGCATCGCCGGCCTTGAGGACTTCTTTCTTTGCCGGGCTGTGGATGTGCGAATAGGACGAGATTCTCCGAGCGAAATCCTCGCCGGCTTTCTGCTGGTGGTGATGACAACGGCGTCTGAGGGCGTCGTTCTCCCTATTGGGGGTCTCATCTTAGAGCCCATCTCTTCAGCACGGTTTTCTCCGGGCGAAAGCCCTATCTACTTGTTGGACGAGCGACGGCGGTGCCTTTGGCGTCATTACCTTCTTGAAGGCGTCGTTGGTGGAGACACTTCTTGGCTTGGCGGTGGAAAGCCTTTCGGTGACTTGGCGGGGCGGTTTGGTGCAGGTGGAGAGCTCGAAGGGGGTTGCCTAGCTCTTGCGGCGGTGACCAAAATTATACTAGCGGCCAGGGATGGTCACAAGGATGTTGGATCTTGCTACCTGCAGCGGACTGCGGCGTGGGACTGCGTCGGAAGGCGGCGCTTGTGGCACCATCATCGTGGGACGGCTTGGCTTGCAGCGGACTGCGGCGGGTTGCTCACTTTGGTCGGTAACTCCAGTGTGGTACATCGTCCAAAGATGGCGCAAGTGACAACTTGACATGCTAGTATGGCGGCGGAGGCTGTTGCGTGGGTGGCGCAACGTGATGCGGTCGTTCGGCGGGCGCGGTACAGCTGCTTGATGGGGATCTTGAAACACGGGGCAACACCATTCATGATCTTGATGGCGACTTAAGAAACAGATCTGCGACACGGAGTACTGTGGCGGACGTGGCGAGGCCCCCGCGTGCGGTGTATTCTACATGGCAACGAGAGCGAGGAGGAGGTCCAATGGCGGGTGAGGCGAGGCCCTGCGCGTTTGTGTCTTTGCGGTGCGACAGCGAGACAGCCTGCGAGAGGTCCGGATTCGGTGGTTTCACTCTGTCAGATGGTGTTTGGTGGGGCAGCGGCACTACGGCAACAAGTCCTGCATAGCGGTGGCCTCCTTAGCGTGGTGCGGTCTGTTTTTCTCGACTTCTTATCGATGTTGGATCGTGTTTTGACGGCGACTTCCTAGGCAAGAGGATGTTGACTATCGTGGCAACTTGGCTTGCTCGGTCACCGTGGCTCACAGTTTTCAGTGTTTACCCGTGTTGATGCCCCAATCCAACCGGGTGATAGTCGAGGAGTGGTGTTTCTCGAGAGAGTCGAGTTGCGGAGTCCCCCGTGTTGACGTCCCAATCCAACCGGGTGTATTTTCTTTTTCGTTACTTTTCTGTTTTCTGCCTATGGTCTCCCAGGACTATAGTATTGTATTTTTTCTGCTATATCAATAGAAACTCACACTATCTTGTGCGGTTCGTTCAAAAAAAAGGCCAATTCCAAGCATCCATGAGCTCGGTGCCGGCCTCTTTCATCAGCAGGAACAGGGGCGCCTTTTAGCTTTGCTTGCTTGCAGGGCACCCACAGCAGTCGTGCCACGCCATGCCACGCCGCACCGCCACGCCGGTGGTGTGATCTCTGTGCTGTGATGAGAGCGGGCGCCCGTCTCGACCACCACACCACCGATGCCACCGGCAGCCACAGGTGGTGCTTCCAGCGCGCGCGACCATCCTGCTCCGTGTCCATGATGGGATGTAGTTGATAGGACTTGTGTTGCCAATACAACAGAGGCCGCAGCCCATGCCTGGTGCTCCTGCTGCCTGTCGTGGTGTGGTAAACCACAGCCGGGTGGCGGAATGCACCTGCCTAAGCCCAGAGGGTGAGTACTCGGGGGTTAGCTAGGACTAGTTCGATCTCGCTGGAAGAACACGATGAACACAACAGATTTAGAGTGGTTCGGGCCGCCGGAGCGTAATACCCTACGTCCACTGTGTGTTGTATTGCCTTAGTCTCGAGGGAGTCTTGGAGTCTCTGGTGCTGAGTCCAGCGTGAGTCTGTGTGTGCTTGTGTCTGCTTGAGTCTGAATGAGCTTGGTGTGTACAGCGAGCGCCTCCCCTTTATATCTCAAAGGAGGTGCGTACATGGCCGTTGGGTCCCCGACAAGTGGGCCCAAACGATGTAGTATCAAATAACATACTGTTCATGCATTATGGCGTTGCAGGCGGAGGAGATCTCATTCCTGGATTTTCTTGCCTGCCCGCAGGAATCCTCCGTCCAACATACCCATGCGCTGTCTTGTCGAAACGGCGCCAGGCGTAGCTTGCGGCGTCGCCTGCAGCGTAGCTGAATGGGCCGTGTAGCTTGCGGCGTAGGTGGCATTATGGAAAAGTGGCGAGCCGTCGTATCCAATTAATGCGGCAGACTTGCTCTGCGCGGCTACGGCGCAGGCGGCAGCACTGTGTACCTTGGTAATATGCGGTCTACAGTGAGGCCTGACAAAGGCTGCCCCGCGTGTCGCGGCGGCAGAGCACGCGTCAACCACCCGCAATGAATGTGGTGGGTGGACGAGTCTTCCAGCGAAAGACCCGCGCCCGCGCCCGCGCCTACGGGACACATGGCGGCTCCGGACCCGCCCCGGCGGTATGTTGGTTCTACGCGCGTGGGAGGTCCGGATGGACGCGGGAGGTCCCGGACCCCTATGGGGGGTCCGAAGCCTCGGCTGTTGGCTCGGAGCTTTCTTCTCCTCAGGGACACGTGGCGTCACCGGACCTGTCCCAGAGTGGGGAGCGGGTCCGGGGCCGTTGGCCCGGTGAGGTAAGAGCCTGACCCGTGGGGCCCGGCTGCTCCGCCCCTTATGGCGTAGTTACGGATGACTACGCGAGTCCTGCCTGGCTATAGTAGGAGTGGGTATCCCTGCTACAGGGTACCGACAGTGGCCCATCGGGCCCACCTCGGGAGAGGTAACGAACCCGTAGGTGGGGCCACTACTGCGATTTGGCTCTCGCATAACTTGAAGCCTCTAGCGTTAGACTTATGCATACTGCAGGAGTCTTGCCCAGCTTTGACCATCCATCGGGTTTTTCGCTGCCTCATCACATCACAATGGCTTACTGACACATGGTCCCCATGCACAGTGGTACACCTAGTCACGCGAGCGATGCTCGGCATTGTTACGGTCGGAGTAAATGGGACATTTACCACCAGCGCAGTTCCCAAAAAGCCTGGTCATGCCAACGCTTAATGCACGCACATCAGCTCAGCTTCCGCCTTGCTTTGCACGCGGGCGATGGTTCAGATCCCGCCTTTTCACACCTTTGTTTGTTACCCGCCCTCCCTGACAGGCGGGCCTGGGCCCCCTTGTCATGGGCTGGGCGGCTAACACCAGGCGTGAGCGTCGCTTGGTTTCCAGCGACGGTCTCGGGGTGCGCCGGCTGGGTCAGGCTTCATAAAGGGACGAACCGCATACCGCGGTTACTTTTCCACATTCGCCTTCTTCCTTCCAACCTTTGCGCCTCTTTGCCTTCGAGCCTCCTCGCCCATTGCTCTCCTGCGTAGATTGCTCCTCACCTCCATAGCGAGATGGCGTCCCTTGCTCGTTCCCGTCGCTTCCAGACTGAGGAGGAGCTGAACACGGTGCGCCGCCTGCTAGGGTGGAGTCCACAGGAGACTGCCTGGGGGATTCGAGTAGGCTCGGTTCCCCTCGGCAATCTGCGCGCCGGGGAATTTGTGATGTTCATCTCGCACATTTCCACTGGTGTGGGGCTGCCGGTCTCTTCGTTCCTGCTGTTGCTGCTGGAAGACTTCGGCCTCCAACTCCAGCACCTCACGCCCCATTCCCTCCTCCTGACGTCCATCTTCATCCATCTATGCGAGATGTTCGTGGGGGTGCAGCCCTGCGTCATCCTATTCCGCCACTTCTTCGTCCTGGTGAAGTCCGGGAAGGGGAAGGATGAGGTGGGGGCGTACTACTTCCAGACGAGGAGCGACCTGCCGACGCCCTACATTCCTGGCCTCACTGGCGGGAAGTGGGAGGAGTGGCACAAGGAATGGGTGATTTCCACCATCGAAGCCAACGAGCGCCTCGCCTTGCCGACCGAGGGACCCGCCTCCGACCGCCAGTCCTGGCGGGCAAAGCCGTCCCTGTCGCCGGCGTTCGACCCCGTGCTGAGCAAGATCAGGTCGCTGGCGGAGGGCGGCCTCACCTCGTTGCACGTGCTCGGGGATTTCCTGAAGCGCCGGATCGCCCCCCTGAAGCAGCGGCCGCGTCCTGCTTGGAGCTTCACCGGCCCCAACTACTGCAGCAGGACCCACCGCGGAGAGGGGAGCGATCTGACCCAGGAAGCCCTGGAGGTCCTGGTGCGGGTGGTGACAGGGGAGATCTTCATCCCGGAGCACCTGATCCTTCCTCAGGGTGTCGTCCCCCTCTGCGAGGACTCATGCCTGAGGACCGCGGTGCTGGCCACCCTGCCGACCCTCGACGACGGTGGGTTGGCAGCGCGCCAGACTGGAGGCGACCCGGACCGTGGGATCCGGATCCCTGGTGCATCCGTGGAACAAGCCGTGCCAGCGCCGCGGGGTCCGGACCCACTGCTAAGGGCAAGCAGGCCGTGGCTGGTAGCGCCACCACGAGCGGCCCCAGCCAGGCCCGGATCAGCTCTGGCGCGTCGTCGAGGGAAACGGGCCGGCACAGGTTGCACCGCGGCGACGGAACCCCTGTTATGGAGCCCGCCACGAAGCCTCGGGAGCAGCAGTAGAAGCAGTCGCCGAGCCTCCGTGGGTGCTGGAGACCCGGCGCTTCGGGGTAAGTGTTCTTCCGTTCACTCCCGTTATTCTCGGTGCTTTGCTTTGTGCTGAAGGCTTCTTTTCTTTGGTTTGCAGGGCCTGTCGCCCAAGCAGTTCTTCCACCACCGCTGGCTCGTCAGCGGGGGTCCAGGTGACTGGGGCCTCGACGGCAACGGCGGGAGCGACGGCGGGTGCGGGGAGCTCGGGTGCGGCGGCTTTCGCTAACCCGATGGCGTCCAACGCGGCGACGGCGGGTGCGCCAGCACCAGGCGAGGCAACTCCCGACGCGATGACGACGGATGCGCCAGTGCCAGGCGCAGCAACGCCCGACGTAGCGATGGTGGATGCACCAGTGCCAGGCGTAGCTGCACCCGACGCGGTGGCCCCCGAAGCCCCAGCTATAGCGGCAGCCGCGTCGACACCGGGCTTGGCGACGGCGAGCACAGCGGGAGCGGGCGCAGCAACGGCGAGCACCTCGGCAGCCGAGGTCCCGACACCTGTGCCAGACGTCCCCACCCCCAGCTCCGAACCTGTAGCAGAGGAAGAGCTGGAGGTGGTCTCTGGTAGGCGGCTTCTGCAGGGTCCCCCGGAGGAGGATGCGGTTCCCCTCCCCCAGGTGCTGGTCCGGGTCCGGCAGTCAATAGAGGAGGCGACCTCTACCGCCGAGGCGACCTTCCGGCGGGAGTGCGCTGCTCTGGAGAGCGAGCGCCAGTGCCTCGGCGACTGGCACACCCGCCTGGAGGGGCGCACGAAGGCCGAAGCCTCCCATGCTGCGCGCGTTCGGTCCGAACTCAAGGCCGACCTTGAGTCCTACCGAGCCAATCTTCGGAAGGTGTTTGACCAGGAGTTTGCGGTGGCGAGTCGGGAGAAGGCCGTGGCGCTGCGGGAGGAGGCTATTGCCAAGGAGGAGGCCAGCCTCGCGGCCCAGCAGTCGGAGTTCGAGTCTCGCAGCCAGGGACTCGAGGTCCGCAAGCTGAAGCTCGACAAGCTCTCCGAGTCCCTACACCAATGGCGTCAGGAGCTGCAGGAGGCTGCCAGCAAGGAGGCTGCTGTCGAGATGGAGCTTGAGGAGGATAGGAAGTCCCTTGCAAGGCGGGAATCCCTCACCACCAACATGGAGCTCCAGCTTGCGCGCCAGCGCGAGGCCCTCAAGTCCCTAAAGGAGTCGGCGGCGGCGAAGGAGGCCAAGCTCTAGGAGAGGACCCGCGAGGTGGAGGCGACCCAGGCAGCACTGGACACCCGGGTGCAGGAGGCGGTCCGAAAGCTGCAGGAGGACCAGCTCAGGGGGCCCAGCGGATCGTCGACTGGGCGAGCGAAGCGAGCTCAGCGCTGGTGCCACTTGGGATGAGTCCAATCCAAGTGGCGGAGCCGCCAGCTTCGATTGCTGACGCCCTCCCAGTGCTGAATTCTACTTCAGACAGGCTCCGGCGTCTGGAGCCGATCCTTGCCGGCCTGCTTGAAGCTGAGGGCCGCGAGCTGATCCGGATGGTGGCGGAGCACATTCTGACCTGCCTACGGAGCCACGACCCAGCCATCTCGCTAGCCCCGGTGGTCGATGGTCCAGTGGCGGAGACATAGGCCTCTGCTCGAGAAGGCGTGCGGGACGTCGTTGACTTCGTCGCCGTCTACTTCAAGCGGGAGCCTGCAGATCCATGAACTGGACAATGTACTTTTGTTTTTTGTATTATGTAACAAACATTGTACTTGTTGAAACTTAATAGAAGAAAATTTCAACTTAGCTATTTGTCAGTTGTTTTGGTCTGCGGTATGCAGCACCCCGGCACCCTGCCCCCCTGGTAGATAGGTTCTGTTGTTAGGACCTATCTGCCATCCGAGCCGTAGAAGACACTCCGGGCCCCCGTATGAGGTTGAGCAAGCGTCCTTGGGCATAGGTGTAGCATAGATTGCAAGTCGAACGAGCGACTTATTCCTTGTATAGTAGAAAAAACTACAGAGAGGAAAATCAAACTCGCTTGTATGGTAGTAATGATACCGCAACTTAGCTGTTTAACGCATGCAGAATCGATCCGTGGTGTGTGGTTCAAAGCGAATGCTCCGAGCCCCCTGGGAGACAGGCTCAGTTGTTCTGAGTCTGTCTACCACCAAGACTGGACCTCGATCTGCATGAAGTCTTTAAAGCGGATGCCGGGACCCCCTAGTAGGTAGGCTCAATGGTTTGAGGCTAGCTACCACCAGTCTAGGCCTAACCTGCATACCACTCAAAGTCATAGCTTAGTAGCAGGCCCGCGGGACCTATTCTGGACCGGCCCCCAGGCTAGTACGAGGTCCGGAGCTCTGGATACACAGGTTCGGGCAGTTCAATGCTTGTTACAGAGTGGTGGAGTGTGTAGGCTTAGGGTGCGGAACCAGGCTAAGGCGATACATACGGCACTGGACCACTCCAGGAAACAACACGACTTTACCGAACCTGGCTCCGACGCTCCAGACCCCTCGTAGCAGTGGGTGAGGTCATTCTGTCGTACTTGATCCTTTGAGATATGGAGCTGGACCTGCCGTGTAGGACTTAGGAAGCCAACCCTTGAGCCAGAACGAGGTCCGGGCCCCCAATTTACCCAGCTCCAGGTACTAGAGCACTCATTACAGGGTGGTGGAGCGTGTAGGCTTTGGGTACGGAACTGGCTAAGTAGCTACACGGGACTCCGGACCACCCCAGGAAACAAGCACCCCCTCTCCAGAGCAGGTCCTTAGGGGTCCGGACCCCTGTCCAAGCAGCGAAGGGGGTCCGGACCTGTACGGTAGTCCAGCAACTCAATACAGATCTTAGCTGTAGCGACAAGAGTGGAAGTCCGCGTGGGGGTTAGAAAGCAAAAAACTCGAGAATCGAAATGTGAAATAAAATTTGACACAAAGACAGAACTGGGAGGAATCTTTCCTTTGCAATTTGATATACATGGCTTGCGCAATGGATGCCAGAGGCCGGGTTTATGAGGGCAGGCCTCTACCGCTCTGGGCCGCGCATTAACGCTAGCCGACGGTATGATGGATGCCAGAGGCCGGGTTTACAGGGACAGACCCCCACCGCTCTGGGCCGCATGCTAATTCTATCTTATTACAGAGGAAAAATTCATTTCCCTGCTCTGCCTAAGTGTAAAACTTACGCAGATGTTCTATATTCCATGGGTTGGGCAGCAGCACTCCATCTTCTGTGGCAAGGCGAACGCATCCGGTCCGGCATACATCTGTAACCTTAAAGGGCCCCTCCCAGCTGGGGGAGAGTTTGTGGAGCCCTGCTCGGTTCAGAATCCGCCTCAGGACGAGGTCGCCAGCCCGGAGCTCCCTACTGTGCACGAACCGTTGATGATAGCGCCTGAGCACCTGGTTGTAGCGTGCATTTCGGATTACTGCTCACCACCTTCATTCGTCAACGAAGTCCACATCGTCACGCCGCAGCTGTTCCTGCATGGATTCATCAAAAGCCTGGACCCGTGGTGAGCCCAGGTGAATTTCCGGGGGAAGGCATGCTTCAGCCCCGTAGACCAGGAAGAATGGAGTCTCCCCGGTGGCTCGGCTGGGTGTGGTCCGGTTGCCCCATAGTACGCACGGAAGCTCATCAACCCATTTGGCACCATGCTTTTTCAAGCAGTTGTAGGTGTGGGTCTTGAGTCCCCTGAGGATCTCTGCATTCGCTCTCTCAACCTGTCCATTGCTGCGGGGATGTGCCACGGACGCAAAGCATAGCTGGATGCCGATGTCCTCACAGTACTCTTGGAAGAGTTTGCTTTTGAATTGGGTCCCGTTGTCCGCAATGATGCGGTTTGGGACGCCAAATCTGCACACAATGGACTTGAGGAATGCGACTGCTCATTTTTTGGTGATGTTCACCACAGGGGTAACCTCCGGCCATTTTGTGAATTTGTCAATGGCGACGTAGAGAAACCGGTATCTGCCGACGGCCCGGGGGAACGGCCCCAGGATATCCACGCTCCATACGGCGAATGGCCATGAGGGCGGGATCATTTGCAGAGCTTGAGCCAATGTGTGTATTTGCTTTTTCATGGAACTGGCATGCTTTGCAGGACTTTACCAGCCCAGCCGCATCCTGGAGTGCTGTCGGCCAGTAGAAGCCATGCCGAAAGGCCTTACCAACAAGCGTGCGAGATGAGGAATGACTTCCACACTCGCCTCCATGGATCTCCGCGAGCAACTCGGCCCTCTCCCTGGGAAATGCACCGCATGAGGATACCATTGGCGCCACGGTGGTAGAGATCCCCTTCTACCACCGTGTAGCGTTTAGCCAATCGTACTATGCGCTCAGCGGACACATCGTCATCAGGAAGGATATTGTCTTTCAGGTAGTCCCAGATCTCAGAGATCCATGCAACGGGAGCTCCCTGAGTAGGTGGGAGTGGCTCTATGAGGTCTCTAGGATCCTCGACAGAGCTCACAACCCAGGGCGGGCACCACAGGTGGAGTGCCGCCGGGACCGCTAGCTTCAAGGTGCTAGCTTGATCCCCTTCACCCAGTTCAGCAGGCTGGGCGGTAGGTCTCAGCAACCGTCTTTCGAAGATGCCCTCGGGCATGGATGACCAGGTAGATGCTCTCGTGGAGAGATCATCTGCTGCTGAGTTGAGTTCGCGGGGAACATGTTGCAGTTCCAAGGCGTCGAAGTCCTTCTCGAGCTTCCTCACGTGGATGAGGTATGCCGCGAGCTGGGGATTGTTGCAGCTGCAATCCCCTCGGACCTGCTTGATGATTAGCTGAGAATCTCCCTTCACCAGAAGCTGCCGGACCCCCAGATACAGGGTTTATGTCAGACCAAAGATCAGAGCTTCGTACTCCGCCATGTTGTTGGTGGCCTTGAACTCAAGGTGCACCATGTACTTCAGTTGATCTCCGCTGGGGTCGATGAGGACCACACCAGCTCCAGCCCACTGCTTGCGGATGGACCCGTCGAAGAAGAGTGTCCAGTGGGGCTCGGTGAAGACTGGTGTCCTGACTTCCGGCTCCGGGGGTCTGGCGTTGAGGTCCGGACCCCCAGAATTGCTTGGGAAAGGAGTCCATTCCGCTATGAAATCAGCTAGGATTTGGCTCTTGACTGCACGGCGAGGCTGGAAGTCCAGCTGGAACTCAGCCAACTCTGCTGCCCACTTGGCGATGTTGCCCGTGGCATTGGAGTTGTGCAGGATCACTCTTAGCAGGTAAGAGGTCACTACGACAACTCGGCGTGTCTAAAAGTAGTGGCGCAGTTTCCTGGACGCAATAAGTATGTCATAGATAAGCTTATGCGTCTCAAAATACCTGGCCTTTGCCTCGTGGAGGACTTCGCTGATGTAGTAGACTGGCTTTTGGATGGTCCGGACCCTGGCGACCGGGTCCGGCTCGCCCTTGTCCACCACGTCAGGTCCTTGGGCCCCCAGCGGTTCTCGGTTCCCACTGGGTCGAGGCTCCTCCGGACCCCCTTGTCCTGGGTCTGGACCTTCAGACAGAGGAGAGGCTGCCGGACCCCCATGTGCGGGGTCCGGCTCACCATCCGTGGCCGGGGAGACCCTAGTGTCCCCCTGGCGAGCTTGCTCCGTCCTCTCGGCCACTAGCACCATGCTGACCGCTTCTGCAGACGCAGCAAGATACAGAAACAACGTCTCACCTGGCTCTGGAGCCACCAATACTGGCAGTGAGTTGAGGTGCTGCTTCAGCTCCTGGAAGGCTTGTTCAGCCTCTTCAGTCCAAGAGAATGGACCGGACCTCCTCAATAGCTTGAAGAAGGGAAGGGCCCTCTCAGCCAGCCTCGATATGAAGCGGCTAAGAGCGGCCAGAGATCCAGTAAGCTTCTGGACGTCCTTGATGCGGCCAGGAGGCCTCATCGCCTCGATCGCCTTGATCTTGGCTGGGTTTGCCTCGATGCCTCGATGCGAGACCAGGAAACCCAGCAGCTTCCCTGCCGAGACGCCGAAGATGCACTTCTCGGGATTCAGCTTCGTGCGCGCGGCGCGCAGCCGGTCGAAGACGAGGGACAGTCCTCCACTAATGTTGACACTACCTTAGTCTTGACCACAATGTCATCAACATACACCTCAACAATATCTCTAATTAGATTACAGAAGGTTTTGTTCATAGCTCGTACAAACGTGGGTAAGGCATTCCTCAGACCATATGGCATGACAATATAGCAATAAAGTCCATCCACTGTTACAAAAGCAGTAAGCTTCCTATCCTCTCTAGACATCTGAATCTGGTGGAAACCAGAGTATGCATCTAGGAAAGACAAAAGGTCACACCTGGAGGTGGAGTCCACGATCTGATCGATACGTGGAAGAGGATAGGGGCCTCTAGGACATGCCTTGTTGAGGCTAGTATAGTCGATGCACATCCGAAGCTTCCCGTTGGCCTTTGGGATGACGACCGGGTTGGCCAACCACTCGGGGTGGTGGACCTCCTTGATGAAGGCAGCGTGTAGCAGGTTGCGGACCTCTTCACGGATGAAGTTCTGCCACTCCACGGACTGCTTCCGAGGCTTCTGGCGTACCGGCGTGGAGTCGGGGTAGATCCTCAGATGGTGCTCAATCACTTCCCTGGGGATCCCGGGCATCTGTGACGGTTCCCAGGCGAACACGTCCACATTTGCCCGGAGGAAAGTGATGAGCGCGTCTTCCTATTTCTCCTCTAGGTTTCCCGCGATGCGGGTGGTCCTGGAGAAGTCCACTCCGATCTGCACCGTCTTCACAGGAACATTGTCTGGATCAGACAGATGAACCTTAGGTGCCTTCGCAGGTGCCCTGGGTTGCGAGGTGGATGGGTCCTCCTCGGAACGTGCAGCCTCTGCCGCCAGAGCATGCAGTCTCTCAACTGCAGCGACGGCAGCGGTGCGGTCACCCCGCACGGTGAGGACACCGGCAGGGGAAGGCATCTTCAAGACCAAATACCCGTAATGGGCAATAGCCATGAAGCGGTAGAGAGCCGGCCGGCCAATGATGGCATTGAACGGGAGGTTCACTTCCGCAACATCGAACTGGACGCTCTCTGTGCGGAAGTTCTTCTCGGTCCCGAATGTGACCGGCACAGTGATGCTCCCCAGAGGGAACACCGGATGTAGGCCCACTCCGGAGAATGGGCGAGAGGGAGTCAGCTTGGACTCCGGGATTTGCAGCTGTTTGAACGCTGCATAGCTGATGACGTTGAGGCCAGCCTCACCGTCTATCAGCACGTGATAGAGCCTGATGTTGGCTATGACAGGGGCTGTGACTAGAGGTAGTACACCAGCCCCAGCCATGTTCTCCGGGCAGTCGGATGGCCCGAAAGAGATGGTGGTGTTCATCCACCTGTGGTGCGGCGCCGCCTTCGGGACCCCCGGCTTCGCCGAAAGGACCTCTCGGCGAAGGGTCTTCACGTCCCGCCGGGAGACAAGCTCCCAGCTTCCGTCGTACATTACGTACAGCTTCTTGCGGCACTCCTCGTTGTCGGAGTCGGAGTTGTCGTGGCGATAAACGCCCTTCAGCTCCTTAGCGGGGGATTGGTATCCCAGCTCCTTTTCCCCTACAGCGGTTTCGCTGTCGGAGGCTTTCTCCTTACCAGACCGCTGGCGAGGAGGGGGTGAGCCATCCTTGGAGGCCTGCTCTCGACGCCCACTGAGCCGCTTCACGAGTTTCTAGATCTCGCGGCAGTCGGCGGCGCTGTGGCGAGCGGTGGGGTGCACTGGGCATGAACCACTGCTGCCATCTTGCGGGCGCGGGCGTTTGCCATGCGCATTCTGGCCCCCAGCCGCTGCCGCAGCAGCTGGTGCCGCCGCTGCAGCGACTGGTCCGCCGGGATGTGGCTCCCCGCGACTCCGGTTTTTGTTCTTGTTTCTCTTGCCACCGCCCTGGGCAGTAGCCCCGGAGCCACCAGCCTTGGCGTCTCCGTCTTGGGGGGCTGAGTGCTATGCACGGCCCTCAGTGGCCTTGGCACACTTGTCTGCCAGGGAGAAAAGCGTGGTAACGCTTTCCACCTCGTGCGTCACCAGCTTCTCGAGCATCTTCTCATCACGTACCCCCTGTCGGAAAGCAGTGATAATAGACGCATCAGAGATATGAGGAATGGTACCACGTACCTTGGTGAAGCGCGAGATGAATGCCCGGAGCGTCTCTCCGGGTTTCTGCCTCACGGCGTGGAGGTGTGCCTCCACACCATGCTGCTGGTATGCACTGGCGAAGTTCGCTGTGAACCTCGCACAGATCTCCTCCCAGGACTGAATCGTCCCAGGAGTAAGGTTCATGAGGCAAGTCCGGGCTGGCCCGGTCTAGGCTACATGAAAGTAGCTCGCCATGACGGCGTCGTTACCACCAGCTGCTGTGATGGCGGTAACGTACACCTGCAGGAATTCCGACGAGTTAGTGGTACCGTCGTACTTCTCCGGCAGGTGCGGGCGGAACTTGGACGGCCATGCCACCGCGCGGAGGTGATCCGCCAGCGCAGCACAGCCCACCCCAGTCACCGGGGTGCCCACCTGTATCCGGGCATTCACCGGAGGCTTGGGTGTCGCCGCATCCAAGTCGGTGTTGAGGTTGCGGCCCTCAATGTTGAGGCGGCGCTCTCGCGCCCTCTCCACGGAGATGCGGGCGTCCTCACCCGCACGCCTGCGGTTGAGCTCCGCTCGTAGGTCTTCTGTTCGTGCACCCCTCACGGTGGGGGAGCGCACTGACGCTGACGCACTGCCCTGGCGCCGGTGGTAGGGTACCACCGCATTGCCAGGGGGAGGTCGTTGCCCAGTCCTTGCAGAACTGGGGGAGGCCTGAGCCAGATGGAGGAGACGGTCAACGTCATCCCGCCACTGCCTCAGGGCGTCTGGCGAGGCCGCAGCAGCCGGAGGGTTGCGAAGCAACTCCCTAGCTGCCGCCAGCGCTCCACCACTTGCAGCTTGTGAGGGGGCCCTTGACAGGCGCCCTGACTCTTGCCGACGTGCAGCGCGCGCCGCCGCCAACGGTGGCTGCTCCGCGGGCACGGTTGCCCCCGGAGCAGGAAGGCGAGAGGCATGTGGCGCGGACGACGCCACACCCTCCGTCATCTCCACATCGTCCACCCAAACCATGGAGACGAGCAGAAGGTGAACTAAAACCAGCTAATGCCCCTACCTGGCGCGCCAAATGTCGTGGTGTGGCAAACCACAGCCGGGTGGCGGAATGCACCCGCCTAAGCCCAGAGGGTGAGTACTCGGGGGTTAGCTAGGACTACTTCGATCTCGCTGGAAGAACACGATGAACACAGCAGGTTTAGAGCGGTTCGGGCCGCCGAAGCGTAATACCCTACGTCCACTGTGTGTTGTATTGCCTTAGTCTCGAGAGAGTCTTGGCGTCTCTGGTGCTGAGTCCAGCGTGAGTCTGTGTGTGCTTGTGTCTGCTTGAGTCTGAATGAGCTTGGTGTGTACAGCGAGCGCCTCCCCTTTATATCTCAAGGGAGGCGCGTACATGGCCGTTGCGTCCCCGACAGGTGGGCCCAAATGATGTAGTATAAAATAATGTACTATTCATACATTATGGCGTTGCAGGCGGATGAGATCTCATTCCTGGATTTTCTTGCCTACCCGCGGGAATCCTCCGTCCAACATACCCATGCGTTGTCTTGTCGAAACGGCGCCAGGCGTAGCTTGCGGCGTCGCCTGCAGCGTAGCTGAACGAGCCGTGTAGCTTGCGGCGTAGGCGGCATGATGCAAAAATGCCGAGCTGTCGTATCCAATTAATGCGGCAGACGTGCTCTGCGCGGCTGCGACGCGGGCGGCGGCACTATGTACCTCGGTTAATATGCGGTCTACAGTGAGGCCTGACAAAGGCTACCCCGCGTGCCGCGGCGGCAGAGCACGCCTCAACCACCCGCATTGAATGCGGTGGGTGGGCGAGTCTTCCAGCGGAAGACCCGCGCCCGCGCCTGCGGGACACGTGGCGGCTCCGGACCCGCCCGGGCAGTATGTTGGTTCTACGCGCGTGGGAGGTCCAGATGGACGCGGGAGGTCCCGGACCCCTATGGGGGGTCCGAAGCCTCGGCTGTTGGCTCGGAGCTTTCTTCTCCTCAGGGACACGTGGCGTCACCGGACCTGTCCCAGAGTGGGGAGCGGGTTTGGGGCCGTTGGCCCGGTGAGGTAAGAGCCTGACTCGTGGGGCCCGGCTGCTCCGCCCCTTATGGCGTAGTTACGAATGACTACACGAGTCCTGCCTTGTTGCAGTAGGAGTAAGTATCCCTGCTATACCGACACTGCCTGCACTCCTCCCTCGTCGAAAGGATCCAGCCCTGTAGTAGCGCACAATAATTGGCAGGTTTTTTTGCCACGCCGTACATGGCAATGCCGCTGTCCTGTGCAGAGTCATCCATCATGCATAATAAAGCTAGGTGGTTCTGGTTTGGTTTGTCAGAGTCATGCGTGATCCTTGGCACAACCTTCTGATCCTACGATCTTGATGGTACATATAATAAAATCTGAGAAGAACTTTTGTGTGTATTATCCTAGCATGGCAATTGGGACAAGAAGGCCATGGCCATGCATGTCAGGAGTGGCAACAAACACCTCACGGGACACCTCATCCCGTGTCCCATCCCAAGGGCGCCTCGATCACCCGGTTGGCGTATGGCTCTGGCCATGACCTTGAGAAGCCAACGCTTGGTCTCCTCGCAAATGCCAAGAGCCTCCCACGGCCTCGTGTCGCGCGGAGTGCTGCTGCCGAAAGAAGGGAAGGTGCAGTGGATGCCGCCGCTGTTGGCGTCGTCAGGCTCGTGGATCACAAAGCGCTCGCAGACAAGCTGCAGGGGCTCTCCATCATACGCATCATGCATGTAGATGGACCATAGATGTGTGTGCTGTGCAGTGAGCAATTGTGCACGCGTCCCTTTCCCTGGATTTATGCGGCCTCCCATGGCGCCATCGCCTCTGTAATTGCCGGGAGCATGCAGCAACGTGACAGGAGAGTAAGAAAGGAACAGCAGAGGAAAGCTCTAGAGACAGATCACAAGTACAGTACATGCCAAGATCCACTTGCACAATTGAGAAAAAATATGGAATCCAACAATTACAGAACAGAAAATAAAAAAATGGTAGAAAAACTGGTTTATGAGTTTTAGCACTTTTTTGTAATAAAAAATACTAGTAGTAAGTAAATAAATAAATGTGGAACACAGTAGTACATCTGGACAGGAGGACAAGGAAAAGGAAGGAGTGCGATGTGGTGCGAGGTGGATTGACGCTGAAGGAAGCAAAAGATACAGAGACCGAACGCTACGGAAACGTTCCTGCTGGCAGAAAGGTGCAGGCGCATGGCTTCACCCGGCAGCAGCATCCGCGGCACGGCAGCAGACACGACCAAAACCGGCCGCGGCCGGCAGCCCCACGCCACGCACGCAGCGATCCTTCCTCCACCACCACCATCATTTCATTCGGATCGGAAGCAGACACAGACAGCACAATGCAGCTCGCACAAGCCACCCCCACGGACGCATATGCCCTCGGCCCGCTGACCGCTGTTAACAGCTACAACCTACAAGACATGCGCAGGAGGAACGGTTAGACGGCCAACGGGCGATTAGGGTAGGGGCAGCGCATTAGGATGCCATCATCACCTTGTTCCACAACAAGCAGTAACAAACACCGAAAGAGCTCATTACCTGATTGTTCACTGCAACTAGATTTTCGCAGGTAGGCTGTTAGTAGACCTTGATGATTTCCCGCCAAAGTTGGCCCATCTTCTGATCCGCGAATAAAGTTGGTTTATCTTTGCCATTGCACTCCATGGTACTGCAGCCGGCACCATCTTTATAGTTTATATAACCTATGATGAATCAGATAAAGCAGCTATTGTCCCAACCAATAAGATAGGAATATGATTGCTCCAGCACCAAAGCCTGTCCCTACAAAATCTGCACGAATTAGAGGAAGGAATAAACTATGCAGCCCGGTGAGTAAGAAGCTATCTGAAATGCTTACCTCAGTGGATGGACCCGGTGGGTTTGGTGGTGAGCTGAAGATAGAATGATTCATCTGCCTCTCCAGATGCTTGGCCTGATGGACATTGGAATAAAATCGCTTTCTTCAGTAATGGGCGAGAAGAAGAATACGCTCATGTCTTTACTTGTCAACATGACGGGGATAAAGAAAGATCACGAAGCTGCCTTCCAAACACCACCAATGGGTTGGGTACAGAGCGACAGATAGACAGACAGACAGCCCGATTGTACGCCCAGATTGTGAAATATGAACCTAATAAATCACGCAAGCCTACACCAGGATGGACCCCTACTCTAAGGATAGATCAACGCACACATTACTTTCTTCAGATGAGACAAGTATAAAAATGACTTGCTGCTGGAGGAGTTGGAAGAAACCAGACTCCAGGATGACGCTGATACACAGTCCAAATTCTTCCGGAAGGACAGATGGCGATGGCTGAGCAGGCACCAATGTTCAAATCAGAGGATTGTTTCACCCGCTAGGCGCCAATTTGCTTATTCAAGCAAGCGAAAGAGAAATGGTTGCACGGCTTCAATGAGGTGCTCTCTCCTCCAAATGGATAGGCACTAGGTGAACAATGACAAACAGTGGCGCTCTGTGCCAGCCAAATGTAATTGCGGACACGGTCTTCAACCGTCGCCATTCACGGGATCAATCAAGTTTCTCTCAAGCTTGAGAAAAGATATTTCTCAAGAACATGAAAAAGATTGGAACCAACAACAAAGATAACGGACGCCCTGCAGAAATCAAGAGCGTAATGAATCGTACAGTGAACTACAAGAAGTCAGAAAACCACCTAATTGAGGACATATATTAGATTTAGGTCTAGATCAGGTGCTAAGTATAGAAATCAAAGTGAAGGGCAAGTAAAGGTGTGGCAGCTTCCTAAAGTCAAGGCAGGGTCCAGGGAAAGGGACACCAAAACCAACCAGGCAAGCCGGTTCTGAAGCAGCGATAACCCTTGTGATTTTGTGGAATTTGCCAACTTCGAATGGCAGGCGCAGGCTTTAGCCACACACAAAAGGTGTTTATCGAACAGGTAATGCAACCCAAGGACAGTGACAGGCAAGCAAAGAATGGTGTACAAGGAAGACGCATCAACATGGAAATCCAGATGGCTCACTCACTAGGGGCTGATGGTGACTGGGGGAGGAAAGTAAAAGCATGTGCTCGTGGTGGCCAATAATAGAGCCAACAAATTTAAGAGGCCAATGCAAGGTTCACAATGTAAGTTGTCGAAGAAACAGCAAATGGAAAGGCTACTTAAGAGGGAGGCATAAATGCTTACCAGAACGAAAAAAAGCAGGATCTGAAAAGGGTGTCTAGTCTCCCTCCATTGTTTGTAAGACTTCAGGATAGGCCTGCCTAAACTATCAGCCACTAACTCCCATCCAAATCTAGCTTTTAGTGCATCTGACCAGTCTTATGACCACTATCATCATGGGTGCCCTCTTGGTGTCTGCAGAATCTGGTCCGGATTGCTGCACCTCCATATATGCTCCTCACTTTCATGGGTTATAATCAGGCAGCAAACTGAGCAGCAGCCAGTTGGCATGATTTCACCTCAATGTGTCCACACCGCCCATAATTTTGTCGGTCGAACTTTTCTTGGCATATGTTCATCTGATTATTCCAACAGATCCCACTGACAGCTCGGTTTAGCGTTGCAGTGAAGTCTGAGAACATCTGTAATGCATCTCCCACCAAGACATTCCATGTGGATTGTGGACATCCACTTCGGTGCTGAGAAATCAAAACATACTCAACATATTGAAGTGGATACGAAAAGGATCCAAACATGTGCCTATTATTAGCCTGTTGCAGGGGTTGGCATAGCCATTGACAAATCTTTTTCATCCTTTTAGATAGCCATTGATAAATCTTTTTCATCCTTTTAGAATCTGGTCCCAGAGCAACAACTCTGAGTGAGTACCCCCAATTTCATTGATCATTATTCAGCAGCAAGCAACCATGTAACCGACAGGCTTTCAGAGGATGGCATTAGCCTGTCAGAGCACTCAGTTGGAGACTCTCTTTATTTGACAACTGCAGAATGTATCAATTCTGACACAAAGCAGTACCTTCACCAAAAAGAAACATTATTACAATATACCTGCCACAAAGTAACCTGACAAGTGATACCATCAGGCACACAATACATAAGATCTTAACTATTGGGGTTCTAAATTTTCATAGACAATTGTGATATACATTCAAGTATTCAACTATAATGATTTGATTGCTATGCTAACTTCTAAAACATTGCATGCCTATCCTGATGGATATAGATCACATAATAATTCATAAGCCAGCATTGCTTACAGTTGATCCTACTGTTAGTTCCCTGGCCAGCTATTACAAGCACATCACAAAGAAGAGGGGCTAATAATCCCATGTGCACAAGTCTTGGTAGACAGAAAAGGGGCAATCAGCAACATGAAGTGTGATGATTGTATAGGATGCAAATGATACAGGACAAAATTTTGAGTGAGCACTGCAAACCTTAGTGGGTCAATGATAGGGAAAACTAGATATGTACGAAGGTGCAATGTTATACAGTCGTCTAGTCGAACCTAGTCGCCATGGCACCGATAAGGCGACTAGTCGTCGATCAGGTCGATTAGTCGACCCTAGTCGTCGCTATAGTCGTCCTATATATCCCATGACATATATGTACATGTATATGTACTTATATACTATATAGCAAGCAGGAACACCACAATGATAGTCAGTTTGGTGACACTTACTTGTGAGATTTGATGTTTGAACTGTCCAAAACTCCATATTGTCCCACACAGTACAGGCTAATGGCTAATGGCTAATGGTGCAAGTTATATAGTTAACCTAACCCTAATGGCTAATGGCTAATGGTGCAAGTTATATAGTTAACCTAACCCTAATGGCTAATGGCTAATGGCTAATGGCTAATGGTGCAAGTTATATAGTTAACCTAACCCTAATGGCTAATGGGCCTAATTGAGCCCAGTACAGGCGGCGGGCTGGAGTGCTGGTCTGCTGGACATCTTTTGGTTTTGGCCTGATCGTCCAAGTAGCTAGTCGAATGACTAATCGCGATTAGGTGATGATTAGTCGGACGATCAGACATCTGATCGACAAAAGCTAGTCGTTTCACTTATCGAAGCCAGCGGAGCGATAAGGTCGACTAATCGCGACTAATCGCGATTAGTCGGACGACTGTATAACATGGCGAAGGTGAAGCATATTACTGGCATCTACGTCAGAATAGATGAGGCAACTAGAATTTCCAACATAATATCTGAAGTTAAGACTAAACCTAGCACTATATGAGGCAATAAAATTAGTTAAGATAAAGCCACTACCAAGTCAAAAAAACGTGGAACTATACAAGAATGTGCTTCTGCAATTCAGTGAACGGATCCTGCTTTACAAAAATAAGTGAATGGGTTGTGGGAGTGATTATCCAACGGACAGGAGACATAACAGAAGTAACTAAATAACATAAGCATGAATAAATCGTGAGATATCATCAACATAGAACATTGAAAAGCTTGGTCTGTCAACAAATTCAGATCCTCGCAAAAGAAGAATAAAGAAGCTTGCATATAGTTTGATGTGCTAGATGGAAGCAAAACTTCAGCTACTGCAAATGTCCGGAGCATTTATAGGTGCTTTATTGCCATGTATGGATGAAGATATGGACATAAGAAAGAATAGATTGAGAATTAGTACTGGCCTAGATTATTACCAATTTACCATTATATCCGAAGTTAAATCCAAAACAAACAACACAGGAGGATACAAAATTTGTGTTGTAAAGTTCCCTGGAAGTACTGCTGAAGTCTCCACATAATGAATAATATCATTACCAGCACTAAATTTATTTATATTGCTAAAAAACTTTCTCATAACCTTTAATTGGATTGCAAGTAAATGGTATTACTAAATTGTGCAAGTTGCATGCGAAGCTATTTCTTATCCTTAGGCATCTCAAATGGCATGCAACTGTAAGGGATGTACTGCTAGCTATTCATCAGCCAGATCCTAAAAATACAAAAGTAGGTGGATGGTTGTGAGAGATAACCACGAAGCAAACATCAGATATCATGATTCATGAATATATAAAACCTTGGCACTCTGAACAAATTCAGCTACTGACGACATCTGTAGCATTTTATATGTGCTTTCTGCCTGTGTATGGATGCAGAAATAATCATAAGAAAGAACCGACTAAGAAACAATACCTGACTGAGTTAATACCATTAATCATAGGGTCAAGTGATTGATCGACACAGCAGATAAGCAATGGCTGTTTACTAGTGAGACACATTCTTAGATGTAGAAAGATATCAAGTACACTAAGAAGAATCACAAGATAGTATGATACAGTTCAAAACACTGAGCATCTGGCTATTATTTATCAGAAAGAAAGGTTCAGGCCAAGATAAGCAAACTAAAAGTATATAATAACTTGAATGCTATAGTTTTGATTCTGTTCAGCAGTGATTTTTCACCAGCACAGCTATACAGCAGTGGCAACTTGCACTCCAGGGCCCAATTTCAGTAGCAGATTGCTGGGCAGCTGCAGCAGCATCATTACCGAACAGGCTTGGTTTTGGATTATAAGCTGCATAACATGAGCAAATCCTTTCTAGAAAATTCCTAGGCCAACCATATCGCCCCTAAGATCCAAACCTACAATGGTGGGTATAAATATGTGACTTCTGGTACAGCCATTATTTTGTCTAATCTGCAGAGCTGCCACTTGATTTCTCAGATGGATTTACATTTGAAAATGGGTCACTGCTCTTCTCAGTTCTTTAGTTCTCTCTTTACTTACTGAGCTGACAGAAACGCACACTGTACTAAGGACTTAAACTGTAGTGACATGTTCAAATTCGAAGCCAAGATGGCCTCACGGTAGCAGTGTAGCACAGATTGCTCACGCACAGAACACACACATACACAGGTCATTGGTGCTGCAATTGCTTGCTGCTTTTCTGAATGTTTTTTCTTGCAATGTATAGCTGGATACATGCTACAATAAGGACTCACTTAACCACCTGGTTACTGCCGCCATTACTGCTGTGGTTGCCTATTATCCTCCCTAATCTGCTAGCTGAAAATCTTATTACACTAAAGGCTGCACCTGGACACTCTGAAGTCTGAACCTGGACAGGTACATGCACACACAGGATTATTGCTAACACAAATGTGCTTGATAAGCTGTCTCCTGACCAGTAAATCAACCACCAATTATATTGCTACCAGATTATCTGAGTTCGAGCATGGTCGGCCAATCAAAGATGCAAACCGCTCATGGAATTTCAATAAAGGACACTTATCAATGAGATTACTGTTCTCATAAGCCTCCTTGAGGAAGACAGTGCTTCTTGCTCCCTTGTTAGTGATGTAGAAGATGCCATGATTTTTCACCAAACAAAGAAGTAACTTGCATGGAAGCCTGTACTCATTGTGAAATACGTCTAGCTTATCAGATGTCAATCGCCTCTCCATTGTCAGGCTCAAAATCTCATGCAGGACAGCAACAGCTCGCTTTCGAGCCTGAGGCGTTGCAGACTCAACTCGCCTAGCGTTCAAATAAGGTGAAGGAAATGCCATCTTTTGCCACCTGACAACCTCCTCAAGGTACTTCCGATTTGGCCTAAATCCTGCTGGGTACTTCAACTTGAAAGCAAAAGGACCCGAGATATTTCCATCTTTAGGAATCCCTCTACAGCCTATTTGGAAACCCTCAAAATCCAATTTTTCCTCTCGCGCTGTGACTGCTAGTGAAGAGTCCCAATTCTCCAGACACAAATGGTCCAATCCCTTCACATCACGGATTGAGAAAAAAT
Organism: Panicum virgatum; assembly: GCF_016808335.1. Lineage (NCBI taxonomy): Eukaryota > Viridiplantae > Streptophyta > Magnoliopsida > Poales > Poaceae > Panicum > Panicum virgatum. The sequence goes on along the minus strand of NC_053153.1, from coordinate 13,747,664 downwards.
CAGGATACCTTGGAAGCAAGTTGTTCTTGAAGTTCTTAGGTAATCCCAGTTCAGATTGGATTAACTCAATCTTCTCCAGGGGGATCTGGCAGTCCATCGACATCATCAGTAACTTCCTTAGGTTTTTCACCAAGATTGGCTCCATTACCTCTCGTGCTTGATCCTCTTCACTGGATATCTTTTTGGCCTTCTCTGTAAGTGTGACAGCAATGGGCTCTCGGGAAACGCTTCCGCCAGAGACATGGAAGATATTGGGATGACGCTCGATAAGTGAAAGAAAGTTCCATTTTTGGACAAAGCCAACCTCCTTTTCAAGGTCACGTACAAGTAATGAGCCTATCCTTTGTGCCAAAATGAGGTCACGGAGACGAATGAGGAGGGCAGGCTTCTTTTGGAGGTCCATGGCTTTGTCAAGACCAGGCTCACGGTGATATAGCTTCTTCTTGGGTCGGCGTCCATGGCCGGCTGAGAATGATGACATAGCCTGCCATCGTATGAAGTAAAGGGTTCTGGGAATCAAATATCCATGCCCTGCCAATCTTCTTCCCGTCATTTATATGATGAATACCAAGTTATGTAATCACTCCAGGTTCAAGCATTCAGGAGTGCATGTAAAGAACCAGCACGTTGCATATAAAATCCTGCAAAGAAGTAAAACTTATACTTTCAGCATGGTTGAATGGCCTACTATTTGCATCTCAGGAATCAAACTGCATAGGGGATATGTAATGTACAAGAGGTCGCTGCTTGCTGCTGCCACATTCACTGTAATAAGATATATTTGAGTTGAGTGGGAGTAGTGCGTTAGCGTGTTACGGTGCGGGTTGATGTCCTAATCCAACCGGCCATTGTTATTTTTCATTTTGCCCAGTCATTTTGCCCCGTTGTTATTCCTGCCTGGTTCGTTCAAAAAAAAATCACTGTAATGAGAGGCAAACTCCTCTCCTCTCCAAGTACTTCCTCCATTCTGTTTGATAGTCCTATTTCACCTTAACACAAAGACCAAGGAAAACAACCTTACTTATCAAATAATAAATGCAACACAGACTTTTTAGTTGGTCCTCCAATGCTTTAACTGGGAGCTTCTCGTTATTAGTGCTGTTTATTGCTATAGCTCATGCCAATAGTAATTAGGACTATCATTTCCGAACATTTGAGTTTTCGAAATAGGACTATCAAAAGAGAATGGAGGGAGTACAGCATAAAATGAAGAATTGACAAAATAATTAACAAAATGAGGCTCAGGTTTGAGAATCCTCATTTAACATGGGACGTTTGAGCCTATGTGGTGGCAAGACTTGAGAATTTCAATGTGACTTTTTTAACGGGATTAGTCCAAAACTTTTATTTCAGTGTGAAGTGTGCAAGTAGGTGTCCTATTGAACTCAATATTGAATCATTAGAGCTGTTTAGAGATGATCCAGCCAAGCCATAATGCATCATACAAATAGAGCGATGACGCATCCCCGAAATTCGTGGAATTTAACCCGTTTCAGTAAATCGTTCCTAAGTCAACTGCTAAGGTGCAAGGACCAGTCGCGGACCCAGGATTTAAAACTAGGGTAGGCCTGACCAAAAATTTAAAAACACAATCCAGTATAATAATAGCACTTCGATAGCAATACAGTATCTAATAACCAAATTTACAATAACATAATTAAAAAGGTCACATAATTTTTTTAGACCGAAGACCACTTTGGCCCTGCTTTACTGAAAGCATAAAAGTTGTTCAGGCTTGGTTACCAGCTTACAATCCATTCCATGGCATAAACCAGGATTTCAACTTAAGAACTACAGAGTTCTAAGCAGAAGAACTAAAAAAAGGTCTCATAGTACGTTATGTTCGACAAATTAGTTCGGAATTCAATAAATTACTATATAAAGAGTCGCACCAATTATTCCATTAATCACTCAATGTTTGAATTCAGAAGTGAGACTGAGATGGAAGCATGGAATAGAGTGAGAGAGATTGAGAGAAAGCAGCACACAACAGTGAGGGGATTGCAATGGGTCCGGTGCAGTACCCGGTGCACGCGGCGGGGACGAGCCTGCAGCGCGTCGGGGCCGCAGGCCGGTGGCCACCGGCACCGGGTGCGGGGCTGCGGGCGGAGGTGCGTCGCAACGGCGGGGTCAGGGGCTTAGGGCGCGGGCGCGCGGAGCGCCGGCAACCAGCGGGAGGCGCGCGCTCCACCTAAAGGCCACCAGAGCAGGCCAGCAGGGGCCGCGGGAGTCGAAGGCCGAAGGGGGCGGGCGGCGGCGCGACGTGGGGCGGAGGCACACGGGGGCGGGCGGCGGAGCCTCGTGGAGTCACTGGACTGCCCCTGAGATGGAGTTCCCTGGGCCGCGAACCCACGGGCCGGCCATCTGCATGCCCATAAAGCGCCACAGTACCATAATTTTTTTATTTTTCATTTTACGGATTTATAAAAATATACATCCAACCAAAAAAAATGCAGATCTATATAACTACCCCCAAATGAATTGACTGCCAAATAAATTGACTATAGGTAGATGAAACGGCGGTAGGTGCACTATAACAACGTTACAGCCGTTTCATCCTTAGGAATTTCCCTGGTGTGATAAGTTTATTTTCAAAAAATCATAACTAATTCATATAAACTTGGATAGAGATAAATTATATTTAAAAATTATATATCTCGACGAGATCTATAAAATTGTAGTTTAAACATTTTTCATTCGAAGTCATCTTGGGGCTCAAATAATCGATAATTTTTCAGATCTAAAATTCAATTTTGGATCTGAAGCTTGTGTCAATTATTTGAGCACCAAGATGGCTCCGAATGAAAATATATTACATATAAAAAATATTTTACATATAAAATTTATCTCCATACGAGTTCATATAAGTTAATTATAATTTTTTAAAGTTGTGTTGTCCAGTGTTTAGATCAAAATTTAAATTTTAGATTTGAAATTTGTATCGATTATTTGAGCCCCAAGATGGCTCCTAATAAAAAAAAATTGACCTACAAAGTTGCAGATCTCATCAAGATCTACAATTTTCACATAAAGTTTATCTTCAACTGAGGTCATATGAATTAGTTGTGATTTTTTAAAAATAAGCCATCCAACCTAGGGAAATTCTGCAGGATGACCTGCGGTAAGGTTGCTACAGTGCACCTACCTCCGTTTCATCTGGCTATAGCCAGTTCATTTGACGGTAGGATCTGCAATTTTTTTTGGTTGGATGTATATTTTTAAAAATTTGTAAAAAAATAGAAGATAAAAAAACTTCCATTTCACGGACCACACGACTTGCTACATGTGGGGAGAGAGATCATTTATCAGAGAAGGGAAGGCTGCAGGGACGACGGTCCCCGGACCAACGTTGTTATAGCCGATAACCGGCATAGATTAGTGTGCACAAATCATTGATCAAGCCAACGCCAGAATGGTGATGAGCTGTTTCTCTTTTAAAAAATAGTTATTGAATTGACCCCTCCTTACTTGCACCGATGGGGTGAAAGCCTACTCCGGATCATCCGGATAGGCGACAATATAAGGACATGTATAACAGTTCAGACAACTGTTGTCTATTTGATATATATAGGTAGTTAAATAGACAGCTCGTACAACGGATCGTTTACTTGGCTGTCTGCAAGATATTTAATTCATCCTTTGACACATAAATCATAGTGATCTAATACATAATTTGATCTTGTAGCCATTGTGTTGCATACATAAGAGACACAGAATATATTTACATAATTTGATCTTGTACACACGGGCATTGCAACAGTTCACACGGAAATTGCAACAGCACGCAAACTGTAACAGTTCACACTCAAACTGTAACAGTCTACACGGGTCCAGAGCAGCATCTTTAGCTAAAAAAATTCAGAGTACCATGGAGGCCAGGAGCAAACATACAGCAAATTGACCTTCTATAGAGTAAACATATAGCAAATTGACAAGGCCTGACAAGAAGAAAATAAGAGATGTGTCATTCAAACAGACAAGTCTATTTTCATTAGCATAGAAATAGCTCAGTGTATGCATGTGGGGCGAGCTGAATCGCTGGCAGAATATATATCTTCAGTGCCTAAGTTCTAACTCTTCAAAGCAACTGGTTCTTTAGAGCTCAGGCCATTATAGCCAATTTACCTGAAATATTCAGGTTACACTGCCATCAGTTATTCATGCTTATGGAACAGTAAAGTTAACTGAAATATAAACCAATACTGACTGAAATATATGCTGAACCAATTCTGACAGTTAACTGAAATGAGAAGGTTGCTAACTGAACCAATTCATAGTTAACTGAAATATGAAGGCTGCTAACTGAAATAAGAAGAAAGCAAACCATTATCTAGCATCAGCTTCTTACCTTAGATTGCCTACTGCTGACTGAAGTTCTCTCAGCTTATGTAATGGCATCAAATCCAACCTGCATACCAACAAAGCCATAAATAATCTAAAATTTTGATAGTTAAATGAATCAGTAACTTTGAAATTTCATGCATTGTCCCCAGCGGCTTGAATGAGAGAGCAATTCAGGGCTGACTGACTAACAGACAGTTCACAGGAAGTTCAACTGAAACTAAGCAGGTTCAGAGCCAATGAAGCATGGTTAACTGAAACTGAGAAGGTCTAAACAAAACATATAGTTAACTGAGACTATTTAGATGGTTAACTGAACAAGACTAATGGTATAGTTAAGTGAAACTATGACTGGCTAACTATAGCATGTGCATCAACTGAACAAGATACTCAAAGTTGTGCCCAACAGAGCTTGTCCAGTAGCATTAAAAAAAACTTGTTGAACAGCAGCATGTGTGCATGAGTTTGTGTTCCATTACTGTCCAATTGAACAAGCAGCACCATATTGCAAGACAAAATCGTGTCATTGAACAAGCGGTACTGAATAATCAAGGAGAAAATTATGTGATTGAACAAGCACTTGTCATACTGCAACCTTTACTGTCTAATCTATTAAAGAAAAAAATCACCAGTACCATGTCGCAGAATCTGAAGATGAGGTTGCATCCATGGTTTAGCGATGGGGCTCCGTTATACATGGCCATTCGGGCCGCCCGGACCGGCCCACGCCTGGGCCCGCCTTGGCCCGTTTTTTACGGGCCGTGCCTAGCCCGGCCCAGTTGCTCTGTGGGCCGGGTCGGGCTTGCACACGGGCTCCCCTGGTGGCCCAGGCACGAGCCCACGGGCCACTTTCATGCCGGGCCAGCCCGACTTAGCCCGGCCCAGCAACAGAGATCGGGCCGCCCGAGCCCATCAACAGAGATCGACAGTGGAGTGTGGAGGCGGTAGCCGGTGGCCGGCGGCGTCGAGGACGCGGCGGTCGGCAGGGCGGTGACGAAGAGGCGGTGACCGGCGGCGCGGAGAGCCGGAGACGAGGAGGCGGCGACCGGCGGGGCGAAGCCAAGGGCGGCGCTTCCTCCGCGGGCGGCCGGGCGGAGACGAGGAGCGGCGGCCGGCCAGCGGGGCGGAGCCGAGGCGAGGAGGCGGCGGCCGGCGGGGCGGACACGACGAGGCGGCGACCGGCGAGGCGAGACGAGGAGCGGCGGCCGACGGAGACGGCGTTCGCGGCGGGGAGGCGTGGGGCCGGGGGCGCTACGCCGGCAGCGCCGCCTGCGTGGGGGCCGGGGGCGGTGGGCGGGGGCGCTGAGCGCCGAGCGCCTGAGCCGCTGCCCGCTGGCGGCCTGAGGGCTGAGGCTCGGCCGTTCGGGGCGGGTAGGCTCGGGGTGGGTGTCTAGGGATTGGAGTTTGTGTGGGGAGGGGTGGCGTTGTGGGCTGGCGGCTGGGCTGTGGAGTTAACGGGCCGCCTACGGGGCAGCCTACTACATCCGTGCCGGCCCGCGGGCGGGGGGTGCGGCCCAAGCCCGGTCACGGGATGCGGGCCGTGCTAGCCCGAGCACGGATTGGACCAGGCCATGCCGTGCTTGGGCCGGGCCTTTGGGCCTCGGGCCGCATGGCCATCTATAGGCTCCGTCCAGCACTGTTGAAGAAGCTGCCATCTGCCTTGAGCAGCTCTCGCGCCACGGCCGCCGCCGGCTTCTCTGCTTGCCGCGGCATGGTGACCTCCGACTAGGTTCTGGCGGACACCAACTCACCAAGGGAAGTGGCGAAGGGGATTTATCAGGGAGGATTGGCGCCAACTCTGCTGCAAACAAATCCCCCCACGCGCGCACTGGATCCCCGCAGTCGTCGTCGACCCGCAGGCCGCAGCAGCTCGTCCAACGCGGCTACTCCGTCGTCACCTCGCATCGGAGAACGGGCGTGTGCCGTACACGAACGAGACGCCGGTTCTCCTCTCTTTCCTCATTTAATATGCGCCGCGGAGGACAATTTTGCCTATTCTGGTGCATGTCGACGGCAGGGGGCTCTGCGTTGTACATGCCCTAAGCCTAGCGTGTTGTGTCCATCCAGAGAAAGGGTTATATTGAGCATTCCTCTACACTATTTTTGTAGTGTTATCTTGATGAATTACACTATTCTTGTAGCGTTATCTTGATGAATTACACTATTCTTGTAGCGTTATCTTGATGAATTACTGGTTGTATGTGAATCTGCTTGTAATCAAACAAAGAGATATTTATCGGTAGGGCTCCACAGAAAAAACAAGCTCATACAACAAATCACCACTACTTGAAGATTGAAGGTACTTACAATAATACCAAAGTTAGAAAAAGAAAGAACAAAATTGATGTATGGTTCAATCACCTTTTATTTAATAATTACCAACATATATACTAACTTGTGACATATATGGCCTAACTATCCAAATCATTTTTCTCTACTGGGACCCATGATCCAAGAGGGTGTGTATGGGAAACAACGTTCTATGAACTCTTCATTACTTAGGAATCCATCATATCCTGTTGGGTACAAATTACCCAAATCTTGAACCTTTGTGCTATTTAAATGGTACGCCAATCCCCTCCTTATCCATTCACCCAAGAAAATAATCTCTTTGTATGGATGAAATCCTAGGATGTTGATGTATCCATTGTAACACCTCTCGCCCGCGTCTTCACTCTTAGTGTAGGATTCAAGTTCCTCGTCTCCTGAGTCCCATTCAAAGATTTCTTCAACTGGTACTTCTCTGTCATCATCTTCCTTGTAACACCGCCTCATCGCTCTATTAGTGATCGTTAATGTCGTGTAAGGTCCATGACCCACCAACTTCTTGTTGATCAATGTCGTGCTTCAATAACCATCCAATGAGATCAGCTTCATGCTTCAATACCCACTCCATCTGGCAACATGATTCATCAAGGAACCATATTTTAAGCTCGCATCATTCGCGGACTAATGCAAAATAAACCCCTTTTTCTGACTTTCCAAGATGAAGTTTGAAACATCCGTCCTCTTGGAAATGGATCAGAGGTTTCACCACTTGGAGCTTATTATCTGACAGGGATATTCTGAAGATCGCCTAAGGTTGTTAGCCCGAGTGGTGCGAAGCAACCGGCGGCACTCCACAGGTGGGGGGTTCGAACCCCCACCGGGGCGAATTTCCCCGCCTGTGGGAAAAAAACCCCCTCGCTGTGCTCCTGATAGCTTGGGCTGTGTAGTCAGCCTGGCCCGGTCTGGCGTCATGGTTTCCCGGCCCAGTGGGTAACGGTCCCGGCCTGGGTAACGGTTCCAGGAAATGACACCAGACCCAAGGTCAGAAAGAACCAGGGTTCGGGGGGTTTCTCAGCCTGCGTTAGAAGGCCTCCTTCTTATAAGAATGCTCGGGGGGCGGCTAGCCCCTCGTAGGTCGAGTTTTTTTTTATTCTGAAGATCAAATTTTTGATATGAAAATGGTTAGTAGACCGCCAAATCGATAATCTTGCTATGGAGAGAAAAGTCCAAATTATAAACTACGTTGCTTAATGATAGTGAATTTACCTCATAACGAAGTCAGTTTGACAGTGTACGTAAAGTGCTTCTCGCCAGTAGACTGCATTGCGCTGCTCAGGCCAATCTAATCTCATGTCAGCAATGGTCCCTGCAGCATTCCCCTCTCTAATGAATGACCTCTCTTCCCACCGCTCCGTCTTCAAAGAAAATACATGAAGAACGCATGGTGATGGTGGCCATTCAGATTGCTCTATCATGGGATTGTATCCAGCCCAATAACTTGTTGGAAACCAGCAGTCCTCGTAGTGTGGGGAGATCGTGGGATCATAGACAAGGTGCCCAACATCGCACTATGTAAGAAAGTAACAAAAAAGACACTTTATCAGAGACACGAAATTAATACACGTCTGTAATTTATTATTAGAGACGTGTTTCAACAACACGCGTCTCTGATATGATGGCTGTCCTCAACCATACACTTTGATATCGAACAATAAAGACGCGTGTCAAGAAAACGTGGCTGTGATTTAGGGATCGGAGTTATGATAGACGCAGCTATCACCCACGTCTCTGATAACACAGGCCAAACGGACCCGAAAATTTCATTAACTTCAGCGGAGACTTCGTGTCCGCCTCTACTGCTCCCGTACTTAGATCACATCTCAATGATCTCATCCAGTCATCCTCACTCCGGTCTCGTCTCTCTCCACCCCTCCGCTCCCTCAGATCGCATCTCCCCACCCCACCATCACCACCTGGCCTCGATCTCTACCTCTGGTCACAACGCCATCGCCGCCGCCAAGTCCTCCCCTGCCGCCGTCTGCCTCGTCCGTTTAGGCACCACCACATGCGACTCTCTCTCACCTCCCTCCCTCCTCTTTCTGCTCTGACGGGCACCGTCGGCCGGCACGCCCCCACCGGTGGCCACCCGCAGGTGCCCCTCCGCCGCCTCCCTCGAGCTCCTCCACCTCCGCCTCCCTCGTGCTCCGCTGCCTCTCCTAAATCGGTAAGTCCCCAAATGTTCAGTTCCTCTCCCAACCCTAACCCTAGGCGCCGCCTCCTCACCGTCGCTGTGTGCTGGCCAGATCCACACCGCACCGCCTTCTCCAATCTCGGTGCTGGCTGGATCTGCCCCGACGCCGGTGCATCCTCCTCCCTGACCTCGGGCCGGCGCTGCTCCACTTTTACTTCTCGCTTCTACCATTGCCTCCGGAGAAGGAAGTTTCACTAACTTATTGATTGCTACGCCAAAGAATCTAGCATTATAGATGAGCCAAATGTTAATTACATCAGTATACACACAGCTGATTTCCATAAGAAATTTTTAATGATCATGACAATTCTGTATTTGTAGATCAAATTGAGAATACGGATCTATACAAAGCAATTAATTGATTAACTTATTATGAACACTACAGGAAGAAAATAACTTGATTCAAGCTACAATCCTGCATCTTGGTAAGTTCTCTTATACATCCTAACTACTGTTTGTTACTTGATCATCAGACATGTCAGCAATATTACTTATCCCTGGTTGTTGCTTGCTTTTAGAAAACTTCAATATATGATATAGATTTCTGGATGTGGATTCGATTTGTCTCTACTTAATTATACCCATACTTAACCAGGCTGCACATTAATGATATTACCTACTACTAATTAGCTCCTTTGTTAATAGAGTCCTATGTAGTATCTCCTGCTATAGTATGCACATCGAAACCTTATATTGTTATTTATTCAGATACTTGGAACTTCCTAATGATGATCAGCATGACTAGCAAGCCAATGATTCCTTTCTAACAAACAAATTCTTTTACACTATCTGCTGCTATTTGAGAATTGAGTATTCTTGAGATAGCTTTGATGACAAAAATCCCAACATTGACTATTACACTATTGGTACAAACAAATAATGAGACTCCATATATTTCTTCATTCAGTTTTCCTTTTTTTCCCTTAAAATAACTCAATGTGCCTATACTCTATTATACCTGGTCATAAAGAAGCAGGGGATAGCAAGAAGTTCAAGGCATCTACCTTTTAAGATTTAGTAGCAACCACCAACTCTAAAGGTATTGTTGGAGTTCCCTTCCATGTTAAGCTTCATTGTTTATGGTAGTGTACTCAGAACATCTTGAAGTTCTGCCATCTCATCCAAATCCTTTGATATACAATATCATGTCTTAAACTGTTGACCACCTCTGAGCAGCAGTAAGCAAGGGTGAGTACACTTATGGTTGGTACTCAGCAAGGCTACAAGAAATAACCAGAATATGATTTATATCCATCTTTAAGTTTATTAATCATGTGAGGGTCCAAGCCGCTCGTGACCGTGAGCACGGCTGATATATCAGTTTTACACTCTACAGAGGTTGTACACTTTCACCACAATTCGCGTAAAAGTTCCGAAGAACTTTGAACCCAACCACGCAATGTGCTAGCTAGGCACAGTATCACACTTCCGAGGTGTGATTGCATAGGGACGCTACGAGGCCTTTACAAAGATTACCTAACCCGTGACAATCCGCTAAGGTTTCAAGCCAAAGCGGTCATAACACTGTCCTAATGAGGTGGTACCTTGCCAAAGGACCATTAAACAATACCAATTGCCCCAAGAGGACCGAGCTATACCCCGTCGATGCATCTCCTCTTGCCCTTTCGGTAAGATTGTCACAAGCTAGAGTTTCTAATTAATCAGTCAAGACCAGAGCCATGTAGTATTGTGGTTGTATAGTTTTCTTGGGTGGTTCTCCATGTTCCAATTAAATAAGTATTCTTGTAAATAAAGCATAGATAGATGTGTGGTTAGGGTCACTTGCCTTTCTTCAACGAAAAGCTACTCTTACTGCTCTTCAGCTCTTGCTCACTTGGAAATCTTGATTCTTCAATCTTCGAACAATGATCTTTCTACTCGAAGCAATCATCGGGCAACATACAAAGCAAACAAGTACAACTAAGAACAATACACCAAAACAAAAGAAAAACTTTAAAAGAGTGTACTAAAGGATAAAGCTCGCTGCTACGGTTACAAGAGTAAGAAACGCGGAAAACAGAACTAAAACGGCGATTCTATAGATTAAACGGTGCTTTAGGGATCTAGTCGCGATTAACTAAAGGGTTAAGGTCTAACAGAAAAGATTTGTGAAACACAACAAAGTGTGCTCACATAGGATAACATGGTGATAAAGCTATTGCACATGTTGCAAGGATCACGTGAGCGCAAGAATTGATGAAAACAGAGCTAAAACAGAGAAGTTATGGCTAAAACAGTGCACCAGGGACTTGTTTGTGAGAGTTTTGAACTTCTAGGGGCTAGCATCAATGAAATCAGGGCTAAAAACCTAATTCAACTCTAAACTTGGGGGTTAGCGTGCAAAACTCCAGCTCAAGGACAGCGGGTTCTATTTTACAAAAAGGTAGGGGCTAAACTGAAAAGAAAAGGGCTTGTACATAATTATTTTTGAACTAACGTTGACCGCGGGTTGATTCTAACAAAACTCAGGGTCTCTTTTGCAAGAGTGTCATGGTTGACCGGTATTTGGGTTGGTTGACTTGGATTAGATTGATTCTGGGCCGACGGATCGCGATTGTACGGCCAGAACAGATTAGGGCGGAAAGAGTGGCGGCGCACAGCACCAGTGATCCGCGACGCGCGGCTGCGAGTCACCGGAGTTGCCGATTCGGTGCTCCGGGGCTCGGGTACGGGAGCGGGTTGGCCGGGAAGCAAGAGGGCAGCGTGGCGAACGCGATGACAGGGCTCGCGCGCGCTGCAGAGGTGGCGGACGGCGAGTGCGGCGGCGCAGCGGCGAGGTAGAGCTCTGGTGTGCTAAACCCGGTGAAGGAGATCGAGATGGAGGGGGAAAATGGATGGCGAGCTTCCTTACCACAAGGCAAAACTCCTGAGCAGCTCGAAGTCCACGCGGAAGCAGTGGAGCGGCGGCGCGGCGGTGAGCTCCGAGTGCTCGATCAAGGCGGCGGCTAGGGCTAGGGTTTCGCGAAGCGAGGGTGACAGCTGCGGTTTGGGGCTCTAGGAGGTCTTTGGGGGCGCTATTTGTAGGGCGGAGCGGACCGCCTTGGCGTGCGGGCCAAGGGCAGGCCGGGCGAGGCGGGCCGCAGCCGGACTCTGCAAGAGTCCGAGCTCGTCCCGAGCTCGGGGACGACCCCGACAGGTGGGCCCCACCTGTCAGTGGGCTGCGGGAGAGGACGCCGGGACGGGCTGGGCCGGAGGGAGAAGGTGGGCCGGCGGAAGAGGTTTAGCCCGCGAGGGAGAAAGGAAAAAGAAAAGGAGAGGTTGGGCTGGGCTGGAATCAAGGGAGTAAAAGGGAGAGAGAAAGGCTTTGTATTTTTTTGAAATCGATTCAAACAATTCAATTCAAATTCAAATTCAGAGAATTCAAATTCAAATTGAACAACAAGCAATAAAACAATGCAGTTTAGCATGAATGCAACACAATCAAAACAACCTCAATTATTTTAGAGGACAACCAATTATTTTGTTTTTTTACTAAATTCCCTGTAAATAAAAATAAATGTTGAGAAATTTTTAAAACTATGAGAAAATTATTTATTTATTTTTAATTTTAATCACATCCTGTAATCCAAAAATTTTAGGGTGTGACAGAACTACCCCCCTTAAAAGGAATCTCGTCCCGAGATTCACAAGGTTAGCAAGAGACAAAGGTTTAGGTGGGTAACATCCAACATTTATTAACTTTCTTCCAGGTCGTTCATTCTTACAATGTCTCCTCAAACATAATCCTTGATTCCTGGTAACTCACAAATCACTTTATGGATACTCAGTCTAACTCCTTTTGTAACTACCCATTCTTTTCTCGACTTCGTTGACCCATCTGTTGAAGAAATTCCTTTGTACCCTAGTAGAGTGATTTGAATAGAGTTAGATTGCGCTCTCTCTGGCTTGGGTGTTTTGCATCATCTCTCAAGTCCTCATAAACATCCCTTAACCTCCAAGTAAAGTGACGAAATTAAGCCACCCATAAAATTCCAATCTTCCCAAATATCCTTAGGCATCCGCTGTTTTGTAGAAACATGCTTGTCTTGCTTTAGTATCTTGTCGACTCGAGGTGGCATGAGAATTGAGCATTGGGGAATGATGTCATCCTTATCTGGCTGAAGTATCTTGATCATCCGTCCTGGCAAGGGGGCCATCTGATGATGTCTGACCGAGTGCGAAGCTATTGGGACACCAACTAGCAAGATGTCCGTCTTCTCCACACTTGAGGCAATATAATCGAGCATCACGGGACCTGGTTTTCTTATGCTTCGTTGGATAGCTATCGGCATAATGCCCTTCTTTACCACATCCAAAACACACTCTTTTAGCATACCCATCCCGACTTTCTCGTTTTGTGGGACATCTATTGGCATAGTAGCCTTTTTCACCACATTTATAGCACAATACTCTTTTAATACGGCCATCCTGACTACTTTTCTGCTCCTCCACAACTCTTGGTGGAATGGATTGTACAACAGGATCCTTCTTGACAGAGTTGTCACATAGAGGTTGAACCACTTCAGGCTGGGATTGGTTGGAACTGGGTTGAACACTTCTATCTGCCAATAGTTGTGGTAACTTCACCTTCTCTTGGCTTGCTTTACTAATTTGTTTCTTAGGTTGCTTGCTTCTTTTAGGCTGAAATTCTTTGAAAGAGATAGTCCAATCCTCAAGGTTTATAGTCTGAGTACTGTCTTCATCTTAGGTGACTCCTTCTAGGACTGGATCTGGGGGTGCTAACCTCCAGTTGATATCTGAATGGTAACATCGTCTTGCTTCCGCTATCCTTAAACTATCTTCTTGGCGACATAGACGACCATAATGCTTGCATCACTGACATGTTCCTGGACTCTTAATATCTTTATATTGTCTCTCCATCTCTAGCTCTGCTGTTTCACGACTTCTCTTATTGCTTTGGCGGTTCCATGCTTCGGCGACTTGCCTCTTCACTGGCCCAGTGGGGACTTCTGCCTTGGTCATCTCCATGTTACCTGAGGTTAGCGTTTTAGACTGCAACCTTCCTTGTAAGATACGAGCTTGCATAACTAATAGCTTCTCTTCATCCATCGATGGCAGAGTTGTTGAGATCTGATGGTTGTCACTAGTGATATGGTTGGGGTTCTCTGGGAATAAGGCTTGCTCTGTAACATGTTCTTGGGTATCGAATATAGTTGGAACCATTCCTTGTAGTCCTTGAGTTTGTGCTAGGATATTGAGGTCTCCTTTATTGGCCCTATCTTCTCGATTTCTGTTGGGACTCACCATCTTCAGCTTCTTGCATTTGTTGATCATTGTAGATGCTTGGAGGTTTCTACTATTGCTATTAGTGTTGCCTTGAACTTCCTTCGTGACATCCTCTAAAGGATTAGGTAGAAAGATAGAGGATATCAAGGAGGTGGGAGATACATGAGAAGAACTCATCTAGGCAACTGATGTCATCATAGGTAGAAGACCCACAATACACCAACAATCATTACAAAGAAATGAAACAGATAAGGTCATAAAGTCAAGCATCATCATGCAAACACTGAATTCCACCCGTCAACACGGTCAAGAAACGATGCTATACGTTGTTAATAGTTAGAAGGAATACTCCTGAGCATGGTTATATCTTCCAGCTTCGTCATTGACGACATGTACCTCCTTCAACTTGTCTGGCGTTGACTCCACCTTCGTGATTGTAGTGGTAGTGAGAGTGTCATAACCTTGCTCAGGCTTCAGACTTGATTCTTTGGTGGCGCTCTGAATCCTTCATCCAACTTGAGCAGGATTGTGGGCAAGTGGTACGATTCCAATTGGTTCGACTTGACTCCTCATGATGAACTAGTAGCTTCATTCTTCAGATGGCTTGCACAGGCATTAGGGTACGTGGCATGAAATATCTAAACAATTTTGAATCAGAAAAGATACTTTGGAATTCAAGTCATGAGATGAATCCAAAGCGATATTTATTTGGGAAGAAAGGGAAGGAGAGGGTGTCGAGAATTAGAAAAAAGGAGTAATTGACCTAGGGTTGAGCATCAATAAGAAAATTATAAAGGAGAGAGTAGGTCAAGATACAAAGATTGCGGATTTTGTTTTACATTTGCAATTAAGAAAGTGCAAATGAAATAAAGGGTCATGTGAGAAACATGAGTTATCAAGTTTCATTGAGAAAGGAAAAAAATAGTTAAGGAGAGAGAATATTGGGGTCAAAGAATAAGCAGGGATAGATTTTATATCAGAAGAAACCTTAAAAAAACGACCATTGCTACCTAGACTTACGTCCTACAGTCGATACAGCTCTGATACAGCTTCTGTCACACCCGGTTTTAAGAAGAAAACCGAATACATAACTATATGTATGCCAGAATCAAGTTTCATACATATAGAGACATTATAAGTGAATAATCAGTAACAGTATCACGTAAAAGAGAAAATAAAACAATTAAAAGACTATCAGAGTTATACAGCTTATCCTATAAACGAAGGCTTCAAACTTCACAGGCAATCGACTGGGGGTTGCGTATGCCTAGAACTCAGCATCATCTTCAAAAGACTTCACAGCAACTTTCCCTTCTGAGCAGCAGTAAGCAAGGGTGAGTACACTTATGGTTGGTACTCAGCAAGGCTACAAGAAATAACCAGAATATGATTTATATCCATCTTTAAGTTTATTAATCATGTGAGGGTCCAAGCCGCTCATGACCGTGAGCACGGCTGATATATCAGTTTTACACTCTACAGAGGTTGTACACTTTCACCACAATTCGCGTAAAAGTTCCGAAGAACTTTGAACCCAACCACGCAATGTGCTAGCTAGGCACAGTATCACACTTCCGAGGTGTGATTGCATAGGGACGCTACGAGGCCTTTACAAAGATTACCTAACCCGTGACAATCCGCTAAGGTTTCAAGCCAAAGCAGTCATAACACTGTCCTAATGAGGTGGTACCTTGCCAAAGGACCATTAAACAATACCGATTGCCCCAAGAGGACCGAGCTATACCCCGTCGATGCATCTCCTCTTGCCCTTTCGGTAAGATTGTCACAAGCTAGAGTTTCTAATTAATCAGCCAAGACCAGAGCCATGTAGTATTGTGGTTGTACGGTTTTCTTGGGTGGTTCTCCATGTTCCAATTAAATAAGTATTCTTGTAAATAAAGCATAGATAAAAGTGTGGTTAGGGTCACTTGCCTTTCTCCAACGAAAAGCTACTCTTACTGCTCTTCAGCTCTTGCTCACTTGGAAATCTTGATTCTTCAATCTTCGAACAATGATCTTTCTACTCGAAGCAATCATCGGGCAACATACAAAGCAAACAAGTACAACTAAGAACAATACACCAAAACAAAAGAAAAACTTTAAAAGAGCGTACTAAAGGATAAAGCTCGCTGCTACGGTTACGAGAGTAAGAAACGCGGAAAACAGAACTAAAACGGCGATTCTATAGATTAAACGGTGCTTTAGGGATCTAGTCGCGATTAACTAAAGGGTTAAGGTCTAACAGAAAAAATTTGTGAGACACAACAAAGTGTGCTCACATAGGATAACATGGTGATAAAGCTATTGCACACGTTGCAAGGATCACGTGAGCGCAAGAATTGATGAAAACAGAGCTAAAACAGAGAAGTTATGGCTAAAACAGTGCACCAGGGACTTGTTTGTGAGAGTTTTGAACTTCCAGGGGCTAGCATCAATGAAATCAGGGCTAAAAACCTAATTCAACTCTAAACTTGGGGGTTAGCGTGCAAAACTCTAGCTCAAGGACAGCGGGTTCTATTTTACAAAAAGGTAGGGGCTAAACTGAAAAGAAAAGGGCTTGTACGTAATTATTTTTGAACTAACGTTGACCGCGGGTTGATTCTGACAAAACTCAGGGTCTCTTTTGCAAAAGCGTCATGGTTGACCGGTATTTGGGTTGGTTGACTTGGATTAGATTGATTCTGGGCCGACGGATCGCGATTGGACGGCCAGAACAAATTGGGGCAGAAAGAGCGGCGGCGCACAGTGCCGGTGAGCGGCGGCGCGCGGCTGCGGGTCACCGGAGTTGCCGATTCGGCGCTCCGGGGCTCGGATATGGGCGGGGTTGGCCGGGAAGCAAGAGCGCTGCGTGGCGAACGCGATGACAGGGCTCGCGCGCTGCAGAGGCGGCGGACGGCGAGTGCAGCGGCGCAGCGGCGAGGCGGAGCTCTAGTGTGCTAAACCCGGTGAAGGAGATTGAGAGGGAGGGGGAAAAACGGACGGCGAGCTTCCTTACCACAAGGCGAAACTCCTGAGCAGCTCGAAGTCCACGCGGAAGCGGTGGAGCGGCGGCGCGGCGGTGAGCTCCGAGTGCTCGAGCAAGGCGGCGGCTAGGGCTAGGGTTTCGCGAAGCGAGGGCGACAGCTGCGGTTTGGGGCTCAAGGAGGTCTAGGGGGCGCTATTTGTAGGGCGGAGTGGACCGCCTTGGCGTGCGGGCCAAGGATAGGCCGGGCGAGGCGGGGAGCAGCCGGACTCTGCAAGAGTCCGAGCTCGTCCCGAGCTCGGGGACGACCCCGACAGGCGGGCCCCGCCTGTCGGTGGGCTGCGGGAGAGGAGGCCGGGACGGGCTGGGCCGGAGGGAGAAGGTGGGCTGGCGGAAGAGGTTTGGCCCGCGAGGGAGGAAGGAAAAAGAAAAGGAGAGGTTGGGCTGGGCTGGAATCAAGGGAGAAAAAGGGAGAGAGAAAGGCTTTGTATTTTTTTTTGAAATTGATTCAAACAATTCATTTCAAATTCAAATTTAGAGAATTCAAATTCAAATTGAACAACAAGCAATAAAACAATGCAGTTTATCATGAATGCAACACAAACAAAACAACCTCAATTATTTTAGAAGACAACCAATTATTTTGTTTTTTTCCCTAAATTCCCTGTAAAGAAAAATAAATGTTGAGAAAATTTAAAACTATGAGAAAATTGTTTATTTATTTTTATTTTTAATCAATTTCAGGGTGTGACACATTGTGGTATCAACTTCATCATTATTCATTACAAAAGTTGCCCTGCATTTTCTTTTAGGATAAATGAAGCCCTTGTTTAAAAAAAAGGATAAATTGAAAAAAGTGATTTCTTAACGATAGGGAAGAGATGCCTTGGGGTATGCTTGTTTTGCATTTTTGTTAGTGTTATATTATATATGTGAATATCCTTTGTACTAAATCTGATGGAAAAGGGCCTCCAACAACTTGTTGCCAGTCTTTTCCCCCACTTCAATTGTTCTTTCAATTTGTTTATAAGTATTACTGTTCCCTCTTGTAAATATGCAGGCCACACCTGGCATTTGTATATTCATGGATAGAACTGGGAGTCCAGTAGTATTTAGCTGCATGTGTGCAGCTCATTGTCTTACTTTGTCCTACGGTATAGCAAATTGGGTTTCTCAAATTTCAGTTTATTGGTAATATGTTATTAGGACAAAACTTATGTGTGGTCATTGCATATATTGTCCAACTACCTTATCTTTCCCATATTGCATATTGCTAATCTTTGTTCTTCCTTATTTGCGGCTTGTGAATCGATTGTCACAGTAAAACCTCATGGCTCATTCCTGCAGTTCTGAATGCTTGAAAACCACAGCCCATATGTCCGCAAGGTTGTTACCACTCCCACTTTGTTCTATAGATTTTTTTTTGTTCTGCAGATGTCGTCTTTAATCACATGGTCTTCAGTATATTTAATCCGTTATTAGCTTTATTTGGTGTATAGACAATGTTATGTGGGAAAAAATAACTACACATTATGTAAAAAATTGTAATCATCAATGCTAGCATTTATATTGCCACTAGCTGCAGTTCACTATATCTGTCCTTTGATTAAGTTTTGTCCAAAATTTTCAGAGTTTCCGCTGCTTCAGTTTAGTTCATTTTAGTGCAGCATAGCCTTATTTAAGCACTGATGAACTATGCTGGTGCCATTGGACTAATCTCTTATATCTCCTAGTTAACAGCATGGCTGCATCTACAGTGTAAGTCTTGCCTTTTGTTTTTGATGGTGTACCTGCCTTCCCTATATGTAATAGATACCACAAATCAAAATTTAGTGATTTTGATGAAACAGTATTTGGAATTACTTGCCAAGAATCGGACTGAACTTCAGTTCTCATTTGCATAGCTGATGTACAAAAAAGATGATAGCTCATAATGATAGCTGTGGTGTCTAAAATAGTTGTATACAATAGATGATAGCTCTATTTTCATCCTGCATTTTTCTTCTTTAAATCATTTTGTAATCTCATTGAGCAGGACGACTATGAAGTTGTCAGGAAAGTCTTTGGGGGCATCATCAAAATCAAGCCTATGAAGAAAAGAAGGTAGCCTATGAGGACTATGAAGCTGAACCTGCTGCTCAGCGACTAGTACCACGAGGTCACCCTCTCCTCCAGGCCCTTCTGGTGGAATGGCAAGCCGCAGGTACGACACAGTCCATGATCTCATTGCCATGGTAAATTCAGAGGCTTGTAGTGTTTAACTTTACCACTTTACATCTTTAACTATATGGTATATTTCCCATGATAATGATTACTTCACTTCTTATCAAACTTCTTCCGCCACCTGTTGTGTTTGCCAAATCATATTTTAATTGCCTGCTTCTGAGTCACTTTAATTGTCATTGCCTGTGAATCATCTTGTTTCTGCTTTGCATGTTTTCTAGTATGCCTTTTTATGCAGTCACATACTGTCTTTCAGTACTACTGTCTATATGCTATGACATATCCTCTATTTTCCCACTTCGGCCAGATGATAACATACTTGTTCTTTTTTTCTAGAAAATTATGTTGGGATCCCAAAGATAAGTCACCTGGATGCATTGCTTAAATGAGTGCTTAAGTTTGCTACCAGAGCAATCATTAAGGTATTTAATTAAACATGTGATAATTTTTTCCATTAACTGATCACTAGATATTGTCCATTAACTAAACATATCTGAATTTCGTGCAGGTAAGCAGCATAAGAGCAGCATGCCCTGGTCACCAGATATTGACAACTTTTAGTGAACCTTGGTCACCAGGTTAGTAGTACAAGAGCAGCATCCATTTTAACTAAGCATGTATTATATTTCTCCTTTGTGGTCTTATAGGTTAGGTTATTTCATGCCTTTTCAGTTGCAGCTAACTAATCATCTACAAAATGATTATTCTTTTGGCTACCAGTTCAATAATTATTGAAGCTCATTTGAAGTTCATGATGTTCATCAATAGTCATTTAAGCAGAAGTCCCTGGCTGGAAATAAGGATGCAGATTAGATAATTATGGTGACTTTAGAGATAGTTGTTGATTGATATGAATGACTTCAAAAGATTGTGTATGTGTATCTGTAATGTATATATGGATAGATCCTATGTATTTGTGATGTAAATAAGACCTATTCCATGTCCTATTTTTCTATTTTTTTTTGTTTTTTAACTCATCATCACAGACGCGTTTTCTTGTAGCCACGTCTCTGATGTGGGTCATCATAGACGTGTTTTAACCAGTCGCGTCTCTGATATGCATCATCAGAGACGCGTATTTACTAGACGCGCCTCTGATGTGGTCACATCACAGACGCGGAAATTTGCGTCTGTGATGCGTTGTTATCACAGACGTGAATTTACAGACGTGCGATTTCTGAGTCTGTGATGAGATTTAAAAAGTATCTCTAATAAGGTGTTCTTACATAGTGTCGAAGGAATCAGCATCCACAAGCAAGGGCGGGCTCGGGGGCAGGTGAGCGCACCATCCCGTGGCAGGGTTCGCTACCAAGTGCGCGCCAATCAGGAGGAGGCTGTTGCAATGATCCCTGACGACGGCGGACGGCGACGAATGATACCCGGCGTCCTCGCCGTGCTTGACGAAGACGTAGGAGTCGGAGTCCGAGTCCGAGGTGGGGCGGGAGAAGAACTCCGTGACGTACAGGCCGTGGAAGTTGACGAGGATGCCGGCCAGCGAGCGCGGGAGGAGCTCCGGGCGCAGCAGGCTGTGGGCGTCGACGACGCCGCGCCACGCCTTGCAGACGCACCTGGACGTGGCGAGGCCGAGCGGCGCCAGGCGCCGGAGGACGCCCGCGAGCACGTCCTCGGGAAGCAGCGCCGACAGGTCGTCCCTCGCCATGGCTTCCTGCCTCTGCCTCTTACTGCTCGCGTTGGGTTGGGGACACACGGGCGCACGGCGATCTGTTCTGAACAGCCGAGGCGAGGCGACGCAACACCTCGATCTGCGGCTGGCCCCAAATTTGCGACCTCGCGAGGCGGAACAATGGAGGGTCCTCCTCTGAATTTGCGGCTGCCAAGCATGCTTCAATTAACTAAAAAATAGAACCCTGAAGATCGTTCATGCTTCGTGAACATATTCAACGAGTAATAAGAAGAACCATGATTCGCCATAAACACCTGCTGGCTGCTGCTACATCTTCCATTCGGACAGGAACACAAATGCAGAACAATGCTGATGTGTAGTGAATTGCTCAGGAGGTGGAACAAACAACGATGAACGAATTTCTGTATCTTCCACGATAGGCATCCTGCGGCTACACCATACTCAGTGGCCTAGCTCGATTCATCATCTCCCGGTATATGCCTAGAAGAATATATTGTGCATTTGTGCTACTTTAGCTGAAATTAAGATGAAAGTCCATGTGGACTGGAGAGAAAACTGATGTGCAATAGTCATTCTTTGTGGAAATTCTGTCCGTCCCTGCCACAGCACTTCTGTAAAGAGCAGGCTGACGTCTACTCTCCCTTGCTTGTGCAAGACTCCGACATTCCTATGAGCCATCCACACCCTTACTTTCTAGACTTTCAAGGTGTTTTCCATATATGTTTTTCACATAAACGCTATCGATTCTTGAATTCCTTCTTATTCATTTTCTATTCTTGTTCCAGTTGGGATTCACAGTAGAAGTATGATTCGTTTTTTTTTTTGCTTCTGTCACTAGTGTTAGTGTTGATCTCCACCGTTTGGGCCCAACGGACCAAACGGGCCTTGACTCGCGTCCTGATCGGGGGCGCCCAGCCCCTGTCGCGCAGCACAAGATGGGGGTTAGTGGCACTGTGTCCAAAGTTCGCCTTTGCCCCACCGACAGAAACCCTAACCAATCGGGGATGTGCTGAAGCGGCGGGAAGTTCCACCGGCGCCGCCCCTGCATCATGCCACCGGCATCGGCTACTGCACCACGCCACCGTCATGCGCCTCTGCGTCGTCAACGGCTTCATGGAAGATGGTGGCGGGTATTAGCAAGGTTTTTCCTCTGTTTAAGTTTACCCAAATCGATCTACTCCTAGGGATACAAAAGTTATTCTAACAATGGTATCAAGAGCCGATCGGGAGAGTAGATCGAGTGTGGGAAAGAAGATTCGTCCTCGAATCAAAAGAAACGGAGGAATAGAAAAAGAAATCGATCATGAATCGAAAAAGAAAAGAACATAAGGGATTCGGTTTGACGAACCTTAACCCTAATCGCAAGAACAGTCCTAATCTGGTCTTGAATCGGAAGGAGAACAGAAAAGAATGAAAACATCGATCTTGAATCGACAAAGTAAAAGTCAACCCTAACCCTAGCAAAGAAAGAGGCGACGGGACTCCCCTGGGTCTCGACGCCGCCCCTCACCGTCGGCCGTAGCCGCGCGCGACAGCACCCCGAGACGCCGGCTCGCCGGCGCGACACCGTTTTCACACGGACAGATCCGAGCCGCCGCGCTCTTGGGGAGCTCCGCTTCTGTGCGCGCGCGGGCTCAGGGCACCACTGCCAGGTCGCTCGACGGCAGCGCGCTCCCGCACGGGCGAGCGCACACGCCGGCGAGTGGTCCGACGGCGGTGCCAGCCACCTCCTCCGGCCGCTAGTAGTGGGAAGCTGCCGCTCGGAGCCGAGAGAATGGGGAGGAAAGGAAAAGAAGGCTCGGGATTGCTGGCCTGGCAATGGCCGGCGGTCAGAGCTCGCGACGCGCCGGCGAGAGAGCCGCCGGCGGCGCCATGGCCAGCCGCCGCTCGGTGGCTACACAGAGAAGAGAGGGAAAGAATGATCTAGGGTTTTTGGGAGGAGCCGGTCGCCTGGACGGTTTTGATCCAGCGACAAACGTGGAGGACCATCTGATCAGTTTCAATGGACACGATCGGCCGGCCGTGGCTCGGGCTGGATTCGGCTCAGGTGGGCGTAGCGCGCAGGCCGAATTCTCGGTCCAGGCCCAGGTTGTGGCCTGGGTGCGCGAGGGGCACGCACACGTGCGAGCGCGAGCAGGCCGGGCCACGGGGCAAAGCTGGTTTCGGCCCACAGAGAGAAGGAAAAAAAGGGAGAGAAAAGAGTCACTGGCTGCTAGGCTGCGCATAGGCGAGCGACGCCAGTGGCTCGAGCGTCTGGTTTTTTGGGCCGCTGCCGTGCTGCTGGGCCGGCTGCAAGCACAGTAATAAAGTTTCTTGTTTTTTCTATTTTCAGAAGCATTTTGAATGATGTTTTGATGAATTTGATCTCTATTCGATTTTGCACCAACGTGTATTTTGATTAGATAGATTGATTAGAGATAAAAATGTATAGTAATGCTTCTGAATGTAGAATAGAATTTTACTTGTGTCCGCTGCAAAGTTTTAAAGTTGTTGCTCTTAGCTTTAATTCAAACCAACGGGAGAATTATTTTTAAGAGCATGATTAAAGAGCTTACTTTGAGTAAGTTTTGTACAATTTTATCTCTATTCAATTTTGAACCAACGGGATAAATTGTTTAGAGAGAAAATGTGTACAAAGTATTATTTCTGACAAGAAAGAAAAGTTTTCCGCTGGCATAAAGAAAGGAAAAGATTTCTGGTGTTATATTGTTGCTATCTTTCAATTAAGTCGGAACCAACGAGCAGATTTAATTGGAAGAATAGTCTTAAAGTCTTAAATAAGTTTTTTTCGTGTGGGTAAAAGACACATTTAAAGTTTAATATAGAAAAGTTTCCACTGTTTAAAGTCAAAGTTGAGTTTGGCATTATTGTGCCATTTGAACTCTCAAAGTTGAGCATCACTGGAATCATAAAGATAATTCTCAAAGAAGAAGAAATTTAAAGTTAATTATGGTATTGTTATTTTCTGACCAACATTGATGATAACAATATTAGAATTTTATAAGTCATAGCTTAAAGTTTAAAGTCTCTGGTAAATGTTTCATCAAAGTGACCATTTATTTTCAGAGAATAGATAAAGAATTGCTCTTAAACTAGAGAAATGTATGTTCTAGTTTCCGCTGCAATAAAGTTGATTATCCTCTAATTAAATTCAAACCAACGGGAGGATTTAATTTTGAGGAGCACATATATGATTTAAAAGTTTATTGAGTTTTCCAACGTTAATACCGTTTTCTGCCCAACGGTGATATGGAGTTAATGTAAACGATTATTCTATTTCTGCCCAACGGTGATATAAAATAGAACTTAAAGTTTTAATTATTGTCTTTTCTGACAAAGTTTTGCATGTAGTCCTTCTTGAAGGGACAAAAGAAAATGAATTGAGTACCTATGACTTAGAAAGAAAGAAGACCATCACATGAGAAAGTGTATTCTCTTTAAAGAATGGCTTGAAAAGAAAAGTACTTGTGGATGTTGATCCAAGAAAAGAAGATAGATCAATAAGAGTTTGTTTTTGAGAAATGCCTCTTATGTACTATCTATCAAGAAAAATTCATTTTGAGTTCAATCAAAGTTGTGATAAGTCATACATATTTAATTTGACCAACGTCGGATTAAGCATGTGTGTCATGTAATGTTCAGATTTATTTCTGAATTTGATATGAACCAAAAGTATGAAATAACCCGCATGACGGGGTAAAGTTGGCATAGTACTAATCCTGCATGGCGGGAGAAAGTTGTGATGACTCATATGCTGGTTTATCCCACACTGGAAGAAAAGTTTGGAGTAGCTTTTGCTATTCTAGAATTGATCGGCTCTTCTATTGTGTCATAGTGATTAAGCACTCAATGAGTTTAAGAAGAATGATATGCGAGCGTGACATGCAAAAGGTATGAAATAAAGGACTATGTTGAGTCCTTAAAGTGAAATGAGGAAAAAGAACTGTCATATGAAAGAAAGGACTCTGTTGAGTTCTTAAAGTTAAAATAAAATGAGTAAAAGACACTCCCATACGAATTAAGAAATCTACATGACGTAATCATGTGGATGAAGTAAGTAATAAAAGTTTTCTCATTAACAAACATTGTGAATAGTTTTCGAAATTGTGGCAGAAAAGTTCAAGCCACATTTCGAGGGGGAGAAATATGAGACAGTTAAGAAAGATACTCCCTTGTAATTTGCATTGAAAGAAAGAGATGATCTATTAAAGAATGAATGTGACCGTCAGGGGGAGTACAACGGTCACTATACTGATACCCCTATGTAAAGAAATGGCTAAATTCCAGTATTTATGCTGGGCGTCCCTCAAAGATAGTAAGATGGTGCTTACAGAGCACATATAAAATTTTTAACAGATGGAACCCAAATAAAGAGATTTACTGATACGCCATATTTACAAAAGATGGCAAAATCTGGGGGAGCATGGTATGTAGAGACCTAAGACTTGAAGAGAAGTAGGAATGCATGTCCACTTCGATGATTCAAGAATAAAAAGTTTCTCATACATGTTGATGTTGTATATAACACATGTTGTTAGCTCTCAAAGAAAATGAATAAAGTAAAGAAGAATCTTGTTATGCAGGATCTCATTAGTCCATTGCCTTTTGGCAAAAAGGAGCAAGAACAGCCCTATACAAAGTAAAGAAAATCAAATGGAGGTTGATTCCACCTCGTTTGAACAAGTCATAAGAATTTCTTGTGTTAAATCCATGGAAAAAGGAATGATTCCTAAAGGAGCCATCACAGTAGGTTGTAATGGACTTACAAAGCGAAATGTGACTCCAGAGGGAATGTTGAAAGATATAAAGTTAGACTTGTGTCAAAAGATACAAAGAGAAGAAAGTTTGGGTTTAAAGAGATTGGGGAGGACAATAGTTTTAAGCAAAGTAAAAGAATAGGAAATATGATTTCCACATCTTAAATGAAAATATCATTCTACTTTCTTGTGGTGGTGTTAATATGCTGTTATAGATAAAGAATTCTTGTCCTCAAGTTTTGATCTCGGTGATGAGTTTTTCATTCTACGAATTGAGACTCATCGAGATAAAAGAAAGGGGTATTATGGTTACTGCAAAGGCATACTCAGAAAAGCTTCTAAAGAAATGAAGTATGCGAATGAGTAAACATGCACCTGTTCCTATCGTCAAGGGTAATAGTTTTGGGAACCTTAGTGTTCCAGAAACCAATGTGAAACAGAAATAGTCTCATATGTTTCAGCTGTTGGAAGCTTTATAAGTGCGGAAGTAAAGAACTTACCCTGACATAGTTTGTGTATCCGGGTTATTTTGGCAAAAGTACAATCCAGAGATAGATCACTGGAATTGAAATTGAGAATGTTGGCCTCATACTAAGTTGGAAAGATCAAGTACTCTCAAAAGGTTGTGAGTACAAAAGTAGAACTTGTGAAATGTGTAGCGAAATCCACAATTGTCGCTAACTTTCACACTTGGAGGTTTTGTGTGGAAAAGCTCCAAAATGAAACAATTATCATCAATGTGACGCAAAGACATGGTATAGCATGATACGAGGTTGAGGGACAGGCAAAATGGTTAAGAGATTCTGTACCCGGAGTTGATAATTGTTGATAATAGCGATAACCATTTAAGTAGTTTGCTCCTATGACAACGAGTCAAGTGTGGTGCCAAACACACTGACACAAAGTTATAAGTTGCAAAGGAGAAAGTCCGGAATCATATTGAAATGGATTGTGAGTTTAAATGACAGAAAGTGTTTGTGGATCCGCTCACTAAAGGCTTGCCGCCCAGTGTGTACAGAGAACACACAATCGACATGGGTTTATGGTATAGCCTATGTTTTCCGGACGATAAAGGGCCCAAAGTTAAAGTATCTATTTCAGAACCGAGAGGTGTGTTGTAGCTGTTAAGTCCATCGGCTATTGACCGTGATGATGAGGCATGCTCATATGCACTGATCCGTGATGGAGTAGGTAGATAAAGAATCAAGAATGAAGAAAGTAAAGATTGAAATAAGTTAAAAAGATGAGATGAGATCAAGGGGGAGAATGTTAGCATTGATCTCCACCGTTTGGGCCCAACGGACCAAATGGGCCTTGACTCGCGCCCTGATCGGTCATTGTCATCATTACGCGCATCAGCCATGCCTTCATTCTGAATATTATCATCATTGTCACTGAATTCCAATGGAAAATCTACTTGCACGGTTTCTTCTTCCTCGTCGTTATATTCACTTGCACGATGATAATAATTGGTATCATGCAAGATCCATGGTCCCTCATTTTGCGCGACGTATTTGTGACGTGTCAACAGAAGCTGAAGGTCGGTTTGATGCTTCAACACCCACTCCATCCGGCCACAAACTTCTTGGAGGATCCAAACCCGAAGCCGGCACATATCATCCGAATAATCAACTAATCCATAGCACACTCCCTTTTCTGATTTTCCTAGACAAAAGCCCTGGTACTCTTCAGTGGCAATTGGCGGCTAGATTTTTTTTCTCGAATACACAGGAGAGCTGCGCATCATTGTATTAAGAAGTAGAAAGTTTTGAGAAATACAACCACGCACGGCAAGCCGTGCCCATCGGCGTGCCAGGACGCCAACCCGATTCTAAGAGCTATATTACACAAAGCAAAACAACATAGGAGAGAGAGACCCAAGGCTACTCCTCGCAAAAGAGACGACCGAGGTTCTTGGCTCCAGCCGCAATCCAGTTCTCTCCCTCAAGCTGGATGAGCCGAAGGACCATATATGGACGGCTGCAGGGCAACGCCACGGAAGGTCCGTGCAGTGCAATCCTTCCACAGCTGCCAAGCGCGATCAAGGCAAAGAGAGAGTCAAAACCTTTCCGCTTGTCCTTCCGAAGCCGTAGGCGAAAGTGCAGCCACCAGTCCGAGAGCGACATGCCCGCTTGTGGTGTGATGTCTTGGAAACCAACCTTCTGCAAGATCTCCCACTAGATTTGCCCCGAAAAGGAGCAGCGGAAAAGAAGATGATCACAAGTTTCATCAGAACTTGCAAGTCGCGTCGACCTGCAACCCGTGCCTAAACCGTCGTGCCGCGGTCCAAAGCCAGCCCAGAAATGCTAGCCAGAGGAAGAACATCACCTTGGATAGGGCCCAGGACTTCCAGATGAGCTTGGTTCCTTTGATGGATGCAGCACCGAGGTGGAGGGCGCTGTACGCCGAGGAAGATCCATGGTCCCTCATTTTGCGCGACGTATTTGTGACGTGTCGTCAACAGAAGCTGAAGGTCGGTTTGATGCTTCAACACCCACTCCATCCCGCCACAAAGTTCTTGGAGGATCCAAAACCGAAGCCGGCACATATTATCCGAATAATCAACCAATCCATAACACACTCCCTTTTCTGATTTTCCTAGACAAAAGCCCTGATACTCTTCAGTGCCAATTGGCGGTTTGATCAATTGGTATTTGTTGCTAGACAAATATATTCTGCAAAGAGTTACAGAGTCATGGTAAAAAGGTTAGCAAAGCATACGACGACCAAACTATGTTTTCAATAGGATTGGAACTAATTAGGATGCTTAAGCAGCAGTGAGTATTTGTGTACCTCATAACAAAGATACTCTCACATTGCACGTAGAGTTCTCCTTTCCAAAGCACGGCGTAGCCCTTCCCGACTACGGAGCAAATAATGGACCGCACGTCGGCGAGAGTCCCCGCAGCCTCTCCTTCCCGGAGGAATGACCTCTCCTCCCACCGCCAAGTCCTAGACGACAAGACTAGCATGGTGCACGGCGATGGTGGCCACTCCGATGCCGCCGGAAGAGGCAGAACAGCCGCAGGCTGATCAGGCATGTACGACAAGCGATCAATCGAGACCACCTCGAAGTGCATCGACGCCGCCGGGTCGAACACCAGGTACTTGTCCCTGTAGAACAAGTCATCGGCCGATTCCGTCGACGGAGGGAGTGGCGGCAAGGCGGCCCACTTCCCCGTGGCGGGGTTGACCACGACATCGTCGAGCAGGAGCAGGCCGTTGCAGTGGTCGAAGCTGCCGCCGTACGGGAAGCCGTCGACGTCGCATCACTTGTACGGCCCGCGCTCGCCCGGCAAGTGGCCGAGCCCGCCGGGGATCTCGGGGCCGTCGTCGGCCGCGGGGCGGGCGAGGAGCTGCAGGGTGTACAAGCCGCAAAAGCGGAGGAAGATGCCGCCCAGCGAGTGCGGCAGGAGGTGCGGGAGCATGAGCCGGCGGGCGTCGACGGCCGCGCGCCACGCCGTGCACACGCACCGGGAGACGGCGAGGCCGCGGCGAGGGAGGCGGCGGAGCACCTCGGCGAGCGCGTCGGCCGGTAGCAGCCAATTCGGGTCCTCCTGCTGTCCCGTCTCCTCTTCGCGATCTCTCCCCTCCTCCTTGCTCGCCAGTTGATGCTTCCATTGGTGATCGATTGGGTGGGATGCACCACGCACGCCGGCTGGGGTTTCTTTTTAGAAATTTAGGTAATTTCAGTGGCGATTTAATCTAAAAAATATAATTAATATATTTGTGATATCAGATATATGTATGATGATCTAAATATGATTAATATATAGATGATACTGATTATCATAAGAGAAAAGGTTAATTGGAACCATACCATTGCAACTCTTAAGAATTGGAGAAATACTACTACAATTTCTAATATTAGAGATATACTACTCCCATACGTCTAAGATACTTTGGGCCCACCAGCAGGGTACGTATCCCTTTTACTTTTCTGTATAGCCTGTATTGCTCTTCATCCCGTTGTCGCGCTCCATCATCAGCTGCCCTACCGCTCGGTCGACTGAACAGCAGGGCGCCGCCGGCCCAGAGGCATGCTAGGGCGCCACCCTTCATCCCGTCATCGCACTGGATCATTACCTGTACATCTCTGCCCTCCCGAACAGTTCGGCTCCTTGGATCACGAAACCGAACCGAAGTCAGTTCAACAAATGCATGGAGGGCGCGAACAGAGAATGGGCACGGCACAGGTCATGTGCCGTGTCCCTGGAAGTGAAGTGGCAGGTGAATTAGAGTACCTAGGATCATGGCGGCGCAGCCCCATCCGCCGGTGGTGGCGCGGCTGGCCGGCCGGCCCTTGTAGTCCCAGGCGTCCGTCAGAGCCTTGCCATCCGACGCTGTCTCGGGCAGAACAAAGGCTATGGCGCACTCGAGATCGACAGAGCAGGGAACCAAGGCCGGGCAGGTGGGGCGCGGTTGGGTGGTGGTGAGGGTAGGGGCTCGCGATCGGCGCGCGATGCTGCCTGATTGCTTGTGGATGCCTGATTAGATTATTGTAAACCAGAGTGCTATTTGGGGGAATCGGCATCTCCGTCCCATGA
The DNA here is from genome assembly GCF_016808335.1 of Panicum virgatum. Taxonomy (NCBI): domain Eukaryota; kingdom Viridiplantae; phylum Streptophyta; class Magnoliopsida; order Poales; family Poaceae; genus Panicum; species Panicum virgatum. Next base: position 13,717,444 of record NC_053153.1, on the reverse strand, counting down.
CTGTGGAAATGGATCGAGCGCCCTCCTATTCAGTCGACCGAGCGGGAGGGCAGAGAAGTGCAGGTGATGATCGAGCACAACGACGGGATGAAGGGCGGCGCCCTAGCGTGCCTCTGGCCGGCGGCGCCCTGCTGTGACGACGGGATGAAGGGTAATACAGGCCATACGGAAAAGTAAAATGGATATGTAGGTGTTCAAAGACGTATAGAAGTAGCATATCTCCAATATTAGAAATTGTAATAGCATTTCTCTAACTATGAAGAGTTGCAATGGTATGGTTTTAATTAACCCTAAGAGAAATATACCCAGCGGCAGAGCCGGATGCACTAATCAACATAATGCCTGTTGATGTAGTCGTCCCGCTCGATGCAGTGCAGAAAGGAAACAGTACCGATCAACAACGAGACGCCGGGAAGAAGATGATCGTTGCCGAAACCACTAGGAAGGAGAGGACGAAGCGAGTAGTCGTGCCGCTTACGGACACTCCCCAAAAACGTGGTTGTCAGCCTTCACCCGAGTAGGTGAATTCACGGACAGCAGCGTTTCGGAGGCCTAATCTTCCAATGCTTGTGCGCGCAAGAACTGGAACGGGGCAACTTGGCTAGCATCAGAAGGTGTGGATTTGAACCAAAGTATTCTCTCCAGTGCAAAGCAGAAGACTACTTTTATATTGCAGCTAGTGGCAACCGAGAGGACATAGGAGATAAGAGACAGAAGAATTCATCCACGGAAGAAACTTCCATCATCATACTCCAAAAACTCCTGTAACTCCAGAATTTAGGAATAGAAACTCCCGCATGCAATTGGCTAGGAATAGGGTAATTTTGCTGATGGACATTATTTAATGTTGATATTTGCTTATGGACACTACTTAATTTTATTTTTGCTAATAGACATTCTTCATATTTATATATTTGCTGTAAGACACTACAAGTATTATAATATTCATTTTGTGGTAAAAGAAGTAAGAGAATTAAAAGAAAGACCAAAATGCCCTTGACATCTTATCCTCTCCATCTAATTCCAAGCCACGTCCATTCCCATCCTCTCGTTCACCACCAGTGACAGGCAGGAGGTGCCGCCGGCCACCATCTGCAGCCCAAGCAGCGGCGCCGCCAGCCCCAAATCCCACCAAAATTACCCTGCTCGTGTAGCTCCGCCCCAACCCCACACAAATCATTGCTGCGCTCCACCCCAGCCCATGAATCGGGCGTCGTCGACCCCCTGAACCACTGGCGCAAGGCGATGCTCCGGGGGCAGCGTCATCCGCCACATGCTCAAGATGATAAGGCCTGCAGCGGGGGGGGGGGGGGGTACGGCGACATGGGCGACGACGGTGTCCCCGCCGGCTCCGGCTCCTTCGACACCCTCCGTGGCTGGTGGAAGAACGACGGCGGCCGTCTCCGCGGTGGCGGCGCTGCTCGACTCCGCCGGCGGCGACCTCCTTCCGTCCTCCCGCGAGCGGGCCGTCGCCGTGCTGGCCGCCTTCGCGTCCTCAGGCGCCGCATGCCGGTTCCTGGCGGAGGAGGCCGGCGCCGTGGTGCCCCACCTCTGCCGCGCGCTGGAGTCCGGCGGCGCGGGCGTGGAGCACGCGTGCGCGGCGCTGCTCCCGCTGACGGCGGCCTCGCGCGACGCGTCGGCCGCCGTGGCCGCGCGCGGTGGGGTGGCCGCCGTGGCCGCGCGCGGTCGGCTGCCACCGCGCGCGCGCCGCGAGGACCGTGGCCGGGCAGCAGCCGAAGGTGCCGTTGTTGACGCGGGCCACGGCGCCGTCGTGGTGCGCGAACTCGGCGCGGATCTCGGCCTCCGTGATCGGCGCGCGGGGGCGCTGCACCCCGGCACAGGAGACGACGTCGCCGCCGCCTACAGGCTACAGAAGGCCCCCGACCGGCACCGCCTCCCGCAGGCCAGAAGACCCCGCGACCGCCGCCGCCAGGAGACCGCCGCGGTGCGTGGCATGCGGGTGCTGGGCGAGCGCTGGCGTGCAGGGGAGGAGGAGCACGGCGCAGCACGCCCTATCGGCGAGCTCTGCTGCGGGGAAAAAGAAACAGGGGAGAGTGAGGAGAGAGAGAGTGAGGGAAGTCAAATAGCACTGCAGGGGTATTTTGGTCATTTTACTTGTTTTCTCTCTTCTCTAAACCATGAAATCATTATTTTATTGACTAAAGTGTCTCATAGCAAATATACATATTTAAAAAGTGTCCATAAGCAAAGACAAAATTAAGTAGTGTCCACCAGCAAAAATCAATATTGTAGAGTGTCCAGGAGCAAAATTACCCCTAGGAATAATAACTCCCATGCAATTGGCTAGGAATAAAAACTCCATCATGTGGCTGCTTTAATTCCACCTTCGTTACTAGTGAGTTACTCTCAAGCCATAAATGCCAGCCACAAAATCAATTCGTGCATGCACCACGTCATGCATGCTTTAGCCTTGGGTTTGCCACATGCACCCCAAATATTGCACATTAATATTTAAACGGATCTTAGGATTTATTTGATTTAATTGTCAAATAAAATATGGGCCATGCCCACATTAAATCTAGTATTTCTATCTTTATGTTTCTCTCTATAATTTTAGTCAAACTTTGAGATAGTTTGACTCTCTAACATTCTTGTAATGACTTATAATTTGAAACGGAGGGAGTAGGTACTGTACTGAATAACTACTAGTATAAAAAATCTTGGTATATCTTGAATTTCGGAACAGAGTATCAAAAAGCATTTGCTTGAAAAAAAAAACTGAAGTGGCAAAAATCTTGCTATGTCTTGAATTTCGGAACAGAGTATAAAAAGCGTAAGCTTGGAAAAAGAAAAGAGAGAGGTGGCAGTTTTTTTTAAAAAAAAAACACGACAGGTAGGGGTCGAACCTACGGTCTTCTGCTTAGGAAGCAGACGCTCTATCCACTGAGCTACAGGCGCTGCTTGTGAAAGAAAAAGTAGCAGTACCTAGCAAAGGTAGAGGGGTCTCTGCCCAGCCATTAGTGGTGGAGTTTGTGGGAGCATCTCCATGCTATGCTATGAGTATGGCTCGAATGAATGGCTTTGAACGAATTGTGTCGACGATGGCATTGCAACAAATCCAACCTAGATCATTTAGCTTGAGGATGAGATTTGAAGTGACGGTCTAAGCCAACTTGAAGCGGTGATTACCAATTCGAGGTAGTGGGCAAATGATTTTGGGGTAGGTCACATTGAGGAATGATTATTGATTATGGATGGTCGCTTTGCTTAGGTTCCAAGGATACATCGTGCTTCTCGTAGATGGCAAAATCAAGCCTTGCGACATCTTATGGGCACGGTATCATCTGTCCTATACTGTCTTATAAAGCCTGAAAAAATAATTATTTTCTTCACTGAACGTAGAACTCAACTATATCTTATAAAGCTTAAAATGATGCTCCTTTTGCACTGGCCGCACAACGCGATAAGAAGGTATTTTAGATAAAACTATATAAATAAATCCAGTAACCCGAGTTCAAATCTCGGTGGGACCTTTTTTTTCTTTTGTTCATTTCACATATTATCTTTCAAACCAATTTTATAGCCCCCATTTCACTTCTTCTATAAAGAAGATGTTCCAGCCCCCATTTCACTTCTATACAGAAGATGGGCATTTTTTTTGTTTCATTTCACATGTTTTCTTTCAAACCATTGTTCCAGCTCTCATTTCACGTATTCTCTACAAAAGAGACGAATTTACAATTACCATCAATTCCTGTTACCTTCACGGCATTAGTGTTTCTCCTCTTTATAATCAAGGATTTATTAAAAGAGGCAAACATATCTCAACGGCAACATCGATAATTTTGGAATGCCCAACCTATGCTAAATCCTTTTTGCAACATTCTACATTTGAGGTGCAAAAATCTTCGGTCAATAATTAAGCAATGTCTTAAGGAGCCTAATGATGTAGGTAGACGACTTGGTTGAAGGAGAGACGTATATGGCTCAACATCAAACTTCAAACCGCTGCATTGTACTTGTACCTTACGAAGGCTTTTGCACTGGACTCTTGGATTGGCATTGTTCTTCCATATTGCTTCAGTCCCACATGGTCGAATCGCGTTGTAATTGGTGAAGGATTATGATTAGGAGATCTTCAGAAAATCATGCCAAAGATTGTTCCATATGATTAGGAGACAATGGGAGGCCATGGATACTGTTTAGCATGAGGTAGTTTGGAGATAATCACCCTGTTCTGCTGTTCTGCTCCAGCACCAGCCAACAGTGTTTTCCTCTCACACCACTCCAGTAGCAGCCTCCAGCCACCAGCCAGCCAGCAGTATTTTTTTCTCACACCACTCCAACAGCAGCCTCCAGCACCAGCACAGCGAACAGGGTTAATGCACAATGGAGAAACAATGCGACAATAGTGGTAGACCCCCTAGGGCAAGTACTTCTACTTAACCAGGCTTGATTTTTCTGAAAGGCTAACTTGGCATGATTAACAATGGCCCAAAAGTAAATTTTTTTTTGAAAAGTTAATGGTAAAAATTTTCGTCAGAAGATCCTGACCGTTTGTTTAAAAAAATGGAGCTCCGTTGTTGTCACAACAACAGAATCCAACAGGTTGGGCCAACCCGATTGGCCCAGTCTGGCACTGCGCTAGGTCGGCAGGCCCGACCAGAGGACCCATATGAGCAGCATTCAGCCCCGGTCGGCTTGCAGGCCCATGACGCCATCGGCAAAAATATCTCGCCCTCGAGAACCCTCCCGTGGCCCCACGTCGGGATCCTTATCTTCAGCCGGGACCGCGCCTCCCCCGGCTCGCCGTCCGATCCGATCACGACGGCGCGCGTTGCGCCTCTCGCGCTATAAATCCGCGGGGTAGGGCAGCCGTGTTCACCCGTGCTCTCTCAGAGGTGGGTTGGCTTCTCCTCCCCCTCTTACCAAGTCCTCGGCTCTAGGGTTTTAGTGGGAAGGGAGATGGCGGCGGCGGATGTGGAGTACCGCTGCTTCGTCGGCGGCCTCGCCTGGGCCACCGACAACGCGTCCCTCCAGCAGGCCTTCGCCTCCTACGGTGACGTCCTCGACTCCAAGGTCCGTTTGCTTCGAGTTCCGTCTCGCCTGAGGGCGTTCTGTGATTGGGTTCCTGCAGATGCCGGTCTAGCTAGATCTGCGCCGTGGTTCGCCAGATCTGCCATGTTTTGGCCCGGATCTGATCTCACCCGAATCGAACGCCCGCGCTGATCCTGTGGTTTTTTCTTCCATCTGTTTGCAGGTCATCACCGACCGTGAGACGGGGAGGTCCCGCGGGTTCGGCTTCGTCACCTTCTCCTCCGAGCAGTCGATGCTGGACGCCATCGAAGCCATGAACGGCAAGGATCTCGACGGCCGCAACATCACCGTCAACCAGGCTCAGTCCCGCGGCGGCGGCGGCGGCTACGGCGGCGGTCGTCAGGGTGGCTACGGCGGCGGCGGCGGCGGCTACGGAGGCGGTGGTGGCTACGGCGGTGGTCGCCGTGAGGGCGGCTACGGCGGAGGCGGTGGCGGCGGTCGCCGCGAGGGCGGCTACGGTGGTGGTGGCTACGGCAGCCGCGGTGACTCCGGTGGTAACTGGAGGAACTGATGGGGTGGCCCTCCCGTGCTGGCAGCCAAGTTATCCTATATATCTATTAGTGTTCGTGTCACTGTTTGATCCGAGTTACCCCTGAGTTTTGTCCGTGTGTTACCGTTCGATTAGGTGTTGGTTCCCATGTTTACCGTTCCCGAGTTGTTTCCGCAATGAAATGAGAAGAAAAGAGTGTCCGCAATGAAATGAGATTTGATCTGCGCGCATGCTGACGGATTCACAATAATTTCATCCATTGGAGCCAGCGTTCTTAAATACAAGACAAAGATTGTACGCGCTTCGAAGATTTATCACAAGATAAAAGGCATAATATCAGGGTCGGAGTAGCAGAGGGGTGGTCTAAGTTGTACCAGAGCTAAGTCTCGGGTTCGAAACCCACCGGCGGTTGTGCGAGTTGTGCGATTTCCCCTGCGGGGTTCGCTGAGACCAGTAGTCACAGGTGCAGCTCGCTCGTCGTAGGAGGAATGTTGGTTCAGTGATAAAGCCCCTCGGCTCGCTCGCCGTAGGAGGAATGTTGGTCCAGTGATAAAGCCCCCTCTCTCCTATTGTAACACCTGGGTTTTAGGGTCGGAGTGGCCCCCTCTCCCCTATTGTAACACCTGGGTTTTAGGGTCGGAGTGGCTAGAAGGGTGATCTAAATGAAATCAAAATTTAAGGCAGTGTAACCCTATGATGAAATCAATATTCACAGGACCAGTATCTTAAGGCAAATGACCGGAAAACACCATCACTAGGTGTCAACATTAGCTAAATGCAGAGTAAAGCAAGCAAAGATATTACTTCCCCAATTATGCCACTCTATTGCTTGCGAGTAGCGACCCTACTTCCATCGGACACCTGCTTCAGTGCTTCTTCTACAGCGTTTTGCATGCAAATTTTGCCTTTTGACACGAGTGCTTCAAAACAATCTGAGAACTACACAGCAATTTCAATCTAATCAAGAAAAATGATGGGGGTGCGGGAGTCCTGGTTCCCAAGGGGAGCTAAGTACCGTTGACCAAATCTAGTTTACAGGTTCATACTTTTGAGAGAACAAAATGCAGAACAGAATAACAGATCACAAATGAGAGATGACTGGATAGCGGATATACAACTATGGCAGCATGCACTGAAATTGGACGCGAAATGCTTTAGAACGATTGGAGCGCATAGCTGGTGATAACTACATTCAATTTAGCATATACCCTTTTGGGTCCACTTCAAAGCAGAATCATGTCAAACATGAGTATAGCACATGGTAACAATGACGCCACTGACAGTAAATGTGCATATTAAGATCAGCATAGCTCAACATAACTGGTCTATGGAATCCGTTTGATGTCTGCAGCCTTTGTCTAACAAAAGCATACAAGAGGCAGCTAAATAAACATAAGTCCCTAATGCATACGTAGGAACTAAAGTTTGCCTACCTTGGCAATTTCAGCTGGTTTTAGAGCTCCTTGTAACAATGAAGCTCCGGCTAGTCTATGTTAAATTCAATATTCAAGGATCATTCAATTGGAATACGGTCTGAATACATATAGTTTTTAGCCTAGGGTGGCGAAGAAACAGTATCCCTCAATGTTTGAAATGCTATTTCATTACCATTTCAAGCTAAGACAAAGGGATTCACATAAGCTCAATAGCACATTAAATGTGATGCACACTGGGATGGGGGGAAAAAAATCAAGCTTCCAGTTCACTTACCGAGGAGACCCCTATCTTCCAGTTCGAAGATTTATGACAGCTTTTATCATGACAAGGCATGACAAAATATCAGTCTAGGACGTAGATCCGAGAAGCGATGTCCTGCACGAGCCAATCGAATCCGTCGAGGAGCCCCTCGCCGGTGTAGGCGCTGCAGCCAACGATCTTCCAGTGCCTGCTCCTGTCCATCACCTCCAGATTCAGAACCTGCAAGGACAGGAGTGTCAGTGGGCCATTTGATGTGGAGAACTGGAGTGGACACAGCCAGACCTGCGCCTGGACGAGCCTTTGCAAGCACTAATTACAAGGGGGCTACCAGGGTCTCTGTAGATGGATGAAACTAACAATGTAAACTTTCTTATCCCTTTTTTTTTAAAAAAACTTTCTTATCCCTTGTGGTGATACATGTCGCTAGTAAACTTACAATTGAAGCTACCTTGTCTATGTGGTGATAAAGGCCGGGAAGCTCACAGGACAGTAAGGCAGTAACTGGAATTACTGGAAAACACTATCACTTCGAGTCAACAACTCAACATTTGCTAAATGCAGAGTAAAGCAAATTTTCCATCTAATCAATGAAAATGGTTGGGGAGTTGTGGTTCGCAAGCAGATCTACATGCCGTTGACCAAATCTAGTTAGTTTACAGGTTCATACTATGGCTGCAAAATTGGATGCTGACACGCTATAGAACTATTCAAGAGCATACCTGTTGATAAGTGATAACTACATTCAATTGAGCATATCCTTTTGGGTCTACATCAAAGCAGAACCTTGTCAAACATGAGTGTGGCACATGGTAACAATAACCCTACTGACAGTAAATGAGCATATGAAGATCAGTATAGCTAAACATAACTGGCCTATGGAATCTGTTTGATTTCTGCAGCCTTTGTCTAACAAGCAGCCAAATGAACATAAGTCTCTCTAATGCATATGTAGGAACTGAGGTTTGCTTACCTTAGCAATTTCAGCTGGTTTGAGAGCTCCCTGTATGTCTTGTTTATTTGCAAAAACTAACAACGAAGCTCCGGCTAGTCTCTGTTAAAATCAATAATTCAAGGACAATTCAATTGGAACACTGAGTACATAAAATTCTTAGCCTAGGCTGGCAAAGAGACATTATTCTTTACTGCCAAACACATGGCATAGTTCTTCACTAGTATCACCCTCAATGTTTGAAATGCTATTTCAATACCATTACAAGCCAAGACAAAGGGATTCATGGATATAAGCTCAATAGCACATTAAAATTTGATGCCCAATGGTAGGCGGGGAGGGTATCAAGTTTCACGTTCACTTAACCAGGAGACCCCTATCATTAACTAAACGGGCTATCATACTAATCATTAGGATTATACAATTATTGGTGGTCCAAATGAAACGAAATATACTTAAGAGCAGACGTTTCAGTCATCTTCCCACGGCATTGAAGGACAACAATGTTTTTATGTACCAGATTTTATAGAACTACAGCTAAATATTCGGTTCATCACTATTGCTTAGAGGTCTGGTAATAGTATACCTCTTCTTTCAAGAGATTGTGGAGTTCAGCACGGCAATCATCAAGCCTTCGTACGTCTGAACTATCAACCACCCAAACTAGGCCATCTGTCTGCTCAAAGTAATTTCTCCAATAAGATCGGATAGTCTTCTGTCCTCCAACATCCCATATATTCAACGAGTATCTGAGACAATCACCAAATTAAAATAATTAACCAGACCCACTGCAGTAACATGAAAAAAAAGAATGATTGTCACATGAATGAGGGTTTGCAGCCTGTAGACTATAGTGCTCGAAAATAGAGCCTACTCTTCTGATGAACTGAACGTTCATAAAGCTCAACAGTGCACTAAAATTTGCATCTAGAGTTATACTGAACAGAATATTACAAAAGTTCAACAGTGCACAAAAACTTATAGTTCTTTGAAACTACAAGTAATGAAAATGCACCTTCATGCAGAACTTTTAGGTAGCGTGACCTGGAAGCCTAAAAAATGCCAAACAGTATCAATTTCCTATGAACCAACATGCAACATTGGAGTATCAAATTGCTAGCCAGCACAGTTTTTGTTTCACAATTCAACAAACACAGAATTAAAGTGTTAAACTGTTTATTTGATGGCCAAACATGTCTTGGCTATAAAAAAAGAAATAATGTTTTTTGTCCTCCCATCTTCAATAGACCCTATTATCACGCAGTTTACTTCACAGAGTGATCTACTGTAATATTCTACTTAACAAATTAACAGCAGCTAATCAGTAGACCAGGAGGAGAAAGCATTACGGCTTCTCACTGCATGATATCGGATGAACATGCCCCCAGTAAACAAGTCCAACAGCTTATTTCAATTAAGGTGAAAAAATATCAATTAATTCACTGAACCGTTTTTCATGTAACATATCAGATGAATGTGTACCTGCAGGAAAACGTTTTGGTAACTTGACTGGGACACCTAAGCATGGCAACTGATCCCCATTTGTATGAACAAACATGCAAAACTAGTCTGTCAAATTGCTGGGCTATGCAGTTTTTCATTTCAGTTCTACAAATGCAGAACGCCAGAAGTAAAACATTGAACTATTTCTCCGATGGCAGAATATGTACAGAAGCACTATTGAACTTTGTCCTTAACATCATCAACAGACCCTACTGTAGTAATTACTTTGCAGAGCAGCCTACTCTGTAATATACAAATTATTAGGCAATTAACCACAATGTAATCCTCAGGGCGAGAAAAAGAATGTGATGGCAGGGTTCTCACCTCATTGTATCAGAGAAACGTGGAGCCCACAAAAAAACGAGTCCACCAAATTATCACAACTAAGGTGAAAGCTTCTTGATGTTCTAAATTGCAACAGTGGCACTAAACCATATCAACTGAATCAATGTATTGCCGTTTTAATTTAAAAGCAAAGAATTCCTTTTGGTACTCAAGCCTAACATAACGCTCCGCTCCACTCTAAAGCAAGCAACCTTAAGTCAGAAATGCAAATGCACAGGAGCGATTCGCACAGGAGCTGTAGTGGACTGGGAGAGGAAGGAAGGGGCACTTACTTGTGGTACTTGATGGTCTTGATGTTGAAGCCGAGGGTGGGGCTGATGACACTGGTGTCCTCCCCGTTGATCTTGAGCACGATGGTCGTCTTCCCCGAGTTGTCCAGACCCCTGAGGCGAACCCACATCGCATCACATCAGCCGCCACGAAGCAATGCCAAATCCAACCGAAAGATTGAGGAGATCGGCGGCACGGAGCACCGGATCCGAACGAATCTAAGAACCGTGGGGAACGGACGCATCGGGCATCGAAAAGGAAATGGAGGGCGGAGGGAACCTACACCATGAGGATGCGCATCTCCTTCTCCTTGCGCTTGATCTTCCTGATGATGCTGAGTAGCCCCATGATCTCGGAGGGAGGGAAAGCGGCCGAACAGAGGCGCGGGCAGGGGGAGAGGAACGGCCGAACAGGGGAGTCCAAGGCCGCCGCAAGCAGAGCAGAGCAAGACAGACAGCAGAGTGATGGCGACTTCTCTCACTCCAGTTTTTTCCTTTGCAGCAATTGTTTTGGTCTCCTCCTCCTGGGCCGCAAGCCCGCAACCACCCAGGCCGTTTTGCATCCTTGGACCTGTCTTCTTGTACCCATTGGGTAAAATACAAGATCTGGGCCTAGCGTGCAATATTTTTGTCCAAGAAGTCGAAACTTTGCTGGATCAGGGCCAGACTAAACCGAGCTAAGCCCAATCATGAAAGTGGTAGACTTTTCTTAATAATTATCTCTGTTATCTAAGGAAGCTATAAATCTCAAAGGCCAAACGATTCAGTGTAATATATATGGAATTATCCAAAACATGAACCGAACAACTCAAATATAACTAGATGTTTTGGGAGTCATCAAAAGTAAAGAAGAAAATACAACATCGCTTTGTTGGTCATATTTCCTATCATTCGAACTGAATCTATGTTGCATAAGTTTTAGTTTAACTCACATCAACTTATTTTAGATGTTGTATACTTTGCATTGTGGCATAGAACAAAGCTATGGAAGCCAATATAAGACCGATGCATTCACATTTGCTCATGCTTCACTATTGGCCTTAGTACAAGAGCAAGATGGTCCTTGGGCTAGTTTTAAAAAGGGTGACTTGTTTAGAGTATATGATCGTTTACTTGCATTTAGCTTGTTTGGTTGCGTAGATTACCTGAATTAGTTATGTTTTTTTTAAGATGTCGTATGAGTCAATTACCATTAAGTAAAGAAGAAGAAGAACACAACTAGACAGATGGCGTGAACTGAAGACAACAACATTCTTGGCATGGCTATTATTGAGCTTCTCTCCAACAAGGGGATAATATGAGCTTGCACACCAAAATAAACTACAAACACATAAAGTATGCGTCTGTGCGACCAGTCTACTGTATGATTAGCAAGTGTAAGTAGCACCATAGGAATCATCTATTTTAACATAAAAATTTTCTAGGGCGAAGAGCTAGCCAATACCAAACATTGCTTTAAAAAAAAAATCCCCCCAACACCGTACCTACATGCTTACTAGTTAAGCATATGAACGACAAATTATGTTGATCTTGGTCGCCTAAGTACATCACAATCCCGAAATATCTTCTAGTTGTTGTAACCAAAAAGACCTGTAAAGATAATCCATATTTACAAATATAAATAACATTATCTAGAAAACATATTGAAATAAGTTGTATGTGGGCGGTGCCCATTCTCAATCGAAGATTGATTATAGCAGGATATTAGAAGCAACGTCACAAATAAATACTATCATCACCAGCCTCTCGCATCATCCTTAAAAAAAAGACAATATGACATGTCCTTGGCAACAATGTCTCCCCCTCTCAAAACTGTTGCGTAGAAATGTCATTACATGCAATTCCCTTAGCTCCACCATCAGGCCTCCTGCAATAATAGCTAGCTTTTAGCCAACTCATAGAATTTTTTAATCGATAAATAGTGCCAAAAGTGAAGAGCTATCTTTTGTTCAAGAGATAGTCTCGTACACAAACTTCAAGATTGCAAGGGGATGAGGTGTGGGATTATTCATGTTATGAGCATTCTGAAGTTTTTAGGATAGATTATGGATGCGTAAAAAAGACTCTCATACTCCTAATTATTAAGCATTGGGATTCTATTTGGGTCACTAAATATGTGCTAATTAAAGTAGCATGCTCTTTCCCGTGCATCTCCCCGTCTTTCAGTGGGAAAGACCCGAAAATGATGCACAATTAAGATGAATGGATCCACTCTCAACCTAGAATATTTTATATTTGTGGACAAATTTTAAACTCTAGAAAGCACTATATTTTAGGACGGAGGAAGTAAGAGTCAGTTATTGAAGGGTTATCTCGTAGAGTGCTTTGAGCTAGCTAGGTACATATTTTTGGAGGAGGCCTCACACGCAGGTTGGCTTGATTTGTCTATTCAGTTCCCCACAAATCAAGGGATAATAATGCTTATTTATTGCCGACCTAATCTAGCCTGAATCCGTACATATTCACTTTGACCCTGTTTAGTTCACTTTGCATTTTTGGATTTTTGGAAGGGAGTCTTTCACATTTGAAGTATTAAATGTAGACTAATCACAAAGCTAATTATAAATCTCGTCTGTAAACTACAAGACGAATCTAATGTGTCTAATTAATCCATCATTAGAGCATGTTACTGTAGATTTACTGTAGCAATTTAGTGTCTAATCACGCCCTAATTAGGCTCATTAGATTCGTCTCGCGATTTACAGTCCATTTGTGTAATGCGATTTATTTTTTGACTATATTTAATACACCATGCAGATGATTTACAAAAAAATTGTGTTTTGGTATTGGATCTAAATAGGGCCTTTACACAAATGCTAGAGTATCTGCAAGAGAGCAGTAGTTGTCACTGTATTTTTTTTTCAAAAAAATATGTGTACTGTATGTGTTGAAGAAAACAAGTTTTAAAAAAGTGTTCTGGAAAGTGTCACGATCTCAGCTCAGCCCGCGTGATTTAGTTATTTTATCTAGCAGATCCACCAAATATTTTTTTAATTTGGTAACAGTTTTTTTTGCAAAAAATAATAATTTTTTAGAGAACGTGCCTGATGAGCATGTATATACGTATATTTATTAAGAGGAAAAAGAGTTTTACAAGCAAGAGTTAGAGCGTTTAAGCGCCCAAGGTAACCGAAGCCAAAAAAAAATTTTTGTTACCAATGGAATCGTGGGCCAGTATTTCGACCAAAAGCCATAGCTAGCCACTAGACTCCACCTGTTAGTAGCCTAGTACCCACTGCGCGGCTTCATCAGCGACCAAAGCGAGGACTAGTGACCAGTGTTGCGAAATTTTCTGATTTCGGCCCCCTCCAAAATTTGAAAATTTCGAAAATGATAATTTAAATATATTTAAAAGTATTTTTAAAAATAGTCTAAAAATAAATTTCGGCTGAAATTTCGCGAAATTCGTTGATTTCAGCCATGTCCGAAATTTTTTCTCAAACGAATTTCAAAACCCTGCTAGTGGCTCGTTTGGACCTGGTGATAAAATAAAAACCCTCCTGTTACGTTCGATCCCGAGTATTCACGTTTCACGAGATGAGAATTACAGTGGAATCTAAGCACCTCCGTTAGGATTTGGAGACCATAAGACCACCAGTCAGCGAGACAAAATGCCTGGCTGCATTGCTTGGGGTCAGCCGCTGCTGCCAATGCAATGCAAGCGAAATAACGAGTCTCTCTTGCGAACGAACAGAACAGCCCACCAAAAGACTAGTGATTGTCTCTGACTCCTGCCAACCGAAAGCATAACTATCAGGTCGCAGCTGTCCAACAGCGGTCATGGAGCTGCACGAGCCACCCGAAGAACTTGCACTTTCCGGGCGCGCTCTCGGCCGGGTCTTCCTGAGAATTTTTGCTCCAAGAAGAAAGCTTTGTGCCGAAGCCTCGGAGAAAACCTGGTTACTCGTCTATTTACAACCGGGTCCCAGATCAGCAAGTAATCAAGGATTACTTGCACTGTTAGCGCTCCAGAGATGTCTCTGAATCTCCCTGCAATCCTACCTTGTAATTCGCTTGATTAATCATCGATTCCGCCAATCGATACTATACGTGTCATATATATGTATGGCATCAGCTCGAGCTCGATCGAGAGTGAACTTTTATTAGTTGTATTTTAATGGCCTTAATAGCATTTACGGATGCTGCAATGCACAGACAATGCAAGGAGTAGTAGGTCTCATGGGACTTGAAGATAGAGAGATCTCTAAGCAACCGACGAGGCGCGCGTCACGTACCAAAAGCTTCAAAAATATACAACTAAACTCATCTATTATACTCCACAAATGTTAGCAAACACACGCCAATAGCATCAATCAGCTTCTTGTGAGAGTATGTAGGCCTCAATGCAGATTTAGCAAGATTTTGTGCGTGAACAACATTTCTTGTGCGCTTACCTGTATCCTGTCCCACTGTGATGTTGCCACATGCATCTAGACAAATTAAACTGACCTTCTTTTTTTCTTTTTCTTTTTGTGCAGAGAGTGGCTCTGTGCCTCTGTGACTAGTCATAAAAAAGACATCAAACCTTGACAGGAAAATTAAAATGGAACGTGGAATTAACGAATTCGAAACCTCTCTCTGATCTGGATGAATCTTGAGCCGTGCATAATTTACAGACCTGCGCTAATTAAGCGGATATGGATTCTCTATGCAGTACGGAGTAGTACGGATGTGTAACAGGTAACACTACTGCATTTGCATGGAAGCCCTGCAATTAATTCTCTCTGATGGAACACCCCTGGTGCGTGCAGCACTACTGTAGCATCTTATAAATGTTGACTCTGATTCGGGTGGCTCTAGCTTAGGGTGTGTTTAGTTCTCCCGTTTTGGAATTCTGAAAGGAAACCTTTTCATGTTTGAAGTATCAAACATACACTAGTCACAAAACTAATTACAGAATTCATCTGTAAATTATGAGACGAATCTAATGAGTCTAATTAATCTGTCATTATAATATGTTTACTGTACCTTTATTGTAGTAATTTAGTGTCTAATCACAATCTAAGTAGGTTCATTAGATTTGTCTTGCGATTTACAGTCCATTTACGTAATGTAATTTTTTAAACTACATTTAATACACCATACAGACGATTTACAAAAAAAATGGAATTTTAAAATTTGGATCTAAACAAGGCCTTCTTGCAGATCGTTTGGTGATGAAGCAACCTATATGGTGCAAATTAAATTAAGAGTAAATTCCTTCTATGCCGTTGAAAATTATACTCATCCCATATGTGCCATTGGCGCCACATGTTATAGACATAAAAAGTCCCCTATATGCCATGAGTTATATTTTTCAATGGCAAGGAGTGAATTTACTCTTAAATTAAAGGTGCACTAAGCTGCTATGGAAGATATGCTGCACCATCAATAGAAAGTAGCGCATATATGTAATCATGTGCACTAACCTAGCTATATGTAATCAAATTAAATTAACAGATCGGTGTCGATGTAGCCGAGATACATGCATGCACTTGGCAATACAATAGACACTATGGGTATTAAAAGGTTGCACAAAAGTGTAATCATGTATATATCATGCCTTTCACACACCACAAAAATCATTTAAAATAGCCTAGTCGATTAAAATTTAGATTTTTAGAAGCACAACTTGAATATACAGTAAGGTAATAATAAGATATTAAAGTTTTAAAAATAGAAATGGATTTTAATAGGATAGTTGACAGCTAGAGGATGGCCCATTAGTACCGGTCATATGGTTGAGTTGAGGATCCTTTAGTATCGGTCGCAGCAACCGGTACTAAAAGGAATAATAGAGAAGAAAAAATGCATGCAATTTTGAAATCAAACCCACAACCTCATGCGAAGCTTCGTTTACCATCCCACCTATGTATCACATTTGACTATATGCGACATGCTTTCCTTCTGAAGTACCCGTGGAGGCCTATTTAGTACCGGGCCAAAATCGCTGACCGGTATTAAATGTCACTCTTTAGTACCGGTCGGTGTTATTGGCTGGTACTAAATGGCCACACCATTTTAGTACCGAACAAAAACACCGACCGGTACTAAAAGACACCTTTTAGTACCGGGTGGTATTATGACCCGGTACTAAAATGGCACCGGATGCTCTTAAATTTTGATCCGATACTAAAATAGCTCCGTGCCTATACTTTAGTACCAGATCAAATTATGACGGATACTAACGTGCAAAAATGAATGACTATTTTTCTTGTAGTGGTTGCCAACGATAAACCACCATTAAGACCTAATATCTGCCGCTAGATCAACCTTACAAAAGCGTTGTAGCGGCAGTTTAGTTCCAATATATGCTTCCTTGAGGCGTTAGCAGCTATACCCTGCTATAGCTATTGCAGGTGCTACCTACGCTTTTTGTTACCTTGCCTCATCTGCAATGAGCAAAGTAATAAATAAGCAAAAGTTCAGGCAAATTAAAGTGAGCTGCACATTGTTTTACCAGGTGAAACTAATGATTGTCTGGAAAACCAATGGTACGATCGAGCAGTCGGGCAGGGGTGATGGTTACCACCACAATAATAATGATCTAAATGAAGCTTCTCCACAGTAAAAGTTTCCGTTCGAGACACAGGTCATACTCCATCTTCTCTAAAAAAGTCATACTCCATCGTCATAAGCCAAATCAAATTGGAAGAGGACACTTATTAGTTCGTTCTCCATGGTCCTTTTCTCCAACCCTGCATCCACCGGCTTCCATTGGCCTCTGCTTATTTTGGTGTGTATCCCCTATTTTCAATGTGGGCTACTCTCTGATGCACCAATTCGGAACACATGTCAATGTGAAGATTTCAAGCACCCGGGCCTACAATGAATATATTTAGAGCCTCTTTGTGCAGCTTTTGCGAAAAACTGCTGCCGGTCTTTTCTTCTGAAAAGCCAATAATAATTTTTAGATAATGCTTTTAACTTTCTAGATTCAAAAGCTAAGAAAGCTTAGAAAACTGAGCTTTTCAGCTTTACATATAAACTCGTCTTCTCAGAGCTTTTGACATTCTAGAAACTACACGAGAAGTTCACTTCTTTTCACGCTGAAAAGCTGCTCGGAATATCAAACAAACAAGATCTTAGTTGTCTATAATCATGGGGGAGGGGGAAAGCATGTTGTTCTTGAAACCGACTGTCTCTTAGGAGTATATCATAATTATGACATAATCTAATTAATCCATGTTTTTATTAAATCCCATGGCGAGAACAAATTCAATTGGTGCACACCTTCAGTGGTAGGCGACGATCCCGTCGGCAGCGAAGCGCCAGTGGTGACTTCATCAATCTTGAGGATTTGTCGGCTCGGTCTTCAAAGATACTCATAGAGATAGGATTTGCGTACGTGTGTTCATAGGGGTATGAGTGTGCTTTCATTGTGAGTGTCTGAGTTGTACCATATAATCTCAATATCATGGATGCCGGATGACATAAAATCCACAGTTCTTTGTCAGCCACTAACTTACTACGGCAACCATGAGGGTTTCCTTTGAAAGATGTGGACCGCCCCTAAATGCAAGTTCTCCGCAGACTTTCCATAGCATCGTTCGTTGACAGGTTAATTGTAAGTAGCACTATAAAAAACAATTTGCAAGAGCACTTTTTTTTTCTAGGGGCAGCCCAAAAGGTAACTCGCTCCTATAAAAAGAGATGGGGTATACTATAGCATTCGATCCATCCCTACATTTTTAGGGGCGGGTGACACCATGACCCGCACCCGAAAATAGCATTTTCAGAGAGGGAAAATTGGTCTCATACCACCAAAAGATTATCGTATCTTGAAAATACCATTAAAGATTTACCGTTCCGTAAAATACCATCAAAAGAAAGAACGTTACATTCATCTAGCATTCTATCAGCTTACCTGTTAACGTCGTGAGTTGCATCTTCCTCCTCCCTTCTTGCTGTCCTCACCATGGCTGTGCCGCGCAGCTCCTGTTGTCTCGATGGTTTCCCGGCCACCCGCACGCACCCACGCCACGCGGCTCTTGCTTATTCCGGCCATTGCGTGCTTGCCACCACCTCGCCTCAACACCCTCGCATGGCTCGGTCGTTCCTTCATAGGCCCCGGATCAGTTCATCCCCATCACGATCAGTTTAACCCCTTCATAGCCGAGCTCTCCTTTGCCACCAAATTCGCCACCATCCCTTCATCCCAGTTCAATTCCTTGGAACCATAGCACCACCGAGCTCCCAACATTCAATTTGAGCCCTTTCCAAGTTGAATGCACCACCAGAGCTCCGAATTCACGGTTGTCTTCTTCCTCGGGCCGCCGTCGAGCAGGAAGATCGGGCCGTCAGTGAGCGAAGTCCTTCCGATCCTTTGGGTCTGTTCTGGGTTGCCTGGAAGGGTGAGAGCGGTTGGTAGATCGTGGTTGAGTGGTTTTCTGGCCTGTTCCGAGCATCGGGCGCCCAGAACGCGCGGCGTTGCATGGCCGGGCCGTGGCTATGGGTGTCACCGTCGATATGTGCTCCGGTTGCCCCAAGGCCTAGCTGGAGGACGTGACCCACCCGTGGGGTGGGAGTGGTGCTCCCTGAGCAATAGGCCGGCGAGGGGGAGCGTTGCCGTGACCGGCCGTCGATGGCCGTGGTGCGCGCTGCCACCGGAGATGGTGTTCGTCGCCGGGGCGTGGTGGCGCGTGGAGAGGAACCATTGGCGGAGCCATGGGCAGGCGAGGAGGAGCGCTGCCGGAGCTGGCCGTTGATGGCCGTGGTGCGCACCGCCACCGAAGATGGTGTTTGTCGCCGGGGCGTGGTGGCGCGTGCAGAGGAACACTTGGCAGGCGAGCGCGAGCCCCGGGGCGGCGTGGAGATGACGAGCTTGGCAAAGCAAGGTCGTCGACGAGCTGGGCGAGAGCGCTCGGGCTGGCAGCAGGTGCACGGTGAGGCCGCAACTGAGCGGCTGGGTGGGGGAGGTCGGGCCAGCGGCCGCCGCTGCGCGCGCCGTCGGAGGATGAAGGAGTGAAGGACACTAACGGACGAGTTAGCGGAAACGTGACGGAGTGCTACTTTTCGGTAACGTTTGCAAGTTTCGATGGTATTTTGCGGGGCTGAAGAATTTTGATGGTATTTTACAGAAGTCATCATCTTTCAATGCTACACAACCAATTTTCCCTTTCAGAGATGGATGCCGCCATCACCTGCACGCCATTTTAGTGGAGGATCGTCCCATCACCCGCCCCTAAAAATAGTAGTAGTGTAACAGCTAGCTTAAGGGAGTAGCTTAAGTCTTCTCTAACAGTTCGTTAGAACCGTCACGTGGATGGAATGCAGGAGTTTACACTACTATAGATCAGGTTATTGCAATATGAACAAGCGACGATGTAAGGATCACCGGGGTGTCCGACCCTAGAGGGGGAGGGGGTGAATAGGGTCGCTAATCGCTTTTCTATCCTAGGGCTCAATCTAATTGCATAAGATAAACCTAACACGTCCTACACATGCTAGTTATGACTAAGGTTTATCTATGCTACCCTCTACTTACCCCAAAAGACTTGCAACCTATAGTCAATCCTAATCAAACTAACTAGGAAAGTAAAGGTAAGCAAGAAAGAGTAAATGCGGAAACGTAATGCGGTAAGTAAAGCGGTAAGGGAGAGGATATGCAAACTCCCGTGAAGACACCAAGACACACGATTTAACGTGGTTCGGTTAGGACACCAAAGTCCCTCCCTACGTCCACGGCCACTTGCTCACAAAGAACAAGTGTGATACCGAGTCTCTTCGCTTGATCACCGTCTTGCCACGCCTCCAAGGCTCCCGACAAGCAAAGGCTAAGTGACACCAAGTCACAAAGACGAGGTCACCGCCACCGTCTATCTCGAAGCGTCACCACGGCACCGTCTTCACTATCTTGGAGCTTTAACACCAAGTAGGGGCCTCCTTCCCCGCACAAAGTGTCGTTGCCACTCCACACCAAGTCGGAGGGTCACACGACGAGTACAAGTGTTTGCTTGCCGCAGCAAGACTTCTCTCAAGGGAGCTCTCGCAAGAACTAATCCCTAATCAAGCACTAAGCACTCTAACAAGTGTGCTTAAGCCTATATGATGTACAATGAAGCTCTATGGTGGTTGGAGATGATCTTTAGCTCTAGTATACTTCTTTGAACTCCAGCACACTCAAATGGTGCGGCCTTGGGGGTATATATAGGCAGCACAAGCAAATATAGCCGTTGGAGAAAAGCTGCCAGAAATGTGCTTAACACCGGTTAATCCGATGCTCCCCAAATTGCCATCGTCGGTTTAACCGGTGATACTAAACTGCCCACTGAAAACTAGCCGTTACGTGTACGGGCAATCAACCGACGCAATCGACCGGTGTATGTAATGTTAGCGTCGGTTTAACCGGTGAGTGCAACTGTCCTCTGATCCTTGAAAAACAAACTCTCTGGACAACTGCACCGACGCCATTAACCGGTGCATCATCGGTTCATCCGATGTATGCATTTTCCTTGGTCTGCTTCTGCCATTGCACCGACGTATTCAAACTTCCTATCGTCGGTTCATCCGGTGCCAAACCCTAGCCCGCAGGCCATCTCTGTCATTGCACCGATGAGTACATTTTGCCTTACGTCGGTTCATCCGGTGATACTAAAACTCCCAGACGTGCTCAAGTCAATGCACCGACGTGTGTAATTTGCTTGGCGTCGGTTCAACCGGTGACTTGATTTGGCGTCGGTTCAGCGGAACCCCCGTAGGGGCGGCCCTTCGGGCCTAGCTTCGCCTCTCTTCTCTTTGTCATCACTTGAACCTAAAAGCCTGAGTATATCATCTAAGCAAACACATTAGTTCAAGTGTTGCGTGTGTCATCAATCGCCAAAACATTATATTGAAATATGGCATGAGAGGCCATTTTCGCTACAGACGATGGTTATAACGGGCATCACCACCGAATCGTAATACGAACCAGTGGTGATAATATGCGGTGATAGGGCACTATATCACCACCGGTTTGTTTTACATCGGCTGGTGAGTTCTCTCTCTCCACTATACTTATCTCCCTCATCCGTCTGCTTGCTGGCGAGTTCTCTCTCCCCACTGCCCCTCACCTCCCTCCTATCCTTGCGACCCTGCCGCCCGGTGGATACCTCCCTCCCTCTCCCTGGCGCCTCCCTCATCCCCTCCCGTCCCCTCCCTCCTCTCCCCAACGGCCGGCGTGGATCCACGTGCCGACCCCTCCCTCCCCCCATTGAGGCGAGGGGCCACGCAGCCACGGCAACAACGCGAGGGGCCATGGCCACCCTCCCCTCTCCTCCCAACCTCGCCTCCTCCCATCCCCTCCCCTCCTTTCCCCACAAGCGCGAGCGGGATGGGCCGGCACAGCGCGAGCGGACAGGGATGGGCGGCACAGTGTGAGCGGCCGGGGAGGTGTGGAGCGTTGCAGGGCTACACGACCGCGACTGAGATGCGCGGGCGAGGTGTGGAGGCGGTGTGTGGCAGGAACCGCCTCGCAATTGGCTATTTTTCTTTTCTTTTTGTTTTTCTCCACAGCCAGCATTGCCGGTTTGAGATCTATTGGTGATGGTCCCTAGCTCCCATCAGCATTGAGTTGAATCCAATTGAGTTGAATCTAACAGCCCCAAAAACCGGTGGTGATAGCTTTTGAATTGACGGTGATGGGGTGCTAGAGTAGTGTTAATTTTCGCGTAGAAACAAATAACCGTGATGTTCCCAACTCCTCATGCATATAAGCAAAATTAAGAAGATATATGTCATTTGTTTAGATTTCTTCACCTTTTAATAAATTTAGCTATGTTTAGGCTTCTGCCTCTTTGTTCACTACCATAGAAAATAACTTTGCAAATGGACTATGATCATTCACTACCGATTTGTAAATAGATGGGTGTAGTGGCCGCTGAAACCGACGGTGGAAACAACTGTGACCGCTGCGGCGGTTTGTACCAATCCACATGGTTAATGCCAGGGTTCTAAAGAAAAATTGGAATCCCTATTCTATCTAAGGGAAATAAAGTACTAACATAAGTAGCTAGTCTTTCTAAATTGAACAATTCCAAGTGGTCCACATGGTGGCACTGATCGGTGTAAAAGACAATGGAGACTATATAGTGTGTACTGTTTGGGGGGCTATCTAGCTTGCTCTATGTGCTAGCTTTTTCATTATGTTATTATTATTTGTCTCTGCTGCTTTATTTGGCGTTGCTATCTATAAAGCCTAGGAGTACTACTCCATAAGAAACAATTATTAGTTTCATATTCCAAATAGGAAAAAGGACATGCGCCTTGGGATTCTTACACATTGTGACGACAAAAAGCTATTTGCAGACCACCGAAAGCCTACACAAAAGACTTTGCTAGCAATATGGGCATCTTCAATGGTTTAGAGCTACATTATTCTAGCTTTAAGGCCGCTGCCAACTCATGTTGCTATGTTATTGTCTCTTATCTAATAAATTGTACAAAAAGTCCTCTTCCCCAAAAAAACCCCAACCATCAAACTTTAGCTAGCAAACTACTCAAGATTAATGTTTTCCTAAAATTGAAAAAAAAGATGATTGAAGTTGATAAATACATGGCTGTAAAAGTATGGGGAGTGCGCTTACAATCGACTCTCACTAGTACAGAACATCAATATTGTCCCGGTTGGGAAACCCTTTTTGTCCCGCTTTCCTAACCGGGAATGCCAGGCCGGGTCTGGCAACCAAGACAAAAAACACCCTTTTGTCCCGGTTAGTAACACCAACCGAGACAAAAGGGGCTGCCAGCGCCACGTGCCTGGCCAACCGGGACAAAAGGTCCATTTTTTTCCTGTTTCTCTTTTCTCAATTTTTTTTCTATTTCAATTATACTTTTGTATTTCAATTAAACTTATGTATTGGAATTCAGTGTGTAAGATCTCCATTAATATATACATATATATAGTTACTTATATAATATTTGTCCTAGATAGTTTCCATATATAAACATATATATACACATATATATTATTGGAGGGCTTAAATATATAATACATACATACTCATAAATAGAAATATAATACATACACACACATATATATTTACATAGATATATTCATTCTTAATTATATATATACGCGTATATTATCATATTTGCTGCGATTGTCAATGTGAGATTGTCCATCATAGTAGAATTCGCCTTTTGGATCGAGGACTTGCTCAACAATAAATCTGGACAATTGTTCTTGAATCGCCATAATCTTTTCCTCTGGTATGAGTTTATCGCGCATCTCCTCGACCTATGGAAAAGGGGGATAATTAATTTCAACTAATTAAAATACAAGTTCAAACATTAATAATTTTTTTACTTACTTCCTCCTCTAAATCTGCCAAGGCTCTTGGAGGACCTACCAGACCGTGGATGTTCTCGCATACATAGTATGCGCATAAATTAGTGCCTAGTTTCTGCCTCATACACTTTAAGAGAGAAGAAATTATCAGGTATTTACATGAATATATAATAAAACTAATGAAACGTGCAACAAATCATCCAAGTGCGTATCACAAAATCTGTCTTGATCTTCAATTCCTTGTCCAATTTGCCTGGATGATTTTTAGCGACTTGTTTCCAAACCCTGTGCATGATTAGAACAATTATAGTCAAGTAACAAAGTGATTCAAAGTATCGGTCATCGACGGAGTAGTGGTAGAATTACTTTTTCATCATGTTAAGAAGATCATTGTATTGTTCTGGAGGTCTCCTTAATGAGTCCATAACCACCATCATGCTAATGTCAACAAGTATGAGCATTATGACCCAGTGTTGATTGCAAGATTATATGGAATAGTTAAGGTTTAAATAATTCGATGATACAGAATAGAAAGAGTTAAACAGAAGGAATCACTCATGCAAAGTTGTAAGGAAATAATATCATTTGCTTGTTGTGATGAACACTTATGTACTTGAACAAGTTTTGGAATATCTCATCGGAATTGTCACGTAGAAGCCTCCAATTACAAGTAATTGGGTCGATGAAGTCGAGGTGAGAGTATCCCTTTCTCCTGCAAGTTTGTATCTCCATTCTACATGATGCCAAATAAATCAAGGAATCAGTATGTTGAGATCATGCAAAACAATACGTAAAGAGAGTAAAATACTTACAGAACCCACAAGACGACCATAGAGATGTCGAGGTCCTCCTGATGGAATAGTTGGTAAACTTCGTCCCAGTTTATTCATATAATGGCCTCCCCCCGTAAGAAATCGTCATCTTTAATCTTTGCGCCCTGCATGAAGATGCAATCGACCATCGCACACATGTAGTGCTGGTGCCTCCAACCGGGACAAAAGGCCCCCGCTGGCCCGGCTAGTCGTTGGACTCGGGATAAAAGCCATCTATTGTCCCGGGCCCAAAGACAGTCATGACAAATTGCCTGGAACAAAGGCCTGTTATGTAGTAGTGTCTCTCTTAAAGAAGAGCTATATTATTCTCTCTCTTCTCTTCCTTTCCTCCACATATGATATATAATTGATGACATGTAGTAGCTTAAAACTAGCAGACACGTACGACCTCGTTAGAGAAGACTTGAGGCCTATATGCAGTGGCAAAGCTCGCCAAAAATTTTAGGTGGGGCAGACTCGCCGGGCCACCGCCTCGTCAAGCTCATCTTCGCGTGCCATCGCGCGGGGCTCGTCGCTGTGCCCATCTCACCGCCCGACCCGTCCAAGCTCGGCACGCCCGCAGCCCACCGCCACCTCCTGCGCACCGTGGCGCAGACGAGGCCGGCCGCCGCGGTCGCTGATGCGGGTCGCCGCCGCTGCCGCCCCCTTGTTCTTCCGCCTCCCCCTCCATGAATTAGACCGGCAGTGCGGCGAGCGCACAGCGCGAGGCAGCAGACGGAGCCGTGGCGGGAGGGGAAGCAGGGCAGGGGGTGGGGCTGCGAGGGGCTGGACGGCGGCGGGAAGGGTTCCGCTTCCGGCCGCGGAGGTGGCGCCGTCGGCCGTGTCTGCTCCGGCTCCGGCTCCGGCTCTTGCTGTGGCGTGCGCCGGGTGCGGCGCGGACGGTGGACGGGTGCGCCACTGTGCCGGCAGGTCCGAGCTCCTCGCCGCGGCGGAGACTGGGTTGAGCAGCGACAACAAGGATGGGGGAGAGTGCTCCGCGAGCTGCGTCATCACCGGAGGCGTGGGCAAGCGGAGGAGGAGGATGAGGGTGAGCAAGTATCGTGGCGTGCGGCGGCTGCCGTGGGGGCAAGTGGGCGGTGGATATCCGGGACCCGCACTGCGCCGGCGCGGCGTGCGCAAGTGTGTCGGGTACCACGATTAGGGACACACTAATCGGGGTACTAAGACCGCTTTAAAAACGCAAACACCTGTTAGAGCGACTGGGCCCACAAAGGACCACGGCCTGCTTCCCATTCGGAAGAAGGGAAAGGACTCAAAGAAGCCCGGCGTGCGGCCCATTCACACCCCCCTCGAACCCGCGGGACGATCTCCGCCTCATTCGAGGGTCCCTCTCGGGCCCGTTGGGCAATCTCCGCCTCGCTCGAGGGCAGCGGATCTGCCCTCGAGCAGGTAACTCATCTCCGCCTCGCTCGAGGCCACCCCTCGGCACTAGGGACAAACAAACCCCGCCGCCCAACCGTCCACCGTACGAGGGCATTAAAAGCCAACCACTCCGCCACGGCTCAAAGGACAGGCGGCGTCAGGCCGCCACTCCCACAGTAGATGTGACCGGGGTCCCATCCGCTGACTCCGGTCACCATTCCGCCATCCCGGATGCTGTAGCAGCACCTTGGGACCTGCGACGCGGTACAAGACAGCCTCGGCACTGCTCCCGTTACTGTTCTGCTGACACCGACCATCCGGATTTCCCTCCCACTGGGGAAGGGGTCCGGCGACGTCACGTGTCTTTCCGGGAGGGTCGCCCAGCACGAAATGGACGGAGTCCTGGACCTTCCCCCCTTTTAGGGGTTCAGGACCTCCACGTGTCCCCCGGACCCTCTAGTGTGCACGCTCGCACTCCGACCAGGGGGTCCGGGGCTGTTGCACGCCACCACTACCGCTGGTACATCCAGGACCCTAATCCGTAGGGCCTACCGAATGCCACCGCGCGGTATATAGAAGACCATACGTCAGCAATGACTACGCCGCCTGCAGGGGCTGGTAGGACGACTGGCACGATCTCCGCAGGACTAAGGACGATATCCAGGACGACTGCGACGCCCGCCGCCTTCCCACAGTATACTTCCTACAGTGTCCGACCACTGTACCCCCGCGATTAAGGGGAAAACGACGACTTCCATGCTCCCACTCATGTACACCGCCCCTCCTTATAACTATAAAAGGAGGAGGTGGGCTTCCTTTAGCGTGGTTGGTCTCTCGCTCTCTGGCTTCTCTCTTCCAAGAGGACGTTCAGGGACTACTGAGCACTTATCTCAGCCGACTCCACTTCCAGCAGAGACTCGGGAGCTTCCCTCCCTCTCTCGCCTCGCTTGTATCCCCTGCTACAAGCACTCCGGGTGCAAGATAATACAGTGCCCTTGTACACCCCCTTTGCTGGACGTACGGCCCCGAGGCCGGAACCAGGATAAACCGTGCATTACTGTGTTGCCTCTTGCATCATCATCTGGGATGAGGAAGCACGCAGCATTTACTAGTTGGGATCCGGGCCCCCCGGGTCGGGACACCGACAGTTGGCGCGCCAGGTAGGGGAGCGCGGCGTGACATTTTTCTCTCTTTTCCCATTTGATCTCCAGGGATGGCGGGCAGATCCAACCTATACCCCATGGGCGTTTCGGATCCGCTTCCAGTAGGACGCGTGATCTCGTTCGGGAGTCTCGAGTTCAGAGCAACCGGCAACGGTTACCTCATGCAGCTCCTCTCGCCCGGACGTAACCCCGTCACCCCGACTTCACCAGCCCGGCGCAACAGGCGCTTGGGCCAACATTCGCGATAGGCACGGGTGGAGCGGCGTCACGCGGCGCGCCACAACTCCCCCACGTGGGTCGAGGCTAGCCTGTCGCTGCTCAGCATCACGACTAGCGGGGCCACCGCCTCGTCATCATGTGCCTCGGCGTCATCTGCGCCGACATCGTCACCTGCTGCAGCACTAGTGCCTCCCAGGGGGGCTTGACTTCGGCGTCGCCCTTCCCCTTTGGGATGCGCAACGCTGCCGCCCACGCCTCATCAACCAGTGCTAACTTCATCGAGCATGAGGATCTGCCGGGTCATCATCTTCTATCGATCCGCAGCCTCATCGCATCGTCTCCTGACGAATCCTACCCCGAGACGGCGAGCTCGATCGCCGACGACGTCGACTTCTTCATGGACAACTTTATGGCCGAGAAGGCCGAGGACTACTCCGGGGTCCGCGACCCCGATGCTCTCCGCACGTTCCAGCTGGCGACGGCTTACTGCCTCACCTGCTCCGAAGACTCCAGCGAGGGGGATTTCGATCCTTCCCGAGAGTGCTTCATGGCGGACCTCGCGGACGAGCAAAACGACAACGCCCCGAGCAACCACGGGGACGGCGGGGCGGACGCGCAGGCAAACCCACCGGTGGTGCCGCTTGCAGCCCCATCTTCGTCAAGCTCGGCGGCGCGACAAGCTCAGCTGGCACAGCTCAATGAGCTTCAAGCCAAGCTCGACGAGCAGCGTCAACAAACCCAGGAACTGCACGCCGCACTCGAGCAGCAGCGTACCGCGCGTGGTTCACACGCCCAGGCGGCGGGACGTGTTGCCCGGGAGCGCATCCTAGCCGACGACAACGTCGACAAATCTCCGGAACTGAAGACGGCTGGCGAAAAGCTCGTCGCTGCGGCCTACCTACTTCAAGCCATGCCCGAGCCATCGACGCCTTCGGGCCGCAACCTGCGCCGCGAGGCATAGGAGCTCATCGAGCAAGCTGCCGTGCAGCAGGCCGAGAGTTCTGCGTCTCGTATACGCTCGAAAGCCCCGGAGCAGCCTGATGGGACTGCGCATCTGGACCGCGAGGTTTCTGTGCACACACCCCCGGCGGGGAAGGGCAAGGCAGCCATAGCGCCCGGTGCGAAGGCGCCCTCGGCGCACGAGCGCATCGGGAGAGTTCCCGTGAGGGAGCGAATCCGTGACACTCTTGGGCATGCTGGCACCGGCGACGCCCGCAACGTCATCGACGGCAGGAGGTACATCCCTCGACGGGGTGGACGCTTCGCCCCCGAGCACGACAGGGGTGAGTCACCGGAGCCTCCGGGCACCCGGGTGTTCAGCCGGGAGATTCGAACTGCATCGTTTCCCCCGCGCTTTCGACAACCCAACACCCTCGTCAAATACTAGGGCGAGACTGATCCTGCAGTCTGGCTCAATGACTACCGCCTAGCGTGCCAGCTAGGCGGTGCGACGGAGGACGCGGTCATCATCCGCTACCTTCCTCTTCATCTTGCTGACGCCACACGAACGTGGCTCGAGCACCTGCCTGCGGATCAGATCCACAACTGGGCCGACTTGGTCCATATCTTCGTGGGCAATTTCTAGGGCACGTACGTACGCCCTGGGAACTCCTGGGACCTCAAAGGGTGTCGCCAGAAGCCCCGCGAGTCCCTGCGTGACTACGTGCGACGCTTCTCCAAGCAGTGCACCGAGCTCCCCAGCGTCACCCACGTCGAGGTCATCAACGCTTTCCTCGAGGGTACGACCTGTAGGAACCTGGTGCATGAGCTCGCGAGAAGCCGACTCGTCAACACCAATGTGTTGTTCGACGCTGCCACCAACTATGCCGCCGGCGAGGAGGCCGTTGGTGCCATCTTTGACGACAAATCGAGCAAGCGCAAGGACGATGCGCCCGCGGAGGGCAGCAACGTCAAGCCCAACGCTCCAGCCAAAAAATTGAAGCGGGGGAGGAGGGGAAAGAAGCCGATCCCGCCGAACCAGCGCGGGTCGGGGCATGCTGAGGACTCCGAGGAGGCCTTCGCTGCCGCCCCGGACCGCAAAGGACATCGAGGCCCCCCTCGAGGTGGTGGTGGCCAGTTCGACGACATGCTTAAGAAGCCGTGCCCTTACCACAAGGGCTCGGTCAATCATACCCTCGAGCAGTGCGAGATGCTCAAGAAATACTACAACCGCGTCGCGCACCACGACGAAGACAAGAAGAAGGATGCTGGCGACAAAGATGGAGATGACGAGTTCCCCCCAGTGGAGAACGCCTTCTTCATCTTTGGAGGAGCAACGACGAACATGACTTCTCGGCAGCGCAAGCGTGAGCGCCGAGAAGTTTTCTCCGTCACCAAGGCCACGCCATCCTACCTCGATTGGTCGAAGGATACCATCACCTTTGGCCGCGAGGACCACCCTGACTACGTCCCACATCCGGGACGGTATCCGCTCGTTGTCGACCCCATCGTCGGCAACACTCGCTTCTCCAAGGTGCTCATGGACAGAGGCAGCAGCCTGAACATCATGTATGCCCACACCTTGGAGCTCATGGGGATCGGATTGGACAAGCTTCGCCCCAGCAAGTCGCCATTTCACGGTGTTGCGCCGGGGAAGCGAGTCCAACCCCTCGGCCAGATCGATCTGCCTGTATGCTTCGGCACAGCAGCCAACTTCCGCAAGGAGGTACTCACTTTCGAGGTGGTGGGGTTTCGAGGATCCTATCATGCCATCCTTGGTCGGCCTTGCTACGCCAAGTTCATGGCCGTCCCCAACTACACCTACCTCAAGCTCAAGATGCCGGGTCCAAAGGGCGTCATTACCATCGGCTCTTCGTTCGAGCACGCCTATGAGTGCGACGTCGAGTGCGTTGAGCGCGCGGAAGCTCAAGCGGAGGATGAGGCCCTCGCAGCCACCCTCAACAAAATGGCAAGCGAGGCCTTGGATTCCACGCACCGACACGCCGGGAGCTTCGAACCCGCCGAGGGCATCAAGAAGGTGCCCCTTGACCCGAGCCAACACGACGACAAGGCATTGCAGATCAGCGCCACCCTCGACAGCAAGTAGGAAGTGGTGCTCGTCGATTTTCTCCGTGCCAACGCTGACATTTTCGCGTGGAGCCCCTCAGATATGCCTGGCATACCGAGGGAGGTCGCCGAGCACTCCCTTGATGTCCGACCCAACTCCAAGCCGGTGAAATAGCACCTGCGACGCTTCGACGAGCTCAAGCACCGGGCGATCAGCGAGGAGTTGCAGAAACTTCTGGCGGCCGGATTCATCAAAGAGGTATTCCATCCCGAGTGGCTAGCTAATCCAGTATTAGTGAAGAAAAAGAGTGGAAACTGGAGGATGTGTAGATTACACTAGTTTAAATAAGACATGTCCGAAGGTTCCCTTTCCTTTGCCACGAATTGATCATATTGTAGATTCTACTGCGGGGTGTGAGCTTTTATCCTTTCTTAACGCTTACTCCGGTTACCACCAAATCAAGATGAAAGAGTCCGACCAGCTCGCGACTTCTTGTATCACACCTTTCGGCATGTACTGCTACGTTACGATGCCCTTTGGTCTCAGAAACGCCGGAGCTACCTATCAACGGTGTATGCTCCACGTTTTCGAAGACCATCTCGGGCGGAGCGTAGAGGCATATGTCGATGATATCGTTGTAAAATCTAGGAAGGCGGACGACTTGGTTGCCGATCTCAGAATCGCGTTCGATTGCCTACGGGCCAAAGGGGTGAAACTCAACCCCGAGAAGTGCGTGTTCGGGGTGCCTCGAGGCATGCTCTTGGGCTTCATTGTCTCCCAGCGGGGCATCGAACCCAACCCTGAAAAAGTCTCGGCCATCACTCGGATGGGACCGATCCGAGACCTAAAGGGGGTACAGAGGGTTATGGGATGCCTAGCGTCACTTAGCCGTTTCATCTCGCGTCTCGGCGAGAAAGGCTTCACGTGGACCCCCGAAGCCCAAGAAGCCGTCGAAAGGCTGAAGGCGTCGCTCACTCGCGCCCCCATTCTCACACCACCCACGGACGGCGAGCCCCTCTATCTGTATGTAGCTGCGACGACCCAATTGGTCAGCGTGGTGATCGTCGTCGAAAGACAAGAGGAGGGCCATGCTCTGCCCGTCCAACGGCCGGTGTACTACATCAGCGAAGTGTTGTCTGAAACTAAGACACGCTATCCACAGATTCAGAAGCTGCTCTACGCAGTGGTTCTGGCTCGGCGCAAGCTACGCCACTACTTCGAGGCCCATCCCGTCACCATGGTCTCGTCTTTCCCTTTGGGAGAGATAGCCCGCAACCGGGAAGCCGAGGGTAGAATTGCCAAATGGTCTGTGGAGCTGATGGGAGAGACACTCACCTACGCCCCCCGCAAGGCGATCAAGTCCCAAATCTTGGCCGACTTCGTGGCTGAGTGGACGGACATTCAGCTACCCCTACCGCAAATCCAGGGCGAATGCTGGACTATGTACTTCGACGGGTCGGTGATGAAAACCGGCGCCGGCGCCGGCCTCCTCTTCATCTCACCCCTCGGAGAACACATGCGGTACGTGATACGCTTGCATTTCCCCGCTTCTAACAACATGGCGGAGTATGAGGCCCTCCTTAGCGGCCTCCGCATCGCCATCGAGCTTGGCGTCAAGCGCCTCGACGTACGCGGGGACTCTCAACTCGTCGTCGATCAAGTCATGAAACAGTCTAGCTGTCATGACCCAAAAATGTAGGCGTACTGCAATGCAGTGCGCCACCTCGAAGACAAATTCGACGGCCTTGAGCTCAATCATGTCCCGTGCAAGTACAACGAGGACGCCGATGAATTAGCCAAGATCGCGTCGGGGCGGACCACCGTCCCCCCGAACATCTTCGCTCGCGACATCATCAAGCCCTCCACCGAATTCAAGGATCCGGCGGAGCCAGGCTTCTCGTCCACCGGGTCCCCCGGCGGGAACCCTCCGGCGGACAGGGTTGAGCCCATGGACATTGACTTCGAGACCGCCTCCGCGGACGAGGCCGAAGCAATGGAAGTCGACGAAGCCCCCACTTCGCGAGACTGGCGCATCCAGTACCTTGACTGGATGATTCGAGGGGTCCTACCCTCGAACCGTGCTCAGGCGCGGCGCCTCGCCTGGAGGGCCAAGTCCTTCGTCCTAATCGACAACGAGTTACACAAGCGCAGTCCCTCGGGTGTCTTGCAACGATGCATCCCCATCCCCGAGGGCAAGGAGCTGATCCGCGACATCCACGCTGGCATCTGTGGCCACCACGCTGCGCCGCGCACCCTCGTGGGTAACGCGTTTCGGCAAGGTTTCTACTGGCCCACCGCGGTCGCCGACGCCACCGACATTGTGCGGACCTGCGAGGGCTGCCAGTTCTACGCTCGAAAGATACACCTCCCGGCCTACGCCCTACAGACCATCCCCATCATGTGGCCGTTTGCCGTGTGGGGACTGGACCTCATCGGTCTGCTGAAGAAGGCGCCCGGGGGCTTCACCCACTTGCTGGTGGCGGTCGACAAATTCTCCAAGTGGATCGAGGCTCGACCCATCGGCAAGATCAAATCCGAGCAAGCAGTTCTATTCTTCACCGACATCGTCTTCAGGTTCGGGGTCCCGAACTCGATCATCACCGACAATGGCACCCAGTTCACAGGCAAGAAGTTCTTGGCGTTCTGCGACAGTTTCCACATACGTGTGGACTGGTCGGTTGTGGCACACCCACAGACGAACGGACAAGTGGAGCATTGAATGCGGTAGATTTTGCTATCACTGACTGATGGGCCCACGATCGCGGAGTCTCCCACGCGCGCACGCAGCGATAAATGCGGCACGGTAACCGGTGGGCGCGGCGCGACTGTTGCGCTATCCCATCCGTCAGCCGCCGCCCACGCCGCTTCGTCTGCCCGAGGCTGTCACCTGAAAAGGTGCGCCCACACCGCACCTCACGAATCGGGCCACGTCGCCCACCACCAGCTGAAGACCCGCGCGCGTGACTCATGACCTTGCGGCATTTTCGAATCAAGACGGAATATTCCTTCGGGGGGTCTCTTTACCCTCGAAGGAATCGCATTCCGAGGCCTTACTTATCACGGGTTCGAAGCCTGGCCCTTCAGGGGGTTCGACAGGCGCCCCAGATCGCCAGAGTCAGGGACTACAGGGATGTGCCGTACAAGCTACCCTCGAACGCAGAGTTTGAGATATCCTACATAGTGTTCAAGGCCAGTCGAGGGTGCCTAGAAGAGGGATCCCCTCGAGGGAGAGCATCGAGCCCTCGGACCCTATCGAATGGGTCCGAGCCCCGCCAAGCGAACCTTCGCAAGTGCTTTATGTGACGTGTCTATGGACCACGAGCCGACCCCTATCGAACGGGGCACGGACGTCCGCTTGAACAACCCGCTAATAGCTCACTGAAGCAGCCATAGCTCGCGGCTCGGGCATGGGTAGCATGGTGCGCTTCACCCCTCCTCCCTCGAAGGGCGACGAGGGTCGTAATCAAAGTCAAGGGTTCCCCTGAACGCCTTCACACGGGCCTGGGCTCGGGGGCTCCTCGCACACCATGGTTCAAGCTGCACCCTCGAATAAGTCGACGACCGTCAATTGTGAAGCTCCACGTGTCTGAACAAACCCTCCGCTGTAGACGCGCGCCCTCCGGATGGTTAAGCTGAACGCCGGGCCGCTGTACCAGCACTAAGAACGCCGAGGCCAGCTGAAAGAGTGCCGATGCCGACTGAAAAAGACGCTAGACAGCCACCTCAGTAAAGCTACCCAGCAGGACAACGTTTATAGCCCTTGGGCGAGCACAAACTCCCCTCCAAGGCCTCAGGGGCTACACCCGCGGGTGCACTGACGCGCCCCCGTGGAGGAGACTTCACACATATTCGAGGGTCGTAACTCTATGTACGCCCCTATACCTTAGGTAATCCTCCCCGTAGAGGGGAAAGAGGACTTTATTGCTCAAATGCAAATAAAGATTACAAAGGATTACCGGCGCGAGGCCGTCGAAAGATACAAACACGTTGCCACCTACGTGGCAATTTTCCCTGTCTTGGGGAGGAGCGAGCGACGAAGAAAGGCACCGAGCCCCTGGCTGACGCAACGGCCAGGCTGCTAGGGATGCGAGGAGCAGCCCCCAGGCCGCACGGGTCCAGCAGGATGCTCTCCTCGCAAGCTTTCTTCTAGCGTCTCCTCCACCAAAGACCACGCGGGGGGTCGAGCTGGCGGACAGTGCCCTCCGCACCGTCTCCCCGAGAGCGACCATGTTGCCGGGGGGGCGATGCAAAAAACAGCCGCCAGACCTGGCGCCAGCGCCACGGTCAGGCGTCTCCATCCCCCTTCAAGCTAGGGGACATCGCAGGAGTAGGACCCCACGGGCCCTATGCTCTTCTGCTGATCCCACTTAAGCTGAGGGATGGTGCGCACACCCACTCCGGTCTTCCCCCACCGCTCGCAAGCATTCTTCTAGCGCCAAAGCCTAAAAAAGCCAGGCCACCCCATCTGGGGGCCGGTCACAAAAAGGCAAAGGAAACATTACAAGAGTTGTGCAATGCTGGAAGAAAGAGCTGGGAGGTTGGAGAGGAAAGGGAACCCCACGACCCCTATTTATAGCTGCGCCAGGCACCAAGCTTCAAGCCTGTCAAAAGGCGGAGGTTTGGATCGCCCGTGACGGCGCGGCAATCCACAAGCAAAGGATGTCCTCGGTCACAGCGCCGAGACGCGACTGAATGAAATAAAGCGGAGCATGGCCCCTGGACGCTAAGCGGTACAGCATCGGCTCGGGCCGACCGCCCCCGAACAGCGCGCCGCAAGGCAACTAGGGAAAGCCGGGCCAAGGCCCTGAGTGCGGGACAGTGCGACGAAAGCGCCAGCTGCCGAGCAGCGGGCACCATCGTCACCCTGGCCCCCCCTTAGCGCGCGGACACGTCTTGTCCTCCAAACAAACAAACAAAGAGGCGCGCGCCTCGAAGTACTCTCCCCACGGGCGTACTACCCCGACCGGCGTGTTGTCACATCCACCGGGCTGGCGCTCAGGCGCGTCTGGCGGGTGCGCGACATCCTCCGATCACGTCAAAAGGGGAAATCGCTGAACCACCCTTTGGCCGAATCCCCTGACTCGATCAAAGCCTCGGGGGCTACTGTCGGGTACCACGATTAGGGACACCCTAATCGGGGTACTAAGACCGCTTTAAAAATGCAAACACCTGTTAGAGCGACTGGGCCCACAAAGGACCACGGCCTGCTTCCCATTCGGAAGAAGGGAAAGGACTCAAAGAAGCCCGGTGTGCGGCCCATTCACACCCCCCTCGAACCCGCGGGACGATCTCCGCCTCGCTCGAGGGTCCCTCTCGGGCCCGCTGGGCAATCTCCGCCTCGCTCAAGGGCAGCGGATCTGCCCTCGAGCAGGTAACTCATCTCCGCCTCGCTCGAGGGCAGCGGATCTGCCCTCGAGCAGGTAACTCATCTCCGCCTCGCTCGAGGCCACCCCTCGGCACCAGGGACAAACAAACCCCGCCGCTCAACCGTCCGCCGTATGAGGGCATTAAAAGCCAGCCACTCCGCCACGGCTCAAAGGACAGGCGGCGTCAGGCCTCCACTCCCACAGTAGATGTGACCGGGGTCCCATCCGCTGACTCCGGTCACCATTCCGCCATCCCAGATGCTGTAGCAGCACCTTGGGACCTGCGACGCGGGACAAGACAGACTCGGCACTGCTCCCGTTACTGTTCTGCCGACACCGACCATCCGAATTTCCCTCCCACTGGGGAAGGGATCCGGCGACGTCACGTGTCTTTCCGGGAGGGTCACCCATCACGAAATGGACGGAGTCCTGGACCTTCCCCCCTTTTAGGGGTCCAGGACCTCCACGTGTCCCCCGGACCCTCTAGTGTGCACGCCCGCACTCCGACCAAGGGGTCCGGGGCCGTTGCACGCCACCACTACCGCTGGTACATCCAAGACCCTAATCCGCAGGGCCCACCGAATGCCACCGCGTCGTATATAGAAGACCATACGTCAGCAACGACTACGCCGCCTGCAGGGGCTGGCAGGACGACCGGCACGATCTCCGCAGGACTAAGGACGATATCCAGGACGACTGCGACGCCCGCCGCCTTCCCACAGTGTACTTACTACAGTGTCCGACCACTGTACCCCCGCGATTAAGGGGAAAACGACGACTTCCATGCTCGCACTCATGTACACCGCCCCTCCTTATAACTATAAAAGGAGGAGGTGGGCTTCCTTTAGCGTGGTTGGTCTCTCGCTCTCTGGCTTCTCTATTCCAAGAGGACGTTCAGGGACTACTGAGCACTCATCTCAGCCGACTCCACTTCCAGCAGAGACTTGGGAGCTTCCCTCCCTCTCTCGCCTCGCTTGTATCCCCTGCTACAAGCACTCCGGGTGCAAGATAATACAGTGCCCTCGCACACCCCCTTTGCTGGACGTACGGCCCCGCGGCCGGAACCAGGATAAACCGTGCGTTACTGTGTTGCCTCTTGCATCATCATCTGGGACGAGGAAGCACGCAACATTTACTAGTTGGGATCCGGCCCCCCCGGGTCGGGACACCGACAAAGTGGCTCGGGTCTGCTCCGCGGCTCCGCCGGTAGCTGGGGCAGCTGCCCCACCGTGCCGCATGGAGATCTTCGCCTCTGCCTATATGTATGTCATACCAATTAACCTCAAAAATAGCTAATATAAAAGATCACTTCTCCAATAGCTATACAGTGGTCGTCCAAAGTGGATCCTAAAGTAAAGAAATATGAGCGGAGGAGATGTACAAATCAGCCCACTACGCATTAGGGGGCTTGCTTGAGACGGCTATCTCTTCTCTTTCTATGTGCTTGTGTATATGAGAGTAGACACAAAATATGCACATGGATATATTTCTAGTATTATTGGATACAGTGAGTACTGTTTCTTCCTAGAGATACAACTTCTCTCTTTCTCTTCTTTAATTTCAATATCACAAAAGCAAAATATCTTACATGAGACATATGATGCAATGCACTGGGACTACCTTACAGTACTTTTTTTTTAGAGTATGCTCAGAGTGCAGAATAGCTGGAAAAAAAGCTCGTTAAGCCGGCTCGGTGGCTCGTTTCAAAATTGCTCCGATTACGTTCGTTCTTTTTTTAAAATAAAGATTAGTTGATTTGGAACAAAAGTCAATTTTGGCAGGCTCGGCTCGGCTCAGCTCGTTATGCTCGATTTGAAGTTGCATATCAAACAACGCGGGAGACTATAATAAATACGAATATATTGATTTCGAAGAAAGCTCGAAAAAAGTCGAGGCTCGGCTCGATTCCACCCCTAGTTGGAAGAATGGAAGTACTACCATGCGTGGTACCTTGCCGAGCTGTTGTGTAGAATTTTTCTGGCCATTGATTTGATTGTGAAAATTAAAAAAGTAAAATTAATATTTGTACCATCCTACTTTGTGGTACTAGTTCCACAAATTTGGTACATTTTTCTAGCTATCTCTTGGTACCTCTTATATCTTAACTATTGATTTAAATTAGCGCAACGAATAACCTTTATTTATTCCAGTTATAGTAAAATTTCTCATAGGACACACACACACACAACCTGGCCACATTTCATAATTGATCTTTGGGAGTCTAAAGGTTGCATGTGCAACCCTACTTTGTAAAGTCCGGAAATTACACTTTCTTCATTTAAAAGAAACTTGTCATATTTGGTATTTGTCTAACAAATCTTTGCTAAATATATTGTGTTCATTTTTTTTCATAGGTTAATTCTTGCAAAAGAAAAGGGCTGCTGTCACGAGCATCTTTGTATATATATATGTTTAATCTTAATGAAATCCGTACCATTTTCTCCTCAAATGCTCTGCAGATATGGGTGCGCGTGCGAGTGTAAGTTTCAGTTGGATTCTCCTTTAGATCAGAGCGTTGTGCTTTGGCATCGGATCCGTTCATCGAGAAAAGGTTCTTTCCGTTCATCGAGAAAAGGTTCTTACTTCTTACTGTTCTTACTGGACAGCCGCATTTTGCACAGCTCGCACTGTGGCACAAGGAAACAGCGCACGTGATTTTTCAACTGGCCTTTATGCTGTCATGGCATGCATCGATCCATGGACTGCGATGAGTGAATTATCAACCGTGCGGTGTGATCGTGTGTTTGATCTTTGGTTGCAGGTACACGGGCGTCGAGTGTCGACGGTGAACTGTTGTGGAGGTGATGTGGCCGATGGACCGTGCGGTGGACGGCGGTGAAGGGCAGCCGGGACCGGAGCTCAGGCTGGGCGGCAGCTGTGGCGTCCACTCCTGGATCGAGGGCGCAAGCACCAGTGGATGGCGGGTTTCTTGGTTTGCGCCACAAAACCAAGCTGGCGGACGACGGTTGAAGACGCCAAGTCGTGGAGGCACGGGCGTCAGTCTCGGGACTGGCGGAGGAACGGGCGTCGACGGCGTCTAGGGCCTCGCTGTGGGCGAGGAGGTGACGGGCGTCGGGCGGCATCTAGGGCCGTAAGGAGGCCGAGGCGGGAACGGCATCCAGGGCCACGGCGTGTGGAGTTTTGGCGGTTTTCTAAAAACCGGCCACCTCACCGGGTTTCGCGGACTCCTCAAAACCGCGGATCAGATCTGCATCGACGTGGCGGCATCGCGGAGAAGGCTTTGAGTCGAAGAAAGAAACTCCGCCGTCGGATGAGATCTTGTACCCTTTTCGGTTTTGCCCCTACGGGCGTTTTAGTGTACGAGTCAGGGTGGAGGTCATTTCTGGGAAGGGACCGGTCTGACTGGTCTGTGAGACCGGTCGCTCCCGAGGTCGTATAAATACATCTCACCTGCCCCCTTGGACAGGTGAGCCTCCAAGGCACGAGCCCTTTTCTGTTTTTCCTTACTCCTCTCTCTATTCTTGGGTTAGGCCGAGGTCTCCATGAAAAATGTGGTCTAGATTATAGCTAGGTCCACAAATTTGAGAGGGTGGATGAATGGGTGGAGGTCTAGCTCTTGTATAGGTGAATTCCTCTGTAAATCACGATGAATTTGAATGAAATCGAGGACCCTTTTGAGCAGCTCTCTTCTGTTCCCGTTCATCTTTTGTTTATGGATTGATTTCCTCTCTTTTGGAGGTTTTTGAGATTAAAGCTTTCTCTTGGTGGGTTTAAGGACTCCGTGATTTGCTTATCGACCATCTAGCCTAGAGCTAAACCCCCGAGAATCACGAGTCCCTCGGATTGAGGTTTTTGGAGTTTTTGGAAAACCCTCTTTTACCTCTTTCCCCCACGAAATTCTTATGATCCCTTACATTTTGGGTTGATTCCTTTTGTGGAGGGGTTCGTCTCTATCCCAAGAACCTCCCTGCAAATTTTGAGACCATTTGGTGATGATTTGAACGAGTAATCTTGAAATCACCTTGAGTTCGCGGGCTGGAATTCTGTTTTGAGCAGAAGCGGTCTGACCGGTCGTAGCAACCGATCTGACCGGTCTGGAATTTCAAATCCAGCCCGACCGGTTTGACCGCCCAGAGCAAGCGGTCCGACCGGTCCCTGACTGCTAGATCTGCAGTTTTTCTCGATCGCTTCCGTGCTTTCTCTCCCTCGTTCCTAGGTGTGATTTGTGTTGGTTTAGCTCTTCTATAGCTACTCCACACCTCATCTAAGATTTAAGGGTTTGTGGTGATTTTCGGGATATAGGCCGACGGATCGATTTCGAAAGAAATTTTGATCGGCTCCCATTCACCCCCCTCTGGTCGTTAATTTCGGTCCCTCAATTGGTATAAGAGGTTGGTTAAGGTTTTCATTATCCTAACCGGTTCGAAAACCATCTGGCAACCATGGCGAGTCTTGCTAAGATCCCTATGTTTACCGGCAAGGACTATGCCTACTGGAAGGTTCGCATGCGGGCCTTTTTGCAGAGCTTAGTAGCCGAGGTTTGGGATATAACCAAGAATCAGGCTTACGAGGTGCTTGCCGTTCGGACCACTCCTCTACAAGTGACCGAGCACGAGGCTAACGCCAAGGCTGTCAATGTCTTGGTCGCTGGCGTTTCTCGAGCGGAGTTCTCACGCGTCCAGGGTTTTCAGGAAGCCCACAAGGTTTGGACGTGCCTTGAGAACTACCACGAGGGCACACCTCAGGTTAAGGCTAGGCTTTTCGAGACTCACCGGCGTGAATATGAGAACTTCACACAAGGGCCGGGTGAGAGCATTGGCGACATGTTCAGTCGGTTTCAATCGATTGTGAACAAAGTCAGTGCGAACAGATCTGTTGATGCCCTTGACTACACAGACCATGAGAAGGCTCTCAAGTTGCTCTACGCACTTGACCGCTCTGTGTGGGATCTTAAGGTGAACACGATCATTGAGAATGCAGGCTATGAGACTTTGACCGTGAATGAGCTCTTCAGCAAGCTCAAGGCCACCGAGGTGGATAACCAGACATGAGCCAAGCTCAATGGTGCCCCTCCTTCCAAGAGCATCGCTCTTGTGACTGGCCCAGGTGGATCGAGCTCTAACGCTAACTCTGCTCTTGGCTTTTCTCTTGCCTCTTTGCCTTCTGTTACAGATGAGCAGCTAGAGACGCTGGGCGACGACGACTTGTGCCTCCTCATCAACAAGTTCCAGCGTGTCTACCACAACAGGCAGAGGAGGAAGAACACCGGGTGCTACCACTGCGGTGATCCGAACCACTTCGTCGTCTACTGCCCCAAGAAGTCCGGCGGTGGCCAGAACAACAACCTCGACTACTACCGCCACCGCGACCATGACGAGGGAGGCTCCGACAAGGAGCGTCGGCGCCACAAGCACCGCAGTCGTGACCGGAGAGGGCGCTTCGATAAGGAGTCACTCAAGAAGCGCTTCCAGTACAAGGCCGAGAAGCAGGAGAAGGCTTTCCTGGCGCAGCTCAGCGACCTCGACAAGAGCTCCGACACCGACAGCTCTTCTTCACCGACCTCCGACGACGATGACAAGAAGAAGAAGAAGCGGGACAAGGAAGCCACCGGCTTCATCGGCCTTTACTTGGCGGCTGGTCGGCGCAAGAGCTTCTGCACCATGGCGGGCGAGGCCAATGGTGCTCGTGCGTCTCCAGGTGGACATGCTACACTGACGCACGACGACTCTTCTCCTGGATTCGAGAGTGATTCAGAGGTAAACTCCACCATCGACCTGCTTGACACTGAGGTTAGGGAGTTGTACGCCGCTCTCGACAATCAGAAAAGGCTGCTTAAGGAAGCAGCTAGAGAGCGTAAGAAGTTTAGGGCTGAACTGGCTTGTGCGAGAGAGAAATCTGGTGAGGATGAGTGCTCTGGTTGCATATCTCACATGAATGATCTTGTTGCTCTCTGTGCCAAGCATGATGAGAACGTTGCAAATTTGGATGTTGCCAAGACTTCGCTTGCTGACGTGTCTCATGAGCTAGCCAAGGCCAAGCATGAGCTTGAAATAGCCAAGGACGCTCCTATTGTTAGTGATGTGCTTGAATGTGATGAGTGTCCCATCTTTAAGCCTGATCTAGCTTCGTTGCAGTCTAAGTTTGCTACTGTTGTTTGCGAGCTAGGAGAGGTGAAGTCTAGGCCAGTTCTGCTTGGTGCTTGTAAGCTTTGTCCCACGCTTAGGTCAGAGCTAGATGAGAAGAATGCTTTGATTAAGTCCTTGGGGAAGACTAAGGTCGTTGAGTCTATCCCACCTAATGATTGTCTTGTTTGCCTTGGTCTGATTTCTGATTTGGATGTTCTTGCGGTAGAGAAAGCCAACTTGGAGAATGAGAACACATATCTTTGGGCGATTCTTAGTTGGGTTTCTGCCAGTGAGCCGCAGTTGGGCATGATGATCAAGCAGTTTAAGCGTGGTGATGGGTTTGGGGTCGGTTACACCTACACGCAGTCAGACTTGGACAAGCTATATGGTAAGATCGACAAGGCTACTGGAGTTTCGAGTGCTCTAAACACTGCTAGTACGAGCACGCAGTCTTCGCTTGTTGACCCCGTGGATGGTGTGCTGAAAGAACCATCAAAAGCACCTCCACAGAAGTAGGTTTGGGTTCCAAAGCCCAATGAGCCGAGGAATCCCCTCGATACACTCCCTGCTGCCGCAGCCCAGGTCGCCCCGAAGAAGGGGGCCGCTCCTCCCCGTCCAAAGGCGGGGCCTCCACCTCCCAAGAGAGAGGTGAGGTACCACTGTGAGTTCTATGACAGAGATGGTCACTTGGAGGAGTTTTGCTTCAGGAGGAAGCGGGCTGTGAGGCATGAGCAGGAGAGACGTAACTCGGACATGTACTCTGCTCGAGTGCATGATCCTCCTCGGCGTGGTGGTAGGCAAGATACTAGGGCGCGCCGTGTAGGTGGAGGACAGGGAGACGGTGGTGGTTACC
The DNA here is from genome assembly GCF_016808335.1 of Panicum virgatum. Classification (NCBI taxonomy): domain Eukaryota; kingdom Viridiplantae; phylum Streptophyta; class Magnoliopsida; order Poales; family Poaceae; genus Panicum; species Panicum virgatum. The sequence continues at coordinate 13,674,997 of NC_053153.1, read as the reverse complement.
GTGCTCCAGCGGGTGGTCGCTTTGCTGGTCGTGCTCCTGGTCGTCCTCAGTACGGCTATGGACCACGAGACCAAGGCTTTGGAGGAGATTACAATGCACCACGCTTTCCTCGCGATGGTGGTCGTTAGCCTCACGGTAGACGGGACAGGGGATACGCTTTTACTGATTTTGCTAACCCTTCTGTAGAGCAAATGGCTTGACACTGGTTTGCTTCACACTTTACTAACCTCAGTGTTGGGACATTTGCTCACCCTTTATCTCACTACTGATGTGCAGGTTGGAGGCTTGGAGAACAGGTGGATCATGGACTCCGGTTGTTCGCGCCATATGACCGGGAATGACAAATGGTTCTCTAGCCTCACCCGAACGCGCCACAAAGAATACATCATATTTGGGGATAATGGTAAGGGCAAGGTATGTGGTGTTAGCGCTGTTAGAGTTTCTGATCGCTTCACCTTGAGAGAGGTTGCTTTGGTTTCGAATCTTGGCTTTAATTTGCTTTCGGTTTCGCAACTTCTTGAGGATGGGTTTGAAGTTCGCTTCAAGGAGGGTTGTTCTCGTGTTTTGGATTCCAGAGGAGACCTGGTTTGCTGGATCGTTCCTCGTGATCGAGTTTTCTTGGTCGATTTCTCTGGAACTCCTTTTGGTCCTCCTTGTTGCTTGTTGGCTGATCCTTCTTCTGATTTGTGGAAGTGGCATAGGAGACTTGGACATTTTAGCTTTGACTTGTTGTCGAGACTTAGCTCACTTGGCCTGATCCAAGGATTGCCCAAATTGAAGTTTGAAAAGGACCTTATTTGCCACCCGTGTTGCCACGGGAAGATGGTTGCCACCTCCCATCCGTCTGTTAATCAAGTGATGACCACTCACCCTGGAGAGTTGCTACATATGGACACAGTCGGTCCTTCTCGGGTGATGTCGGTTGGTGGGAAGTGGTACGTTCTTGTGATCGTGGATGACTTTTCTCGCTATTCTTGGGTCTTTTTCATGAGAACTAAAGATGAGGCTTTCGAGTTTGTTCGAGACTTGATCTTGAGGTTGAAAAACGAGCTACCCTAGGCCATGAGAGCGATTCGCAGTGACAATGGCACAGAATTCAAAAATGCTCATTTTGACACCTTTTGTAGTGATCAAGGTCTTAAACACCAGTATTCTTCTCCCTACACTCCACAGCAGAATGGGGTTGTAGAGTGGAAGAATTGGACGCTGGTGGAGATGGCTAGGACGATGCTCGATGAGCATATGACTCCTAGAAAGTATTGGGCTGAGGCGGTTAACACCGCTTGTTATGTGTCCAACCGTATTTTCTTGCGTGCTTTCATGCACAAGACTTCTTATGAGTTGCGATTTGTACGCCAGCCCCGTGTTGACCATCTCAGAGTTTTCGGTTGCCGATGCTTTGTGCTGAAGGAAGGAAATCTTGATAAATTTGAGTCTCGATCGTCTGACGGTATTTTTGTCGGTTATGCTTCTCACACTAGAGCTTACCGTGTGCTGATTATTGATACCAACATCTTTGAGGTTTCAGGTGATGATGAGCTCGGCACCCCCATCTTTGAAGATGAGGAGGAAGAAGCTGCGGAGGGCGATGCTGAGGCTACCACACGTGCTGTGGACGCAGCCGGCTCCGCCACGAGCTCGGACGATGATGACGGCCCCGATCCGACTACATCCACTTCCCGGGGGCCGATCGAGCATGTGACACAGCCTTCCTCAGCTGCACATGAGCAGACACCAGCTTTGGTGGAGAAGGAAGCGACTTCGACAAGGGAAGCACTGCGACACATTCAGCGTCGTCACCCACCTCAACAGATGCTAGGTGACCTCAACGAGCGAGTCACACGGTCCAAGGTAACAAGTATCGCTGGCTTTGCTCATTCAGCATTTGATGCTTCTTTTATGCCCAAAGATGTTGGACACGCTCTTTCTGACTCCAATTGGATCAATGTCATGCATGAGGAACTTGAAAATTTTGAAAGGAATCAGGTTTGGGTTTTGGTTGACCCTCCGCCTGCTTGTAATCCCATTGGAACCAAATGGGTTTTCAAGAACAAGCAAGGTGAAGATGGGTTGGTAGTGCGGAACAAGGTTCGGCTTGTAGCACAGGGTTTTTGCCAAAAAGAGGGTATTGATTATGAGGAAACTTTTGCCCCAGTAGCACGCTTAGAGGCGATTCGAATCTTTCTTGCATTTGCTGCTTCCAAAAGTTTTAAAGTTTTCCAAATGGATGTGAAATCTGCCTTCTTGAATGGTTTTATTGAAGAGGAAGTTTATGTGAAACAACCCACTGGTTTTGAAAATCTCAAGTTTCCAAACCGAGTTTATAAACTCCAGAAATCTCTTTACGGTTTGAAACAGGCGCCTAGAGCCTGGTACGATAGGCTTAAAAACTTCTTGCTTGCTCAAGAATTTAAAATGGGATGTGTTGATAAAACTTTGTTCCTCATGCGCTCTGGCTCTGAATTTTTGTTGGTTCAGATATACGTGGATGATATCATCTTTGGTGGCTCTTCTCACGCTCTTGTTTCCAAGTTTTCTGAGCAGATGTCCAGGGAGTTCGAGATAAGCATGATGGGTGAGCTGCAGTTCTTCCTCGGGCTGCAGATCAAGCAAACTTCCCAGGGCACGTTCATCCATCAAGCCAAGTATACGAGAGACTTACTGCAGAAGTTCGACATGAGTGACTTGTCTCCTCAGCCAACTCCGATTAGCACATCGACGGCGCTTGATGAGGACTTGGACGGTGAGGCGGTGGACCAGAAGGAGTACAGGAGAATGATCGGCTCTCTCCTGTACCTGACGGCGACCCGGCCGGACATTTAGTTCGGGGTCGGCCTCTGTGTGCGAAATCAGGCTTCGCCGCGCACCTCCCAAAGGCAGATGGTGAAACGCATCTTCAGGTATCTGAAATTCAACGCTGAGTTTGGTCTCTGGTACTCTGCGGATTCTTCTTTGGTTTTGGTTGGCTTTTCTGATGCCGATTTCGGTGGGTGTCGGTTGGATCGCAAGTCGACATCCGGCACTTGTCAATTTCTCAGTACATCTTTGGTGTCTTGGTCCTCTCACAAGCAGGCTAGCGTAGTGCTTTCTTCCACAGAAGCTGAATATGTTGCCGCTGCTAGCTATTGCTCCCAGATTCTTTGGATGAAACAGACCTTGCAGGATTATGGATTGAGTTTTGGTAGGGTTCCCATCTTTATAGACAACATGTCCGCCATTAGCATTGCAAAGAACCCTGTCCTACACTCCAGAACCAAACACATAGATATCCGGTTCCACTTCCTGCGAGATAACCATGAGAGAGGCCACATAGACTTGAACCAAGTCCCTTCAGAGAGGCAAACTACAGATATCCTCTCCAAACCACTTGAGCAGGACGCCTTTGCTCGCTTGCGAGGGGAGCTTGGGGTTTGTTACCCCTTTTGATCGCTGACTTCTCTTTGGTTAGCTTTTTGTAGATCTTTGTTTTTGTTTCTCTTCGCTTTCTAGCTTCTGATAGATGCATTTGCATTGTACATGTTTGCATTTTGCATTACTACACTGACATTCTTGTATACACTGTTATGATCCTCTAGTGCTTGCTAGTGTAGTTTCTTAGACTTGATCATGTATAGCTTACTCTTCAGTATATGCCATATCATCTGAGTTAAGCTATTTTGATTTGAAAATTTGAAAACATGATCACCCTGTCTTGGCTACTGGCATGTTAGGTTGTATTGATATGCTTTGCTATCTTATTCATGCTAGTGTGGCCTTTAATCTTGGACATGAGCTAAAATTGTTAAAATTGTTTAATATATGTCTCAAATGGATTGAAAAGATCCATGTGGGATTGCTTGTCGCACTGATCGAGCTTTCGGGACAGCTCACATAGCACTAGGGAGAACCCGGGCAAGGTTGTGCATGACTGAAGCGAGTGCCTTAAGCTTCTGACTGCCCTTGGCATAGGCTTGGCCTCGCTACTAAGTAAAGCATGACAAGCTTTCAACCCCTGTCAGAAACACTTGCTTGATATATACTGTAAAATTTTCATTCAAATGCAAGTGTTGAGTTGTAGAATTGATTCATGATCAAATATGTTGGCTGCTTTGGATCACCATGTATGAGTTTGGTTAGCACCGCTTTCTTTCTCCTACTTGCTGTTGCTAGATCATGGGTGATGCTTTTATTTTTGCTGAACTGAACTTGCTACCTCTGGACTTGATTGATATCCCCTGTTGAGCTAGATTCAGTTCCTATTTATGAAGCACACATGCCTGTCACTAGATGATCATATCTTTGTATGCCCGAATGTTTCACTTACACCCTCTGCACGACATTCATTGCATAGCATGATTTCAGGGGGAGGTTTAGGCATTTTTTAGGCTTGATGTGTGCATGTGCCAACAAGTGGGAGAATTTTTGGGAGAGAAGTGATTGAACAAGGGGGAGACTTGTTTGATTTTTGAAAAACTTGTTACGCACAGGGCTTTGAGAGTGCATCATTTTGGGAGAGTTGCACTTGTGAGAGGGAAAGGCTTTGCATGGGGAGTGTCTTCTTTGTTTTGGCTCTTGATCTTTCCTCGCCTTCCCTCTGCTTCTTGCATGACTGCGTCGAGCATTACCTCTGTCTTTGAGGAGTCATGTTTTAGCTTTTGATCGATTGCGTCGAGCCATTGCCCTTGTCTTAGGGAATCGATCTTTGCTTGAGTAAGTGACTGTTCTTGCCTTTCTGAGCTTTTTGTCACTTGCTTGAGTTCTTCACTTTCTTCGTGCCATTTTTTACTTTTCACTTCTCTGGTTACAGGTGGTGTGTTGACAATGCACTCATCAAGGGGAGATTGAGGAATGAGCAGTAGTCACTCCTGGCTGTGATGAGTGAATTATCAACTGTGCGGTGTGATCGTGTGCTTGGTCTTTGGTTGCAGGTACATGGGCGTTGAGTGTCGACGGTGAGCTGCCGTGGAGGTGCTGTGGCCGATGGACCGTGCGGTGGACGGCGGTGAAGGGCAGCTGGGACCGGAGCTCGGGCTGGGCGGCAGCTGTGGCATCGACTCCTGGATCGAGGGCGCAAGCACCGGTGGATGGCAGGTTTCTTGGTTTGCGCCACAAAACCAAGCTGGCGGACGGCGGTTGAAGACGCCAAGTCGTGGAGACACGGGCGTCGGTCCCGGGACTGGTAGAGGAACGGGCGTCGACGGTGTCTAGGGCCTCGCTACGGGCGAGGAGGTGACGGGCGTCGGGCGGCGTCTAGGGCCGTCAGGAGGCCGATGCGGGAATGGCATCCAGGGCCACGGCGTGGAGGCGGGAATCTTCCCGCGCGTGGAGTTTTGGCGGTTTTCTCAAAACTGGCCACCTCACCGGGTTTCGCGGACCCCTCAAAACCACGGATCAGATCTGCATCGACGTGGCGGCATCGCGAAGAAGGCTTCGAGTCGAAGAAAGAAACTCCGCCGTCGGATGAGATCTTGTACCCTTTCCGGTTTTGCCCCTACGGGCGTTTTAGTGTACGAGTCAGGGTGGAGGTCATTTCTGGGAAGGGACCGGTCTATGAGATCGGTCTGACCGGTCGCTCCCGAGGTCGTATAAATACATCTCACCTGACCCCTTGGACAGGTGAGCCTCCAAGCCACGAGTCCTTTTTTGTTTTTCCTTGCTCCTATCTCTGTTCTAGGGTTAGGCCGAGGTCTCCATGGAAAACGTGGTCTAGATTATAGCTAGGTCCACAAATTTGAGAGGGTGGATGAATGGGTGGAGGTCTAGCTCTTGTATAGGTGAATTCCTCTGTAAATCACGATGAATTTGAATGAAATCGAGGACCCTTTTGAGCAGCTCTCTTCTGTTCCCGTTCATCTTTTGTTTATGGATTGATTTCCTCTCTTTTGGTGGTTTTTGAGATTAAAGCTTTCTCTTGGTGGGTTTAGGGACTCCGTGATTTGCTTATCGACCATTTAGCCTAGAGCTAAACCTCCGAGAATCACGAGTCCCTCGGATTGAGGTTTTTGGAGTTTTTGGAAAACCCTCTTTTACCTCTTTCCCCCACAAAATTCTTGTGATCCCTTGCGTTTTGGGTTGATTCCTTTTGTGGAGAGGTTCGTCTCTATCACAGGAACCTCTCTGCAAATTTTGAGACCATTTGGTGATGATTTGAACGAGTAATCTTGAAATCACCTCGAGTTCGCGGGCTGGAATTCTGTTATGAGCAGAAGCGGTCTGACCGGTCGCAACAACCGGTCTGGAATTTCAAATCCAGCCCGACCGGTCTGACCGCCCAGAGCAAGCGGTCTGACCGGTCCCTGACTGCTAGATCTGCAGTTTTTCTCGATCGCTTTCGTGCTTTCTCTCGCTCGTTCCTAGGGGTGATTTGTGTTGGTTTAGCTCTTCTATAGCTACTCCACACCTCATCTAAGATTTGAGGGTTTGTGGTGATTTTCGGGATATAGGCCGACGGATCGATTTCGAAAGAAATTTTGATCGGCTCCCATTCACCCCCCTCTGGTCACCAGTTTCGGTCCCTCATATAACTTATTCATCAAGTCCATGGCTAGCTTTTGAATGGTAAACATGAGAGAGTGGCCACTGCGTGACCTCAATATAATGGAGCAAAACAAACAGAGACAGTTTGCAGAGTTTGGGGGGTGCGCTAGCTATAAATAATAGAGGAACTTTCTCCCAGGTTACTAGATCATTGTTAAGCCAACACTTTCCAAATCATTATTTGGGAGAGAGGTAACTAATTTAACCGAGTCAATGAATTTGCAGTAGATTTCTAGGCTACCTTTTATTTTATGATCTGCATGTTTCTTCTAATGGCAAGCAATCTTTGGTGCTCTTGCTTGTCCTACAACTTTCTGCACTCTGATCAAGTTACTAATATAATCATGATATCATCATCTGCTGCAGTTGATTACCAAGCCATCTGCCGACATGGAGGACACGAGCCTGTTCATCAAGTGCGCGACGAACGCGCTGCAGCACGAGCAGCGGCCGCCTGGACTAGCCGCCGCCGACCTTGACTTCAGCGAGGCTACCTTCCCCTCGCTCCAAGCGCTCCGCGAGGCGTCGCACGCAGCCGAGATGGTCCAGGAGCTGATCACGGGCGGCGTCCACGCACCAAACAGCTGGAGCTCCGGCGGCGGCGCGGCGAGCTGGACCTTCGGCGCCACCTTCGCGCAGCCTGGCAGCAACGGCCTTCGCGGCCTGCCGGATCTGGGGCACGGGGCGCCGCTGCCAACGAGGAAAGCCGGCGTGGGATCCATGTCGGCGTCGTACGCGCAGGACCACATCATCGCAGAACGGAAGCGGCGAGAGAAGATCAACCAGCGGTTCATCGAGCTCTCCACTGTTATCCCCGGCCTCAAGAAGGTGATCCGACCCGAGATCCAGAATTATTATTTCAGATTAATTAAATTTCCTGCGCCTCTTCTATATATCGACGCCCATATATATATAACCCCTGATCAACACACAGATTATTATTATCACATAATGCAACGGCCGACTATTTATATGTGATCATCAGATGGACAAGGCGACGATCCTTTCGGACGCGACAAGGTACGTGAAGGAGCTCCAAGAGAAGCTCAAAGACGTGGAAGCCGGCGCGAGCAGCGGCAGGAGCATCGAGACCCGCCTGGTGCTCGTCAAGAGGCCATGCCTCCATGACGAGGCCGCGGCGGACGACGATGGCTCCCAGCGGTCGGCGTCGCCTGGCACACCGACGGCGAGTAAAGAGCTACCGGAGATCGAGGTCCGCTTCTCCGAGAAGAACGTGATGGTGAGGGTTCACTGTGAGAAGAGCAAGGGGGTGGTCGTCAAGGTGCTCACCGAGATCGAGGACCTCCAACTCACCGTCGTCCATGCCAATGTTATGCTGTTCTCCGCTTGTACTCTGATTATAGCCATCACGGCCAAGGCAAGTTTTTTCATCCCCTTTTATTTGATGACTAATCATCTGTCGCGTCTGACCGTAATTGTACCATGCTAAATTTCTTATGAACATTTTCTGGTCTCTTTTTTGGTGCAAAAAATGCTACATAAATAAGTTATGCTTGTTAGAAATTTATACAATTCAACAAAAAAGGAAAATGTTTGTTGAGTTGTATAACCACCAAATTCAACAAACAATTTACAATAAAAAAACTATGCAAACAGTTTAACATCCATTTACAATTTTTTTATTGTAAATGCGAACTGTTAGTACACCATGTCATGAATCATAACAATTATATATAAAGCGTCCATTTATCTATATATGTTCCATGTTATCAGGGTACCTTTGCAATGCAAATCAAAGGAAAATTGCGTGGTTCAACTTTAACATCCATGTATTTCATGCATTATAGACAAACTCGATTTGCTAACAATTTCTATATCAGCACTTGGTCTAACAAGAGCGCTGAAGGGTCCAACTAACCTTAACAGTTGTTCTTGGTTTCGTTTCAAATAATTAAATTACAATACTTGATCTGTAGTATAAAAATCAAGGCTTATGACTCTCTCCATGGGAGGGTGTGATAATGAGTCCATCATCTAAACAAGTATGCGCTAAGTTCGTCGCCTACAATAGAGTTTGTCAGATGTCGATCCGTCTTCTTTTGTCTGTTTTATAATTTGCAGTTGCATATAAATACTGACCTATATGTGGAAAGTGATGAGCGATGTTGTCTTTATGTATTTGAAGATATATACGTTACAACCAAATCAAGCATAACTATATTATGGATATGAGATAATGACTGGATTCATAACACCTCCTACATCAAGAGCTACCATTACCCTAGCTAGTAGTTAAAAAGGAGAAAAAAAAATGTAAAATTCTCTTCTATAGAAACCATAAAGAAGGGATTGCATTGTTTATTTAGGTGGTGTCATGTTATAATCACATTTTCTGTTAAGTAACAGAAAACTGTAAGAGTAAAAGGAAAGAACACTACTACAGATTTGGCCTTTTGTCCCGGTTCCAAACTGGCTTTTGTCCCGGTTTTGGAACCGGGACAAGGCTTCCGGGACAAAAGCCTATCGAGGCTTTTGTCCCGGGTGGAAGAACCGGGACAAAAGGTGCCTGATGTTAAAAATTTTTTTGCTCACCACGGGATTCGATCCCAAGACCTCTTGCCCAATGCATGGTTTCCTTACCAATTCACCTAAGTAGTACACGTGACTCAGTATAGAATAACTTCCTTTTGAACTATCACGTGGAGAGGCCTTTTGTCCGGGTTGGAGCCACCAACCGGGACAAAAGGGGGGCCTTTTGTCCGGGTTGGTGTTACCAACCGGGACAAAAGGGTGACCCTTTTGTCCCGGTTGGTGTTACCACCCGGGATAAAAGGGTTGGGCCTTTTGTCCCGGGTGGAGCCACCAACCGGGACAAAAGGGGGGCCTTTTGTCCGGGTTGGTGGCTCCACCCGGGACAAAAAGCCCCTGTCCCCCACGTTGGCCCGGCTAGCCGTTGGACCCGGGACAAAAGCCACCTTTTGTCCCGGGCCCAAAGGTAACCGGGACAAATGGCCTGGAAGAAAGGCCTATTTTGTAGTAGTGGAATAAATTACTTTTTTTATACCAACTCCCTCCACCCTAAAAAAACAAGTTATTCTACGATTTAAAATTTATCCAAAAGACAAGTTATTTTACCCTATTTGGTAGGTGCATATGCATGCAACAACCAATTAGTGCTAAATATGGTTAATAAATAGGGGCAAACAAAACCATTTTACATCTTGTTAATCTAACATAAACTTTTCTAGAATGACTTCTTTTTTTGAATGGACTGTTATAACATAAACTGTCTAGAAAGACTTGTTTTTTAAATGGAGGGAGTAGTTATGAACGATTAAAATAGTAATATGAAATTGTATAATCAATACAATTATGCCCTCAAGTATAAGCATAAGAATCATATTGCAAGTACTTTTGTTAGAATTATATACAAAACAACTTTGTAGATGTTGTGTTTATATAGTAAAAATGTCTACAAAGAAAAGAAGGAATCCACCCAATTTAAGAGTTTAATAGGTTATTTTTTATTATTTTTGCGAACAATTTCAAACCTTTGCTGAATCTTTTCTGTTCTTTAATTTGGAATAAGTTGACCATTTAATTAGATGGTTGTAATGTAGCTTTTGTTGCACCATATGCACTACACACAAAAATGTACTTGCAAAATCCCATTTGGTGCGGTGAGAGATGTGATCGTCTAAAAATTAAATGGGTGCAGTATATATATATATATATATATATATATATATATATATATATATATATATATACTTGCTTCTTTTTTTCTGAAACACAGTAAGACCCACTTGCACATTCACCCTGTTTCTATAAATGCACGCATGCACACCATACCACCCTAACCTCTTTGAGATTGACTATAGGCAAATCTTAAGACCCCGGAAGTCACCACATGCACCTCATGATCAATGGACACATGCCTATCACATAAAGAATAATTAGCTATAAATATGAGTACCCATGAAATGTCATAGAATAATTAGACTAGAGTCAAACCGTTTGGAACCTACCTAACCGAATTGTGATTAGTTTGCAAAGCGTAGTATACTTTTTATTGCCTTGTTACGATCATCTTTCGCACATACTTGACTCAACTTGCAATAATCGATATCCCATAGGGATTATGAAAAAAAAATATACCTTCAACAATGATGTAATTAATTAATTACATCAAAGCTCTTCTGGTTTTCTTATATTCCAATCATATAAAACTACACAACTACTATAACTTAGAATTCCAATACGGTGAGGCATTTGCACATATCTCAGTTGTAAAGCAAGGTCTTAGTGGACGATCCTTTCGAACATGTTTCGAGTCTTTAAACTTGCTACGGGCAGGGGCGGAGCTAGAAATAAAGTATGAGGGGCCATACAATCCGAGTATATGTAGCATAGTGCAAATATCAAGAATCATATAGACCATATTGATATACAGTAAGAAAATTTTCACTAAATATGCTATCATATAATTTCAAATCCAATAATTTTGTCATATACAGAATCATTTTTTTGAAGCAAAGTCATATACAGAATCTAATTGCAAGCATATGATTTTACGAAGTGATTCATCTTAATTATCTTGATGTGGCTTGGTTGCCGATTATTGCTTGACGGAGTGATAGAGGCTCATGGCTGGAACAATTAGACATCTTTGGCAATCGTGGATACTCACCGGATCCATGCAGGCATTACTGGAGGCAAAACTTTAGATTGATAGAATTATTGGAAGGTAAAATTCAAAGATGCTTCTCATCAATCGGTCAGTAGCCCTATCAACCAATCAGTCATTTACCGACCCCTAGCTGCACCACTGGTTATGTTTGTTCATCCTTCCCCTAAAATCAATGGTTCAAGGAAGTGACCTAAAGTAACAAAAATGCATAGCATCTGAAAATTAGATAGGCCTTCCACCCGATTTTAGTCAATAGGACATAATAAATGACTGTGCTCTTTGAAATTGTCTTATATAGGGATGAAAATGAAAATGGTAAGTTTTGATTTTCGAGAATCATTTTTGAGATTTTATCGACTTTTAAGGTTAAATGAAAATGATTATCAAAAAACCAAAAACAAAAATGGTAAAATAATATGAAAGTGAAAACGAAAATGATTTGAGCATCCTCCGATCGTTTTCTAGAATTATCATATTTTCGAAGTATTCTACCATATTTTACTGATAGAAATACCGTATTCACGTACAATACCAGCACCCTGCTATCTATAGTTTTACAATATCATATCTATATTTGTAGAGAGGCATGACTCTTTTGTTCTAACCCTTGAATCACAACCTAGCAACCTGAATTTATAGTACTATGATTAATTTCTTGGATGATGGGATTATGAAATGAGATACATGTCATGGAGGGATGGATATTTGGACTAATATCTTAACCATCAGTATTTGTGTACGTAATGCGTCAAGTCATATGGTTAGAGTTGTGCTCTATAATTTGACATATTTATCATTTTTCAAAATATTATTTCGATAGGTTTCGATCATTATCGATGTTGTCTCAATCGCATATTTTCATTTCCGAAATTACCGTGACACCGATGCCGTTTTCATTTCCGATAATATCATATCGTTTTTGTTTTTGATGAAAAATGTGGAAGCGAAAGTGGTGATACCTTTTACCGATCATTTCCGACCGCTTTCATCCCTTATATATGAAGCTTGAGGACAAGTGGAATGTCCCTACTCTATCTACATAGATTTAAAGACAAATAATGCATGTAGTGGCACCTCTATGAAATTAAAATTGGAAAAAGGGGGATTTAACAAAATATTGTATATATCCAAAACATTAGAGAGGAAACACAAAAATGTCGATCTCTAGATATATATATATATATATATATATGTATATATATATGTATATATATGTGTATATATATATATGTGTGTATATATGTGTATATATATGTGTGTATATATATATATGTGTATATATATATGTGTATATATATATATGTGTGTGTGTGTGTGTGTGTGTGTATATATATATATATATATATATATATATATATATATATATATATATATATATATATATATATATATAGTCTAAAGAAATGCATGTGTCCCCATGCCACATGTGTCTACATTGCTAACACCCACTCTAAACTCTCATGCATAAAGCACCCAAAAAGGCAGCGCGGCTATGTTTTTCTTTGTGCTTGTGACGAACAGATGATTAGCCGTGCCAACGTGCACCAGGAGGATGTCTGCTTGCTATTTACTTTGCTAAATTATTAGGAGATGATTCAGATCAGTTGATTCATATATAGTTGTTCTCGATTGACTAGGTTGAGGAGGGTTTCTCCGCAACAAAAGAGGAGATTGTCGACAGACTCGACTCTGCATTACTGAACCTGCAGTATAGCAGCAGAAGCTGCAACAGCACTGAAGAAACAGGAACATACTGAAGGCAGCTGGCTTGGGCGTGTGCACAAATAAACACATGCAACGGTATGAAACGTCCGACAAGCTAAGCAAGATATATGTGAAGCATGCATGGGTGGTTTTTGTTTTCTTTTCTTTTCTTTTCTTTTTGTGTGATTATTTACGGGATGAGTACTTCTCCCCTTTGGTACGGTGTGCCGTCGATTCATGTAGCGTGCATGCATGTGATGCGATTAACCATCACATCCCATGCACACGGTGTGTCGTCATTGGCCGTGCAGTACTGAATTCACACTATAGCTAGTGAATGCTCTTGCGAGTTGCGACGAGGATTTTTGCACCACACATGTTTGCAATTCGGCTGAAAGCTCGAATACTTAATTGCTAATTAGAACGTACGAAGAAAGGTTCTGCACCACATGTTTACTAAACGTGAAACATCAATGACCAAAGCAGATGGATGCTGCCATTGTCGCAGAAAAGGTTGTCAAGAAAGATCAATATCATCAAGTACTCCTGCAAGTTGATTTTTATTGGCATCAAGCCTTTTCATGCTTGTAAAATATAAAACATATGTAAGATCATGTGCTATAGTACTACTACAAACTGTTTATGACTCATGAGGTTTGCTGTCTCCATGCATGCATGGATCTATTATATATTTTACGTATGTGTATTCTATATTATGTAACTATATATATACTGCTGCATATTTCAGATCAGAAACCAAGGTATATACAATCACTACCAGAATCCCTACCTTTGTCGTGTGCCAGAGGCGCACGGTAAAGGCACTTATACACACGGCAAAGTGTTTGTCGTGTGGTGCACACGGCAAACAGCACACGGTAGGCATAGGCAAAGAAGGTCTTTGCCGTGGGTCATTCTTTGAATACTTGGCAAAGAGTTTGCCGTGTGTCAAACTGAGCAAAAAATTTCAAAATAAAAAAATTGTCACCGCCACCGCCATGCAGTAGCTCCGGCCACACCCCGTTGCGCCGCCCGCGGACCGTCAAAGGAAGGTCGTAGCCGCGCCGTCGCCGCTGCTCTAAGGCCGCCAGCTCCGTAGGGATCTGCCGCTTGTCGTGGCCATGGGGGAGGGGAGGATGCATGCATGCCACCGCCAGATTCACCCGCGCCGCTACGATCTGCTGCTCGCCATGGCCATGGAGGGAGGGTGGAGGCCGCCGCCGGATCCAGCCTCGCCAGGGTCACCCGCGCCGCTGCCCGCTGGGGCCGCCCGCCGGGGACGGATCCGCCCTTGCCGGGCACGGATCTGCCCGCGTCGTCGCCCACCGGGGACGGATCTGCCTGCGATGGGGCTGGATCCGCCCGCGCCACCGCCGCCACTGGTGGCCCCCGCAAGCTGATGCTTGAGGCCGCGCCGCCGCCGGGGCCCGCCGGCGCTGGTGGTCGCCGCCTGGGCCGGCCATTAAGTGAGGAAGGGAGAGAGGTGATGGAGGGAGGGAGATAATGGAGAGAGAGAGAGTGAGGGAGGGAGAGAGATAATGGAGAGAAACAGAGAGAGTGAGGGAGGGTGAGAGAGAGAGAGTGCGGGAGCGGGTGGCTGGTCTTATCCGAATGGGGGGAGAACTTTGTCGTGTGTCCAAATCTGACACACGGCAAAATGTTTTATTTTTTTCTTTCTTTGCCGAGTGTAGAAAAGAAAACACTCGGTAAATAAACTATTTGCCGAGTGTAAAAAAATAAACACACGACAAATAAGCTATTTCCAGAGTGTATGTATTTTTATTGCACTTGGTAAATCAGCTCTTTGTTATGTGCCCGTGGTTTTGCACACGACAAAAGTGTGGGCACATGGCAAACTAGTCGTTTCCTGTAGTGAATAACAATAAACATATGCATCACTACTGGATTCGGCTCATTTGCCGTGTGCCTCAAGCACACGGCGAAGGCCCAAAAACGCACGGCAAAGGTATTTGTCGTGCGCGGCTCACGGCGAACTTCCCACGGCGAACAGTAGCGACGGCAAGGCCGGCTTCGCCGTGAGCTTTTTATCGGGCATACGGCAAAGATCTTTGCCCTGTGTTTAACCTGGCATACAAAAAAAAAGCATCAGACGGTGGGGACAAAGGGCAGGGACGGTGATGGCGCGGGATAGACGGCGCCGGCTTGCAGACATTGACGTCCGTCAGGCGCCATCCCTCGGCCTGACGGCAGAAGCATGTGCCACGCACGTGCTTAAGCTTCGCCGTGTGCTATAGGTTCGGCACACGGCAAAATCGAGTGCTTGCCGTGTGCCTCGTGTTGGCACACCGCGAATTGGTGAGTTTGCCGAGTGATTTTTTGTTGCCACGTGTTTTCTTTCCGGCTCACAACAAAGGGGCTCTTTGCCGTGTGCCCGATATAATGCACACGGCAAATACGTGGGCACACGGTAAAGTACCATTTCCCGGTAGTGCATATGTGTGCTGTAATGAGCTGGAGTTGTACCTTTCTTTTTCTACTATAGTATGGCCCTCCACCAGTTTAACAGTTTTGCAGCAATTCTAAAAAGAACAAAATTGTAACTGTGGGCAAACAGTAGTCCATACGACAAGCACATACAGTAAATGCATCTGTGCACCCCTGTTTTATTTCGTCTATGTCGTCATGGAATACATACGCAAGCATGATTACGAATGATAGAGGGATGACCAGGAACACGATTAAGGTATGACGATCTCGCAATCAATCAAAGGTTAATGCACAAGGTTAAGGGAAGCATGATTGGTGTTAGGATACATTAGTTTAATCGGAGACATAGGCTAGTTGAGTGAACACATCTTTATCTGGCAAACTTGAGCCTGGATCAATTCTGAAAGTGCTATGTCTATAATTGACATATACTAAACGCGCCCAGTGGGCGTTTATTATTGAAACCATGACATCGTCATCAGTAGACACCTCAATCTCCATGATGGGAACATTGACTATTATTTTTATTCTATGAGTGTACCTAGACTATTGATTACAGTTAGTGCTAAGCAAACCAATCGAGAAAGCACAAAGGCAGACACCAAACTGAACAGATATTCTTTACACTCACTAGATTCTTTTACTACTCTATTCTTTGGCAACGGGAACTGAACAAGCCATTCTAGAAATGCTAGCTGACTATTTTTTACATTCTGATCAATTGCAAGTTTGGAACCTCAAGCATGAAAAAACTATATGCCAGCTGAAACTTTTAAATTCTGAGTTTCTGACGACGATAGACAGACTCACGAAACAAGCAGCCGACACCACAAATCAATCAGTATAGAACGATATCCTGAACCAGCCAGTCCATATCCTGCTTCTGTCCATCACTTCCAGATTCAGAACCCTTCTTTTATGACACAGATTCAGAACCTGAACAGGCACACGAGTCAGTCGGCAATCTGCATTGCAAAAATTGCAAACCTGATTCAGATGGGGAACTGCACTATCTGCCCACAGAAGCTGAACAGATGACAAAAACCAAATGCTATTAAAAGTGTTAGTGCGCGTTTAGTTACCAAAATGTTTTGGGCAAAATTTTTTTGTCCCTTTTCCAACACTAATTACGAGTATTAAATATAACTAATTATAAAACTAATTACACAGATGGACGGGGAATCGCGAGATGAATCTATTAAGTCTAATTAATACATCATTAGAGGTTGTTTACAGTAGCACAACATTGTCTAATTATTGCATAATTAGGTTCATTAGATTCGTCTCGCGATTTCACCAGGGGTTATGGAATTGATTTTGTCAGTTATCCACATTTAATACATCTAATTAGAGGTCAAACGTTCGAAGTTACTGTAGCATTAAATTTTTTTTGGGAACTGAACAGAACTAACCAAAGGATAACGGAGGAATCAGCCGCCCTCCAGAGCCGCCTACTCTCTTGTGACAAAGAACGGGGAAGTCCAAGGCTGAAGCAGAGCTATGACGGCAAATTAAACAGGGGTGGCCGTTTCATGATTTTTCTTTTCAAAAAGTAAAGAGAAAGGCTTTGCTAGATGATGCTTCTAGAATATGGATGTTGTTACATGTATGTATTGAAGACAGTACACTAGGCTCTAGACTAATTTTAAAACATTCAAAGAAATCCATGTTCAACCGCCAGCTGGTCATTTTGGGCTGAACGTGGGTTCCAATATCCCATCAAATCAGCCCACCAACTTATACTCAGGTCAGCCCAACAACAGTGTACTGTCGTCGTTGTTGGGCCGATTAATATGTATACCCAAACAAGACCAAAAGCACATTAAAAAATCTTGCTTCTTCAAAACAGAGAGAACACTGCTTAAGAAACATCTTGTTTCTTCAAAATGTAGCAACTGGTGCATGTTTGGATGATTCTTGATGGTGCGGCTCAACCAATTTTGTTTGAACAATATGGTTCATCACTTATAGTAGAAAATTATGTCGAAGTGAAGTGTTTCATCCTGAATTATTAGTTGGTACGGTTTACCCAGTCAAATATGAGGATCACCATCCATATATATCATATCTTGAATCATTACGTATATGAACCATATGGTACACGTAACCAAACGTATATATAGTTAATCATAGTGTAGTACGGGGCCAGTTAGATAGCTTGCTACATTGTGTACTCCAATATGTCCAACCTGCTGCGTTGGCATTGTGTAGATATTGTTTATCTTTATTAGTCTTTTAGCTATGTGAACTTGCATTGTGAAGTGAAGGGAAGAGGGAAAGGACAACGAACTGGAACCGCCGCTAACTCTAAACTATTAACAGAAACAGTTACCTGCAAGTTACGGGCCGGGCTTAATTATTACGGCCGGGCGCCAGCAAGTAATTTTCAGCTGGATTTCCTCCTCCAAACTCTTGTGATCGTATCTCCACGAGACTTGGACATGGTGACAGCCACACAAACTCTAGAAAATAAAGCGATAATATATCTTAGTATCAAGAGAAAATACACATATGTACGGGTAGCATACAGTTTGAAGGCCACACAAACTCTTATCTATCGGAAGAGTGTGTTCTTCGTGTTGTGCATGCGTGTATCTGAAGCTGGGTTCTTTTCTTGACGGCCGCATTTTGCACAGGGCACGCAAATCTAGGTAAACAGCACGTGATGTTACACTGCACCTCTGGCCTACACGTACGGCTACACGACACGTTAGATTAAAAAAAGTTCTTGATCTGCTGATGAAAAACTAATCGGGCCCAGTGCGTGCCTTAGGTTAAAAAAATTGCTAGGGGGATTAGATTAGTGTATTCACGCGCACCGAGCAGCTACAAGATGGGAGGCACCATCAGCTAGGAAAGCGATGTTTTTGCTTGCGTTTAGAGGGGCCGGCGGCGTTTAACTTGCATTTGCTAGCAGCTTGTTGACAAAACGGCTGTCGTTCTCCATGGAAAAAGTGGCAAGACTCCGCATGATGTTTATAGTGGCCTTGCCTCAATAATGGAGCTCTGATGTGGAAACAATGCCTTTTCATTTGTAGATAAACCGTACGATACATACATATGTAGTAGTGAGGGACTGAAAAGACGACCAGAGGGGGGTGAATGGGAGCCGATTAAAAACTTTCACAAGCGAAAGTTCGGCCTATGATCCCAAGTGCGCACCCAACCCTGAATTCCTAGGTGAAGTATGGAATAGCTATAGAGGAGCTACACCAACACCAAACAACCCTAGGAACAAACGAGAATAAACGCGGAAGCAAACGTGAAGAACAACACAAGATTAAGCACGATATATATCACCGGTTGATCCGACGTACATAGACTTGAGTATGTCGTTTTAACCAATGATACAGAGCCTGCAGCACGAGATAGACAAGCACCGGTTGATCCGACATATAGGTTTGAACAGTGTCGGTTCAACCGGTGTAGTATCACCGGATGATCCGACAAAATCTAAACAAACGTCGGTGCAGTTGTCCAGAGAGACACACAAACGAACTCAGAGAGCACCGGTTGATCTGACGAAATCAAACCCCATCGCCGGTGCAGTTGTCCAGAGAGACCCCAAAACGACACAACAAGCATCGGTTGATCCGACGATCAAAAGACAGAAGCTCAATGCACCGGTGTATGCAAAAACATTAGCACCGGTTGATCTGACGCAGTGAAAAGCGAAGATTCAAGAAATCAACCGGTGCACACGCAAGAAACCCTATCACGCTAAGAAAACCCTGATCACCGGTTGATCATTGGCGAACGCCGGTTCAACCGGTGATAAGGAAAAATTCTGCCCGAGAAAAACTGCTCGATTTTCGGTTTGAGAAATTGATGATCGGATGATCAAACGAGGTTCAAAACCCATCAAATTTTGCAGGCACGATCACAATGACCTTGTGAACAAGTCCACCGAAGGAATTGAAGAATCACTCCATGAGAAAGGAGGAATCGAAGAAATACCGAGCAAGAACGGGGTTTTCTCAAGAACGCGAAAATCTCCAATTGAAGGGGCTCGTGATTCCAGGGATTTTAGCACTAGGATAGATGGATTAGAAGCACCCCAAGGAGTCACAAAATCATCTAGAAATCTCCCTCAATCTCATGCACAAAGAACAAAACGTGGAGAATCAAAACTCATCTCATGGAGGCCACAAAGTATGAAATTGATGCAAATTCAAAAGCCCGGAGGGCACAAGGAGGTTAGGGCCTCCTTTCCCGATCAATTTCAATACAAAGTCTCAAAAACCCATGGCTAAAACCTCAATCCCTAGAGAGGAGAAGGGAGGAGGAAGGAAGAGGAGACAGAGGGGAGGGGCGCCTGGGAGAGAGGGGTATTGCGGTCAGGGAGCCAGCCAAAAGAGAGAGAGAGAGAGAGAGAGAGAGGTATTTATGGTGCCCACGCAGGGGTCCAAAATATCCTTAGACTTAAACTAGAGACTAAAACGCCCGTAGGGGCTAAACCGGAAATATCTACATGATCTCATCCGACGGCCGATGTTCTTTCTTCGAATCTAAGTCTTCTCCGCGATGCCGCCATGTAGATGAAGATCCGGTCCGCGGTTTTGGAGGGTCCGCGAAACCCGGGTAGGTGGCCGGTTTGAGAAAACCGCTAAAACTCCACGCGCGGGAAGATTCCCGCATCCACGCCGTGGCCCTGGACGTCGTTCCCGTCTCGGCCTCCTGACGGCCCTAGACGCCGCCCGACTCCCGTCACCTCCTCGCCCGCAGCGAGGCCCTAGACGCCGTCGACGCCCGTTCCACCGTCAGTCCCGAGACCGACGCCCGTGCCTCCACGATTTGGCGTCTTCAACCGCCGTCCGCCAGATTAGTTTTGTGGCGCAAACCAGAAAACCCGCCTTCCGTCGGTGCTTGCGCCCTCAATCCAGGAGTGGATGCCACAGCTGCTGCCCGGCCCGAGCTCCGGTCCCGGCTGCCCTTCACCGCCGTCCACCGCACGGTCCATCGACCACAGCACCTCCACGGCAGCTCTCCGTCGACACTCGACGTCCGTGTACCTGCAACCAAAGACCAAGCACACGATCATACCGCACGGTTGACAATTCACTCATCACAACCAGGAGTGAGTACTCCACATTCCTCAATCTCCCCCTTGATGAGTGCATTATCAACACACCACAATCGAACCAAAAAACGAACTAAGAGAGAAGCAAAAACCGAGAAGAACAAAGAAGATGAAGAACTTGAACAAGTGACAAAAGCTCGAAAGAATCAAGAACAAGTCACTTGACCAAGCAAAAATCGATTCCCTAAGACAAGGGCAATGGCTCGACGCAATCGATCAAACACAAACATGACTCCTCAAAGATAGAGGCAGGGCTCAACATAGTCATGCCAAAAGCAAAGAGAAAACCAGGAGCTAAACAAAGCAGAAACTCCCACTGAAATGCATTTCCCCCTTACCAGTGCAACTCTCACCACATGTATGCACTCTCAAAGCCCTGTGCACAACAAGTTTGTGAAACTCTCAATTCTCCCCCTTGTTCGATCACTAAACTTCTCCCCCCTTGTTGGCACATGCACACATCAAGACTGAACAGATCTAAAACTCCCCCTGAAAGTGAGACTCCCCTGAAGGTATGCTATGCAATGAATGCAATGCAGGAAGTGTAAGTGAAAGCATTTAGAAATACAAGGATATGGGCAACATTTAGTCACAAGCACGTGTGCATCCATAAACAAGACCTGCATCTAGCTCAACAGGGTATATCAAATCATGTCTAGAGCTTAGCAAGTTCAGTTTAGCAGAAATAAAAGCATCACCCATGATCTAGCACCAACAAGTAGGGAATGGAAATCAGTGCTAATCAAACTCATACAGGTTAGCCAAAAACAACCAAGGCATGTTGCAAACATCCATTATGCAATCAAATTATATCAAGCAATTATTAATGCCAGGGGTTGAAAGGTTATCATGCTTTACTTAGCAACGAGGGCAAGCCTATGCCAAAGGCAATCAGAAGCTTAAGACACTCGTTTTAGTCATGCACAGCCTTGCCCGGGTTCTCACAAGTACAAAGTGAGCCGTCCCGAAAGCTCGATCAGTGCGACAAGCAATCCCACCTAGATCTTTCCATTCCATTTCAAGCACAATTCAAGCAATTTTTATTAATTTTAGATCATATCAAATATGAATTGCTGAACCAGGATGAATTGCAACAAGTTAAGTATCAAGAAGCTACACTAGCATGAATAAGATAGCAAAGCATATCAACACGCCCTAACATGCTAGTAGCCAAGACAGGGTGACCATGTTTTCGAATTTTTAAATCAAAATAGCTTAACTCAGAGGATATCAGATGCACAGTGGAGCAAGCTATTCATGATCACGTTTATAAACTCACACTAGCAAGCACTAGGAGGTCATAGCAATGTATACAAGAATGCTAGTGCAAGTGAGGCAATGCAAAAATGCTGAAATGTACAATGCAAGTGCAAAATGCAGCTACCAAACCTAGAAAAACGAAAAGAAAAAGAATCAAGCCCTACAAAGCTAACCAAAGAAAAACTAGCAACTAAAAGGGGTAACAAACCCCACGCTCCCCTTGCAAGCGAGCAAAAGTCTCATTCTCAAGTGGTTTGATAAAGATATCTGTTGTTTGCCTCTCGGATGGTACATGGATCATGTCTATGTGGCCTCTCTCATGGTTATCTCGCAGGAAGTGGAACATGATGTCTATGTTTTTGGTTCTGGAGTGGAGCACTGGGTTCTTTGCAATGCAAATTTAAGACATGTTGTCTACAAAGATGGGAACCCTACCAAAACTCAACCCATAATCCTGCAAGGTTTGTTTCATCCAAAGAATCTGAGAGCAGCAGCTGGCAGCGGCAACGTATTCGACTTCTGTGGAAGAGAGCGCTACACTAGCTTGCTTGCGAGAGGACCACGAAACCAGCGATGTACCGAGAAAGTGACAAGTGCCGGAAGTCGACTTGCGATCCAGCCGACACCCGCCAAAATCGGCATCCGAGAAACCAACTAAATTAAGAGATGAATCCGCAGAATACCAAAGACCGAATTCAGGAGTGAACTTAAGGTACCTGAAGATGTGTTTCACCACTTGCTTGTGGGAGGTGCGCGGCGAAGCCTGATACCGCACACAGAGGCCGACACCGAACTGAATGTCCGGTCGCGTCGCCGTTAGGTACAGGAGGGAGCCGATCATGCTCCTGTACTCCTTCTGGTCCACCGCCTCGCCTTCCAAATCCGCATCAAGCGCCGTCGATGTGCTGATCGGAGTCGGCTGAGGACACAAGTCACTCATGTCGAACTTCCGCAGCAAGTCCTTGGTGTACTTGGCTTGATGGACGAGCGTGCCCTGAGAAGTTTGCTTGATCTGCAGCCCGAGGAAGAACTGCAGCTCACCCATCATGCCCATCTCGAACTCCCTGGACATCTGCTCAGAAAACTTGGAAACAAGAGCGTGAGAAGAGCCACCAAAGATGATATCATCCACGTAAATTTGAAGCAACAAAAAGTCAGAGCCAGAGCACATGAGGAATAAAGTTTTATCAACACATCCCATTTTAAAACCTTGAGCAAGTAAGAAATTTTTAACCCTATCGTACCAAGCTCTAGGCGCCTATTTCAAACCATAAAGAGCTTTCTGAAGTTTGTAAACTCGGTTTGGAAACTTGGGATTTTCAAAACCAGGGGGTTGTTTCACATAAACTTCTTCAATAAAACCATTTAAGAAGGCAGATTTCACATCCATTTGGAAAACTTTAAAACTCTTGGAAGCAGCAAATGCAAGAAAAATTCGAATCGCTTCTAAGCGTGCTACCGGGGCAAAAGTTTCCTCATAATCTATCCCTTCCTTTTGGCAAAACCCCTGGGCTACAAGTCGAGCCTTGTTCCGCACTACCAACCCATCTTCACCTTGCTTGTTCTTGAAAATCCACTTGGTTCCAATGGGGTTACAAGCAGGCGGAGGCTCAACCAAAACCCAAACCTGATTCCTTTCAAAATTTTCGAGTTCCTCATGCATGGCATTGACCCAATTGGAGTAAGAAAGTGCGTGTCCAACATCTTTGGGCTCGAAAGAGGCAACAAACACTGAATGAGCAAAGACAGTGATACTTGTTACCTTGGACCGTGTGACTCGCTCGTTGAGGTCACCTAGCATTTGTTGAGGTGGATGATGACGCTGAATGTGTCGCGGTGCTTCCCTTGTCGAAGTCGCCTCCTCCTCAACCAAAACTGGTGTCTCCTCAGATACAGCTGGTGAAGGCTGAGTCACCTGCTCGATCGCCCCCCGGGAAGTAGATGTAGTTGGGTCGGGGCCGTCATCATCGTCCGAGCTCGTGGCGGAGGCAGCTGGGTCCACAACACGCGTGGTAGCCTTAGCATCACCCTCCGCAGCTTCTTCCTCCTCATCTTCAAAGATGGAGGTGCCGAGCTCATCATCTCCTGCAACTTCAAAGACAGAGGCATTGCATGATGCAGTCTCGTCAAAAGTGACTTCACAAGTCTCTCTGACGATGTTAGTATCAATAATCAACACACGGTAGGCTCTGGAATGAGAAGCATAACCGATAAAAATATCGTCAGACGATCGAGACTCAAACTTATCAAGATTTCCTTCCTTCAGCATAAAACACCGGCAACCGAAAACTCTGAGATGGTCAACACGGGGCTGGCGTCCAAATTGCAACTCATAAGAAGTCTTGTGCATGAAAGCACGCAAGAAGATACGATTGGACACATAACAAGCGGTGTTAACCGCCTCAGCCCAGTACTTTGTAGGAGTCCTATGCTCATCGAGCATCGTCCTAGCCATCTCAACCAGCGTCCGATTCTTCCGCTCTACAACCCCATTCTGCTGTGGAGTGTAGGGGGGAGAATACTGGTGTTCAAGACCTTGATTACTGCAAAAGGTGTCAAAACGAGCATTTTTGAATTCTGTGCCATTGTCACTGCGAATCGCTCTCATGGCATGGGGCAGCTCATTTTTCAACATCAAGATCAAGTCTCGAACAAACTCGAAAGCCTCATCCTTGGTTCTCATAAAAAAATAACGTTTATTGGAAAAAGCAACACCAAAGATTTGGGACCAAAAGTGGTTAGCAGTGACCATTGAATACACCCAGAAATAGCGAGAAAAGTCATCCACGATCACAAGAACAAACCACTTCCCACCAACCGACATCACCCGAGAAGGATCAACTGTGTCCATATATAGCAACTCTCCAGGGTGAGTGGTCATCACTTGATTAATCGGCGGATGAGAGGTGGCAACCATCTTCCCGTGGCGACACAGGTGGTAAACAAGATCCTTTTCAAACTTCAATTTGGGCAATCCTCGGATCAGGCCAAGTGAACTAAGTCTCGATAACAAGTCAAAGCTCAAATGTCCAAGTCTTCTATGCCACTTCCACAAATCAGAAGAATGACCAGCTAACAAGCAACAAGGAGGACCAAGAGAAGTTCCAGAGAAATCAACCAAGAAAACCCGATTGCGAGGTAAAATCCGGCAAACCAAATCTCCTCTGGAATCTAAAACACGAGAACAACCCTCCTTGAAGCGAACTTCAAACCCCTCATCAAGAAGTTGCGAAACAGAGAGCAAATTGAACCCAAGGTTCGAAACCAAAGCAACTTCTCTCAGGGTAAAGCGATCGGAAACACGAACAGCACCAATTCCACGTACCTTTCCTCTTCCATTGTCCTTGAACACAATGCACTCCTTTGAGCGCATCGGGGTGAGGCTAGAGGACTACTTGTCATTCCCGGTCATATGGCGCGAACAACCGGAGTCCATGATCCACCTGTTCTCCAAGCCTCCGGCCTGCACATCAGTAGCGAGACAAAGGGTGAGCAAATGTCTCAACACTGGGATTAGCAAAGTGTGAAGCAAACTAGTGTCGAGCCATTTGCTCTACAGAAGGGTTAGCAAAATCAAGCAAAGCGTATCCCCCGTCCCGTCTACCGAGAGGCTGACGACCACCACCGCGAGGAAAGCGTGGTGTCTCGTAACCTCCTCCAAAGCCTCGGTCCTGTGGTCCATAGCCGTACTGAGGATGACCAGGAGCACGACCAGCAAAGCGACCACCCGCTGGAACACGGTAATCACCACCGTCTCCCTGCCCTCCACCTACACGGCGCGCCCTAGCATCTTGCCTACCACCATGCCGAAGAGGACCATGCACTCGAGCCGAGTACATGTTCGAGTTACGTCTCTCCTGCTCACGCCTCACAGCCCGCTTCCTCCTGAAGCAAAACTCCTCCAAGTGACCGTCTCTGTGACAGTACTCACAGTGGTACCTCACCTCTCTCTTGGGAGGTGGAGGCCCCGCCTTTGGACGGGAAGGAGCAGCCCCCTTCTTCTGGGCAACCGGGGCTGTGGCAGCAGGGAGCGTATTGAGGGGATTCCTCAGCTCATTGGGCTTTGGAACCCAAACCTACTTCTGTGGATGTGCTTTTGGTGGTTCTTTTAGCACACCATCCACGGGGTCAACAAGCGAAGGCTGCGTGATCGTACTAGCAGTGTTTAGAGCACTTGGAACTCCAGCAGCCTTGCCGATCTTACCATACAGCATATCAAAGTCTGACTTCGTGTAGGTGTAACCGACCCCAAACACATCACCACGTTTAAACTACATGATCATCATGCCCAACAGCGGCTCACTACTAGAAACCCAACTAAGAATCGCCCTAAGATATGTGTTCTCATTCTCCAAGTTGGCTTTCTCTACCATAAGATTATCCAAATCAGAAATCAGACCAGGGCAAACATGACAATCAATAGGTGGGCTAGACTCCCCGACCTTAGTCTTCCCCAAAGACTTAATCAAGGCGTTCTTCTCATCTAGCTCCGACCTAAACGTGGGACAAATCTTACAAGCACCAAAAAGAATAGGCCTAGACCTAAGCTCCTCTAGCTCACACACAACAGTAGCATACTTAGACTGCAAAGAAGCTAGATCAGACTTAAAGATGGAGCACTCATCACATTCAAGCACATCACTAATGATAGGAGCGTCCTTGGCCAGTTCAAGCTCATGCTTGGCCCTAGCTAGCTCGTGAGACACGTCAGCCAGCGAGATCTTGGCAACATCCAAGTTCGCTACGTTCTCATCATGCTTGGCACAGAGAGCAACAAGATCATTCATGTGAGATATGCAGCCAGCGCACTCATCCTCTCCAGATTTCTCTCTAGCACAAGCCAGCTCAGCCCTAAGCCGCTTACGCTCTCTAGCTGCTTCCTTAAGCAACTTTTTCTAATTGTCGAGAGCGGCGTACAACTCCCTAACCTTAGTATCAAGCAGGTCGATAGTGGAGTTTACCTCTGAATCACTCTCGGATCCAGGAGAAGAGTCGTCGTGCGTCGGTGTAGCATGTCCACCTGGAGACACACCAGCACCATTGGCCTCACCCGCCATAGTGCAGAAACTCTTGCGCCGACCGGCCGCCAAGCAAAGACCGATGAAGCCGGTGGCTTCCTTGTCCCGCTTCTTCTTCTTCTTGTCGTCGTCGTCGGTGGTCGATGAAGAAGAGCGGTCGGTGTCGGAGCTCTTGTCAAGGTCGCTGAGCTGCGCCAAGAAAGCCTTCTCCCGCTTCTTGGCCTTGTACTGGAAGCGCTTCTTGATCGACTCCTTCTCAAAGCGCCCTCCCTTGTCCCGGTCACGGCTGCGGTGCTTGTGGCGCCGACGCTCCTTGTTGGAGCCTCCCTCGTCGCGGTCGCGGTGGTGGTAGTAGTCGAAGTTGTTGTTCTGGCCACCGCCGGACTTCTTGGGGCAGTCGGCGATGAAGTGGTTCGGATCGCCGCAGTGGTAGCACCCGGGGTTCTTTCGCCTCTGCCTATTATGGTAGACACGCTGGAACTTGCTGATGAGGAGGCACAAGTCGTCGTCGCCCAGCGTCTCCAACTACTCATCTGCAACAGAAGACAAAGAGGCAAGAGAAAAACCAAGAGCAGAGTTAGCGTTAGAGCTCGATCCACCTGGGCCAGTCACAAGAGCGATGCTCTTGGAAGGAGGGGCACCATTGATCTTGGCTCGTGTCTGGTTATCCACCTCCGTGGCCTTGAGCTTGCTGAATAGCTCATTCACGGTCAAAGTCTCCTAGCCTGCAGACTCGATGATCGTGTTCACCTTGAGATCCCACACAGAGCGGTCAAGTGCGTAGAGCAACTTGAGATCCTTCTCATGCTGTGTAGTCAAGGGCATCAGCAGATCTGTTAGCACTGACTTTGTTCACAATCGATTGAAACCGACTGAACATGTCGCCAATGCTCTCACCCGGCCCCTGTGTGAAGTTCTCATATTCACGCCGGTGAGTCTCGAAAAGTCTTGCCTTAACCTGAGGTGTGCCCTCGTGGTAGTTCTCAAGGCACGTTCAAATCTTGTGGGCTTCCTGAAAACCCTGGACGCGTGAGAACTCCGCACGAAAAACGCCAGCGAACAAGGCATTGACAGCCTTGGCGTTAGCCTCGTGCTCAATCACTTGAAGAGGAGTGACCCGAATGGCAAGCACCTCGTAAGCCTGGTTCTTGGTTATATCCCAGACCTCGGCTCCCAAGCTCTGCAAGAAAGCCCGCATGCGAACCTTCCAGTAAGCATAGTCCTCGCCGGTAAACACGGGGATCTTACCAAAACTTGTCATGGTCGCCAAATGGTTTTCAAACCGGTTAGGGTAATGAAAACCTTAACCAAGCTCTGATACCAATTGAGGGACCGAAAAGGTGACCAGGGGGTGAATGGGAGCCGATTAAAAACTTTCACAAGCGAAAGTTCGGCCTATGATCCCAAGTGTGCACCCAACCCTGGATTCCTAGGTGAAGTGTGGAATAGCTATAGAGAAACTATACCAACACCAAACAACCCTAGGAACAAATGAGAATAAACGCAGAAGCAAACATGAAGAACAACACAAGATTCAGCACGGTATATATCACCGGTTGATCCAACGTATAGGTTTGAACAGCGTCGGTTCAACCGGTGTAGTATCACCGGATGATCCGACAAAATCTAAACCAACGTCGGTGCAGTTGTCCAGAGACACACACAAATGAACTCAGAGAGCACTGGTTGATCCGACGAAATCAAACCCCATCGCCGGTGCAGTTGTCCAGAGAGACCCCAAAACGACACAACAACCACCGGTTGATCCGACGATCAAAAGACAGAATCTCAATGCACCGGTGTATGCAAAAACATTAGCACCGGTTGATCCGACACAGTGAAAAGTGAAGATTCAAGAAATCAACCGGTGCACACGCAAGAAACCCTGTCATGCTGAGAAAACCTTGATCACCAGTTGATCATTGGCGAACGCCAGTTCAACCGGTGATAAGGAAAAATTCTGCCCGAGAAAAACTGCTCGATTTTCGGTTTGAGAAATTGATGATCGGATTATCAAACGAGGTTCAAAACCCACCAAATTTTGCAGGCACGATCACAAAGACCTTGTGAACAAGTCCACCGAAGGAATTGAAGAATCACTCCATGAGAAAGGAGGAATCGAAGAAATACCGAGCAAGAACGGGGTTTTCTCAAGAACGCGAAAATCTCCAATTGAAGGGGCTCGTGATTCCGGGGATTTTAGCACTAGGCTAGATGGATTAGAAGCACCCCAAGGAGTCACAAAATCATCTAGAAATCGCCCTGAATCTCATGCACAAAGAACAAAATGTGGAGAATCAAAACTCATCTCATGGAGGCCACAAGGTATGAAATTGATGCAAATTCAAAAGCCCGGAGGGCACAAGGAGGTTAGGGCCTCCTTTCCCGATCAATTTCAATACAAAGTCTCAAAAACCCATGGCTAAAACCTCAATCCCTAGAGAGGAGAAGGGAGGAGGAAGGAAGAGGAGACAGAGGGGAGGGGCGCCTGGGAGAGAGGGGTGCTGCGGTCTGGGCGCCAGCCAAAGAGAGAGAGAGAGAGAGAGAGAGAGAGAGAGGGGTATTTATGGTGCCCACGCAGGGGTCCAAAATACCCTTAGACTTAAACTAGAGTCTAAAACGCCCGTAGGGGCTAAACCGGAAATATCTACATGATCTCATCCGACGGCCGAGGTTCTTTCTTCGAATCGAAGTCTTCTCCGCGATGCCGCCACGTAGATGAAGATCCGGTCCGCGGTTTTGGAGGGTCCCCAAAACCCGGGTAGGTGGCCGGTTTTGAGAAAACCGCCAAAACTCAACGCGCGAGAAGATTCCCACCTCCATGCCGTGGCCCTGGACGCCGTTCCCGCCTCAGCCTCCTGACGGCCCTAGATGCCGCCCGACGCCCGTCACCTCCTCGCCCGCAGCGAGGCCCTAGACGCCATCGACGTCCGTTCCTCCGTCAGTCCCGAGACCGACGCCCGTGCCTCCACGACTTGGCGTCTTCAACCGCCGTCCGCCAGCTTGGTTTTCTGGCGCAAACCAAGAAACCCGCCTTCCGTCGGCGCTTGCGCCCTCAATTCAGGAGTGGACGCCACAGCTGCCGCCCGGTCCGAGCTCCGGTCCCTGCTACCCTTCACCACCATCCACCGCACGGTCCATCGGCCACAGCACCTCTACGGCAGCTCTCCGTCGACACTCGACGCCCGTGTACTTGCAACCAAAGACCAAGCACATGATCACACCGCACGGTTGACAATTCACTCATCACAACCAGGAGTGAGTACTCCACATTCCTCAAGTAGGTCCAATTTTCCGTAGTGAAAAACAAATTAAGCCTACATACCTAGCCAAGATCTTAGGTAGTATTAATTTTTATGGACGAACCACCATCTGGTATATGTCTAAATAGCTTTGGACACCCAGGCCCAATAATCTTATTGAATTCATATGTTTTTTTAACGAGCGCCGGTCGGATTGAAGCATCAACAAATACCGAACTCAACACCACTCAATAACTCATCAGGTCAGTCAGATTGGGGCATCATGCATCAACGCAAGGTGCACAACTCATCTCCACAAGACAACTCCTAGACTGTTTTTAGGAAACCTCCTTGGCTCTCCGATCAAGATCGAACAACTCCAGAATCCAAAATCCGGGTGGCAGGGCATAGCGGGCGGCTGGCGCAGCATCGATGGGCTTGGCGGGCTCGTGGATGGGCTCAGCAAGCGCATCAACGGGCTTTTTCTTTTTTATTTGATTAATCGAGACGGGCAGCAATCCGCCTCGGAAAATAGGTCATTTATTATGACCTTCCATCCGAGGCGGTTGCGAAAAACGTCTCGATTAATCTTTTTTGTAGTAGTGCGCATAATGATTTGCTTGTTCTTGTTTATTTTCTTTTCCAGAATAATCTCCAAAATGTTGCATATAGGAGAAGAAGTATCGTTGCAAGCCTACGAGACAAATAATGCAACTTTGTATTTGTGCACCTTCTTATTAGAATGTAAAAGTGAGAGAGATGAATTGGTGAAAAGTGATTGTTTCCACTGAGGGGACACGCCTCTTCTGGGTGACCCCTTTATGGTTAGTAACTGCTAACGATGTTATTAATCATTAATTAACTAATTACAATAATTGATCACTAATCTTATTTTCTTCATAATAATACTTCTAACTTAAAGGCGGCCCAAAATATGTCCAAATATCAGAAAAACAATTAACAGATCAGCTATTCCTTTGGATTTTCTTTTTCGTGTGGAATTACTATGTCATCACAATGAGGTCAAATTCGCGCCGAATTTGTTATTTGCGTATAGGGATTGAACATTGTCTGGCAATTACTCAACCGGCAGTGCAAGTAGCCGGATATGTTAGGGTTTAGGCCTTTATTAGCAGGGCTGTGGGCGGGGTCAGGCTATATATCTAGGAGTGTCACGCCCTATGCAGCATGGATACATATATGCGTATCGGTATCGGCCGATACGGATACGTGGATATGTCGTTTTTCCCAGAAACCCGATATATAGATACGTTTTTAATTATTTAACAAAATAAATACTATATATATTACTTAAAATTAGAAACATAACACTCTTTTAATCCAGCCTTCCAAATCACACATATAATACAACAAACACATAAAACAATCTAGTGTGCTAAATGAATTCTCAAAAAGTAATAAAATGGCCTCCACAGCTCACGTGCGAGAGACAAATGACCTAAATACCCCATCCTTATCTATTCCCGTTCATTTCCCCTTCTCTCACATAGGCTTATCCGATTTCCCCACCTCAAGCGCATCAGCTCCTCTGCTCCTTCCCCGACGCCTCCCTCTGCTCCTCCTCCCCCGCCGCCCTTTGCTGCTCCTCGCCCCTCAGCTCGCGCGCCTCCCTCGCCGCGCTCGCCTGCCTCTGCGGCGCTGGCCTGTGCGCCGGAGCTGGCCGAGCTCGAGCGGATCGGGCGCCGGCGGCGGCCAAGCGCGGCAGAGCCGGCAGGGCTCGAGCGGAGCGGACGCTGGCGGTGGCCAGGCGCGGAGGCCGCTCTCCCTCCCTCCCCCTACAAGTGCGGGCCAGGCATGGCGGCGGCCAACTCCACCTCCGCGCCTTCCATGGCCGACGCCTCCCATCCGCTGCCTCCTCGAGCCAATGCGCGCGGCTGCGGGTGGGGAGGGCGGAGCCTCGCGGATCCGGCTCTGGCTCCCCTCCCCTGCTCCTCCCTCGCGGTGGCGGATCCGGCACCGGCTCTCCTCCCCTGCTCCTCCCTCGCGGCGGGAGATACGCTATGCGATACGTATCAGCCCGCATATCCAATATTCGTGAAAATAATAAAAAATCGGATACTCTAAGGATACGTATCCAGAGTGCATCGGACACGTATCCATATCCGATACGTATCGGATACGCGATATGCTGCTGCAGTGACGTATCCGTGTTACATAGGTCACGCCTATCCGCTTTCTTTTACCAATTTGGAGACCACTTAGCTTTCATTTTACAGATACATATATAGCCTCATTACTTAAAATGTTTGGAGGTTAGCATAGGGATCAGTTTTTTTGTAGATTGCTCTCTTGGTGTACTGTGTGTACATGCATGTCTGTTTCAGTGTTGATCTACATGTATCTTCCGCCGCAACAACACATAACCATCGCTAAAGAACAAATCCTCCACGTATTATTGGTTGACCAGTCACCACAAAACCTCACTCGATCCGTGACCCCGATATGGCTTGCTCACCTGACCTTGATTTGGATGGGAGGCCAAATCCACATATATATCATGACCTGTACTACTTTTACCCCATGAATTGAATCACCTTTCAGTGGTGTGCAAACTGTCATTTTCACTAGATTTAGGTCACAAAGCGAGAATCCTAAGAGATCCTTCATATTAATATAAGGACATTACTCCTGTTGTGCTTGAGAGATCTAGGGCGCCACTGATTGGACTCCAGTGGTCCAGAGAATAAACAAGGAGCGGGCTGGCTAACACTTTGGTTTGTCCTATGCTAGGGAATAGTAATATTTTGACAGCTAATTATGGTGTCAAACAAACCCAGTTTGCAAAACCAACTCCAGAACCCCCACGCTAGCTAGGAACCCTAAAGAATCTAATTAGACCTTTGACTGCGTGATTAGATAATTGTTACTATATCATCACTGTAGCCAATCATCGATTAATTACCATCATTAGATTCATTGCGAAAAATTACATCCATCCCTGAAAAAATTTTACAAATAGACTTTATTTAGTACCCTATGCATAAAAAATTATTTTCTAGCAGAGAAGTAACCAAACAGCACCATTGAAGAGACGTCGTCAGAGCAGGGGGTGTCAAGTTTGCGGCGGCAATATCTATAAAAGCTAGCCAAAGGTGATGACTCTCGCTCTCTCCCATGGTTCTTTCCACATTATTTAGTGGAGACGACTTGCTTTCTTGTACTGTCAGGCACTATTATATTTTTGGAACCGTTCGCAAGGATCGTTGAGGTAATTAATTGCTTGCATTGTCTGCTGGGTTTCTGAATAATCAGCAATATATAGTACACTTATTTGTAGTGGTTTTAGTAGCTAGTGCGTTTATTTGGTCTTGTCTAATTCCTTCGACTTTTCTACCTAGCAACATCTGCTCACCTAGCTAGTTATCGTACTGCAAGTTTAGCAGGAGGCTTAGCTTGCATTGAAGGATACAATTAAAAATGGTTCTTGCTGCCGAATGATTAATAAGCTTATCATCATCTCTGCTAGCTGCAGATACACCACCAAGCTAAGGACGACGACGGGCAGAATGGAGGAGGACTCGGGCCTGTTTATGCAGTGGGCGATGGACACGCTGCGGCACGCCGCCATCAGCAACAACGACTGCAGCGAGGCAACGACCTTCCCCTCGCTCCAAGCGCTCCGGGAGGCCTCGCACGCGGCCGAAATGGTCCAGGAGCTCATCTCGGCAGCGCCGGCGAGCAGCTGGAGCTCCGGCGACACCACCGACGGCAGCAGCGGAGGCAACAACCCGCCCAGCGCGGCCATGGATCACGATGCCTGGCCGCCGACGCCCAACTCCGCCAGGCGCGCACCCGCCGCACCGACGCTGGCCAGAAGCAGCAGCAGCACCAACCTTCCGGTGAGCTGGAACTTCGGCGCCGCCTCGGCGCCGCCGGGCAGCGACGGCATGCTGCCGGCGGAGGCGGAGGCCGCCCCCACGCACCGCCTGCCGGACATAGTGTGCGGGTCGCCACCGACGAGGAGAGCAGGTGTAAAGGGCGCGGCGGGATCCATGTCGACGCCGTACGCTCAAGACCACATCATCGCGGAGCGGAAGCGGCGGGAGAAGATCAACCAACGCTTCATCGAGCTCTCCACCGTCATCCCCGGCCTCAAGAAGGTCCTCATCCAAATCAAATTATATTAATCTATCCCCCTTCACCTCTTGGACACCATCATCAAATATCTCTGACAACACGTATACGAATCGCACGATGATGCAACGATTAACTTCTGACCAGATGGACAAGGCGACGATCCTTTCTGAAGCGACCAAGTACGTCAAGGAGCTTCAAGAAAAGCTCAGAGACCTGGAGGCTGGCGGCAGCAACGGCAGGAGCATTGTCGAGACCGTGGTGCTCGTCAAGAGGCCATGCCGCCATGATGCGGCCAAGCCGGACGAAGATGGCTCCCCGTTGTCAGCGTCATCAGCCGCGCCTGCGGCGAGGAAGCAGCTGCCGGAGATCGAGGCCCGGTTCTCGGATAAGAGCGTCATGGTGAGGATCAACTGCGAGGACGGCAAGGGGGTGGTCGTGAAGGTGCTCACCGAGGTCGAGGAGCTCCGCCTCAGTATCACCCACGCCAATGTCATGCCGTTCCCGGCGGGCACTCTGATCATAACCATTACAGCAAAGGTAAGGTTTGACTAATCGATACTCTGATCGTATAATTAATTCTAGTACTGTGCTTCACTATTTTCATAACAACACTCTGATAGTTTTTGATGTGAAACAAAAGCTATGCTGGTTACGAATTCCTAATAATGGAAGAACTTAGCAAAAATACAAATAACTAGTACTATTAACAGGATATTATAATCCATTAATTTTGTCTTGACAGGATACCTTTTTGCAGTGCAATCAATGACAGAACGTATGGTCGTTGAACTTCAACTTTTATTTTTTTCCCGCAAAACAAATTAAAGCTTTTAACTTTTATCCCCTGATAAGGTTGTGAGTGAGATAATCAGTAGCACATGTTTTAACAAGACTAGCATGATTCAACTTTGTTTAAATTTATTTCTTTATTTCATTTTGAGGAGTGAAATTGCATACATTGATCTCCTTGATATATACCAAACCCTGCATCACAACAGAATTATTCATATATTTTGAGTGATTTGTTTTTTTTTTTTGTCTTTTTGGTTGAAACTACTCTTGTTGAGTTACTGACCTATATGTTGGAAACTGAGGAATATTATAACGCATTGCAAGATATATTAATTCCAAATAAATTGTATCTAGTTCTTTTCTCTATGTATAATTTATTTGGATTCAAACCAACTCTTTCTAGTCGTGATCCTCAACGTGTTTCTCATATGAATCAGAAAATGGAGAAAAATCATATATGTTCGTTATTAATTAATCATGAGAACAATTCAAGTAGGCCTTACTTTTTTTTGGTTTTGGTGGTGCCATTGTATGATGGCTTTAACTAACTAGATACACTTTGTATGCCAATTCACTCATTAATCAACAGAATAAAAAAGAAAATAAAAAATGAACAACATCAAATCTTGTTGGGAACTTGTTTCTCTTTTCTTAGTCTGTTGTACTTATGGCTAGCTTGTGTTTTGCATTATCTAATCATGTGCTATATTATTATATTGCGCAAAACACACACGTACAACAATTCTTATTAGAGGTAAATGATATACTATAGGGGCGTCAGGATG
Source organism: Panicum virgatum (assembly GCF_016808335.1). NCBI lineage: Eukaryota > Viridiplantae > Streptophyta > Magnoliopsida > Poales > Poaceae > Panicum > Panicum virgatum. The sequence continues at coordinate 13,639,403 of NC_053153.1, read as the reverse complement.
ATGAACGCAGATCTTAAATCATTATGGTGATGCAATCCCGTTCTTTTCAGTTTCTCCAGTTTTCACACCTCAATACATCTTCCAATAGTTAAACTACAACTATACATAACTTAAAATAGTTGAATCGAGAGTTTTCTTAACTATGAGAACTTGCTAGCTGAGATGTTAATAAGTTGATATTCAGAACATCAGGTTAACAACAATCTTTTGGTTTGATCAGGTGGAGGAGGGGTTCACCGTAAATGCAGAGGACATCGTTGGCAGACTCAATTCTGCATTACTGCACCAGCATCATAGCAGCTGTAACAGCACAGATGAGGAAACAGGAAACTAGTTAATTAAAGGCTTGGTCTTGCGCATATAAAAAAATATCTACGGCTGTGGGAACAGTAATAATGCTTGAGTGTTTATTTTTCTTATTCTTTTTTTTTGTAACAATTCATGGCTTGAGATTTTTTTTTCCTTTGCCACGACGTCCCTTCAAGTAGCGTGCATGCAACAATCCATGCACACTGTGTAAGTGGTGATGACCACCACATGCGCACTAGTGGATGCTCGAGACGAGCATTTCTGCACCACATGTTTCAAGTTTGCAACACGAGCCAGATATATCCAGGCATCAACATCATGCAGATGGCAGGTGTTATTGTCACGAAAAGGTCCTCATCAAGATCAAATCAGATGGTCGTCTCCAGTGAAATAAAGCATGCATGCATGTACCATCAAGTACGGTCTGCAAGCAAGTTGTCAAGTTGATTTGAACCAAGCTTGGCTTAATGCTTGTAAAAATATATGTATCCATGTGCTACTACCACTGTTCGTGATTCTATTTGTCTCCATCGATCTTTATTTGTGCATTTACAACTATAGTAGCCACGTACATTTTCAGTTCAGATGATAAAAATATTAAGCGGGTACACAATTAGTAACTGTATTGTTATGAGATGTGCCTTTGAGTAATATAATGATAAATTTAAATATAGTGAAATTTGTAGATGCTTTGCGTTGTATTTGTGGAGAATATATTTTAAAATTATGCAGACACAATACTTTGTATTGTGGAAGGGATAAATACAATTCAGAAACTCTAATGTAGTTGATTTATTTTCTGGGACGAACTTGACGAAGAATTCAGGAACTGTATTGTGATACAGTGATTTGCCTGCGAGGGATTTCGAGTGATTTAGGAGCAACCATGCTTATACTCCCACACTGGTCCCACAGATAAGTGAATAAACGACATTCTGGACACTAACACGTTATTCAAAACATGACTTTAACTAATACTTTTTGTTAAGGAACACTATAAAATAAATTTGTATACTTTTTATGAAACTGTATATACAGATAAATCTTCACATTTTATCTTTCGAATATACACACGTAACACATAAAAGTAACTTGCAACCAATGTTGAAGTGATTGACTTATTTGTGATTGGAGGGAGTATGTACAAATAAAATCAATAATAGTTACTCTGACCCCTCTCTCCTAAAATAGAAGCGTTCATAGTTTTATCTTAAGTCGAACCATCTTTAGTTTAATTAACCTTAGACAAAAAATATATATAAAAATATCATTAATACTATTGGGTCCATTAAGAAATGTATTTCATAGTTTACTTTGATGTGGTACATTTGATACTTCTCTATATAAAGTTTGTCAAACTTAATATAGTATATATTGTATTTAGAATGAAACTAGAAATGCTTGTATTTTCCTCGCGAAAAAAGAAATATTTATCTTCTAGAAAATAAATAGTATTGTTGAGATTTATGCAAGCAGTCCACCGAGGGGATACCCGCGGTGGTAGATTGATCGGGAGGAAAATCATGAGAAATGAGATTGATGGCAACATAAGAGCAAGAGACACAAGCCTTTAGATAGGTTTGGGCTGCGAAGATTAGCGTATTACCTTTCATTATGTCCGACGTTTGGTGGATTGTATTTCTATGTTCTATTTGGCGGGGCTCGGGCCCCCTCAAAAAACGGCTCCAGCTCCTCTGATGAAGCGTCTTTTCTAGTGGAGTTGAAGCCATTTTGAAAAAACGTTTGACAAAACAGCCTCTTCATATTGTCTAAAAGATGAAATATAAAAAATAGTCTTATCATCTTCTTTTTTCCTTTCTTATACTTTCTTTCACACTCACTCTCCTCTTTATCCCCTTCTTCCTCCCACCACTGGCCACGCGCGCCTCGCCCTTCTTCCCACCGTCGGCCACACGCTACTCCCTCCCTTCCACTATTGGCTACACGTGCCAGGCAAGGCTGTTAGACCCTGGGCAGCGGAACTGCTCACAAACGTAGAATATTCTAGAATAAGAGATAGAGCACGGCATGTACCTTATCATACCGTAACTACTCGTACAGAAGTAGAACTAGTCGAATAGAAGGAAACTACTCGATAATCATCGGGTAGGACTCCTTAGGTAGTATTCAGTTAGGATTTCTATGTAACCGTCTCCCAGACTATATTAGGGCGGGTAGGGACCTCTTCAAAATATAACCTGCATCTAAGGCAATATAAACCACCAACAGGACGTAGGGTACTATGTATCTCATGGCCCCAACCTATCTAAAGCTTTTTGTTCCTTGCACCACCGGTTCCAGACCACGGTGAAACCCTACCTATAATCTACCACCTTAGGGTATCACTTGGTGGGCTTGGCGGCTAAACATCGCAGCTGGCACGCCAGGTAGGGTCCTTCACGAAGGTCATCTAGTGAACTCGATGGCAAGCCTCGACGACTGCAACATCGTGCCAGAAGGCATCACATTCGTCTTCGGCTCCTAGATCTGCACCGCCAATAGCTAGGGTGGCTACACTAGTCACCTAGCCAACCCTAGGGGGCTCGAGGCTTCTCCGAAAAAGGAGGAATGCCCCATCGACTACTCCATCAATGATTTAATTAGGCGTTGCATCCTCCCTCCCCCAGAGGAGTTAAGAAGGAGTCTGTCTTCGACATGACCCCGACTTGTGCACCATCTTTTTCCGGTTCGGGTCCTATTCGATCCGAGATTCTGCGCTCCGAATCTTCGTTTGGGTTGTGCAACACAGCTTCTGCTTATCAAAGGACCGTTGTACCTGCATCTCCCTCAGCACCAAAGAGGAAGGACCACTTAGCCACTGCTGGAGACGAGCTAGTTCCAATCCATGTTGCTGGATCAGATGAACTATCTATTCTCTAGTATCGACAAACCTCAATTTTCCGATTTAATGGGAAACTACATCAAGGAACTCAAGTCGATCAAGCGTCCGAGGATAAGCAATGCCGAACTATTCGATGACAGTGGATCACATTTCACGCAATATTGCTAGGTGCATTGAACTTGACAGAGTCTGCTCTCCAATATCACAACAATAAGACCTGTCGTGGTGTGGAAAAACCACAGCCGGGTGGCGGAATGCACCCGCCAAATTCTAAGTGTAGGGTGTGCTTGGGGCAGTCAAGGAATGCTCGATCTAGGGGCGTAAGAACACGGAAGCACACAAGGATTTAGAGTGGTTCGGGCCGCCGGAGCGTAATACTCTACGTCCACTGTGTGATGTATTGCCTGAGCTTGTGTGCAAGCTGGCGGAGGAGCTATGCCTGTCTCTGCATGTGTGAAAACATGTGGAACCTCTCTTTCTACCATGTGTGCTCTCCCTTTTATAAGCCCAAGGGGAGCAGTACACTGAGCGGGATCCCGACAGGTGGACCCGGCGATGTATTATAAACTACACTTTGGCCTTCAATGCCTCAGATCCGGAGATCTTGTCGTTGGCTTCCGTGCATAGCTTCTGACCAGGGATGATCTTGAGCTGTCCTGTCGGAGTAGAGTCTAGCCTCTGGAGCCGCGCGTCGAGGTCATGATGAAGCGCCGAACTACTGACTTAGTCCGCTGTAGCAGCATGCACTGTTGCTCCAGTTAGTAGCTGGTCATCATGACTCGTCGCCCACGCGCGCGGCGCCGAGACACTGTTGCGTGCCTCGGTAACAGACGAGCCGCCTTGGAAATAGGCGGGCTTACCGTGTTGTCATGTCACGCCTGTCCAACCCGTGAGTGGGTATCCGATGCCCTGCTCTGCCAGCGCACGCCCCAACCACCAGCATTTAATGCGGCAGGAGGGCTGGCTTCAGGCAGAAGACTCGTGCCTGTGGGACACGTGGCGGCACCGGACCCGGGGGTCGGCGGCCGCGCCCACAGGGGCACGTGGCGGTTCCGGACCCCTGCCCAAGCGGGGAGCGGAGGTCCGGAGGTCAGCCCTGTGGGACACGTGGCGGCGCCGACCTTGGGGTCGGCGGCCGCGCCCACAGGGGCCTGCAAGAGCTCCAGACTGTGACACCCTAGGTGTCTGCACAGTAGAATTGCATTTATTTTATGCATCATGTGCTTATGTTGCTTGAAAAAGGATCTTATTGTAAAAATCTAAGGGTAGTTGTGTAAATATGATTTAATGCAGGGTCCTTTCTATAACTTAATTTGAATAGGGAGAGCAAATATTGCTTTTGTGGAGGGTTTATTTGTAAAATTCAGTGTAATCATTGCTTGGCAGAAAATTTTGCTTTTTAGTTTGAAATTAAACTGAATTTGCATTGGAAAAGACAAAAGTCCATTAAATTCAAAATCCTTCATATGTTTTCAAAATAACTCTTAAACCTTTGGTCAAATCAAATTTTCCACAACATCAAAGTAGTAGATCATGAAAAGTTGAACAACTTTTATGTTGGGCACTTTTTCATTTGAGCCCTAGTTTAGGAGATATATTGTTTTACAGTAGGGCCCCTAAACTTTTTGGAAATTGCAAATCAGTCCAGACTTCATCTCCCACCTCTCTGCTTCTCTGTTTCTCTCTGCCACCGGCGCTGAGCGCCACCGCCTCATGTGGCACCCACGCGTCGTGCCCGAGCTCCTCGCCGCCCTTTTCCCCTCGCGCTGGAGCTTCCCCGTCTCTGCCACGCACACCCGAGCCCCAGACGGCCGCCACCTCGCCGCCGCTGTGGCCAGCCCGACGCAGTGCCCCGGACCCCCATCTCTCGCGCGCCCCAGCACCCCAGCAACCCAATCCACTCGCTCAGTCACTTGCTCCCAGCCCAAAGCCCCCAGAACACCGCAGCCGCCCTGCCTAAACACCGGCGAGCTCGAAGCTCACCGTCAACCCGCCATTCCAGACCCGTTCCGCCCGCGCTGACTCCACCATTAGCTCTGCCTCGTCCTCGCACAGCTCGCAGACCACTCCTCCTCGCCCAGAACCCACCGGAGCACCCTCGCCGACGTTCTCCTCCACCGCCGCCGCCCTGCTCGCAGCGGACCCGCCTCCTACGACCGTTCCAGAACCGGCCAAGCACACCTACAAGTGCGCCCTGACCCGGTGAACCTCCCCAGCCCCTCCACCCTCGCCGCCGGTGATGAGCCCCGCCGGAATCAGCCGGTCAAACCTCCCTCCCATGCTTTGACTCCGGCCAGGGACTCCTCTACAAATACTTTTAGGATTCTAGGGTCCTGGATGCAAGTTTTCAATCCTTTCTCATTTGTTTCTAGGCTGAACTTTGAAAATGCCTATAAATTCGTAGAAAAATCAGAAAAATACAAATCCAAATGTTTTGGAATCCTTTTTACAAGACCTACAAAGTTTGTTACATGCACATCTTCAGTTTTGGTATGTATTTTAATCCAAGAAAAAGAATAGAATAAATAGACTTTATTTGTTCCATGAGTTCTACTCAGTAACTATATGTGGTTTTTGGCTAGAATGTGTCTTGCAGTGTGGTTAGCATCTGGTAAAAATTTGAAACCTTTTTTGATATCATTATCTAGGTCAAAGTTTCAAGATTCTTAAATCTACTAGTTTTGTTAATTTATTTGTACTGTTAGAAATAATCAAGTTTTGTGTGTGAAAATTTTTCCATGATCACATGTTGCTAAAACCTTGCTGTTGCCCAAGTTTGGAAAATTTTTTATCTGTTTAACTATTTCTTTGATTTAATGCTTATTAAGTAGACTTTAATTATGGTAAATAGTTTCTGTTCATGATAAATCATTCAAATATTTCTGAATGTTTATTTTAAATAGCTCAGATTGTCCATGAAGTTTGAACAATTGATCATGTCTAGAACAGAAGTTAAAAATGAATCTTGATGTGTTAATCCTAGTTTTGTTCTTTTTATCAGAATTAATTCTTTAAAGATAAAATCATGAAAAATTTACAGAAGCTTAGTTAACACTGTGTTGGTTTGATGTTAAATTTATAGATTCTGTTTTGCTCTAGTTTAACCTGTAGAATTTAATATTATTCTAAGTGATGTCTGAGTGAATGATTTATTATGAATAATTGGCTGCATCAAATGGCATGAATTTTACAGGGTAGAGTGCTCTCTGTATTTACTGTTTGAAGTAATTTTACTGAAGTTAGACACTGTTTGTATACTGAGTTACTCAATTCTTTGCAAACCATGATTTATATGTTATATAAACTAACTAACACTTACTTTGTAAGTTTAATCAAATTGTTTTGTGAAGTTGATCTTGTTGTTTTGTGTAGTAATCGTTGTTAAATAACTATCCTATAAACGCTTTCCCATATGCTTAGTTATGTTTGTTATCTTTTTAATTGCAACTTTATTGTGAAGCGTGTGTTTATAATACCGTTTCTTGCATCACATATAGATACGACTGTTTTATCGGACGGGACGTACGAGCTAATCCCGGAGTCCGAAGAAGGTGATCAAGAGGCCCAGCTAAACGCCACTGTACTAACTGAAGACCCGGACCAAAGTCCAGAAGAGCCCAAGGCTGTTTTAGCTAGCGACTACCGAGAAGGCAAGCCCCGGACATAACCCAGTATTTCAAATTATTACAATTTATCGTTATTACTTACTTGTGCATTTACAGTTCTTAGGATTTGAATTGAAACCCTAGATGCATGATCCTAGGAACCTTTGTACTGAACACTAGGCCTGAGTTCGAATAATTGCTAAGCTTATAGGACCGGTAAAAGTCGAGTGATTGTCTGTCACTCGCGAGCTCTATAGGAATTGCTTGTTTACTTTCTGCTATCAATATAAGGACGACGGACGGGGTCGTGTTCGATATCATGACCTTGTGTGAGACCCCGTCTGTGTTGATAAACTTGCTAAGGTCGCGGTGTGTGGTAGCGGTGGTTAAGTTTTTGAACGTACTAGCCACATGCAGTAAATATGGTACGCGGTAAGCCTAGTAGCCGATTGGACCGGGGAGTGGATATACCTTTCACTCTCTCTTAAAGATAGGTTTTATTTATATTTATGTTGCGCAACACCACGGGTGCAGGGACGAGGTTGGTGCCCTGTAGTCGGAGAGAGTGACCCTATCCACAAGCCGGAAAGAAAGGTAAACAGTTGTTTGGGAACGACCCGACAGTGTTCCAAACGTGTGTGTTAGGTCTGCCTGGCCAGGTTAACAAATTTCGATTCGAATCGTCCACTTCTCACGGTTTGGGACTGCTTGATCCCTTTGCCACACAGAGTAATAAGAGCAACATTATTATGATCAATCTTGATGTTTGACTAAAGTTCTACCATGGTTGGATAGGATTAGTTGCTTACATAGAATGGTTAATCAACTAGAATATGAAAGCTAAAATGTGAAGTAAGGACCTACTCTTTATTGCTTTTCAGCAAAAGGAAACCAGAGCCTTACAAAACCCTGCATAGTATAACTAGGTGGGCTAAGTATACCCGTTGACGGTTAAGTCTTGCTGAGTATTAGAATACTCAGCCTTGCTGTTGAAACCTTTTTCAGGTATGAGTTTTGAGGACCAGATCGCTAGTCTATCTTGGCCCTGCTCTTTGCCTCCTGGCTGGTCCGTAGAATGGGATCCGTCTTCGGCCGGCAATGACTGACGAGTGATACCTTGCTTGGGCTAGCTTGGTATACTTTTACGACGTGTTGTAGCCGTCGTGTTTTCTTTCCGCTGCTTAAACTCTGAACATGAAACTTATGTCTTGTATAATGTTTTACTAAGTTTGGATCTGTAAGGATGTTTTAAACTTATTGTAATAACTGCTATGCCTGTGTTGTAAAATATGTATGGTTGTAATATCTCTGGACTCGCCTTCGTGCGGGGTATGCTTGTTCGATCCGAGGATGGTGGTTGTATCGGGACGTTACCCGACAGACCAAGAATTGTTCCGTTTGAAGTGCATTTGTGTCGGTGTTGCCTTTATGGTGATGGCCAGCGCACTTGAGCCGGGATAATTCAGGTGGTTCTGCCACACGGACTCCTACCCAAACAGGGTGCTGGGTCCGGGTCCCTTGGCTGGCTCGATGACTCAGGCCTCCTGGAGGTCCGACTTCCACTTGTAGAGGCTTAGGTCCGGCCCGCGGAGGTTCGGGACCTGTCCGCGGGGATCCGGACCCATGGTCCGTGGTTGCCGCTACTGAGCGCCTTCGTCCTTGTCTAGTAGGAGAGGGTACTCTTGTCTGAGTGTACCGACAATGGCCCCCGGGCCCACCTGCGGGTGAGGTATTAACCCGCAGGTGGGGCCAAATCCATGTCGTGGTTGACGCCTGCTCGGACGGACCGCGCCGGTGTTCTCCGCGGGGGAATTCGTCCCCTGCAATGCCAGTAGATGGCGCTGCCGGCCTCCAAGTACACTGGCCCCCCGTCCTGTACACAACTTAGGACTGGCGTTTAGTAACTTGCCCACGTGGTCCCGAATCCCGTTGGCAGAGGTCCTTTGAGATACGCAGCCAGACCTGTAGAACAGAGCTTAGGAAGCCAGGCCTCAAGCTAGAATGAGGTCCAGGCCTCTAGGTACGCAGTTCCGGGTACTAGGGCACCTGTTACAGAGTGGTGGAGTGCGCAGGCTTAGGGTACGGAACCAGGCTAAGCGGCTGCATAGGGCTCCAGACCACCCCCAGGAACAAGCACCTCTTCCCCAAAGCTGGCTCCTAAGGACCCGGACCCCCCTCTAGCAGTAAGGGGGTCCCAATCTGAACCACATGCCAGCCAACTCAATTCGGACACAGGAGTGGAAACCACGCGGGGGTTAGTGCAAACAGAATGCGTAGATTGAAATTGGAATGTATCATCCTTAGAGGCGAACTGAGAATAAACTTTTCCTTTATAACTAGTTGTACATGATATGTGCGATGTAAGCCAGAACACGGGTTTATGAGGCCGGAGCTGTTCAGACCTCCGGGCCCCCAGTCTTAGGTACTACGGTACTCGCCCTAGGGAGATAGAGCATGCAGGCTTAGGGTACGGAACCAGGCTAAGCTGTTACACGACTCCGGACCTCCCCGGAGGATGAGTACGCTTCCCTGAACCTAGTTCGTAGAGGTCCGGACCCCTCCATTGGGGAGGCTCACCGGACTGGAGCACACGGAAGTACTACCTAGTTACAAAGGAAAAGGTTTTATTCCCTGCTGGGCCTCTAAGGGTAGGACTTACAGAGATGTAGAGTCGGGGGTGCGACCGGAGTCGGCTTAACATCGGAGAGAGCCACCAGAGTCGGCTTAGTTCGACCGGAGTGGGCTTTCCGCCACAGCGGGCTTGGTGCGACCGGAGTCGGCTTTATGCCGGAGCGGGCATGGTGCGACCGGAGTCGGCTTTCTGCCGGAGCGGGCTTCCTAACATGAGTGAGGTATGGTGAGAGCTGGGATTTGTTGAAGCTATGCACCCCCCAGACCTGCTTGATGACGAGCTGGGAGAGCATGACCCGCTGTCGCCATCCTGCTGACGCGGGCCCCTACCTGGTGCGCCAAATGTCGTGGTGTGGAAAACCACAGCCGGGTGGCGGAATGCACCCGCCTAATCCAAAGTGTAGGATGTGCTTGGGGACAGTCAAGGAATGCTCGATCTAGAGGCGTAGGAACACGGAAGCACACAAGGATTTAGAGTGGTTCGGGCCGCCGGAGCGTAATACCCTACGTCCACTGTGTGATGTATTGCCTGACCTTGTGTGCAAGCTGGGGGAGGAGCTATGCCTGTCTCTGCATGTGTGAAAACTTGTGGAACCTCTCTTTCTACCGTGCGTGCTCTCCCTTTTATAAGCCCAATGGGAGCAGTACACTGAGCGGGACCCCGACAGGTGGGCCCGGTGATGTATTATAAACTACAATTTGGCCTTCAATGCCTCAGATCCGGAGATGTTGTCGTCGGCTTCCGTGCATAGCTTCTGACCAAGGATGGTCTTGAGCTGTCCTGTCGGAGTAGAGTCTAGCCTCTGGAGCCGCGTGTCGAGGTCATGATGAAGTGCCGAACTACTGACTCAGTCCGCTGTAGCAGCGTGCACTGTTGCTCCAGTTAGTAGCTGGTCATCACGACTCGTCGCCCATGCGCGCGGCGCTGAGACACTGCTGCGTGCCTCGCTAACAGACGAGACGCCTTGGAAACAGGCAGGCTTACCGTGTTGTCATGTCACGCCTGTCCAACCCGTCAATGGGTATCTGATGCCCTGCTCTGGCAGCGCACGCCCCAACCACTAGCATTTAATACGGCAGGAGGGCTGGCTTCAGGCAGAAGACTCGTGCCTGTGGGACACGTGGCGGCACCGGACCCGGGGGTCGGCGGCCGCGCCCGCAGGGGCACGTGGCGGTTCCGGACCCCTGCCCAAGCTGGGAGCAGAGATCCGGAGGTCGGCCCTGTGGGACACGTGGCGGCGCCGGACCCTAGGGTCGGCGGCCGCGCCCACAGGGGCTTGCGAGGGCTCCGGACTCCTACCCAAATAGGGTGCTGGGTCCGGGTCCCTTGGCTGGCTCGATGACTCAGGCCTCCTGGAGGTCCAGCTTCCACTTGTAGAGGCCCAGGTCCGGCCCGCGGAGGTTCGGGACCTGTCCGCGGGGGTCTGGACCCGTGGTCCGTGGTTGCCGCTCCTGAGCGCCTTTGTCCTTGTGTTGTAGGAGAGGGTACTCCTGTCTGAGTGTACCGACAAGATCCATCAGATACCTGAGAAGCCCAACCTACGACTCGATCGCGCGGGCGACATCTTCTCCGGGATTGATCGGGTCGATGTTTCTCTCGCTGACCGCATCAAGTTGGCAAAATCTACTATCCACCACAGTCTCCTGGCCTCCGCCACCTACTACCGGCCCCCTCGTGTTCCTGCCGCGGCTGCCTCGAGCTCCAGTAGCGCCTTTATCCTCAGCTCCATTATATTACAGCCACCACCTCGTCCGCCGCCATCACCCCAGCGCCCGTGCCTGCCCCGCCGGTCCAGCCCACCTCTACACACGGTGCCATCACCCCCGCGCCGTCACCACTTTTTGTGCTGGCTGCCCCGCCGGTCCAGCCCACCTCTTCACGCGCCGCCATCACTGCTACGCTTGCTGCCCCGCCAGTACCGCCAACCTCCATGCGCATCACGCCTTGCTCCTCCGTCTGCTGCCCTCGCGAGGATAAGGGTGTCCACGAACGGGAGGAGAGCCGCGTGGAGCCATATTCTCTAGCTCCGCCTCGCGTGTGGAAGCCACGAGGGGCTTCAAGTGCGGCTCTGGACGCGAAGCTACTGCATTTTCCACTGTTTGGTAGGGCTCCAGCTGGAGTCGGTTTTGGAGCCCTACCAGGCTCCTAGTTGTGTAACATGGCCCTTTGGTGGGTGCCCCCTACCCGTTTTGTATAATCCCAGTGGAGGGGGGGGGGGGGGGGTTAGGGTTATTGTTCCTATCTCCTAGTCGGTGATAAATTAAGTACAGAAGCTGACTAGATTATAACAAATCTTGCCAACCAAAATCTACTTCCATATCTCGAGGATCTTCTTGTTACTACGTCTCCAGCCGGCCCGACCCCTTTTCGCAGGATATATCCCGCACAAGTACTTTACTGTGCGTGTTGTAGGATAGTGCAAATCAAAGGATAATTTTGTTAAAAGCATGTGGGTACTTGTTAAGTCAACACATACGCAAGTATATATGCACGTACATACATACGCGCTGATTTTCTTGATCGCCATGGAATATGCATGCATGATTAAGAATGAGTTGGCAATGTAACAAAGGATATATTTGCCAACTTAACATGATATATTTGCCGCGATAAAAATTTTATGTTAAGTTGGACCAAATAAAAAATTCTAGATTTGCCACTGATGTTTGGATGGATTAGTTTAACAAGAGCCATAAGTTTTTTGGGTGTCCTATGGCAAACCGTGCAGTTATGCAGGACCCATTCCGATATAGTGCCGTGTATATAATTGCCACATGTATATTAATACATATAGTATTCTTGGTGAATCGTACCTGAGCATTCATGATCGAGACATTGACATCAGTAGACAGCTCAGTCTCGGGGACAATCTCCATGATGTGAACTACCTTTATAATTTTTTTAAGCGTAGCTTGATTATTTTTTATTTCCATTATTGCTAATCAAACCGTCTGAAACCTGCTAGCTACCAGCCACACGGACGCAGAGTGTGTGTAGTATTTTATTGTCACCGAAAGGATTGTGTGGGATACTTTAATAATAAGTAAACTTTAGGGTTGTGTATTGTTGGAGATCGCCACCTCCGATAATGCACTAGCTGGAGGTTACACTGAGCATTTGAGCGCACGAACTTCATGATAGTAACCTTTGATCGGCGATAAAGTCCCTTTGGAGATTGTTCTTCTCCTTATTTCTCATTGCAGGATTGAACTCGATGGGGATCGGTGGTCACCTGTGAACTTCTCAGAAGGAATGAAAATCTCTATAGACCTAAGAACCTAGAGTAGGAGCCCGGCATTTCCTGAAGACCCCGTGCAACGAGGATAGGAGGTTCTTGTGAGGCAACACACTTTCGCAACCTCGAAGATGCTAAAACCTCCTTGAGACCGCCGAAGGTGATGATGCGTGAACCTCAGGCGCGCGCCGGGGGGGGGGGGGGGGGGGGGGGGGGTCAATGAGAAGCGTGATTTCTTAGAGGTAGTCAATCTGTATACTCCAAACCCTCAGAATGCTGACTAGGCTGGATGAGGCATTAGGGAAATATGTAACAGAGGTTGGGAGTATAAATACCCCTTCCGGGATTGATTTTTTGGAGAATACAGATCAGATTTTTTTACATCTCGATTCTTTTGTGCTATTGAACCTTCTCTTGTTCTGTTTGGGCTTCGCATCTTAGAACCAACATGTATCTAATTTCCTTTTAGTGCCCAGCCTCTTCTATAAACATTTGTGTTGTCCATAGGTGATTTGCAAAGAAAAAAAAACCGCACGTACGTCAACTTCCAAATCTCTTCAACTGTAGAGGCTAGAGCAAGCTGACAAGAAAGATCCGATCCATTCATCTCACTAGCTATTATATATATATATGCCTGACATATCCTGATTTTCGTTTCATTTTAGATACACCAACTTCTCTTACGATTTTGATTTCCAACGCTATCAAGGACGCTGTTGTTGATTTAGTTGTTGCAACCAAGCGAACAGAAACAGAACAGATCGTCGTGCATGCTGGTCACCTTGGCCCCTAGCCCGCTGGTGGCCATCTAATCGACCCACGTGAGTATGTCCCCTACTAACCTGGTTTAATTTATGTCCGTGTCAGGTATATGGACCATCGTCATATTGTGGCTCACGATGATTTCGTTTTGTTCTTTTGCATTGTACCGCGCTTCATGGCAGCTAGCAGTCAATGTTCTCGGCAACCAATCTGCTGCAATTCTACAGTCTCGATGTTAAGACGTGATAGATGCTTACTCCATTGATGTCGCCGCTTGCAGATAGAATATTGTCGCCGCTTGCAGATAGAATATAATGAGGACGAGATCCTGCCTGTGATGAGTGAATTGTCAACCGTGCGGTGTGATCGTGCGCTTGGTCTGTGGATTGCAGGTACACGGGCGTCGAGTGTCGACGGGGAGCTGCCGTGGAGGTGCTGTGACCGATGAACCGTGCGGTGGACGGCGGTGAAGGGCAGCCGGGACCGGAGGTCGGACCGGGCGACAGCTGCGGCGTCCACTCTTGGATCAAGGGAGCAAGCGGCGATGGAAGGCGGGTTTCTTGGTTTGCGCCACAAAACCAAGGAGGCGGACGGCGGTTGAAGACGCCAAGCCGTGGAGGCACGGGCGTCGGTCTCGGGACTGACGGAGGCGACGGGCGTCGACGGCATCTAGGGCCTCGCTGCGGGCGAGGAGGTGACGGGCGTCGGGCGGCGTCTAGGGCCGTCAGAAGGCCGAGGCGGGAACGGCGTCTAGGCCACGGCGTGGAGGCGGGAATCTTCCCGCGCGTGAGGTTTTTGCGGTTTTCTCAAAACCGGCCACCTACCCGGGTTTCGCGGACTCTCCAAAACCGCGAACCGGTACTTCGTTGACGTGGCGGCATCGCAGCAAAGACTTCGAGTCGAAGAAAGAAGCTCTGCCGTCGTTCGAGGGTGTACAACGGGCTGCTGCAGACCCAACCGGTCTGACCGGTCCCCTGGACCGGTCTGGCCGCAGCAGCCGGGTATAAATACCCCCCACCAGCCCGTGGCTGGTCGAGTCTCTTGAGTCTTTTGGTTTTCTCTGTGTTTTTCCTTCTCCCTGCCCCTGCTCTAGGTTAGGGCCAAGGACTCCAACGCAAAGAGAGTTTAGATTATAGCTATTCTCTTCAATCTAGTGGGTGGATGATGGGCGGATGGCTCTAGCTGTTGTATAGGTGAATTCCTCTGAGAATTAATGGATGAAATTTGTTTGCAATTCACTTGTGTGTGCTGAGCATCTCGTCCTCCCCTTCTCTCTTGCGTTTTGGGTTCAATTCTCCTCTTTTAGTGTGTTCTTTGTTTGGAGGAGAACAACCCTTGATTTCGTGGTTTGATGAACTCTTTAGAACGATTCCTATGCATATAGCCTAGTGCCAAACCCCCTGGAATCATGAGCTGTCACGAATTGGCGATTTTGTGTTCTTGAGAAAACCCCAATCCTCTTCGATCTTTCCTCGATTTCTCTCGATCCGTGAATCTTTTGGGTGAGATCTTTTGGGGATATGTTCATGGGGTAGTTACGAAGCTTTCCTCCAAGTTTGGTTGGATTTGGACTTCATTTACTCAAGATTTGACATTTGGAGCTTTGTTGGCGGGCTGTCTGGGAGCGACCGGTCTGACCGGTCTGGAGTTTGAATTCCCAACCCGACCGGTCTGACCGGTCTGTGCAACCGGTCTGACCGGTCTCTGCAGTCCAGTTCTACGTTTCGACTCGCTTTGCTTCCGCGCTGCGACCTGGGTGTTCTGCTTCGAGATAGCTTGTCCATAGCTATTCTCGCTGACCTAGGTTTGAGGGCTTGCGGTGATTTTGGGACATAGGCCGATGTTTTAGATTTCGGAAGAAATTTTGATCGGCTCCCATTCACCCCCCTCTGGTCGCCAGTTTCGGTCCCTCAATTGGTATCAGAGCTCGGTTGAGGTTTTCAGTACCTTAACCGGTTCGAAAACCACTCGGC
Source organism: Panicum virgatum (assembly GCF_016808335.1). Lineage (NCBI taxonomy): Eukaryota > Viridiplantae > Streptophyta > Magnoliopsida > Poales > Poaceae > Panicum > Panicum virgatum. Next base: position 13,624,045 of record NC_053153.1, on the reverse strand, counting down.
GACCATGGCGAGTCTTGGTAAGATCCCGGTGTTTTCCGGCGAGGACTATGCCTACTGGAAGGTTCGCATGAGAGCCTTCCTGCAGAGCATGAGAGCCGATGTCTAGGAAATTACCACGAACCAGCTTTACGAGGTGCTTGCTGTTCGGACCACACCTCTCCAGGTGACCCAGCACGAGGCTAACGCCAAGGCCGTCAATGCCTTGTTCATTGGCGTTTCTCGTGCGGAGTTCTCATGTGTCCAGGGTTTTCAGGAAGCCCACAAAATTTGGACGTGCCTTGAGAACTACCACGAGGGTACACCTCAGGTGAAGGCCAGACTGTTCGAGACTCACCGGCGTGAGTACGAGAACTTCACACAGGAGCCGGGTGAGAGCATTGACTTGATGTTCAGTCGTTTTCAGTCGATTGTGAACAAAGTCAATGCGAACAGATCTGCTAGTGCCCTTGAGTACACAGAGCACGAGAAGGCTCTCAAGTTGCTCTACGCACTTGACCGCTCTGTGTGGGATCTCAAGGTGAACACGATCATTGAGTCTGTAGGCTATGAGACTCTGACCGTGAACGAGCTTTTCAGCAAGCTCAAGGCCACGGAGGTGGATAACCAGACACGAGCCAAGCTCAATGGTGCCCCTCCTTCCAAGAGCATCGCTCTTGTGACTGGCCCAGGTGATGGATCGAGCTCTAACGCTAACTCTGCTCTTAGCTTTTCTCTTGCCTCTTTGCCTTCTGTTTCAGATGAGCAGCTGGAGACACTGGGCGACGACGACTTGTGCCTCCTGATCAGCAAGTTCCAGCGCGTCTACCACAACAAACAGAGGAAGAAGAACCCCGGGTGCTATAACTGCGGCGATCTGAACCACTTCGTCGCTGATTGCCCCAAGAAGTCCGGCGGTGGCCAGAACAACTCCTTCGACTACTACCGCCACCGCGACCGCGACGAGGGAGGCTCCAACAAGGAGCGTCGGCGCCACAAACACCATAGTCGTGACCGGGGAGGATGCTTCGACAAGGAGTCGTTCAAGAAGCGCTTCCAGTACAAGGCCAAGAAGCGGGAGAAGGCCTTCCTGGCGCAGCTCAGCGACCTCGACAAGAGCTCCAACACCGACCGCTCTTCTTCACCGACCTCTGATGACGACGACAAGAAGAAGAAGAAGCGGGACAAGGAAGGCACCGGCTTCATCGGCCTTTGCTTGGCGGCCGGTCGGCGCAAGAGCTTCTGCACCATGGCGGGCGAAGGCGATGGTGCTCGTGCATCTTCGGGTGGACATGCTACACCGACGCACTCCGGCTCTTCTCCTGGATCCGAGAGCGATTCAGAGGTCGGAGGCTTGGAGAACAGGTGGATCAAGGACTCCGGTTGTTCGCGCCACATGATCGGAAATGACAAATGGTTCTCCAGCCTCACCCCGATGCGCTCAAAAGAGTACATTGTGTTCAGGGATAATGGAAGAGGAAAGGTACGTGGACTTGGCGCTATTCGAGTTTCTGATCGCTTTACCCTAAGAGAAGTTGCTTTGGTTTCGAATCTTGGCTTTAATTTGCTCTCTGTTTCGCAACTTCTTGATGAGGGGTTTGAGGTTCACTTCAAGGAGGGCTGTTCGCGTGTTCTTGATTCCAGAGGAGATTTGGTTTGTCGGATTACACCTCGCGATCGGGTTTTCTTGGTTGACTTCTCTGGAACTCCTCTTGGCTCTTCTCGTTGCTTGTTGGCTGGTCCTTCTTCTGTTATGTGGAAGTGGCATAGGAGACTTGGACATTTGAGCTTTGACTTGTTGTCGAGACTGAGCTCACTTGGTCTGATCCGAGGATTGCCCAAATTGAAGTTTGAATAGGACCTTGTTTGCCATCCGTGTCGCCACGGGAAGATGATTGCCACTTCACATCCGCCTGTTAATCAGGTGATGACCTCTCACCCTGGAGAGTTGCTACACATGGACACTGTCGGTCCTTGTCGGGTGATGTCTGTTGGTGGGAAGTGGTACGTTCTTGTGATTGTGGACGACTTTTCTCGCTATTGTTGGGTCTTTTTCATGAGAACCAAGGATGAGGCTTCCGAGTTTGTTCGAGACTTGATCTTGAGGTTGAAAAACGAGTTACCCCAGGCCATGAGAGCGATCCGCAGTGACAATGGCACAGAATTCAAAAACGCTCGTTTTGACGCCTTTTGCAGTGATCAAGGGCTCGAACACCAGTATTCTTCTCCCTACACTCCACAGCAGAATGGAGTTGTAGAGCGGAAGAATCGGATGCTGGTTGAGATGGCGAGGACGATGCTCGATGATCATAGGACTCCTCGCAAATACTGGGCTGAGGCAGTTAACACCGCTTGTTACGTGTCCAACCGCATTTTCTTGCGTGCTTTCATGCACAGGACTTCTTATGAGTTGCGGTTTCGACGCCAACCCGTGTTGACCACCTCAGAGTTTTCGGTTGCCGGTGCTTTGTGCTGAAAGATGGAAATCTTGATAAGTTTGAGTCTCATTCGTCTGACGGCATTTTTCTCGGTTATGCTTCTCACTCTAGAGCGTACCGTGTGCTGATTATTGATACTAACATCGTCAGAGAGACTTGTGAAGTCACGTTCGACGAGACTGCACCGTGAAATTCTTCTGTCTTTGAAGTTGCAGGAGATGATGAGCTCGGAACCTCCATCTTTGAAGATGAGGAGGAAGAAGATGCGGAGGGCGAGGCTGAGGCTACCACGCGTGTTGTGGACCCAGTTGCCTCCGCCACGAGCTCGGACGATGATGACGGCCCCGATCCGACTACGTCTACTTCACGGGGGCTGATCGAGGAGGTGACTCAGGCTTCACCAGCTGCACCTGAGGAGGCACCAGCTTTGGTTGAGGAGGAGGCGACTTCGACACGGGAAGCACCGCGACACATTCAGCGTCGCCATCCACCTCAACAGATACTAGGTGATCTCAACGAGCGAGTCACCAGGTCCAAGGTAACAAGTATCGCTGGCTTTGCTCATTCAGCGTTTGTTGCCTCTTTTGAGCCCAAAGATATTGGACACGCTCTTTCTGATTCTAATTGGGTCAATGCCATGCATGAGGAACTTTAAAATTTTGAAAGAAACCAAGTTTGGGTCTTAGTCGAGCCTCCACCTGCTTGTAATCCCATCGGAACGAAGTGGGTTTTCAAAAACAAGCAGGGTGAGGATGGTTTGGTTGTTCGGAACAAGGCTCGTCTTGTTGCCCAGGGGTTTTGCCAAAAAGAGGGTATTGATTTTGAGGAAACTTTTGCCCCTGTTGTTCGTTTAGAAGCTATTCGAATCTTTCTTGCATTTGCTGTTTCCAAGGGTTTTAAGGTTTTCCAAATGGATGTTAAATCTGCCTTCTTGAATGGTTTTATCGAAGAAGAGGTTTATGTGAAGCAACCCCCTGGTTTTGAAAATCCCAAGTTTCCAAACCGTGTTTATAAACTTTAGAAAGCTCTTTACGGTTTGAAATAGGCACCTAGAGCTTGGTATGATAGATTGAAAACCTTTTTGCCGGCTCAGGGATTTAAAATGGGATGTGTTGATAAAACTTTGTTCCTCATGCGATCTGGCACTGATTTTCTTTTGGTTCAGATATACGTGGATGATATTATCTTTGGTGGCTCTTCTCACGCTCTTGTCCCCAAGTTTTCTGAGTAGATGTCCAGGGAGTTCGAGATGAGCATGATGGGTGAGCTGCAGTTCTTCCTTGGGCTGCAGATCAAGCAAACTCCTCAGGGCACGTTCGTCCATCAAGCCAAGTGCACCAGGGACTTGCTGCGGAAGTTCGACATGAGTGACTTATCACCTCAGCCGACTCCGATCAGCACTTCGACGGTGCTTGATGAGGACTTGGACGGCGAGGCGATGGACCAGAAGGAGTACAGGAGCATGATCGGCTCTCTCCTGTACCTGACGGCGACCCGGCCGGACATTCAGTTCGGCGTCGGCCTTTGTGCGCGCTACCAGGCTTCTCTGCGCACCTCCCACAGGCAGGTGGTGAAACGCATCTTCAGGTATCTGAAATTCACCCCTGAATTTGGTCTTTGGTTTTCTGCGGATTCTTCTCTGGTTTTGGTGGACTTTTCTGATGCCGATTTCGGTGGGTGTCGGTTGGATCGCAAGTCAACATCCGGCACTTGTCAATTTCTCGGTACATCTTTGGTGTCTTGGTCCTCTCGCAAGCAGGCTAGCGTAGCACTTTCTTCCACAGAAGCTGAGTATGTTGCCGCTGCTAGCTGCTGCTCCCAGATCCTTTGGATGAAGCAAACTTTGCAGGATTATGGGTTGAGTTTTGGTAGGGTTCCCATCTTTGTAGACAACATGTTAGCCATTAGCATTGCAAAGAACCCTGTCCTACACTCCAGAACCAAACACATAGATATCTGGTTCCATTTCCTGCGAGATAACCATGAGAGAGGCCACATAGACTTGGTCCATGTCCCTTTAGAGAGGCAAACCGCAGATATTCTCACCAAACCGCTTGAGCAGGACACCTTTGCTCGCTTGCGAGGGGAGCTTGGGGTTTGTTACCCCTTTTGATTGCTGACTTTTCTTTGGTTAGCTTTGTAGATTTTATTTGCTTCTCTTTGTTTTCTAAGTTTGGTAGTTGCATTGTGCATATGCATTGTACATGTTTGCATTTTGCATTGTCTCACTTGCACTAGCATTCTTGTATACATTGCTATGATCTTCTAGAGCCTGCTAGTGTGAGTTGATAAACTTGATCATGTATAGCTTGCTCCATTGTGTATATGACATCATCTGAGTTAAGCTATTTTGATTTGAAAATCTGAAAACATGATCACCCTGTCTTGGCTACTAGCATGTTAGGGCGTATTGATATGCTTTGCTATCATATTCATGCTAGTGTAGCTTTTCGTTCAGCAATTCATACTTGAAATGATCTAAATCTGATAAAATTGCTTGAACTGTTCTTGAAATGGATTGAAAAGATCCAGGTGGGATTGCTTGTCGCACTGATCGAGCTTTCGGGACGGCTCACTTTGCACTTGTGAGAACCCGGGCAAGGCTGTGCATGACTGAAACGAGTGCTTTAAGTTTCTGATTGTCTTTTGGCATATGCTTAGCCTTGTTGCTAAGTAAAGCATGACAAGCTTTCAACCCCTGGCATTAAGAATTGTTTGCTATAAATTTGATTGAAAAATGAATGTTGGCAACTTGTTTTGGCTGGTTTGGCTCACCTGTATGAGTATGAGTAGCACTGATTTCCTTTCCCTACTTGTTAGTGCTAGATAATGAGTGATGCTTTTATTTCTCCTAAACTGAACTTGCCTAGCTCTAGACTGATTTGATATACCCTGTTGAGCTGGATGCAGGTCTTGTTTATGGATGCACACGTGCTTGTGACTAGATGTTGCTCATATCATTGTATCCCTGAATGCTTTCACTTACACCTCCTGCATTGCATTCATTGCATAGTATCTATTCAGGGGGAGTTTCAGCTTCAGGGGGAGCTTTAGGTCTTTTTCGACTTGATGTGTGCATATGCCAACAAGGGGGAGAATTTTGGGAGAAGTGATCGAATAAGGGGGAGACTTGTTTGATTTTTGAAACACTTATTGTGCACAGGGCTTTGAGAGTGCATCATTTTGGGAGAGTTGCACTTGTGAGAGGGAAAAACTTTGCTTGGGGAGTTTCTGCTTTGGTTTTGGCTCCGGGTTTCCTCATTTTCCCTCTGCTTCTTGCATGACTGCGTCGAGCGTTACCTCTGTCTTTGAGGAGTCATGTTTTGGCTTTTGATCGATTGCGTCGAGCCGTTGCCCTTGTCTTACGGAATCGATCTGTGCTTGAGTAAGTGACTATTCTTGACTTTCAGAGCTTTTCTGTCACTTGCTTGAGTTATTCGCTTTCTTGCTTCTCTTTTTATCACTTCTCTGCTTTCAGGTGGTGTGTTGACAATGCACTCATCAAGGGGGAGATTGAGGAACGAGAGTACTCTATCCTGCTTGTGATGAGTGAATTGTCAACCGTGCGGTGTGATCGTGCGCTTGGTCTGTGGATTGCAGGTACATGGGCGTCGAGTGTCGACGGGGAGCTGCCGTGGAGGTGCTGTGGCCGATGGACCGTGAGGTGGACAGCGGTGAAGGGCAGCCGGGACCGGAGCTCGGACCGGGCGACAGCTGCGGCGTCCACTCCTGGATCAAGGGCGCAAGCGGCGACGGAAGGCGGGTTTCTTGGTTTGCGCCACAAAACCAAGGAGGCGGACGGCGGTTGAAGACGCCAAGTCGTGGAGGCACGGGCGTCGGTCTCGGGACTGACGGAGGCGACGGGCGTCGACGGCGTCTAGGGCCTCGCTGCGGGCGAGGAGGTGACGGGCGTCGGGCGGCGTCTAGGGCCGTCAGAAGGCCGAGGCGGGAACGGCGTCTAGGGCCACGGCGTGGAGGCGGGAATCTTCCCGCGCGTGAGGTTTTGGCGGTTTTCTCAAAACCGGCCACCTACCCGGGTTTCGCGGACCCTCCAAAACCGCGGACCGGTACTTCGTCGACGTGGCGGCATCGCAGCAAAGACTTCGAGTCGAAGAAAGAAGCTCCGCCGTCGATCGAGGGTGTACAGCGGGCTGCTGCAGACCCGACCGGTCTGACCGGTCCCCTGGACCGGTCTGACCGGTCTAGCCGCAGGAGCCGGGTATAAATACCCCCACCAGCCCGTGGCTGGTCGAGTCTCTTGAGTCTTTTGGTTTTCTCTGTGTTTTGACTTCTCCCTGCCCCTGCTCTAGGTTAGGGCCAAGGACTCCAACGCAAAGAGAGTTTAGATTACAGCTATTATCTTCAATCTAGTGGGTGGATGATGGGCGGATGGCTCTAGCTGTTGTATAGGTGAATTCCTCTGAGAATTAATGGATGAAATTTGTTTGCAATTCACTTGTGTGTGCTGAGCATCTCGTCCTCCCCTTCTCTCTTGCGTTTTGGGTTCAATTCTCCTCTTTTAGTGTGTTCTTTGTTTGGAGGAGAACAACCCTTGATTTCGTGGTTTGATGAACTCTTTAGAACGATTCCTATGCATATAGCCTAGTGCCAAACCCCCTGGAATCATGAGCTGTCACGAATTGGCGATTTTGTGTTCTTGAGAAAACCTCAATCCTCTTCGATCTTTCCTCGATTTCTCTCGATCCGTGAATCTTTTGGGTGAGATCTTTTGGGGATATGTTCACGGGGTAGTTACGAAGCTTTCCTCCAAGTTTGGTTGGATTTGGACTTCATTTACTCAAGATTTGACATTTGGAGCTTTGTTGGCGGGCTGTCTGGGAGCGACCGGTCTGACCGGTCTGGAGTTTGAATTCCCAGCCCGACCGGTCTGACCGGTCTGTGCAACCGGTCTGACCAGTCTCTGCAGTCCAGTTCTACGTTTCGACTCGCTTTGCTTCCGCGCTGCGACCTGGGTGTTCTGCTTCGAGATAGCTTGTCCATAGCTATTCTCGCTGACCTAGGTTCGAGGGCTTGCAGTGATTTTGGGACATAGGCCGACGTTTCAGATTTCGAAAGAAATTTTGATCGGCTCCCATTCACCCCCCCCCCCCCCCCCCCTCTCTGGTCGCCAGTTTCGGTCCCTCATATAATGATAGATATCAAGCATGTATAAATTTACAAAGTTTATGACTCCATCCTTTCTAAATTACGCTCCCTCCGTCCTAGAATATAGCTATGTTTAGATGTTTTCAATTTTACCTACAAATAGCAAAATAATCATAGAGGCTAATAACATAAAAATTATATTAGTAGATTTATCATGAAACCAACTATTATAACATGTAAAATTTTCTGTTTGAAATAATTTATTTTTAGAGATATTTTTATTAAAATTAAAAACTTTAACTTAAAAAATTAAACATAGCCATATTCTGGAATGAAGGGAGTAATTTACATTATCTTTATTATAAGTCAAAGATATCTAGCTTTGAATATCTTCATGAAAAAACCTCGACATTTACGCCAACCTATGGGTTTTGTTAAATCCATACGGAATATACTACTTGGTAATACATTAATTTTGCAGTACTATAGATGCTAATATATATGATCAAAAGTAAAATTGTTTGATATGGACAAAACTAAAATGATCTATAATTTAGAATGGAGGATTGATGTCTTCTCGGTGTGATAATTTCATCAAATAGATGTTGCAGTCTGTTATACTAGTAAGGGACTACTAAAAGAGGCCACCACATTCGCGGATACGATCTAGAAATTTCCACATAATCTAAAAAGAAAAAAAATTACACCATTAGATTTGATAAAGATCTAACGATTTAAACTAACACAGAAGTCCATATAAAATATGATTAATAAATAGCTAATTTCAGAATTTAAAAGCAAAGAAAAACTAGGATATTATAAAAGGGTCCATACCTATAAGACATGATCAAAGCATATCGAATACGATTAGTAAATTGATAAATTTAAAATAAAAAAATAAGAGTTCATATTGAATGTGGTTAGTAAATAGCTAAATTCAGAATTTTAAAATAAAAAAAAATAACATTTAGAAAAATGAGTTACTTTTAGTGAATAACTAAATTCAAAACTAAATGCATAAGGAAATTATTAGCAGTTAACCAAAGAGTCTATATTTAATATGAATAACAAATAGATAAATTCAGGTATTAGAAAATAGGGTAAAAATATTAATTGATTGTATAGCAATTAAGGCGCAAATCAAGTAGAAAAATAGTTAAATAAATAGTAGAGGTAAAATAAAATTAATACATAATCAAATTTGAGTTAAAAAGGTATACAACTTCATAAACACTTCATGCCAAATATTATTTGTAAATATTAAATTGAAAATTAAATTTGCTAAAATCAGTAATTAATTGGTATATAAATTTTGAATAAAAATATCTAAATAAAAGTATGTGTCAAATATAATTAATAAAAAATAAATTTGGAAATAAAATAATGAAAATGGAATGGACAATCAGGAGCTAAACATTAGGATAGAATAATGGTGATGCAATCATACTTGAATAGCGATGTGATTTAGAGTAAAACAACTCAAACATTAAAGTTTATCATGGTGGTCATGATTGTGTTCGATGAGATGAAACGGCGCACACAATTAAGGATGTGTCTTTGATGACTTTAGGGTAGCAGGCAAAGATCCTTGGAAGGGAGGGAGGAAGGGAGAGAGACTGGGATGGAGGGTGGAAGGAGTATAGAGGATATATAACACTACATCTAATCAGCTACAACAATGAATTTGTCGACTTGAGCACACAGTTCATTCTGGAAAGAAAGTGCAAGTGACGTATAATATGGAAACATACATAGATAAGGCTATAGTAAGCAGAGATCGGAAAACAAAGGAAATGAAAGAGATTTGGTACATAAGAACTAAAGAGGATTCCTCCACAGCTCACTAGTGTTTCAATATGAACTCAAATTTAATTATGTTTATTTCTTAGCTTTGGTAGTACACATTGAATCACTCACGTTGATATTTTTCCAGAAATCTAAGAATACTTTATCGTCGTAGCTAAAGCTCTCAAACAAAAAGGGTCTATCTCCCCGTCAATCGACTGAAATTTAGCTATCCATCAATCACCTGTTTAGATGTATTTAGACCGTTGGATTTCATTTTCATCCAACCGTTGTTGTTATTGTTTCGTTTGTTGATGTTACCTGTATGTTAACGGGCATGCTAACAGATCCCCTTTGTCTGTTGCGGACCAAATAAGCATGTTTGGACTTTTCTGATTGATTTGTACAGCTCTGCAGCATTTTGAGCCTGATAACGGTCCAAGTTTTGTTTGTACACTTTGTTGTTTGGATAGTATAATGTTCAAAATTCTTAAAATTTTCAAACCAGAATTGTGGAACAAATTAGTTTTTGTCAGTTCAAAGGTGCATGTGTTCAATTTTTACACCCATTTCACACATACAACATATACAATGCATACAGCGGCCCAAGAGGAACCTGATGGCCACAGAAAAATACAGACAGTTTGTTCCCATAACTACACAAGACAATGATCTGCAGGTGCTAATGCCATGAACAAGCCCGCAAATAAAAGGTGACAGTTTAAGTGTTTGCAGCTAGCTATACATGATCAGGATTACACAAAATATGGATCAATACAAATATCAGATACTACACACCTAGATAGGTCGCATGAGACATTCTTTCATGTTTCACTACTCTCTCTTTGTCAAGAAATTCTAATAAATGCACCATGTTGTCCAAACCATTAATTTTGTATGCACAACAGATCACGAGACCAAAAGAATTTTACTACTCAACAAGATGTGATATTAAATGTAGTCCAAAAATGCACATTGTATTCTTGACATTATAAAATCAACTCAAATGGTCTAAAAATTAAATATGGAATCACAAATAGATAACCGATGAAACTACGAGAAGCAGCATTCCTTGAATGAGACCATGAGTAATAAGTAAAAAGGAATAACCTTTTTTCAGTGTACCTGAGTTATCTGTTGACGTAGGTTCACAATGAACAAGGGTTAGATATTTAATCAATGGCAGACATATCTGGAAAAACAAGACTTGTCAGATTAATGAAGACATTCTACCAAGAGAAAAGACAATACATATCTACAAAATCTAGTGGATGATTTGCACTCCCAAAACAGTACACTAAATATAGACAACTTTTTCACACTTCCAATATTGGAAAGAAAATCGAGTGCTCAGGCAACTCTAGATGATGACATCAAGGTGACATTGCAAAAACTATTAGAAAAGTCAAAGCTGTATCAAGTTGAATCCCACAAATTGGAATAAGATACAACCTATTATGTCACACATTATATTTGACGATTTTACAATTCCCTGACTTATTTAGGGAAAAATTGTACCAATCAAGACCTAAAATTACACATGTTTAAAATACTGTAAAAAAACTTTGCGTTAAAGGACATACCTGAGAGCAAGGAACTGAAAAAAAATGTAAATGACCCAACTAGCCATGTGTACAACCTGTTCTAGCCACATTAAATAGCATAATGATAAGTCTATGAAGGTACTTGTATCAGCATGCCTTCCCAACTATATTGCAAATATGACTGAAGAAAAAAGAGATGCAAACTGAATAAGAATGTTCTGTAGGTAACAAGTGCACAAAGAAAACCTGTTACTCAGCATAAGAACTTTGGTTGAGGAAAATAAATTCTAGATTTAGAATGTGACAGCTAATAGGTTCATCTAAACAAAAAAAAATGAGAAGCATACAGTCTGGTAGCAGAAACTTACTATATCACATTAAGTCATCAAGATACTAGTGATCTCCCAACCTCAACACCAGAGTGGAGAACCACCTTGACCTGCAAATGGCACATACTGAGTGCAAACTAAACATAAAAAAAAACCCAAAAAAATGGGAGGGCAAGAATTGAATAAAATTAATTGACGCAATAAAATTAGTAAAATTATATCACTACTCACTGGTGTCACATTTGTATAGTTGGACTGTAACTAGAAATACAAATAGATGGGCAACCAAGACCTCAATATCAGAGACACATATGTCCTACAAAAGAAAAAAAAGGTATACAAAAATAGGTGAACAAAATATAAAAATTATATCAATATACAAAGATTATTTATAAGCAAGACAAATATGAGTGTGAAGATAGTAAGTGCCTTAAAGTACGAAAGGCCACGCGTATCAGGAACTAGAAAAGCCGAAGGCTAACCAGATCATTGATAAAAGGTTGGCCTCATCCACCATTTAAAAACAAGTTGATAAATGCCAGACGAATTAGTTAAAGAATAGTCGTAACAATTATATTTAACTAGTTGATCTTCTTAAGCAAAGCAAGCTCATAATACTAATATGTAACTTCGATGGACCAAATAATTCAGAGTCATATATGTGTAGAAAAATTACACTGGACTGATAGGGAAATATTGATATATACTACCTATATTTTTTTCAGGTGGCAAGTGAGCATATGGCAGATTGCAGGCAAAATTTAAGTGAAGGACCCAAAAAATTATAAGCTAATCTAAACACACATCTCTACAAAAAGGCTAGATTGAATTGAAATAATAATTTCTAAGACCTTCACGGCACTGTAACACCATATGATGAACAGGATGAGCAGATAGAAAGAAATCACATCCATTAGATAAAATGTTTAAACAAAAAATTGCCACAATACCAGTGTACTACACCTTTAAAAACATGATACGTACAGCATACTCGTAGCATAAAATGGAATGCTAGCAAGTTACACCTCCAAAAAATCACATTGTATCCAACCAGACATACATCCAGCACCTCAATCAGCCAAATTGCAAAGCAAAGACAGCTAGCTATCATCCATCACAACAAGTGGAAGAAGTGGAAAGCGCAATGAGCATAACCCTTTTCTTGAAATATGAAAAAAAACATTAACTGGAACATGAAATTTCCACAAACTTCAAAAAGTTATAGAGTAAAAAAATCTCTTGTCGTGGCAAAAAAGAGCTAAATCTCTGTATATTTCAATAGACTACCGAATAACAAAAGTATATGCACCACTGCTTATCCAAAACCACCGGGACACATCAAGACAGAAATTAGGTGTTGCTTGTGATTCAGCCATTATGAATGCAGCAGATACAATCACAAAAACTAGCATACACTCGAGTTGAAAAGGCCAAGAGATATGTCCAGTACAGAAGATAAGATATGAGTTCAGATAATTATTCACTAGATCAAATTTGAAAGACTGAAAAAAAACCCTCCACCAATTGCAAATCTGTGCATAGGTAAAGGAGGAAATAAGAAAATATGCTACTAGAATTAGTTTATTATAAAATATACATAAGTACAAAATAAATGTAGAAAAATTACATAAGAACAATATTGAAATTAAGATTTTCTCTAGCTATCAATTTGTTTACTGACCATTGCAAGTTTTTCATATCACAAAAGTGCCTAACTGATTGCTACCTGTTTAGAGATCCCTTGGTTAGCATACTATTAGCCATTAAAAAAACAGTTATCTTCCAGTTTTGAAAAAAAGGAATCATCTAATGATGAAAGAGAAAGGGACTTAGCTATTATAGGCCTCCTACATTTATCCTATTTGATTAGATTATCACAGTGAAAAAAATTAACACTACAAATAATGATGAAAATGTTGTAAATAATACGTAAATGGGCATTTGCACTCTGAGTTGGAATATATTTTGTCATTATTCCTTGATTGCATCGGCATAAATGGGCATGTTTTGCAACTAGTATCGTGCAACTCATTCAAATAATATAATTCTGAGCAAGGATGTTCCGAAATTTCCATTTAAACCCATCTTCCGTGCTATCCTCACTTGTTCTCCCAAGCCTTGTGCTGAATCTCACCGACATCCGCTTTCTTCATGTCATGATCTCAGCATTGTGAGAACTGACCATCTTGTCTCATCATCATTCCTTGTTCGGTTTAACTTTTCTTTTAAGATCTGAAAACCTTATTTTGACTCAGTTATCCTATCTAGCTGAAGAACCGTGTACGAAACGAGTTTGATGCTTTCTTAAAAATGATCATCGTCATCAGGAGGCGTCCCTGGCTGCATGCAAGGAGGAAGTTCCTTTCGCTTTAGTGGCAAAATCCTAGATCTGGAATGCGTTCGTAATCTTTGGAGTTCCATAAATGACCCTGATCAAGGTTTGGAGCTAGAAATCTTAAACGCAGTGCTAGTTACGGTTGTTTGTGTTGTAAAAATCCAGGATCTAAGCGTCCTGTAGACATTTTCGTTGACCCGCTTACCCTAGCCAAGTTTCACCAAGTGCTTGTCTATGTCTGTGGTCTGCTCATGTGCCTGATGGTCAAAAGCCATACCTACAATCATGGTGGAACCTCTCTGTCGCTTATTCTAAAGATGAGCTAGTGCAATGCTAATCTCTTTTTCTACCTTGGCGTCAGAATCGTTCCCTTGCGAATCATACCATTGCTTTATCAACCAAATCTGTGGATGGTATCTCTATTTTCTTATATGGGTCATGCTTGTTTCATCTCTACTTTCCTCAGGCATCTGAATGGTTATTGGGCTTGATCTCATGTTGCTGTCCAACCGGACCAAATGGCATGTTGATCGTTTATCAGATAATTTCGTCGATGGACGCAAGCTGTATGTGGATCTTAACTTAAGCCAGAGTTTTATTTCCTGCAGTCTGCGGCAGCAAATCCCTATTGCTCTCATTTTATGCCTCTGTTTTTGGATCATCTCCTTGCTATCCCTCCGTCTTGTAATGCTTATCCGTGCATGATCTATCTGTGCTACAAGGGATTTCTCATTGGAAGTATGCTTGACGGTGTCGCAAGGAAACCAAGAGCCTACGCTGAGCAATCGACACATGCTTATACTACTCGACACACACTAGGATTGAGGTTGCTAATCATGATCCCTTGTACAACTATGTCGGTGTGATATCTCCTCATGGGCATTCCCCATATCTATCGTTCGCTGTTCTGCCTAGAAATCTCTAAACCGGACCTAAATCTAGTGAGTCTTTCTTCCGAAGTTACCAAAGGGATGATCTTGAAAGAATTACTAATGGACGAAAATGTTAGAAGACTGCAAGAGGTGGTAGACCAGGGACCCTGGTTGATCTGGCGAGATGATCATGCAACATGTGCCATCACTGTGGGGACAAGAGGGCATAGAAAACGTAAAGTTGGACAAGTTACCAGTCGGACAAAATTTCGGAAGATATCGTGTTTCTTACACTTTGCTTCTTGAATTTTCTCTAAGTTCTCAATCCTTATTTGCAACGGCTCCTACCATCAACATCGAGCTTATCTGGTTGGATTGTTTCCTGCCGTTTTTGATGGTTGGTCTGCTCCACTTCCCTTAAGAGTCTTCCGTTCTGAATCTCGGGACGAGATTCTTTTAAGGGGGTAGGGTTGTAACACCCCAGGTGTTAATTACCTGTAGTTAAGGTTAATCATGTGTTTGTTATCGTCATTAACACTAACCGTGCATGCATAAAATATTTTTGATTAAATTTTGCTAGTACTTTAACACATGAAATGATGTCTAGGTTTCAACCCAATAAAACATGCTTTAAAAACAACTTTGAAATTCTTGTTCAAATCAACTTTTGCCTAAAAACAAAGTTGTAGAGTTTGGAATGGCGAAAAACTTTCGTGTTTATGGTTTTTCAAGTTTCAGTACAAAAAGTTGATGAAAACTTTTAATTTTGCTTTGAATAGGACATTAATGCTTTGGTTTTAACATTTCAAATTTTGAACCATGATTTGATCTTCAAATAAAGTTTTGCCTAAAACAAAAGTTGGAGGAAATCAAATTTTGAACAACTTTCATTCTTGGAATTTTTCGAGTTTCTATATGAAGTTTTGAGTTTTGGACGGTCAAAATCGAGCTAAGTTTCGTTGAACCATTTTCTCCCGCTGTTTATCTGCTCCCTTCCGCCACCCATGGCCACGTGACGCGCGGCGAGCACCTGCTCGCCGACGTGCTGTGTGGCGCCGGCTCCCGTGGCAGCCTGGGCACGAGCCTTCGCGACCTCCCCGGCCTTATCCTCTCTCGGCATCTCTATCCACTCCCTCTCCCCCTTCCAGTTCCTCCCTCCTCTAGCTTGGTCGAGCCGAGCAGAGCCGCTATCGCCGCCGCTCCGGCCATCCTGGGCCACCGCGCCTCGATTCACTCCGCGAGGAGCCGCACCACATCCACCCGCACCTCCTCCCGCAACCTCAGCTCCCGGACAAGCTCTCCCCAGTTGGAATGGACACCCCCGCCCACCGGTCTCCATTAAAGTTTCGTCGAAACTCAGGCCGTCGCTGAACTCCATCTCTCGGCCACAGTTTCCACCAACCAACGGCTAGAATCGACTCCTCTCGACTCGCTGAAGCTCGTGCTCTCCACGTTCCATCGCGTTCCACAAGTTTCCATGCTCGTTCATGGCGCCGCCACCACTGCCGCTCACTGCTCCCGCCGCCGGCGCCTCTCCGGTCGCCCCCAACCCTCAACGAGACCACCCAGAGGTAGCTCTCGTGTCCCTCATGCTCCCCACCCCTCCCCGGCCGCCGGGATGGCCTCCTCTTGCTGGTACAAAGCTCCCCGAGCCTCTCTGTTCCAAAAATCGCGACCAGGGGCTCCACACAAGAATTGGAACAAGTCCAGGGGGTTTTCTGCGAAGTCTATGACTCATATGAATAGTGCTGCGAAGGGTTCCTTTGTAATACATTGGCTGAAACTTTGAAAAATCGTAGTAAATCATAGAAAAATCAGAAAAATGCAAACTAAAATTTGTTGGATTCCTTGTTCTAAGATCTACAACTTTCCTTGCAGGTTGATCTTAAGTTTCTAAATAGTTTTTGCTCTAGTTTAAATGTTAGTTTAAGTGGTTGCAAGCTTTGAAAATGCTTAGTAAATAGTAGAAAAATGGTAAAAAGGTAAAACCAGTTGGGTTAGCGTTTTTTTTTACATGTATAACTTAGGAAAAATAATTAAGCTGCTAGTTGTTTAATGTTTCTGTGATATTTTGATTTAATCATGATTAATGCTTGTTTTAGCTTGTTTATTTAATATCTGCAGTTTTGGAAGTCGAAAAATTATGAAATTTATGCATTAGCTTACTCTTTGCATATTTAGTTCACTGTAAAAATTTCATGTCCAAAAGCTATGCACATGTGTGTAAATCTATTTTTTTGTTCAATTTGTCTTGTTTAGGCTAAAATAAATGCTTTATGTTAGCAATAAATGTTGGTAAATTGTTTTTACACTCTTTATCAGTATCTTGTCATGCTAATTAAGTTGTGCTATCAGGTTCTTGCTGCATGACAAGTTTTTACATTTATATGGTTCCTAGATATAGTTTTTCTTTTGTTATTGCTAAGAAATGTTTTCCTGCATAGATAATTGCGGCAACTTGTTTTGTTCATGTGCTAACCTTGTGAAATCATTTAGAGCTAGTATGTTGGTGGTTTTTATAAAACTTGCTTATGTTGGCTTGTTAGCTAAATAAAGTCTTTAGTTGCTCTCTCGTGCTTTGCTTACCATACTTGATGTTCCTTGCTATCTTTCTATGGAAGATTTGAGTAGTATCTAATTAAACACCTTTTGGTGCTTAAATCGGTGTGGTGTGACTCAGTTTATCTTGTATGCCTTTTAAAATGCCTCGTGTGTTGTTTTCTTTACGTTCATGCATTTGCATCGTTGCATATCATATAGGTACGCTAGATGTACGACGCGTGGAGCTAAAGGATAAAGTCGGAGCCGAACCCGAAGATGATGTTTGGTTGACATATCCAGAAGATGGATGGATGGATCCCGATGTGCACGACCGAAGGCAGGTGCTCGTCAAGCGAGTGTCATCTAACCAACACTAACTAATTCAGTGTTAATCCCAGGCAAGCCCCGGAGCATAACCCTTAACTTCAGTATTCAATGTTTATTTATATAATTATTGTGCATTTACGTTCTAGGAGTTGATGGGAACCGTAGATGCATGATCCCTAGGTTTCCTCAGTTACTCCACTAGTGTGCAGGTCGTTAGTATTGCAATGCTTAATTAGGGCTCGGTAGAAGTCGAGTGATTCCTGTCACTCGCGAGCTATAGGTCCTGGTTACTTATGGAAAAGTGGTTTGAGAATGAATCTGTGAGGAAAGAAAAATGGAGACCGGGCGGAGAGGAATTGGATTATGGATATGGAATGTTTGGAAAGTGGACCTCCGCCTGTGTCGATTGAGGACCGTTCCGTTGTTGGCAGTGCTGATCGAGGATTGAACAGTACTAACCACATACCGGAAGTAGGAGGTAGTCGAAACCGGTAAGCTGTGTACCACCTTACAGCGGTGATTTGAATTCCGCCATGCTACGCTGGGCGTGGGAGTTGGCGGGTGTTGGATAGGATGCCGCCTCCGGGTTCTCCGGGAGTTCACTGCGAGGGGCCCATCACCTGGGTTTTAGCAGGCGTAGTTCAGATGCCGTGATAATGTGGAAACAGTTGACGCGCGTGGCCCGACAGGGCTTGCATGTGTCGTGTGAGTTAGGTCCACCTTGCAAGGTTAAATCGGATCGATTCGCCGTGACTCGCGGTTATGAGAGCCTTGATCTCTTTGTCACATCGTAGTAAGAAAAGGGAATGAAAGAGGAATGGAAAAGATTGGTTTGTGAGTTACTGAAGAATAATCTGCTCCACCATGTGTGCTCTAGATGTTTAGGCGAATTTAGTTAATACTCGCTGTACTAAATGGAGCTAAAATATTGAAAGTAAGGATTCACTCCTAGCAGCATTTCAGCAAAAGAACTCCAGAGCCAAAAAGCCTGGCATGTCTAGATAATGGGCTAAGTATACCCAACGTCGGGTAAGCCTTGCTGAGTATTAGTATACTCAGGGTTTGTTGTCACCCTGTTTTCAGGTAACTGCTGCTGGCTGGAGCTAACCAGGATTCACATCGGTGGGCTCGATGTGACGTCCTCACGTCATCGTAGTAATCGTTCTTTTTCTAAACTCAACTTCTAATTAGTTTCCGCTGCATTTTGAATTCTGATATTTTACGTAAACTTGTGTGTAAAACTCCACTTTGTAAATTAACTTTGAGAAATTTTGTCTGCTTGTAATCATCTGTGCTCGTCTTCGTGCGAGACTTCCAGTGTTTTTCGATCCTTAAACCGACAGACGTCCGGATTACACCGTTTTAAGTGCACAGTAACTTGATTAAACATTAAGATGATAGTTAGCGCACTTAAGCCGGTTTAATTTGGGCGGTCCTGTTACAACAGCCTGGGAGCCATCGCCGCCTGCTCGCCTCCTCACACACGATGGAGCAGGTGGAGGGTCTGGGTGGGGGAGCGGTGGAGGGGAAATGTTGACGTGACTAGCCAAATTAATGTGATCTGTAAAACCAAAACGGGTCTCACCAACCTCAATTTCAAATCCGATAACAAGTAACGGGCGTGACGAAATTTTGCTGCGGACCCAAAAGTGAAAATAACACGCATTGGAATATTGACGTCCGTTTCTGATCCAACGAGCCATGTCGTATGATAAAAAAAAACGATCCATGTCGTCGATTGATGAATAGCAAAATTTCAATCAGCTGACACGGAATAAATCTGAATAAAAAATGTACGTTGCTGGTTCAAAAGTGAACAAATATATCCCTAATAAAAATATATAAACCTTTAAATATATTTATATAAGGTACTTTTTTCTATATTCAGCATGTTCCATAAAGATATGCTATAAATATGACAATGAAGAGAAATATAAATTAAAGTTCTTGATCGACGGTCGCACTCTTCGGATAAAATAAATTACAATGAGATGACTAAACCAAAATCTATACATCCATTTACTTTGAATATTTATTTTGTTGCCATCAGCTCAAGTTGGACGTCTAGACACCAAAGTGGATCAGCTGCAGCCAAAACCTATGAACCAGGTCAGAACATACACACAATTCAAGTTACTACATCAAAATATTGATGTGCATCTAAGTATAGGCCTTGTAAGTACAGTGACAAACTATAGATTAAAGAGGTGGAGAGGACCGTAAAAAAAGTGAACTAACTAGAAGGGTGGAACATATATAGCAGCCTATCTATCTAGCTAGGTACTAGCATGTGGAGCGGGACAGATCGAGCAGAGGACATGAGAAGACCAAGCAAAGCATGCATAGGATTCCATATTTCAATCCAGGACGAACACACGCGGGTGAGGCGTTACCACCCCCATAAACCCGTTAAACGTAAAAAAAACTATCACATCAAATATTTCGACACATATATAGAATACTAAATAAAGTTTATTTACAAACTTTTTTGCATAGATGGGCTGTAAATCGCGAGACGAATCTAATGAGTCTGCTTAATCCATGATTCGCAACAGTGATGCTACAATAACCATCCGCTAATTATTGATTAATCATGGATTAATTAGCATCATTAGATTTGTCTCGCGATTTACAACCCATCTGTGCAAAAAATTTTGTAAATAAACTTCATTTAGTACTTCAAATTAATACGATTCCAATGGAAAAAATTTTGCGCCGGAACTCAACAGGGCCTGAATCCCATTTGCCCTCGTTTTCCCCATCTACCGTACCTGCCTATATGGTGCTTCCAGGGAGCGAGATCGAGCCACCAGTTCCCAGAGAGAGGCGAGGAGCCGAGAGGAAGGATGCCCTTGAATGAAACGATATGCTTCCTCTGAATCGCCAACATGCTGCGTGCTAGCCGCCACTGGAGCGCGATGAGTGGGCAGCAGCAGCACAGAGACGTACAGGTCCCACGCCAAACAAAGCAGCATGTGCATCGCATGGTTTTGTCCACAGGAACTAGGGGAGTTTTGTCCTTTGGGTGTGTTTAGATCCCAAACCCCCCACAAAATCCAGACTTTCCATCCATCAAAATCACATTAAAACATTAAATATAGCAAATGATCCATGCATGGAGTACTAAATGTAGGTAAATAAAAAAATTAATTGCATAGTTTTGATGTACGTTGCGAGACGAATCTTTTAAGGCTAGTTAGGTCATGGTAGGACAATATTTACCACAAACAAACGAAAAGTGCTACAGTGTGCTACAACATTCGATGTGACTTTTTCTCCCACCTTTTCCAGGGATCTAAACACATTACCCCGTTCGGCAAGCTGGAGCTGGAGGCTGGAGCTGGAGTTGTGTGAGAGAAAAACACTGTTGTCTGGCTGGTGGCTGGAGGCTGCAGCTGGAGTTGTGTGAGAGGGAAATACTGTAGAGGCTGGAGGCTGTCCACCAGCCGAACGGGGTGATTGTGCCTCCAGCCTGCAGGACCCCTGGACCGAGTAGGCCGGGACGACGACGCTGCAATTATTATTTTATTAATAATTCCTACCAGGACCAGCGGCATGCAGCAGGACCCCTGGAGCTGCTCACATCGCGCCCAGCACACCACACAGCGATAGGACTAGGACACAGGAGTATAACGCAGCACAGCACACACAGCATATAAATTGCGTGTAGTAGAGGCTACTGTAGCGCGCACCTTTAATTTGTCGGCTACCTGCCGTATACGTGGCAATGTCACGCACGCACAGGAGCTGAGTAAGATACTCCAGTACGAAATCATTGCACGAGATCGAGAAACCACGGCCGCACCTCATTTTGCAAGTGTCGTCGTCCCTCCCCGGCCCGCCCTCGTCCGCCTCCTGCTGCTACTGGTGCTGTTTAGGCAGTTGGCACAGGCTTAATCAGCCTTACACTTAATGTCCTGATCGACACCTTTGTACTTTTTTACGCGAGCTGCCCCTGTTTGGATCCTACGGTCCAATTATTAGATACGAGGAATCTTAAAATTTAAAAATATTAAATGTAGATTACTGACAAAATCTATTCCATATAACCCCTAGACTAATTTGTGAGACGAATCTAATTAGTCTAATTAATTCATAATTCGCTCTAGTAATCATCCACTAATTATAAGTTAATATACCTCGTTATATTCATCTTGCGAATTAGCCCAGAAATTCTGCAAGTAGTTTTGTACATAAACTTTATTTAATATTTCTAAATAGTAAGATTTTCCGGTCTAATTATTAGATCGGAGGATCCAAACAGGGCGCTCTCTAGGAACAAAAGGGGGTGTTTAAGGGCGGATCCACATGTTGAGCATTGGGGCTAATTTTTCCTTTTCTTCCTCCTCCTTCACTTTCTATTCTTCCTCCTCATTTTCCTTCTCTTTTTCAACTATAAATTGGAAATCGTAGGGGTTTGGGGGCTCCATACATTTTATGGAGGTAGAGGGGCTGGAGCACCTCAGCCCCCTCTGGTGGATCCATCCCTCGTGTTTGCATGGGGTGATTAAAATTTAGTTACCATCACATCAGTACTTAGACACCAATTAGAAATATTGAACATAAGCTAATATCTTGACATCTTGTCTATTTACCCTTATGCTAGCTAGTCTCAAGGAAGGAAAGATGTTGTTGCATTGCTTTTCTAAAACTAGCCTCTCAAGGAATGAAAGATGTTGCTTTCCTAAAATTAAAACTAGCCAGATATACTGTGGTTGGTACCACTTGTGTACCTAGCTACTACAACCGTACGTTGCATAGGGGCACGTGGCTAATGGCGATGCATGTTTCAATCAGATACTGATGACAATTAATAATAATACTGATGGCAATTAATAATAATCCGTCTTTGGTTTCAATCAGAAACACTACATGTATGTCATGGGGGAAACAACTGGGTGCCATAGTGGTAGCGAGAAGGCCTGGTTCCAAATACTCACTCGTTTAATTTTCCTTCTATTATCTGAGGCGCGGTTTGATCCGGCATAGTGGATGCTACACTTTGACTGTTACTATCTTACTTATATATGTTATAGTAAGTATACTCATGAAATCAAATAACATAATAGGAATCTATTTTTCAAATATGAATCCAGTGGTATCTTATTATTACTAATTGGAGGCTCTATTTGAAGCATCACGTGAAGCCACCTAGGATACTAGGTGAACACTTTAAAAAAACTAGAGACATCCTAAAAATTCTCACAAAAATCAGAAACATTTTGCCATCAATTCGACGACTCTAATCGTAATATTTATTGGATATGTTATCTTTCCTAATAAAGAGAACATATCTGGTGGAAATCACAATTTTTGTAGAAAATCGTGCAAACTATGGTAAAAAAATCGTCTAAATTCACCAAAAAAATCACGCATGTAAATGATATGATGATACACAATCTTGTAAAATATTTTGTCCAAACTCGACTTCGTTTGTGAGATATAAAAATAACAATTTCAAGCCAGAAAGTTGTCCAAATAATTTGTTAGAAATTTGTTATTTTTATATCTCACAAACAAAGTCGAGTTTCGATAAGATATTTTACAGGTTTGTGTATTAGCATATCATCTACATCTGCGATTTTTTTTGTGAATTTAGACGACCTTTTGCCATAGTTTGCATGGGTTTTTACGAAGATTGTGGTTTCCACCAGATATGTTCCCCCAAATAAATTACTCACCTCTGCATTATGAAAATAGACTAAAGTAACCATTTAAACATGTATCTAAATTACAACCTCTACCATTATTTAAAAATCTAAAATAATCCCCTAATCTTTGTGTAAATTACCCGCCTATACCATTATAAAAATAATACAAATAACCCCCTAAAATTTGAAATTATCCAGTTGTATCATTATTAAAAGTTAAATTAACCTCTAAATTTACACCCTAGGTGTAGCTACACCCAACTCATTACTGAATAAATTTTCAGTAGTAACCGCTGCTCGCAATTACTGAACACTATTTTACTGAAGGTGATTTAGTAATTCAGTAACTCGGTTCAGTAATTTCTGGTAAGTTCGGCCAGTAATTTGACTGCTAGATCTATAATAAATGTTATACCTAAGGTATAGAATAGTATTACCGCTAAATATGAATCTAAATTATACATATAACTATAACAAAATATTAAAGTGCACCAATATAATTTTAAGAGAAATTTAACAATGATTGAAAATAAATAGGAGCCGTCCATCTGATAAAATCTTACGGTGGTGAAGGTAGGAAGCAGCTAGGATAAAGTACCTGGTACTTCCAAAATGTGGGACCAAATACTAATTTAATTTAATTTTTATAAATACTTTTCATAGATCAACGGCTTGAAAAAAGTTTAAGGTAAAAGTACCTGAAAGTACTCATTGGTACTTTACCATCATTGTAAAAGAGCTATAATTTTAAATTATTATTTCTATTATTATTAATATATTCTTTATTTTATTTTTATATAAAAATACTACTCACAATATGTGTCACCATGTATTCATGTATGATGAAGGAGACAAGAATCACAAACAAATGGTTCAATTAAATATAGTCAAACACACATGAAGGTGTGATGCCAAATAAAATCTATTGCAACAAGATAAAGATAAATACGTATCTTAGAGTATGTGTTAGAATATTTAATAGATAAAAGAGGGTGTGATATAGATAATTATAATTAGGAAAAAATTCCTTTCTACACTCACTTGTAGCTACTCCCACGTGTGTATCTCATGATGTATGATGTATCTC
Organism: Panicum virgatum; assembly: GCF_016808335.1. NCBI lineage: Eukaryota > Viridiplantae > Streptophyta > Magnoliopsida > Poales > Poaceae > Panicum > Panicum virgatum. The sequence goes on along the minus strand of NC_053153.1, from coordinate 13,600,054 downwards.
ATGATGTATGATGTATCTGACCCAAAGAAGAGTATGTATGTGAAGTATGTAATCATACTAGACAATATATGATGGTATATACATTGGATATGTAACCATACATGGAGTATATGGACATACTTATTTTTAATATATAGTAGTAATGTATAATCATAGTATATTTAAAAAATAGGTATGCTTTTGAAATTTTTCGTATATATCTATTTGAAGTATCTTAGAATTAGTATATGAACATACTCAAAGTGATAAATGAGTATGTGGACATACACATAATGGTATATTGATGGTGAGAGTAGCTACACGCGAGTGTAGAAAAAACTCGTCCTTATAATTATTAGCTATAAGTTTTATTGTTATATTAATTCTAATTTGTCTGTGGGGGAGCACACGAGTTGATAGGCTATTTAATCAAATTTGTGTGGTATATAATCTTTACATTTTTAGACTAACTATTAGTCAAATGATACAGAGTTTGAATTTTAGGTTGCGTGCATGACTTACAAAAAGAAACGGAGGGAATACATGAATTTCATAAAGAATTGCCACTACAAATTAGAACAACTCGATATAATAGCCATATCTCAAATGGGGCGTACTATGGAAAAACAATATGCTATGTTGTTAGCTTGAAGCAGTACATTAATTTGCAAATTGAGTTAGCTTTGCAATTCAGAAGAAAAACAAATATTATGCATGCGAACAAATCAAAATGCTAGCGCTATTTTTCTTACCTGAAAACTTGTTCACATAGCAGATAGAGATTTCCACAAAAAATTATAGGCAAGTGGGCAATATCTCCGGAATCTCAGTAGGAAAATCTTTTCTTTATAAACATGGCCTTGCATGTTCCCTATCAATCAATGGTTTTATTTGCATCGTCACTAATTGCACCCATGACAGGGATTACATCTTTCAGACAAGAGGTCACATCAGATCACTGGGCTATTGTATTAATTCTGGTTCAGTGACATATTGGGCGGCTTTAATTATTTTGTGGGGTTATTTAACATAACATATCATTTAGGTGAGATTTTGGTGCATAATCGAGATCAGTCCAAAAAAAATGATTTCATTCCCTTCTCTTGGCCTTTAATTAATGAGAGAAAGGGAAATGCACCAATTACGTCAAAACGACAGGACGCTCTGCATACAGTGGCGTATCTAGCAGGGTGGCCAGGTGGGCCCTGGCCCACCCTAAATTTTGCATCTCGGTATACATATAAAAGTTATTCATCTAACAGATAACATATATGCAAATATGAGGTTTAACTATTGATTTTTCTATTTTTTGAAATTGTAAGATATCTTATTAGTATATTAGCAGGTGTCTTTGATGAGTTTTATACTAGTATATAGTAGGATATATTTGCCGCGATAAAATTTTTATGTCAAGTTGGAACACCCTAATCTAAAATTCTAGATTCACCACTGCCTGCAGAGGACGTGTACAATGATGACATCCACAACAACATGCATCAACATATGGCTCCTTCAATTCGGGAAAGAGAGTTTTTTTAAAAAAAAATCGGGAAAGAGAGAGTCAATCGTTGTGTTTGCTTGGCTGTGGCTGGTGGCTGGTGCTGATTCGTAATGAGCGAACAGTATTGCTGACTGGCTGGTGCTAATTTAGTATGAGAGAACAGTACTGCTGGCTAGTTGGCTGACAAGCCAAACGAATAGAACGAATAGCTCAGGTGCGTGGTTCAAAAGATAAAATCATTTGGTTTCACGAGCCAGATGCTTCTTGCTGTTTCCCTAATAAGGCAAAAGAGAGAGCCAAAAGGCCCAAATGCTCGTGAAGACCTATGCTTGTGAAGACCTACGCTTGCCTCTGTTCCGTTTCACGAGCTCTTGTTTTCTTCCCTCTCGGCCTTTTGGTCGGCTAGGGGCCCTGCCCAATCAGGCTCTTGTTTAGTTGTAAAGTTCAAAATTCCAAAAAAAAAAATCGGCACTTGCATGGAGACATAAATCTAGACGAAATAAAAACGCATTGCACAGTTTGCCTGTAAATCGCGAGACGAATCTAATGAACCTAATTAGTCCGTAATTAGATGCTAAATTGCTACAGTATTGCTACAGTAAATAACCTCTAATGATGGATTACTTAGTTTCATTAGATTCGTCTCGCGATTTACAGACGAGTTCTATAATTTATTTTGTAATTAGTCTATGTTTAGTACTTCAAATTTAGAAAGATGCCCTTTCAAAAATTTTACACAGCGCAACTATACAAGGCCCAGGTGTCACACTCATATTGGTCTTTGCTGCTGCCTGCAAAACTTTCGTTTTTTTTTTGAAAGAGCCTGCAAAACTTTTTGCGAGCATCACTATTCGCCAGTTCCCTTTTTTTCTGTCTACATGCAACATAGACGACGAATCTTGTACGGATTGCCAGTCATCTTTAATTTAGATAGCCAGGCCTAGAACAGCCAAATATACAGTTCCTGATTTCTTGGTCTTGGATGGCTATAAATCTCTCTAGCTAGCTAGGCAGCGCACTACCAATCAGTCAGCACATGGAGGACTCGACCCAGTTCATGCAGTGGGCCCTGAGCACGCTGCAGCACGAGCAGCCGCCGCCGGGAACGCCGGCGCCGGCCGCCGGCGCCTACGACGATGGCTGCGACACCACCGTCTCGTCCATCCCGGTGCTGCGATACTCGGCGTCGGTGGAGAGCATGGTACCGGGGGAGCCACCAGCACGGGAAGGCCAGCGCGCCACCAACAGCTGGAGCTCGGTGGACACCGACAGCGGGAGTGGCGGCGGCGGCGCGTCCGCCACTGCCTGGTCGCCGCCGCAGCACTCGGCCATGTGTGCTGCTGCTGCCACGGCCCCGGGCAGCTGCAGTAGCGGCACCAACCAGCCAGTGAGCTGGGACTTCCATTCCGCGTCGGCGCAGCTAATGAAAGAAGCCCCCCAGCCGTACTCTGCCGCCGCCGCACTGCAGGCAGAGAGCGGGGGCGGCGGTGGCAGCGGTGTCGCCGTGCCGAAGATGACACAGCACGTGTCACCGCCGGCGAGGAGGGCCTCTGCCAAGATCTCCGCGTCGTCTTCGTCAGCGCCGTACTCGCAGGACCACATCATCGCGGAGAGGAAGCGGCGGGAGAAGATCAACCAGCGTTTCATCGAGCTCTCGACAGTCATCCCCGGCCTCAAGAAGGTCCAGCTCATCCATGTTAAATCCCTGAACGTCTTCTTCGTCAACCTCTGACGACGCAGATTTCACAACGGTTCAATTAATTTCTGATCAGATGGACAAGGCGACGATCCTCTCCGACGCGACGAGGTACGTGAGGGATCTCCAGGAAAAGCTCAGGGCGCTCCAAAAGGACGGCGGCGGCCGGGGCATGCAGTCGGCGGTGCTCGCCAGCAAGAAGCCGCGCATTGCGGCGGCGGCGGACGACGATGAGAACGGCGGCGCGCATCCTAACGCGACAGGTGGTGGGGCAGCGGCGACCAGGAACAACGCGCTGCCGGAGATCGAGGTGAGGATCTCCGAGGATAACGTCGTGATGGTGAGGATCCACTGCCGGGAGGCCAAGGGGGTGGTCGTCAGGTTGCTGGCCGAGGTCGAGGGGCTACACCTCAGCATCACGCATACCAATGTCGTGCAGTTCTCCGCTAGCGTTCTCATCATAAACATCATGGCAAAGGCAAGTTCGTTCATTAGCCTTCTATCTATTATTTGGTTCGGAGATGATTAATTTGGTTTGGTAATCGGAAAGGAAAAAAAAATCTAATCTTGTGCTGACATCGATCAACATTTTCATTTGAAGTAACTAATATAATCACCATGGTTGATGAGACTTGAGTATTCCTCTGGTCACTTTCAAGATTCCTTCCAATGCAGCGGGAGGATTTGCTAATTTTCAAGTGAATAGAGTATAGTATATTTCACAGCTATCTATACATTGATCTCCGCGTACATTACCCGGTCCCACCTAATATTCACCCATCCCTTTGATTCTCTTCATCAACCACACCTAGAACGAAGCGAGCAATAATGAATATAAAATGTAGTAGTTCCCGGTCAATTAACTATATATAACAGAGATAGATCCCTGATTTAACCTCGACCTGAAATCCAACTATACGCACATGAGTACCTCAATGTGTCGTTATACTCAGTACACAACTATATTAATGCAATCGACAAATTGAAGTAACGTCGTACCTACCTACAAATCTAAATGTATATATGCTACAACATCATATCTAATCTTAGAGTTAATGCTGCCATAATCGGCCCGTAATAGATTTTGTATCTTCTTTTCATTGGTTAATTGGCGATTCCTAGTGTTTTTTTTCTTTTCTCTTTCTATTATTCATTATTACTTCTGGTCCTCAGCGAACAGAGTGCATGCCATTATTTTGACCTTTTGTGTTCACGTGTGCTATTCTACACCAACCTTCCATTACTAGCAAAAATACAAAACTAAATTTACCAAATTACTGAATGACATTCTACATCTAGGGTTACTGAACAAATTTTAACTAATAACTGTTGCACGCGATTGCTGAACATCATTGGACTGACATGATTCAGTAATTTAGTAACTTCAGTAATTTGCAAGTTCAGTCAGTAATTCGACTGATGGGTGTACAATAACGCTGCACCTAAGGTGGGTGTGTGTTCATAACTAACTTTTGAGTTGTCGGTGTAATTATTAGAAGAAAGTAGTTATACTAAGTGAGTACTCGTGATGTATGTAAATGTTCATCAAATATGAATTCAGTGGTGATTTAACGATGCATGCGTGTACTTTTTCTCCCTCGTGTCTCCTCAGGTGGAGCAGGGCTTCAACAGCACAGCAGACGACATTGTAGGGACGCTCAACGCTGCGCTAGCGTGTCACAAGTAGTAGCGCGGAAGGAACAAGAAGATGCTGCTATAAAGAGCTAGCGCCACATTATCTTCATCGATCGATCTGCTGTGATGTCGCCAGTGTGTAGCACAAGTGTACGATGATGATGAACCGGGCGGCGTCCCATCACATGTTTATTGATAGATCCACTTCGATGCGAATAATATTTCGGTTTGATGGCCGTGCGTGCGTGCTTAGCTTGCATGAATCCAAGTTAAAGTTCTTCTGCACCTACCAAACATCTTGAAGATAATTATAAGTGATGCTTAAGCTTCTCAACTACCATTGCTCAAGACAAATTAATCATGTATACTCTGCGCGCCCGTGCAAATTGCTGATAGCGACAGGAGTACTACTCGTATCCGTGCAAATTCATTGGGCATCATGCATCTTGACACTCCCTCCGTTTTATTTACGTATTGTATTAGGTTTGTCCTAAATCAATTTTTTTTTAACTTCAACCAAATCTATAGAAAAATAAAACAACAACAAGAGATAGAGCTCCCCATGCGGCCGGATGGGGCAGCTACCCCCACCTACCGCTGGAGTAGCACCACTAGGATCCCGTCTTCCTCCCTTCTGACAAGGTGGCAAGCAATGGAGCGGCAGCGTCCATCAGCTTGGTCACAAGAGCAGCAGTCAGGCACAAGAAAAATGCGAAGAGAAGAAAATAGACCCAATAAACCTAGCTGAGCCGGCCCAAGTGGAACCATGGAAGTATCTCCAAACCCCTAGCTAATTCCCAATCTGGCTCATCGCTTGCGGTCTCCCGTCTTCGACTCCTCCCGCTCACATCCGCACCTCCATACTCTGCCGCAGTGCCGGCCGCCACTGCCGCTGGAGCGTGGAGCCTGCATCTATGCTGGAGCCCGTCACCTCCGCACCGCACGACCCCTGCACTAGAGTCCCAGCCCACAAGGCCACGCCGTGCCTCTCGGGTGTAGCTGCACCCGCCCCGGCCAGAGGCGCACCGCCGACCAACCCGGCACCGGCCCAAGTGCAACAGCGGCGCGCTGTCGGGCAGCTACTCTAATGGAGGAGGATCGGAGGAATTGGTGGAGGAGGTTGGTCGCAGTGACGCCGACGAGTAGACGACATGTGTTGGCCATAACTTTTTTATATTACATTACAATTCAATTATTACACAGTAATACACACCAAGTCACTAACTGATTTATTCTTCAAATCTACAAGTTCCTTAGCTTTTGGAAAGTTGGATTTGGTCTTTAATTTGGACACTTTTTCTTGTTCAGTTGGTATTTGTACGATCATCAATCAAAGTTTAAATTTACCATAGATTAACTAGTGATGTGCGTCTTTGCGATGTTATTAAAAATTGTGTTTGTGGTGCACCCACCTAAATTTTTATTCGAGCTCCGCCACTGGCAACAACTATACTATCTAACGTATGCACTATCAACCTATACTTCATGGTGGATTAAAATAAATAAATTTGGTATTGTAAATATTGTTATTTTTTCTTGTGAGTTTAGTTAAGATTTGCTAAATTTAACTTAGGACAAACCTAATACAAAATGTAAATAAAAACATAGGGAGTATATACTAGCATCCACAGCCGTCACATGTATCAATAAGATCCATGTTGTCCCACTGCTTAAAAAAAATCGAGCAGCATTTTAATTTGGACATCAATATGGTCTCGACAGAATAATATAGCTTTATTTGGACATCGATAACAATTAATTAGTAACATATACTGTGTATTAGAAATTAGAGAAGTAGTAGTACTATGCCATCAATATATATAGAGAGTTTAATTTTGCGGTATACAAAACTATACTTTTTGGAGTATGAGGGTGTGTTTAGATTTTTTTGGCGTAAATTTTTGAAAGAGAATCTTACTATTTCGGAGCACTAAATAAAATCTATTTACAAAATTTTTTGCACTAAATAAATAGAGAGAGAGAGAGATCGATTGGCTGCGCGTGCTCAGAATCCCGAGAACGTCGTTGTCTCAAGGCTGTGTTTAGATCCGTAAAATAGTGGTAAAAAGGGTTACATCGGACACTGTGGCACACTGTAGCACTTTTCGTTTGTTTGTGGTAATTGTTGTCCTGCCATGACCTAACTAGGCTCAAAAGATTCGTCTCGTCGTGTACATCAAAACTATGCAATTAATTTTTTTGATTTATCTATATTTAATGCTCTATGTATGAGATAAAAAAATTTGATGTGATAGGTGAATAGCGAAGTTTAGAGAGAGAAATTTTGGAAGTGAACATAGCCCAAGGCACGTTTTCTGTCAGCACTCAGCAGACGGGCACCAGATCCGATTTGGTTGGAACTATTAATGCAGCGCGTATAGTATAAAACTGTGTCCGTCTCATTGTTTTGTCGATTTTGATGGTATAAAAAATAGTACATCACCACTTGCTTGGTCCGATCCGGCCGTTTACATGATCCGATTTGGTTGATACTACTTTATCTCTGACGAATCCACATGCAAGGAGCCAAGAAAAGGCTTCAGCCTGCTGCGCGCATACGTCTTGCTGTTCCACGGAACTGTGTCCAAGGACCAAGCTGCGTGTGGTAAGCAGTGTGCAGCTCTTCCATCTTCGTTTTCAATCACTGCTGGGAGAGGGAAGGGTCTGCATCCCTTTGCTGATCGCGAATGCAAGCCGTTTCTTGGGATTGGTTAGTGCCAGAGTGCAAGAAACTAAGACATGATAATACATGCCGTAACAAAACACATGGGCACCCGTTCCTTTCCACAGGAACAGCTCAAGCCTCGTCCGTGAAATCGTCCGACAACTCTCTACGGTATATGAACGCCAGATGCGTCCTCGGAGTAAGGGTGGAAAAGGTTCTTAAAATTTGATCTAGACAATTTAAAGATCGGATCCTAAAATGATTAGGATCTAATCTTCTATAATTTTACGCTAAAATATATAAACGTCAAGTTAGATCGTGAAGAGATCACTTAGAAAATATCCGTTATCACCCTACTCATCACGCAGTGAGTGCGTGGCTGCCAGCATGCCTGTATGGCTGCATTCATTCAGTATCTAATACTCCCTCCTTCCCCGTTTATAAGGCATGGTGGAACATGACACGGTCTTCTAAACAACACTTTGACCATTTATTTATCATATATTATATCACTTTTGATTATAAACTTATAATCATTGTAAAATATATTTGATTATGAATCCAATCATATGAAATTTGCATTATAAAAATAAAAATTTAATAGTCAAATTATTGGTCAAAGATGACAAGGTTTGAATCTTGATATACGTGTATGCCTTATAAACAGGGAAGGAGGGAGTAATTAAAATCAACCACCATGATGTTGTCCCCCCCGCCCAGCCAGCCGGAGGTCTGTGTCTGCAGCTCCGCCACATGTGTTTCTGCTGCCGGTGCAGAGCCCAATGCAACCGGGGCAGAAACACGTGCAGTCGTGGCACATTGATCGATCTCGGCATGGTAGGTACTCAGGGCCAACAGTCATGTCTTCCACGTCAGACAACACAGTGCTGACAGGGGCCGATTTTCTGGGTTACTTTGTCTGCTGGCTCAGCCACGTTACTGCTGACATGGCACTAATAATACAGTGCAGAGACTGCGAGGAGTGTCTTAATCAGCTAGTACCGATCTATCGACACAGTTTTTGTACCACGGCCACTTGCTATTTGGGGCCAAAGTTCCTGCAGCTGACTGACCCGGCCGGACCACGCTGCCCTCTTGAACGTGCATGCATCAGATCAGGTCGGATGCCAATTATCAATGCACCATCTGCAGCTAGTACTCCCTACAGTCTATAGACGACTGCAGCGCAAGCGTGTTCATTTCTTGGTCACTCATGTCCTCTCAAGCATGCATGCACTCATCAGCTACAATTATAACGCATCTGCAACTGTACGGCAGCAAGCGTGATCGTTAGTTGGTCATCAGCAACAAGGGAGATTGATTTGCGATTTCATGGATGAGACAAGCATATGATTTGACTACCAGAACGGGCTACCTTATTTCATAAATCCTTTTGTGCTTCATTTTCCATGGGTGGCCAAGATCGCAAGCAGCATTCTGATTGCTAAAACCACCAGTCCTCTCTAGTCATGGACAGAGTGAGGTTTCAGTCCTCGGTAGTCAGCATGGACAGAGTGAGCGTGCCCTCTCCCACTGCGCTAGCTGTCATAAGATCTAGTATATGATACCATAATATCGTTTGAATTCTTTGATTAACGATCAGAGAGTAACTTGCCTGACATAGACACAAAGAATCCTCTCCTGGTCAAATTATATGGTATGATGCCTACACAGGTAAGCGGCATGTTCCATATGTATGCAAGGATCAATGCTTGCACATAAGATTTTTTTCAGAGAGAATAATTCACGATATACGGAGAAAAAATGAGTTTGCACCAGACATTCTTCACCTGTATGAACCCATGGTTAAAATGCTCAGCTACATGGCACATCAGTGGAGGCAGAGAATACGCTGGGGACCGCATGGTGTCTAGTTTCTGCCGTGCAGCGACGATGGAGATGGGTGGAGCGCATGGCCCACCTGGCCAGCTGTACCGAGAGGGCGCCGGCCGCCGGGGTCACTGGACGAGCTTCTTCAAGGAAGAAATAAAAAAAAGAAGTAAAAATCATAAATATGCTTTCGTTGAGAGTCGAACTCAAGACCTCCCGCTTACTAAACGGGTGCTCTAACCAACTGAGCTACGAAAGCATTGATGCATAATTTTTCAGAGAAAAATATTTATCCGCTATTATCCGCCGTAACCTATAACACATAGTAATACTCCAGGCATGCCTTAGGCATCAAACTGAAGTTTCAAACAATAAATCCAGAGTTGCGTGCACGCTGCCAGTGCCAGTCTGCCAAGAATAAGATACGCACTCAAACTTTCCATGCTTTTCATTGCGTGGGCACGTTTGTACATACTCCGTCATAACTACATACCAAAATACGATCACCAGCACATACTCCGTTTGCGTCCATGTGAGAATGTAAACCACTTACTAAAATGCTTGCCGTACACCTCGGTACTACCCCTTTCAATTATCCTTTAACAAGAGTCTACAACACACATAGGTAATAATCATTTTCATGTACAGATGTATTAAAATGCTAGAAGTCAAATAGCTCCTTATTGGAGAATACACGTAATCCATGGACAAATGTACAAGCTGTGCAGTCTGGTACTGTAATACATTTGCAGCAACCCCTGTACTTGTAAAAAGCCATGAACATCCAGGAACATTTATTCGTCCCATTATGCCTAAGCCTAACCTAGTCCACTAACCGAACCTGAATGGATTGGAACACAGATGTGGCAGCAGCACAAGGTCGGTTTAGATCATAGTCTGAGACCAGCAAGATCGTGTCTCCAGGTTTCACAGAACCCTTTGACTTCATCAGGCTGATGGTTTTCTTAAAGTTATCCTCCATGCTATTAGATAATGGAAGATACAACGGTACCACTCCCCAGTAGAGGTTCATGCTCTTTCTTGAATGAGCATCATCAGTGAACGCAAATATGGGAGGGTTTGGCCGGTTGCGTGATAAAAGTGATGCCATGTGACCATTCTTCGTGTAAACAAATATGGCATCCACAGCAAGGTTGTTTGCTGCAGAAAAAGTAACATTGTGAGAATTCAAGAGAAAATATTGGTTACAATGTATCAAACAAGAAAATAATAAATTACCCATTTCTACAGCGCAGTTGCAAATTTGCTCTGAGATTCGGTCAGGCAGAGCGACTGCAAGCTGATGTTGTGGAAGAAGTTTCTGCATGCTCTCCTCACGGCTCCATGATTCCATCCTCTCACTGGCCACACGGAGGACAGATAGAGCTTTCTGGGGATATGCACCTATAGCTGACTCTGCTGATAGCATCACAGCATCTGCATATTGCCGCACTGCTTCAGAAACATCAGCCACCTACATAAAGAAGTACCCAGTGAGTCAGTGACACACCATTGGAGAGTAGATAGCTAAACGTTGGATACAAGAACAAAGTCTTTCAGTCCCTAGCATGATGGGGTAGGCTAGAGATGAAACCCAACAAGGGTCACCAACAAAAAGGAAAAACTAAATGAAATATAAAAAGCCATCAATAGTAATATATTAGGGGTCTAAACTCTAGTTCAAGTTTCAGGCACGTGGACTGACAAAGGAAAAGACTAGATGAAATGAAACCATGTTTTGAGATCTATGCAGCTATGTTTCTGAAGTATTATAGTTAGGTTACCTCCGCTCGAGTTGGTGTTGGATATTCAACCATTGATTCAAGAAGCTGTGAAGCAACTATCACAGGCTTGTTCAGGTGTCTACATAGAGTAACAATTGACTTTTGGATGGCTGGAATTTGTTCCAGAGGAATCTGAACTCCAAGATCCCCACGTGCTACCATAACTCCATCGGATGCCTTTATGATGTCTTTCAGGTTCTTGAGAGATTCCAGACTCTCGATCTTCGCAAAAATTTTGATGTGCCTGTCACAAAACCATAATGCATAAGACTGGCAGCTTCAAAATTAATATAATAAACAGTAATGTCATTACAACCATACTTTTGAGTTCTATTAAAGAGATTGCTTCACTAGCTAAGTCTGACAAAAAGACATTAGTAACTTAGTATCACAGACAAAAGTGAAAAAACAGTACTCGCTTGCATATTTTTAAATATTGCTACATCAGCTTCCCATATTCCTGATTAGATGAAGCGTTCCACTACATACAAAATGGATCAAGTACTTATTGGAAGTTGTACAATGTCAATGGCTACACTGGAGAGCCCTGCTGCTGGTAAGTTCTACTTTTCTTTGTTAAGATTTCAATTTGGCATTCTGTTCCATAACGTTTGATTATTTTGAATTTGGAACAGCATTTCTCCCTTCAGCATCCAGATAACATGCATATACATTTTTTTATAAATCTGTAAATATACTTTGAACTACAGCTACAAAACTCTACCAATACTTTAGAACAGTAGGCAGTAAGTTATATTAGGAACAGCAGTAAATGATATCAGCATTATCTACTCACTCTAATGATCTTCTGGAGAGGTAAGCCTTCAGCTGCTTTATATCATTATCATCCTTTACAAAAGATAGAGCAATGCAATCAACTCCTTCTGCTATCCCAAATTCGATATCTGCCCAATCCTACAAGATAATGCAAGCTATCAACAAGCAGGAAATACATAGCCAGAAATTTCATCATGTTGAGACTCAACAGGATTAATCAAAGAATCATAATCAAACATATATGCCAAGATTGATACATCCTTAATAGGCCAAGAAATGCTTTAGAAGTAAACTACAAATTTGAAATAATACAAAGTACAGCGTTCAAATAAATTAACCTTTGCCGACAATGTAGGAAGGCCAAAGTTCCTTTCAACTAATTTTCCATTCCTCCAGAATGACAACTTGGCTCGAGGAAGAAGCAAACCTGGGTCTGTGCACTTACAGCGCAAATCATTCCCAATTTTCTCAGTAACTTCAAATGTTGCCATTCCACCGTCTATCACAAGCTCATCACCAACTAGAATGCCTGAAATTTGTAGAAAATTATTTCTTTCATGAGCAATGTTTAGAACTCAGTATGGACAGCCAACAAAGAAAGCCTGTTCATATTCAGACCATCAGAAAACTTCTCAAAATTGACATGCATTGTGAATGGATGGGCTTCATCAGTCTTTTTGTTTGTAAATAGCCACTCTGAGTCATCCTGCAATATGTCACAAAAAGAGGAAAACCTAGGATGACTTCTCCAGAACATACAGGATACCACTATTGATACAAAGACCTATAACGATGAGCTTTCACTACTACTTAGAAGATTCATGAACCAAGATAGTTTGACAAATGAGTGAAGCGTATCAACAACAACAACAACAACATAGTCTTTTTTCCCAAGCAAGTTGGGGTAGGCTAGAGATGAAACCCGAAAGAAATAAGTTCAAAGTTATTGGTGCCACCCCGACCCTATCCCGAATAACTTCGTTCCGGACTCTATCCCTCCTTGTGTGCCCGCAAAACCACTGCAACATCCGCATCTCTGCTACACTCAGTTGCTGGACATGTCGCCTTTTTGTAGGCCAACATTCAGCACCGTATAACATCGCCGGACGAATTGCTGTCCTATAGAATTTGCTCTTTAGCTTTTGTGGCACCCTCTTGTCACAAAGGATGCCAGAAGCTTGCCGCCATTTCAACCAGCCAGCTGAAATTCTATGCCTAACATCTTCATCAATGTCGTCATCCTTTTGTAGCACCGATCTTAAATACCGAAAAATATCCTTCTGGACCACCACTTGCCCATCTAGACTAACGTCTCCCCCCTCATGCCTAGTCGCGCTGAAATCGCACATCATGTACTCGGTCTTGGTCCTACTAAGTCTAAACCCTTTCGACTCTAACGTACGTCTCCACAGCTCTAACTTCCTATTAACCCCTGCCCTACTCTCGTCAACTAGCACCACATCATCAGCAAAGAGCATACACCAAGGGATCTCACCTTGTATATCCCTTGTGACCTCATCCATCACTAAAGTAAATAAATAAGGGCTCAATGCTGACCCCTGGTGTAGGCCTATGTTAATAGGAAAGTCAGTGGTGTTGCCATCACATGTTCGGACAAACGTCGTCGCATCCTTGTACATATCCTTAATGAGGGTAATGTATTTAGTTGGGACTTTGTGCTTCTCCAAAGCCCACCACATGACATTTCTCGGTACTTTGTCATATGCCTTCTCAAGGTCAATGAAGACCATGTGCAAGTCCTTCTTCTGCTCCCTATATCTCTCCATCAATTGTTGTATTAAGAAAATTGCCTCCATGGTTGACCTTTCAGGCATGAACCCAAATTGGTTTTGGGTCACACTTGTCACTCTTCTTAGGCGATGCACGATAACCCTCTCCCAAAGCTTCATCGTATGGCTCATCAGCTTAATCCCACGGTAGTTAGTACAACTTTGAACATCGCCCTTGTTTTTGAAGATAGGTACTAATATACTTCTCCATTCTTCCGGCATCTTGTTTGACCGAAAAATGAGATTAAAAAGCTTAGTTAACCATGCTATTGCTCTATCTCCTAGGCATCTCCACACCTCTATCTTAGTTAACCAACAGTGAAGCGTATCGTTTAAAAAAAATGATAGGTGCACAGTTATTGTGCAGGGAGGGACAAGGGCAAGGCCCTCATAAGTCAGGGTCTATGTTACCTCAATACTTTAATTTACTACAGTGTCAACATCATGACACGTTAGATAGTGATTCAACTCCCATATAACTTGGTATTCGAGGAAAATCATGTTATTCTTTAAGGGCTGAAGAGAAAAACAGCACACTCTTGATACAGTTCAATTGATTTTGCCATATAGGTAAGAACTTCTCAACCTACTTTCACCACCCCATCTGCAATTACTAACCCACATTGATCAATTATTCCAGGAAATGTCAGAGCTAATACTAACCCACATGCAAATAGATACATCCTGACAGTCAAAGCTATGTAGTAAGACCAAATGATTTCAGGACTGGTGCTTGTGCCATTGCAGTGACCAATCAGGATGTTGGTGTGGCAGCACCAATTGTAACATGTACATGTATTCAGCAGGTTGCTATTCCCCCACTAATTGTCATGATTCAGACAGACACATACGATCAAGCAGATAAGAATGAAGGCATACCAATATTAATAGGCTAACATATATGAAGCCATAAGCACTATTACTCCTAAATAACATGAAAGCACCTCAGCACAATGACAATGTCTCACTGGACATATCATTAGCAGTCTGTCTGGTACACAAATCCAGTCAATCAGTCATAGTCCAGGTATATCTCATTAATCATTAGTGCACACACACAGAAATGAGAATTCCTTTTATTATGTTTAAATAAGTGATTCTTGTACAATCAACAGGAGAAGCCCAGGTATCATCCAGCATATAAGTGATTCTTGTACAATCAGGTGGACAAACAGCCTGATCCGATCATACATTAAATCAGAATAACTGAAACAGGAGAAGACTCACGCTATATTATTATCAATTTATCGTCTTGTGGCAAAGCAAGACAGTCATAAAATATCCAACAATTAACCATTCTATCTAAACAGGATGATTACATAATAATCGCACTAAAATAAATATGGATTCCATCAGATCAATGAATTTAATCACAAAGTGATTTGAAACAGGAGAAGACTCACACAATAATAAAATATCCAACAATTGACCCACACTATATTATAATTGCACTATGAGTATGAATTTCATCAGATCAATGCAATTAATCACAAAGCAAGGGTTGCTTCCATCACAAGAGAACACCAAATTGGATGCTGCTGAGATATTTAAAGCAGTGTGGTAATACTTACTACAACTGGTGCACAACTACATAGCTCACAACAATACACAACTACATAGCTGCACAACAACAGAGACAGTACAGGTATCGTGACCCTATTCCGTTCGTTCAAAAGATCGTGTCCGTATTCCCTCATGACGCGAGATCAAAATCCTGACCAGATGTGGCGCCCGGGACCTTGAGGACAGAATGCAACAACCAGAAGAGAAGTAATGCAGAATTGGCAGAGAGCGTCCAACCTCGGCCTTGACGGAGGTGGCGCCTCCGTGGTCCGCGACGAGAAGCTGGGAGCCCTCGGTGTCGACCATGAGCGAGACGCAGAACCCTTCCTCGTCGTTGAGCCTCCGCACGGCGCGCATGGCGGCCCGGTGCCACTCGCGGCCGCCGTGGCAGAGGTTGACCCGCGCCACGCCCATCCCGCCGCGCGCCAGCGCCGGCAGCGCCTCCACGCAGGCGGGCCCCACCGTGCAAACCAGCTTCGTCTTCCGCATCCCCATGAACCCCTTCTCCCGCAGCTCCGCCTCCGACACCACGTCCATCGCCGCGTCCCCTGTCGTCCCCGATGCCGAGGCGCGGATCCGTTGTGCGGCCCCATGGCGGCGGGTCGCCGGGGAGGAACCGGCGACTAGGTATGGGAAGGAGCTGGTGGTCCCGACGTAGGCGGCCATTAGGGTTAGGGTTTGCGGGGCCGGGGCTGGGGCAGGAACGATGCGGCGGAGGGGCGGAGGAGGCGGAGGCGGAGGCGGAGGCGGAGGTGGTGGGCCGGCGGATGATGCGAGGGAAGACCACTTCTACGACTGCGAGTAGTTGTGCTGCTGCTTGCGGGAGCTCTGTTGGAACTGACATGTGGGTCCAAACTAGCTGGTAGCTGCCTGATTGGCCAGTACAAACCCTGACGTGTGGGGTCCGTGGGCCTAGCTGTTGTTTTGAGTTCTTCTTTATTTGCTTTCCCGCCCCTTCGCTCTTGTTGGGCTCTCCGGTTATTTAAAATTTATATTTTTAAAATAATCATAAGATGCAGCAGATTTAAACTTTTGCATCTATGCAGCAGATTTAAACTTGATTTGGTTAGAGCTTGAATTAATTCTTCATAACGAAACGATTCTTGTCAAGTTCACCCAAGCAGCATGAAAGGTGTGCATAGATTTAAACGCTTTAAACACGCTTGGTGAAAGGGAGACATTCTAGATTATTCAGATTCCTCTGTTCAAATCATTGATAGTGAAAATAGGACCAGCAATTTAACAATCACTACACATTCAAAAGGGTGATATACAGATTTTACTGATGTAAAAAGAGCTTGAATTAATTCTACTGGCATGATATTCAATTATTCATGAAATTGTTACTACCCATATTATTTGCATCTCAACGGTGAAATGAATAATAGCCTAAATGCGAAAATGTGAATACAGAACCAAGTAAAACGAACCCAAAAGAAATCTTCATAAAAGTAGGAAAGGTAATCCAAAGCACCAACATCCATGTTGCAAAGATACTAGAAACATCCAAGTTGTGAAGATGGCAGGAAACGTACCATGCTTTCAGATCACCATTCATTCAAGTAGGAAACACAGAAGTGAAGATGGTTCGTCTCAATTTGAAAACAGTACAACAATCAAGTTAACAATCAATTACGAAATCTTATGCAGTTATGCTAAACACACAAGTCCTAATCGTTTTGAAGGAAAAACAGCAGAGAGCTGTTTATCACGCCATACACATCTGCCCAATACTAAGACATGTCCGCAGCAAGCAATGTGGCAAGTATGCTAAATCTAAGAGTTAGATCCTCTAGGAAGTAGTTAAGAGGACCGGCTGCCCTCGTCTTAGGATTCTGGTGGTTTTACATTTCTTCTGGAACGCCGGACTGGGGTCATGGCCTCATCCTCCTTGTTTCCCTGTTTGATTGGCAGAAGTTAACAAGACATACAGCAAGCTAAATGAAAATAACTGATGGGAGAAATAGCAATCGCAATGCTTACCTTCTTGGCAGGGATCTTCTCATATGTGGTGAAACTACCATAAGATGCTGTGGATTGTGCTGTGGAATCCCTCCTCGACACCACCGGCTCAAGGCCCAAACTCACTTCTTCCCTGGCCTTTCTCCTCCTGCCAAGCCCAGATGACAAGTTGCTGCTATACTGTGAGGTACCGGAGCCACCAAGTTTCTCAGATTCTTCTACCACAAGATTCTGAAATTGTGAACTCTTGGCCACAACATACCCCTCGCTGCTTCCTGAACCAGAAAGACTTTCAACTTTCTCAACCTGCTCAACTTGCTCAGCTGGTTCATTAGAGTCCAAGGTAACACGAGCTTGCTTCTGCCTTATATAAAGGAGCGCCAGAACAGCTGGAACAATAATGGCAGCAAGAGCAGCACCAAGTGTAGCAGGGTTTGAGATTTTGTCCAAGTAACTTGGCCACATATCAGATCCCAACTTCTCGCCCTGGTGCGCTTCCTGATCCTCTTTGCCATCAGCACGATCACCTTCGGAGTCCTCAGTCTGAACATCTTGCTGCAAGGAAGACTTGGCCATGTCCTCTGCTTGTTGAGACTCAGCAGCAGATTGAGGAGTGATGTCCGAATTCTGAATGAAGGCTGCCCTGTCTTTACTACCACTACCTGAAACTTCTTCAGCCATCTCTTCTCCACTATTACCTGAAACTTCTTCTTCCATCTCAGTGTCAAACTCCTCTACTTCAGCATCAACAGAGTCATTTGCTTCCTGAATGACACTTGGTACTGCAGATTCATGTTCCATTTCAGCATCATCAATAGGTTCTTCTACTTCAGCATCAACTGAGTCATTTGCCTCCTGAATGACACTTGGTACTGCAAATTCATGTTTCATTTCAGCATCATCAATAGGTTCTTCTACTTCAGCATCACCAAAGTTTGCCATTTCCTCTACATCAGGCTCTGCAATCATCTCAGTACCACTCTCTGAAACAATCTCCTGAATCTCCAACTCGTGCTCCACACTGATTGGGCTTGTCTGAGCAGCACCATAGTAGAAACCAACAGCATGATCTGCATCTACCGCAGGTGCACTCAAATTGGCTGCAAAGTGCGGACCAAAGACCTCTTGTTGTTGGGAAGACCCAAGAGCCTCCCAGTAGGACGTGACAAAGTCCAACGAACTGCTAGACCATTGCTTGAGCCTAGCAGCCAACTCCACAGGATGCACTTCTTGAACTAAAAGAAAGTCTGACACCTTCGACGGGAAGGTGTTCAGCATGACCGGCGAACCCGGCAGTGGTGGCACGCAGACGAACGCTGCAGCCATGAACAGAACCAGAACAAAGGGGGCAAGCAGGAACCTCAGCGGAGACTTCTTCTTGGGACGAGCGGCCGCGAGGCTCTCTGCAAGCTCCTGCTCAGGTGTCAGCACGCCACCGGCTCGCGGGTACTTCTTCTGCACCGGTGCCATGACTCGAGCCACTGGCGAATCCGTCGCGGGATGCGGCTGCAGGATGCCAGCCACGGTCGAAGCAGCAGGCTCGACTCCGGCCTCAGGTGCAGGGGCCAGAGCCGACATCTCCTCCTCCGTGGAGTCATCTAGCACGGACGAGAGCGTCGTCTGCTCTTGCTCTCCCTCGGACACGTCCTCCTCCGTGGTGGTGGCGGTACTGACCTCCTCGCTGCTGTTGTCGGAGGCGAAGCCCTCCTCGAGCCGCCGCACACCGCCCCCGCTGCTGTGGCGGTACATCTCGACGCGGGGGTTGGGCTTGTAGCGCAGGAAGCGAGGCCGCGGCGAGAGGTAGTTCGTCTTGGGGTCGTAGGGGGCGGCCGCCGAGCCACCGTCCTGGCGGCTCGCGCACACGGGGTTCTCCGCCTCCTCGTCGCCGGCGCCGAACGAGTGGGAGGGGGGCGGCGCGGCCGCGTGGTGAGGCGCGGGCGCCCCGTCGAGCGAGAACCGCAGGCGGCGGGGCGCACCCAGAGGAGCCGCCTCGAGCGAAGGCGCGCCCCTGGGCTTGGCGCAGTGCGCGAGGTCGCCCGAGGACGAGGGGACGGGGTCGTTGCGCTCCCCGAGGATCCTCTTCCTCGGCGAGGCGGACGGCGCGACGGCCTTGGAGGCGGCGGAGATGGTGGGCGCCATGAAGCTCTTCGCGGCGCCGACACCGCTGCAGCGGACCTTGGAAGTGGAAGTCCTCACGGGTTCCCGCGGGTCGTTCTCCTTCTCCGGGAAGCAGGGCCGCGGCGAGGCGCGGCCGCTGCCGTTCTTGCAGACGGAGGAACTCCTCTGCGGAGAATCTGCGAGCGAATCACCCCCAAAATCTGTAAGGAATCAGCAGATCGGGGTAGCAAACGAAACGTCCCGAAAATCCAATCCGCATCGGAAGGGGGATTGAAGGCACGAATCGCTTACCGGGCGGGGACGCGGCGGGCCTGAAGGGGCTGGAGTCGGCGCTCCGCCTGAGGCCGCAGCACGGCCTCGCCGCCGGGCCCGGGGACGGGGACCTCGCCGCCGCAACCGACATCCGGGGCTGCTGCGTGCGCTCGATTTGGGAAGGGAGCGTGAGTTCTGGGGAGCGGAGATTTTGGGGAAAGAATGGAGAGGAGGCGACGGGGAAGGGAAGGGGATTCTGCTTTGCTTCCCGTTCTGTAACGGCTAGCTGGCTCTTTATACCGCCCCGTGCTCGCGATCCGTCCTTGTGACCGCTGGGGCTTTCGGATCGGCGGACGCGCGTCGCTCCTGCCCGTTGCCACAATGCCAGGCGGGCCAGGGCGGTCGACCGTTGCCACCTGCCGGCGGCCGCGGCCCCGCCGGAGCGCCGGACATCGCCGGCCAGGCGTCCTGGCTGAGCGGCTGTCAGGCTGTGTACATCCATACTCCTACGTACACATTTATATGTACGCTGCAGACTACTGTATAGTCTGTATCTGTATCTCGACGGAACGATGATCTCGGACGACGCGAAAACAGTGTACTCTACGAGCCACACGGTCTACACTCTACAGCCAGTTCAACAGTGTAATGTGCCAAGAAAAAAAAAACGACTACGAAGCGGTGCGCCGGTACGTGACAAATTCCTGGGTGGGCCGCTGAGCACCTGCAACGCTGCGAGCCTGCGACTGCACGTGCCACACTGGGGCACGACGCAGGCAAAAAAAAAAAAGATGACCCGAAAATATGGAGACCTCTATCTCCATCTTGGGCCAAGCCTGCTGAGGTCATAGCCCAAAGAAGGCTGCCTATGAACGGGCCCAATAGTTTCCTCTAGTACAGATTCATACTTCATTCATGCCGCGAACAACGTTCCAATCAAAAGTTTGAAAATTGAGTGCAAAATATGTTTCGACGGTCAACGGGGGGAAAGGTTCCTCACCTGATTTTCATTGAAGGGGCTCTGAAAGCCTGATTGTACAACAATATGGGATACAAAGGTACTTGAATCTTCCTTTTTGAAAAAGCTTTCTTGTAATATTATTTTTTTTGTAAAAGGATATGAAAATATTTAGGTTTGTTGATATAGGAAAACGTCGCCGCTTCCACCTCTATTCAATAAGCTTCAAGTACTCGTTATCACATCGTGACCACGCATGGGTCCTATGATATCTCTCATCAAAACAAACGGCCTCACATAGGCACTGATTTGTAAAATGCCTTCCATATTAGTGCCACTAATTGCCTTTTTTGTTGATGTGATTGCGCTGATTACCCTGCAGATATTCGCGTGCAAGGTAGATTCCTGATTATCTGCGGCATACTATATGGCAACTAATCACACTTAATTAGCGGCAACATTAGTGAATCTGAGTTTTTTTAGGTTGGAGTTATATGGCCGATAGTATGTTTACTGTATGCTAGTGTTTGATCTGCTTGTATGACTTTACGGTACGCTACTCTAGTGTTTCATTTTTAAAAAAAAGTTTAGTGTTTCATTTTGCACCAGAGGTAAAAGAGTAAGAGTCATTTCGCGTGCTTTTAACACCGTTAGCTTGTCAAACTAACGGAAGTGCCAAGAACTAGAACAAAATTCGCTTTTAGACCAAATAAGCAAATTCAATCAAAAAGAGGTCAAGAAATTAAGATGAACTTTTGTTATGATCAAGGAACTAATTGCTCTTTACCTTATCGGCATGCTTCCAAACCAAAAGAAACAGAATAAGCAAATCTTTATTCCAATCTGGGCTGAGCCCAAGCATGGAGCGGGGCGAGAAGTATGGCCCAATAGTAGCCTAGCTAGTCCATCACCTCACACCTGGGCTGGAAGTAGGGCTCAACAGTACCTCTGTTCATTAACGGTTTTACAGTTTTCTTTCCTATTTTCATCAAAAAAACTAAAGAAAGGCACGGGAAACACGTGACGTCTATTATTATTTTATTACAGTAATGGTGTCTTGCTTGATCATGGAGAAGTCTTGCATGCCTTCAATCCTTCATTTTTTAGGGGAAAAAACAGTAAGAAACAAACAGTAATATTACAGATTCGCAACTGTGAGACTGCGGGGCTCGACCAACAATGCAAATTTGTCTGTCGAAGCATTTGCTTGGTGTTTCATCTGTGCGGCACGGTACAGGCCAAGCTTAGATTGGTATCCAGTTAGAGCAGGCATGCAGGAGAAGCCGCTCATGATCTCAGGCCCGCTTGGCAGCCGCACGGGGAGCATGGGAGTTCCACTGCAGCAGCATCCAGACGATCGACGTCACTGCAGCAGCAGCAGCAGCATATCCAAACGATCGGCCGGTCATCATCTTCCCACGATGTGTGAACCGATGGTGTAGTAGTACACAACACAGTAGTAGGTCTCGTACCTGCGGAGGCCGCGGAGCGGCGGCGGCGCACGTGCGAGTGGGAGGAGATGGAGAAGGAGCAGGGGCGGCCGCGAGCGAGGCGCCGTGCCGCTGAGTTCAAGCTCGTCCGATCCCAAGCGCAGCGGAGCAGGGGCCTCGCGGCGGAGCACAGCTCCTGAAAGACCGCGCGCCGCCCCCTTCCTCCTCCCTCGCAGCGGCCCCGGCTCGGCTCCGGCCGCAGCGGCGGAGCTCCAGCTCACGCGCCGGCGAGCCATGGGGGCGTGCGGCGGGGCAGAGGACGCTCTGCTCCGAGCACCTCGCCAGCTCCCCCTCCGTACGGCGTGCGGGGGAGCTCCGGCCGGCCGCTGCGGGCTCGGGCGCAGACGAGCTCTGCCCGGCAGCCGCGAGCGTGCGTGCCGAGGAGCTCCGCCACGTCCGCCATGGGCGCAGGCAAGCTCCGCCCGGCCGGCGCGAGCGCGCTCCGGGGAGCTCCGCCCTAGCCGCCATGGGTGCGCGTGGAGGGCAGCTGCGCCCCGGCCGCCGCAGGTGCACTATGTGAAAATCTCAAATAGGTAACACGGTATTGGTAACGGACTTATATAACCCGTTACTAAAAAATTAAAGATAACGGACATTATTAACGTCCGTTACCAATAAGTCTATGTCCGTTACACAAAAAGTCTTCAGATAGCAGCCTAGTCTTATTGGTAACGGGTGTTAATTAACGCCCATTACTTTTTATATTTGTGGTAACGCATCATGGAATGACCGTTACCTATCACTGGTTCCGGACCCGAATTTTCCTGCTTTGTGATTAGACCATCACTCCTGCTTGTTTAGGCCATCTGATTAGACCTGTGCCTTTTGCTTGTTCTCAATCATTCTCCTTGGAACAGAAGGTAATAACATTTTCTGTTTGTTCTTATAATTAGGAAGTGATAGCACTTGTGTGTTTTGCCACCACCGGCTTGATGAAGTTATGTCCAAACTGAAAGACCCAGATGCAGAGGTAATTGCTTTGTGCCGTTCATAATTTCAGACTTTCTGGACCCAACACTTCATTTTTTTGTCTGTAGTTTGAGATAATTCAAATTCTCATCAAGGAGTGCAATAAGATCGAAGGTCATGTCCAGGAGGTAAGCAATTTGGTACCTTTTTCCTACTATCCACTGATGTGTAAATTTTTGCTTAAATTGCAGAAATTTTAGATTTAGTTCCCTGCAAGAACAAAAACTTGCATAAATGTTTATCCTTAGAACTGTGTGTATAAATCTGAAGTTTAATACTAGGAGCTATTTTCTGCTTCTTTAGTTAATGTATTAGGCAAGCATGGCATGCATTTAATCATATTATTATCTTGTTGCCAGTGCAAGAGATTGGTCCTGCAATACATTCCCCTTATCATGGTCAATGGCGAGAAGTTCCTTGAGAAGAATAATGATGTGTGCGTACAAGCGTGTATGAATATAACTGTGTGGATGTAATAAAAGAAGAGAAAAAAATGATTTCTTTTTTTTAAATTCCACATAGGTAACGGGCATTACCATAATGCCCGTTACCTATAACTGTTGTTGGTAACGGGCATGTTGATGCCCGTTACCTATATTTTGTTATCGATAACGGACGTAATTGATGTCCGTTACTGATATTATGTTATTGGTAACGGGCATTGACTTATTGCTGTTACTAATGACTGGTATTGGTAACGGACAAATGCCCGTTACTGATGATGGGTCATTAGTAACGCCAAAAGAGTAACGGGTGCTTTGCCCGTTACCAATAGCAATCTATGCCCGTTACTAATTTGGCTTTTTCACGTAGTAGAGCAGGCAAAGGCAAGCTCGGCTCGGCCGCCGGTACGCACGACGGAGCTCCGGCCAGCCGCCACGGGCGCGGGCGCAGGCGAGCTCTGCCCAGCGGCGCGCTCGCGCTCATCGGGCCAGGTGCCACCGTGGCACGTCTACGTCGGATGCGGGCGATGGCGTGGCAAGTTTTGGACTTCAAGTGACTCACTTAAATAGATTTTGGACCTAAAAATGTATTTTCAAAGTTTATGAACATGAACAGAACAGCTCAACTAGTTTAAGGACCTAGCCAGTTGCAGATTGACGACGTAGCGTGTTCCGTAGAACGACTACATACATGCATGCGGTCGGTCCTAGATGTGCATACGGTATGTATTTTCTGCCGTGACGGAAGGCCCCGTCTGTCCGCATGTGCGCAGGCTAGTGAACGGGAATATGCTCCAATTTAATTTGACGTCTTCCTGTAGGGCTTTGCATGAGGCCGGACTGCTTGTTTGTTGGGAAACGAGAACGCTACGCTAGCAAGAATTCCTAATTCTATCGCGCTCACCAAGGATCTTATGTAAGCGGATGATCATGGATCGTTACCCCTCGACGTGCAGCGTAGCGGAAGATGCGTTGGAGTAGACTCGTCCAACGTAGTCGCACGTCGAGGTAGAGGAAGTAGTCGATCACGTCATGAACGGATCGTCTCCACCTTGCCGATCAGAACCGCAACAGTAGCCGCGCCTCCACGGAGTCACACGTACGGGAAAATAAACGTCGTGCGCCGATGTGCTAGCACCGTGCGCAAGGCTGGAAGAGCGGCGGCCAGGAAGAGGGAGGGCGGCTAGGGTTTGAGGCGCGGCAAGGGTGGTGGCGCCCCTAGCCCCCTCCCACGTATATATAGAGTCTGCTAATAGGCCTCGACCATATAGGCCCATTAGTAATTCTAATCGCTTATGGATCAATATCTATATGGGCCTTTAATCTACACTGTTATGATGCCTCTTGGGCATATCACCAACATTGTCCACGTATGAGACGGGCGGCCTCCCTCGTCTCCGCCTCCGACGTGCTTGGCGCCGGCGGCAATGCGGCGGACGGCTCCTTCATGTGCAGCTCTGACGCGCTCTACTTCAACGCGGACGTGCCCGCGCTCGGCGCCGACGAGCTGCTCCGCCCGCGGTAGATATACTTCGTCCTCCCTGTGGGGATGCTCGGCCACCCGCTCTCAAGCGCCGACATGGCCGCGCTCGCCGTGCGTGCGAGCGACGCACTGGCGGCCAGGGCACGGACGGCGCGTGCCGCTGGGACCGTGCGGAGGGGGCTCTCTGGGAGGCGGCAGAGCGCCTAGAAGCAGCAGGAGCCGAGCTGCCGGGCTGCGGAGGGGACTCGCTGGGGAAGCACCGAGCCTCGCTGGAGGGGGCGGCGCCGAGCCGCACTAGCACGTGAGGCGCAGTGGCGCCGAGCTAGGCCGGCAGGGGAGGGCGGTGGGGCCGAGCCGTGCCAAAAGGGGAGGGTGGCGGGGGGTGCTCCTGTGCTCGGGGCCGACGCCCTGCTGGCCTCGCTGCGCCCCAGGCGGAGCTCCGGCGCATGGAGTCGGAGGCCGCTACCTTTGGACCCGCCTTGCAGAGCTCGCTGGCGAGGGGCGCGCGGCTCCGGAGCGTCCAGCGGAGGGGTGCGCGGCCAGCGGAGGGTGCGGCGGGGCATGGCGAGGCCGGCGGCGGGCATGGTGGAGCCAGCGCGGCGCGGTCGAGAGGAAGGAGATAGGATGGGCCCTGCTGAGATAGAGAAGCGATGGGAGGAGGCAAAAATAGCTCACGTGGGGTGCGGGATATCTAATCAGATAGCAAGGATGGGCAAACTATGAAGCTGTTGGATCCAATTTTTACTCTTATTTGGCCATTTTTAACTATCCAACTTTTTTTAGAGAAGCTGTTAGCACTAGTTTTTTTTAGATAAAGGATGAAACATCCGGCCTCTGCGTCCGTAGACATACACAGCCCAATTATTACACAAAACTAAAGAAAAAAAACTTTAGTACATGAAGATCAGTACTAAAGAACGCCTACAGCCACATTGTCAATTGAGTTCACTCTTCACCGTCATGGCATGGTGCTCATTCAATTTGCTAATAATCTAGCAAGCACACAATCCAAGATAATTGACGGAGAGAACTCCAACTCGAAATCGCTGCCATACCACAACATCTTGTGGACTTGTTTGACAGAACGAGCTTCATCTCGACGAGGCTCCCTAGGGGTCTTTTATGACGGGTTCGTAACCAAGAATTATGACCATCGCCGTCTTGATATCCCAACCTCGGGCCAATCCGAAGAAGAAAATTGTAAGATCATCACCGAATGCCTCTGAGAGAATGTGACGCTAGACACGCCACCGATGTCCATCCACAGTTGGGATAGGCTTTCACCTAGAGATCCGACACAGCAGGGACAACACCCCATAGAGGTGAAAATGTTGTCACTTGCCTCATGACGTGAAGGGTAGCAGCAACTGACAAATCATCGTTACATGATCTTCAGTTACTTGACCCAAGATTCGGCCACCTCAGTTAGTTGCAATTGCCACCGAGGAGCACGAATCTGCAGGCCAGATTCTTCGGGAACAGGATCGGAGTGTGGCAGCGGCGTGAAGAAAGACCATCAATAGCCAGCCTCCATCAATATGTCACGCGCGAGTAAGACCCTGATCTGTCTGAGCCTTTTGTTCCGCAGATTGTAAACCAACTTTTATTCTCTTCTTAATACATTGATGCGCACTTCTACTATTCGAGAATTTCTTTTAATGCCTTGTATATACTATTGGCCCGGCTACGTCATGGTGTATGGAACCTCCTTACATCACATGGATGATAGTAATTCTACTATCAGTGTACTCCCTCATCTCCATCTTGAAATATAAGATATCTTGGTTTGTCTTAGGTTAAAAAAGTCTAAATTTGACCAAATTTATAAATTTGTAAGGTATCCAATGGTGTGGTTGGTGGAAAATGCAAAAAATGAACTTGGCAAATAAAACAGCGCCAACTTGAGTGGGATTTGATTATTTACAAATGGGTCGGAGGCAGGAGGCCGGCTAGGCCCAAGTGATTCGGTGGCCCAAAGTTTTGCTCCAGCTTGGACCGAAACAAGCACGTCCGACCCTGCGTTTTTTTTATTTTTTTATTTTTCAAAATCGTTTTTTATAGAAATATATTTTCGGTTTCATAATTTACAGATTTATACCCCTACCGCCGGGCTGCGGGGTGGCCGGCCCCCTGTCGCCCTCCTGCCGGGCGGTAGGGACCTTAATGTAAATAAAATTTATTTTTAATCGCATTTAGCCCCTGGGGGGAGGCTGCCACCCGGCAGCCGGGCGGCAGGTACCCGCCGCCCGGTGGCGGGGCGGTAGGCCTACCCGCCGCCCGGCAGGGGGGCGGCCGGCCGGCCCCTCCCGCAGGTTAAACCTTGACCGTCAGTGCGGCATTAGATGTTGTTTTAAATATTTTGGATAGAAATAAAAACCGTTAGTAAAGTAGATGAATATGAAAAGTATAACTTAGCAATTCATACACATACGCAACTGAGAACGAAATAGGTGATGCATGAGAATGAAATAAGTATAACATGACAACATGTCCATAACAAAAATACAGAAACAACTAGAAGCACCTCCTAACCACCCCGACCATGTCGACCTCTTTTACGCTGTGCGTGGACGTGGTCTGTAGGGTAGGTGTGTCGGTCTGGAGGCTCTACGTCTCTACCTAGACGTCCGGTGGCCACAGGTGTCTAGAAGGTAGGATCGGCCTGCTGGTTAGGTGTAGAAAATAACCGACTCCAGTCTTCGAAGCTCGCCTCAAAGGTATCCTGTGTGGCCCCTATGCAGTAGCAATTAAGATATCTTAATCATCGTCTTATAAATCATATATTTGGGTACATATTCATCATACGTACCTGTTGGTGGTGGATACGAAGGACCCATATCAGGAAGCTGGTGGTGCGATCCTGTAAACCGTTCAAATTATTTAAAATATTCATAGAAATAAGAAGAACATGATAAATACGGGCTACGGATTAGGTATTTACCTTGCATTCCTTCTACTGTCGCCATAGGTTAATACGAAGAAGATCCCGCATCATATAACTGTTGTGATCATATATGTAAATGCAAAAGGAATTAGACTTCATACCAAAATTAATTGAAATTAAGATATAAACTATATGTTTACCGAAAGGTCGTGGTGGTGCCTGTGTTGGTTGAAATGACATCCCTGCAGCTGGTGCCATGGTACTAAACTGGGTCCCTCCGTGAGGTTGATAAGGTGGGTGTCCATCACCTGTATGGACTGAGAATTAATTGTTGTTATCAAAGTAGGAAGTCAGTAAGTATCCTCACGTACTTGGATAATGCTGCTGAGACCAATAAGGTGCTGGGGAAGGCTGCTGCTGTGTGGGACCACAAGGAAACGAGGTCGAGGCTTGAGACGAACCGTAGGAGTCCTCGTACGATGTCCGGCTACCAAAGACTTCAAGCATGGAATGGGCTCTTTGTGAAACTCGGGTCCAGGCCGACTCTTGCTCATTCCTATCCATCATAGATCCCGCTCGAATCCTCATCAAATTCGCCCTGGCATCTACGTCCATCAACCTGCACATTTCAAACTGCAAGCAAGAAAAAGAAAGACATTAACACTCTAATCCAAAGTATTTGAAAAACGATGATAACTTTGACTCACCGCCCCAGCTAATGCCTCATCCCTATGTCGTGCATAGCCATCCTGTGGGGTCGCAACATGCGGCTGTGGATGCATGTCAGCATATAGCAAGCGGCAACGAGTCTTAGGCTCGTACCAGCTCAGGTACGCCCTGTACGAAGCCTCCGTGTGTGCAGGGGTCGAAAGCGCCACGTTCTCCTTTGCCTGGTCCCAGCAATCGACCCAAGACTGCACCCTTGTCACCCACATGTTCGAGAATGGTTGACCAGTCCTCGACAAACTAAATATTAAAAACCATTTAGTCAAATATGATTAGTTAACTATACAATGCATAGTCACTGAAATGACATATGAATCGTTACATGTGGTCATGGCGTTGAACCCGATCCAATGCTGACGGCACAGGATACAACTGCCTTTGACCGAACTGTCTCCTGACTCTGTTCGGGTAGTGAGCGTCAATGTAAACGTCATACACCAACGCTGTAGTTGTCATCCAAAAGGCCTGGTCCTGAAAGCAAACCGAAGATATCCCGAACGGTGCACGAGTGGTTATAGCCAACTCGGAGTAGGGCTCCCACACAACGTCTTCAGGTGTCAACCGATCAAACTCAGCCACAAAGTCAGGATAGACCCGACAAGACTGTACGTGGGCCCAACGCTTCTGCACAAAATTAATAATAATATATACCAATAAGAAATACAAAGAGGGTCAAACAAAGCAACAGAATTGCCAACAGAGTCTCCATGGTGGGCCTATCGTCCTCGGTGTAGTAGGAGTAGTAGTCATTTCCGTACCTGATGAGCATACCATAGAGTCTCCATGGTGGGCCTATCGTCCTCGGTGTTATCGTACATATCCGGCTCATACGTTGAGTGGTCAATAATCGGACGACCAATTGCTACCCTCTCGTACGACCAAAGCTGTAGCAGAATCGGACATCCTGTAAAAATTGCATTGTGCTTATTCTGCACCGATGCCTTGCAGAGGCCACGGTACGTAGCTGCAAGTACCGCTGAACCCCAACTGTATTGAGGCATTTCCTCCACAGCTACCTCTGCGATCTTCTGTGCGTAAGGCACAAGCACCCTATCCACATAGGCCCCGTGTGAGTTGTTGAACATTATGTATCCAAACAACCACAATAGATATGCCTCAAGGGATCGAGTGACGCTATCCTCATCAGCATCATGTGCAAATTGTCGGACTGCATAGAAAAGATGAACATTTATGAGTACGAGATCAATTATAAAATAAAACCATAACTGTACTAGTCAAAAGCATAACTCTAACATTAATCATAACAAAACGAGGTATGTACCTGGAACTGCAGGATCCATGACTTGGAAAGCCCTGTTGCTTTTGGGTGCTCCTCTACATCAATCGCGATGTCAATATTTGCAAAACGCTCTTCTAGATCGTCCAACCACGTAGACGGGACAACGCGAGGCCCTACGGCATCCCCACTGATAGGAAGACATAGCAGCATCGCAACGTCCTGTAGGGTCGGTGCCATCTCCCCACAAGGGAGGTGGAAGGTGTGTCTCAGGCCTCCATCTATCAACCAGAGCCGTCAGTAGGGACATGTCCAGCTTTGCCAAACCACTCTCAGCAAGACGGCCTATAGTAAGAAGACTAGCCTCACTCAACCTGAAAAGTAGAACGATCAAAGGTAAGTACATTATGTAGGAAACGTATACGAAACAAACATATTCTCAGAAACATAATCTGACGACGTATCACCTGGGCACCCATCGTGGGTCAACAGGAATCCACTCCGCTGGTGGACGTGGACGCGGCACGTTAAGTTTCACGCACTGAACCACTGCAAGGAAGGACCGGTGCGACGAGTCTATGACTCGGTCAAGTAGAGCTGGCGTATCTTCGGCCATACCTAACACAAAAAATATATTTTTTCTGCATTTTCTACAATTTATCTGAAATTTTCATAAACTTTTCTAACATTTTCTACAATTTTTGTACAATAAAATTTTATAAATAAATTTTTCTAACATTTTCTATAATTTTTCTACATTTTCTACAATTTATCTGAATTTTTCATATACTTTTCTAGCATTTTCTGAGTATTTTTCAAAAAAAAATCTCGCATTAAACAACTAATCAATACCACAAAAATGGTTGGTAAACCTAAATTGTTTTTCTAAAAACTAATCCTAATTCTACCTAAATTATAATAAAAACAGTACCTAAATCGCTAAAATATCATTATTGCTGCATACACTAATTATAGAATTAAACATACAAAAAATTAGAATGAGAAAGTTGAGAAATATTTATTACCTGCGGTTCGGATCCAAAATCCGGCAGGGCTTCGCCGCTGCAACTCTCTCCCTCACCCCTCCTCTGTCCCTTCCCCTCTCTGGATGTCGTGGTAAGCAAATGAGGGCAAAAATGCGATTAAAAATAAATTTTATTTATATTAAGGTCCCTACCGCCCGGCAGGAGGGCGGCCGCCCCGCAGCCGGGCGGTAGGGGTATAAATTTGTAAATTATGAAAGCGAAAATATATTTTTGTAAAAAATGATTTTAAAAAATATAAAAATAAAAAACGCTCCGACCCTTTTACGCCTCTTCCTCGGATCGGATCTGATGGGAAGCAACAAGGGGGCGTAAAATAGATAGAAGGGTTTTAGCGCGAGTAGATTACGGTGTGGGCTCTTTTTTTTTTTGGCACCCCGCTGGAAGATGAGCTCACACCGGAAAATAAATAGGCACACCGGCCCAGGAGGTTCGCAAAAGCAGCACACACAGCAAGCTGCTGGGGGCGATCGATGATCCAGGAACCATCGCCTCAAGCGTAAGCATCGTGGGTGCAGTTGAAGTTTTATTTTTTAAGCTATAAATAAGCTCATTGATGATACGGATAGCTTCCGAAAAGCATCCTTATAGGTAGAAAGAGATTCTATGCATGCATATTACAATGATGTGATATTATCCATATGCATGCAAGTTCGAAATTTAAAAAAGCTCATTGCTTTACACATACTTATATGTGGTCATATTGGTGACACGTATCATGGATGTGTACCAACCTAGAGCTATTTATTCTATATTAACAATGGCAAAATTGGTAATTTACAAGAAGTGCTTCGAGATTTTTTATGATGACAGGTGATTTAGGTGTACATTAAAGGTTACTCTAGAATATTTTGTTTTTTTTATAAAGGGCAATCCAATCGCCTCTTGTCCTTATAGTAATATAATGACTACAAGTTGCTCTTGCGACATGTCCTTCTATAATAACTAGTGTCAATGCGTTGCTACGGGTCAGGGCCGTCTCCAAAAATTCGAGGCCCAGGGCGAAATGCAAAATGGGCCCCAAAATATATAAAAATACTATGTCGAATATAACTAATATATTTTTTCATGCAATTGTGTAACTTTAGTGTGTATTATTTCAAACATTATTTTGAAATATATTAAACGATAATGGTAAAACAATAAAGATACAACTAACCTCATGTTCTACTAAAGAGCAGCATTCTTCTCGTATTCTTAGAAATGAAATCTTCAATTATATCTTCGTAGTTGATCTCCTCCAGGATATCATTTTCAATTGATATTGTCGCCAACCCATTGAGTCTTTCTTGCATCATAGTAGAACGCAAATAGGATTTCAATAACTTGAGTTTAGAAAAACTCCTTTCCGCTGATGCAACAGTAACAAGAATGGTTAACAAAATTCTATATGCAATAATAGCATTAGGATAAAATGGGCGCTTCTTCAGAAACTTCAAAATATCAAGAGGACCCATAGAACCCTGAAGTAATTCTTGGATGATAATTAACTCTGCATACAATTCGTGCCCATCAATATCTTTATGTTCTCCACTTTTAAGTGCATTCTCAAGATTGACACAAGCAGCCATCAAATTCTTATGGTCCAAGAATCTCAGCTTCTCTGAAGTAAATAAGAAACCAAAAGTTTTTTCATACCCTTGATATTGTTCAAATCTCCTGGTAAGTGAAACTATAGCTTGATCAACCAAAGGTATAAAATAATTGATCCGAAATGACTCCACTTCAGATTGTGAAACACTGGATGCATCATCTGCCGCCTCATCAAATTGTCTTTTTCTATTGATTTTGCGCTTGGTGACAAACTCTGGATTAATATCCATCTCCATTGCAATTTCTTTTGCAGCTTAAAATGCTTTTTGAAAGCCAGTTTCTCTATACTTTCTGAAATAGGAAATCAATCCTTGTACAGACTCAATTGCAATATCAATAAGCATATCTTTTGATTGTAATTGCTTGCTGACAAAATTAATAGCTGATAATATTTCATACCAGATGATGATTGCCACTAAAAATTCAAAGCTACTTTTTCCTGGGTCATCATCACTTTCAGCCACCTGTACTAAAGCCTCTCTTATTTCTGAAATCTGAAACCTGATAGCCTTAACACTTTCAAGACGACTCTCCCAATGAGTAGATGATAATGATTTAAGAGTTAATCCAGTAATGTTATCTTTAAGAATTTTCCACCTTTTTGTAGAATTAGCAAATGTTGTATAAATGCGCTGAATAACTCTAAAAAATTCTGATGCTTTACGACAAGACTTTGCCATATCACATAGTGTTAGATTTAGACTATGACAGCCACAAGCTGAATAAAAAGCTCTTGGATTTACATCCAAAACTTTCTTCTGTACCCCAATATTTTTTCCTTTCATATTTGACCCATTATCATACCCCTGTCCTCTCACATTGTCTACATCAAGCTCAAGACTTTTCAATTCTTCTAGTAGAACATCAAACAAACCTTGCCCAGTGGTGTCATTCACATCCAAAAAACCTAAGAAGGATTCTTCAATACAAACAGAACCTGAAGATGTGTCAACATACCTTATTATCAAAGACATCTGCTCTTGGTGGCTTGCATCAGGAGTACAATCAAGTATAACTGAAAAGTACTTTGCTTCTTTTACCTTTGCAACGATCGCAGATCTGATTGCACAAGCTAACAAATTTATTAA
Organism: Panicum virgatum; assembly: GCF_016808335.1. NCBI lineage: Eukaryota > Viridiplantae > Streptophyta > Magnoliopsida > Poales > Poaceae > Panicum > Panicum virgatum. The sequence goes on along the minus strand of NC_053153.1, from coordinate 13,566,588 downwards.
CTCATTCTGGATGGAAGGACCAAGATAATGATCATGGATTTGGTCATTGGTGATGCAGTCAACATGCTCTTTAATCACTGGGTCAAGCTCAGCCAACATTTGAACCAATCCAAAGAAGTTGCCATTGCTATCTTGGTACAGCCTGCTATTACTGCCACGGAACGCTATATTGTGTTCTGCAAGAAATTTTACAATCAAAAGAATCATAAGCAAAACTTTTCTCCAGTGCTCTCTTTCTTTTTCAAGTTCTCGTTGGGCAGCTTTATCAATTGTTTTATTCTCTTGCAGCCCAAGACGCAAGTCATACCATCTGCTCATATTTGTGACATGTTCTCTACTAACTTTATGCTCTTGAAGTCTTTCGCCAAGATGATGCCAATCATTGCAACCCTCATTTGCTAACTGGCCTCTTACATGCCCCTTTCTTAATAATTTGCAACAAAAACAAAATACTCTGACAGGTTCTTTACTGTATACAAGCCATTCTCTGTCATGCTTTTCTCCGTTTGACATAACTCTAGTGTATGATAATGCAGAAAACCTCCTAGAAAATTTGTCTCTAGGACCATGCTCAATAGACAAGTCCCTTTTAGGACCCTTTTGCAGCAAAATATCAATTGTTTTAGAATCAAGTGCATCCCATGTTCTTGGATCAAATATATCATGCTGGAAAGAATTATTGATGTCTTCGGCAATATTAGCATCATTACCTCCGGAGTCAGTATTACTAGCATCGTGATCTCGACCACCGGAATTATTAGCATCGTCATCTTGAACAATTGTTGTAGCAGGAGTCTCAGCTTGATCTACTGCGGCATCTCCATGACCGTGATCATCAGTAATTGGTGGCATTTCTCTCAAAACAAATCTATCAAGAGCACCCTTTTGAGATTGAGCTGCTGCTTCGAGTCTTTGCTTCTTCTTACGCTTTTCAGCACCAGACTCGTACCTCCTCGAAGACATTATTGATTATTATTAACTAGGATTGATGAAACAAACAAACAAATGCTTCCTGAATTCCTGTTTTTAGTAAACATAAATAAAAGTAAATCAAATTTAAAGATTTAAACCACACTTCATAACTAATCAACAAAGAAAAAGATTCTGAAAAATAAAAACACCAAACCTGCCTACCGTGGAGTGGAGCGTGATGTCCGCCAGGCACTGGTCGGTCCTCACGGGGCCAGCGGTTGCCGCCGCGGCTGGCACGGTTGCCGTCCCAGCGTCCGCCGCGGTTGCCGTCGCGGCCGGCGGCGGATTCACGCACAGCGCCTAGCTAGCAGGGATCGATCGCCGATCGCAATCATTTTTGTTGGGGATCACCACCGCACATACCGGAGGTTGCCTTAGACTGCAGGACGGAAGCCGAAGGTACCGAAGGTCGCCATAGCCCGGAGGTCACCCTTCCGGCTGAAGGTCAAGTGATGTGGCGGAAAGTCTTCGGACGAAACTGAAGATTCTCGGAGCCCGAAGGTCACCCCGAGGACCCGAAGCCTCAGAGACTCTCCAAAGAATAAGGAAGGCTCCCGAAGGTCCGGCACTAACCTGAAGGTTGCATAGAACCTTCGGGATAGCGTCCCGAGCACGAATCGGATAGAGTAGACAATTTGTACATTCCAACCTGTAAAATGACCTACGGCCCGGAATATTCGTAGAATATTTCGGGCAGGTAGGGGCATGGAGGTCATTATGTAATAAAGGTTGGGGGTATAAATACCCCATAACCAACCTGTACTCGACAAGTGTTCACATGAGGGTGAAACTCTGCTGCTTTGCTCAGTACCACCTTCGTGTATGCATTTTGCTTCGTTGTAAAGAAGCATAGAACCAACCCTCGATGGCACAAACAAAGAGGAAAGCCATAGATCCACCCGTGGGCGACGCCCAACATGATTCCCGAACCTCTCAGGAAGACCTTTCCACACAATCCCAGCAAATGACAACCACCCACCCAACGGAATTCCCGAAGGTATAGATCCCTCGGGGTCCAACCAAGATGAGCTCACTGCCCTGAGCCTCCAGCTCCAGGCCTTGGAAAAGCAGAAAGATATCCTCGCCAAACAGCTGGCTGTCCAACAAAACGCTCTGAATTGAGCAAACTAATTGGCCAAAGCCAAGAGCAAAGTAGCAGCCATGCAAGCAGAAATTGACAGAATGCAGCAAGAATGCGTGAGTACTCATACCAATCATGAACAGCAACCTCCGTTGGCCCCCCCCCCATCAGAACGAGATCCACAACATCCGAACCAACTATACCCTCCAAGACCATTACGTCCCACCTTCGGCTGGCACATATGACCCCTACTCGCCACTCTCTGCAGCCTTGTTGCATACTTCTTGGCCACTGGGCTACAAGCCAACGCAGCTTCCTAGATACAACGGCTCGGAAGACCCAACTCAATTCATCATGGCCTACGAAGCTACCATAGCTTCGGCTGGCGGCGATGGCCCTATCATGGCAAAATCCCTCATCATGGCCTGTGAAGGTCCAGTAGCAAACTGGTACACTCACCAACCCTCGGGCTCCATTACAAGCTAGCCTCAGCTAAAGGCGAGGCTCAGACAAGACTTCCAAGATTTCGGGCGACTCGACCCAAACACCATAGAAAACTTTCAGTGTCTCCAAGGAGACAAAGAACCCCTCTATGATTACTTCAGGAGGTTCGTCCAAAAGAAAGCTTTGATTCCAAATTTCCCGGAAAAGGACGCAATTGCCAAGTGCATCGCTGGCTTACTACTCGGACAGCTAGCCTCGCATCTGTCTAGGGAGCCACCCAGAACGCTCAGTGACCTGTATGCTGAAGCAGAAAAATACGCTAGGTCAGACGCAGACCACAGACGGAGGGTCGAGCAGCGTAGGATAATAAGGCAAGCTGAGAAAAACAACTGGAACTATCAGAAGAAAAACTCACAATTTGTGTTCCCTGTGGAACCTTCGCAAGAAACCAGCCCTGATCAAGAACAGGACCCATTCATGACCCCCTCCCCAAACAAATCCCCCGAAGGCCAGCTCAACAACCAGGGCTGTAATCATTCAGGGCATAAGGGCCGAGGCCGTGGTCGCGGTCGCGGAAAAGGCCGTGGACCTTCGAATGGACCGAAAAAGTTTTTCTGCCATTTCCACGGCAATGAGTCGGACCATACAACCAACTTCTGCCCAGAGAAAAAAAGAACACTTGAGCGAATGGAAGAAGAGAAAAAAAGCCAAACTGGTCAGCCACACTTCGTGGTCAGGACCTTCCGCACCACCATTCCCATCAACACCCACATTATACAATCCAACCTTCCAACCCCAACCGGCCTTCACCTACAACCCATACCCAAACAACTGTCCCCCTCGGCCACTAGCTTACCCCAAGCCTCTATCCCTTCCTCCGCCTCCGAGTCAGCAGCAGGCTCAGGAAGAGCTACCTCCGCCCCCTCCAGGCCCACCCCCAAAGCAAGAGCCACAAGGCTCCCAAGCCTCGCAGACATCTGCACTACCATCCTTCGGCATGATCATGCCTTTATCCGGAGGCTCCACCCTAGAGTTCCAAAACAAAAGGCAGCGCAGGGACTACTTCAGACAAGTCCACATCATCCTAGTTGATGGCCCGGCAAAGAAGACACCTTGGTCCCACATGCCGATAACGTTTTCAGAGGAGGATATGAGCCTCAATAGCTACCCCCACACCGATGCAATGGTCATCGAAGCCAACATTCAAGGTTGGACCATCGAAAAAATACTGGTCGACACTGGCAGCTCCGCCGACATAATCTACTCAAGCACCTTCGATAGAATGAACATTGATAGAAACCTCCTCCAGCCAGCCGAAATTCCGTTAATTGGATTTGGAGGGAAAAGGGTCGAGGCCCTCGGAAAAATTTCACTCTCTATATCCTTCGGTGACATCACCAATCCAAGAACAGAACACATCACGACGTTGTTGAGATGAACTACCTCTATCTAGCCATCTTCAGACGGGGGCTCATAAACAAATTTGAAGCCGTCGTGCACCATTTGTACTTGTGCATGAAAATGACGGCTTCAAGAGGCATTATCACTGTGCGCGGCAATCAGCAGCTCGCCAGAGACATAGAACGTGGAGTGGTTCCGGGGCAAAGAAATGTTCATGTTCTCGAAGCCGAAAAGAACTCAGTAACTCAGAAGCTCAACAAAGAGAAAGTAACCTTCGATGAAGCGTGTGAAGTCAAAAGAGTACCTCTTGACAAGCACCTCCCGGATAAAGTTGTGACGATAAGTGCAACACTATCCGAAGAAGAAGAAAAATAACTACTCGACTTTCTGAACAAGAACAAGGACGTGTTTGCATGGTCGGCTAGTGACCTTCGGGGAGTCAGTAGGGACATAGTGGAGCATCGCCTTGACATCAAACCTGGTGTTAAGCCAAAAAAGCAAAAGCCCCAAAAGATGTCTGACGAAAAGGTTGCCGCTGTCAAGGCAGAGGTGCAACGCTTATTGGATGCGAAGGTCATCCGTGAAGTCAAGTATACAACTTGGCTCGCGAACACAGTGCCCGTCAAGAAAAAGAATGGCAAATGAAGAATGTTCAAAGATTTCACCGACTTAAACAAAGCTTGCCCGAAAGATGATTTTCCTCTCCCACGAACTGACAAAATCATTGATGATGCTGCAAACAGCCAGCTGATGTCACTCTTGGACTGCTTCTCTGGGTATCCCCAGATTTGGATGAGATCCGAAGATGAAGAGAAAACAAGCTTTATAACCCCCTTCGGCACTTACTGCTTCGTAAGAATGCCCGAAGGTCTAAAAAATGCTGGCCAGTCTTTTTCACGAATGACCTCCAAAGTTTTGGAATCACAGTTGAAAAGAAACATCCTAGCCTATGTCGATGACATCGTTGTCATCAGTGCAGCACGACAAGATCATATATCAGATTTGGCAGAAGCCTTCGCGAACCTTCGGGAAGCAAACTTGAGCCTCAACCCCGAAAAATGTGTATTTGGGGTCCATAAGGGTAAAGTCCTAGGATGCCTGGTCTCAACCAAAGGCATCGAAGCCAACCCAGACAAAATTGCAGCCCTCTGCAATATGGAAGAGCCACAGTCAATAAGGGACGTGCAAAAACTCACGGGTAGAATCGCCGCCCTAAACAGATTCATCCCACGCTCGGCAGACCGAAGCTTGCCATTCTTCAAAGTCCTCCGAAGCTCCCAGAAATTCAAATGGAGCGAGCAACAAAGAGAAGCTTTTAGCTCCCTCAAGTAATACCTTCAGAACATGACCAAACTAACCTCTTCGGACCCAAAGGAAATACTCTTGCTTTACACTTTGGCCTCTCAGAAAGCCGTTAGTGCCGCATTAGTGGTCGAAAGAGAGACAGATGGCACTCGCTAATAGTACCCAGTGTACTTTGCATCCGAAGCTCTGGCCGGCTCCAAGTTACACTACTCAGAACTCGAAAAGATAGCCTATGCGGTTATCATGGCCTCTCGCAAGCTTCGCCACTACTTCGAGGCTCACAGAATCATAGCCATCTCCGATCAACCCCTGCATGACCTGCTACACAATAGAGAAGCTTCACCAAGAATAGCGAAATGGGCCTCAGAACTATCAGAACTGGTAGTTGACTTTGAAAAGAGAACAGCAATCAAATCCTAGGTCCTGGCTGACTTCATAGTAGATTGGACATCGCCCGAAGCTCAAGAAGAAGCACCCGCAGAAACCTGGACAATCCATTGTGACGGAGCTTGATAGAACGAAGGTGTCGGGATCGCTGCAATACTCGAGTCACCTTCGGGAGCGAAAATAAGATATGCGGCCCGCCTCAACTTTGACCAGTCGGCACCTTCGACAAACAATACAATCGAGTACGAAGCTCTTCTACTCGGACTTCGCAAAATGAAGGCGCTCAGTCACCAGAACTGTGTCATCAAGACAGACTCGAAGGTCATTGCAGACCACATAGAAAAAGAGTCTGAAGCCAGGAAACCCGATCTCATCCAATATTTGGAGGTCGTCAGGGCAATGGAAAAACATTTCAGGGGCTTCACAATCATTCACACCCCTCGCGCCCAAAATGACGAAGCCGACAGGCTCGCAAAGGCAGTGGCCAAAAAGCAACAACTTCCACCAGATGTTTTCTTCGAAGAAATCTCTACACCTTCAACCAGGCTAAAGAAGGAAAGCAGAATCAACGCAATCTTCAGCGAAGATTGGAGAGCGCCAATAATGGCGTACCTTCAGGGACACTACGAGCCCACTGATGAAGCAGAAGAAAAAAGACTCTCTCAAAGAGCAAGAGGCTACGTGATTTCACAGGGTGAACTATACAAGTCAGGGGTAGTAATCCCTTGGCTAAAATGCATCCCAGTCAATCAAGGCATCGAACTCCTGAAAGAGATCCACGTGGGTATTTGCGGATCCCACATAGGCATCAGACCTCTCGCAGCCAAGGCATTCAGGCAGGGTTTTTCCAGCCATCTGCGCTGAAAGACACAAAGAAAGTGGTCAAAACTTGCGAAGCTTGCCAAAAGCTGAGCCCAAAATCTAACAGACCTTCGGAACCCCTACAACTGATAGCCCCCACTTGGCCCCTCCAGTGGTGGGGAATAGACCTTGTAGGCCCTCTGCCCACAGCACAAGGAAATTATAAATACGCAGTGGTGGCCGTTGAATACTTCACCAAATGGGTCGAAGCTAAGCCCCTAATAAACATTACCTCCGAAGCAGTTCGAAAATTTTTCTGGCAAAACATTATATGTAGGTTTGGAGTTCCAGAAGAACTCACGGTAGACAATGGCAAACAATTCGACCCGCAGCTATTCAAAGAGTTCTGCCGAAGCATAGGAACTAAACTCATGTTCGCTTCAGTCTACCATCCCCAATCTAACGGGGCAGTGGAACGCGCCAACGGCGTTATCTTCACAAGCATCAAAAAATGCCTTTTTGACCAGAAAAAAGGCAAATGGGTGGATGAACTCCCGAAGGTTGTGTGGTCACATACCACATCTGAAACAAGAACCATCAAATTCACTCCATTCAGGCTCCTGTACGGCGCCGAAGCTATGAGCCCAGAAGAGCTAAAAAACAAAAGTCTAAGGGCAACCTCTGCACCTGAAAGCAATGAACCTCCAGACGACTCAGACCTGGTAGAGCTCAACATTTTACAAGCAGCCTCTAATCTGAGAAAATACCAGAAAGAAATGACCAAATGGAGGGACAAGAAGGTTGTCAAAAAGGACATCTCCATGGGAGACTGGGTCCTCAAGCGCAAGCCAAACGCAGAAAACGCGGGAAAAATGGAGCCAAAATGGGACGGCCCATACCTAGTCATGTCCAGCAAAAGGCCAGGGTCATTCCACTTGGCTGACTCCGAAGGCAACGAGCTGTCACATTCATGGAATGCTGACAGTCTCAAAAAGTACTACATCTAGGCAATTGTAAAAAGGGTTGGACTACGAATCTATAAGCAGGACCAGCCTCATTAGGAACTTTTCTCATTTCTTTTTCTTTGAACCTTCGGGTCATACTCTTTTTCTCACAAAAGGGGACTCCGTTCAGGAGGTGAGGTTTTTAACGAGGCAGACCCTTTGTAAATTTCATCACTATGAATGAAAAATGTTTTCCCCTACCTCTGAAGCTCTCAACAGTCGAAGCAACATTAAAGTCGCAAACTTCGACCGTCGCTCGATACAAATTGCAAAACTAAGTCAGCTAGCCTCGCTTCCCTCTCGAGCCCAGCATACTTATCTAAAAGTGGCTTCGACCTTCGTACCAAAAGGCAAGAGGCTGCCGACCAAGAGTCGAAGCCAAAACACTTTCGCCCTAAAACTAAAGTGCAACAAGCACTAAAAGGCAAGGGGCTGTCGACCTAGCATCGAAGCCAAAACACATTCGTCCTAAAACTAAAGTGCAACAAGCACCAAAAGGCAAGGGGCTGTCAACCTAGCGTCGACGCCAAAACACCATCGCCCTAAAACTAAAGTGAAACAAGCACCAAAAGGTAAGGGGCTGTCGACCCAGCGTCGAAGCCAAAACACCTTCGCCCTAAAACTAAAGTGCAACAAGCATCAAAAGCAAGGGGCTGTCGACCTAGCGTCGAAGCCAAAACACCTTCGCCCTAAAACTAAAGTGCAACAAGCACCAAAAGGCAAGGGGCTGCCGACCAAGAGTCGAAGCCAAAACACATTCGCCCTAAAACTAAAGTGCAACAAGCACTAAAAGCCAAGGGACTGTCGACCTAGAGTCGAAGCCACAACACCTTCGCCCTAAAAACTAAAGCATAACAAACTCGAAACTCCAAAACACCTTCGCGTAGCTTCAACCAGCACGTGCAAGGTGGGGGGAGACGTTTTTCTCAAAAAAAATTGCTCGTCCCGCTTAAAGCACACGGACACAGCTTCGACTAGCCCGTGTAGGGTGTAGGGAGACGTTTGTGACACTTCAGGTGTTAGTGCTTTTAAATACAATCAATGTACCTTAGTTAAACTAAAAAGAAAAATTTGGAAAATTAATTCAAAGAGAAAGGGTCAAATAAAAGATAAATTATATAAAAGAAATTAAAGGAGAAAGAAAAAGGAGTGAAAAGCTACTCAAAATTTAATGCAAAAATATGCACAAAATTTTAGTTGGCTCATGAGAGGTACTTCAATTGACATGTGCTCAATTGAACTTCAGCCAAAATCAAGTCAAAAGCTAATTAAAACTAAAGTCCTTTTGTGCAAATTTGCAAATGTACAAATAGTTCAAAATGTGAGTTTCAAATGAAAATTTGCATAACATGAAAGTTGTAGATCTTGAAAAGTTATGAAAGATTGATATTCAACACTTTTTCATTTGAACCCTCTAAATAGGAGATATTTTTAGATTACCGAGAGGTCCCTGGAATTTTCAGAAATCGCAAAAGAGCCCCTATCTCCATCTCTCTCTCCCAGCTGGCTCTGTTTCGCCCGCCGCCCGCCGTACGCCGCCGGTGGACTTCGTCCACCGCGCGCCCGCGGCCAAATGGACCCGGGAAGTTCCCCAGCGCCACCTGGCCCGCCTCTTGGCACCTCCTCACGCGCACACGCGTCCCAGGCCACTCCCCGAGCCGCCACGACACCCCCCGCCCTGCGTCGCGCCGCTGGCAGCTCCGCTCACTCGCCGTCGTGCGCCCCTGACCCAAATCGACCGCCCCCAGTCACTACATCCCTCGCCCAGGAGTTCCTTGGCCTATAAAGACCCCCAGAACTCCACCGTCGCGCGCCTTCTCCTCCTTCTTCCTCCTCCCGCCGCTCCGCCATGGCCGCCGAGATCCAGCTCGCGCGGACCGGCTAACCCAGCCCTGCATTGCCCCCTCCAACCACCGCAGCAGCTTCTCCACCTTCCATTAGAGCTCCTCGCGCGCGGAATCGAACCAAATCCTCCTCCCGCCGCCGTTCCCCTTTTGCGCCGCCGCCGGCGAGCTCGGGCTCACCGCGGACCGGCCAGCTCCGAGGGAGACCGAGCACGACAGCTACCCCAGAAGCATCCACAAGCTCACGCCATGCTCGTGCGCGCCCTGTTCCCCTACCCCGAGCCCTCCTTCACCTCCAGCGCCGGCGAACCGAACAACCGACCCGCCATTGACGCCGACGAGCTCGAACCCGTGCACCAAACACTCGAACGTCGACCAGGGTAGGTGTTCCTCGATCCCTTCTCTCTCACGCGCCTCCCCGTGGCAGCCCCGGTAAGCCCTGCATCGCAGAACACCACCGGCAAGATGCCACGGCGGAGAAGGCCGGCGAAGGACCCGGTTGTAATTTCTTTTTTTCGTTCAAGGGTGTTTCTGCAAGTTTTCCAGTGTATATCAGTGAACTTCTAAAATACGAAACAAACCACAGAAAAATCAGAAAAATGTAAACTCAACTGATTTGGAATCCTTGCAACAAAATCTACAAATTTTGTAACAGACACATCTGCAGAAACTCAACCGATTTTAATCTGAGAAAAAGAATAAGAAAACCACCTTATGCATGTTCATGAAGTTCTACTCAGAAAATAACCTTGATTTTTGGATATGTTATCACTAATGGAATTTTAAGATCACAGTAAAAAGATGACACCCAACCAAAACAGTTATCATGTTGGAACAATCAAGATTCTCTAATCTATTGCTAGCTTCCTCGATTTAATACTGGAGAATATGCACATGAACTTGCTATGGAATTTTTACTGCATACATGTATAACTTAAATCTTGTTAATCCATAAATTTCAGATTTATTAGAGTTAATTTGCTTTATACCATGATTTATGCTTGTTTAATCAACTTAATTCTTCATATATAGTTATTAGGCTCAGAAAAATCTATATTTAATTCTGAAGTCTCTTTTTGGATCTGTGTTCTTGTCTAAAAATTTTGAGCTGCAGTTACTGAGTTTTGCTTTGGTGAATAATCATGCTTAGTATCTTAGGGCTAGTATTACTATTTTTGTTCTGAGTAATCTACATTGTTTCTAATCATGATTTTTGGGCATAATCTTGTTTAGAGTATGGTCTATCTGTAATAAAAATTTCATATGCAGTACTGGTTAAATGCACCTTGAGGAATTTATGCTAATTCATGTTAAATTAGATGCATAACTAATTTATCTTGTAGTTATAAAGCTCGATAATTTTTCTGGTGTATGTTTATCTCATGAATAGGATCTGGTAAAAATTTGAGAACCATATCCCAAGTAAAACTTTCTGTAGATTTAATCTTTGTAAATGGCTTGCTGTTTTTGTTCTTTTTGTCACCCCTGTTGTATAAGTGTATAAAATCTGGAAAAATTTCAGTGCTGAGTATATGCTATGAAGTTGCTCTCGCAAAATTTGTAGCACCATAACCCGTATTAAACGTTCTGTACAAAAAGATGAAGCAACTAGAGTAATCCACTTGCATGAATAGTTATAGTTTTTGCTTTATGGTTAGATGCTGAAATTTATACCATAAATGTTTAAGTTTGGATCTGAGATACTTTAGTTTTTCATCAATAGCTCATTAGTAATTTTGTGGTTATGAAATAATGAAAGCATGCTATGTTCTAATGTTGGAAAAACAAAACAAACCCCCACTCATTCATGAAGAAACGTAGTTAGGTTTACTACTCTATAAATGACTGCCCATGAAATGAAAAGTAAAACCATCACTAAATCAACTTTGTTGAACTACAACTTTATCGTGAAGGAAAGAAATTGTTATCCATGAATAACTCATAATCTTGCGTTGCATATAGAAACGGTTAATCTCGCGGACGGTGACTACGAACTGGTGCCCGCGGACTCTCGTGCGGAGCAGGAGGTTAATCTGAATTGTGCTAACTTGTCTCAAGACCTGGGCCAAGCCCCAGAGGTTTTTCTGCCTGACAGTGCCCAAGAAGGCAAGCCTCGGAGCATCATCCCACTATTTTTCCGAATTATCTTTCCGCTATCTAATTATTGATGTATCGTAATATTTTGTTTTCCGCATTTAAGTTTTCTAGGCGTTGATCGAAAACCCTAGATGCATGATCCCTAGGAACCTATGTTTGTTACCAGATCTTTTATCGACTAGTTGCCATGCTAAATAGGTACGGTAGAAGTCGAGTGGTTTCCTGCCTCTCGCGAGCAAATAGGAATTGTACTGACTTTAATTCCTGTTGAAATATAAGGACAACGGGCGGGGTTGTGTAGTTGTGATACCCCGCTGGTATAGTCAAAAATGGCTAAGGTCGCGGTGTGTGGCTCATTTCGTTAAGCGTTTGAAAGTACTAGCCACATACCGAGAAATATGGTAATCGGTAAGCTTAAGTACCTGATTGGACCGGCGAGTGGAACGATCTCGCACCCTCCTGGTAGAAGTAGGGTTTATATTTTTGTCGCGACGTACGGGTACAGAGTGGTCGGACTCTGTAGTCGGGGAGGGTGTTCCGGATCCACGGACTGGAAAGAAAGGGGAAAAGTAGTGTGGGTGGGAGCGAAGTCGATCACCATGCGTGTGGTCTAGGTTCCCCTGGCCAGGTTGAAATCCGATTCAGAATCGTCCGCCTCTCACGGCATGAGATTGCTTAATGCTTTCGGTCACACAGAGTAACAAGTGAAACATGATGATGATAATACTGCTGGATGACTAAATGGTTGTTCTACCATGTTTGTGTAGAGTTAGTTGCAAACTTAGAATGGTTAATCCAACTAGAATATTGCTAATTAAAACCTGAAAATAAGGATAAACTCTCAGTGGTGTTTTTGGCAAACAAACCCCACCAACCAAAAAGCCTTGCATGTCTAGTTATCGGACTATGTTATATCCGGAGACGGGTCAGTCTTGCTGAGTATTAGTATACTCAGCCTTGCTTGTGGCACTGTTTTTCAAGTACTAACTTTGAGGATCTGTTTGCAAGTCTTACTTGGCCTTGTACCTTGCCTCCGGGTTGGTCTGTTGAGTGGGACGGCCCTTCAGCTGGTGCTAATCACCCTCCCGCTGAGTGACGCATTCGTACGGGCTTTATCGATGCGTCACGTTATTTCGCTAGTTATCTTTTACTGCTTCCGCTGAACTTTGAAACTTGAATAATTGAGTAGATGGAACTCTGTAGTACTTTACTATTCTGAACATGGTTTGTAATAAATTTCTTTTCCGCTGCAATCACTCTGAGATGTATGAAATGTTCTGTGTTGTAATCTCTGGGCTCACCTTCGTGTGAGTGTTGTCTGCTGATCCTGGAATAGCGTGGCTTTTATCGAGGCTTCACTCGAGGAACTACCGGTGAGTGCCAATTTGGGTCAGAGTTGCTTAGCAACAAAGATCAGTGCACCCGGGCCCAGTTAGTTTGGGTGGTTCCACCACAACGTTCTTCCCCAAAGTATGCCCATGCCGCTTAAAGCATGCGGTCTCTCGTTCAAACCCGAAACCCCAAAAACCTTCGCGTAGCTTCAAGCAGCACGTGCAAGGTGGGGGGAGACGTTCTTCTCAAGTAAAATTGCCCGTGCCGATTAAAGTACGCAGACCTCCACAGCTTCGACTAGCATGCGCAAGGTGGGGGAGACATTCTTCCTCAGAAATAATTTGCCCATGCTGTCTAAAGCATGTGGTTACGAAGCCCAAACAGCCTTCGCTCATCCTTAACCACCACAAACCCTCGAGGGAGATGTTTTTTCAAAGCCCGGCAGCCGAGGCCAACAAAAACAGCTGCCACGCACAAAGCAAGTGCAGAAAACCGCGAAAAAGAAGACAGCATAACAAACACAGCGACTATTTACATAAGATCAATAGTATCTTCCCCAACGAAGATATCGTTCGTCACAGTTCAGATACTCCTAGCACCGCTAGCGTTCAAAAACTCGGCAACACTCGCACCCGGGTGGGCAAAGCTAAAATGCTCCCAATCTGTCCAGAGCGCAGCAACACCATCGCGCCTGACCCGAAGCAGCGCTACAGAAATTGTTCGACCTGCCGGCACAACCGTCTGGCCTGGGTGGGAATATTTACATCAGAAATCACATCACAAAATAACAAGTGCATTTCATAAAAACTGCAGTCCTAGACCTTCGGGTTATCTTCCTCCTCGACATCATCTCCAGCTTGACCCGATGTACCAGTGAGTTCTCTAGGCTCCACACCTTCGTTGGCAATCCCCTTCAGGGTCTCACGAGCTCGCTTGGACTACAGAACAAGCAGTTAGAAGATGATCAACAAACAAAGAAAGCGAAACCGAAGAGTACCACCCTAACCTCTTAGAGGCGCTGGCGAGCTGTGTCTCGCAGCACTTGGCGTCCAGCTGACAGCCAAAACCTTCGCAAAAAAGCCTTTTTCACAGCCTGAATGCGGCTGGAACAAGCTTGCAACTCTGAAGGTTCGGGGAATTGATACCCAGCGTCGGTAATCTTGCTCATGTCTTGGCAACCTTTGTGCTCAAGCAACGCAAAGGCGTTCTCGCACGAGACAACAGCGGAATTATCAAAAATGTTCGTCAGGATATTCCCAAGGACAGCAAACTCTTGGAGCATCCAATCCAGCAAACCAAAAACTCCCAGACCTTCGGACCTCGCCAAAGGCTCAGGCTCAGATCCGAAGATCGCAAGAGCGTCCCTGTAAGCCTCGTAGATGGCATCACTTTTCTCATTAATTTCATCAGTCACATCAGTTAGCAACTGCATGTTCTCTTGAGCTTCTTCCTGCAGCTTCTCAATCTGCTTGTCTTTCTTTGAGCACTCAGCAGAAAGTTGAACAACAAGGCCTTCAGCTTTTTTAGCACTGTCAACCCCCTTGACGATCTCCTGCCGCAAACCTTTGATGGTTTCCTCCTTTTAGTCCAGCTCTTTCTGTGCCTCCGCAAGAGCAATATCTTGACCTCTAACCTTCTCCTCCAGATCCTCAATCTGTTTCTTGCGAAGATCGTTAAGATTCTGAAGTATGGTGATCTCCTTCTTTAATTGATCATTTTCAGTCACCAACTTAAGTCTTTCAGTTGAACCTTCGAGCATTTTGTCCGACTCGGCTTTCGCCCTCCGAAGCAAAACCCTTCCGGCCACAAGAGCCTTCGCGTTCATCGCCGCAACCACTCGGCCAAGATCACCAGTACCATAAGCCTCGAGTTCCTTCTGAAAACCTACAAAAAGCATAGCCGTTACACAACCTACCACACACATTTCACCAAAGCAAACAAAATTACCTTCGACATCAAAGACCTCCTTCTCCATCTGCTGCCCTTCCACGGCCGAGGCGGTCTGCGAAGGTAAAGGAACCTCCGTGGACCCAAACTCAATCTCGTGGTTCAGCGTCGCCATCATGGTGGCAACATCTACTTCACAAACCCAAGGAAGATAAGGGTCAATATCAGGCCCTTGAAAATTAATAGGACGAGGAAGAAGAATCGCACCTAGATCATTGAAGCAATATTGTCCTTCATCACACGAATCATCGCCCATCAGCCCCGCTTCCGCCCTCGCAAAACCTTCGCGAGTTTCAGCAGCAGCAGCAGCAGCAGCAACAACATCAGCAGCAGCATCAGTCTTCTCACCAGAACCTCCCGGCGCCTCCGAATGTTGCGCACTAGAAGTTTTAGCCGGCACAACGGCAACCCTCGCATCAACCTTCGAGGGCACAGGGTTTGGCCCAGTACTAGCCGCACCAACAGGCACAATAGGGTCTATGTTAGCACCCTCCTCATCAAAATCCAGCAAGCTGACACTTCTCAGGCTCGTGCTGCTTGACGGGTTAAGCTTCACGACCACCTCACCAACACTGTCCGGGTCTGAAAGGAGAGACCCAAACTGATCAAGATAAAGTTCCATAGATTCCCCCCGAAGGGGAGATAGACTCACGGTCTCCTCAAGTTCTCGTAAAAAAGACTCACTACACATCTCACTACTAGAAACATTCCGAAGGTACCGAGTCAAGCGGTTACCTTTCTTCGATGTGACCTTCGAAGGAGGGCGAGGTGGCTTTGTCACCAAAACCTTCGGGATAGCCTTCGAAGAGATGACATCCGCAGAAGACATCTTCCTTTTCTTTGCGACGGGCTCCTCAATCGAAGCCCCTTTCCCTCTCCTCTCGGTCTTCTTGGGCTCCTCCCGGTCCACATACTTCATGCCCATCACAACCAAAGATCGGTTCGCCCGGCAACTCCCCGAATAGCAAGCAACAAAAGAATCGTACTCCTTCGACAGATATGGTCCGGCCAACTCAGCCGCTCTACGCTCGACCTCCGCCACAATAGCTTCGTCAGTCTGACCAGGCGGCTTGACCAGATCTATCTTTGGAAAGGGAAGCGCCTCCTTCGAAGCACGGACCTTAACTCTCACGAAAGAACTAGGATCCCATCCAGCAGACAAAGGCCAAATCCTCGCGCAAACAAACTCCTCAATCAAGTCCCTCCCACCTATCAACGCAACAACTATTGAAAATGTGTCTAGACAATCTTTGTATCCAGCCGCAGACCTCCGAAACTCGGCCTGGCTAATGTGCTCAACTAACTCCACCTTCGAGGCCAGAGGATAAGAAACCTCGGCCGCATCCTCAAAACCAGGGAAGGCAACCTTGGCATAAAACCAAAATTGAGCCCAATCATCATCCCATCGATTCTTCTGGCAATAGGAGAGCTCCAAACGTTCAATCTTCTGAGATCTGTTCGGCCTTCGAGGCACGAATGTGCAACACCCACTCTGAGCGCTGAAAGCATCATCTTCATCTTCGAACCTAACCTTCCGTCCCTGAGGATGGAGCTCATACAAGCGACAGAAAGTGTCGACCGAAATAGGCCCCCTGAAAGACTTCATGGCCCAGAAGAATTTTGAAAGCATCACAAACGCATTTGGCGTTAGCTGATGAATCTTCACCTTGAACCGGGCAAGAATCTCTGGGACCTTCGGGTCAAGAGGAAAATGAAGCCCAGCGACAAAGAAGTCGTGAAACACCACACACTCCCCATCTTGGGGGTCTGGTGTCTCCTCACCTTGAGGTGGGCAACAAACTCCCGCAGGAAAGTACCCTCGCTCAACATACGACTTGATAAGCGCCGCATACATGAGCGAAGGTCCAAACCTCAGAGTCGGGGCAGGCTTCTCCTTCTTCATCAGCTCCGAAGGATCGGCGTCCATGTTAGACAAGGATTATTCCCCCTCCGAAAGATGCTCCACTTCCTCGGATGAAGCAGCACCTTCGGTAACGTCTTTTGCAGTAATCTTTACTCTGGCCATTCCTGCGGCAGCACACAACACCAGTAAAAAAAACTGACAAACAGTGCAGACAATGCGAAGATCTCCTGGCTTGCAGATCACCAAACCAAGTCGCTGAAGCAAAAAGCTCGAAGCTCCCGGCAAATCACAGCACTCCACGTGGCAAGCTCCAAAAACCGGCAGAGCTTCGCTACGATCAGAAGGCGTGAAAGCGACGCCTCACCCCCCCACCTTATATAGGGGGGGTGAAAGTGAACAGTAACAGCAAACGTTAAAATCGAGAAAGATACCAAATGTCAGCCAACGAAAAATCGACACGTATACAAAAATTACCTTCGGCTCGTCCCAACCTCCGACGGAGGGAGACGTTTTTTTGGGTGCAGGTGATAGAGGCTTCGAGGGTTCGGCCCGTCAGAGTCGGCCCTCGCCCGCGAGGGGCTACTGTTGGAGATCACCACCGCACATACCGGAGGTTGCCCTAGACTGCAGGACGGAAGCCAAAGGTACCGAAGGCCGCCATAGCCCGGAGGTCACCCTTCCAACCGAAGGTCAAGTGATGCGGCAGAAAGCCTTCGGACAAAACCAAAGATTCTCGGAGGCCGAAGGTCACCCCGAGGACCCAAAGCCTCAGAGACTCTCCAAAGAATCAGGAAGGCTTCCGAAGGTCCGGCACTAACCCGAAGGTTGCAGAGAACCTTCGGGATAGCGTCCCGAGCACGAATCGGATAGAGTAGACAATTTGTACATTTCAACCTGTAAAATGACCTACGGCTCAGAATATTCGTAGAATATTCCGGGCAGGTAGGGGCATTGAGGTCATTATGTAATAAAGGTTGGGGGTATAAATACCCCCTAACCAACCTGTACTCGACACGTGTTCACATGAGGGAGAAACTCTGCTGCTTTGCTCAGTACCACCTTCGTGTATGCATTTTGCTTGGGTTGTAAAGAAGCGTAGAACCCAATAGGTTTCGCAATCTGCGCGGCCACGACGTTCGGACTTCGGACGCTTCGACGGTTTGTATTCTGTCGTTGATTTGCTCGCGACCTCGCGTAGTCCTCGTGCGGCCAGAGCTGGGCGCCTTGGGCCTTGGCCCAACTAACTACTTGGGGGGGGGCTCCGTTTTGGGGGCCCTGTGCGGTCGCCCAGGTCGCCCGGGGCCTTCGACGGGCCTGCTACGGGTAATAGATCTATATAATATCAACAACTTTATGTTTGTTCACTCCGTGTACAGGCCTGTTGTGATCATGCGAGACATTGATTGTCCAGGATCCGATTTGGATTCCGATTGATTTTTTCAGATTCAGGATTTTGATTGACGAAAGACTAATTGGACTCGTATACGGGATGGACTAAGATCCACATGTCAATGATGCGAAGGGGCTCACGGTGCAGTGGCAAAGGCCACTGGTCGGGGGGCTCCCGCCCAGGGTTCAAACCCAGGGTGCCGCACCTAATTAAACTTTAGGGGTTTCCCTTAAAGTATTTCTATAAAAAAATGACACAAGACGGATCAAATTAAAATTTAATGTGGAAATCTTATTTGCCTTAAAAATAGGTATATATATATATATATATATATATATATATATATATATATATATATATATATATATATATATATATATATATATATGGGTTCGATTGCTAAGATTTTTAGACAATACTTCGGTTTTACTACAAACAGGCATGCATGCCTCATTGCACGATGTTAGATTGAGGAAGCCGTTCCCTACTAACAGAAAACAAACATGAAAAACTAAAAGATCACAGGTTTCCATGATGTCGAAGTGCATGACTCTAAACTGGATCTATCTCCAGGCATTTATTCAGTGACTCATCGACAGGGGGATGCATAATAATCTCTCGGCTGATAGGAAAAGCACTAGTGCTTCATCACGACTGCTTGGCAGCAACCCGGGGTCCATGGCCATGGGAGTTCCACTGAAGCAGCATCCATACAATCGATGTCACTGCATGCGTACAAATGTCAGAGTTGTCAAAACGGGCTTGGACGAAGTTGCATCATCTATCCTACGATGTGATGTAACTTCTTTTGTTCAGTCATCAACTACATACTGATCTAATCTGTTTTGGTGTCGTTGTTGATTTCACGATAGTACTAGCACTACCTGCGACGAGGGCGAAGGTGGCGAGGTTGGCGGCGGTGAAGGTGTGGTAGACGAGGTACTCGAGGATGAAGTGGCCGTAGCCGTAGACGAAGGACATGAGGGTGGCCACGTAGATTGGCCTACAGTCGAGGTTGAAGGCGCAGAGGAAGCAGAGCGTGCTCGAGAGCAGCGTCCACACCCCGAACGTGCGCCCGTGAACGCCGGTCACTGCATGGTTGGATCGTAATTTGCATTAGGGGCCAGGCCTAAGATCTATCGCTGGTAATAGTATTAATCGCGGCCAGCCGGGCGCATCGAAGAGGAAAGTTGAGAAGAGTTGAAGGATGGGATGAGCGCACCCTGTGCGTGGGCGTAGGTGGTGGAGCCGAGCGCCGCGGCGTCGAAGAAGCCGGACCAGGTGACGGCCAGGCGGACGACGCCGACCACCATGAGCCACCACCCCAGCGCCGGCACGCCGCCGCCCATCTTCTTGCCCGCGCCTGCGGCCATGCCCCACTGATGATCTACGTCTGGATGCCCACGCGCGGCTACCGTTTAGACAAACGTACCTCCTCGACAAGAATGGGAGAGAGAGCCTAGCGATAGCGTGTGGAGAGGGAGAGAGCTCAGCTGGGCGTATACTTATATATAGTTATATACTCCTTTGGTTTTAAATTATATACTTCCTTCATTTTAAATTATAGATCATTTTGTTATTTTTAAATGCACAGATTATGTTGTGCATCTAAATATGCACTATATATACATACATAATAAAATTTATACATCTAGAAATATTAAAACAATCTATAATTTGGAACGGAAGGAGTACATAGCATCCTCAGGACCACGCGTCTTGTCTTCGTCTGATAGATGGACTACCCACAAGCTAGGGAGGGAGTGGCAGGGCTCCAAGTCGGGATGCTTTGATTCCTGTAATGGACAATGGTGCAGAGCGCCATATGGCTGTCAAAAGGAGGAGTGAGTAGAAATAGAAATCCTAAATAAAAGAAGAAGAGGGAGTAGGGGCTCGGCGGTGCGTCACGCTACGCAGAGCAGCGGTAGGCCGGGACCGCCTGGTCGAATCCCGAAGTCTCCCACGACACATTTGGGTTGACCTCGCCGGCTACAGTAATCTAGGTCAACTGATCGGTGCCAAATTGATTGATCGAGGCCGGCGGCAACTACTAATGCAAGTAGATGGTATTATATGAACCATGCTGATAACAGAGCCAAACTCTTATCTATAAGGAGTTGCGGATCTAGAAATTGATCAAGACTGATAACAGGGCCAAACTCTAATGTATAAGGAGTGGTCGATCCAGAAATTGATCAAGACTAGGGCTAAAATTTAGTGGGCAAAATTACTGCATATATGTCACATATAAAGGGTAGTTTCTAATAAATTGAGAAGATGCTTGAACTATTTAGTGCAATTAAATACAAGAACAGCATAGCAGGGAGCAGCACACGGAAATAAATAACTAGTGAATATTTGGTGCATTTTCATCTTCATATCTCCTTATCAAGGGTGTAAATTGGTGACCCTTAAATACACCTCTAACCCTTTTTATTTCAAATATTTGCACTACTTTTCTAAAATAAAATTTTATTTTCAAGAATAGTACAAATATTTGAACTAAAAAAGACTCAAGATACACTTAAGAATCATCAATTTACAGAACCACTCATCAGCATGGATTCTCGCCATTTCTAGTTTCTATGACTCTATATTAGGTATTGTTTAGGTAACTTTTCCATATGGGATTTCAGTCTTACTCCTCTTCATTGTGGAACTAAATTGCATAAGTCGATAATTTTAGTACAGAGTGGCCAGAAAATTATTCAGCATTCAACCAATTGAATAGAAACTACCAAGGAGTAAGAGTTATGGAGACTAGGTAGAATAAACCTGAGTTACTTCTACCTTAGGAGGTTGTTCCTTTAGTCCCGGGTCTAATAACCGGTACTAAGGAGTCTGCAGGGCTAAAAAATAACTGTATCAAGCTAGCCCAAACTCTACAATCCGCGGGACTCAAACCTGAGACCTCTTATCTTGTGCATAGTTTCCTTACCACCCTACGCCTACACATGTATGTGACTTTGAATGAGATTTTTTCCTTTTAAATTAACCTATGAAGAACCCTTATATCCCGATTGGCCCAACCAGGAGTAAAGACCCTTTTGGTCCGAATTGGAGCCACCAACAAAGATTAAAGGGTTATCCTTTAGTCCGGTTGGTGTTATAATCTGGGACTAAATGTTTAGAATTTAATCTAAATTGGAGCCACCAACCAGGACTAAAAGATAATTTTTAGTCCCGATTATTGGATCTAACCGGGACTAAAGCTCCCCACCGCTCACTAACTGTTGGACCCGGGATCAAGCCTTCATTGGTCCTGGAATCAACGGCGGCCGAGATTAATGTGCTGAACCAATAATCCTTTCTGTACTAGTGAGGAGAGCTGTAGAGTGTGGTTGCTTCCTACTGCACTGACATCTGCGATCAGCCGTCGGAGCCTACGACTACAAATACTACCTCCGTTTTTGTTTAACTGACAACTTTGACTTTTGAGTTTTGGTTTTGACCACTAATTTTTAATAAATATAGTTGTAACTAGCTTTGAGCTTGTGGCATCATCAAAGTACTTTTAATGAGATATCTCATATAGTTATGCTTATTTTAATTTACTGCATAATTTTAAATTATAGTTGGTTAAAATAAGTGTGTAAAAATCAAAATTATCAGTTATATAAAAATAGAGGGAGTATGTTTTTGCGAGGAATCACGGAGGGTTGCACCTACCTTCCGGACGGTGGTGGGCTGGTGGCCTGCACCGCTCGCGAGGTCGAGAGGAATAGGCTGAGTTACCACCAGGGGGTGAAGAAAGAAGCGTGAGGAATCGACGACGGCTCCGGTGGTCAGACGGGCGGCAGCCGCAGCCGGCAGATGCGGGACAGTGGTGGGCTGGTGGCAGCGGCGCCGGGATTGAAGCAGCGCGGCAGATGCGATTCAGCTGAGGGCATCGCTGCAACTTGCGATACTTAAGTTATTACCTTCCAGATCTCCGGTAGATTCAGTGTTCCAAGTGAGCCCTGTGCATTTATTTACTTCAAGTTGTTAGTATATAGTAATTAGCCTGATCCGGCATACAAAGCGCAATTCATTGATTGAACCAAAACCAGACGGTCTTCCTATTTTTGGAAATCATGGGCACCCCTTAAATACAAGTTCTTCATATGGCTTATCACGCAAAATCGCATCATCTGATCGCCTACAAAAAAGGGATGTGCGCATTCCCCATTCTGCCCCCTCTGTCGCTCTGC
The DNA here is from genome assembly GCF_016808335.1 of Panicum virgatum. Lineage (NCBI taxonomy): Eukaryota > Viridiplantae > Streptophyta > Magnoliopsida > Poales > Poaceae > Panicum > Panicum virgatum. The sequence continues at coordinate 13,544,529 of NC_053153.1, read as the reverse complement.
CTCTGAAACAGTGTTTCACCTTTTGGCGGAATGTAGATACACAAGAAGAATTTGGAACCTTATAGCGGAGTGGACAGCGCAGCCGCCAATGCGGACTCAAGAATGGCAGCCCAGTGACAGCGTGGCTCAGTGGTGGCAAAATACCGCAACGACGCCATCGGTTCCGCGTAAGGCAATGGCCACCATCACCATGCTAGTGTCGTGGGAAATTTGGAAGGAGGGGAATCGCCGAGTTTTCAGACATCACGAGACTTCGGCGCCAGGCCTCGTGTCACTTATAAAACAAGAGGCCCTAGACTGGTAGCTGCTGGGGCTAAAGATTTAGCAGCTCTATTGTCGCGAGAGTAATTTTTTTCCTTTTCACCGGCTAGCCGGCTTGTACTTTCTGCTATATCAATGAAATAGGCACAATCTCGTGTCCATTCATTCAAAAAAAAATTAGCTTGATTAGACTGTTTAGACCGTCGGTGATCGGTACAGCTAAGCTCTGGCATTATTCCTACCTTATCTTTATTCCATTTTCAATGAAACAGACACACATCTTGGAACTTTCAGAAGCCTTTGAACAAGAAGAGGCAGCTATGAGAGCTGCGCCATAAAAGTGGTGTCAGCTTGTTAGGATAATCCAACTCGTAGTGTCCATAGATAGTCTCTATGCTGTCATATCATGGAGACACTACCTTTACAAACTACACTATACAATATACGATGACTTAATGTGAATTTCTTTTAAACTTATTCTCTTTTCTCCACCTATCATATTTATTCTCCATTTATTGTGAAGATACCACCTCAGTCTTAATGCACAATTTGTAGTGTCTAGCGTATTGGTTTAAGTGTTGACACTGGATCTTGCATGAGTTTCTTCCTCTCTTCACTATCTCTTATTTATTGTGGTACCACATAAGCTAAAAGTTATATATATATATATATATATATATATATATATATATATATATATATATATATATATATTAGTATAATTAATGTTATAGAAACCATCTGCATGGAGGGCTGGGCATGCCCATAGAGCAGCTCCAATATAGAGTTTTTGAGGGTGCAAAGAAGAGAGAGAAAGAGATAGCACCAAGATGAAATGTTAGAGTGAAATTTGCATGAGGTGTTTGCTTGGAACCGGCACCCAATGCAAAAGAAAAAGTTGAATGCAAGGTTCCATCGTTAGAGAGATAAGAGGGTATCAAAGACTACTAGATGTCACTGTTCAGAAGAGAGAAGGAATAATAATCTTCATACTAACTAATGTAAATGTGGGATCAACTTTGACAGAAATCTTACTATTACTAATTGGAGGCTCCTTTGAAGTCTCCATGTGAAACCACTTAGGATCCTAGGTGGACACTCTAAAAAATAGATAAGTCATAGAATTTCTCACAAAAAATAAAAATATCTAGCCATCCATCTGACTACTCTAATCATAATAGTCATTGGATATGTTATCTTTTTTAATAAATTACTCACATCTGCTATTATAAAAATAGGCTAAAGTAACCCCTAAATATGTATCTAAATTACTCATACCATTATAAAAATCTAATGTCAATACTAAAAGTTATTTAATCCCTAAATCTAAATCTAAATTATATAATTATAATAAAATATAAAAGTATACCAATATTGTCGGTACCCTATAACAGGGATACCCACTCCTACTGCGGCAAGGCAGGACTCGCGTAGTCATCCGTAACTACGCCATAAGCGGCGGAGCAGCCGGGCCCCATGGGTCCGGCTCTTACCTCACCAGGCCAACAGCCCCGGACCCGCTCCCCGCTCTGGGACGGGTCCGGGGACGCCACGCGTCCCTGAGGAGGGGAAGCTCCGCGCTTTAACAGCCGGGGGCCCCGGACCCCATATACTATCCGGACCCCTCAGTGGGGAGGGAACAGACACCCCATCTGGGGCAGGTCCGGAGCCGCCACGTGTCCGCAGGCGCAGGAACGCGCGCGGTCGCAAGCTTCCTCGGGAAGACTCGCCCACCTACCGCGTTCAATACGGGAGACGTAAGTGCACTCTACCACAGCAGAGCCCGATGCGACTTTTGCCAGGCTGCACTGTTGATCGCGCGTTACCAAGGCATACAGTGCAGCCGCTGGTGCCGCCCACGCCACGCATGTCAGTCTGCTACGCCAGTTGGACACGACGGCTCGCCTTCGCCCATCATGACGCCTACGCGGTAGACCCAACAGTCTACACCGCAACCTACACTACCTCAACGGGCGCCTCGCCGACGGGACAGGTGAATCCACTCCTCGGTCAGAGAGTCCACAGGGCGATGAAGCGTATCCGGGGAGAGATTCTCAACCACTGTAGCACCATTAATGCCTTCTGCGCAGTATACTATACATCCGCGTTGGACCCACCTGTCGGGGTCTAAACGCCTGTGTACGCGTCCCCTTGGGCTATAAAAGGGAGACGCCCGTTAGAGAACAAAAAGGGGCCGAAGAAGTCCCGGCAGAGGCCAGTACCCAGCATGGGCAGAGGATAGATTCATTCATATGCAAGAGCAATACAACTCACAGTGGATGTAGGGTATTACGCCCTGGCGGCCCAAACCACTCTAAATCCTCGCGTGTTCTTGTGTTCTTGCTCCCTAGGTAGACCTGCCGAATAGCTTAGCGCTTCCCCGAGTACTCACCCTCTGGGATTAGGCGGGTGCACTACGCCACCCGGCTGTGGGTCTCCATAAACCACAACAAATATAAAATTCTAAATTACTATTTCTATTATTATTTGTATTAAATATACTTACGATAAGTGTCAATGTGTATTCATATGTACGATGAAAGAGATAAAAACACTAATTCATAAATAAATAGTTTAATTAAATATATATATATCAAACACATAGAGGTATGGTGCAAAATAAAATCTATTGTAACTATATATATATATATATATATATATATATTAGTATGTGTTAGAATATTTAATATATGGGAATACATGAGATAGATAATTATAGTTATTAGTTATATAATTTATTTATAAAATTAACTCTAATTAGCCCGTGTGGGAGCACAAAATGATAGGCTAGTGATACTAAAGGTTGGAGCATTTTTGCTAAGCTAGCACTCCATAGGTGGGTTCCATATCAGCACAACACAACGTGTAGCACGCTGAAGTTGCCCTTTAAGAGTAAGCAGACTCAGGTTAGCGCGGTTACCCGATTATTTATCTATTATCTTATTATTTGGCTAACAAACGGAGACTCCACATTCGCTCTCAAGATCAAGAAATTTCCACGTTAGTCGGAGAAAAATAGAAAAATAAAAATTACTCACCACTGCCGTTATGATAAAAATTAGCCTAAAATGCACCTGTGCCTAATTAAAAATCACCCACTCATGCTATTATGATAAAAATTAGCCTAAAATACCCTGTGTCTAATTAAAAATCACCCACCAATGTTATTATAAAAAATTAAATATAAAATACTAATTAGCTATGTATCTGTTACAAATATATACTATTAATAAAAACTAAAGCTAACACCAATCAACAAAATAAAACAAAAATAAATTATATATATAATATTATTAAAGCTCAACAAATCAAATTGTTATTACAGGTACATCATATTTTAATTGTTTTAACCAACAATACGACATAATTTATGATAATGAATAAGGTGATGTATGGTAAAAAAAAAGTATAATATTTAAGTAAGGATACAATGATATGTGAATTTTTTAAATTTTTCATACTAGCCGTGCAAATGTGTGGGCTTTACGCCTAGTTAGCTTAAAATAACAATATATACATCTTCGGAACTTCCTGGAGAGCACATTTCAGTCCCCCTTTGAGTCTCACGGCGAGGACATCAGATATTTAGAAGCTGTGAATACAATATATATATTTGACCCGGAGTTGTCGGAGTGCACAGAAGTCCCGCACAGTTGGGCAATTGGATGCACTTGTGCAGCAGCATAAACCCCCAACTGGGTTTCCTCTCGAAAACCAGGAACGTGCCTACTCGCGCTCGCAGAATCGCAATGGCCGGCCTCGTTCATCAGGTCACCGGCCTCTCCCCTCGGCCGCGCGCCGCCCATGGGAGCTCCGGCGCCAATGGCCAGCACCGGGTGGTAGTGCGCGCCGGCCGGGCGCGTCCCGGTAGGGCCGTCGCGGCGGCGCACGTGGCCGCCGGGCCCAGGTACTGCCGGCTCCGGGTCGCGGCTTCTTCCATCGCCGTCCCTGATACCAGCAACCAGCTTGTTGAGCAGCAACACGTTCGCCCCGGCAACACTACATCGAACCAGCTCATTAGCACCATCAGGTTCGCCTCTCGATTCCTTGCTTGGTTTCCACTTTCCAGGAGGCCGCCGCCATGTTCCCCCGCTAGCTGAAGCTGAATAACCCTCATGATTTCTGATGAACACATGTATGCAGGGAGGACAAGTTCTTCGAGATCGAGATGAAGGTCCTGGACGACGAGCTCGACGAGTACGGCGTCGTCAGCAACGCCATCTACGCCAGCTACATCCACAGAGGTGAGGCCATCTTTCATTCCTAGCTGCAGTATACTATATCCGTTTCAATTTGTTGGTCGTTTTCGTAAATCTAGATTCACAGTCTTATTATACATTTAAATGTACAGAAAAACATATAGTTAGATTTGTCAAACGATCTACAATTTGTAACGAGGAGAGTGATCTATCGAAGATTGTTATCCATTCCTAGATAGACATGTGTGGCACACAAGTATATATTGCTGCGAGTACATTATGATCCATAGCCGTCGTACCAGGTCGTGCCGTGTTACTCCAGAAGCTGGGCTTCAGCACGGACTACTGGACATCCACAGGCAACGCCATGGCTCTGTCAGAGTTGAACCTCAAGTACTTCGCACCTTTGAGGGTACACGTATATCTTCGTCGTTCATTTCGCTATGAAAGAATGCTCGGAAAATCTCACAATTTATATATCCTTCATCGTCAAAAAGAGTGGCGACAGGTTCCTTGTCAAGGTGAAGCCTGTGCAAATCAAAGGCGTGCGAATCTTCGTCGAGCACATGATCGAGACCCTACCGGATCGTAAGGTGAGATGAACCAGAAGAAATGCTAGCTGTATACGTTAGGTTAACGGTGTCATACAAATCTCACACCTTTGTTAATGTTGCCAACAGCTCGTATTGGAAGCCAGAGCGACCGTCGTTTGCCTCAACAAAGACTTTCGTCTAACTCGGGTGCTCCCAGAGTTATCTGCAAGATTAATGGAGGTCTTCTCTTGCAAGGTTGCCTAAAAGGTTAAGGGTGCAATATTGAACAGCAAAGAAGAAGAAGAGGACTGAAGATGCTGCAGACTACTTTCACGATAGATCATAGACCTTCTATGCTGCACGCCATGGTGTATGTGGCCTGGTTCGATTCAATTCGTTTTGCTACATTTTGTATCTGCAATGTACGACGTTCATATAAATGAGTCTCAATCTCAACAATGCGAACTCGAACCAGAATTTAATAATGGAACTTCTCTTCAGTTAACTCGTTGGTGTTGCTAAAACAGGACATATAAGATTCCCTTCACCTCCCTCTTTATTTCTTTTCTTGCAGAAGTAAAACATGTCGTGGTTCTTAATGGTTAAGTCAATGCTACAGTTGTATAGAGAAAGTGAGAAGGGCCTTGCTGCTTGCTGCCAAGGTACTCCGATTGCTTCTGTCATGAACAAGGAGTGAGATGGCGCCATTAGAGGATCAAGAGATTTGAATCACTATGCTCGGCTGCGCCCCTAGTGTTTGTATCTGGGCCTGGCCCGTTTAAGCGTTTGTTTGGACCCCGTTGGGCCAACACCGTGAGCTATATAATTTGGCAAAAGTCTATTTTACCTCCTCCAACTATCACCAAAGTTTGGTTTTCCTCCTACAACTATAAAACCGGGTATTTCACCTCCCTCAACTTTTCAAACCGTGCATTTTACCTCCCTCGAGCGGTTTTGAAGACTGTTTGCTACAGTAACCGTAGTTTTGTCTTTTATTTTTTTAAAAATTTTCAGTTGAATCTTTGAAAAATCATAGTAAATCACAAAAAATCATAAAATAGAAAATCCAATTTTGTTGGACTCCACACGAGTAGATATATGCAGTGAATATATTATATGGTATACTTTAGTATAATTTTTTTACTGTAACTTTAGATATATACTTTTCTGTAATTAATTTATAGCTACAGTTTTCGTCGTCCCATTATGGTGAAATTTTTATGGTGAGCTAATCATTATATAATTGAGCTGTAGTAAAAATTTTATGATTATTAGATCATGTTTGACTGATCTATAGATCATGTTACTGTAGCAAACAGTCTTCAAAACCGTTCGAGGGAGGTAAAATGCACGGTTTGAAAAGTTGAGGGAGGTGAAATATCCGGTTTTATAGTTGTAGGAGGAAAACCAAACTTTGGTGATAGTTGGAGGAGGTAAAATAGACTTTTGCCCCATATAAATGATCGGTGGCTGACACCGTGAGACGGTTATGAAGAAAGATCCTATTCGAACTCCTCGCTGAGTTCTTCTCTGTTCTTCCCTGTCCCGCTCGTCTTCCTCCTCTGTTCCTCTCGATTTCTTCCATTTCCTCCGACGAGTTCGTGACATTTGGTAATCAGAGCCTTCCCTTTTACCCCAAAACTTTTTTCCATTCGGCGAGTTCGCTTGAGCCTTCTCCTTCGCCAGCGCGTGCTGTATCCGACTCGGCGCCCTCATCGGTGCTCCGACTCTGCTCCGCCGAGTCCTTCCCGACTCCGGCGTCCACGCCCCGCCCACCGACTCACAGTCAGCGGCGGCCACCGCAAACCGCCGGTTAGCCGCTCCGGCGCCGTCGTCCACCCCTAGTTTTCGCGCCGCTTAGGTCTAGTTCGGCACGCGCTCTGGCTCCGCGGAAGCTGACCAGATTCGAGACCCAGATGTCGTCATCCATGGACGAGCTCTCCAAGCGATTCGACGGATTCGAGCTCATGATGCAGCAAACTCTGGACAAGGTGACTTCCTTTGATGCTTGGAAGACGAAGGCGGATGAATCGTTGGATGTTCTCCGACACACGGCTGACGACACCGCCGCGGCTCCTTCGCCTCGAGACACCACCTCCGCCGCCCCCTCCACCACAGCCGCCGCGACCGCCTCCGTCGAACTGGATCGACCCGTTCGACCTGAATTTGGTTCCACCAGCAGGGTCGCGCCCATCTGCGTCTACTGCGGAGCGGCCTTCAGGGCACTGTCTTCACCACGATCACCGGGATGTGGGCGGTGGGATCCTCCGTCCCCATCCGCCGTACCCGGTCACGGGTACATCTATACCACCCCAGCCTGCTCGTACTGATGTCTTGGGGGATGGGGGAACGAGTCACGCACGCCCATCACCTCTTCCTAAGCTTGAGTTCCCTAAGTTTGATGGCGAGAATCCCAGATTATGGAAGGATAGATGCGAGTTGTACTTCGAGGTTTACGGGGTTTCTGCTGCTTTGAAACCGCATTTTGCAGCGCTTAACTTCTCAGGTGCTGCTGCAGCCTGGCTGCAAACGCTTGAATTGCGTGGGCGGGTGACTAGTTGGGAACAGCTTTGTACTGCTGTGTGCGAGCGTTTCGACCGAGACCAGTATCAGCTTCATATGCGCCAGCTCGATTCCCTTAGACAAACGGGGTCGGTTTCAGAATATTATGCCATGTTTGAGCAGCTGTCTCATAGTATCTTGCTGTACAATGACCAGTATGACGACGTTTACTTTGTTACCCGGTTCATGAACGGGCTTAGGGAGGACATTAGAGCACCAATTGCTTTACATCGCCCCAAAAATGTCGATACTGCTAGTGCTCTTGCGTTGCTGCAGGAGGAGGAAATTGACAAAAGCAAGAGAAAGGGATTCTTCAGAAATGATACAAAAGAAGCTCCCAAGCTTTCCAGCAAATCTTCTGCTGGAGAGAAAGGCAAGGCCACATTGGCTCATCTTCAGAAGGAAGAGCCATGGAAGACAGACAAGTCTGACAAAGATGATAAGCTGGCTTCCCTTCGTGCTCATCGTAGGAAATTGGGTTTATGTTTCAAATGTGGTGACAGTTGGTCTCATGGGCACAAATGTCCTCAGCATATCCCTCTGCACGTTCTAGAAGAAGTTCTTGATGCTTTGGAATCTGATGACAGTGATTCTGACTCTCCAGCAGACCCTATCATTGATTCTGACAGTCCTGTGCTGGCTATTGATTCTAAAGCTGAAGTTCCCACTCAATCTAGAAAGACAATGAAGTTGTTGGGGCGTATTGGTAAGGAACATATTCTCATTCTTGTGGATTCAGGCAGCATAGGCACTTTTGTCAGCAATGCTTTAGTTCAGAAGCTGCAATTACCCACTGCAGACTGTCCAAGTTCGAGCTACAAATCTGCTAGTGGTGGCAGTATGTTATGCAGTTCAGTGGTGCCTCAATTATCCTGGTTTGTTCAGGGTCATACATTTGTTTCTGATGCTAAAGTTCTGGATCTCCACTGTTATGACATGATTGTGGGAGAGGATTGGCTTGAAGCTTGTAGTCCAATGTGGATTCACTGGACCAATAAGCAGATTTTTTTTAGATAATGGATGAAAAACATCCGGCCTCTACGCCCAAGGGCGTACACAGCCAATTATTACAGGATTCGCAACATTGGGAAAAATAGATGAGAGCGAAGCCGTTCTCAAAGATAAAATTACAGCAAATGATAAAAAGTGTTCCATCCTCCCTTGATGAACTCCAAAGCGATAGTCTCTATGTTTGTGCTCATCAAGGAAAGTGATGTCTTGGCTTGCTCCTCACGCTGCAGCTGCGCCCAGAAACGTAACCAGTACGCCCCCCTAAAAATAACCTGCAAAATCGAATGGTATTTGACTTTGTGAAAAATTATATCATTCCGGCATCGCCAGATTGCCCAGCAAACAGCAGCCACTCCCACCCAAATCAAATTCCTAATCTTTTTAGATTGATTAGAAAGCCATGAGCCAAACATATGCCTAATCGAATTAGGTGGAGTCAAACCTGTAGCGTAAGAAATTATCCTCCAAACCATTCTCGCGTACGGACAATCTAAGAAAAGATGATCTATAGACTCATTAATATTACAGCCACAACATTTTTGGCTACCCGTCCAGTTCTTTTTAGCGAGATTATCTTTTGTTAAAACCACTCCCTTTTGCAGATACCAAAGGAAGATTTTAATTTTGAGAGGAATCTTTAGTTTCCAAATACTCTTATGTCGAAATGGTGGGTTTCTATCTATCAGATATAGATAGAGAGAGCGAACTGTATATGACCTGGATGTGGTCATATTCCAGTTGAAATAATCAGGCTCGTCCACCAAGTTGACATGGGCGATTTGCGCTACAAGGTTTTGCCATTCAAGTAGTTTATTATCCACCAGCGCTCTCCTGAAGGATACCTGGAGAGGCGACGTGGCCATAACTTTAGCCACTGTTGCGTGTGAATCCCTCACTATATTGTAGATTGATGGATATTTAACTTTGAAAGGTCTATCTCCTATCCATGTATCTTCCCAGAATCTGGTCTTGGACCCATCCTTTACCACAAAAGAGCCAAGGCCGAACACCTCATCTTTAATCTTCATGAGGCCTCTCCAAAAATGAGAGTCATAGGATCTTGCCTTTACCTGGGTTAGTGACTTGGAATGTAGATATTTATTAGTTAGCAGCTTCTGCCACATGCCATCGGTATTCAGCAGGTTTACAAGCCACTTAGCCAATAAACACTTATTCTGCAAATGCAGATTTACGATTCCAAGTCCTCCTTGGTCCTTAGGACGACACAAGATGTCCCACTTGACAAGTCGGTATTTATGTTTATTCGATGATCCTTGCCAGAAAAACCTTGATCTAAATTTGTCCAGGTTTTTGAGAACCCCTTTGGGTATTTCGAAGAAGGACATCATGAACATGGGTAGGCTACTAAGAACTGAGTTTAAGAGAACTAGCCACCCTCCATAGGATAGATATTTCGCTTTCCAACAAGAGAGCTTTTTCTCGAAGCGTTCCTCTATTTTTCTCCATTCAGAATTTAGGAGTTGCCTGTGGTGCATAGGGATCCCTAGATAACTGAAGGGATATTCACCAGCATTACAGCCAAAGAGATTAGTGTAGGTATCTTTCATTTCTTTGGCGGCACCAAAACAGAATATTTCGCTCTTGTGGAAGTTGATCTTGAGACCTGATAATTGCTCGAAAGCACATAGCAAAAGTTTGAGATTTTTTGCTTGTTCTAGGTCATGGTCAATAAAAATGATAGTGTCATCTGCATATTGTAGTATTGATAAACCATCCTCTACAAGATGAGGAATGACACCTCTTATTTGATCATCGGCTTTTGCTCTCTTAATCAGGAGAGTCAGCATATCAGTCACGATGTTAAATAAGATAGGTGACATAGGGTCCCCTTGACGGAGTCCCCTCTTAGTTTGGAAGTATGGGCTGACATCATCGTTAATCTTGATTCCCACACTTCCTCCTGTCACCATACTTTCAATCCACCTACACCACTTGGAGGAGAACCCTTTCATGCAGAACCCTTTCATGCGTAGGGTTTGCTGCAGGAATGGCCATTTGACCTTATCATACGCCTTTTCGAAATCGATCTTAAGAATGATCCCATCTCGATTTTTGGTATGTAGTTCATGGATAGTTTCGTGTAGGATGACCACTCCTTCCATTATATTCCTGCCAGGCATAAAAGCTGTTTGTGTGGGGCTAATCACCGTCTTAGCTACATTGTTCAACCTATTTGTGGCAACTTTAGTGAATATTTTAAAGCTGACATTAAGGACACAAATGGGTCTATATTGTTGAATCCTAGTAGCGTCAGCCACTTTCGGGATAAGGGTGATGATCCCAAAATTTAGACTGAAGAGGTTTAGATCCTCCCGGTGGAAGTCCGAAAAGAGAGCCATCAGGTCATCCTTGATCACATTCCAGAAAACCTGATAAAATTCTACGGGGAAACCGTCAGGTCCTGGAGCCTTATTATGCTCCATCTGAAACACCGCATTTCGCACTTCGGCCTCATCGAATAGACTAGTGAGTGCCTGGTTTTCCTCTAGGGAGACTTGGGAAATATCCCCGATTTGTTCCTCCCGTAGAGAAATTTCCGATACATCCGGCTGTCCAAAGAGATTCTTATAATAATGGGTGATATGGCTCTTAAGTTGGTCAACACCGATAACCCTTCCTTGATCATTCTCAAGTTTGAAGATATGTTGTTTTCTGTGTTTGCCATTAGCTACTAGATGGAAGAACCTAGTATTATTGTCTCCTTCTAGTAGTGTTTTGACCTTTGCCCTTTCGTACAATTTTATCTCTTCTTCTCTTAAGAGAGACACTAGACTCTCTTTTAGGTATTGTTTCAGATCCAACTCCTGAGCGGATAGGGGAATCGCCTCCGCTTTCTTATCCATTTTCTCAAGAATAGCGAGAAGTCGTTTCTTCTCTTTTCTATAAGTTCCAGTGGTGTGTTTGGCCCATCCTCTGAGATGTTGTCTGAGTCTTCGTATTTTATTCTGCCCCCGCTCTAGAGGCGAACACCCTGAGTTCTCAGATTGCCATATATTGGCAACCATGTCGTAGAACCCGTCCCTAATCAACCAACCCCTCTCAAATTTAAAGGGACGTTGATCGGTGTGGTGGGTGGATGCCCTCGTATTCAGGATAAGAGGAGTATGGTCCGAAATATTTCTATCTCTTGGTTCTACCGTTGAGAGGGGATATCTGATTTCCCACTCAGTACTAACGAGGACTCTATCAAGCTTCTCAAAGGTTGGATCGTCACCCGAACCCGCCCATGTGAATTGGCGACCAGACATGACAATCTCTTTGAGATCAAGAGATTCAATAACAGCGTTAAACAAATTAGGCCACTTGAAATCAAACTCTCCGGAGCTTTTATCCTCCGGCCCTCTCATAATATTGAAATCCCCCCCCCCAATTAGATAAGGGAGCGATTCTTTCGAGCACGTGTTAACCATTTCTGCCAAAAAAGGCTTGTTTGTTTAGCTGTTGTGCTAGGCCGTACACCGTATACAGCACAAATTTGAAGTCATCGTGTTTGGATCGTAGGGTAAATTTCACATAGAAATCTCCCTCTGCGATGGCTCCAATATCAAAAACCTCCAAATCCACCCCAAGGAGGATGCCTCCTGATCTACCGTGAGGTGCCATATTGTGCCAGATGAATTCCCGGCCAGCGCACAACTTTTTTAATAAATGATCAGGAAACACATCCCTCCCGGTTTCAGAGAGAGCAATAAAATTTATTTGCTCCTCTTTTACTAAGTCCGCCAAAAATCTATGTTTAGCCAAGTCTCCAAGACCTCTGCTATTCCAGAATACTCCTTTCATTTTAGTTTAATTTTTGAAGGAGTTTTTGGCTTTTTCGGGAGTCTGCCGTTTTTGGGTTTTTTGGCAGCAGTAGACTTTTTCTTTCTACGGACAGGAGATAGATCGATAATGTGATCCACCTCCGTATCTTGCATGTTCTCAATTAGATTACCACTCACATGGCTGAGAACTGCTTCTAGTCTATCTTCCTTCTCCTCATCACTCTCGGCATGACTAAATTTAGATTTTGATTTATCTAATTTTTTGCTAGCCTGAAGCGCTAATCTATCAATTTCTAGATTTTTGATAGCAATAGTAGAGGATTTAATAGCCGAGGCAGTAGAACCTAGGTTGATGCCTATATTATTAAGGTTCGAAGAAATGCGATTATCTGAAAAGCTAGTAAAAGACGAACCTGTAGATTCGAGGTTCTTTTGTGCCGCCATTCTCGCAGTCTTCTTCAAGGTATGTTCATCTGCCGTGGCTTTGTTTCTGGCGCTCCTGCGCACTGTGGGCTCCTCCACCAAGTTCGGACCCTTGGCTTGCTGATTTGCTGCAGGGACCTTAGCGGTTAGTGCCACTTTGGTTCCCAATGGTGCCTCGGTCGGCTCCCAGGAAGGCACCAGCCCGGCCACCATTTGCCGGTCGCACATTTCATGTTCGGGCTGCACAGGTCCATGCACGGGCTGCACAGGACCATGCAGCGGCAGCCTGGGTTGTGCCACAAGGGTCGCCCCAGCCTGGTCGCTCACCATGCCAGTCAGCGCTGCATCCTCCCCGAGCTTGGCCGGCCGCTCCAGCTCGGCCGCGCTGGGATCCACCGGCGAGGCGTGTTGCCAGGCCACCGCGGCAGCGCCTCCGCCAGAGTCGGCGCTCCTCGGCGTCGGTGAACGCTCTGGCTCCGACGCCGGCCGGTTCCCGTCGCTGGGTAGCGGCATCTCCACCTCAGCAAGGCATCGCGCTGCTCCGCCCGAGCCAGCACAAGTCCCAGGTCGCGGTGACTGCCGTGGAGTGCCGGCCGCCGCATTGGTCGATAGGTAGACCCCCGCCGGTGGAAATACCGTCGGCGAGTCACACGCCGCACCACCCGAGTGGGCGAATATCCCTGCCGACGGAGACTTTGTTGGCGGTGCCGAGCCACCCGCTGAGTAGGGACCCAGCGGTGCTGCCGGCGAGGAGACGCCGTCCCCCGAGGCCGCACTCCAGGGCGCCTCCTGGGTGCTTGGCAAAGTCACCGTCGGCGTACTCTCCGTTCCCATCTCTGTTGCAGCCACCACGGGATCCTGCACTGTGACATCTAGAGAAAAATGTGATGTGTTGTCCTGCATACCTGCATCCTCAACCATAGCGGCATGATGTTGGAGTGGGGGTGCTGCACCACCAAGTTGTTTCCCCGATGACTGGTTGCTGGCATCAGATGACCGCTGGTTCTTGTTATTGTCATCCGTAGCATCGTTCATATGATGATCACCATTGCCATCCAGACCCTTGTTGGAATCATCTTCTAACAAGTCATCGTCATCCGGGTTGAAAGAGTCATCGGTCATCTCTGCATCTGCCGTGAAGTATACTCGGTAAATGCTCCTGTTGACGCAGATATCCACTTGCTTTGCGATCGCCTTGACATCGAAAGCTGCCACTAAAATGCGGACTTCACCTGTCTTCCGAAGATGAACCATATCCACCTTCTGGGTCGCTCCTATGCATGAGCCCACTGCCCAAAGCGGCAAATAAGACTTGAGAATCCTAGGAACATTGGTCACCGTCACCCAGACCTGATCAAGCACCCTGATGGGTTGGACATCTGCCTCTAGCTCCTCGAAACGAAGTGTTCCCTCCTAGTTTTTGGTGGTAATGTTGCGAATAGCAACCATCCTATCCAATTCTTCCTTGCAGGGGAAAGGAACAATATAAGATTTGTCTCCATTCACCGTGCTGACCAGGTCCACTGTACAGGGAGGATTCTTGCCAACTCTGACTGCAGCAGCTCGGCAGAGACGTTCCCCTTTTCAACAGTGACTAGAGCGGCAAAATCTGAATCTTCAAACGTGACGATCTGATTCAGTCTAGCTTGCTGAATCATAAAGAAGCCCATACCGTCTTCAGCAGCAGCACAGTAGGCGATTGTCGGTTTTGGTCCTCTGAGAAGAGGGCACCTGTTGGTATAATGATCTTCCAAACAAATTGTGCATTCCAATTTCACGTGTGGTTCTGCCTTGCGCTTTCGCTTCTGCTTGCCCTGATCAGCGCCGTCCGCAGTCTGTGGGGATGGCTCCACTCTATTGGCGTCTCCGCTCGGCCCGGCGCCATCGTTTGGGCGGCCAAACTGGCGCCCAACCGGGGCCGCCTTTGGAGGTTGCCCTGTGGCGGCGCCTGCTCGGCCGCGAGGACCCCCCCCCCCCCCCCCCCCCGCCCGGAACCGCGGCCGCCGCCCCGGTTGGGCAGGGGAGCGTGGACCTCGGCTGCCAGTTCATCTTCCCTTCCCGCCGCCCCTTGCCCTTGTGGGTGGCGCCCTGGATGCGCCCCCCCCCTCCCACGGTGCGCCCGTTGTCCCGCCGGCGCTCCGCGGCGTCCACCATGTCCGCCGGCCATGACAACCGCGGCGTAGGAGATCGGTGTGGTGGGCGGAAGGTGGACGACAATCGGGGAGACCAGGCGGCGATTAGGTTTGGCGAAGGAGTCCGCGGGCGAAAATCCGGCCTGTTTGTTGCGCTGGCTTCCCGGTCCCACATCTGACCGCTTAGCATCGGTTGGATTTTGGATCCCCCCGGAAAGATCGCGGGCATCCTCTCGCCGTGTTCCGGTGGTCCGCAACGCCGGCAGGAGAACGTCCCCGACCGTACGTTTGGGCGATTGGCGTGGCGGCGGCGGCGGGCCTTTCCACATCTTCCTCCAAGGTGGTCGGGTCATGTTCGGCGAAGATCGGTGCAGCTTCGGTTGGCGCCTGCTATGCGCTTTGTGCACCGACTTCGTGTTGAATTCCGACGTCGTGTTGAAATCCGGCTGGCTGGGAGAAGCCCCCGTCACCTCTGCAATGGCGACGGTGGCGGTGGTGTCCCGACTAGCCAGCAAGTCGGCGTCGCCTAGATCTTCCTCGTCCTCGGATTCTGAGGCCACCCAAAATTTCCCTGCTCCGGCGCTGAAGAAGACTTCCTAGCGCGCCCGGAGCAACCGGAGCTCCTCAGCATCGGGATCGAGGGTCGGCGGCTCCTTCGCTGTGCGTCGTGAAAGAGCCGCCTTTAACGACTTGGATATGTCGCATCCGGCGGGCATCGATCGGAGGTGGGAGAGTGCAGTCGACGACGAGTCCCGAGTTGCCGGAGTAGCAACGCCGTTGTCCCGGCACTAGACTTGTGCCCGCGTCCGGTGCCTAAAGTCGCGGCAGATCACGCTGGCCGCCGGCGGGCCGGAGGTATCTCCAATGGCCTCAGACCTCCATTGCCGGCTCGGCAGTGAGATCGACGTCTGATCGCCGATGCCGCCACCGACCTTCCACCTGCAACTAAAAACAGACTCACCTGCCCGCCGTCCCTCAGCAAGATCAGATCGCCCAGCGACGTCCCGGAGTAGCGACGGGAAGGAGGTCAGATCGCCGGCGTCGCCGAGCGATCGCCGCCCAGTCGCCCGCTCCGCTCAAACCGGGATTCAAAATTCAAACCGGGGCGCAAGCTAGATGGATGGGGCCTCCGACCAATAAGCAGATGAGATTCACCTTATAAGGGTCAACGAATCACATTACAGGGCATAGTAGATGACGTCTCCAAATGTCCTGTTGTGTCTGCTGCTAAACTCAGAGGTCTCCTCAAGCATGGAGCTGTGGTTTACTGCCTTTAGTTAATTCCTACACCCTCTCACCAATCAAATATTCAGAGTCAACCTGTCTGCTCCATTACCACTAGTTCAGATGATCAGTTACCTGTGGACATTCAGAAGTTGCTTAGGGAATACACTGATCTATTTGCTGAGCCTACTTGTTTACCACCAAGAAGCGAAGCTGATCATCAGATACCATTACTGCCTGGTTCCCAACCAATCAATGTGAGGCCATACAGATACTCTCCTGCACAGAAATCTGAAATTAAGAAACAGATAAAGGATATGTTAGCCAATGGCATCATCAGAACCAGCTCTAGCCCTTTTGCATCACCTGTTCTTCTAGTCAAAAAGAAGGATGGCACATGGCGTTTTTGTGTGGACTACAGGCATTTGAATGCTATTACCATTAAGAACAAGCACCCTCTAACAATAGTGGATGAACTACTTGATGAACTGGCAGGGGCTATGTGGTTCACGAAGCTTGATTTCAGATCAGGTACCACCAGATTTGTTTGGCTCAAGGAGATGAATACAAAACAGCATTCAAAACACATCATGGCTTGTATGAATTCCTGGTCATGCCTTTTGGTTTGACTAATCCCCCTGCTTCTTTCCAAGGGCTGATGAACCAAATCTTTGCCCCTTCACTAAGACAGTGTGTGCTGGTCTTTATGGACGACATTTTGATTTACAGTCCCACCTTGGAAGCCCATGTTCAGCATCTCAGACAAAGTCTTCCAAATCATTAAACAACATCAGTTTCTCATCAAGAAATCCAAATGCTCTTTTGCTCAGACTAGCATTGAATATCTTGGTCATGTTATTTCTGGGAAGGGAGTAGCCACTGAACCATCAAAGATTGTTGCAGTTCAACAATGGCCAACACCTTCATCTATCAAGCAGTTGAGAGGTTTTTTAGGATTCACTGGTTATTACAAAAAGTTTATAAAACATTATGGCATGATTAGCAGACCCCTTACTCTTTTACTGAAAAAGGGCACTCCTTATGTTTGGACTTCTAGTACTGAAGAAGCTTTTCAGCTGTTGAAAAAAGCGTTAACTAAAGCTCCTGTTTTAGCTCTACCAGATTTCACTAAAAGCTTTATTCTAGAGACTGATGCTAGTGATTCAGGCTTTGGAGCAGTCCTCATGCAGGAAGGACATCCTATAGCATATTTAAGCAAATCACTAAGTGACAGGAATCAAGGCCTATCCACCTATGAGAAAGAATGTATGGCAATCTTGATGGCAGTGGATAAATGGAGATGTTATCTGCAGCATAAACCATTTATCATACGAACTGATCACAAGAGCTTGTTATTCCTATCTGAACAGAAAGCTTCTACCAAACTACAACAAAAGGCTGTACTCAAGTTGATGGATTTGTCTTACACCATTACATACAAGAAAGGTGTCACAAACACTGCTGCTGATGCACTGTCCAGGTACCTTCTGGAAGCTGAGGTTTGTGCAATTTCAGAATCTGTACCTATCTGGTTGGAAAGATTGGTTGAAGGATATTCTGATGATCCTGTTTCATCAAAGCTGTTACAAGACTTAATTCTGTCTGATTGTTCAGTCAAGGATTATACATTACACAATGGTGTCATCAGGTTTAAGAATCGAATTTGGGTTGGTCACAATGAATTAGCTCAGCAACATATTCTTCAAGCTATGCATAGCAGTGGATTAGGGGGTCATTCTGGTATTCATGTCACTTACTCCAGAATAAAACAATTGTTTGCTTGGCCAAAACTGAAGTTGACTGTACAGAATTATGTCAAGGCTTGTACTATTTGTCAGCAAGCAAAAGTTGAACACATCAAGTCTCCTGGTCTTCTGCAACCATTGGCTATTCCATCTCAACCATGGGCAGTGGTCAGTCTGGACTTCATTGAAGGTCTGCCACAATCTAACTGATTTAATACCATACTGGTGGTAATTGATAAGTTGACCAAGTATGGGCATTTCATACCTCTTTCCCACCCTTTTACTGCTCTGCAAGTGGCACAGTTGTATTTGGCAAATATATACAAGCTTCATGGTCTCCCAAATACAATTATTTCAGACAGAGATCGTATCTTCACTAGTCATGTGTGGCAGGAGTTGTTTAAACTTAATTATACTCAACTGGCTATGAGCTCATCGTATCATCCACAGAGTGATGGACAAACTGAATGACTCAATCAATGCCTAGAAACTTTTCTGAGATGTTGTGTTCATTCATGCCGAACACAATGGAGTAAGTGGTTACCCATTGCTGAGTTTTGGTATAATACATCATATCAGTCTGCTCTTTGTCGATCACCCTTTGAGGTGCTTTATGGTCATCCCCCACGCCACTTTGGCCTCACCAACTTCCAAGCTTGTTCAGTACCGGATTTGGAATCATGGCTTAAGGAGCGTGAACTCCTGTCTCGGCTCATTCAGCAGCATCTGTTGCGTGCTCAACATTGCATGAAAAATCAAGCGGATAAGAACAGAACAGAACGTGAGTTCCAAGTTGGCGATCTGGTTTATCTGAAGCTCCAATCATACATTCAAACTTCAGTGGCAGCTCGGGGCAATCAGAAACTTGCTTTTCGGTTCTTTGGGCCTTTTGCTGTTCTTCAGCGCATTGGTCAAGTCGCTTACAAACTGGACCTGCCATCTGATGCAAAGATACATCCAGTCGTCCATGTGTCACAACTCAGGAAGCATGTACCTCCTTCTACTTCGGTTAGCAACGATCTTTCCACTCTTTGCACTGATCTAGCTACTGCTTTGGAGCCCATCAAGTTTCTGGACAGCAAGTTCGTGCGCCAAGGCTCCTCTACTGTCAAGCTTCTACTCGTGCAGTGGAATCTCCTTCCTCCGGCATTGGCCATCTGGGAAGAGGAATGTGATTTGGCTCGTCGTTTCCCAGCATCACCAGCTTGGGGACAAGCTGAATTTCAACCGGGGAGGAATGTCATGAACAAGGAGTGAGATGGCGCCATTAGAGGATCAAGAGATTTGAATCACTGTGCTGGGCTGCGTCCCTAGTGTTTGTATCTGGGCCTAGCCCGTTTAAGCGTTTGTTTGGACTCCGTTGGGCCGACACCGTGAGCTGTATAAATGATCGGTGGCTGACACCGTGAGACGGTTATGAAGAAAGATCCTATTCGAACTCCTCCTCTCTAAGTTCTTCTCTGTTCTTCCCTGTCCCGCTCGTCTTCCTCCTCTGTTCCTCTCGATTTCTTCCATTTCCTCCGACGAGTTCGTGACAGCTTCGTACTCCCTATGTCCCAAATTATATTAGTTATTTTGATTTTTCTAGATACATAGATAATTATAAATATTAGCTATAGGTCTTATTTTTATATTAATCCTAATTGGTTCATCGGGCGGACGGGTTGATAGGCTAGTCTACGCAATAATCGATATCACTGCATACGGAGAAGAAACGGATGCATGCTAACTAGATGGAACAGATATAAAGACCAGAGCCATGAAATCGGGCCTTTGGACCATCATCATCCTTAGGGTACGCGATGTCTTCTGTTCTGGTGCTATTTGCGATTTCACGACGTACGGTACCTGCCGAGGTTCGCCGCCGGGAAGGTGTACTGTCGAAGGCTAGGCGCAGAGGAAGCCGAGCGTGCAGGCAGACGGCAGCCATCCACACCCCCGAACGTGCGCCCGTGCACGCCGCTAGGCCTGCTAATGGGTTGGGTTGAAATGAGTTTTATGGGATGGGTTTTGAAATGGAGTGTGTTTGGATGGTTTAAAATGGGTTGTATTAGTTAATGGGGTGGGTCGGGGCGGGTTCTATATAAATGCGGGTTGAGGCGGGTTGGGGTGGGTTGAAATGAATACTTTTTACAAAATAGTATAACTATATAAATGTGGGTCCCACGTGAGAGCTGGACTCTGAAATTAAAACCACGTGTTTATATCAGAAAATTTTATCGAAATTGACTGAATTTTGTTGGAGATGACTCAGTACGACTGTCAGCTATTTTGTGCAAAGCAGTGTGGCTAGAACTACCTGTGGGCCCCACATGAAAAGCCGGACCCTGGAATTAAAACCTCACGTTCACACTATAAAATTTTATCGAAATTGACTGAAATTTGTTGGAGATGACTCAGTACGACTGGCAGCTACTCTGTGCAAAGCAGCGTGGCTAGAACTACATGTGGGCTCCACATCAAGAGCCGGACCCTAGAATTAAAACCTCGCGTTCACACTATAAAATTTTATCGAAATTGACTGAAATTTGTTGGAGATGACTCAGTACGACTAGCAGCTACTCTGTGCAAAGCAGCGTGGCTAGAACTACACGTGGGCTCCACATCAAGAGCCGGACCCTAGAATTAAAATCTCGCGTTCACACTATAAAATTTTATCGAAATTGACTGAAATTTGTTGAAAATGACTCAGTACGACTGGCAGCTACTCTGTGCAAAGTAGCGTGGCTAGAACTACACGTGGACTCCACATCAAGGCTCGGACCCTGGAATTAAAACCTCGCGTTCACACTATAAAATTTTATCGAAATTGACTGAAATTTTTAGAGATGAGTCAATATGACTGACAGATAATCTGTGCAAAATAGTGTGGCTAGACATATATGTGATCCTCACATTAAGTGTAGAACCACTAAATTCCTCTGCATAGTAGAACCCATGGGTTTTTATGGGTTACCCGTTTATAATGGGGCGGGTTGGTTAGAGTTGAGAAATTAACTAATTGGATTGGGTGGGGTTGGGTATCTAAATATGTTAATTTTGGGTGGGGTTGGGTATGGTGCGGGTTCCAACCCATTAGCGGGGCTACAGGCCGCCGGTCACTGCAAGCATAGTATGCATTATCAGCAGCAAGCAGAGGCCTAAGATCACTGACATGAATTGCTACTGAGCGGCCGAGCGGTCGAGTGCTGGCTGCCCGCATCGGAGAGTTGGGAGATGAACTGCTGAACTCACCCTACTGCGCCTGCGCGTAGGCGGCGGCCGGAGCCGAGCCCCGCCGCGTCGGAGAAGCTAGATCAGGTGAGGCAAACTGAAGCATTGTACTAAAACTGAAGAAATCGGTTTCAAGTTCAGGGCAGACTGGACCAAGAAATCGGTTTCAAGAAAGCTGGTGTGCCCGCCGCAATGCTGGCAATGGGCCTCAACAAGTCCAAATGCCTAGCCCGCCTTAAGTATGGTATGGGTCTGAATCAGTGTCAGGGTGGTAGGTTTGTCAGCCCATACTCCGGTGCCTCCTGGGCTTTCACCAAGCAACAGGAGGCTCTACGGGCCCGTGATGACGGCTACCAGAGGACAAAAATTTTGCCCGCTAGGCTATGGACTATGGTATGCGTCTGATTTTTATCCACTAAGGAAAAAAAAGAAGCAAAAAATCAGGGATGCTTCCTACCCCCAGGACCCCCACCCACTATTTACATCTTCTTTTTCCTGACTCTGGGTAGCAATGGATCGTGACTAATATCTCTTGGAGGCAGCTAATTTACGGCCGTAAATTAGGCTGGCCGTACGGCCGCACCGCTTTAAGAAAGTTAACGTTGTTAGCTTTCCATTTTTAGCCATCAACTTTATGTCGGTCACACGCACTGTCGCTACAGGCATGCTTTCTGCCACCCCACCGCCCACTCCACGCAAACGTAATCCAGAAAATTTAACTATTCCATATGAGTGTACATAATTTGCCTAGAAAAAATTCAAAAACTGCACTTCATGCATTTCTGCACCTGAACTGCTCATAATTCTGGTCAAACAACATCTCACAAATTCTCTGACAGCTTTGTCTATACTTCAAGCTACTCTGCTCATAGTTTTATGTGTAAAAGCAACCTGATCTGGTTTTCTTAACAAATACCCATTACAATTTCAAATATTGGACACAACCACATGACCTGCGAATGCAATGGTCATAACTAATTCGGACCTTGCAAACAATTATTTCTAATATGCAGACTATAATATGATGTGTGTATTTGCACTACATCACAAGCAATTCACCAATTTTGACTGCACATTTGCTCCCTTCATAACCACGCCATGACCTGCAATGCTTTTAAGAAAAAAATATAATGCATAATTAGAGGAAAGCACTAAGGGTTGAAGACAGTGTGCTGCCTACATGAAACACTAGATTGGCCCGTACAAGACACAATATATTAAAGATGTACTGAAAAAAGAAAAATAGCAGTAAAGAGGGCAAACTGGTAAAAAAATGGTAATGATATTGGTTACATTGTGCTAGCTTCTGAAGGTAGTGCAATTTCTAATAGCTTATTTCCTACCGCTGAAAGCAAAGTTTTACAGGAAACGGGCCACTATGGAAAAGAAATGGTAACAACATTACTTAGTAATATCAGTATTTTTGCTTCATGCTTCTCAGTAGGTAGCTACTCACTTCAGAATAATTGCATCAATGCTACTATATCCATTATGTTTTATCAGATTCAGAGAAAGAATGGAACTCATACAATGCCTAAACTACTTAGCTTCAAAATACAAGTGGTCAGGAAAATGCTAGAAATGCTATAATGAACATATGCAAATCACAAGATGGAAAGGTGAGCATCAGATTTTAGACATTGATAGACATAACACTATATGATGATTTAGCATCTAATGATGTTGTTGCAGCTATGGCACAAGCACAACAATCTGTGCTGATGCAGCTGCTCCTACATGTGCATCAACAATCTCCGACATGATGATTCATCAGTTTCTGCAGCTTGGCATGCAAAAGCTGCATGTAACCGTCTGCAGAAAAAATACATATCGTAACCCATATTATTGCCTATCAAGAATAATATTGTTGCCTAATTTCTACCAATATTATTGCCTAACTAAAGAACCTGTGGTGCTTATATCATAAAAAGTGTAGGATCTAGCACAATACTACCATGACAGGAGGAACTGAGTGGGGAAGGGATAATTGTGGGAGTCTTAACGGTATTTGGCTTACATTTCCGATGATACCCATCGACACCGGTGTCCAGCTCTAACACAACGGAGCTTCAGCGCGTGCCGCCACACAACTCAGATAATTTTGGGAGTATAACGGTATTTGGCTTACAGTTTTGAAAATGCTTCTAGTATTTGATTTATTTGGCTACTGGAAAGTACTAACATGTTTCTAGTATTTGATGTATTTGCCTACTGGAAAGTAATGAAATGCTTCTAGTAATTGATATAATTTTCTACAGGAAAGTCCTGAAAATGCTTCTATTATTTAGAAATATATTATTGCCTAATTGGAACCACATTATTGCCTAGCCAGTAATACTAGTGCAAAACTCCCAAAACTGATTGTATACCAACCACTCGAGAGAGAGGAGCGTGCCCCCTGGTGCAACACGATGCAGGCGGCATGGCCCTTGCGAGCCCTATAATTAAAAAAAGCTCATCAAAAATTGCCTTTAGTCAAATGCACTATTTTGCTTACTCTATAGCAAAAAGTTGCCTAATCAAAAATATTATTTTGCCCAACTAATAACCATGATTTGCTTAAGACTCAATTTACTTAGACTCGATTGCCTAAGAGCTTGAATGTTGCCTAATGGTAAAAATAAACAAGAAAAACTCATAGAACATGTTCTAATTTTAGCCGCAAAGCCACTCATTAATTAATCAAAAAGACATGTCGATGGCTTGAAGCTAAACCAAATCTTCAATCATATTTGGATCGAAACTTTATCTTCACTGGGGCAGATAATTGATCAAAATTACAAATAAAGAAATGGCATCAATTCAAGCAAAAAAGAAGCAACCCTAAACACTGGGATGCTCATAAGAAGCATGAATGATTAATTCCAGCAAATACTAAGTGAAGCATTGAGTTTTCATATACCATAACAAAAACAATGACATATGAATTAAAACTGTGTGAACCTGGGAGAAGAGATTGGTTCAACTTGTTCATCTTCTCAGAAGACGCAAAGGGTATACAAGTACTTGGAGCAGCGCACCTTGAACTTGACAACATCCTTGCTCCTCTTGATTTTCACAGAATGGGCAACTTCCTCCTCGTGGTGAGAAGGAAGTCCTTGATCTCGTGGGTCTGCTTCGGCTGCAGTCAGATTTGTTTCACAAACCATTAGACAAAGCATATACATAAGATGACAGTGCACTACTAACTAGATAGCAAAAGACTTACTGCAACTAGAAACCATAGACTCCCGCATACATGTTGTTATTTCAATGGTGGCTTATTTCCTAGATAAATGCATTGTATTGCCTTTATTCTTAACACATTATTGCTTATAAATGGATTGAGTTGTGTATATAAAATTAGAAGAATTACCTAGATAAATGTGCTGAGTTGCCTTTGGTTTTAACACATTATTGCCTATTGAAATAAACATTGTCGCTTAGAAAAATGAAGACAGTACAAATTCCTTCCTGATAGAGAAATAATTCCAAAAGGCACCGAAAATAGTACAAGCATAAACTGTAGCTACAGTTTTTCTCTGACGTTTAATAATTAGATAATTAATATAGTCTTGTTCATATCATCTATAAACTAAAATCTATGGTGTGCTTTCCTAAGAGATGTGATAATTAACTGTTTACTCAAAAGACTACTGGTTTCCAATTTCTACAGGTTCTAGCGACACTCTACCTTGCTGAGCGCGTAATAGAATGATCAGACTGGCAACTGGGTGTTACCATTCACAGCCTTGCCGTGTATGTCCCTGAGCAGAAGCTTTGGTTTGGGGTCTCGCCTCCTGAGGACAGTCACCGTTTCTCTGTGGCCAACCTCGTAGCAGCTTAGCGGCTTCCAAATCAACAACAACAAACCCTAGCGGAGAATGGTGATGGAGTGGCTCACCTAACCGCTGCGGGCTGCTAGGGTGATGGTGACTTGGTGCATCGAGGACGCCGACGAGGAGGCCATCTCCACCGCAGCCCCACGCGCAAAGCTCTCCCCCCGTAATTAGGATTGTGACGGTCACGACCGCTACTGTGGAGGGGCGCTACAAGGCGCACGCAGAGGGGCGCATCTCCTCCCTCGCCTAGAGCGGCTCCTCGCCGGCGATGCGGTTCTTCCTTGAGGCAGACGACCTCGGGACCAGCGGAACCCAGGAGCGCATGGACCTCCCGTGCGGCACGGATCCGAGCAGATCGAACCCAGTGGCACGCGCATTGGTGGATCTGCTCCAAGGAGGTCGCACGCGCGCGAGTCTGAGGCGGCGGCGGCGTGTCGTCCCTGGCGGCGTGCGAAGCTCCGGGCGGATTCGATACGACGCGGGCTCCTTCATCTTGGCGAGCGGCGGCTCCATCTTTCCCCAGGCAGCGCGTGGACCCGGAGCCGGCGTGGCTCGGTGCAGCTCCCACAAGGGCCGCTTCTCGTGCGGCGCGCGCACTCAGGGAGGGCGGCGACGAGCTCCTCCCGCGAGCAGGGCAGGCGCCCGAGGCCTGAGGAGCTTCTTCCTTCCGTGGCAGCGCTCGCGGCCCGCCGCCTAGCCCTCCTGCGCGCCGCCGCTGGATTCGCGGGTGGAACGTGAGAGGGTAGAAAGAGAAGAACCAGAGTGGGGAGGGGAGACAAAATGAAACACAGGAGGAGAAGAGGAGCGGTGGAAAATAAAATCGGCGCGCTAGTTGGTTCTAAACAGTGCGGAAATATACTGATCGAGCCGGCCGTTCTGCTCAACCAAATTACGACAGGCCGATACAAAGTCATTACCATATCTCTTTTATAATTCTACTCAACCTTTTGAAAAACATTACTACGCCGAAAAGGCAGCCGGTTGATGGGTGACACACTACTCACGAGAGGGTGAAACCCAAGCGGTGTTTGAACCGTTGAAAAGTCCGACTGTCACTGATAATCGATCGGAAATTCGCCGACCAGCGAGTTTGCATTCTTCGATGACATTTGATTGCATTTCGAAATAAATAAAATATGAGTTTGACCAAAATTCATTCTCTGTACATATTATGGGAGCTCACCACAACAGTATCGACGAGGCATCACCTCCCTGCTCGGCAGCGCAGAAGGCCTTGACAGGACGTAAAATGCAAGGCTGCAAGGAGGCTGCAACTGGTGAGCTGCAAACGTGCACGTTTCCCAAGCTAAGCTTAGCGCCTGCGTTGTCACTATGCCGATCGATGGACGGACGAGCACGATCGACGAGGGCAATGGAATAATAGCCGCGCCAGCAGCAGCAGCGCTCACCGATCGCAACCAGCACAGCGACGAGTAGTACGCAGTACGCTCCCTGATCGACCCGAGAGGCCGGCCATGTCGCTGCCGCGGGCAGGGAGCTCTGAGCTGACCGGAGAGATCAGGGAGGCAGCGGCAGGCCGGGGGCCGGGGGGACGACGTGACCGCAGAGGAGGGCCAGGTCGGATCGACGCGACCGGACGAGCTGGACGACGACGACGTGGTACCCCCGACACACACAGGCCGCCGCCGCGTTTGCTAGCGACAGGATTCGACGGGTCCAAACACCAAAGCCCGGCCCCCGGTCCGCTCCTCTGCCTGCGTTTAGTGTTGTAGGAGTATTGGATTGGACTAGTAGGCCAGCAAAGCTTTCGACGAACGAACTAGTACATGGCCGGCGGGCGACTGCGAGTGACATCTCAGCGGCCGGAATGCCCGAACGCGTCGCCGGCGCCGGCAGCCAGCCGGGCCGACGGGACGAGTATTCGCGAAACGGATTCGACTCTCCTACTGTTCCTGTAGGGTTCTTCCGGAATCAAGTTGAAAGGCCATAATCTCGGGTAATCGATGTTTCGTGCTGGATTAGTCTGTAAACCAGTACCATCTATGTGGAGTGTGAGAACCAGCGGGCACAAGGGATCCAAGCTTTTGCAGGACGGACAGGGACAGGACGGCCGCGGCCATGGAAAAAAGAGCGCCCCTCGGCGCAGTGCGCCGCGCGTACTTTGATGCGCGGACTGCACGCAGCCCACCGTTTGGGCAGCTTGCTTGCTATCAAAGCACAGTGAGGGCCGAAAAGCCTTTCCAGGTTACCATTTGGAGCAACTCCCTGCTGGCCTGCTCCTGCTGCCGCTGCCGCTGTGCTCTCGCGTCTGGGCAAGAAAGGAATCGCCCCGCAGGATCACCAGCGAGCCAGCTAGCTCCTACAATGCATAAGTTTGTTTTGCTTGCACTGCATCGTCCGCTGCACTGCACCATGCTACGCTAGCCGTGAGTTGCGAGCGAGCTCGGAACCAGCAGTGCTACACCTCAGAGCTGAAGCTGATCGATCAGACCAGATGGGGCTGGGTCGGGTCGCTTTTCGCGGCGGCAGCTGAAGAGTGAAGACTGAAGAGGGCTTTCAATCGGATGGGACAAATCGTGGGCGCCGTGTGGCGTATCCGTGTCTCCCTATACTCCGGGCTAGCTACCGCTAGCGCCACATGGCACAGTGCTTGATGCTGCTCTGCCGCTCTAGCTTCTAGCGCCGTTGAACTTGAACAATTTAATGAAGAACACCCGGCTTCCGTGCAGCTGCTGTTTTCATGACTCATGAGCAACAGATGTCTAACAAATGTCTAGACATTTAAGTAGTGAAGATCAGCCGGCAAGAGTGGCTACGCTGCTAGTAGTGAGAAGTGCGGTCAAAGATTGACGAAGGTTACAACAAAACTGAAACCCAGCTTAGATAACACTGCAATGTGCAATCATACACTATCTTACGCTGCACTGTACATCTACTGACTGATATAAAAAACAAGCTCATACTGCAAATACTTTGCTTCATTGCAGCATTTGCCTGGCCGTGGCATCATGAACCAAGAACAGCAAAAAGAGCAACCAGACGCGCATCATGAAGACGACTCGCTCTCTGGTGATCACCGCTAATCATGAGAACACCTCGACCATGCGACGGAGTGGAGAAGTGTCACCAGCTGTTAGAATTAATTAATCATAAACAGAATTTTAACTTAGTCTAATCATGATCACTAATTACTTAAATGCGGAATTAATTAGATTAAACTGACCAGAGTCTTTCGATTTCATCATTGCCTCCGTAGTTGTAGAAGTAGATCTGACGTCGATGCAGATCGAGGGCACCGTGCTTCCAAGCCTTCTAGCACCTTAGAGATCGGTTAGATTAGAGATAAGCTAACCTTGACGGCTAATCTCATGAGTAATCACGCTTAGGAAAAACATTCCTTGGTTATATAGTGATGTAGTTTTGGAGCCGGATCCTTAAATGGACTGAGTTTGCCTCCCGATCAAAAACAACTAACAGGAGTTAATAATTGGATTATGATTGGGCCTTTTGGCCCAATTAGATCTTGACCGAGGTATACTATTACTAACATCATATCAACAAGATTCGCCTGATTGCTTGTAACAATGTGGGCAGTACGATTCAGGGGTCCAAAATGAACCGCCCACACTTGCATCTCCAGCTCAGCGGCTTGTAGTTGGAGTGGTCATCGTAGGAGGCCGGCATCGCCCTCCCAGCAGCAGCAGCAGCCCTGCTGCCATGGCCGAGCTTCTTCTTCCTCCTCTTCTGCAGCTCCTGCGGTGATATGGGCACCTGCACTGCCTCGCAGTGGCCGCAGGACCTGCACCTCCCCGCGCAGCTCGGCGGTCTTGATCCGATCACGCCTATGATGCCCGCGATGCTCTTACCCTACCAAAAGAAGATAGAAACCAGAAATTCCCATCAGTAAAAACTGAAAGAAGTTTAAGCAATAACTGAACTGTAACCTGATTAAGCACACTGTAACTGTTGATTACCACTGACCTCAGTGAAAGCAGCTTTGCCATGGCCATGGGTGGAAGCGTGCGCAGAAGCAGCGAGGAGGAGGGCTAGCAGGAGCAGGAAAAGATGGCCCATCTGATGAAGCAGGTCGACGACCGGAAAAGGCTAGTGGGGGGACGGGCGAATGGGGGTGGAGGCGATGATGGAGAAGAAAGGCAAAAGTTGGCGACCAGCCGAGTCGTCTTCAGAGTTCAGAGAGCGATGCGCGTGCGGGCGCTTTATGCGCGCGGCCGTGTAGGCGACGCGCGAGGAGGCGGCTTGTTCGTCGGATTCTCGCAGGAAGAGGACATGTGGTAAGAAACACAGCTGACTCGTCAGGCTCTGCTTCCAGCTCCTCTTTCCCCTTTGGCCCTGTCCGGATCCGATCCCGTAAACCCCTAAACGTAAAAAAAAAAACGTCACATCAAATTTCGACACATGTATAGAGTAATAAATGAAATCTATTTACAAAACTTTTTACATGGATAGACTGTAAATCGCGAGACGAATCTAATGAGTCTACTTAAGCCATGATTTGCAACATTGATGCTACAATAACCATCTGCTAATTATTAATTAATCATGGATTAATTAGCATCATTAGATTCGTCTAGCGATTTATAACATATCTGAATTTTTTTTTGTAAATAGACTTCATTTAGTACTTTAAATTAGTAAGATTTTTTTGCAAAAAAAAATTGCAAGGAAACTAAACACGGCCTTTGTCAGCTGAACTTGCTTTTCTTCCAGTGTACATGCACATGTACTACCATGTATCCTATGCATTATATTATACTATGTGCAAGCAGCAAAGCGTATATCAATATCCTCCATTCCTTGTGAGATCACACGGCGTTTTTATCTGATAGACCGGTCACGCACCATCTTCAAAAACAAGTGTCAATTCTTTATTTATTTTGAAATCAAATTACGCCTCTATGCTGCATTTATTAGAACTAAGCATATAACCCGCGCATTTGCGCGGCTAGTATTGAAAATTCAAAAATTTGCATGTCGTTGTATCCTTACTTAAAAATTATACTATTTTTTATCATATATCACTCTGTTTCGTAAATTTTGTTTTATTATTGGTTAAAACAATTCAAATACAATCTACCTATAATAACAATTTGATTTGTTGAGCTTTAATAATATTATGCATATAATTATTCTTATTTTTTTATTTTGATTGATTGTTGTTAGCTTTAGTTTTTATTAAAAGTATATGTTTGTAACTGATACATAGCTAAATGATATTTATATTTAATTTTTAATAATGGCATTGATGGATGATTTTTAATTAGGCATAGAGGTATTTTAGGCTAATTTTTATCATAATGTCAGTGGTGGGTAATTTTTATTTTTTATTTTTTCTCCAATTAACGTGAGAATTTCTAGACCTTGAGAGCGAACGTGGAAGCTCCGTTTGTTGGCCAAATAATAAGATAATAGATAATATATCCAACTGAAATCTTAACTCAGATAGTATTCAATTTCATACATTACTCTTTACCAGCATAGTGTCTGTACATTGCTACAGGTGTAGCTGGTGCTCATTTATTGTGAGAGAAAAAAATTATTGGCTGGCTAGTGGTTTGTGGCGAGTGTTGATTTGGTGTGACAGAAAAACACTGCTGATTTGTTGGCTAACAAGCCAGCTGAATAAAGTCAATATATCTGTGTAATACTATCAATTTTGTGTTCATTTACTTCGTGTACAGAGCGTGTTGTGCTGCGAGTGTGCGAGACATTGATTGTTCCTATTTTAATTGGGATTCCGATTGATTTTTTTTTGAGTTTCTGTTAGAATTCGCATTGATTGTTCGGACTTCGATTATATTAGGATTATTAGAAGTCTGATTAATTATTCGGACTTCGATTGTATTAGGATTTTGATGGACCAAGACAATATTGCTTATTTTAGAAATAGTAGACATAAATATTGATATAAATATAGAGATAGAGATAGGATAGAGATGTATCTGTACTTTTTATAAAGGAAATTTATGTTTTTTTTTAGAAAAACGGGATTTCATTCATTAATATTCGGTGATTACAGCCCAAAGTGCAAAGACACCCTTAAAAGAAATAGAAAATACATTCCAGTCCTTGAGCACTCCCGGTCGTTCTCGCCGCCGGCGGTCCCAGCTTGATGCCGACCACCTCCCTTGCGAAGAACAAGTTTTTTTGGCGCCATCTTGAGTGGCATGTCAGGATCAACATGCTGTTGGAACGCTGAACGAGCCGGCAAAACAATCGACGGGCAACGAGGGATCCGACGCATCAAGGACCTCCAGGAATCCCACATCGCCGGCGACGAAGAACCCAAAAGGGTAACTGAACCACCGAAGGTGGGAACAAGCAACCAACCCGAATCCGATTCGAGCTGAGACAAAAAGCTCCTCCGATGAACCAAGGAGTAGCAGTAAAATATTCTGAACACTTCTCCCACCAACCGATCCAAACCGGCGCCATGACCATGGCCCGGGACAGAAATCCCATGGAGAAACGAAGGACTTCCTCCCTTCCGCAAAAGAGAAGAAGGATAACTAACCTCCAAGAAGTGCAACCGCAGGAGCCGACGCCTCCAACGCCAACGCTGTTGTCGCCGCCGTCACCCGCCGCCGCACCTCGGTGGGAGTAGAAACCTAGCCGCCGCCGCCTAGGGAAACCCTAACCTACTAGCCGACGAACTACGCCTATAGATAGTAGGTATGTACAAACCGGACCCGAATCCGCGCCGAGCCACTCCCTCCGACGCCGACGAGGGCACCGGAGGGGATGAATCGACGGGATTGGGCCGGGATTGAGAGATTGCCCGCCGGTCGCCTGTGAGTACTGTGGAAAGGGGGAAGAGCGAGAGGATTTTGTTCTTTGGGTGAATTATGGCAGCTGCTTAAAGGAAATTTATGTGATCTTTTTTTTTTGGACGACCAGCCGGGAAACTAGAAACGGGGTCGAGGCCCATCTCTTTTCTTATCGGCCGGTTTCGTCCCACTACAAGCGTACACCCGTTCATCTTCTAGGCCTTGTACCTGCCAGCCCACCCAGCCAGCCCAATATTTCTGCCGCGTGGACCGGGTGGTCAGCAGGGTCAATAGAAATCTTCCCTGTCTTCACTTTTCCTGTGGCACGCAGAGAGACGGGAGACTGGGACGGGAGAGCATGTTCTGCGCACACCCACTGTTCAGTGTTCACAAAAACAATGAAATCCAAAACTGTTGAAGCAAGCCAAGTCTCCCGTTATAGTATGGTCCCTGCTCCAGCAAGCCAATGGCAGCCCGGCGATGATCCAGCGTCTTCCCCAGCGACGGCGACGTCCCAACCGCCGCCGCGTCCAGTTTTAGCATTACACGACCGCCGTCCTCCACAGGCCAAACACTACTTGTTGCCGTGATCTTGCCGCTCTTAATCCCCATTTGCCCGGACACAATCTAATCCACTACCCTTTCGCGCTCCCAGCAAACAAAGCCAGATCGATGGAGCCACTGGCGCCAGTGTGTTCCGATCATGCCCCGCCGCCCCTCCCTTCACTCCAACTCCAACGCCTGCCCCCCGTCCTGCAGAGCTCCGCCGTGCGCGCGCGCGCGCGCGCGCGCGCACACACACACACACACACACACACACACACACACACACACACACACACACACACACACGGAGCTTTTCCGGCGAAAGCGAGAGGTCCTTGGAGAGAGCCGTATATTGCGGTGCAAGGCTTGGGATAGATCATGGATTTTCAAGAGAAAAGGAAAGAAAGACTTGGGATCATGCGGATGGATTATTATCGATCGCGGCCGGGTGATTCAACCCCTAAGCTGAAGCAACCATCCGGTCCAAGGCAGATCGTTCGTGGATCGCGCATCGTTAACCTCGAGCGAGAGGCAGATCAAGTGTTCGTCAAGGCGAGACGAAGCCGATGCGAGAATTTCTCCCCCGCTACGTAGCTTAAAATCCCAGGCTCATTTGGTGGTGTCTCTGTCGAGATGACGATCCGTGTATATATATACGGCCAGTTCGTCGCACTAGTCTCATCGCAAGATTAGCCAGCTCGATTAGCTGACGAGCTTCTTACAGTAATCAGCCTGCTGGTGCTGGTCAATCCGATCCAGCGTGTGCGTTACTGCAATGGCGATCGGCGGCGACGTGGCGGCGGGGCTTGGGGTCGTCGGCGACGGCGCCGGCGCCGGCGACGACAACATCATCCTGAACCCGGAGTTCGACGACGGGCTGGACAACTGGGCGGGGAACGGGTGCAAGATCGAGCTGCACGACGCGCTGGACGACGGCAAGGTGCTCCCCGCCAACGGCAAGTACTTCGTGGCGGCGACGGGGCGGACCGACACGTGGAACGGCGTGCAGCAGGACGTGACCGCGCGGATGCAGCGCAAGCTGCTCTACGAGGCCACGGCCACCGTGCGGCTCCACGCGGCGGCGGGCGGCGTGGCGCCGTGCGAGGTGCGCGCCACGCTCGGCGTGCAGACCGCCGACGGCAGGCAGCAGTACCTCGGCGTCGGCAGGTCGCAGGTGTCGGACAAGGAGTGGGTGCAGCTGCAGGGGAAGATCCTGCTCAACTCCACGGTGGCCAAGGCGTCCATCTACATCGAAGGCCCACCGGCCGGCGTCGACGTGCTCCTCGACAGCTTGGTGGTCAAGCACGCGCAGAAGGCCCCGCCGGCGCCGGCGCCGGACTTCGAGGTGAACCGTCGTTCATCCTTGCATCCGCATTGAGCATACGCCACTGGAGTTGCTCAGTGCCCAGTGGTGCGGCAAAATCGCCAGCACGTTTCTTCACGTATTTCTTCTGAAGATGACAACATGCTTGTTGGCTGCAGAAACTTGAGTACGGCGCCAACATCATCCAGAACAGCAACCTGGACGACGGCCTCAACGGCTGGTTCCCGCTGGGCCCCTGCACGCTGTCCGTCCACGACGGCGCGCCGCGGGTGCTGCCCCCCATGGCGCGGGAGTCCCTGGCGCTGGACGACGACGAGCCGCTCAACGGCAAGCACATCCACGTCACCAACCGCACGCAGACGTGGATGGGCCCCGCGCAGATCGTCACCGACAAGCTCACCCTCTACGCCACGTACCAGGTCTCCGCCTGGGTCCGCGTCGGCGCGCAGGCCAGCGGCGGCGCGCCGCAGACCATCAACGTCGCCGTCGCCGTCGACAGCCAGTGGCTCAACGGCGGCCAGGTGCTGGCGCGCGACGAGCGCTGGTACGAGGTCGGCGGCGCGTTCCGCGTCGAGGCGAAGCCGGCGACGCGCGTCATGGTCTACGTGCAGGGCCCCGACGCCGGCGTCGACCTCATGGTGGCCGGGCTCCAGGTGTTCCCCGTGGACCGCAAGGCCCGCGTGAAGCCCCTCAGGAGGCTCACCGACAAGGTGCGCAGGCGCGACGTCGTGGTGAAGGTGACGGGCAGCGACGGCGGCGCCGTCAAGCAGGACCCGGCCGGCGGCGGCGTGGAGGTGCGCGTGCGCCAGGTGTCCAACAGCTTCCCGCTGGGCTCCTGCATCATGCGCACCAACATGGACAACGAGGACTTCGTCGACTTCTTCACCAAGAACTTCAACTGGGCGGTGTTCGGGAACGAGCTCAAGTGGTACTGGACGGAGCCGCAGCGCGGGCAGGTCAACTACGGCGACGCCGACGACCTCCTCCGCCTCTGCTCCGACCACGGCATGGGCGTGCGCGGCCACTGCATCTTCTGGGAGGTGGACAACGCCGTGCAGCAGTGGGTGAAGACGCTGTCCGCCGACGACCTCTCCGCCGCCGTGAAGAGCCGCCTCACCGGGCTGCTCACCCGGTACAAGGGCAAGTTCAGGCACTACGACGTCAACAACGAGATGCTGCACGGGTCCTTCTACCAGGACAAGCTCGGCAAGGACATCCGCGCCGCCATGTTCAGGACGGCCGGCGAGCTCGACCCGGACGCGCTGCTCTTCGTCAACGACTACAACGTCGAGAGCATGTGCGACACCCGCGCCACGCCGGAGGCCTACATCCAGCAGATCGTCGGCCTGCAGGAGCAGGGCGCGCCGGTGGGCGGCGTCGGGCTGCAGGGCCACGTCAGCAACCCGGTGGGCCCGGTGATCCGGTCGGCGCTGGACCGGCTCGCCGTGCTGGGCCTGCCCATCTGGTTCACGGAGGTGGACGTGTCGTCGGCGAACGAGCACGTCCGCGCCGACGACCTGGAGGCGGTGCTGCGGGAGGCGTACGCGCACCCGGCCGTGGAGGGCGTCATGCTCTGGGGGTTCTGGGAGCTCTTCATGAGCCGCGACGACGCGCACCTCGTCGACGCCGAGGGGCGGGTCAACGAGGCGGGCCGCCGGCTGCTGCAGCTCAAGCGCGAGTGGCTCACGCACGCGCACGGCCACGCCGACGACAACGGCGAGTTCAGGTTCCGCGGCCACCACGGCGAGTACCACGTCGACGTGACCACGCCCACCGGCAAGGCCTCGCAGACATTCACCGTCGACAAGGACGACGCGCCCCTGGTGCTCAACATCAAAGTGTGAGGAGGAATATGCGTGCGTGCACATTCAAATCACATATGCAGGGCCCCCGCCCTAGCTTATTGCCTGCCCATTATTAACTACTCTTGTGAAAGAAATAAGGGGCTAGCAGCTAGCTGATCATGATCAAATTCATATATACCGACATATGTATGTTTATCAACTTGTGATATTCATATACATATATACCCATGTTTTATGTATCACAGATTCACAAGAAATGCACAAAGGGGAATGAATGGCTACACTATATATTGTGTTATGCAGAGTACTTGCATCTGAATTATATTTGTGGTTATTTTTCCCCTGAATGAATTGAAATACCACTGCATCATGCATTTTCACCATTTCCCCTTGGACTGTACATGTACATGTACATATGATGTTTTTCTCGCCGCCATAGCCATATAAATAGTGATTTCAAGCTTTCGTTAAAAAAAAATAGAATTTTAGTGTTCCATGCATAAAAAACATTCCGTTGGCAGCTTTATGAATTTTATGACACTAACAGATCAATTTTAAGAAACGTGTATAATAAATGCTGACGAAAATTTTTGGCTAACAAATAATCAAAATTATTATCTTGTGCTACTCTTGTCTACTTATTTTTCAAACACGAAACAAATATAAATACTCTATAAATCTTATTCTAGTCATGATAGACTTATTAGTTACCAACTACGACGTACAATCTACTACACTACTAAGATGTGTGACATATTCATATTATATCTCTCAAGCAATCTAATCTAATTAACTAAAATTTGGTTGACATTATGTATGGCATTTTTTGTTGGAATTATAAATAAGAAGATTCTACAATTTTTCAACACTAATACACATGTAAATTGTACCAATTAGCACTCGGATTTAAAACCTGGTGGGTGCATATATAGTTGTATGCCATGACTCTACTACACTGCTAAGATGTGTTTTCCTTTTAAAGAATACTCTTGTCTGTGCTTAAAATGGGTATGATTTTATCTGTCTCAAAAATTTCCTAACTTGATACTTCCCCAGTTCCACCGCTGTGTTAAATTCTTTAGGACCTCTAGGAGTAGATCGGCGGGTGGTACTCCCTTTCTGTAGAAGAAATACCTCGCTGGTAGCCTCTACAGGTTCGTCGGTGGCGTTCTGCGCTAGGGCAGCGACGCGCAGTGCAGGGTTGGCGGTGTTGTAGTCGACGGCGAGCCAGTGGCGGCGACGGCGCGGCACGGTGGAGCTTCCCGTCGCTGACAGCCCCCCTCTCTAGATCGGGTTAGGGTTTAGGATGGTAGGAACTGTAGCTGCGGCGAACCTCGTGCCTTGTGCCGCTAGTCCTCACCTCCTTTTATGGGGCTGCGCGACGGGGGCCCACCAGCCTTCCATGGGCTGAGCGCCCCCGATCAGGGCGCGAGTCAGGGTCCATTTGGTCCGTTGGGCCCAAATGGTGGAGATCAATACTAACATTCTCCCCCTTGATCTCATCTTGTCTTTTAACTTATCTCAATCTTTACTTTCAACATTCTTTATTCTTTGTTTACCTACTCCATCACGGATTAGTGCATATGAGCATGCTTCATCGTCACGGTCAATAACCGATAGACTTAACAGCTACAACACACCTCTCGGTTCTGAAATAGGTACTTTAACTTTGGGCCCTTTATTGTCCGGAAAACATAGGCTATACCATAAACCCATGTCGACTGTGTGTTCTCTGTACACACTGGGCGGCAAGCCTTTAGCAAGCG
Organism: Panicum virgatum; assembly: GCF_016808335.1. Lineage (NCBI taxonomy): Eukaryota > Viridiplantae > Streptophyta > Magnoliopsida > Poales > Poaceae > Panicum > Panicum virgatum. The sequence continues at coordinate 13,507,433 of NC_053153.1, read as the reverse complement.
GATCCGCAGACACTTTCTGTCATTTATACTCACAATGCATTTCATCATGATTCCGGACTTTTTCCTTTACAATGTATAACTTTGTGTCAATGTGTTTGGCGCCACACTTGACTCGTTGTCATAGGAGCAAACTACTTTAATGGTTATTGCTGTTGTCAACCATTATCAACTCCGGATACAGCTTCCCTTAACCATTTTGCCTGTCCCTCGGCCTCGTATCATGCTATACCATGTCTTTGCATCACATTGATGTTAATTGTTTTATTTTGGAGATTTTCCACACAAAAACTCCAAGTGCGAAAGTTAGCGACAATTGTGGATTTCGCTACGTATTTCACAAGCTCTACTTTCGTACTCACAACCCTTTGAGAGCACTAGTTATTTCTTTCTTAGCATGAGGCCGATATTCTCAATTTCATTCCAGTGATCTATATCTGGATTGAGCTTTTGCCAAAATAACCCGGATACATGAACTATGTCAGGGTAAATTCTTTACTTGCGCGCTCATAAAGCTTCCAACAGCTAAAGCTTATGGAACCATTTCCATCTCTCATTGGTTCCTGGAACATTAACGTTTCCAAAACTATTACCCTTGACGATAGGAACAGGCGTAGGTTTACTCATATGCATACTTCATCTCTTTAGAATCTTTTCTAAGTATGCCTTTGTTGTAACCATAATACCCCTTTCTTTTTATCTCAATGAGTTTCAATTCATAGAACGAAAACCAACCACCGAGATAAAAAACTTGAGGACAAGAATTCTTTATCTGAAATAGCATATTAACACCACCACTAGTGGGTAGGGTGTTATCTTTAAGTAGTGGAAATAAAATTTCCCATTCTTTAACTTTCTTTTAAAACTTTCCTTAAAAACTATTGTCCTCCTCAATCTCTTTAAACCCAAATTTTTTTTCTTACTATTTCTATGAACTTTAGATACCACCATCTCAAGGCTTTAAATGAGTTTCTTCTTGTGGTATCTCATATATTCTTTCTTTCCATGACAAAACGTCAAGTAGTGTCATGTAAATATTTCTTCTCTTTGTGTGAAACTTTTGTCACAAGCCTTGCTTTATATCTTTCACCATTCCCTCTAGAGTCACATTTCTCTTTGTAGGTCCATTACAACCTACATAGAATTCCTAAACTCTTTTAGGAATTATTTTCCTTTTCCACGGACTTAGCCCATAGAATTCTCGTGACTTTTTCAAATGAGGTTGAATCAACCTCCATTTCTTTTCTTGGTATATTGTTTTCTATATAGGGCTGTTGTTGCTCTTTGCCAAAAAGCAATAGACTCTATAGACTCTTGCATAACAAGACCCTTCTTTACATTATTCATCTTCTTTGAAAAGCTAACAACATGTGTTGTATGCAATATCAACAAGTATGAGAAACTTATTGCTCCTGAATCATCGAAGTGGACACGCATTTCTACTTCTCTTCAAGGCTTAGGTCTCTACATACCATGCTCCCCCAGATTATTCCATCTTCTGTAAAGATGGCATATCAGTAAATCTCTTGTTTGGGTTCAATCTGTTAAAAACTTTATATCTATTAAAAACTTTATATGTGCTTTGTAAGCACCGTCTTACTATCTTGGAGAGTCGTCCAGCATGAATGCCGGAATTTAGCCATTTCTTTACATAGGGGTATCACTATAGTGACCGTTGTACTCCCCTGACGGTCACATTCATTCTTTAATAGATCATCTTTTGCTTTCAATGCACATTACAGGGGAGTACCTTTCTTAACTGTCTCATATTTCTCCCCCTCGAAATGTGGCTTGAACTTTTCTGCCACAATTTCGAAAACTATTCACAACTTTTGTGAATGAGAAACTTTTATTACTTCATCCACATGATTATGTCATGCAGAACAAAGTATTTTCTTAATTCGTATGGGAGTAACTTTTATTCACTTTATTTTGATAACTCAATAGAGTCCTTTATTCGATATGACAATACTTTTTCCTCATTTCACTTCACGAACTCAACAGAGTCTATTACCAGTAGTTTAGCAAGTCACGCTCGCAAAACTTTCTTATCTTGAGGTTCATATGTAACTTTCCATTCTTCATTAAACTCAATGAGTACTTAATCTCTGTGACACAATAGAAGTGCCCAATCAATTCTAGAATAGCAAAGCTACTCCAAACTTTTCTCCCAGTGTGGGATAAACCAGTACATGAGTCATCACAACTTTCTCTCGACATGCAGGATTAGCACTATGCCAACTTTATTCCGTCATGCGGGTTAATTCATACTTATCCAAACAAAAATGTCAGGATCGGTTCAAATCAAATTCAGAAATAGATCTGAATATTCCATGACACACATACTTAATCCGATGTTGATCAAATTAAACATGTATGACTTATCACAACTTTGAATGAACTCATAATGAATTCTACTTGATAGAGAGTACATAAGAGACATTTCTCAAAACGATCTCTTATTGCTCTATCTGCTTTTCTTGGATCAATATCCATAAGTACTTTTCTTTTCTAGCCCGTCTTTACAGAGAATACGCTTTCTCATATGTAATGACCTTGTTTCTTTCTGAGTCACAAGTACCCTGTTCATTGTTTTTCGTCCTTCAAGGACAACATAGAACTCTTTGTCTGAAAAGTTAATAATCAATACTTTAAGTTCTATTCTATATCACCGTTGGGCAGAAATAGAATAATCTTTTACATTAATTATGTATCACCGTTGGGCAGAAACGGAATTAATGTATGGAAAACTCAATGAACTTTAAAACCATATATCTGCTCCTCAAAATTAAATTCTCTCGTTGGTTCGAATTTAATTAGAAAATAATCAAATTTATTGCAGCGAAAACTAGAAAAATACATTTCTCTAGTTTAAGAGCAGTTCTTTATCTATTCTCTAAAAAATCACTATAATGCAACATTTACCATGGACTTTAAACTTTAATTTATAACTCATAAAAATTATAATATTGTTATCATCAACGTTGGTCAGAAAATAACAATACTATAATTAACTTTAGATTTCTCTCCTTTGAGAATTATCTTTATAATTTCAATGATGCTCAACTTTGAGACTTTAAATGGCATAAAAATGCCAAAACTTTACTTTGACTTTAATCAGCGGAAGCTTTTCTAAATATTAAACCTTAAAATGTAGCTTTTACCCATGGGGAAAAACTCATTTAAGACTTTTGGACTATTCTTTCAATTAAATCTTCTCGTTGGTTCCGACTTAATTGAAATATAGCATTGTATGACAACAGAACTATTTTCCTTTCTTTGTGGCAGCGGAAAACTTTTCTTTCTTTTCAGAAACAATACTTTGTACTCATTTTCTCTCTAAACAATTTATCTCATTGGTTCAAAATTGATTAGAGATAAAACTGTACAAAACTTACTCAAAGTAAGTTTTTTAATTATGCTCTCAAAAGTAATTCTCCCGTTGCTTTCAATTAAAATTAAGAGCAACAACTTTTAAACTTTACAGAAAACACATGTAAACTTTTAAGCATTACTGTACTCATTCTAATCTTGTGCTATACTCTGCCTTCAGCCCAAACGGCAAAGGCTGTCTTGGCCCGCAGCATCCCGCGCAGCCCAACGGCCAGCGCTCGGCCCACTCGCGACGCGCTAAGCCGGCCCATGGCCCAGCTCGCAAACCTGGAGCTGGTCCGGCCGCCAGCCGCCGTCGGATGGGATCGAACGGCCACCCGCCGATTTCGGCGAGGCAAAACCGGCGGCCGGTGCATCCTCCCCAAAACCCTAGCGCACTTTTCTCCATCCCTCAGCTCTCCCGACTCCCGAGCCGGGTCCGGCGGCGGCCCTCGCCAGCGCGTCGCGACAGGCCGGCCCCCTCGCCATGGTCGCGCGCAAGGGCCCGGCGCCTACCTTTCTCGGAGCTGCACGGCTGCGGCCGCCCATGGCGACCGGCCACCTTGGCCGTCGGCGCCAGCGAGGGACGCCACCGCTGGATCCAGTCCAGCCACCCCCGCGCCGTTCTTTCTTTTCCTTCTCTTTTCTGAGCACCGAGCGGCGGCGGCCCTTGGCAGGGAGGAGGCGCCGCCGCCGCTGCACGCCCCCTCGCCGGCTCTGTGGCCTAGCAGGTGACAGGACCCCTTCTTTTCTCCCCCCCGGGCCAGTACCGCGCAGAGGCGAGCCATGGTCGCCCGGAGTGACGGCGCCGCTGTAGGGCCTCTCGCTGGTGCGCGCGTTCGCCAAAGGATGAACGCGCCGCCGTCGAGCGGCCTTGCAGTAGTGCTCGAGCCCGAGCGTCGGCGAGGCGGCCCGGAGCGGCGCCTTTGCTCTTTCCTGCACGGCGTCGAGCGACTACCGGCGGTGGTGACCAACACGGCCGGCGGCCGGCGGTGGTGGCGCAGCAGGTATGTCCCACGGCCCTTTCTTGGCTAGGGTTTGTGATCCTTTCTGTCGATCCAATTCGAAACGAAATCTTTCCTTCTTCTTCTTTTCATTCTGATTTCTTTACCCAAAACTCGATCTACTCGCTAGATCAGCTATCTGATACCATTGTTAAATTCTTTAGGACCTCTAGGAGTAGATTGGCGGGTGGTACTCCCTTTCTGTAGAAGAAATACCTCGCTGGTAGCCTCTACAGGTTCGTCGGTGGCGTTCTGCGCTAGGGCAGCGACGCGCAGTGCAGGGTTGGCGGTGTTGTAGTCGACGGCGAGCCAGTGGCGGCGACGGCGCGGCACGGTGGAGCTTCCCGTCGCTGACAGCCCCCCTCTCTAGATCGGGTTAGGGTTTAGGATGGTAGGAACTGTAGCTGCGGCGAACCTCGTGCCTTGTGCCGTTGGTCCTCACCTCCTTTTATGGGGCTGCGCGACGGGGGCCCACCAGCCTTCCATGGGCTGAGCACCCCCGATCAGGGCGCGAGTCAGGGTCCATTTGGTCCGTTGGGCCCAAATGGTGGAGATCAATACTAACACGCTGTACCACCATAATGGAATGTGTTTTTCGTCTTCGTGGATATTAATTTTGTACCAAAAATAGTATCATATATAGCCATATCTTAAAGTTTTTAATTTGGTCTACGGTGAGATGTCTACACATAAAAAAATGCACTTATAACAAATTTTGAAACAATTAATGCTTGAAAGTGGAAACTCATTTTGACTGATGTTTTGTACTCATGGATCATGTGTTTCTTTATTCTGTATACCTTTATTTTGTTCAGTAGTCCTTCAAGCTTTCTTCACCGATGTTTTAGATAATGGATGAAAAGCATCCGCACTCTACGCCCAAGGGCGTACACAGCCAATTATTATAGGGTTCGCATAAATGAAAAAAATAGAGGAGAGCGAAGCCATTCTCAAAGATAAAATTACAGCAAACGATAAAAAGTATTACATCCTCCCTTGATGAACTCCAAAGCGATAGTCTCTATGTTTCTGCTCATCAAGAAAAGTGCTGTCTTGGCTTGCTCCTCACGCTGCAGCTGCGCCCAGAAACGTAACCAGTATGTCCCCCTGAAAATAACCTGTAAAATCGAATGGTATTTAACTTTGTGAAAAATTATATCATTCCGGCATCTCTAGATTGCCCAGCAAACAGCAGCCACTCCCACCCAAATCAAATTCCTAATCTTTTTTGATTGATTAGAAAGCCATGAGCCAAACATATGCCTAATTGAATTAGGTGGAGTCAAACCTGTAGCGTAAGAAATTAACCTCCAAACCATTCTCGTGTACGGGCAATCTAAGAAAAGATGATCTATAGACTCATTAATATTACAGTCACAACATTTTTGGCTACCCGTCCAGTTCTTTTTAGCGAGATTATCTTTTGTTAAAACCACTCCCTTTTGCAGATACCAAAGGAAGATTTTAATTTTGAGAGGAATCTTTAGTTTCCAAATACTCTTATGTCGAAATGGTGGGTTTCTATCTATCAGATGTAGATAGAGAGAGCGAACTGTATATGACCTGGATGTGGTCATATTCTAGTTGAAATTATCAGGCTCGTCCACCAAGTTGACATGGGCGATTTGCGCTACAAGGTTTTGCCATTTTCTTCCCGATGTGTGACCACTACTCCAGTCCTAGCAACTTCTGCAAAGATTTGACTCTGATCATTGCAAATGACCCTCTTGACTGCAGTCAGCTCGCGCTATGCCACACTGATCTGAAGGTTGCACAGCAGGCTGGCTGCGACAACCACAATAGTCATCATGCATCTCATACCTACACACAAGCACAAGCAGATAAATTGTCATTTGTCAAGTACATGAACAAAATCATTAGCAACACCTGATCCAACCGTGGCATATATATTGCTGCCAACAATATAATTAATATATACGTGTACAAGTACAACTGATCTCATGTTAGTGAAACAAACAAGGTTACAACTTTATATATAACTTTGGCATTAGCTACATATATATAAGCATGTGTATATATGAGTGAGAAATTAAGGAGAACATTACACTTCTCTGTACAGGAAACACCACACGTCCACACCATGTATATCCAAACCACGTGTATGTATGCATCATGTACGGCAACCCATGATCGAATCAATCCATGTCGTCGACCTCGCGCGCTCAGGCCGCGCGCAGCAGGGCCGACGACATCAGGGGCCACGCGGATACGAGCTCCCGCCGGCGAAGTGCTGCCCCTCCATGCGGAGAGCGGCGGAACCCGAGCTGCTCGAGGCGCCGCCGCCGTACGGGCGCAGCCTGTAGTCCGTGGCCAGCACCATCGCCGGCGGCGCCGGCTTCCAGTGCCGCTTCCGCTGGTTGATGAACCAGTTGTTGATCTGCTTCGCGTCCAGCCCCGTCGACTCCGCCAGCGCCGCCTTCTCCAGCTCCTGCATGCGCCCATGCGGCGCGGCGCCATCGGTAAATAATTCCTCTGTTGCAACGCGATGCTCTCTAGCTAGCTGCTCACACAGGCAGGCATGCAAAGCACTCCAAGCTGCTGCTGCCACGGCGTACATGATCGAGCGAGATCGACGTGTGAAATTGTATTACGTACGTACCGACGGGTAGGGCCACCTGTAGTGGAGCTGCCACCAGTGGAGGAGCTTCTGGCGCGCGTCCCTCGGCAGCTTGCCCTTCTTCTTCTTCCTCGAGAGCTCTTTCCAGAGGTTGCTCAGGTAGCCGCTGTACTTGTTCAGGAGGCGGTTCTTCAGCTCCTTGTCTTCCGCGCTCGGGCTGCCGGTCGTCTCAGCGACCGGCAGGCCGACCAAGTCGACGGTTTCTTGCTCATCGTCGGAGGAGGAACCACCCACTTCGTAGCCATTGTCATCTGCTCCAAGATTGATAAGGGGTGTTGGCACAATTGCACATTCTAAATATATATCCGTCGATGTTACAATGACATCATATATAGAGCCTTTTGAACCGCAGTGCATTATATTGCTTAAGCACTGTAACCTCACCCATATATACTGTTTTCGCTTCTAATTTTTGCTGCTATGGCAAGATTTTACCTAATTGTTTAGGCCTAGTAATGTGCATGAATGGAACTACCCTTGAGACTAGACTAATTTGTCATGCTGCACAATGCACATGAATTTTATCTCTTTAGAGTTTTGATTATTTGTTCTTAATAAAATGTTTCTATATAAACATTAATGTCTAAAACTTTGTATTTAAAATTATGACACCCACAAGTTTATCACCATATAATATTATGTCTAAAGCCCGAGACATATATTGCCATTGTCACCTCGATCATCACACCAGTGCCACTACTTTTTTTGGCTGCCAACTCATGTATCTAAAGCCAAATTGACAATACACTATCCCAATGTCTGAAACCCTGGAAACAAGCCCCTGCCGGATTCTATCAATTGTACAGAACTATTATTAGCCATTTGATGCGCAGGCAAACTGTTCAAAATTTTGGATTTGCACATGCACGCCATTCAGTACTATTAGCATACCGATAGCGAGTCCAAGCTAGTAAAGTTGTTGAAAGGTGCATGTAATACAATCAAAGTGTAGCACATGTTACATGTAGTAGCTTGGGTATATATGTGCTGAACTAAAGGTATGGTATGTTGGTGACATGTATTGGCTGCCCATTTAGCTGCACATGTACAATGGTTCATGCAATGATGTATATATTAAATTACCAAGCTTATCCATACGCATAAATAAATAAGAACACATGCACGCCCCACCAACACCACCGTTCAACAGCAACCTCATCATCTTTTCTGAATTAAGCTAGCGATACTCGCTGTCACTCGCTGAAAGCTATCCAATAATTAACCACGTACGGTGACGTGCAGAGAGAACACTTCAATCAGGCCTCCACATGCCCATGCAGTGCAAGCACAGAGACTAGCTAGAGCAAGCTGGCCACCGGCATGCATGGCATGGCATTGCGACGGGCGACATGGATGGCCAGGAGGCAGGAGGACCCTGGCGGCGGGATCTGCTGGACCCCAGAACGCGGCGATCGGACGGCAGTGGAGGGCCGGGGATCCACCAAGAGACCGATCGACAGGAGGTAGTGAAGCCCTGGGCGCATCTACTATGCCATCTCGTCTCTGTCAGTTACTTTGATGCCCGTGGGTTGATCTGAAGAACAGTAAGGGACAATGGCTGCTGGAGCCACAGAGAGGGTAGCCTTCGCCGATCGAGTGGTGCTGACTGCTGACTCGGGGCAGCCATGCATCCTGGCCCGCCGGCCCCCAGCAATCCAGAGCATGCATGCGTCCTGCAGCTGCGGGAGCGCTAAAGAAAAAGAAAGGCCCTAGCCTCCACATGCCACCCAGAGCCGCCCCAGACAACGAGATGATCGTGGCCTTGTTTGGATGCGCGCTAGAATCCTAGCGCTAGAAGAGAATCTTTCCCGCATGAAGGACTGAATGAAGTCTATTTGTAAAACCATTTTAAGGATGAGTGTAACATTTCGCGACGAATCTAATGACGGTAATTAATCGATGATTTGCTACAGTGATACTACAGTAACCATCCTCTAAACGCACGGTCAAAGGCCTCATTAGATTCTTCAGGGTCACTAGCGCGGGGGTTCTGGAGTTGGTTTTATAAACTGACTTTGTTTGACACCGTAATAATCGGTCAAAGTGTCACTATTCACCAGCGCGCTACAAAACCAAACGGGCCGGTTCTGCCAGGCTGAACAGTGGGATACATGGAACCCTACCATAGGAGGATGGTTGTGCCAACTAATCTGGATGCAAATTATTAATCAGTGGAGCATTATGTTTGTATGCAGTGTTTGGTATGTTGAGGTCTGCACAACAACAAGTTCAGCAAGAATTTAATCAGGTGGTTAGAGAGGGAAGGCGGGCGTACGTGCAAAACAGGTTTGATTGTGTAGTTAGGCATTTGGGTATAAAGGCATGTATGTGGTATTACTGCAAGTGTGCACAACTGCTAGACTGTTACTCTACACTGATTGTGTGTATAGTAAAGCAAGTTGCACAAGGGCGCTCTCATGAACTTAGGACGACATGTCCTGGGCTCCTGGTTGCTCCAATTCAGTGTTGAGGTTTTGCATATGTTCTGATATATAGTTCACACTCAAAAGCTTCCAGTCAGACTGTTTTTGGGGAAAAAAATCAGGCACTCTTCTCTTGTTTTCACACTTAAACCCTACTGTTCATCAAAGCTCTCTTGAAACTAATTTATAATTTCACTGTTACCTCTTTATCTAGCTATGTCCCAGCTGGTAAAAAGATGTTTAGTATTACCGTTACACGTTACGCGTGCACGTAGCGAGAACCCATCACATGGAATGCTACAGCCCCAAAAAGTTTTCTGTAATCTGCAACAGTCGGCAGTACTACTGATGCCACCTCAAATCTGCGAACAACATACAAATGCACAAGATTAACTCAGTTTGGTTAAACATATTCACCTAGCGAAAATGAGTCGATCTGGGCCTCCATGCTTCTGAAGAATTCGTCGGCTTCTTCGATTGGTCTTGTGAGCTCCTGTCTGTACCTTACCAACATGTTACAGTAGATCTCCTGCACATACACAAAATGTAGATCCATAGTTTCAGCTATGTACAGACACTTAGCTTGCTTTCTTTCAGAAAAGCTAGATGTTAATTACAACTGCTGAAGAACTCCAGGTAAATAATATAGACACCATGTTGTTACCATGAACTGATCGAGCTCCGGATCAGCCGGTTGTTCTTGCACGTCGCCTGAATTCATCTCGACCTCACCGGCGAGGGCCGAAAGCCGACCAACGACCTCCGGCGGCGCTCCAACCTCAAGTAACAAAGAATGAAGAGCGTTTTTCTCATGAAAATTACAGAAATATAAAAGGTGCGCACACAAAAATTCCACGAGATCAGCTATGGAAGTGGACATCCGTTGAAAATTTGTGCATACCTTTCGGCAATCTATGAAGGCTCTCAGAAGAGCCGGATAGAGAGGGTGAGACATGATCTTCGCTTTGATTATTTCCGATCCCCTCTCGCTGTTGGACTGTCCAGGAGGATCTGAGACGGCAGGCGGCGGCGGCGAGGTTTGTGGCGCCTCCTCCGGCGGGGAAGACGACGTGGAGGCTCTGTGATCTAAGGCGAAGTAGAAGGGCGTCGTGGTGGTGGCCTTTGAGCCACTGGCGAGAACAGGCAGCTGCTCCATGCGTGCCGTCCTCCTAGCTATCTGGGGATGTTTTCTTGTTTGAGGAATGGAGGAGGAGGCATTAGGGCAAGGTAAGGTTGTCTATTGGATTGCCTTCGATTCTGGATCAGAGAGAGAGAGAGAGAGAGAGAGAGAGAGAGAGAGAGAGAGAGAGAGGAAAGGATACAGTAGCTGGATAGTCATAGCTCATGGGACAGAAATTAAAGGTCCAATAATGCACAGGGAGGGAAAATGGTCGCTGTTGATCGAGGTGTTTCTGAAGGAAAGAAATAGCTGTACGATCGTACAGTTCCAGGAACCATCTGATAAGTTTTTGTTTTTCTTTCTCCGAACTAGGCTGACAGAACTTATTATTATGAAATATATATCCTAGCTCGCTGTTCACTTTTTTCCTATATTTTCTTACACCTTTTAATCCGAATTTTCGTCACTAATTTTCAAACCGTGCATTTGCAAAAGCTAGTTAGACATTTTGATTTTTGTAATTTCTAATGATAATACTAGAATTATTCGGATATTGTGCTTAAGGGTGAAAATTGGTAACCCCTTAGGTGCACCTCCAACCCTCTTGAGTTCAAATATTTATGCTACTTCTCCAAAATCAGATCTCATTTTAAAAAATTAGCATAAGTATTTGAACTAAAGAGTGTTGGAGGTGCATCTAAGAGTAACCAATTCGCACCCCAAGTTGTGCTATTTTGATACAAAGTAGAAACTAACAAACTCCTTACTTCTATTCAATCATGTTCAAATGTATATTTGACGCGTGCTCTCAATCTAACACAAATTATCCAACCTAGTGAGTATCATCGATCAATTTCTTTTTTCCTTCTAAGAATATAAATATATATTGTATTAGTTATGGAGTTACTGGTATCATAAATTTAGTAGCTAAAAAGCTAGCTATCAAGATTGCAATGCCAACACTCTAGAACGATCTCTATAATTTGTATCATAATTCAAGTTTGCTAATCTACTCTAAGTATTTCATTAAAGGGGCTCTAATGCATAATTGTAGATATAAATAGTCTGAACGATATCTTTTTGGGAAACATACCAAGTGCAAACCAACCTCTCCATGCAAATTGTGCAAACTCCAATCTGGGCCACCAGATCAACATCCAATGGGCATGGGAGGATTGAGTAATTTTACAATTAACTGTCCACCCTTGGATTGGATAATCATAGTTTTGCAAATCCCCCCTCCTACTCCCTATGTGCAACGAAGAGGTTGGTTTGCACCTGATATGTTCTCGTCTTTTTGTCATCGAGTAAGATACTTTCCCGTATCCCTCTACTACAGCAATCAGGTTCTTAAACGGATGAATCCTCGGTGGCAATATATCCTCCCGTGGTCGATTAATTTATCCAAGTATAGACACCTATACCAAATAGTAACACCTACTCCCATAAAACAAGGATATTAAACACACCGTAGGCTAACTTTCTGAAATTTCTATCATATGTAAGAGTTAAAACTTATTAAAAGGATTTCATACATATTCAAATTTTCCTTTAAATTTTAATTTCTGAAAACTTATATAAATAGGTCTTCGTACAAATTAATATTATTATTGTATTAGACATTTAGACACAGAGTCTTCATCGAGATGGGATCATTATTATGTATAACTAGTATATCAACCTGTGCTCCCGCACGAGCTAATTAGAATTAATATAAAAATAAGATCAATAATTATAATTATCTATCTCATTCATCTATTAAATATTCTAACACCCATTCATTTATTAAATATTCTAACACATACTCTAAAAATATATATTTATCATTATCTAGTTACAATAGATTCCATTTTGCATCACACCTCCATATGTATTCGATACATATTTTGTTGAACTATTTGCTTATGAATTGGCATTCTTATCTCTTCCATCATACATGAATATATGGTGACATATACCGTGAGTAGTATTTTTATATAAACAATAATATAAGTCATATATTAATAACAATAGATATAGTAATTTAAAATTTTATATTTGTGCACTTTAATATCTTATTATAGTTATATAATTTAGATTCAGATTTAGGAGTAATTTAACTTGTAATAATAATGACATAATTGGATAATTTATATGCAAATTTATGGGAGTATTTGTATTATTTTTATAATGGTATAGGTGGGTAATTCACACAAAGAATAGGGGGTTACTTTAGATTCAAGACAGAGGGAGTACATATTTGGGGGGTTACTTTAATCTATTTTTATAATGGCAGAGGTGGGTAATTTATTAGGAAAGATAACAGATCCGATGGTGATTGTAATTAGAGTTGTTGGATTGATGGCTGGATATTTCTGATTTTTATGAGAATTTATAGCATTTCTCTATTTTTTAGAGTGTCCACCTATAATCCTATGTGGCTTCATGTGGAGGCTCTAGTAATAGTAAGGTTTCTATATCTAATATGTTAGACACGAAGAATGAATTTATTAGCTGCACCTTTTGGGTCTTTAAATCCAAGTATTTATTAATAAATAGATTTGATGCAAATTATTCATGCTTGAAGTGGATTACATTTTTTTCTAATTTTCAATATAGATATATTCTTGTGCATAAAAACAACTGCTAGAGCTATGTTGGGCCTGGAGCTGAGCCTTTCTACAATTCCATATCTACCTAGGAGTAGCTCACAAGTTGATTTTAGAGCCCGTTTAGTTCCAAAAACAAAAAATTTTGGATGTCAAATCGACACTTTGACCAAATGTCGGAAGGGTTTTTCGGATACTAATTAAAAAACTAATTTCAGAACTCACTTGGAAACCGCGAGACGAATCTTTTGAGGCCTTTGACTGCATCATTAGCACATTTTGGGTTACTGTAGCACGTATGGTTAATCATGCACTAATTAGGCTTAAAAGATTCGTCTCGTCATGTACATCCAAACTGTGTAATTAGTTTTATTATTTAATTACATTTAGTGCTTCATACATGTGTTTAAAGGGGAGTTGAAAATTTTTGGGCGAAAATTTTTGGGAACTAAACGGCCCCTTAGACCTTTAAAATAGGAGCCGCCATGGGCCACCGCACCCTGGTGGTGTACATAATAATGTCCTATGCATATCACCATCATGCATGAAAGACATGTCTACTGCACACACGGATGTAGCTGATATGTGAAACCCTTCGGACATCATCGGATCGGAGGAATGCTGTTTTCCCTCCAGCCATTCAATTATTTCCTCCGAGATTAATTATAAAGGGTGTGTTTAGTTGATGAAAAAGTTTGGGTTTTTGGTACTAGTATATTTCGTTGTTACTTGACAAATAATGTCTAATTATGGACTAATTAGACTTAAAAGATTCAGCTCGTGATAATCAGTTAGACTGTGTAATTAATTATTTTTTTCAACTATATTTAATGCTTCATGCATGTGTTCAAAAATTCAATATGACAAATACTGTAGAAAGTTTTTTGAGAACTAAACACTCCCAAAGTTGATGGACCATTCAATCCATTCCGTGACCTGCCATGCTGATGAGCCTCTTTGCACGAAACATATGGGGCCCTTTGATCCGTACTTACGTACGCACAGTGACCGACTGTTCACTTGACGTCACTGTAGATTTTCTTTTGGGTCTGTTCAGCTGGTCTAGGCTTAGCTTGACTTGGCTTATTACTGTTTATTTTTTCTCACATAATACTATTCAATCTACCAGCCGAGCACTATTCATTCTACCAGTCGAATAGGCTCTCCTGCAAGTTGCGTTTTGGAGCTTCTGCTCTTATACTAGCTAGTATCTCAAAGGTTATGACCTAAAAGAACCAGCATGACGAGTAGATAAATCATCCATGCTGAATACTCCATCTACTTTTACATATGCACACGTATATCAAGATTCAAACTTTGCAATTATTGAACAATAATTTGACTATGCGGATGTCATTTGTCGCCCGCAGAAGCCGGTGGCTTCGGCTCCGCCGCGCACCCAGCCTGTCGTGGACATGGGCCGTGGCCGTGCCGACGCTGGGCGGCATGGATCGAGGCGAAGACGGAGGAAGAGCAGTCGGCTGCGCCCGCAGCTTGTGCTCGGCTTGCCGGCTCGGCCAGTGGATGGACACGTCCCTGCTCGTCAGCGCCTTGGTCGCCGCGAGCGGGTCTCCGTCCCCGACACCGTCGCGACGGTGCGGCGCAACCAACGCCGGGAGCCACGCCGCACGCCGGTGCACCAACGCCTCGGCCCCAAGGTGACGAAGCACCCAGCTCCGCATCGCCGTCCCCGCCGCTTCTCGTCTCCGAATGCCGATGGGTGGCGCGAGGTCCTGCCCCGCCGGACATGCGACAACAGTGTCAACGCTAGGCGCCACCCCGCCCGCCAGCCGCCGCTGCCGCGTCGACCTCTTCCGGCAGAGCTGAGCGGTCGATGCCTGAACTGTCTCTCTTACAAGCATCGCCGTGCAGTTTGCAAGCTACCAACAAGGTGTCTCGCTGCCTCGGATTCCAATATCTTGCTCACGACTGCAAGCGGCAGCGTTCGCCACGACCTGGCAACTCAGTTGCCCGTGGCCATGACAGGCCATCGCCGGCTGTTGCTGCACATGCCGGAGGCAAGCGACGACGACGTCATTCGAGACGCCTGGGGCGGACAAGGGGCAGCATCTCGGGTGCTTCGACCGGTTCCTCCGGCGATGCGGCACCTGCTCGGGCCGCTCACGGTGATACTGTCCCGGGGACATGGCTGCTCGGGACCGACCCGTTACTCACCCTGTGGCCTTGCGACACACCTAACAGTCGTGATACCACGGATGACCCGATGCTGGAGAAGTTCGCTGCTTCTGTCAGGAGCTTGGGTGCTGCTCTGGCAGCTGCTCGGCTTGAGGATGAGCCACCAGCGGAGGTGGCCCACACCCGTGGCCTTCCTGGAAGGCAGCAGATGCCGCCCCAGTACATCGACTCGGTGTTGCAGACGCCACCGCCGCACCCCACCTTACGGGTTGCGGACTCGCCTACGAGCTCATCTCTGCAGGAGCACACGCACGGCGGCGTAGCCTCGGGGCATGATGAGGGCTGTCCGCCAGGCTTTGGTCCTGGCGAACCCACGGTGAACGCTGTTCCTTCCGGTACACCACCGGTGGATGCCTTCGCCGACTGCCTCGAGCTCTTAGTCAACAAAGTGACGAGTAAGATTGCCTCCCCGCTGATCCGTGAACCGCCCAAGCAACTGCCTGCAAAGGTCGTGCTACCACCATGGCGAAGCAAGCGCCATGCGGCTCAAAGCCTCTCTCGGGGGCCTGCTTCTAAGCGAGGCGAGATCCTAGTCATGCAACGTCTGGGTGAAAGTGATCGGGTGCTCTAGCCTAAGAGGGGAAGGGGGTGAATTATGCACTATTAAAACCTTAACCTATGGCTTCAACTAGTTTGCATAAAACTTAAACTAAAACAAGCTATCTAGATGTGCAACTACGGTTCACCTTAGTGTAAAACCCTCATCCCAAAAGAGTTTAGCAACCTATTGCCAATCCTATCAAGATACTACTCTATGAAAGTAAAGGCACACAAGTTGCAATATGAAATGCGGAAGCTAAAGGAGAGGGATGAGAGGAAGCGAACTCTCGACACGAGGATTTATCCCGTGGTTCGGATTGCCACAAAGGCACCCCTACGTCCACATTGTTGAAGCACTCACGAAGAGTATCGCTTCCCGGCAATCAAGTATCTTCCGTGAACACAATCACGATCACCTTGATCTCGATCTTCACTAAGGGAGATTCCCACGAAGGAGGGGTCTCCGTCCCCCGCACAATGTTGTCGACGCCGCTCCACACCAAGCCGGAGGGTCGTTGACGTACCGGCGAGCCACCAATTGCTCCAAGGGGCCGGCGCACCGTAATACAAGTGTGGTTCACTCTAGAACCAGTCACAAGGATCTCAACCTTACTTGTTCACTCACTCAAGAGCTAATCTAGCACTCACACTTTACTAAGCTAGTGCTAAAACCTAAGGATATGATCAATGAGTTATTGTATGGCTTGGAGGTGTTCTTGGGTGTGTATGAGATGTCTTGGGACTCCAGCAAACTCAAAATGGCCGGGGGAACTCATATATATAGGCCTCCAAGTCGAACTAGCCGTTTGTAGCCGTTACCAGCTTTTCTGCGTGGGCATCGGAACTTCCGGTGCTTCTGCATCAGTTCTTCCGGTCACTCACAAGCTGAAACTAGCCGTTGGCTTCTCTGACGCTTCTGCAGCTGAGTTGGCACCCATCAGTTGAACCGATGCTATGGTGTCGGTTCAACTGGTGACTCTTGATCATCTTGTAGCCGTTGCCCTTGCTGACGTCATTGCTCCGACGTCTTGCTCCGACGCACCACCTGTTCAACAGGTGCTGAAGACTTCGCTCCTGCTCACTTGACATCGTCTCTGGAACATGGTACGTTGAATGCACCGATGCCTATCTTGAAGCCGTCGGTTCAACCGGTGCTTCACTTCTTTCTTCACTTGATCTCCAGAGGCGCTCAGTCCTGCACCAATGCCAGGGCGTCGGATCTTCCGACAACCATCGGATGCACCGATGCTATGTGCATCGGTTCTTCCGGTGCTACTGATTTCAGTAGAACTCGTCCAATTCAGCGTTTCTTTGAGTTCTTTCTTCGTGTTTTGCTTTGTATGGCCTTTTTACTTCATCCCTGGGATCTAGAAATATTCACTTAACAAAATCATTAGTCCCATTGACTGCGTTGTCATACGATCACCAAAATCACTCGAAATGACATAAATGGTGCCATGTTCGTTACACTGGGTTTGGCCACTGCGGGGGCAACACCAAGCGCCTCGGCAGTGAAGGCCTACAAGGACCTCTACAAGCCTGACGCTTCCAACGCCAAGGCGCTAGCTGCGCTCTTCAACGACGACGTCGGGAATGAGTCGTGCCGGTAGAGGCGGAAGCACAAGCTGGTTTCCTAGGCTGATTCGTTGTATTCTCTGGTTGACTATCATTTATGTAATATCGAACTCTGTTTTCCCTTGCTAGGATGGTCCAGTCCATAGCTGTAATCCTCTATACCATATCCTAGGCGCTCGTTGAAGCGTGTCGTCTGTAACAAACTTTTCTACCTTAATCACAAAGATACGCAAATATTTTGCATATTCGAAAAAAAAATTGACTATTATTTTTTATCTTTATAATGAAACCTTTATATCAAGATTCAAAATGGAAGGAGGAAGAACAACACAGAGCCACAGTCTCACAAAGTTAAAGCAAGGAAAAAGATTTCATTGAAGTCTGGCGTACTATACCTCCGTTCTAAAATATAACAAATGTTTAACTTTTCAAAGTCAAACATTTTTATCTTTGACAGTAGATGGTAAAAAAATAAAGATTGACCACATAAAAGTGATATCATTTTATTTATAATGAAACCAACTATTATTGATCAAAGATGAGAATGGTTAACTTTGAAAATTTAAAAGTTGCTATATTTTGGGACGGAGATAGTAGCAGTTTCTTTTTTCTCCCCTGCGTGCACAGAAGCTTTTTTTTGTTTGGAAAAAGGAAATTTTATTGATTTCAAAAATAATACATCAAGGTGATCCATCGTTTTGAAAATTTTCCGACCTCTATCATAACGGCACACGGCTTAAAAGAGTTTGTTCTTGGCACAGAAGCTCGCTCATCAATAGATTGACACGTACGTACTACACTGGAGCAGTAGTGTTTGTGCAAGTATCAGTAACAGCTGCAGCAAGAAACGGGTGGAGTTAATTATTAAGTGGGGGCGTGGGGCCAATGCTGCCTGCCTGCTCGAGTGGTTGCCGATCGATTCGAGAGTCGAGACATGTTTCGGACAAGGTGCTTTAATGCTTAACGATGCAGATCTGCGCACCTTAACGATCAATGGTTCATGCGTAGGAGACTATAAACTGGCACTGTATCATGTATGTGTGGGAACGGTGCCCCTGCCACGCCGCCCGTAGGTACTACTCCGTCCTGTGCGCCACCACCAGTGCAGGTGTGCTGTTCCTCTCTTCATGAGATGGGAGTTACACTTCGACGGGAGTACTATCTCTTTCGCGAGGGTCCAGCCACAATATATACATTATTATGACACAGTACCTGTACGATGTTTCAATCTCCAACTGTTATTTTACAAGTGGGTACAGTGTAATCTTTTCTCCAACTGTTGTTTTAAGTGTGACCCTCCAAAAACGTGCCTCTTATAATTAATCTACTCCTCCCAAGAAAATGCAACTCTCCCTTATTGAGGAGTCAAACAATTTAAAATTTGACTAAATTTATACATAATAGTATTACATTTATGTTACATTATAAGTATCATTACATTAATCATATAATATATTTTCATAATAAATCTACCTGGAGGTATAAATGTTACTTATTTTTGTATAAATTTAGTCAAATTAGAACTTCTTGGGAAGCTGGAGAGTTGCATTCCTTTTGGTACGGAGTTGACTATTAACAATTAGCATGCCAGCTATTTATGATTTATAGTCCAAAATTTAATAATCTATCCACCTAACGATTTTATTTCCTTTATGAGGTAGAAAGAAAATTAATGAACCTGCAAATAACGGCAAAACAACAAGTATTATTAACCAAGGAAAATAACCCATGATAAATTAATAAGGACAAGATATGTTACGTTTTGACCAGAAAAGCCCATGCTTCTTCGGTAAAGAGGAATCAGACGACTCAAGTGGAGTTTTTTTTTTGTAACGTATCAATACGACTCTAGATTCTTATAGTCTGTATGAGTTCCAAATAAACAGGGGGCTTTAGTTTTTAAAGCTTTTTTAATGTCTTTTCCTTTAGTTTTGACAAATTATTGATGACAAAACCATTTTCAATACCAACGATTATGTTAAATAACTAGCATTAAACTTTAAATCGTTGGCCATTTATTTCAAAATAGAAACTAACCTTGGGGAAGATCGCCATGCGCCCTTGCAGTTGCTGTGATACTCCATCAATGCAAGCATGCAGGAATGCATCAGTTGTTGTGGTTAAGTTGGTATATTTGTGCTCCGCCTGAGCATGCGTGCATGGTGCAGCAATCAGGGGCGCACGTACGCCATCATCATAGCATAGGACATGAGACCGGCCGGGACCGACGCGCGCGGGCGCAGTTTGTGTCGCGAAGCATCTCTCTCTGCGGCGCGTGCATGTGCGCTCGACCGGCTCCACGCCTGGCCTTGCATTGGATGGTGCTTCGCTGGTCCAGTGGTGCTTAATTTGCTTGGGATCAGTCAAGTCAGTCATCCGGCAGGGGCTGCAATGCTGGTCCAGCGTGCTCGAGCGCGTCGTCGGCTCGCTCGTCGCTTGCGCGTGGAAGGGACAACGGAGGCGGCGGGCGGCGGGGCGGCCGGCGGCGGAGGGGCCGGGGGAATCGGACAGCGACGTGGAGACGAGCGCGCGATTGGCGGGAGCCTCTCCGACCACCCTAAGAGCTAGTAGCTTTTTGGTGGCCACTCTGGCGTCGCGCCGTGAGTGTGAGCCACCATTCGCCCGCGCGCGGTTGCAGGCGTAGACCTCCTTGTCGTCTTGAGCCACAACAATACAACATCATCAGCTCTCCTTGTTGTAATAATTAAGCTATCTTGGAGTACCACCAGTTGCTGGGCCTCGCAGCCATTAATTCTTCGTGTCTGGAAGGCGAGTGATTGTGTGCAGATCTACTTTGAGATGATGCCTTCATCATGCTCCAGTACGGTGAGCGGAGCGGAGCAATCTACGCCGCCGCCGCCGCCGGCCGCGCGGCTTGCATAATACATACGGCCGGTCGCCGTCCGTTACGTGGGCACCCCGGCCCGGCGGGCGACGGCGACGCGGTCGACCGCCGATGGGCGACGGGGCAACCGCCGGCGGGCCTCGAGACCGATCGAAGCAGCACAAGAGTTGGTGTCGCCGTTGCGCACCGCACAGGTGGGCGCTGTTGCTACAGGCGCGACTGATGCTGTGGCTGCCCCGCGCCGCCGTCCTCATCAACCGGAGCGCGCGCACCGGTGATCTGCTACCTGCCCCGCCGCTCGCGTGGCGCCACGCGGCGGCGACGGATCGGCCGACCGACCGGCGCGCGCGGGCTCTCTCATCCTCTCCGATCCTCCGGCCGGAAACAGAAACACTAACACGAAGGCGGGGCGTCGCCGCGCCACCCACCCGATCCTGATTTTTGCCCTCGCGCGGCCTCTAGGTCAGGCCTAGAAACGGCCGGACCGGCAGGGGTCGGGGTCAGGCGCGTGCTATATATGGCATGGCCATGTTCTTCCTTCCCTGCTGGTCGGGCTCGTGTCGTCCGCGTCGCCGACTCGCCGACCGGGCACCGGTCGTCCTCCCCCCGCCGTCAGGTCGCTGCGGGGATGAAGCCGACCTGAGCTGGGCGTCTGGGCGCCTGCCGCCTGGCCTTGCTTGATAGCGAAGAAGCAGCTAGCGTTCACATGCCCGGCCGGCTCGCCTGCTGGTCGTAGCTGCATTGGCAGGTGCAACCTGATGACGATGCTGAAATCACGGTGAGGTATACGGTCAGGTCATGGCCTGCCCAATCGATCAGGGCGTTCCACACCACAAGGTACCTGGAGGCTCTGTCCTGAGCGCTCGCTCCCCCGTGAGCCCGTGACCGGCACGACCTGTTGTGTAATGTACGTGCGTAACTAACACACATGTATGTGTCACGGGAGGAGTATCTAATGTTGCGGACGTACGGCTTAGCTGTTACGAGTGGCCGTAGATCGCCGGCCAGGTAGTAGCGTCACAAGTGGTACACCTCCTGCAGCAGCTTCGTCGGCCAGCGTTCGGCTACCACACGCTCCTACTATACTTGGCCAAACGGGCCGCCCAGACACAGCACGACAGTGGCCCGGCAAAGCACGGCACGGCAGGGCACGACACGATTGTTGACACAGAATTGGTCAACACATAAGCGCTAGAACGCGCAGGATCGCAACGATCAGAACCAAACGAAGCTCGCCGGCGACCGGTCAGACCGGTCGCGCCAACCGGGCAGACCGGTCGGACGAAGAGAAGCTTCGTGAAGACCTAAAACCACGAGCTCGGGAGGGACCCCGTCGGAGCTCGCAGATCTAGAGGTGTCTTGAGGTCGGCAGGCCACTCAAGACGTCCTTGAACGCCATCGAGACGAGCAAAGAACAGTACGAGGTTGGAAAAACTAGGGTTTGAAGAAAAATAGGAAAATTGTAAATTGATTGATTCGATTGGGTAGAAGGACCTCAATCGGCCGTGGCCTTTATATTTATAGGCCGAAGAGGACGTACCCCTTCCAAATTGGGTTATAAACAGACTGTACAACTCAGATCTAACCTGATTCGGACTACACAGGACCAGACCGGTTTGACCGGTTGGCTCGACTGGTCAGACCGATCGGCCTTAGTCAATGCCAATTTTGGCTGCCAACATATACCCCCTGCTTTTTAGTGAGCTTTGCAAACTAAAAAGAAAGTACCAAAAGGTAGCCTAGTTACATAGATTTGCATAGAAAGTACAAGTCTAAAAATAATGCTAAGGGTGATATTTTATACCGGCCATCTTCGTTTTCAAGCATCTTGCCACACGCTGGGGTAATATTTCTTCAAGTATCTTCCATTAAGTGCTCGTGGAAGACGCTCTCCTTGCATCGTCTCCACCATATAAGAATTCCCGAAGATAACCTCGACAATCCTGTATGGCCCTTCCCAACTTGGCGACCAGTTGCCAAACTTGTTATTCTTTGTCCCAAGAGGCAATATAGTCTTCCAAACCAGCTCAACAATCTGAAAAGATTTAGCTTTTACCTTCTTGTTGTAATTGTTGTAAGCTCTAACCACCCGAAGCTTATCCTTCTCAATTTCCTTCAACGCTTGCATCCGCTTGTCACTTACTTCATCAATATTGTTCATCATCAAGTCATAGTAATCAACAGCAGAAAGGTCATTTTGTTTAGCCAATCTATAAGCGTCCAGATTCACCTCAACAGGCAAAACGGCTTCTTGACCATAAACAAGCTCAAAAGAAGTAACTTTAGTAGCACCATGTCTAGATATACGATGAGTCCACAATACATCAGATAATACCTCATGCCACCTCCTGAGATTTCCTTCTATCTTTTTCTTGATGAGCTTTATGAAGATCTTATTACTAGACTCGGCCTGACCATTGGCCTGCGCATAGTATGGAGATGAATTGAGTATCTTAATTTTATATGATTCGGCAAAATCACGTACCTCCTTTAAAAAAAGATGAACCTTGATCCGTTGTCAAAGTTTGAGGAATATCAAATGTATGAATAATATGCTCTGTAATAAACTCAATTACCTCCCGGTGCGTCATATTTTTCAAAAGAACTGCTTCGGTCCACTTAGTAAAGTAATCCGTAGCAACCAACACGAAGCGATGTCCCTTTGAAGAAGGGAGATTAATCTGACAAATGAAATCCAACCCCAACCTCTGAATGGCCATGGCTTGATAATAGGATGCAATAACACAGCAGGCACCAATTGAACATTACCAAATCGCTGACATTTTTCACATCCTTTATAATATCTAAAACAATCTACCATCATAGTCGGCCAATAGAAACCGGCTCTCCTAAGTAACCACTTCATTTTAGGAGCTGATTGATGTGTACCACAGATGCCTTCATGAACTTCTCCCATAGCAACACGGGCCTGATCAGAATCTAAGCACTTGAGAAGTACATCTTCGGCAGTTCGACGATAAAGCTCATCGCCAATCAAAATGTATTTAAATGCCAAACGCCGAACATTCCTCTCTGCACCATGACTAGGGTCTTTTAAATATGTCACAATAGGCACCCTCCAATCAGCAACCTCGGCCTTCCCTTTGGAATTGGAAGTGGCGGCCGACGTGCTGTTAGCAGGGTGACCGGTCAGACCGGTCTCTGGACCGGTCAGACTGGTCGGGGCATCCGGTCTGACCGGTTCGTCCAGAACCAGTAACTCGGTTGTTGCTTGCATCGGCTTTCTCAAGTTAAAATAATTTTTAGTAACATTATAGCCAGATGCTTTCTGAGCCAGAGCATTCGCCTTCTGATTACTATCTCTTGGAATATGTCGGATTACAAATTCATCAAAGCAAGAGATAATATCAAGGCATCTATCAAGATATGCATTTAATGAACTGTTATAGCATTGGCATACCTTGGATACTTGCTGCACCACCAGAAGTGAATCACCATAAGCCTCCACATTTTTAACGCCCATTGACTCCAAGAACTCCAAGCCAAATAGAAGTGCTTCATACTCAACTTAGTTGTTCGTGCGCTCTTCTTCTAATCGATTTGAGAACTAAAAAATAGTACCATTCGGGGAAATTAGAACGGCATCAATCCCTTGTCCATCATCACAAGCCGATCCATCAAAGAACAACTTCCATGGTGTGCAAGTAATATAGCCGACTTCCAAATCATGCTCATCATTAATCCGATGTTCAACAATAAAATCCACTACAACTTGGCCTTTAATAGCTCTCAAAGTCTCATAGGCCAAATCATATTCAACAAACGCATAAGCCCACTTTCCGATTCTTCCACTTAAAATCGACTTTTATAGCATATGCTTAATAACATCGGCTTGACAAGTAACTATACAAGTATTTCATAAAAGATAATGCCTCAACTTGGTACAAGCATAATATAATGATAAGCACAACTTCTCAATAAATGTATACCTTGTTTACGCATCAATAAGTCGTCGGCCAACATATGTGATACCATACTCCTTTCCTTCGGTTTCTTGAGTCAAAACAGCACCAATAACCTTGTCTTCCGCAGCCACATAAAGCCTAAAAGGAATTCCTCTCTTAGGCGCCTTGAGAACCAGTGAGGAAGATAAATACTTCTTAATCTTCTCAAAAGCCTCATGGTGTTCTGCCCCCCAAGTAAATTCAGCTTCATTCTTCAACCAAAGAATAGGAGTAAAAGCATCTATCTTTCCGGACAAATTAAATATAAATCTTCTCAAGTAATTCACTTTGCCCAGAAACTTTTGCAAGTCTTTCTTGCAAGCAGGAGCCTCGACTTTCTTCATGGCTTCAATTCTCTTTGGATCAATCTCTATGCCCTTCTCATGAATAATGAAGCCTAAGAACTTCCCAGCCGATACACCAAAAGCACACTTGAGCGGGTTCATCTTTAATCCATACTGACACATCCTCTGAAGAGCAAGTCTTAAATCAGCCAAATGATGACTCAAGCCAGCCGATTTAATCACAATATCATCAATATAGACCTCCAATATAATACCAAGTAAATCATGGAAGATCAAATTCATAGCTCTTTGATAAGTAGCACCAGCATTTTTCCTACCAAAAATCATGACAACCCACTCAAACAAACCAACGAAACCAGGACATCTAAAAGCCGTTTTAGACGTATCTTCTTCGGCCATAAAGATTTGATTATAACCCGCATTACCATCAAGAAAACTGATAACACGATGTCCAGAAGCCTCATTGATCAACATATCGGCTATAGGCATAGGATATTCATCTTTAGAAGTAGCTTTATTAAGATCTCTAAAATCAATGCATACTCTAATCTTGCTTGAATCCTTCTTCTCAATGGACATAATATTAGAGATCCACTCCGCATAACGACAAGACCAAATAAATACAGCATCTAACAAACGATTAATTTCTTCTTTTATTCGGTCATACATAATAGGATTAAAATGCCTAGAAGGTTGTTTATAAGGTCTAAAACCGGCTTTAATCGGCAGCCGATGCTCAACCAAATCACGACTCAAATCAGGCATCTCAGAGTATTCCCATGCAAAACAATCGACATATTCTTTTAATAATTTTATTAAATCGGCTTCACAATCATCCGATAAGTTTGCATTTACAAAAGTCGGCCTAGAAATAGAACCATCTCCAATATCTATCTTTTCTAAAGGATTAGCCGACGTAAAACCTTGACCCAACTTATCCAAGTCACCCAAGTCTTCAATAGCCTTACACATATCGTTCGCCTTGTCCCGATCGTGCTCGATGTGCTCATGCAGCCAGTCTGCGCTGGACCGGCCTCACCGGTCAGAGGAAGCGGTCTGACCGGTCAGCTCTGTCTTGACGCCCTGCTGCATCATAGAAGTAAGTGTAGCCGATTCTCCATCGGCTTTAGGACTACAGACACAAAACCCTCCTTGGTGCAACTGATCAAGTCGAAATCGGTCAAATCCAGGCCCGATAAGCACTTGATGTTGTCATGTGCACCAACGAACTCGAAATCGGCGGTACCAATGAAGGAAGATACATCACCATGCACAACCTCAACTTCATCGCCGATCCACTGAATAAGAAACTAGTGCAAGGAAGATGGTACACATTGATTGGCATGAATCCAATCACATCCAAGTATGAGGTTAAAGTTACCTTTCACCTCAGAGACGAAGAACGCCATAGCAACTGTCTTGCTCCCAACGGTCAACTCCATCGAAGCAACCCCCTTAACACCAATGGGATCACCTCCTCCAATGCTGTTGACCGTCATGTTCATCTTGATGAACTCTTCGTCCGTCCCGCCAAGCTTCTTATAGAGTGAATAGGGAATCAAGTTCACAATTGCCCCACTATCCACAAGCATACGAGAAACTAGCTTCCCGTTGATGTGCCCCCTCACATAGAGAGCCTTCAAGTGGTTGTCTGAATTCTTGGGCTTCTGAAATATAGCTTCGCGGGGACCAAAGTCCAAATGTGTTGTCTCCTCCGGAATCACCCAATAGTCATCAGAAAAGCGCACAACATTGATCTCCATGTTTGTGCGTTCTGGAGAAGCCTCATAATCCACCAACTCCTCGTCCTCTACTGCTGAAGGAGCTGCTGGAACTTCTAATGCGCCAGGAACCGAATTGGAAACGATCTCTTCGGCCTTCTGCTTAGGCTCGGGGATGACCGGTCTGACCGGTTGCTCTGAGCGGTCAGACCGGTCCGGGACACCGGTCAGACCGGTCGGCTAGAGCGGTCCGACCGGTCCTGTGGGCTGGTCAGCTACCTTGACCTGCCACACCTTGCCTTGAGGGATCCTCGGTCTGTACTTATCGAACTGCTCATCCCTCAACTTCTCCGCCTCCTTTTCCTTCTGTTCTTGGCGGCGAAGACGCTGCAACCTCCTCTTCTGAGTATGTGTCAACCCCGGTGGGCACCACCTAGGCTGGAAGTACTTCTCTTTGTCTTGGTCCTTGAGGTTGCTGCTACTGGCCTCATGATTATTGGCCAACACAAGCTTTTGGGAAATATTGACCGGTTTCTCAACGATCACCGGTCTCTTTAGTGTATCTTGAGCTTTGCCTTTCTCGTCTTCAACTTGCACAACCTTAGCAGCTGGAACCTCCTCAGAATCAATTTGCACTGGCTCGTCCTTCTTCTCTTTGACGCGGTATTCTTGACGCACAAGATGAAATTGTGCCAGCCTCTGCTGAGACCGGTCTGACCGGTCGGGTGAAGCGTCCCTCATAAGAGAAGATTTAAAAGTGATACAATATCAGTCCCAGGAGGCTGATAATACTTTTATTACATCAGATGGTACATTACCGTAAAACTCTACGCGGAAGTGGGCAGCGAAGCGCTACTATCGCGAGGATAACAACTAACACCCACACAATGATATTAACTACGAAGAGGGGGTCATCAGAGTCTTGCGCCATACGGAACTTCCTGCGGGTGACCCTATCCACAGGCAAGGTTGGGTGCAGGACGGGACCTCTACTCAACATCTTCGGGAACGAAGTCTGGACCTTCCTCTGTAAAAATTAAGAATGGGGTGAGTACAAACGTACTCAGCAAGTCCAACCACACCCACGGAGGGGGTATAAACAGAATATAATGCACAGGGTAATTCAAGGATAAGGCTAGGGTTTAATTTGTGGAAAGTAAATTTTTATGCAGGGGTTCATTTGAAAGAAAGAATTTTCAAAACAAGTTTTTCTTGTACCGGGTAACACGTAGTGTTGACCCACACAGGATCCAAGTTTTAAGCTGCTACCGGACTCCTCATCCGCTGTAGCACACGGCACAACTGCCAGACACTTTACCAAAACCACTCACGCCAACCCGTCCATTCCCAGAAGAAACACTAGGTATGTGACCACACCGTAACTCGCCCAGTACCGTGGGCACAACTATTCGAATAGATTTTAACTCTGTAGAGGTGTACAACTTTACCCACAAGCGGGGTACCACAGCTCGATCACCGTAGTATCGGTGCAGATCCCAACAAAGCCATTACCCACCTTAGCTAGACCTGACTAGCCATCACGGGATTCACCAAGGGGCCATTGACCAATCACTGAGGTTTAACCAAGGCATAAGTCACACAAAGCTAATCCCTTCTCTTTAGGAATATTTTTTTATTTTTAACCTATTTTTCAATTTTATTTTAAAAATAACCCACCCGGATATATATTTGCAGATCTAACCCTTTTGGTTGCGCCGGTCTACGTGGCGTGACAAAAACACGCTGTCGCGCCACATGCATTGGCGTGACAAGATGTGCCACGTTGGCACGCTTCGGAGCGCTCGGAAGGGGTCTGCCAGCTCATATTCCACGTGTCAACCTTGTCACACCACTCCCACCAGCATGACAGTACAGCCTTGTCACGCCACCCCCGCTGGCGTGACAAGGTCCGACTTTAGAAAAATCATATCTTTTTCATACGAACTCGGATGGAGATGATTTTTATACAAAAATTTAGCTCTCAACGAGATCTACAACTCTCATTTGAAGTCATTAAGATGGTTAAATAATTGATTTAAACTTTTGACAGCATATTAAGCACTTTACCTCTATCGGATCATCTCTAACTTGACATGTTTATCATACCTCTATCGGATCATCTCTAACTTGACATGTTTATCATGGTTCTACAAATTAAGTTCTATATAATGTTTGATATATGAAATAATATGGACTAAATAATAATAGTTCGATAAGAGATACAATGAGAAATCAAACTATATCATCATTGAGTATGGAATATAATGCAACACTCTAGGTATTATTAATTATAGCTTTAACTTGTGAGTTGGTCCATGCTAATAGCGTGGCTAGTTTTGCTACGTTTTGTTTTTTTATTATAAATACTTTGTTGTAGCAGGCTATTTTGTTTATTCCCCTAGAGTTTGTTCTTCAACCACTATACATCACTAAGTCTTATTATACATATTTTCACATTGCCTATCAAATTACGTGCATATACATTATATCTATTTTGTACAAATCAACTCCGAAGTTACATGTGCATATGTACAACCGTTTTGCCACCACCACCTGTATGGAGACTTCTCTACTACCGTTGTGCCGAATTTCTTACGGTCGCTGACGTTGTTGGAAGCCCATATACAAATAAGCATATAAAACAATCAATAATTGTGTCATTCTTTTGCATCCATATATTATGTTGTTTTGACCCCATCATTTTACTTCCATCTATCAGGATCAACCTGTTTTGATCCCCATTAGACGTGCCATACGGCGTAGTCTTGATTGGGTGGGAAAGTCTGACGAATTTTTGTATTCGGCATGGACTCTATAATTATATTCTAATTTTTTAATTCTTTAATTATGAAATTAGATATTTTTCAATTGTATATGATATGGCCTCTTGAGTCAGTTTAGATCATTAGTTCTTCGTAAAATCCAATTGTGTAAATCCTTCTCCTTTTTAGATTAATGTATAAATTTCTAGACCCTCTCGATGAACGTGGTGGCTCTCTTTTTTTCTATAACAACAATTGCTTATTAATATAATATATATCTAGAGTGGTGGGACCATGGAGGCACCTTGAGCGATGATTTTGGCTAGCCAAACCAAGCAGTGCAATCGATAAGCGTTGCGCTGACCAAAGGAGATACAGTGAAAAGAAGGCCATAAGATGGAAAACAACAAAGTACTCATTTCATCTAAACCACTTAATTACTAGTATAAAACTTACACATTTGTATCTTTTTCAAACTGTTATCATATTTTAAGATCTTAATCTTTCAAAAAAAATACTTGATCTTGCTTATAGCTATAATTAATATCTAGGGTGTTGCATTATATTTCATACACAAGGATGATATAGTTTGATTTCTCATTGTATCTCTTATCAAACTATTATTATTTAGTCCATATTATTTCATATATCAAACATTATATAGAACTTAATTTGTAGAACCATGATAAATATGTCAAATTAGAGATGATCCGATAGAGGTAAAGTGCTTAATATGCTGTCAAAATTTTAAATCAATTATTTAACCATCTTAATGACTTCAAATGAAAAAAATTCAAAACTACAAAGTTGTAGATCTCGTTGAGAGCTACAATTTTTGTATAAAAATCATCTCCATCCGAGTTTCTATGAAAAAGATATGATTTTTCTAAAGTCAAACCTTGTCAAGCCAGTGGGGGTGGCGTGACAAGGCTGTACTGTCACGCCGGTGGGAGTGGCGTGACAAGGTTGACACATGGAATATGAGCTGGTAGACCCCTTCCGAGCGCTCCGAAGTGTGCCAACGTGGCACATCTTGTCACGCCAATGCATATGGCGCAACAGCGTGCTTTTGTCATGCCGCGCAGACCGGCGGGACCAAAAGGGTTAGATCTGCAAATATATATCCGGGTGGGTTATTTTTAAAATAAAATTGAAAAATAGGTTAAAAATAAAAAATCTCTCCTTAGTCGCCCGTTGCTCTCAGCTCTCCTGATGACTATCAGACTAACTAGTGGGGTTTATGCTAAGCAGTTGCCCATACAATGGTCGAGTGATTTGCACGATAGTGGAGATAGGTGAGATGACACACCAACTCGTTCCTTAATTGTGACAAGATGGATATCTCCCTTGCTTGCCCAACCACACAGGTTAGAGCACACCATTCGGCAATTCACACAGAAATGCCATCCATCCCATCTAAACTCACCTTTCGAAAATTCCATATTTTTCCCTGGCGTGCATGGGCACGTGGGAGCAGGGGCCTGGCGCGCATGGGCAGGGTGCGCGGGCGCGTGGGCGGGGCCGGGAGCAGAGGCGAGCGGGACAGGGGGCGGCCGGCGTCGAGCCACGAGCGGCGAGCGGCATGGCGGGTGGCTCGGCCGCGTGGTGCGTGGGGGAGCGCGCGTGGGCAGCAGGCGCGTGGGGTCGGCCGGGAGCGTGGACAGGAGCGGGGAGCGGCCGAGGTGAGGCGGTGGCCGGCGGGCGGCGCGCGTCGCACGTGCGGGAGCGCGGCAGAGGAGAGGAAGAGAGAGAGGGAAGGAAAAGAAAAGGAAAAAAAAGAAAATGGAGGAAAAAGAAAAAGGGAAGAGAGAGAGAGAGAAGAGAGATCGCTCGGCGGATTTTGCGGCGGCGACCGCGGCCGGTCGCGCACGCGCGCCGGTCGGGCGTGGCACGCGGGACTAGGAGAAACAGGGAGATGGGACCGCGGTTGGATGTTGGGACCAGATTTTCGGGAGATCGGGCGGGGAACGATTTTGAATGGACTGAGCTCAACGATTGAAAAGAGATTTTGAAATTATTTAGCGCGTGATTTATTCTAGTAGATTTTTCGGGATGTCACAAACCTACCCCACTTAAAATGAATCTCATCCTCGAGATTCGGCTGACTCCTAAACTGATGGAGAAATTCTTTCTTCAAAGCATCTTCACGCTCCTATGTAGCTTCTTCTACTCCGTGTCTGCTCCACTAAACTCTGCAAATCCGTACTTCGGAGTTTCTTGTCCTCCTAGTGACAGTGTCCATGATCTTGACCGGTATTTCCTAGTATCTCAGGTCTGGCTGCAGATCTATCGCTTCTACTGG
Organism: Panicum virgatum; assembly: GCF_016808335.1. Taxonomy (NCBI): domain Eukaryota; kingdom Viridiplantae; phylum Streptophyta; class Magnoliopsida; order Poales; family Poaceae; genus Panicum; species Panicum virgatum. The sequence goes on along the minus strand of NC_053153.1, from coordinate 13,476,080 downwards.
CACGTGTTCTGTCTCGGGTGCCCTCAAACACCTTCTTAATTGCGAGACATGAAACACTGGGTGTATATCTGACATTTCTTCTGGTAGCTCCAGGCGGTATGCTACAGTTCCGACTTTCTTCAGAACTTGGTACGGTCCAATGTACCGAGGGGCCAACTTTCCTTGTACTTGAAATCTTCGAGTTCCCCGAATAGGTGAAACCTTAAGGTATACGAACTCTCCCGGGTTGAAGCTTATTTCTCGTCTCTTCTTGTCTGCGTAGCTCTTCTATCGAGACTGGGCGGATTTCAGCTTTTCTCTAATCTCGGCCACTCTTTCTTCTGCTTCCTTTATGAGTGCAGGCCCAACCAGGGCACGTTCTCCAACTTCTGACCACATCAGGGGAGTTCTGCATTTTCTTCCATAAAGAGACTCAAATGGTGACATGCCCAAGCTTGCTTGGTAACCGTTGTTGTATGAAAATTCTGCATAGGGCAAACTCTGCTCCCAATCCTTGTCATAGGTAAGGACACATGCTCTCAACATATCCTCCATAATCTGATTCACCCTTTCTGTTTGGCCATCCGTTTGTGGGTGATAAGCGGAGCTGAAATCCAATTTAGTGCCCATGGCTTTATGCAAACTTTTCCAAAACCTAGAGATGAATTGGGTCCCTCTATCTGAAACAATTCTACTAGGCACACCATGTAACTTTACTATATTTTCCACATAAAGCTTAGCTAGCTTTTCTCCGCCGTAATTGGTCTGTACGGGTATGAAATGAGCCGCTTTAGTGAGTTGGTCCACTATTACCCATATGGAGTCATGTCCTTTCTGTGTTCTGGGTAGACCCACTGCAAAGTCCATTCCTATCTCGTCCCATTTCCAAACCGGAATGGGTAGGGGTTGTAACAATCCTGCTGGCTTCTGGTGTTCGGCCTTGATCCTTTGACAAGTATCACAATGAGCGACGAATCGTGCAATATCCGTCTTCATTTCTTTCCACCAATATTTTTTGTTTTAAATCCATGTACATCTTGGTGGATCCTGGGTGGATGGAGCAGGCCGAGTTATGGGCTTCATCCATAATTATTTGCCGGAAGTCTCCTTTCTGGGGCACACAAATCCTATTTTTCTACCATAAAGTTCCCTTATTATCCACTCTAAAATCCGGTGCCTTATTTTCTCCAGTCTGCATTCGGATCTCCATCAAGTCCTTTTCCGAACTTTGGACCTTTCTGATTTTATCCTCTAGAGTAGATTGAATGATCATCTTGCGAATGGAACCTCGAGGGACAATGTGCACATTCAATCGTGCCATTTCTTCCTGCAGATGGGCATCCTAGGATCCATAAGATTTCTGGCTTAAGGCATCGGCTACCACATTAGCTTTGCCAGGGTGGTAATGAATTTCCACATTATAATCCTTAACCAGTTCTAACCACCTTCTTTGCCTTAAGTTCAAGTCTAGCTAGGTGAAAATATACTTATGGTCGGTGTAGATCTCGCACTTATTTCCAATTAGATAATGTCTCCAAATCTTGAGGGCATGCACTAGGGCTGCAAACTCCAGATCATGTGTTGGGTAATTCTGCTCATGAGGCCTGAGCTATCAGGAAGCATAAGCTACTACTTTCCTGTCTTGCATGAGGACACATCCTATTCCATGTCGGGATGCATCACAATAAATGATAAAATCCTGAAGAATATCCGGTAGGGTCAGCACTGGGGCGGTTGTCAACTTACTCTTCAATTCTTGAAAACTTCTTTCACATGACTCTGTCCAGGTGAATTTCTTATCCTTCTTGAGTAGCTCTGTCATGGGCCAGTTTATCTTGGAAAATCCTTCAATGAATCTCCGATAATATCCAGCTAATCCAAGAAAGCTCCTGATTTCACTAACATTGGTCGGTTGCTGCCAGTTGGAAACTGCTTCGACCTTCTCGGGGTCCACTGCTACTCCTTTTGCGGTTAGAATATGACCAAGGAAAGCAACTTTCTCCAGCCAGAATTCACACTTGCTGAATTTAGCATATAGTTTATGTTCCCTCAGCTTTTCCAACACTACCCGCAGATGTTGCTCGTGTTCCTGGACACTCTTGGAGTAAATAAGTATGTCGTCGATAAAGACTACGACAAACTTATCTAACTCATCCATAAACACCTTGTCCATGAGATTCATAAAATAAGCAGGTGCATTGGTGAGTCCAAAAGACATCACGGTGAACTCAAACTGCCCGTAACGGGTGACAAAGACTGTTTTTGGGATGTCACTTTCTCTAATCTTGAGCTGAAAATATCCTGACCTCAGATCAATTTTGGAGAAGTACTTGGCTCCTTTTAGCTGATCAAAAAGATCATCAATCCTGGAGAGGGGGTACTTGTTCTTGATGGTGACTTCGTTCAGTGCTAGGTAATCTAGACACAACCTCATACTCCCATCTTTCTTCTTGACAAATAGGACTGGGGCTCCCCAAGGCGACGAGCTTGGTCTGATGAAGCCAATTCGTTGTAGTTCTTCCAGTTGCTTCTTTAATTCTGCCAATTCAGAGGCTGCCATCCTATAGGGTCTCTTGGCTATAGGAGAGATTCCAGGGACAAGGTCGATGACAAATTCTATATCCCTATTTGGTGGCATTCCGGGAAGTTCTTCAGGGAAAACATCTGGGTACTCATTTACTACTGGGACTTTTTCTAAGGACTTGGCTTCCATGCTAAACACCATTGGGTCTGGTCCATTTCTCCGGGTATGGCAGGTTACTCGTATTCCCTCTGGGTTCGTCAGTTGTACCACCTTATCAGCACAACCTATGAGACCATTGTGCAGGCTTAACCAGTCCATTCCAAAAATCACGTCTATTCCCTTAGACTTAAGTACTACTAAATATGCTAGAAATTCTACCCCACTTAAATTGATCCTTACCCGTAGGCAACCTAGTCGACACTTGATGACACCTCCAGGCGTCCGGGTTAATATGGGTGTTTTTAGTAGTACTGTAGGTATATTGTGCTTTTCCACAAAACTCGAGGATATGAATGAGTGTGATGCTCCAGAATCAAATAGTACTATTGCAAGAGCTGAGCTGACTAGGTACTCACTGAGCACTACGCCCTGAGCTCCTTGAGCCTCCTGCGTGTTGATGTGGTTGACGCGGGCTCATCCAATTGACTGCTAGGGCTGCCTCATCTGCTGACTGTTGTTGTTGGTGTTGGTGTTGTTGTTGTTGCGGATGGGCACTCGGTTGGCACCTGACAGAACTGGCCTTGGTCCATTCACCGTGTTAGAGAAGGCTGATGTAGCAGGCTTGTTCTTGGCATATGGGCAGTTAGCAATGAAGTGTCCTGTCTCTCGGCAGTTGAAACAGGACCTAGCATTGCTGTTGTTGGTGGTGACTTGGCTGGCATTGCTTTGCGGGGCCTTCGTGGTGTTCTGACTTCTGAACTGTGTGTTAGGGGTTTGGAATCCTGTCACTTGTGACTGGGTCCTATGCTACATTGGGGCCTGATATCTTGGTGCCGTATAGCTGGAGTTCCTTGGTTTCTAGAAGCGGTCCTGCTAGCGGGCCTTGCTCTCCAGAAACTTGCGCTTGTTATCCTTCCAATCTTCAGCTTTGGCCCTTTCCGTGAGAATAGCCTTGTTCATCAGAGTATTGAAGTCGGGGTATATCTGAGGGGTAACCAAGGTTCGGAGTTTTGGGTTCAGTCCCTTCTTGAACATGTCCTGCTTCTTTTCATCACTGTCCACTTCCTCTGGTGCATATCGGGCCAGCTCCATGAACTGGTGGGTGTACTCTTCTACTGACATGCTTCCTTGCTGCAGTGCGCGGAACTCATCCGCCTTGCGCTTCATGGTGGCTGAGGGGTTATGATAGCGGCAGAATTACTTCACAAACTCCTTCCAAGTGATAGTGGAGGCGTCTTCGGCAGCGGCACAGTAATTCTCCCACTAGGCTAAGGCAGTCCCGGTGAGTTGGTGGGCTGCCAAAAGAACATTGTCTCGATCTTGGCATTCGAACGGCTCGAGCTTTCTCTGGATCACACGCAGCTAGTCATCTGCATCTAAGGGGTTGCTGGATCCGGCAAAGGTGGGCGGCTTGGTCTTCAGAAAAGCTGTCAGCTTGTCATTCATGGTCTGCTCTCGTGGCTGCTTGTTTTCGAGGGCATTGGCCAGTGTTTCCAGTATGAGGGTCTAGTTGTGTATTATCTGTGCCAGGTCCCCGAGGGGTGGTGGTGGTGGCAGTGGCACTTCTTGATTTTCTCCTCCGTTCTGGCTCACTTCATGTTCCTCCTGAGGATGGTTCTGTCCATTAGGCTATCCTCCCGCGCCAGCGGCTGTAGGGGTCCAGTTGCGGGAGGCCCTCGTACCACTTTGGGAAGCCATCTGTAGATTGGGTAGAGTTTTTGTGAGATTGGGATTAAGTGATGTTTTAGTTGTTTAATTCGTATTTTTGAAAAGGCAGAATCTATCTTCCGCCGAAAAACACACAAACTAACAACAAGCACACAAGCTAGCAAGCAACAAGCACAAACAACTTTATTACTGCAAGGGGGTACAACACTGGGGCAAGGCTAAACGCGTACTACACGTCCGGGTACAGGGTCACATTTAAGGGTACAACTTAGGCCAAAGGGGCTGGAGTGGCTTCGGGGCATGCTACTCGCGGGGCGAGCCTTCTTCGGAGTGTGCTTCCAGGGGAACGAGCAATCCTTGCTCGCCGTCCTCTAGGTTTCCGTTTTCCCGGGGTTGCGTAGCAGCCTCTCTTTCAACGGCAGCAAAAGACCCTTCAGGGTTCTCGGGTGGGGCTTGTGGGGTTCTCAAGAGTGGTCCCCATCCTATGACGGGCGTCCCGAGTAGAACATGGTCTTCCCCAATTGCCGAGACTGGCATTCCACTTCTGGTCCATTCTTGCATACGCCGGTCCCGGGCCTGCCTGAGGCTCTCCTGGGCAACCGCTTCACTTCTGACCGCGGCTGCGGCTCTTGCCTCGGCTTGGGCTGCCTGGATCTGTTGCAGTCTTACCGCGAGCTCTGCTTGCTCGGCTCGATGGGTCTGCTCCCTCAGGATGCTGGCTTGCTCGTCAAAGAGCTGATCCAAGGAGGCTAGGTAAATAGCCACTTGGTACAGGGGGTCTTCTTCATGGCGGCGCCGTTCCAGGCTTCTCATACGAGCTTCCCAAACTGGGGTTCTGATGGCCGGAGGGAAAAACCTCATTGGTGTAGGGGATAGGTGTCTTTCAAAAATCCGGCATAGATAACGGAGCGCCTTCCTGACGGCCAAGGGATAGGTGTCTTGGTGCCTAAACCCTGTGGCGGTCACTTGCCATGGCTGAATGTCAGGGTAGTGGTCACTTCTGGCGATGACTAGGATCACCCTACAGCGGAGGGTACCATGGTGCTCGTACTCTCTGATGTAGTACCTTGGGCATTCCGTAACACCAAGGCTTTCCAGGGCATTGATCAATAGGCTGGGGAAGCCAGGCGCGGCTTGGCAAAAGCCCTGGGTCCATCCTTCCTTAGCCATCTGAAAACAAAGATAGGGTGAACAGGCTTGCACAAATATTTGTGTACAAAAGGATAGATGGTACTTATTATTACAACATGGTGGGGTACAGATTCCATAGATACACGATTATTAGGATAGAGGCTCTAGCTTAGGTGTGCTACTCTCCTCTCATGGGGACTCTTCCTCGATCCGGATAGGGCGTTTCTTTGGTGGAAGACACTGCTCCATCACATCATCTTCGGTCTGAGTACCCCTATCCCAATGGATTTCTTCGGGTTCTTCTTCTATCCATCCACCTATTCCTCTGTGAGCCTCGTATTCTTGTCATTGGGCTTGGAGAGTGGCTAGGGAATACTCGGCTCGTGCGGCTCTTGTCCGTTGTTCCTCCAATTCTTGGGTTGCCTTTTCTGCCCTGTGGATTTGGTGCTTCAGTTGTGCCGCCTGTTTGCGGTAAAGTTCATCTAGGCCGGTGAGGTAGGTGGATAGGTGGGAGACCGTATCTTCTAGATCTTCTTCTTCTCTTCCAAGTCCTCTCATCCGGGCAATCCATGAGCATCCTCTTCCTCCGGTAGGCGGGAAAAATCTCATAGGAGTCCGCTGAAGATGATGCTTGTAGACCACACGCAGACGTCACAGGGCTTTACGGGCGGCCTTTCGGTAGGTGTCAGGGAAGCGAAAGCCAGTGGTGGAGATGAATCAGGGGTCCACGTCAAGGTAGAGGGTGCTCTTTCCCACGAAGATCATCAGGTCACATCGAAGAGTGCCCCTGGAGTCGTACTCCCGGTAGACGTACTCTGGTGGGTCCACCACTCCGATGCGTTGAAGGCTGATTCCACCACTCCATCCATTGTCAGCCATCTGGAACAGGGCAAGAGTCAATGGTGAGTGTATGAGTGGAAAAAGGATTAAGCAAAGAAAGTCCTAATGTGGAAAGGCTCGAAAAAGGGGTCTCGATCCTACAGTCACGTCCTATGGCCAACCTACGGCTCTGATACCACCTGAAGCATCCCTCATAAGAGAAGACTTAAAAGTGATACAATATCAGTCCCAGGAGGCTGATAATACTTTTATTACATCATATGGTACATTAACGTACAACTCTACACGAAAGTGGGCAGTGAAGCACTACTATCGCGAGGATAACAACTAACACCCACACAATGATATTAACTACGAAGAGGGGGTCATCAGAGTCTTGTGCCATACGGAACTTCTTGCGGGTGACGCTATCCACAGGCAAGGTTGGGTGCAGGACGGGACCTCTACTCAACATCTTCGGGAACGAAGTCTGGATCTTCCTCTGTAAAAATTAAGAATGGGGTGAGTACAAACGTACTCAGCAAGTCCAACCACACCCACGGAGGGGGTATAAATAGAATATAATGCACAGGGTAATTCAAGGATAAGGCTAGGGTTTAATTTGCGGAAAGCAAATTTTTATGTAGGGGTTCATTTGAAAGAAAGGATTTTCAAAGCAAGTTTTTCTTGTACCGGATAACACGTAGTGTTGACCCACACAGGATCCAAGTTTTAAGCTGCTACTGGACTCCTCATCCGCCGTAGCATACGGCACAACTGCCGGACACTTTACCAAAACCACTCACGCCAACCCGTCCATTCTCAGAAGAAACACTAGTTATGTGACCACACCGTAACTCGCCCAGTACCGTGGGCACGGCTATTCGAATAGATTTTAACTCTGCAGAGGTGTGCAACTTTACCCACAAGCGGGGTACCACAGCTCGATCACCGTAGTGTCGGTGCAGATCCCAACAAAGTCATTACCCACCTTAGCTAGACCTGACTAGCCATCAAGGGGCCATTGACCAATCACTGAGGTTTAACTAGGGCATAAGTCACACATAGCTAATCCCTTCTCCTTAGTCACCCGTTGCTCTCAGCTCTCCTGATGGCTATCAGACTAACCAGTGTGGTTTATGCTAAGCTGTTGCCCATACAATGGTTGAGTGGTTTGCACGATAGTGGAGTTTGGTGAGATGACACACCAACTCGGTCCTTAATTGTGATAAGATGGATATCTCCCTTCCTTGCCCAACCACACAGGTTAGAGCACACCATTCGGCAATTCACACAGAAATGCCATCCATCCCATCTAAACTCATCTTTCGAAAATTCCACATTTTTTCCTTCCCACTCACTCACGCATTTTCCTTTTATAAAACAAGTTGGATCGTGTTTAAGGTCCTAAGCGTTCTAGCATCTATTAATGTCCAAACAATTCACATTCAGACATTAATCTAGGTGGTCAAGGAATGGTTATAACAAATCAAGGGGTGTTTATCCAACCATGTTTTCAGTAGGTAAAACCTATGCAGTTTTGTAAAACAGGCTAATAGGTTGTGTTTATAAAGACTGGGACAAAACATGCATCAAAGGATGAGATTGAATTTGCCGTCTTCGAAGCCTTCTGGGAAATCCTGGTCGAGGTACTGTCCTTTGGGTTCAGGGTCGCGGAACTGGTCCTCGTTCACTTGCTCGCAATACTGCTCGTCGACGGGTTCTCCCTCATTCACACCGTGATCTACGACGCATACAGACAAACACACAATCAAGAAAAAGAAATAAAAGTTTTATCGTTGAGCTCGAATCGAAAACAAATAAGATATGGGGACAGGAGTAATATTTTTGGGAGGTTCCCTAATGGCATGGCCAAAATTATGTCAAGAAGGGCGTGCTAAAGTTTCAGGTCGATCGGAGATTGTTTGGCGCATGAAATGATAAGTTAACGAGGTGTTTAGTGTCTAAACATGGGTCTAGGGACTTGTTTGTAATTAGTGAAAGGGCCTGATTAAAATTCTGGAGAGTGTTTGGGTTATTTTGGAAAAAAAGTAGCGGTTTATTTATAAATATGTTTACACAGTGGAGGGTTTATTTGCAAATAGAAAAGTTGGAATGGTTTCTTTTGGAAAAGGATTAGAGAGTGGAAGGGTTCTATAAAGAATAAAGGGAAGGGGAGTGGGTTTTTGGCAAATGTGCCCTCCTTCTTCCTCCTCACGCACAAAACAGAGGAGGGGGCACTGGGCGCCGGCGGCGGCCCTCGCCGGCGGCCGGGGTCAGGGGGAAAGAGGGAGGGAGGCTCGTGGGGTCGATCCCCCCCTCGATTTCAGGGAAGAAGGCCTGCAGGGAGGGGAGCCATGGCGGCGGGTGGCAGCAGGCGGCGGCGGCCGTGGTGGCGCCGTTGCGGGGCTCGACGGCTGCTCGGAGCTGGGGGGGAAAGGGAGAGGGAACCAAGGAGGTTCTATCCCCTACCTTGGCTCGGGCTGGGGCGCAGCGAGGAGGGGGTTTCCGCGGTGGCCGGCGTCCTGGAGGAGGCGGCAATGGTGGTGGCGGTGCTAGGGGGCTGGAGAGGGAGCTAGGAGCGGCGGTGGAGGCCATGGGGGAGATGAGCTGCGCGGGGAGCCTATTTGTATGCGGAGTAAGGCGGTGGGGGAGCGCTACGGCCAGCCGGTGAGCTCGAGGTCGAGCTTTAATGGCGGCTGGTCTGGTGGTGGCGCTGTGCTGCGCAGGCGTCGAGGCGAGCAGGGGAGGCGGTGGTGCGTAGCGGGGAGGGCGGTAGCTGGGAAGGTGCTCGGTGCAGGGGAGGTCGATGCGCGGCGGCACTGTTGCTTGGCGATGGGCGGCGCGGCGAGTGCACGTGGGAGCAGGGGCCTGGCGCGCGTGGGTAGGGCGCGCGGGTAGGGCGCGCGGGCGAGTGGGAGGGGCTGGGAGCAGAGGCGAGCGGGACAGGGGGCGGCCGGCGTCGAGCCGCAAGCGGCAAGCGGCACGGCGGGTGGCTCGGCCGCGTGGTGCATGCGCGAGGGCGCTCGCGTGAGCAGCAGGCACGTGGGGTCAGCTGGGAGTGTGGACAGGAGCGGGGAACGGCCGGGGTGAGGCAGTGGCCGGCGGGCGGCGCGCGTCGCGCGTGTGGGAGCGCAGCAGAGGAGAGGAAGGAGAGAGAGAGGGAAGGAAAAGAAAATGGAAAAAAAGAAAATGGAGGAAAAAGAAAAAGGGAAGAGAGAGAGAGAGAGAGAGAAAAAAGAGAGATCGCTCGGCGGATTTCGCGGCGGCGACCGCGGCCGGTCACGCACGCGCACCGGTCGGGCGTGGCGCGCGAGACGAGAAGAAACAGGGAGACGCGATAGCGGTTGGATGTCGGGACCAGATTTTCGGGAGATCGGGCGGGGAACGATTTTGAATGGACTGAGCTCAACGATTGAAAAGAGATTTTGAAATTATTTAGCGCGTAATTTATTCTTGTAGATTTTTCGGGATATCACATCGGGGTAGACCGGTCTGACCGGTCCGGGGTTCTGCCCCTGACTAGATTGGTGCTGACCCAATCGGTCGTGGACCGGCTGCTTCAACATGTCAAATACAAGTCCTCTGGAACTTCCCTCCCCCTGTAAGTGTGGTGGATACGGCATCGGATAACATTGCATCCAAAATCCCCCGTTCTCCCATGCGAGAAACTGAGAATCCGACGCCAGTGGAGCCCATGGCATTGTAGCATACATCAGCTGCATCTGCTGAGGAGGGAACAAGGTAACCACATCACCCCTGCGCTTGCTTGATTCTCCCCTAGGAGATGAAGGTGCACCTTGACGCGGAGGTGACCTCAGTCTCTTTTTTAGGGGCCAATCGCTTCGAACGGCCTTTGAGTACTTGTTCAACAGTTGGCCAAAGGTAGGATTCTGGTTTGCAAGCTTGCCCTGCACCTTTGGCTGATTAGTCTTCCGTTTTCGGACGCTTCGGCTTGAATATCCGGGGCTGACCACCGGGGCGGTCTGACCGGCCACCAGGACCGGTCTGACCGGTCGGAGAAACCGGTCTGACCGGTCTCGGCTGAGTAGCAGACCGGTCACCTAAAGAAGAACCCTCTTGCTGCCCCCCCCCCCCCCCGAGCGTGCGATGCTTAAGTATGATCTTCATATTCTTCGTCCCATCAGGAGTCTTCTCCTGAATCACTTCACTGGCCAGAATTTTGTTATCAACAGTCAACAGTCTTTCATCACCAACGATCACATTCTTGCCTTTTGCCCCTTCGGCTTGATCCGGCAGAATCAGCACCTTTGCATTGTTGAGATCAATGGTATGAACTGAAAATGAAGCTTTATCTATCTTCATCTCCGGAAAGGCCAATCGTCCTTCATTTATTGCCGATTATACCTGTCGATGAAACATGTTGCAATCATTAGTTGCATGAGATGAAGAATTATGAATTTACAATAAGCACGCCGCTTTAGCCCCTCAAGCGGCGGTATAACATGAGTAATCTTTAAATGCCCAAGTCGTAATAATTCATCAAAAATGCGATCGCACTTGGACACATCGAAAGTAAACTTCATCTGCTCTTGCCGATTCTTTTGAGTTGGCTTAAGAGATGTACAAGTAGATGGTTTGGCCGAGGTGGGCCAAACAAACTCAGTAGCATATACCTCTTTATTCTCATCGTCCGATGAATCGGAATCATATTCAACAACATGAGTGTTTGAACGATGGGACTTGTAGGTATCTTTATCTTTTTTAAATTTAGTTTCTTGACTCAAAGCTTTAGGCTGAAGTTGATTTATAAAATAAAAACTCGAACCATCAAGCTTCTCTCTATAGCTAGACCGCAAACCTGCAAGAGCCAAATCAACCAAATCCTTTTCAAAAAGTGACAAATTAAAGCATCGGTTCTTAATGTCTTTAAACTTTTTAAAGTACTCATGGATAGATGCATCTCTACCCTGTCTAACCGATGTCAAATCCATCAACTTAGTTTCGTTATCTCCACTATAAAAGTGATCATGAAACTTTTGCTCTAATTCGTCCCAAGAACGAATCGAGTTGGGAGCTAACGACGAAAACCAAGAGAAAGTCATTCCAGTCAAAGACAACGAAAACATGCGAACGCGCAAAGACTTGCTAGAACCGACTTCTCCAAGTTGAGCAATATATTGGCTAATATGCTCCCAAGTTGATCGGTTATTATCACCGCTAAACTTGACAAAGTCGGAAACACGCCAACCAGTGGGGTAAGGAATCAAATCAAAAGCATCAACATACGGCCTACGATATAGCCGACTTCTACCCGCAACAAAACCAAGTTTTTCTTTAAACATGTCAGCCAGATCTTCTCTCATCCTAGCAAGATCGGCCTCATAGTTACCGGTAGATGTTTGGCCAAAACGATGTGTCGTAGGATCAGTAGTGGACATCGCTTGTGCGGCATATTGCGGATTGGCCCTAAGCCAATCATCCCAAAAATCCTTGGGCAAGGGTGGAGGAAAAGGGGGTTCACCGTATGACTTCGTCGTATACGGCGGCACAAAATCCGCCAATTCTCGCTCCAGGCTATAATCAGCCGAAGCAGGAGGAGGCGCGACTTGTGGCTGTGACGCAGAACCGAGCACCATGGCACCGGTCTGGGGGACCGGTATGACCGGTCCACCCGCCGGGGCACCGATCTGACCGGTCGGGGCGACCGATCTGACCGGTTCGGCCATGGACGGCCAAACTGAGCCCGGCAGGGCCGTCTGTCCCGCGAAGAAATTCAGCAGCATACCATAATGATAATTCTCTGTTGATGTGGTCGAAAGACTAGGGTTTAGGGAAAAATTAGAATAAATCGTTGACAGCTCTCTTACCCTTATTTTGCATACTCAAGTCCATAAGTATATCTTGTGTAAGCTTTTGGGACTGATCGAATCTACTCAAAAAGGCATCGGCAAACTGCTTAATGGAGTCGAAGTTAAAACTTACCTTGCTTGGAGTGGAAGCAGATGAAGCAGCAGCTGTAGCCGTAGTAGATGGGTTCGGCAGAGGCGGTGTGAACGTAGGTGTGTTGAATTCCTCCTTCTTGAACACGCCTTGTCGAGTCTTCTCGAAGCATGCAAGCAATCTCTTCTTGGCATCCTCCTGTTCCTTCTGGAACGCAGTCTCGAATTGCTTGCGCGTCTCCTCAGATATGTCTTCGTACTTGATGTCGATGGGAGTTGCATCTACCTTGGGATCAACCTTCTCACCGGCCATTGCGCCCGATGAACTCAAATTCGTCCCCAGCGGAGTCGCCAAAAAGTATGTTGACGCAGAATTGGTCAACACACAAGTGCCAGAACGCGCAGGATCGCAACGATCAGAACCAAACGAAGCTCGCCGGCGACCGGTCACACCGGTCGGACGCAGAGAAGCTTCGTGAAGACCTAAAACCACAAGCTCGGGAGGGACCCCGTCGGAGCTCGCAGATCTAGGGGTGTTTTGAGGTCAGCATGCCACTCAAGACGTCCTTGAATGCCGTCGAGACGAGCAAAGAACAGCACGAGGTTGGAAAAGTTAGGGTTTGGAGAAAATAGGAAAATTGTAAATTGATTGATTCGATTGGGTAGAAGGACCTCAATCGACCATGGTCTTTATATTTATAGGCCGGGGAGGACGTACCCCTTCCAAATCGGGTTACAAACGGACTCTACAACTCAGATCTAACTTGATTCGGACTACACAAGACCAGACCGGTCGGCCTTCGGCAATGCCAATTTTGGCAACCAACAACGATGTGGCACAGCAGCGCTATCGTGCCATGCCGCGTAGTGCCACCATGCCGAGGGATCGACCCAAGCACGACCCCTGCGAGGGCACCAGTGTGTCGTGCTGTGCCCGTGGGCACAATAGCATGATAGTGCTCAGCAGCGGCCGGAGGGGTGGTAGAGGCGGCCGACGCAGAGCATGGGGAGGAGGGGAGGCCGGATGACGGTGGTGGCGGCCTGCGCGGGGATGATGGCAGCGACTGGGGAAGGCGAGGGCGAACTGCGACAACGGCGGCCGGGGATGACCTGCGCAGGCAGCTGTCGAGGGCAACGGTAGACGCGGGCGCTTTAGGAGCGGCGTGTGGAGGCAGGGTAGGCGCGGTGCGAGCGGTAGGAGCGGCGGCGGAGCGTGAAGAGGGCAGGCAGGGCGGCTGATGGAAAGAGAGGAGGGAGAGTAGAAGAAATGGAAGGGAGATAGGTTTCTATGTGTTATGTGGGATGTGGACTATTGGAGGGTTAGATGGCCTTACCGAGCCTTTTTCGTGCCTCCCCCATGCCGGGCCATTAAATGTGCCGCGTACCGTACATGCGGCCCAGGCACGACACTGGTCCGATTGGCCACGGACCGAGTCGTTCTAGGGGCTTGCTTTTTAGGGCCGTGCCGGTGCTGGCCTAGCGGGCCTGGCCCATTTGGCCAACTATAGCTCCTACCCGGAGTCTAGTATTAGAGTAGATGCCTCGATACATGTCCAGCCCCCGACGAATAGATCCATTGGTGGTAGGATTGATCCAGCTATCGATGAAGTCTTTGACCAAAATTATGGATTGGGCTGTATGTTTCTATCTATCTATATATATGTATATATAATTGTGGGCCTAAATTAACTGTGGTAGTGGATGTTAATAGGCCACGACTAGGACCACGGCTCGGGTGGATCTAGTAATAGACCCGCCACTGATCGATGGTAAAAGATCATAACCCTAATGGTCTCTTCGCAATCGAATTTGGCTCATATATATTTAGCTCAAAATTGTACTAAATTTAAGCTCGATCCTTTTAGAATCGGACCCTTACACTATTTAAATATAAACTTTTAAATCTCTTTACCACCCCTAATTTCCATGCTAGCGGCTGGGACCTTCTCGCTCATCCGTGCGTGCGGCGCACAGACACGGCCAAACTAGCACCAAATGTTTCCCGGTAACCTATTTCAATCAAAGAATAAAAAGGCGCAGTGGGAGAAAGAATGACACGGAGCACATGCCACGAGGCAAAAGCAAAACACCGTGGGCCGGCGGTCCGACTGGGAGGCACGTCGTACCCAGTGCGCGCACCGTGCTAGCTGCAGCTTTCGGAGACACGCCAGGACGATTGAATGCTTAACGAAGATCTCTGCACCACGCCCTAATCCCATGCATGGACGTATGTACGGCCTGCTCGACCTCGTCATCGATCGGTACGAATGAATGCGACTGTTCACAGTCATCGTACTGTCGTAGTGGAAGTGTGGAACGCGTGCGCGGACGGATCGGATCGGATCGAGCTAGCACACTTCACACATGTTTTCAGTTCGAACCGCATCATGGGCGCGTCGTCGTCGTCGCCGCTGCAGTGATATGATACAAGCGTGCTCGTCTCTACTCTCTAGTATACGTACCATCATACGTACTAGGAAGAACAAGAAATACTCACACTGGTTCGGCCATGAGCCCATGACCATGAAGATGATCGATGCACGGACTCTGCTGTGCTAGCTGTGCATGTGACAGTGCGAGCACGAGCGGAGACGGCGATCGAGCTCATCATGGGGGCCGTCGCGGCCTGCACGCGGGAAGGCTGCATGGTTGCTGCTGGAGTAGCGCTGGTCCAGTAGTGTCCTGCTGCCAGAGGATGGATGCAAAGGATGGAGATCGACGAGCGCGTGATTCGCGGGTGCTCTGTCTGCTTCCTGTATCTCCCACTTTCCGCCGGTGCGCGTGCGTGCCTTCCATTGGACGACAGGAGCACTCGCGATCCCATCGGCCGGCACACTTGCGCTCCGGCCGAGGCAGCGACGCGCCACCCGCCGGCGGTGCGGGGACCGGCCGGGAACATGAGTTAGAGCCGCCCTCCGATCCCTGGCTGGCATCGATGGTACGCGCGTCGCCGTTGCGCACCCTAAAGCGTACGAACGGCGACTGTTGCACCCGCCGCCGACCCCGGCGGCCGCACAGTGCGAGCGCGCGGAATCGCCGATCGCCGCCGTCTCCGTCTCCGATCGGGTCGGCGGTGCCAAAGCCAGGAGCCCACGCTCCCACCGGTACTTTTGTGTGCTCCCGAAAGCAGCGACCGTGACCGACGCACGGTCACCACTCACCAGCGGGCAGTGGCTTAAATGGGCCTGCGGATCCGTGAAGCCCATGGGCCTTGGATATCAATGTGTACCAGACATATACTACTAGTTGGACCCTAAATGGGCCCAGGCCGGCCTTTCTCCGGTGGAGTGGTCGCAAATCCGACCGAAAGGATCGGGGGCAGCAGC
This sequence comes from Panicum virgatum, assembly GCF_016808335.1. NCBI lineage: Eukaryota > Viridiplantae > Streptophyta > Magnoliopsida > Poales > Poaceae > Panicum > Panicum virgatum. The sequence continues at coordinate 13,460,571 of NC_053153.1, read as the reverse complement.
TTTTAACAAAAAAAGGATCGGGGGCAGCGCCAGCACATGTTTTGACGGATTTTCGGCCGCCTGCAAGTGGAGGTTGTTGGGAAACTTGACCTCGCTCCGGTTAGTTTCAAAGTCTACTCGGCACTGCTGGAAGGTCCAAAGGACGCAGCACGCGCTCAGCGAGAAAAATTTACCACTCCTCACGCAGTCAAACGGCATGGAAATCAACAAGTTGACAGTGCCACAAGCATAATTCATCAATCGAATGGGGAACGAGATCTCAAATTCTCAATACGTTCCAACCGCTAACCCTTAATCTTTTGGTACATCTTTTTTTTGTTAAAGAGGTGGGCCAAGGAGGAAGAAACAAGTGGTCGAGTCGAACCGACCGGGCCTCTATAAATGCCCAGCTCCGTCCGTCTTCCAGATCCAATCATCCAACCAACAACCGCAAACAAGCAGGTCATCGAGCTCGGAGCCTCGGAGACGACCGCCAGCGGAGCCGCCGTCTCTCTCGGGAAGGAGGGGAAGCCCGACCGGAGCCATGTGCTACCAGGTGAAGTGCGGCACCTGCGGCAAGCCCACGTGGGCGGGTTGCGGCCGCCACGTCGCGTCCGTGCACGCGCAGATCCCCGAGGGCCAGCACTGCGCCTGCCGGGACTGGCCCGGCGTCGCCCCGCCCGTCGAGAAGAAGGCCGCCGACGCCGACGCGGCCGGTGCCGGGAAGACCTCCGGCGCCGCCGCGGTGGAGGGGTCTGCCGGTTCCACGGAAGGCGGCGCTGCGCAGTGAGATAGATGCGCGTGGTTCCCCCGGAGGCCCGGACGAACGATGATGCTCGATTCGGAACTGCAGCGCGTGTGGCCGTCGTGCTACCAACGATGCCTATTGTGTTGTGGTGTAATTTCGTATTGTACCCAATGGGCTCCGGTGCGGATTGACTGAATAAATTAAATGTAATAAATACTCTTTAACATTTACTATGCGAAAGTGTTTCTTTAGCGGGAACATATCAGGTGCAAATCGATTTCTCCGTGCAAACCGTGCAAACTCTAATCTGTACCACTGGAGCACCATACAAGAGGCTTGGAGTTGGGTAATTTTACAATCTCCCCTCCCACTCCCTCTGCCCCCCCCCCCCCCCCCAATGTTGATCTGGTTGCACGGTTTGTGCGGAGAAGTTGGTTTGCATCTGGTACGTTCCCTTATTTAGCTTGTAATAAGATCCATCTAATTAAAGCAATACCAAGTAACAATTATATAGAAAATGCTTAGTAGATTCTATTTTTCTAGTTCTAATTGATACTATGCATTTACTAAAAACTAGAAATTTAAATACTCCCTCCATTCCAAATTATAAGTCATTCTAAGAATCTTGGAGAGTCAAACCATTTCAAAGTTTGACTAAAATTATAGAGAGAAGCACAAAGATTTATGACATCAAATAGGAATACTATGAAAATATAGCTAACAAAGAATCTAATAATACTTAATTAGTATCATAAATATTATTATCTTGTTATATAAATTTGGTCAAACTTGAAAAACTTTGACTCTCCAAGATTCTTGGAATGACTTGTAATTTGGAACAAAGGGAGTAAATAATACTATGATTTTCAATTACAATTGCTATATTAATTAGGAGCAACCAGAACATTTTTTAGAATGAGTAATATGTCTAAAATTTTCTTAAAAAAATGGTCTTTTTGGATATTGGGAGTAATCTTGTACTTATTGATCATACGTATTTAATTTGTAATAGACGACATCAAGTATGAGTGCAGCGCTACTTTTAAGATATGAAGAAAATATATACACAATAAATTAACGGGTCTCTGAATTAACAATCACATGATTTCACCACCTTTTAGTCAGAATAAACTTATGAAGTTTGGTTATTTCGATTATAGTTTGAACTTTGAACTTGGCGGATTGCTTTGTATCATACACGAAAACTTTCCCAACACCTTTTGATCATTGGAGTCTTTTGACCAGAGACGTGTAAAGGACTCTGGTTTTTGGCTGAATTAACTTCAGAATTGTCCGCACCCGAGTTAAATTAATATAAACCGTAGCAAGAGCCATGTAGAGTTCATTGTTGTAGCTTTTCAAAAAAAAAAAGAGAGAGAGAGTCCATTGTTGTACATTTTCTTTGGGTTTAAACTCAATCGGTCGCCAGGCCGTGAATGTGTGGTTGATACAAGCCGACCTCACATACATACACTGCATATGTTCTTCTTCATCCATGGTGGTCTCATCCTGAGTCCCGAGCCGTACGACCGCGAATTGCCAGCTGGTCACATTTTGGTCCAAAGAGATGGACAATCGTTTTTTTTTTTGGGCACGTTTTGGACGGTTGCTAGTGGCGAGGTCGTCGTCGTCGTCAAACTTGAACGTTTCCTGATCTGCTTATGGAGCGTAAGGTATGGAGCGCTCAACGGGAAACGACCGCCCTGCCCGCAGGTCAACGGAGTTACAGGAGCAGGTTGACACCGTGACAGAGAAGCCAATTGGAACAAGAAGAATTTATACTCCATCCCCAAGTGGCTCGTCCAACGGCATGCCTGAGGTAAGCGATGAGTTGCCTGGCCATTTGCCCGAGAACTAGCAAAGCTGCAAAGGCTGTCAGCATAGGCCAGCCGTATGGGTATGATGATACTCCTATATTCCTTCGTATCCCGGCATCGGTTTCGCCGGTCAAAACGAAAGAGGTTGACAAGCGGACCACGCGAAGGGCGACAGGCTAGGGATGGCCGAGAGCATAAATGATCGGTTCCGCCGTTCGCCTTCCGGCATCAGCCATTGGCCACATCGATTCAGATTTCAGGGTAGCTTTCTTCTTCGAGCAGCGCGATAGCCTTCGGGGAGACGGGGGAGGAGAGGAGGGGGAAGCGCCGGGGGTGCGCCAAGCCGTTGCCATGTGCTACCAGGTGAAGTGCGGGACGTGCGGCAAGTCCACGTGGGCCGGGTGCGGCCGCCACGTCGCGTCCGTGCACCGCCAGATCCCCGAGGGCCAGCACTGCGCCTGCCGCGGCTGGCCGGGGGTCGCCCCCGCCGGCGACAAGAAGGCGGCGGCGGCGGGCGACTCCGCCGCAGCGGAGGGGTCTTCGTCCACCTCCGCCTGCACCATCCTGTGAGGGACGCGGCGGCCTCGGTCATGCCGAAAGGCATCGTGTTTGAAGAAGTACATGGGTTTCTCGTGTGCAGGTCGGTCGGTCGTTCTAGTACTTAGGATTTGTATGATTGGGTCCAGCGATTGCTGCCGTGTCGTGTAACTTCGCTTTGAAATACATGGGTGATTTTGTTCTCTCTTTGCCACCGACGCCGTTCCATCCCGTCGTCTTTGCGCTGTTGACGCGGAGGGACCCCCGCCGGCTTCGGCGGTTCGGCCATCGTCTCGTCTACTCGTCAGACTCCCCCGTTCCCTGCCGGCATGGGCACGGCTGCACAGTTGAGAGAGAGAGAGAGAGAGAGAGAGAGAGAGAGAGAGAGAGAGAGAGAGAGAGAGAGAGAAGAGAGAACAAAAGTAGGCACGCAGCAGGATAAATCGAAAGAAAAAGGCGAACACAATTGTACTGTACCCAAGGAGCGGATAACATAACCGGAGGTGCCAGGCAGGATTTTGAAAGAAACAAATTATGAATTCGATCCTAGTATACCTCAATGTCATTCGAGCGTCAATTGGCGCATCAAAATTTGTACCCTTGCAAACGGGTGATATACTGTATGATTCTCTTCCATTTCTGTGTACCTTCCCCCTTCCTATACGTGCTATGAATATAGCTTGTGTGGTTTCTCGGCCGTGAATTTACATGGGCGGGCGGAATAATGTGCTATACAGCCAGTTCTCTCCTCTGCGGTCTCAAAAACGAGCCCAGCGATCTCACCGCGTTCCGCAGCCGGCTAACAGGGAGTCCGTCCAACGTTGGGTGAGATAGGTCATCATCGGCGGTTTCTTTGCGACTCGATTCACCGGAAGTGCCGCTTCCATCTTCATCTCTACCAACAGAATGTACTCCTTCCAAAGGTATGTCGTCCGTGTCAGAAAACTGAAAGTAGGCGTTATGAAGACGACGGTGAAGGTCCTCTGGCCTACCCATTTGCTGATCTTCCATGTCCATGTCAATTAAATTCTGTGCAACCAAGTATCAAGTGGGAGAGTATTTCAGTACCAAAAGATTCATTTCAAGTGGCTAGTAGACAGTGCGTTAACAGAGAGCTTTGCCATGGAAACCAAGAGAAACATAAGTGAGAGAATAATCATGGTAAACAGGTAAACCAAACAATAAGGTCGTGCATGACTCCTCGACCAACTTTTGCCTAGCCTAGCTCTTGTGCAAGGAAATTTGAACTTTTGCAACAATTCTCTCGCTTTTGTTGAAGAGCCAAATGGAATTTCCACCCAAAAATGGTTCTGTTGCCTTTGCAAGGCTAGGCAAGGACGGGCAAGAGTTCCCCTTTGAATCCTTCAGTGGAAACGTACGTGAACTTCTACAAGCTACTGAAGAAATTGTACTGACCTGTGCAGGGAAAGACTTGAATAATGGAAGATGGCGCTTTCTGCAATACTGGTAGAACAAAAGAGTAAAGATGATAAGAGGCACAGTGAAGCCTGCGGCTACTGGGGATTTTTTTAGGGCAAATACACCAAGACAGATGATCTGAGTCAGGACTAGAGAGAATATTGTAGTATTATGTGCAATTGGCCAATATAGACCACCTGTGTCGTATTTTGTGCAGTAAACATTGAGGAACTGAAAAGGAAGAAATTGTGAACTCGTCAGTTCAAAGAAGACAGAAAAAACTACATCAGTTCAAAGAAGACAAAAAAACTTTTTGCTAAGTTTTTTTCTGTTTAATTTTAATACACTTATGAGAAATGAAGGAAAAAAGTTTTGAGTTATTGTTCACTCCAGAAATAACAAGAAAATTTTGCTACGAAGCACTTTTGTCTTTTCTCGTAATGTAACTGCAAGTTATGTGCAGAGTATCATAAGCATAAACAGAAGTCGTGAAAGCATGTGCAGATATTTTTCATAACATTTTCATCAAAAATATGAAATTTGGAGAATTTATACCATCAATTTTTCAGGTTTACTCGCTACGGAGTATAAAGGAAAACGTGTCCATGGTAAACTATTTTCATGATAATAGTCATAATTAGACATATAATTGTGTTTATGGACTCCAAGAAGAATTTCATCCCTAGTTTCTCACCTGGTTGCGATACACAACATAGCCGAGACAAAAGTATAGCAGTAAAAATGGCAAGATTAGAGGTGCTAGTACAGAGAATGTGAAGCCCAACAATCCAAACAACAGAACTTTAGGCACTTCTGTGTGATAGGGAAATGAGTAAAGAAGATAGTCTTCTTCCATTCTCAGAATATATCTTCTTATGAAGTTCCATGTAAGACCAAAGAGTTGCATAAGTTCTGATGATAGACTAGCCCATCCAGAAGTAAGAACATAGGTTGTAAAGAATGTAGCCTGAAATGGAAAGGAAGTCTTTAGAAAGTTGCAATGAGTTACTGAAGAGAAAATAAAAATGAATATTGTATACATATTAAAAGGCATAATCTTTTTGCCTCCTTCCAAAATAAACAAATAGGTGATTCACCTGCACAGGTACTGCTCTGGCCAACTGCATAGGGATCTCCTTTGGCCGGGATAAAGCAATCACTTGGCTAATTGCAGAACCAGACAAAACATTGACAAAGAAGACATTCCAAATGGTGAAGTATAAAACTTTACAGCATGCACTTTTCTTCCTTTCACTGTGAGAGATAGGCCCCTCTAAAGTAGAAAACAGCATCATGGTTGGGGGGGGCAGTATACAAAAATATTTGCAAGATCACACTGGGAAGGTAACCAGTTATTAACTGCATCATATAGTTCCTACAAACGAAATAATAGTCAATATATGTTGCTGAATTGATGAATAAAATACTACTATACAATGCCTGAATGGAATGCTAGCAGTGACTATCGTGATTTATAGGAGTTCTTTGCTTAGTTGTTTTCTCCCCATTTCACAAGTAAATGGAAATCATCAGTTTGAGCCATTGCCTGCCTCTATTACAATGTCCTATCAGGTGCTCAAGGTAGATTTATCCTAGCTGATAAATTGGGTTGGGTCATTTTGTAACCATACATGTGCTAATAAAAGACAAAAATACTACATCTATAATAAGACCAAGTTTTTATTTGAGAAAATAAGAGGTACATTGTAAGTATTTACAGAACTTACTTTTCTAATATACCTCTCAGGTAAGGGAGCCTTTGCTGCAGCTGCTCCAGCTGAGTCAAACCTTGTATAAACGTCACTGGTATAAGAAATAAAAACATGAAAACAATAGAACCCCCAAGTGTAGCTATGTGCCGAATCCAGATTTGCTTGTAGGGTAACCAGAGATTGGACCAATAAATGTCATCACGTTCTGGAGCCAGACTAGTGACCCATCTCATAGGGTTGGATGTCTGAAGAATTTTCGCTACAACAAGCGCCGCATACCGAGTTTTGAAGAATATGAAAGCAGCACCACATTCCTGTGATAAAATTCACACATATTGATTGCTTATCTACAGTAATCTATTAAGAATAGTAAAAATTATGATTGTTCCTAGTTTGACCTCATCAGTTGAGCTGAAAGCTGAATCATTCACATCAGGTATTTCACTCTCTTGCTCAAAGTCAACGGGCAACAACTGGAATGAATTAGAAGACGCTCCACAAAAGCTACATTGAAATGTAATGGATCTGCATCTCCGCTCAACTGTGGTGCCCTTAGAATGTCTGAACTTCCTGTAAACCTTCTTTGCACCACTCTGCAAATAATAATAAAATTACTACTACAAACAGGAATAAAATATGGAAAGATGCAGTGACGCTTTTTATTTGAAGATTTTCGGATAATTCCACTTTCATATTAGAGACTAAAAGAACAGAGGAAAAGAACTACGACATACAACACATAAATTCCATTTGTCACACATTTCAGTTATTCCGCAGCTTCTGCCTCATGAATATTAAATGAATTTGAATTTCGCCCATTTGAACGATCATCAAAAGACAACAGCCAATACAACTGTAAGCCCATAGGAGCATATTTTTTAATTAAAGACTACGTCATTTATGAAAGGGAAAAACTGCTGTGTAAAATTGCAAGGATTATGGATTAGTCAATAGGATATTACATTGGGTTCAGCATGAATGTGCTGGACAGGCTAATAGAATATGCATAGATGTTTTGCCTAAATACATGTGAAGTTCTTGTTGGCTAGTGGTGAAACCACTACTGATTATACCTAATGGAAGTTCTGATGCGCTTTACAGATAAATTATCTTGAGTGGATAAGCAACAGCATGATTTTGGGACTCTCTTAGAGAAGCCAGCAGGTTTGCATTTCCTCATGTAACCAAACTAATTTTGCAACTTAACGTGATACATAATTTATATGACTACACAGGTATTGCTTACCACTATTTTCTGAACTTTCCCAACTTTGTAAACAACTTGATGAGATAGGTAACTTGATGCATGGTACTTGGTAAAGAAACCCTGAACCGTCCTGCTGAATGATTCTGTACTTGATTTTGGTATTCCTCGGGCAAGGACAGTAAAATGGCTAGGATTACTTGTTGCTCGAGAAATGTGACGTAACCTAAGCCTGGAAATGTGCTTGTACTCCTAAAGGAATATGTCAAATAACACATAAATAATACAAGTAATTTCTTATCATCATACTGTAAAAGAACAATGCCTGTCACTTTTTTAGTAGCCAAACTACTTGATCTTACCAAGTATTGAAGCACGCAAGCTACAACAGATATGATGTACAGTACAACACAATGGACCCAGAGCCTGCAATTATAGCTAGCATGTTAAAAAAATCCAAAGGAATCCGTAATTTTCTAAATGAATGCGCCAACAGTTCAGTGGTCAGTACAGGTATAAAGGTAGATCTAATTAGCAGGGCCTTAATTAATGATAGCAGTGCCAAGTACAAAAAAAATATTATTAACACAAAACTAAAATATATATAAGGTGTCATGTGTAACAACTGAAATTAACCACCTTATAACCAGGTAAGATAAGTTTTAATACTTACCATCTCGACCGTTCTTGCACATTTCCTATTGTAAATGTCTCTAGTGATGCCGAGGGAATCCGAACATGAAGCATATCTTGTCCAAAATAATTCAACGGAAGGACTCCAAATATACAAAGAATGGCAGCTAAAGAGAAGATGCGGATGCTGTTGAAAATAAATGCATCAGCAGGTCCTGTTGTACATTGGGAATAACAAGAACTGGAAAACTACAGGAACACAATATGGTAGGACGTGAAAGTAGCATATTAAATGGTTTTGCTATGTCCTACTGAGGTCACAAGTTTACTTCCCTTTTAGTTTATTTACAGATGTTTAAAATTCAGTTAGAAGAAAAATAACCCACGCATCTGCAAAGAATTGTGACAAAAACCACCTATGCCATAGAAGTGACTAAAGTAGAGTAAAGTGAAACAATATACTTGAATAAATAGGTATGCATATTCAACCTAACAGATCTTCTGAAATGTTTAACTGTTTCATTTTTCCAGTCCATCTGTTAGGATATCGGACCGTAGCAAGAATGATGGTACAAGGTCTAGCTCTGTGTGACGCGCTAAGAAAGCATACCGTGTGAGTGTGAATGATATTCACTCTGTTCGTTTGGCTTGTCAGCCAACCAGCCAGCAGTACTGTTCTCTCATATTAAATCAGCACCAGCCACCAGCTACCAGCCAATCAGCAGTATTGTTCTCTCATAATAAATCAGCACCAGCCACCAGCCACAGCCAAGTGAACACAGCGATTAAGGTGTTTGTTATATTTGTGTATCATAATTTTGTGTGCACTGTTTTGTTTCATTTAAGTTCCCAAAGTTACATTAATTTATGACATTTTTTATATAACTTTACCCACAATTAGCAGCAAAATACAGTGCAGATTTGAAAGCCTCAATAGCGGACTTGTAATTCTCAAAATAGTGTCGTGAACCTTTCAGACCAAAATACAAGCTGATAGCTTCAAGTAACAATAACACAAACAACTTAAAATCTCATGCAGCAACTGTTAGTACTAACCAGAAACTGAAGAAGCACAACATGTTAAAGTAAAGATGCAAGTACCTGAATACTATAATTCTATTGAAAACGACAGCATCCAACCCAGCAACATCTAAGATTTCATCCTCTGTGCACCGCAGACTTTTGACAATCCAGCTAGGTGATGGAACAAATCTCTCCAAGATAAAAGCATCACGGAGCCGGTTGCGCTCCTCAGCAATCCTTCTCCCAAAATAGACCTTAACATTTTGTGGCTGCTTCCTTAGAATAGAGTACAGTGACAGAAAAAGTACACAGAGCCCAATGTTGATTCCAGCAGAGGCAAGGAGACCACCAACTTTCATCTCTTTCTAAAACATGTATCTGAGATCCAAAACTCCTCCTGTCATCCAAATATGAAAAATTTCATGATCGTGTTTGTACCTGCAGATACAGAGTGATTGTTGAAATTTCACATTTATAGAAGTCATACAGAAGCGAACTGTTAATTTTGCATATGTAAATAAAAGGTTTTAGTTCTATCTGTTCAGTATCTGTGATAGCGAGTTCTGCATGAACATTTAGCGAATGTTGGTGATCCTCCAAAAACGAGAGAAGTATTTTGATTTGCAATAGGTCGACTGCATCACAGAAAAGTACAGAATGGAGTATCTGACATATCTCGCGGGAGACATGAATGAAGAATCTAAAGAGAATTCAGAGCCGGCGTTTTGTCAGCTTGTGTCAGAAAGGACAAAAACGGGAATCCCTAATCCACTCTCCAGGCTATGTTGTAGACTTGTACTCTTGTAGTAACAACTTAACTACAGAGTTCATAGCGTTGGGTCGGCATCCAAATCTCTAAATCCAGATATTTTTATCTCCCCCGGTTTTTAACTGAAAACCAGTTCCTTAACGAACCAGAACAGCCCAGTCCGTGATGTCATACTACAAATCATCTTAACTTGTTGGATGCTAGGAGCCTAGGATACTCAACCAAATTAAGAAAACGTAACCCCTAAGGCACTGGACACTCAAAAATCAAAATCATCGCCAGGATCGCAATCTCCGTCCCCGTCCAATTTACGGGACAGCGTACATTACCAGAAGAATCTCGAAACGAAAACATCAAACCGGCACGGCGCCAATGGTGTCCACACTTTGCTCTCACTCCGCACGAAGGAACTCGGAATCCCTCGAACCGATCCTAATCTCAGAAAACACCGGGAGAGAAGCAGCCTTACCTCCAACAGACCAACACCCGCCTCCCCCAGGACTGAATCCGCCAATGCCGCCCGAACTCGACTCCGCAAAACCCTACACCACCATCGAGGAACACCAAAAAAGTCAGGGGAAAAGGCGGCGAAACTCTGAGACTGGAGCCGTGCGCGGAGCAGGGCAACCGAGGCGATCACCTCGAGTCGAGCCGAGCGGCGACGCCCCACCGACTCCGATGGCAATGAAGAACCAACGAAGAAGACGCACGAAGTGGAGAGGCGCCGCGATTGGATTCGGGCGGAGGGTCGGAGGAGCGATGGTTATAGCAGTAGGAGCAGTTGGCGGCGGTCGGGATTTGGTCTGGTTGGTCAGATCGGAATTGGAAGTTTCGATCGGAAGGAAAGGATGGCAAATGGCATGGAGGATGGGCCAGACCCGCGCGGAGGAAAGCGACGGAGGAAGATTTGGCGCATGGCTGGGAGTCAAAATGCCCCCACGGGAAAGTAGAGGGAGGGAGGCGGGCCCCACTGCCAATGGGATGGCAAGGAGACGTGGCGGGCCGTGGTTGGCCGAGGCCGGAGGCCACAGGCGCACGGGATGCCGCCATGGCGGGATCTTTTGAGGATATTGCATGATTATTAGGTTCATTTTGCAATGAAAAACTTGTCTAAAGTACTCCTAAGTCCTAATCATGTAGCATTGCCAGTATAGTGGTTCTTCTTTCACCCTGTATTAAACAGAAAAGTATAATTTGGAGCAAAAAGGTGGGAAATAAAGTGTGGCCAATCGACATTCCACGATAGAAAGGTTGAAAAGAAGTTATCGACTCAAGAAATCTGAGACGTTGGATACCTACTCGACAAATGACATTCTTCTTTTTTTTTCTTGACAAGTATTAAATTCACATTATGTAAACGGGCCTGCAATACTTATTTTGTTTCAAAGGGGTGCTCGGTGTCATGAATAATTACAAAAATCGATCACCTAGGAAATCGGCAACTATCTAGTGTAGTAGAATCACCCGAATACGCTAATTGTTCCACATGGATAGGATTCGAAAATGTGGCTTCATGCATTTTGAGCACCTGATAGAAAAACGCCACCTACTAGGCTCTCCTAGGTCACTTTCCAATAACCTCCCAAAGTGAAAGCACTGCCAACTAACCAAACCTAACATTCATTTTCCTCGTGCCAGTTTTGCTACTCTCTATCCAATCAAAGTGGACAAATCCTGATTATCATAAATAAACACATCAAAACAACCGTGCTCCGTGCTATAGCAAGTCGGAATAATGAGTTATTTTCACTAGAGAGTGCCACATGCGCGCGCTCTCTTACTTTTCGCAAGGAAAGTGTCATGGACCTGGATATCTGGGAAGGGAGAGATAGAAGAATTGGAGAGATTTTGGGGAGGAACTGAGCAAGAACAGGGCGAACTCGAGAAGAGAGAAGGGAGGGGATTCAAATGTTCAGTTGTCTTCTTCTATAGATGATCCCTTATCCAATCCAGTAGTACATATACATGCCCGATATGGGTCAACTCACTCTGGGCTCAGCCCAACACGAAAAAGAGCACGCAGGCCCATAGATAACCCAACACATTGATCCTAATACCGGCCCAAGGCCTGGGTCATGACAGAAAGTAAAGGACTTTTGCCAAGTAGAGTGATAGTCGCACCCAAACCCAAGTGTGTACAAAATATGCAGAATCAAATAGGAATTCCAATCAAATAATATTAGACGGTTACAATTTAGGTATCTAGGCCCAATTCGCCTCGAGGCCCATTCTGTGCTATGGCTGAAACATGTAGGCCCAAATAGAATTTGTTCGTAAAACCATTTGGCGTTGCTTTCAAAATTGGCTTCACAATCACAGTTCACTGACTAGCAAACAGGTTCTCCGATCCTTTAAACGATTTCAAGGAAAAAGTTTTTCTCCGTAAAGTAGGAACACAACTGTTGCCTCGTCAGCATAGACAAACACGGTAACCGCGGTGGTTAGAAACTCACACGGCAAACTTTAGTTGATGAGGTAGATTCATCTTGGTATGTAGTATGCACGTTCCACATGACTCATGTCTTATAATGGAAAGCCTAATTCGATTGTTTGGCGATGCTGCCATGCCACGCATCGTACAGGGTGTTGCTGACAGACGAGGAGCAAGATGCAAACAGTGACACCAATGGCTAATTCTGGGACACTTCTTTTGACAAATTTACAACCTAAAAGTTAAAAATGTAATGCTGATTCGGCCGAAGAGGAGAAATTTGCATTCTAGATTTCTATGGGTGGAATGCAAAAAGGTGCTCCTTTAAGCGTCCCCATCGATTCACTCTACTTTAATAGAACGAGTAGCCTTTTAAATGTGCATTTATATGGATCGGCACGTCACGTTTTTACCAACCTAAATGCTACACGAGAACCCTCTCCGTTTTGGACTATGTGGAGAGCCCTCCTGTTACTTTTATGAATACACACAAGGAAGTAACAAAAGGGGAGAAGAAAGCAACTACGCTGCACTTCTTCTCCGATGAGCACCTTCTTCTTCGGCGAGCTCCATTCGGTTTAAGGTTTTGGGTTTAATTTTTTTTAAATAAGATGAGTGGCCAAATTTGATGTCAAAAAAATCAAACAATATATAGTTTGGAATGGAGGGAGTATGACTCAAATTCACAAATACTGCAAAGCTGAAAAGTAATACTCGAGATCTCGAGGGTGCCACGTGCTAGAGTTGAATTTTCAGACAGTCACATCAGCACAGGGCACGTTGTTACGACAAACTCGTGGCTTGTTGTAAGAAGTCAAGTTGCCTAGCTCCACGGAAGATCTTAGTAACTGATGCCACCGCTCGGAGCAAGGACAAGCCAAGTCCAATTGTCCGTATTTAATTATTATGAGACAGGCGTTCCTCTTCGAGCCATCATCACTCCCGTATGCATGCAGTAGCGTTCGGTTAGAAGCCTACAGCGCGATCGTTTTGCGACGCGTAACCACCCAACTTTTTGCAGAAGTCATCATCATCATCACCATCACCATCTCGAAATCTCTTCAGCTAGCTGGTTGTGGAAAGGGGTGGCACGTACTGATCAACGTCCTCGCACCTTGCAAGCTCGCACCTTCTCGTTCCATGCAGGGTTTGAAATTTCGCCGAAATTTCGCCGAAATTCGCCGAAAAATTTCGTTTTCGCTAGTTACTGGGAAAAAAAATTTCGGTATTTTTCGGAAATTTTCGGTTTTGAAATTCAAAATTCAAAAAAATTCGGATAGAATTCACCGAAATCCGCCGAAATCCACCGAAATTTCGGAACGGAATTCCGTTACCGCCAATCACCGGGATTCGGGAAAAAAACGAAATTGTAAACCCTGGTTCCATGCAATGGGCCGTCGAACCGAAAGCGGAAACCTCCTGTCGCCGCTCGCCTTTTCCGTTCGGAATTCACATCACACACACCTTTTCCCGGCCCCTAGCTACTTGCTACGCGTGTGGGGACCGCTTCGTGTGCGATTCCTTGCGCAAAAGGCAACGTGTCGGTGTAAAGACGATTAATTATTATTAAAGAAAGGGAAAATACGGCGGATGGCGACGGATTCCGTTTCTATCTGGTTTGCAAATGGAACGCTTCTATGTGTCGCGGAAACATGAAACTTTTCTCCCGTGCATCCGGAGAGCTCCACTCGTCAACAAACAAAAACACACAAAGATCATGTGCGACGCGCGGTTCTGCTGATGCACGGGCGAATTATTTGCGCGAGGAACGTCCCCGTTCGACCGCGTGGAAACAAAAAACAAAGAGACGAAGCTGTGACCCTGACCCTCTGAGGATCCAGGGGGCAGGGAACAGCAATTGAGCCACCTGATGCGGTCACGAGTTCAGAGTTCTCGACGCGCCGTGCTTCCCGACTCCTCGTACTCCATCGGGGCGCCGTACGCCCGTGCCACGCCGCGGCGGCCCCGTGCACACGCGCCCCGCATGCAGGCGACGGAGCCGCGCCGTGCGCAGACGGCAGAGCACCGAGATGTTTGTCCCGGGCGCGCGTGCTGACGCGCTCCGGTCTTTTTCCGGCGACGGAGTTTATCGACTTCAAAAATACTACGGTACCAGTACCGTATGCCGCACGCTTTTTGATTTTGAAGGAGATGCTCGCCGCCAGGCGGCCGGGGGGCCACCACCTGTCAGTGGACCGGGCCCATGGAAGCGCCGGTGCAGGTCGGCAGGTGTCTTCCAGCAATTTCTTCTGGTACCCCGCGTGACGAACGGCTACTTATCACTAAACTTGTGTTTAGTTGACGGAAATTTTTGAATTTTGGTAGCGTAGCACATCCGTTGTTATTTGACAATTAATATTTAATCATAAAATAATTAGACTTAAAAGATTGTCTCGTCATTTACAGTTGAATTATGTAATTAGTTATTTCTTTCAACTGTATTTAATATTTTATACATGTGTCCAAAAATTTGATGTCACAGATGCTATAAGAGGAAAAATTTTGGGAACTAAACAAACCTTAAATTAGAGCCCGTTTAGTTACAAAAATTTTTCACCCAAAAATTTTCAACTCCCCTTTGAACACATGCATGAAGTACTAATTGTAATTAAATAACAAAACTAATTACACAGTTTGGATGTACACGACGAGACGAATCTTTTGAGCCTAATTAGAACATGATTAGCCATAAGTGCTACATTAACCCACATGTGCTAATGATGCGGTCAAAGGCCTCAAAAGATTCGTCTCGCGGTTTTCAAGTGAGTTCTGAAATTAGTTTTTTAATTAGTGTTCGAAAAATCCTCTAATATCTGATCAAACATTGACGTGACAACCCATTTTTTTTTTACGGCCACGCCTCCGCCACCCCCACCACGGTCCCACGGCACCACCTCACTGCGCAGCTGACACCCACCCACGCCCACGCCCACGCCCCCGCCCCTAAAATTAAGAAGGGAACTCGGGAATCGCTCGAGGTGGTGGGGCGAGAGCTCGCGCGAGGAGGGGGCGAGAAGCTTCTGGCGGTGGTGGTGCGGACCCTCGCCGTCGAAGCGGGCGGGGGAGAGAGAGAGAGGAGCGGGGATCGCGCGGCGGAAGGGGGGAGGCGGTGGATGGCGGTGGAGTACCACTGCTGCTCGGCGCCCTTCTTCGAGCACATCGTCATCATCGTCGTGCTCGTGCTCTTCGCGGGCCTCATGTCGGGCCTCACCCTCGGCCTCATGTCCCTCAGCCTCGTCGACCTCGAGGTCCTCGCCAAGTCCGGCACCGAACAGGACCGCAAGCACGCAGGTACCTACCGCCTCGCCGCGCGGGTCCGTTCGCTAGCGCGTAGGTGGGTCGCGGGCAGGCGCGGCGCCTGATTCAGATGCGCGGTTGCTCGGGTTTTCGCTGATGCACTGTTACCCTCGCTGGTCTGGCATTTAGTCGAAAAGTTTCCGGGTATCGGCTCGATCGATTTGAGTTATTAAATCCATGAATCATAGAATCAGCGTGTGGCTTACTGGCTTTGAGGACCCAGTGGATGGCGAAAATAGGAATTCATCAGACTATTGAACATTTGAGCTGATGGGCCGTTTCCCTTTGGTTTTTCAGTTTTCACAAGCTCCTCCTAGTCATCTGGCCCTTGTCATTTTCTCTAGACATTATGAAATGCTGCACTGGCTCGGCTTTAGTGTCTCTGGAGTCTAAACAGACAAATCTATACAAAGCTTGTTTCAAAATAACAGACAGATCGTGTTCTTGTTGCTTTCTAGTTTACTGAGGCTTATCATATTTGTTGGTGAAGATATGTGAGGCTGTGGGGTTTTATTACATAGCAAAAAGCTGTGGTCGCCGGTTAGGTTTTGTTGATTTTTTGTGGGATTTCACCGCATTAAAATAGTTGGAGATCAGCCCTAGGATACACTTTTCACAGAACTAGGTGCACAACTATTAGATTTCTATGCGACAGCTCCACATTATCTCGTTGAATGCCTTCTCCAGTGCTACTGACACACGTATTCCCCCCTTTATTGCAGCTAAGATTTTGCCTGTTGTGAAGAACCAGCACCTTCTGCTATGCACTCTTCTGATCTGCAATGCTGCAGCCATGGAGGTTTCGCTCTTCACTTTCAGTAATTCCCAGATGGTTCGAGTTTAAGACATCCCCATAAATTACTAGTGATGAAATGGTTCTGTCTGTATATTAGGCTTTGCCCATATTCCTTGATAGCTTGGTGACTGCTTGGGGTGCGATTTTGATCTCAGTGACACTGATTCTACTGTTTGGTGAGGTGAATCATCCAAAATTCGCTTACTGATGCTCTGCTTCAAGCCTCAAATTTGGTGCTGTATGCTAATATTTTGGTATGAGCAGATCTTACCACAGTCCATCTGCTCACATTATGGGCTGGCTATTGGTGCTTCAGTTGCTCCATTAGTCCGTGTGCTTGTCTGGATCTGCTTCCCCATTGCCTATCCTATAAGCAAGGTAATAAACATTTGGACAAATTGATCATGTTATCTTTGCTTAACATATTCTCCAATATATATGGGCTCAAATTCTGTCCTTCCTGTTGTAGCTACTAGACTGTGTACTGGGTCATGGTCAAACAGCTCTCTTCCGCAGAGCTGAGCTAAAAACACTTGTCACTCTGCACGGAAATGAGGTATGCTGACCATTTCATCTTCCAAATAGCAAGTACATGATGTAAATGTTCCCATGCTGTAATGCAGCACTGGTCCTGGACCTCCCGATAGGATATTTATGTGTTTATCATATGTAGCTTTTGAGGCATGATTTCTTATGGACCCACTAGGAAACAAGCACATGGGCATCCACAATGTCCACTTAGTATATCACAATAACAAGCCAGTCTGGGAGAGTTTGTACATCATCTTAATCAAATTTTCCTTGCTTTAGTGAAGCATCTCATTGTGTGAAGGCAGAGAATGATGTAACTCTATATTATGTGACCCATCAAGTCTTCACATAGCTGATATTCAGCGTATGTCTAAACTGTGGTAGGGCATGAAGAAGACCACAGTATGTCTGTGATTATTTGTGATTATTCCAGTTTGCATCACAGTGAACTATGTGTGATAGGTTTTACAGTGTATCATAGGCTTATCTTGCTATTTTCATTCCTCAAGGTTTAGTAATCTTTTTTATGCATTATCTGTATCAAGGAATTAGTGAAACACGCTAGTTGTTTGGGGTGTCGGTTTTGCTTATCAGCACACTAGATTGTTTTAGAAATGTATGAAAACCTGTTATACTTTTTCCATCATCTGGCTAAATCCCAGTGCAATTTGATGATCAACAAGAGATAGCTGTTGCATCTTTCTCAAGGGAGATAAACTGCTGATACATAGTGTAGACATGGTTATTGATTTGAAGTGTTTCAACTTCTACTCTAAAAATATAAAACTACCTTACAACAGTGATTTAACTTAGGATATCATTTGCATTCACTATTATCTTACAATTTGAGACATGTCTGAGTGGGTAAGGATTGACGTCTGAAGTGTGCTGGATAGAAGCAGAGGCCCTAACAAACTCTGCTAGATTCCGAGTCTAAAGTGTGCTGGAAAGAAGCAGAGGCCCTTAATGAACAGACTGTTCTAGATTCTGAAGATTGTAGATGTAAGATGACAATACACTATTTAAGTAACCTCTATTTGCATAGATCTATTAATTGATAAATTTATTTATGCTCTTGAAGCCATATATCCTAGGCAGTAAGTCTGTAGAAGTTTTTCTGCCAGTGGATGATATGTTCATGTAGATGCGTATTCAATGGAAGACAGAAATTCTGAAAGTCAATCCTACTTTAAGTATCCACCTAGATATGGCTAGGATGTATATGCTACGAACAATTTATACTAGCAGTATATTGTTTTGCTTGTTAGGAATAGGATAGTTTTTGCTTGAATCCAGCTGGTCAACTGGTTAGATACAAGCTCTAGGTTAGTGATCAGCTGATGGTACCATGTCTGTATCATTAATTGATTCAATGGGATGTCAAAGACAGACCAACCTAGGGATTTATTACATGTGTATGCACTATCATAGTATATTTTAGATTGGATGTCTCTGGTCATTTAGTTGTGCAAGTTGTCTCTTAACTGTATTATTTGGTAATTCAAACAGGCTGGTAAAGGTGGAGAGTTAACCCATGATGAAACTACCATAATTGCTGGAGCACTTGAACTCACTGAAAAGAAGGCTAAAGATGCTATGACACCGTTATGTCAAACCTTTGCAATTGATATAAACGCAAAGCTTGACAGGTACTATGTTATATTGAGTTTTATACATGATTTTTGTTAAATTGTGTTACTGTTTTGCAGAAACTTTTTGGGCTTTCCTATTGCTCACATTGTCTTTCGTACAGAGAACTGTTGCAAGAGGTCCTCGAGAAAGGGCATAGCAGAGTGCCAGTTTATTATGAAAAGAAGACAAATATTATTGGATTGATATTGGTAATGTTATTGCCTGTCAAAAATGCAATCCCTACCTCTCTTTCTTATTGAATAATGATCTTTGGGTAGCATACATTCTACATTGTCATTATCAATCCTGCAGTCAAGTAGGTTGACAACCAAATTATTTAAGTATGCAGAGTTGGTTTGGAATGAACTGTTACTTGTATCCAACAAGGATTGCGACCTTTGGAATGAGGAAATTATGAATCGTGCATGTTCCCTTACGTAAACATAGCTTCATTTGTAGTTTTCTAGAAAATACATACTTTGAATTTACCTTGAATTCATGCAGCTATAATGCAGAGACTTAATATTTATGGCATGGCTTCACTCTGATTTGGAAAAAGCTGAAACATGTTGATATGTTAATTGATATGATACCAATCAACACAATCAGAATCAGCACTGGCATGTGTGGCACTTACAACAAATGCATAATTTGCTGTAGTTTCTCTTGTATAATCAACCAATACAATTTAAAAGAATGGGTGTTTCAAAATATATGTTACTGTTAGTTGGTGTTTTGTTATTTAGAGTATATTCAAATTGTATTTTTGTTAATCCTTGAGAATATAGTTGTACTGTATTTTTCTAAAATATTATAAATTTTCAGGTGAAGAACTTATTATCAGTTAACGCCGATCACGAGGTTCCCATAAAAAGTGTGACTATCCGCAAAATTCCTCGGTAATGTATAAAATCTCTTTCTTCGAAGATATATCTGTGCAATTCTTGTTTGTGATTTCTGTAACTTACTATAACACTATTTCCTTTTACATTTGTATTACTGGAAAATACAAAGAAAGACATATAACACTACCCATGATGCTCCATGAGCAAACCTGTTTCCTCTAGTGTTGGGCTTCTTATAATATGGGTCCTAATTTAATTATCATGGTATGTACTACACTAACAGCTAGTTTGGTTTTTTGTTATTGTCGTCATCTACACATAATATTGAAAGACATACGTATCTCTGACACGTATAAGTTAGTTATGATTTAAGTCCCAATAAGTAGCTGATTATAAAGTGGCTTGTAAGTGGGTTATTATACAGGTGGTGGCTATACAGCCTATATATTAGGTGCTTTAGTTTAATTTTGAATATAGGAATGTAAATAGTTTATTGAGAAATTCTAAAGTTGGAGACCTTTTGCTCCTGTCATCATATTTTGGAACATATTATGATAGGAAGACCTTTCTATATATTCTACTAACACATTTGTGTCTTGTTGAATGTCAGTGTTTTTGAAGATATGCCCCTCTATGACATCCTAAATGAGTTTCAGAAAGGCCACAGCCACATGGCAGTGGTCATAAGGAAAAACATTCCCAATGAATCAGCTGAACAACCTACCAATGATGGAGGAACTTATGGTGAGCTCCAACGCTATTTTTACTCAGCATCCGGTGTGCATTATCTTCTCATTGTCAATATATATTAACTTCTCATCGCTTTCCTTTTGTCGGGTGAAAAAAAAAGAGGTGTCCATTGCTATTGATGAAAAGAACAACGAAAAGGTCGTGAAGAACCTGCCGCCACCACTGCGAAGATGGAAGAGCTACCCTAACACTCAGAACGTATCAAATAGGGGAAGCAGGCCTAAAAAATGGTCCAAAGATCAATCAGATGTCCTGCAGATACATGAAGAGCCCCTGCCCACATTGAGCGAAGACGAAGAGGCTGTCGGTATCATAACCATGGAGGATGTCATTGAGGAGCTTCTGCAGGTCAGTGGTCGCAAATTGCTTAATTTTTATTCAGACTGTTGGGTGAACTGTTCCATCGTCTATAATCTCTGGCATAGATGTTTATCATGACGTTGTGACAGTCTTGACAATGATTTTAAAGACATTCTGAACTTCAATGCCCTATGTTCCACTCAACGAACTATAGTAAAGTTCAGGGATACTAAAAAGGAAAAAGTCTATTTTTGACCCCTCAACTCTTCGCAAAATTCAACTTTAACCCCCAACTACAAAATCGGGCACAACAGACACCCCAACTTCTAATACCGTGCAACTTTGGCACCTGTGCTCGTTTTAGGTGGTTTCGTGCTGACGTGGAGTGGGTTTGACCCGCCACGTTGGCGTTGACCCACCACGCTGGCTCTCCCCTTCTCTCCCGTCACTTTCCCTTTCTTCTTCCCCATCTCCACCCAACCCACACCCCCTCCGCCCGATGCTGCAGCTGGCCAGCGCGCTCCGCGCGCGGGGGCTCGCCGTCACCGTCCTCCACACGGCGTTCAACGCACCGGACCCCGCGCGCCACCCTGGCCTCGCCTTCGTCGCGGTGCCCGACGCCATCCCGGAGGCCGTCGGCGCCAACGGCATCGCCAAGATCCTTGCCCTCAACACCGCCATGGAGGCCTCCGGGCGCGTCCGCGCAGCGCTCGCGTCTCTCATGGCTGCGGCGGCGGCGGAGGGGGAGCCCCGGCTGGCGTGCCTGGTCCTTGACTCCACCCTCCCCGCCGCCCAGAAGGCCGCCACCGCCCTCGGCCTGCCCACGCTCGTGCTCCACACCGGCGATAAAGGAGCTGCCACCACTGAAGGTGAGCGACCTGTTCGACCCAAGCAAGCTCCCGAACAAGAAGATCGGGCAGAGGATCCTGAACCTGGCCACGGAGACCACGACGAACTCCTCCAGCGCGATCCTTAACACATTCTAAGCCCTGGAGCCCCACGAGCTCGAGATGATCCGCGACAAGCTCGCCCCCAAAGGCATCCCGCCCTTCGCCGTCGGCCCGCTCCACAAGCTTGCCGGCGATGGCGCCGCCGCCGCCGAGACCATCTCCAGCCTGCTCGAGCAGGACCGCAGCTGCGTGGAGTGGCTGGACGCGCAGGCCCCCGGGTCCGGTCCGTGCTGTACGTGATCTTCGGCAGTGTCGCCCGCCGACGAGTTCACGGAGGTCGCGTGGGGCCTGGCGGCCAGCGGCGCGCCGTTCCTGTGGGCGGTCCGGCGCGGCCTCGTGCTCGAGGCGGAGCCAGAGCGGCCGCCGGAGCTCGTGCCGCCTCCGCCACCGCGTGTGCCGCCGATCTACCTGCTCCGCGCCGCCGCCCGCGCCGCCTCGCCGTCGAGCGAAGATGGTGGCGTCGGCAGTGAAGAAGGGAGCGAGAGAATGGGTATGACATGTGGGCCCGGCCACGTCATAGCTTAGTTGGAAAAAAAAGCAAAATCGCTGCCATGTCATCACAATACCACCCAGAAGGGGTCGGGGGGCCAAAGTTGCACGGTATTAGAAGTTGGGGTGTCTGTTGTGCCCGGTTTTGTAGTTGGGGGTTAAAGTTGGACTTTGCAAAGAGTTGAGGGGTTAAAAATGGACTTTTTCCTACTAAAAACATATACATATATGTCCTTGGTGTTGTACCTAGTCCTAAAAGGATGCTCCCATCTTGCGCCCCTAACACTTGAGCAATGCTATTGTTATAAACCCACTATCCTTATCCCTTTTTCTTTTCTTTCCATGTGATGCAGGAGGAGATATATGATGAGACAGACGTACATGAGGAGCAATGACACTGGCTTCACGGCCCGCTGTTTATAGCTGCTTACTGGACAGAGAAGCAGCTGTTAGAAAAGTGCGGCATACGTAATATCTGTACTTTATGTTGATAGGTATATACATTGAGAGAGACTAGCCATCCATTGTAGTACCAGGTGGCTGTCTAGGATATCATATTGGTAAGAATACTGTTTGGACTTTGGAGTATTTCGGTCTCAGGACTGCAGGATTGCCCAGGTCCGGAAATTATGCCGGGTACCCTGGTAAGAAACGGACCGGAAACTGTAACGAGCATCCTGGTGGTAAGAAACGGATGCGTTTGACGGATCCGTTCGGTTCAGAAGCCCCAATAAGATATCAGTTTCTTTACGGTGGCTCACATCTGCAGGGGATTCCGTCAGTATTTGTAGAGATCTCACCTTTTCAAGCACCAAGGCAGGTACTGTCAAATGGAACACAGCAGCGAAGTGGGGAGCCATGATGGATCGCCGCTGGACTGGAGCCGCAGCAGCCCGCATGTACCGCGCGTGCGCCAAAGTCCTTTGAGCACGGTGAATTATGGTACGTGTGTTCTCTTCATAATCCAACTTAACTTTTATAATTTTTTAACTTAAATTTGTATAAGATAAAGATTATCTAGATTAAAATTTTGAGACCCTTTACACCACCTCTTCGGTGGATACGGACGGTGCAATTGCATAGCCCCCCGTACGCCCCGCGTCCTGTGTGTGCTCTTCTCACAGGTGACACACAGCTGAGCTTCGACGGCGGCGAACCAGACGGTGAAAACGATTCGTCTCAAAAGGCAATCATACCTTTGGCATCACCTAGCACTAGCAGATGCCACTACAGATATCAGCGCTGTTAGTTTGTGCTTGCATCTTTGCACCCGGGCCGGCAGCTCAAGTGACCTCATGACGGTAGCGTGCTAATAACAGCTTCTCCGTTTCCGGCATGATCTATCTTGGCCATGAAAAATCTCCCGTGACTCTCACCACCTGCAGGCAGCAGCCCTCCTGCTGCTGCATTGACGGCCTGAGACCCTGAGTTGTACCGGCCGCTGCTGCCGCCGCCGCCGCTAGTGCCAGTACCAAGCACGGCTGTACGAGGGCCACGGGGCCCGCTTCTCATCCGTCAAATTTAAATTTCTCGTTCAGTTCGAGCACACATAATTCAGCCAAAAACGACGTCAGCAAGGAAGCAAGCGTTCATCTGTTGGGGGCGACTTGATGAAAGGCTAATCAACATTCAGCCGTGACCTGACGCAGTTCCGGTTTTCCTCGTTGGATCGTCTCATCGAGAAAATAAGCTGGCCAGCACTGTACTCCATGGAGTGTCGAGTACCCTGG
The DNA here is from genome assembly GCF_016808335.1 of Panicum virgatum. Taxonomy (NCBI): domain Eukaryota; kingdom Viridiplantae; phylum Streptophyta; class Magnoliopsida; order Poales; family Poaceae; genus Panicum; species Panicum virgatum. Next base: position 13,436,979 of record NC_053153.1, on the reverse strand, counting down.
CGATCTGACCAGTGAGTAAGTGACCAGTGCCCCCCACCACTGTCGTTTCACAAGGCGCAGGGGGCGCGCTCGGCCTGCAAGTTGATGCTGTGGCTGCCGCGTGCGTGCGCGGCCCGACGAGGCCCGATCGACCTGGGGCGCCTTGCTCCCCGGCCGGGCACGTGCGCGGACCGTGTCGCGTGCCGGCCGTGAGGGTGCGCGCGTGTGGAGGTGTACGTGCCGCCGGTGCGCCGTGCACGCACATGGACATGGGCAGTGGCGAAGCTAGAGTAAATTAGAGGGGGGTGTGCTTGCCTCGTGAGTGCATACATAAGGTTGAATTATGGGGCGTGCAAATATGATGAAAATTTAAGCGTGATCACTATTTTTTCATTTTTAGGGGGTGCATTAGCACCCCTAATGACAATATGGCTTCGCCCCTGGACATGAGCCTCTATAGGATAGCGTACAGGCTCCCACCGTCGCAGAATAAGGATGCGTTTGGTTGGAGGAATCAACCAGGACGGAGCCGCTCCATTCCGTTTTTTGCAGTGTTTGGTTGGAGAACTAGGGATGAACTCATCCCCGAAAGAGGAATATTCCTTTAAGATTCGGGATGAGTTGGTTCGACAAAAACGACCGAACCAGTTCATCCTACTTCGACGGCGTTCAACTTCCGTCACGCGCCCCTCCCTCTCTCTGCTTCCTTCCCTCTCCCGTCCGGCAACAAGATGCGGGCTCCTGTGCGATTGAATCGGCGAGAAGTGCGGCCGGGGCAAGCGGCGCGCGGCAGGTGGGGCAGCCGAGCGGTGGCGCCGCGGTTGGGACGACCGTCGCGGCGCAGGGGCCGGGCGAGGCAGGCGGAGGGGCCGCGCGGCCGGGACGACCGCCGCGGCGCAGGGGCCTGGCGGGGCGGGCGGAGGGGCGGCGGCGAAGCTTCTAGCGACGCGAGGTGGACCCTGGGTGGTGCGGTGGAGGCGCGGCCGGCGCGCGTGGAGCTCGGAGGCGCGGGCGGAGTGCGGCACGGGCGCGTTGGAGCTCCGGTGGAGCAGGAGCTTCTTCCGCGGGCGCGAGCGGAGCTCAGAGGAGGGCGGCGCACACGGAGGTCGACGGCGGGCGGAGTGCGGCCGGCTCGGGCGGAGCTCGGCGGCGGGCAGGGCGCGGCCAAGCCCGCGACGGCGGCGGGCAGCGGGTGCGCCGGGTGCAGAGGCTCACGGAGGGGAGGGGAGGAAGAAGACCAGTGCATGACATGTGGGTCCCACCAAACGGGGGCTAACGGAATAAGAAGTCTGTTAATGCTCATCCTTCCAACCAAACAGAAAATGGAGCCACTCCATCCCTCCAACCAAACATAAAAACGAAGCCACTCCATTCCTCCAATCTGGAATGGAACCGCTCCATTCTACCTCGCTCTCCAACCAAACGCACCCTAAGCGAACAGGCTCCCACCGTCGCAGAACAAGCGAACAGGCAGTATGATTCGCCACCGTTTCAGAAAAAAAAAACACGCTTGGAGAACAAGAAAGTAGAGTACATGTATTTTTTCACCTGTTTTATTGGTTTGTGTGAGGAATGCTATAGTTGCATTATTTCTAGGACAGAAGTCCTACTAGATGCAGTGGCGGAGGACGGATGAAAATCGAGGTATGGCGAAATTGAAAACTTAAATCAACAAAGTAAGATTTAAACAAAAACACCTATACACATGTAAATGCAAGATGTGATCTGATAAATGTGAAATTGCCGTGCTTGCTAAATTAACCAGCCAATCAATAACAATTAAATAACTAAAGCAATAAAGTACTACTTCCGGTCTTAAACATAAGTCGTGGTTGACTTTTTTTCAAAACTCTAATCATTCGTCTTATTTAAAATTTTTTACAAGTTATCATTTATTTTGTTGTGAATTGGTTTATCACTAAGGTTAGTTTGAGCATGACTTTTTATGTGTTTGAATACATTTTTTGAATAAAATGAATGATCAAAGTTTTGAAAAAAATTCAAACGCGACTTATATTTAAGACCGGAGGGAATACTAAATAAGATTAAAAGAGTCATGAGATTAGGGGTGTGAATGTGCGTATGGGGCACGTATGTGCGTGCTGCTGCGTCATCGGCGGACAGAGGATGGCTGCGCTGCTCATCTTTTCTCATGTCGAACTTGACGGCTAGCAGCACACTCACACGCCGGCTTGCGGCCCCAACCGCCAAGCAGACCCACAAGTTTACATGGGCTGCAAGAATAGAAGCCGAAATAAGACAAGCAGTCACTGAGCCCACGGCCCACTATCCTGCTGCCTCTCTTCTTCATCGAATCGTTTTCTGCAGCCTTGAATCTATCTCCAGGACCTCGTCGGCCAATCCATGGCGGGCGGACGCCAGCTTGGAAGCGGAGACCAGCTATTTGCAGGGGTGTCCGCGCCAAACAAGGTATGGCGAGCGCCATAGCTCGCCATAACAGGTCCTCCGCCCCTGACTAGATGCTACCTAGTAGTAGGTACTAGCACCTAATGGTCTGTGCCTACTCCGTATGCGTACGCGGCGTTACGCGTAGCCACGTATGTGTGCGCGCATTCTCGCCCCGGCCACAACGGCGCGTGATAGACCCGAACGAGGACTAGCATGGCTGCGCTTGCCGCCTCCGCGGCAACGCCGCACCATCAGAACGCTAAGGTGCAGCACTGGAGCTAGCGCTCTGGCCGTAGCGTTTGTTTTGTGCTCCTGCTCCCCTACCACCCTAGCTCCCATGGAAGTGCCCGAACAAATTTTGATGAGTAAGAAGAAAAGGTGAGGATCGGAATTTTGGGGAGCAAGAAGAGGAGGGAGGATGAAGGAAAGAAGAGCCCCCTAAACCCTAGCTTTGGAATCACATCGCACTGGCAAATTCTGCGTCCAAAACTGTCCAGTTTTGCAAATTTTGTATCAAAAGTAATCATATTATTGATGCACGCTCCAACTGGCTTTGCTGATTGGCATGTCACGTGGAACCGTGCACACGCGGCACGTTAACTTTGCCGAGGGCCGGACCTGAGCAGCACACATCAGGTCGTCAGCAGGAGGCCGCCTGGGCGTCAAACCACACGTCGTTCGAATCAAATGGCCGAGGACTCGGCGCCGGAGGAAAAGCAAGTACCCAATTGAAAACTAACCCATGAATGAACCACCACCGTACTGTACGAGCACCCGAGCCGAGTGCCCCGGTCGGCTGTCGGAGACGCGGCAGATGCTCGCAACGCGACGCGATCCTGCCGAGATCGATCGACGACGCTGACGCCGGCCGGGGCGCGGCGCCGATACAGTCCCGTACCGATTTACGCGGCCGCGCCGCCCGCCCGGCCTCGTTGACGACACCAAGGTCGAGCACGACTGCACGAGCAGGGGGGAGGGGAAGAAGCAGGGACGACAGGCCCCGCTAGCTGCGTGCTTGCCGGCAGGCGGCAGGCACCCACGAGCGATCACATCGCACTGATGGCTCGTGGGTCGCCGTCGCCACGTACGTACGTATCGTATACATATACGTACCAGGTACCATCCTGCAATGCAAGGCGCGGGAATTGAAAGGGGGAGTTAAAACGGGGGGCGTGTATCCAAGCGCGCCGTGCAGACTGCAGAGGTTGCGTCAAATCTCCCCTGGCCTGCCTGTCCTGCTGCGGTCCCCCTCGCAGATACTAGGGTCGCTGACCGGGCCGTCCCAACATATAACAGCCAGCTTGGCCAGGCCAGCCCAGCTAGGTCCCGCGTACGTGGCATCGCTCCCTCACAGATAGTCACAGCGTCGACGCCACCTGCAGCTGCATCATTGTTTTTCGCTACAGCCAAACTACGCCGTTCCTTCGTAAAAATGCCGCCGAAAGCGACGCGTGCCCCTACCGCTTTCGCAGGTACGTACTCCTGGCCTCGGAGCGTGACCGCCGCAGCGAAACTACTCCAGCCGCGGCGTGCGCCACGGGGACCCCGGCCCGACCGAAGAATGCCCTCGATCCCTGGCCTAGCCTAGCCCCCCCTTGGCAACTCACATGATGCTTGGCTGCTCGCCAGAGCGCGGCAGCAGCCAGCCAGCCAGCATGCAGGCACCGCCGAGGCACGTACGCCGCCGGCCGGACCTGGGCTCCCGAAGCAGCAAACTGCCACGGCAAAATGTGTGCTCCAGCTTTCAAGAGGATCGGAGTCGGAGCCACTGGTCCATCCGCTCCGCCTCCGTCCCCGCCTGGCGAGCGCGCGCCCGGCGCCTCCCTGGGCCTGGAGCCCTGGACCTGGAGTGAATAGCCCCTACCACCCGCGTGCTCCCGCCCCCAACCATTTCGCCCGCCCCCGCCGGCTTCCCGGTCGCGGCAGCAGCGGCACGGACGCGAAACCGGCCGCGCCGCGCGGCGGGCAATGAATGAAGCCGGGGGGGCTTTGAAAAGCGTCACCTCTACCTCGTGACCGCCCCGCAGCGGCAGCGGATGGATGCCATGGCATGGCCCTGCACTGCACCCCACCCTGTGCGCTGCCAAAGCGGCCGCCGTACTTTGCCTCCACCGGGCCGCCCGGACCCATCGCCATTGTTGGCGCACAGCGCCGGGCTGTAGCGTATCTCTGGAGTAGGATGCGTCGTGATTGCGAGCCTACCACCAGGCGGCCCACTATGTAAGAACACCTTATTAATGACACTTTTTAAACCTCATCACAGACTCAGAAAATCGAGCGTTTGTAAATTCATGTCTGTGATAACAACGCATCACAATGCGGATTTCCATGTGATGTGACCACATCAAAGACGCGTCTAGTAAATACGCGTCTCTAATGATGCATATCAGAGACGCAACCAGTTAAAAACAAGCTGTTTAGATCTGATTACAACAAGCGTAGCAAATCACTGTAACTCCCGATGACCAGCACGACTTGTTTAGATCTGATTTTTTAGATCTAAATGTTGTGTCGATTATTTAAACACTAGAATGATTCTAAATAAAAAAAATTTGAATTACAAAGCTGTAGATCTCGTCGAGATCTATAATTTTCGTATAAATTTTATCTCCATCCGAATCCATATGAATTTGTTATAATTTTTTGAAAATGTGCTACAGTGATTTTGCTGCAGCAACCGCCGGTTCAATTGGCGGTAATCTGCTACAGTGCCTCTGGAAGTCGTTACAGTAACCATACCGCCGGTTCATTCGGCGGCACCTACCTTCCGCCGGATGAATTGGCGGCAGGATGACATTTTTGCAAAAAAAAATTTCGACATATATTTTTGATAAATCGGAAAAAAAATAATTTAAAAATTTAAAAAACTCCACCTTATTAAAGACACTTTTTAAACCTCATCACAGACTCAGAAAATCGCGCGTCTGTAAATTCACATCTGTGAGATGTGATCACATCAAAGACGCATCTAGTAAATACGTGTCTCTGATGATGCATATCGACTAGTTAAAAACGCGCTGTTTAAAACGCGTCTATGATGACCCACATCAGAGACGTGGCTACAAGAAAATGCGTCTGTGATGATGAGTTAAAAAAACAAAAAAAAGAAAAATAGGACATGAAATAGGTCTTATTTACATCACAAATATATAGGATCTATCCATATATACATTACAGATACACATACACATACACAATCTTTTGAAGTCATTCATATCAATCGACAACTATCTCTAAAGTCACCATAATTATCTAATCTGCATCCTTATTTCCAGCCAGGGACTTCTGCTTAAATGACTATTGATGAACATCATGAACTTCAAATGAGCTTCAATAATTATTGAACTGGTAGCCAAAAGAATAATCATTTTGTAGATGATTAGTTAGCTGCAACTGCAAAGGCATGAAATAACCTAACCTACAAGACCACAAAGTTCAAATATAAATTCAAGCATTCAGTTCACTAAACAGAACCAAAGAGGAAATACAAAATCCAGAGATATGATAGCGTGGAGATAAGGCATCGAACTTTTGTTACCGACTGCATCAAAAAATAATGATCAGGTGATAACTGAGCTATATATTTATGTGTTTGTAACGACCCGAAAAATTCACCAAATAAATCACACGCTAAACATATTTTTTTTTCAAAACTCTTTTTCATTGTTGAGCTCAGTTATCTATAAACCCAATACCTTCCCAGAATCTTTCGCCGTTCCAACATCTGATTCCATTCGTCGTGTCCATCTTTTCTTTTTCGCCGACCGTACCTCGCTCTCTCTCTCTTTCCTCGCCGACGTCCCGTCCCGCGCCGCTCGGCGGCCTGTCGCCCACGCGCAACCGCCGACCGCGATTAGCGCCGGCCGCACGCGCCACTGCCTCCCCTGGCCCGCGCACCCAGCCGCGCACGCCTCCCCTGGCCAGCGCACCCCGCCATCGCCGCCGGCGCGCACTCACTCCCCCTCTCCCTCTTTCCTTTTGCTTTTCCCCATTTCACTTTCCTTTTTCCCTTTTCTATTTTCTTTCTCTCTTTTTTTCTCTCTCTCTTCCCTTTTCCTTTTTCATTTTCTTTTCATTTTCTCCATTTTCTTTCCCTCTTTTCCCTTTTTTTCTTTTCTCACTTCTCCCTCCTCTGCTCCACTCCCGCGCGCGCCCCTCCCCGAACGCCGCCTGCCCGCGTGCGCCTCCTGGCCGTGCGCCCCGCCTGCCCAGCCCGCACGCCACGCCTTCCCTGCTAGCGCTCGGCTCGCCGCCTGCCCGCGCGCACACCTCCCCTGCCCGAGCACCGCGCCACGCACACCCACGTGTGATCACGCGCGCGCACGCTCGCGCACCGTGGCGCACCTCTGCCGCGCACCGCGCGCTCCCGAGCGCCGCTCAAACCGCCGCTGCCCTTGCCCCACACTCTGCAGTGCGCGTCCTGGCCGACCCCATGGGCCTGCGGCCACGCGCACGCCGCCGCTGTTGCCCGCGCCGCTCGCTGCTCCCGGCCCCGCGCGCCACTGCTGCTGCCCACGCCGCTCGCTGCGCAAGCCACTGCTGCTGCCCGCGCCGCTCGCTGCTCAAGCCACTGCTGCTGCGCGCGTGCTCCCCGCTCCGCTCGCGCGCACGCGGCCGCACGCTGCTTCCCCCTGCCCCGTCCCCGCACGCGCATGCACGCCGCGACGCCTGCCGCGCCGCTCGCCGCGCACCGCACCCCGCCAAGCCACTCGCCGCCACCCTCTTGCCCTCGAGCACGCGCACGGCCGAGCCGTGACGCGCGCGCACCCGCACGCCGCGCCGCCCCTGCCCTACTGCTGCTCCCACGTGCGGCACCCCGCCGCTCGCGCCGCCGCAGAGCCACCGCCTCGCCGCTCGCGCCAAGCACAGCGCCCGACCCCCCCACGTGCCACAGTGCGCGACACACCGCTCGCCGCTGCCCGAGGGGTCATGTCACCCCTGTGCCGCCGCGAATCAGGCTGCCGCGGCTCCAATCGCCATTAATGGCGCTCGCGCCGCTCGCCGGCCGTCGCCACTGGCGCACCCCGCCCTCTACCGCCTCACTTGCCCTATAAAGGGACCATCGCGTCGCCCTCGAGCTTCACATCCCCACCACCACGAGCCACACCGCCAACCCTAGCCCCCTCTCCTCAGCTGCAGCGCCGCCGCCGCTAGCACCTCCACCCGCCGCCGCTGGCCGCCGCGGCCAGGCCGCCACGCGCCACCTCCGCACGAGGTGAGGCCGGGGATCGGATCCTCTCTTTCCCCTCTCCCTTTTCCCTCACTCCGCAGCCACCCCCGAGCCCCCAGGCCACCGGAATCGGCACCGTCGACGCCCCGATCCCCCTCCCCTGTTCTGTTCGGGAGGGAGGAGGAAGAAGGGGGGCATATTAGCCCAAAGCCCCCTCCCCTCTCTTTTATTTATTAAAGAGACCCTCCACCTTTTTGCCCCTTTTCAATAGAAACCCTGTCTAAGTTTCTATTCCCAAATAAACCATTTCCCATATAAACATAATTCTAAGTGAGCCCTTGACCCTTTTTAGAATAACCCAAATAGTTTCTAAAATACAAACCAAGCCCCTACCTTCTCAAATATATTTACAAACAAGTCCCTGGACCCATATTTAACCCCTAAACCTTTATATAACCTATCATTTCATGCGCCAAATAATCTCAGATCGATCTGAAACTTTACCACACCTCTCATGTCATAGTTTTGGCCATGACATTAGGAAAACGCTCAACAACCCCGAACTCCATATCTTAAATATTTTCGATTCGAGCTCAACGATAAACCTTTTATTTCTTTTTCTTGATTGTGTGTTTGTTTGTATGCGTCGTAGACCACGGTGTGAACGAAGGAGAGCCCGTTGACGAGCAGTACTGCGAGCCAGCGAACGAGGACCAGTTTCGCGACCCCGAGCCCGAAGGACAGTGCTTCGACCAGGACCTCCCCAAAGGCTTCGAAGACGGCAAGTTCAAACCCATCCTTTGATGCATGCTTTTGTCCTAGTTTTTATAAACACAACCTATTGGCCTGTTTTATAAAATTGCATATGTTTTGCTTGCTGAAAACACGGTTGGATAGCCACCCCTTGATTTGTTATAATCATTTCTTGACCACCTAGATTAATGTCTGATTTTGTTTGGACGTTAATCGCTGCTAGAACGCTTAGGATCTTATACTCAACACAACCTGTTTTATAAAAGGAAAATGTGTGCGTGTGTGGGAAGGGATAAAAGTGGATTTTCGAAAGATGAGTCTAGACGGGATGGATGACATTTCTGTGTGATTTGACGTTTAGTGTGCTTGTGCTTGTGTGGCAGAGCAAGGACGGGAGATATCCATCTTGTCACCACTAAGGACCGAGTTGGTGTGTCATCTCACCTAACTCCACTATCGTGCAAACCACTCGATTGTTGTATGGGCAACGGCTTAGCATAAACCCCACTAGTTAGTCTGATAGCCATCAGGAGAGCTGAGAGCAACGGGTGATCAAGGAGAAGGGATTAGCTCTGTGTGATGTATGCCCCGGTTAGAACATCTGTGATAGGTCGATAACCCCTTGGTGCATCCCGTGATGGCTAGTCAGGTCTAGCTAAGGTGGGTAATGACTTTGTTGGGATCTGCACCGACACTAAGGTGATCGTGTTGCGGTACCCCGCTTGTGGGTAAAGTTGCACACCTCTGCAGAGTTAAGAATCTATTCGAATAGCTGTGCCCACGGTACTAGGCGAGTTACGGTGTGGTCACATAACTAGTGTTTATGGTGGGATGGGTTGGCGTGAGTTGTTTTGGAGATGTGTCCGGCAGTTGTGCTGTGTGCTACGGCGGATGAGGAGTCCGGTAGCAGCTTAAAACTGGGATCCTGTGTGGATCAACCCTTCGTGTTACTCGGTACAAGAAAACTGGTTTTGGAAATATTTTCTTTCAAATGAACCCTTGCATAAAGTATTGCTTTCCGCAAAAGTAAGCCTTAACCTTATCCTTGAATTACACTGTGCATTATACTCTGTTTATACCCCCTCCGTGGGTGTGGTTGGACTTGTTGAGTACGTTGTACTCACCCCATTCTTAATTTTTACAGAGGAAGACCCAGACTTCGTTCCAGAGGACGTTGAGTAGGGTACCGTCCTGCACCCAGCCTTGCCTATGGATTTGGGTCACCCGCAGGAGATACTGCATGGCGCAAGACTCTGATGACTCTCTTTATGTTTAATATCGTTGCGTGTGTGTGGATTGTAATCCTCGTGATAGTGGCGCTTCTCTGCTCACTACTGCGTAGAGTTGTACGGTAATGAACCATCTGATGTAATAAATGTGTCATCAGCCTCCTGGGACTGATGTTTGTAACACATTTAAGTCTTCTCTTACGAGGGGACGCTTCAGTGTTCGATCAAAATTAACTGAAGCTGTGGAATGTTCAGACAGTTATGAGCCAACCTTTCTCCGAGCAAACGTCTTCTTGGAAGAAACCATTTTAGGTACAATCCTCACAGGAAAGGGAAAACTTAGAACAAAACAGCAAATTGAATCCAGTACCAAGCACCCAGAGCAACTTAATTGCAATTCACTATCCCTTAACCTGAAAAAAAGATTGCAGTTCACTACAATAGGCATCTAGACTTGTTAAACTGGTAATTTAACCAGTACTAAGCAGTACCAAGCACTAATTATCTTGCAAGGAGATCAACCCAAGTAGCTATTGTCAATCTATCATGAACACAAGAAAAATCCATGAGAGCTACTTATCAAGGCAAGACAAACAAATAAGTGATTTAAGTATTAGCTCGTGCATTCAGGTTACTTGTCCTGTAATGAGTAGCTGAATATTCACTCAAGTAAACAAGCAACATGCTACTACGCAGAACAGAGATATAAAAAAATGCATGCTGCTCTTGTACTACTAACCTGGTGACCAAGGTTCACTAAAAGTTGTCAATATCTGGTGACCAGGGCATGCTGCTCTTATGCTGCTTACCTGCACGAAATTCAGATATGTTTAGTTAATGGACAGAGATGCTACAATTTCAGAGCTACGGTGCATCACTAACTTCAACTCCATAAGCAGAAGCACGGAAAACATCTAGTTTACTGGCCCACAGGAGGCAATCAAGTCCACATATAAAAAATCTGAAATCTGAATCACATCTCAGTTGCACTAATTCATCAGCTACTCCTCTCACCAGGCAACTAAACACAGATAAGAACTACCTATAAAGAGCAGAAGGCATACCACTGGACAGGACTGAATCAGACAATCATAAATCTGGAAACAAATCTACTGCAGCAGCTTAGGTGACTCCTAGTAAAGAAACCATTCTGAACCCGCAAAAATCATCTCCCTGATCCAACAGCACCCACTTTGGAGTGGGAGATTTGCACTAATCACAAGTGGGGAAACCAAATCTAGCACAAAATATGCAACATCGAAAAGGCTAATGCCTGGCCTATCTCGATTTTTGAAAGGGATAACGTTGCAGGAGATGAAGGAACAAGATCTCAGTCTCAATTTGGCTAGGGTTTCGAAAATTAGAACTCCAATCCCACTATCTGAACAGTTCCTAAAAAGCTAAGCTACACAAGACTCGAGGTTGAACTCTCCATGATTGAAAATTTCATCGATCTGACGTAGAATCATACCCCACGTAAACCCAATCCGGCGATTGCTACCAGAACCAACCCCAATAAATTGTAGTGCCAAGCTGTCCCGAAACCATTCAAACCCTAGCTTATGCCGACATCACAACCACCACCTACAAAATTAACTCCAGGATATGGAACCTCTGATCCAGCAGCACCGTGCCCAGATCCGCAGATCAGGACGCTCAGACCACAGGATCCAAAGCCTCGAGAGGCCGCTACCTACCTACCCCCCGCGGATCGAATCGAATCAGAACGGAACGAGCATAGCAAGCAACCTACGAGCCAAGCCGTGGACGGACGGGCGCACGTGTTCTCACCTCGGCAGCGGGGCGGAGATCCGGATGGGGGCGACGGCGAGCCGGGGCCGGCGCGCGATTAGGGCGTGAGGGGCCAGGAGCAGGGAGGGGAGTCTCTTATCCCGGAGCGGAGGAGGATGAGGAGAGGCGGAGGTCGGAGGGCGGCGCGTCCCCAGGGAACGAAACCCTAGCGGTTGCCTGTTCGCCTCCCGACCTCCGGAAATGAAGACGCGGGGGGTTCGCGGGGGAGGAGGAGGAATGACTGGTGGGACCCATGTGTAGGTGAAAGGGAAGTGGGATGGGAGAACGGTTCGATATACACTACTTCATCATAGACGTGTTTTCAAACTGCGTCTGTGATGACATCTCAAAAAAATCACAGACGCGTTTTGACTACACGCGTCTCTGATTTTTCACGTACATCCATGGGAAACCAACACATCAAAGACGCGTGTAGTTGACCCGCGTTTCTAATAATAAATTACAGACGTGTATTGATTCCGCGTCTCTGATGAAGGTGTCTTTTTTGTTACTTTCTTACATCGCGGTAGGCAGCGCCCCAAAGCTAAGATGCTACAGTGCTACTGCTCTTGCTGTTGCTGTGGCGATTACTTCTCGAGTCCTCTCTTCGATGCATTGAGAGGCCTAAGGCTGGATATCGAGCTGGATCGGCTCGGCTCGGCTCAGCTCGAGCTGGCTCATTATGATAACGAGCTGGCTCGGCTCGGCTCATTATCAGACCGAGTTGAAAGTCAGGCTCGGCTCGGCTCGTTTGGCAGCTCGAGCTGGCTCGTTTGGCTCACGAGCCAGCTCCAAAAAAGCCAGCCAACTAGCAGAGCCAGAGCCTAGAGCCACCAGCAAGCAAAATGCATATATGAATATGGTGCAACAATATAAATTACAAGTATCCAACACACATACAACACATCTGCGGATCTGCCAATACATATGAACATAACAGATAACACTTAACACTTTAACAGCAAGTCCAAATGAGTGAATGACCAATTGTTTAGGTCCAGTCCAGTCACAGAACCAGGTCAAGGTGCCCACTGGCCACTGCCAAGGCCCAAGGCAGCCAACATAGGTTCAAGTGTAGGAGTTCAGGAGTTCACACAAACAAAATTTAACAGTAGCAGCCAACAAAATAATAAGGTCTTCTCCTATTCAGGTGATAAGGTCATCGGGTGTCCGCTCCTCTCCATCTCTCCATCTCCCCATGACTCCATTGGCCAAAATTAGTCTACAATTAATACGAAAAGAGTTCAGCAATTATTTACAGAAATGTACAATTCCAAATATAAGGTAATGAGCAGCACATAATGGAAATATCATGGCAGCATAGGTGTACTACGTACATATACGTGGCAATACCAAGTTACTAGTTGTCTAGTTGCTAGCGACTATGCATTTTGGAAACTCCACGGACTCAATGTCACCATCATCACCTTCTCCCATTAAAAACAGTCCAATATTAGTATCTTATAGCACAAATTAACAATAAATAAAATTAGTTGAAGATAAGCAACACACATTCACATACCAAAATAATAGGAGAACTCTGAGAACCCCGTATCCAACTAGAAGCACAAACTAATGCTTGAACTGTTGATGATTTCAAAGAGCTCCTATAGTCATCAAGAATTCTTCCTCCAGTGCTGAAAGTAGACTCTGATGACACACTACTAGCAGGGACAGCCAAGAACATCTTTGCCATACTAGCCACCACAGGAAATCTATGAGTGTTGACCTTCCAATAATTGAGTAAGTTGAAGTTCTTCTCTTCAACGAAGACATTTGGTTCATCTAGATAGATAAGTAACTCTGATTTTGAACTTTCTGTAGCACTAGATTCTAGAAAGGTTTGGAATCCACTTGGAATAATAGATGCCAATGAGCTGCTAGTATCTTTTGTAGAAGAGGATGATTGAGCATTGCTTGGGGTAGTTTCACTTTCACCCAACTTGCGGCGATATATAGTCTCATACTTCTTGTACAACCTTTCTAACTCCTTATAAATGTCCTCTATCTCTCTTTGAAACCTTAAGCTGCCATAAATCTTAGCAAAGCACCATCTAATGTACCTCATTTTGAACCTAGGATCAAGAATTGTAGCAATAATCATGACATTATTTGTTTCCTCCCAATACTTATCAAATTTATCCAACATTGCATCAGCCATACTCATCACATATCTATCACCTGACTGTTGTGCCTCTTTCAATGCAATCTTTACTTGAATTATATATGGATAAAATACATTGGCAGTGGGATAAGTAGATGCTGAAAATGCAGTTGTTGCTCCTGCCATTGTTTTCAATATTGGTCTAATTTTGTCATACAATTCCCATTGAGATTGTGAAGGTTTCCACACATATGTGTTATCTAATTCACAATAGTAACCAAATGCATCCTTATACACATTGCAACAATCTAGCATTTTGTATGTTGAACTCCACATTGTTTTCACGTCAAGAGTCAACTCTTTTCCTACTTTGATAGCATATTGGTTGCAAACTTGCACAAACTTGTACATACGGGCTGGAGACCTCTTAAAGAACTTCACTGTATTTCTAAGATCACTTATCAAAGACTCTAGTGGCTGCAGCCCATCATTAACAACCAAATTGACTATATGGGCAGCACAACGAACATGAAAATAAATGGAGTCAAAGTTTGTGTTCCTTCTAGCAAGAAGCTTTGCCTTCAAATTTGTGATAGCAGTATCATTGTTTGAGGCATTATCAAGAGTTATAGTCATCACCTTATCCTCTATTTTCCATTCCACCATACACTCAAAAACAGCTTGAGCTATTACAATCCTTGTGTGGGGAGGATCCAACTCCATAAAATTCAGGACACGACATTGCAAGACCCAATCAGCATCAATGTAATGTGCCACCAAACACATGTACTGAATATTTTGATTAGATGTCCACAAATCAGTAGTTAAACTTATCGATTCAGCCTCTCTCAGACTCTTTTTGAGCAGTTCTTTCTCAGACTCATAAACCTTCATACATTCATTCTTAATGGTCTTCCTACCAATAGATTCATAGTTTCTGTTCATCCATTTCATCAAGATATTAAACCATTTATGCTCTACCATCCTAAATGAATACTCATAGACAATTATCATCTTAGCAATCAAAAGTCTAGTGTGATCATGATCATATTCAGTAGGATTAACAACAATAGAACTGCCATCCGGAGAGAATGTTAGTGTACCTTGAGCAAGATTAGCCTTAGCCTTAGCCAACTTGTTCAAATATTGTGTGCACTTGGTTAGGTGTCGATTTAGCTGTGATGTTGCCCCCCCTTGATGGTACACATAGCTTTTGGAACAGAACTTGCACTTGGCCTTTGTTATTTGGACCCCAAACTCTTTTTTTGATGCAACACTGATTAACTTAAAATACTTCCAGCAATCAGCCCGCTTTACTCTACTTGCCTTGCTCTTGGAAGGAGACAATTGAACACCAGCCTTCGATCTCTTTGCTCCTCTCTTTCCCTTCTCTGCCTTTGACACCTCATCACCATCCCCTCTTGAGTTATAGTTACACCATCAGCTGAAGGTAGGCTAATAGATAATTCATCGTCATGGTCAAAGCTGTTCTCCTCCTCCTCCTCCTCCGACAAAACCTCTAATGCCACCTGCTAACCATAAGACATAAAACTCAATAATGCACTACTGCATACAGTAAGAGCTAACAACGCATTTCAATTTTCTATTGCACTACTATCTACATGCCTAAGTGGCTACGTATAACAGATCGAGCAAAACTTGCACAATAACATATCAATCAAAACTAGCAATAGAACACTAGATGCATAGAAAGAACAAATACCTTATCTACAGATACAGATCCAGCACCAGAAGGGGTTGCTGAAGGAGTTGCAGCAGAGGATGGGTGGTCACGGTTGCCCGGAATCACCCTCCGCACTTGGATCCGAGTTCTCATGCGCTTGGATCGTGATTCAGAGCTTCGCGGCGGTGGTGGCGCAACAGGAATGTGTCCAGGGTCTTCCTCCATGGCTGCGAGGAGAGGGGGCCTCAGCTAGAGGTGCCGTCATCGCGCTAAGCAGGTCCTGCCGTCCTGGCGAGGGGCGAGGGCGCAGAGGCGCCGGCCCCCGGCCGCGACCTGCGAGGCGCGCAGGGGCGCCGGCCGTGGCGCTGCCTGCCTGCGCTGGGCGGCTAGGGGCTAGAGCCTGGAGGTGGGTCGGGCGCGGCCAGGGACGGGCGGACAGGCGAGGCAATGGGGCGATGAGGTCGGGGGAGGCGGAGGCAACAGGGCGAGGTCGACTCGACTCGCAGCCGCCGCGCAGGGGCAGGGATGAGGGAAGGGAAGGGAGTGGGAGACTGGGAGTCTCTGGAGAGCAGCCGGAGAGGGAGCTTAGGGTTTCGTCGAGTCCAAGCTGGGCCGTTGGGCACTTGCACTTGGGCCGGCTTTAGATTTGAGCCTTGGCTCGTTTTGGCTCGCGAGCGGCTTGCGAGCCGGCTCGAGCCAGCTCGATAAAAGACCGAGCCAAAACCTTGGCTTGGCTTGTTTATATTTTTCTACGAGCCGAGCCGAGCCGAGCCACTACTGAGCCGAGCCAAGCGAGCTACCGAGCCACGAGTTTTTTATCCAGCCTTAGAGAGGCCTACTACTACTAAGGCCTCCTCCAAAGGAGTAGCTTAAAGCTAGCAAAAATAGTTTTTTTATTTTGTAAATAGTAGCCAAAGTGAATAGCTAGCGAAAAGTTAGCAGTCAGTCTATAACGTTTTTCAATGTACTTCTCTCTCACTGCACGAGATTCAATACTAACTTACAGCTACTCGCTGACTCTAAATTTATTGGCTTATAGATAGCTGCTGACTTTTATCATTGGAGGAGGCCTAAAGGCGTCGCATTTAGTGCAAACGGTGGTTAGACTGACCTCAGCAGCCTACGGTGCTCTTGTGGAAGTTGTGCATGTCAGCAGGTAAGAAGACAAGCAACACAGGCTCCCGCCGGATGTTTTCAAATTTGGGCCGCTCCACTTCCATTCCGTCGCTGACAAGGGCTGCTAGCGTGGACAATATACACGCCTGCTAGGTAACCTGCTGAGGTCAGTCTTACCTAGTAGCGGTACCTGGAGATCTCCAGCCATCCTATCCTCAGCATCTTATCTTAAATGGTCAAGTTAGCCTTCTCCAGACGGGTTTAAGGCCCCATGTTACACCTTGGTACCCTGACTACTAGTCTACTACACACAAAGTCTACGAGCTCTTCTTTAATATGTCTGCATTTACGGTTACACAAGGGTAACGACGACGCGCACAAGCACCAGACATGCACACCACACTCGTGCACCTGCACTCCTGCAGGGCACTCCTGCAGGCACACCTTGTACACACACGCCTTTGAAGTAAACCACGTTCGCGCCCAAGAAAGCATCTCTAAATATATGCATGTAGTATGTTTTTTTTTTATAAATATACGGGAATGTTTGTCTTTTACCATCTAAAAAGCAGTCACTGAAGATCCATCGTCTCACCCTCTCGGCCTCTCCAGAGGCCAGAGCCCAGAGTCAATAATGCCCCAGTTTACGGCGTGTGAGCGTCACATCTCCCCTCAAGCGTCCTGCGCCCGTCACATGCTCCAAGCCCGGCCATTTACTCTCCTCATAGTAGCAGTAGTATTTACCTGCAAGGATACAAAAGAGGGGCTCCTTACTGAAGTAGAAGTACCGGTACTAGCTCATAGAAATTACTCGCACGCACGTACCCGCCCTGTTCACAGTTATTACCCACACGTAATTGCTCCAATCAATCCGCCTCATTACCTCACAACAGTGATGCAGTTAGTACCCCTCTACTAGTACTACATCACAACCTTTTTCCTTGATTGAGGTTGAAGCGAGTACCACACAGCACAGCACATCACTCGGCTCACATGCACCAATGGCCTCGCAAGAAAGCCCAAACCATTTCAAAAGGCAGTGCCGTCCATCCGGATGGATCTGATCACGGTACTACCCCCGTGGATGGAGATTGAGATCCTGCTTTAACAACTCACTGCCACACCGGCCGTGGTACTCGCCGGCGGTCATAAAAAAACCCTAGGAAACATTTGCGGTGGCATTGGGCTCAAAAACTGGAAACCCTCTCGAAAAGAATCTTTCAGAAAAACTCGTCTCAAGGCCAGAAGAATGGGTGAAAGAAAGGACTGGTGCTATTTAAGGGCCATCCCCTAGTTCCCCAAAGAGCCACCACACATACCCCTGACTGTGCCTCTGCCTCCCACCAGAAAAGCACACCCACCTTCTCTCCCCCCATCCACCATCCTCAAAAACTAACCAGGCTGTCTGTCCCCAACGATGCGCACCACTTCCACCTTTGTTCCGCTCACTCTCATCAGCCTGAGCCTCCTCTCCTCCCCCAAATGAGTGCCACCGAGTTCCGTTCTGCTGGTGCCGCGGCCATGGAGTTCGGAGAAGTGATGGGGCTGCAGCAAGGCATCGCCGGCACCGCGCCTTCACCCAGGGAGGGCGACCTGGGTCTCCTCAAGCGAGCAGGCCTCACCCAGGCAGCAGCTGCAGCGGCTTCCCACCCCTCCCCCTTCCTTGACGAGCAGAAGATGCTCAGGTTCTCCAAGGCTGCACAGGCATTGCCCTCAGGTGTGTACGCCTCTTAGCAACCAAGCCTTCTTTCTTGTCCATTCCTCCTTCGTTTCGTAAGCTGCATAGAACAAAGATGTTAGGCTGCATGTTCTTGGATGGATATGTTCTCTGCAAATCATGATAGAGAGAAGTATTGCCATTTTTTCTCTCTCCCTGTTGCAATGTTCAAAAGAAAAGCAAAAGTAAAAGGAGAACAGAGGTGCAGCATTCATGGAACTTGATGAGCTCTCATGAATGCTACGGAGGGGGGGCCTAGCCTAGCGGCCATAGGGATTTGCACAGCACTACACCGCTCACTGGGCCCCTCCCTCCCAGGCCAAGGCTGCCTGTAGCATTTCACCTGCTTTTTCACCTTTACGCTTTTGTCTTGGCACTCCCTTCACCATGCACGTCTCTGGAGATAAGGTTGCTGCTCGCTTCAGCATTTCAGGTTTCGTCAGACTAAATATTCTCCTTGTTTCATCATCATCTAGGCTTGGATCTTGGAAGGCCAAATGAGCAGGCTTTCCTGCTATCCAGGACCAAGAGGCCCTTTACTCCCTCCCAGTGGATGGAGCTGGAGCACCAGGCTCTCATATACAAGTATCTCCATGCAAAGGCCCCAATACCTTCCAGCTTGCTCATTTCAATCAGTAAAAGCTTCAGGTCATCCAATAGAGGTATGCATATTCTGAAACAGAAAGCTACATTTTCTTATCAACTACTTAAAAACTATAGTACTTTCAATGAACCAAGACAGAGAGACACTTTGCACAAATCGGTACCTTTGCAGTATTACCTGTTGAATGACACTTCGCACAAATCGATACCTTTGCAGTATTACCTGTTGAATAAAATATTGGAACTGTGATAATATCTAAAACTAGCAATCATCTAGTTCATTATATGCATGTCATTCTCTTCAAAAAAAGAAGAAGCATGTCATGAGCTACAAAGATATTAATTTGAACTGTTGCCACACCAGAATACTGTCATTAATCTGTACACAAACAAGTCATTATGCCATAGAGGATAACCACATTAATGTTCTCGATATAAATGAAATCAGAGCTTGACATACTTCTCCAATGCAGTGAGCTGGACACCTCTTTATCAAGGGTACACCAATGCAGACTCTGATCCAGAACCTGGAAGATGCCGTCGAACAGATGGAAAGAAATGGCGATGCTCCAAGGAAGCAATGGCTGATCACAAGTACTGTGAGCGGCACATCAACAGAAATCGTCATCGTTCAAGAAAGCCTGTGGAAAACCAACCTAAAAAGACCGCCAAAGAGGCACCTGCTGGCTCGCTGCCATGTGCTGTGTCACAGGGTAGTTTGAAGAAGGCAAAAGTTAACGACTCGAAGCCAGGCACTGTCAGCTATTGGACAGATAGTTTAAACAGGTAAACGACCTCACACATCTCCTTGTACGAAGCAGAACTACTTATTTATTACTTGTGCATCACATTAATAGAACTTTTAAGATTTCAGATTATTTTTCATAAGAGAGAACATCAGTGACTGGTTTAGAAAATGTAGCTAAAGTGAATAAAAAAGTGTCAAAAATATCATACTCTGAAACACAAAATGTTATAACCTTACAATTATGTTGTTTTAGTTGGCACTAGGCAGCCATAATAATTTCCATTTGAACCTTATTGCAGGACAATGTTGAGCAAAGAGAAAGCAAACCAGTCAACAGAAGACAACAGTGCTCCATTGCTAAATTCTACAAATCGACAACCCACCTTGTCCCTGCTCTCTCAACTGAAGCAGCATAATAAACCAGATAAGTTCAGCCCTGCAGTGCATAGTGATACAATATTGAAAGCCTGGGAAAGCAGAAACCAGCCAATCCATAAGAGCATTTCCTCCACACAGCTGCATGATGCTGAATCCCTCCAGTCAGTTCTTCAAAACTTCAGCCTGGAAAAGAATGAGAACATGGATTCTGAGAGAAACAAATATTCTGATTCCATGCTAGTTTCATCAACTTCCTACCACTCCACTCAAGGTCCACAGACAACCTGCCTTATACCTAACATGACCCAAGTGCAGGCTGATTGCATCTCAAGTTCTTGGGAGATGCCTCAAGGTGGACCTCTGGGCGAAATCTTAACAAACTCCAAGAATAATGACGACTCAAACAAAAAGTGTGAATCTAGGTCATATGGTTGGTTATTGAATCTTGACCATTCACCATGACTCCTCAATTTATGAGGAGCTTGACATAGATATCTCACCATGCAAGTGACTCAGAAACGAACATTAAGATGACCTTGAGTCCTTGATAGTTGTTCCATGCATGCTCGCTACTTTTTTTGCTTTCGTTTTGTAGTTTTCAGCTAGTTGAATTATCTGTAATTCTGAATCTGTTTGTATCTTAAACTAGTTTTGTCACATATTATATCTTGCTGGACTAGTTAGCTGCTTAGTGGTTTGACTTACATTGAGAAAACTTGAAGAAACAGCTCTAATTTGAAAAGTTCAGGAGGACCACTGAACTTCCGCACATTTTTCACATAAATCAAACTATTACATTAAAACGATGAAGTTACCTTCTCAAGAGCACCATAGGATTAGAATGATTAGTAACAGAGTACCAGTGGTAGGAAACCCTAACCCACAAACAGTCATCTGCAACCACATAGTCACTCATTTCGAAATAACTTGAAAAGGTAGTTGATAACTTTTAGATCACATGTTTCAAGACCAATCATGCAGGGTTCTAAACAAGTTCTTTATGACAGATAGTACCAACATATAAATTCATGTATGGCAATTCAATGCTAGAAAGAGATTGCTTTCCATAGCTATTTTGCTCGTACTAATCTGATAATTCAGAACAGCGATGATAGTATTTATGTTATGTAGATGGATATTTTGGGGTAACTAGGCCTTATGCTTTGCCAAGAGCTTGAGAGATTGAGGGGGACTAGAATTGTTTCTTCATTGTTCCTTTCTTCCTTAGATTGATACATCTCCTCTCATTATATAGAAAGGGTTACTTGACCTTGTAAGCAAGGCTTACTTGACCCCTAAGTAATATCCTAACCTAATCAATCTATCTTATTCCTTTCCTAACAAACCAAATCCATCTAATCTAATTTGACGGGTACTGTTCACGCGGTACTGTTCCGCGTGGGCCCTTGGGCTGGCTACGCCTGCCATCTCGGTGGCAGCCTGCTGGCTGCCCATGACATCTCCCCCGCCCTTGGAGACCCAGCTCGCCCTCGAGCTGGATAGTTACTGGTCGAGGAAGGAGCCGACAGCGTCCTGGATCCCATGGGAAGAGACGAGCAGTCAGCTGGTCGCCCTGGTGGTTGCTGTGGCCTGAGCCCCTTGAACCAGGGAAGGATGCCCACGCAGAAAGCACTTGCAGCAAGGCAGCGACCTGTCCTTTCGAGTCACTGGTGGGTGCGGTGAGGGAGTTGATGAGCTTGGCCAAATCAGGCATGGTGGGTGCTGTCCGTGGCGACGAATTGGAGACAGCAGAAGGGTTGGTCGGCGCGACGGCAGCTGGAGTGGTCGGCGCGATGTAAGGGGTGGTCGGCGCGACGAAGAGGGTTGCCGGCGGCGGCGGTAGGTGGAGATGGTGAGCGGGAGCGAGTAGGGTAGGTTGGATTGCTGCACGCAGCTTCCTTGTGGCGTGCCTCGCCAAGAATCCTCGCGCTGCCGCCTGTAGCCGCACCGCAGCAAGGCGTTCACGGCCGGACTTCTCCAGAGATTGCATCCGCCGGCGTGACAGGAATCCCCGTGCTGCTGCCTGAAGGCGTACTGCCACGAGGCATTCACGGTCCTCCTTATCCTTCGCCTGGAGACGCGCCCTGAGGCGATCCAGCTGTGTGAACACATCAGCAAAGAGGCGTGAAGTGTCGTTGGCAGCAGGGGACACATGATGGAGCAGGTTGGAGCGTGGGGGTGATCCGAAGCGTAGGTGCAGTAGCTTGGTGAAGCGGCGCCACGCCGGGGTGCCCTCATCCCGCTGGACTTGGAGGAACCACATCCGGGCGTCCTCCGCCAAATTACGGGAAGCCATCCACACTTTTTCTTCCTCCATGATGCGCTCCCGGTTGAAGTAGGTCTCGCATTGGTTGATGAAGGCGAGCGGATCAGATTTCCCATCAAATTGAGGAAAATCCATCTGGAACTATGGCATAGGTTGTGGTAGTGGTAGATGGCGGCGCAGATCGATGGCCGGCCGGGGAGGATAGATCGGGCGGCGTGGAAGAGGATCGCCGGCTAGCTCTGATACCAGATGTTATGTAGATGGATATTTTGGGGTAACTAGGCCTTATGCTTTGCCAAGAGCTTGAGAGATTGAGGGGGACTAGAATTGTTTCTTCATTGTTCCTTTCTTCCTTAGATTGATACATCTCCTCTCATTATATAGAGAGGGTTACTTGACCTTGTAAGCAAGGCTTACTTGACCCCTAAGTAATATCCTAACCTAATCAATCTATCTTATTCCTTTCCTAACAAACCAAATCCATCTAATCTAATTTGACGGGTACTGTTCACGCGGTACTGTTCCGCGTGGGCCCTTGGGCTGGCTACGCCTGCCATCTCGGTGGCAGCCTGCTGGCTGCCCATGACAATTTATCACCATGACATGACAATAATACAAGACTGGCGAAGTGGATCAGAACAATCTACTCCGATTCAGAAGATTCAAACATTCATTTTGGCATAACGGATTTTTTTTTTGTAGTGCCATACTGATATCTTCATTCAGAACAGTGCGATGATGTGGACCAGAGCAACTACTCCGGTTTGAACTACCTAAAAAACACAGGAAACATGCATCCACTAGCATCATTTGATAGACAAATTGTCACCACAAGTGAACCAGAAAAACATAATTGAGCCCGAGTTCGGAATGGATACACCATGGATAACAAATAAGGATCATACTGTTCACACAGTGAATAAAGGTGCACTGGCTCAGACACGCACAGAGCTCATCAAAATTTGGTCCTTGAACAATCAAGAACAATGATGTTTCAGCATCGAGAAATGTATGTTGTTGTCATCACAGCCAAGCAAAAACAACACGGATGCATGAGGAAAACATAACAAGAAGATAACTTAGGAACAGTGAATAAGGAAAGCATGCATTTGCACTGGCTCAGACACGCACAAAGGTCATCAAAGTTTGGTCCTTGAACACACCAAGTATCAGGATCGAGAAACGTATGTTTTTGTCATCCCAGCCACGGAAGAACATCCAAAGACACACCACCAAGGAATCCAAGCTGACACACAGAGAAGGAAGAGAATATCTGTCTCCTTGCCATTTAGCCTCTCAGTTAGAAATACAAGGCTATTTGCACCCTGAATCACCCATCCAATGAACAAACTCGAATACAGAAGTAGGAAATCCTCAGACAAGCGCACAGAACACAAAAATCAGACACCAAATTGCCTCGAATATTCAGCACTTGATCAGGAATAAAGATAAGCGATAATAAAAACAATAGAAACAGCTTGAGAAACAATGGACGCTGCACTGCATCGGCTCAGACACGCACAAATAAGGTCATCACAATTTGGTCCTTAAATGGCATTAAGAATCAGAATCACCAAATCCTTTTGTCGTCACAGCGACGTAGCAGCAACCGCAGATGCTCACCACCAAATCCCAAATAACATTGAGGGAAAAAATTGCATGTTTAAGGGTGCGTAACCAGAAGCCCATTGTTTGGTCGGGCTGCGGCTATTAGAACCCCAAATTAATCTAGGAGCGATTCGATGAAGAACGCCATGGCTATCGAATCTGGAAGGCACAGTTCGCGGAAACGACCAAAGCTACCATGAATAAATCGACGACGATAATAATTAAGCGAAGCAACTGGAGTGAATGGAAAAGAAAATACGATCGATTACAGTATTAGAGCATCTTCAAGAGACAAGCTAAATTAGGTTAGCCAAATTTCTATTTAGCTAGCCAAATTTCGCTGGAGGTCCTCCCCTTCCCTCGCGCTCCAACTCCGATCTCGGCCATCGCTGGAGGAGGAGGGGCGGCGGCTCTCGCCGGATGAGAAGGGGCGGCGGCGATGACCAGCCCCTCACACCGACCTCTCCCGCCGCCGAATCGAGCTGCACCTCCGCGTTGGCGGCCTCCAGCTCGGCGGGAGCAGCAGGGCGCGGCGGCCTGTACACGGTGAAGCGGCTCAGCGGTGTGCCAGGCAGCGGCGGGGCGGCGGAGAGCCGGAGACGTGGGTCGGCACAACGCGAGCCGGCGCGCAGCAGGGCGGAGCAGCGGTGTCGTGGCTCGGCACCACGGAAGCCGGCGCACAGCAGGGCGGAGCAGCGGCGCCGTGGCTCGGCACCGCACGGGCCGGCGCGCGGTGGGGCGGAGCGCGGCGCGGAGGGGTGCGGCATGCGGGCGGGCAGCAGCGGCGCGGAGGGGTCCGGCGTGCGGTGGGGCGGAGCGCGGCGCGGAGGGGTGCGGCGGAGGGCGGCGGGGCGAAGCGGAGGGGGGCGGCTTCGGCGAAGGGTGGGTGGGAATATTTAATTATAAACTAACTAGATTTAAAATATTCAGTTGGTGCTAATCAGTTAGACTGTGTAATTAATTATTTTTTCAACTGTATTTAATACTCATATATATGTCCGAAAATTCGATGTGATAGATACTGTGCAAAATTTTTTTAGAAACTAAACATGGTCAGTGGTTTCACCGGCAGGCCGGCTGAGAAGTGCCAGGTCACGCGCAGCAGCGGCGGCCCCACCAAGATTTAATGCTACGCTGTGATGTGGACGGATCAGACTGGAGAGTAGTTCTCTTCGTCCGCTTCTGCTGGCGTGTGGTGAACCGTCTACTCCTGTTTTCTCTCACCTCCCGATTGAATTTCGCCAGCTTCTCACCCACTATAATACTTGCTTTAACGGAGGGGGATGGATAGCGACCCAGATGACGAGCAGATGACTTTAGAGAGACTGTTGGATTTAATTTTTACTCCAGTTTTGTTATTTTTAGCTAGTCAATTTGTTTTACAAAGTCTCTTGGAGATGCTCTTCCACGACGAACTGAGCTCAAACTCCTAGTAATCTGTAGAGATGACGGCCGAGCTCAAAATCCCAGCAAGGTGGAGGCCTGGAGGGCGTTGGGCGAGATTTAGCTGCCGACATGCGCCCGGTGAATTTATGCGAGAGATTTGGCGATCTAGGGTTGGCATTTTGCAGTGGCCACAAGACCCGATGCCATCCAGAAACTTCCGAAAACCTAAGTGTGGCTGAACTATTCAAATTAATCTAACTTAAGTGCATTAACCATTATCATAAAGATAATCAGGACTAACTTTTTTCTTTTTTCTTTTTTCTCAAACATGCAGAAGAGCTGTGTATTATTGTATTAATAGAAGAAGAGAGTTATACATAAACCCGAACACACACCCACACTCTATTCCCACAAGAACTTAATTACCTGTGCTTTTCAAGAAAGACCTGACCACACCACCCCCTAAGGCACAACAACTATACAACACTAGTTGTGTGTAAGGGCAGCCCCTTAGCACCAGCTAAACTCCACAAATGGGCTTCCTCCCTAGCACGGGTAAGAGCCACAGAAATGCTAAGAGAAGCACCGCTGAGCACACAATCATTTCTAAGTTTCCAGATGGTCCAAGCGTCGAGGATTATGAGGGAATTCAGGACCTTTCTTGTATCTCCATCAACCGTCAAAGCTGCCTTGTCCCACCAGTCATCAAAGGAAGTAACATCAGATTGTGGAGTAAGAGCTGCAAGTCCAACAATCTGTAGGAGTTCAAATCAGAATTGTCTTGCAAACACATGTAGGTGTTGAATGTTCTCCTCTTGATCACACAACAGACATCGGTCTGTATGGGTGAGGCCTCTCCTAGCAAGCCGGTCTAGTGCTGTCCAGCACCAGTTGTGAGCAGTCAGCCACATAAAGAAACAACACATAGGTGGTGCCCAAGATTTCCAAACGCGCTCATAGGGAGCGAAGCTGATGGCGCCCTCAAAAAGTGCATCATATGCAGATTTGGCTGTGTAAACACCCGAGCTAGAAAGTCTCCAAATGTGCTTATCCGAGGCTCCATCCTGTAGCTCCACCTCTGTCAAAGTATCCCAAAGATCCAAATATTTCCAAAAGGTTTCCAAAGAAACCCCCCCTGAATGTCTTCTACCGAGTTCTCATCAACCAGGCCATCCACCACCTTGCGTCTATTTGCTTTTCTTTTCGGCACTAAAGAATACAGAGCCAAATCCTGGATGCTTCTTCCAGCCAGCCATTTGTCTTTCTAGGAGAGAATATTGGCTCCTTCTCCAACCTCAGTAATTATGGCCAGCGAGAGAAAATACTCGACCTCCTTACTAACTTGGAGTGGCAAGCTCGCCCAGGGTTAATCAGGTTCAGATTTTTTGAGGCAAGGCCGTCTTTCCCACAGAGCAATTCCTAGTGATTTCAAATCAGAAATTCCTAGTCCCCCAAGTTTCTTTGTTCGGCAAACTTTGGGCCAAGCAATTAGACAATGCCCACCTTTTGCATCCTTGCGCCCTCTCCACAAAAAAAACTTCTTCTGATTTTGTCAATGGCCTTCACTGAGTCTAACTCCTGCTCAGTCTATCCGATAATATCTCGATTAAACCACTTGAATTTCAACCAAATCCAAAACATACATGTAGCCCACGCGAAGGCAAACCTAAAATTTGCAACAATCCGTAACTTTACATCACAGGGTCCAATATTAGTTATTATTACAAATCAATTTCAAAATAAACGAAAGTACTTTAAAGTTCAAGTGTAGAGGAAAATAAATGATAACTCTAAACAACAATATAAGATATCATGATGAAACCCGTACATGATATCATTCAATGTTATCATCATTGGCCAGGACACATCCCATTCCATCGATCAACTAAAAGAAAGAGTACACGGTCAAGTCAAACTAGTAACTATGCCCCCAAACTTTTATATGAAAACAAGCCATAAGTAAGGTTGTGTATACTAATACTCATCAAACCTTATCCAACTAATGAAATATACTTAGCCGACTTCTAACATGCAAGGCTTTTGCCTAATGGGTTTATTTTTGCCAAAAAACGTCTAAGAGTGAGCCCTTCCTTTCAAGTTTTAGCATTAGTTCTAGATTATTAACCAGTCGTAAATGACTATTCAAATCACACATGGTGAAATTATTTTAAATATACAACGATATTAATCATCATCATCAATATTTCCTTTCTTACTAAGGGGTCAAACAGTCTCAATGGCCGCGAGAAACATATGATTCAAATTGAATTTCTTAATGTTGCAAGACAAACCTAAACATACGTCACGTGGTTACTCCAAGAGTCACACATGCAACTTTTCCCCTTTATTCCTGTTTCATAGAACAGGGCCACCCCCCTCGAGTACAAGAGGTCCACGAACCACGGAATGAAGCCAGGCGTGGATGCTCCTCTGCGCCCCCCTTATGCTTTGGCTCTCGGAATGTTTGACGGTAACTCTGATTGCTGGATCCTGAGGAATGATCACCAGACTCCAACCACTTCATCCCGACACTGACCGATTGGAGGTGATCGCCA
This sequence comes from Panicum virgatum, assembly GCF_016808335.1. Classification (NCBI taxonomy): domain Eukaryota; kingdom Viridiplantae; phylum Streptophyta; class Magnoliopsida; order Poales; family Poaceae; genus Panicum; species Panicum virgatum. Next base: position 13,409,483 of record NC_053153.1, on the reverse strand, counting down.
ACCTCCGTCATAGCCTTCTGCAGATCAAGAACCATGCCTAGTGGATCCGCCAGATCAGCCACACTCGAGGCCTGAGGCGCCAGATTATCCAGGGTGGAGTTCATTCGGGTCATCATGGTGTTCATGTCATCCATCGCCTTCTGCAGGGATTCCATGGTCGCCATGGAGGAGGAACTAGAGCAATCTGATACCAGATTGTCATGTGGTGGGATGTTTGGGGAGGAACACTATGTAGATCGTAGCTATGCGATGTAGAGGGGCGAGGACCCGCACCTCGGCGCTTGGGCGCCATCGGGGGATGGCTGGAGAGTCACAGAGGAGGAGAAGATGGATGAGAAGCAGGGATAAGGGAAGCTAGATTCAATTCATTGCTTAAAGTTCTCACAGTACACCAATCCTTTATTTAAGCTAATCAATATCTTCCTTCCTAAGGAAATAAATAACTAAACAATCTGATTACAAGGAAACTAATCCCCTCCATTGTGTGCTTCTGCATTCTTTCTTTCCTTATTCTTGCACCTTTGATAGTATTTTCCCGTCATAACAATCCACTTGCTCGCGGCAGGTGAAAACCCATCCAACATGATTTTTTCTTACAAGATGTGAGGTCATGAACACAAGATTTTCTGTCTCATTTAGTTTCTGTATCCCTTATGTGTGACAAGCTACATGGTATTGTGGTATTGTACTAACTCTATGCTAAACCTGAGAAGAATACATGATCCAAGACATCCATGAAATTTGGCAGGAGGCTGCCTATTAGACTAGCATGCCGCGACAGTTGTGGAGTAACTTCAAACAGCACGACATGATATTCTCTGTTCTGCAGCAACAGCTAGTAGAGAAACAAAATCTGAATATGCTAAATGGCTGCATGATTTGATATCTGAAGACTCTGTCGGGAACCACAGTGGTTCAAATAAGAATTTAGAAGGCACAAGTCGTGTGCAACTAATTTTGGTGGTGTTTGGATCCGGAGGGCTAAAAAATAGCTCTTCGGAATTGTAACACCCTAGGTATCACGCAACCCTGAGATATTACACTCTACACTACTAAATGCTGAAAATTAAAATTTCAGCAACACATACCTATAAACAAGCATGACGCGGAATCAACAATATATAGATGTATATGAAAAGCGTGATTATCCAACTAGATAACTCTACATCATGTACAAATATGATTTAAGTTACTATAAGATCTAACAAACTCAGAATTGTGCACTAAAACATTATGAGATCCTAGAGAAGTGTATGATGTGCAACTAACCCATTTCCCTTCATGCTAGCTTCAAGGATAACCTGAGGAGGGATAAATAAGGATGAGATTGAATAATCTCAGCAAGTGAACTACTTTAACAAGTTATTTAAAGTGCAATAGATTAATTAATCATTTGACAAAGTAGCAAGTATCAAAAGATAGTTCCACCATTCGTTAGATGTACCAAGAGTATAGCAAGGATAAAATGATATTATTTTGATATAGAGCTGCTAATAATGAATAATCTAAGATCCAAATACGGTGATGGTAGTAACCCTCAACACAACCATAACATATAGGTCTCCGTAGTAACTAGAAATAAAAGTAGCAATGTGCTTATCATATAATAATAAAAATGAAATAATATTTGTGATCCAATTAGAGTTCAAAGGAATGCAAGGAAACAACAAATGCAATATATCCATAATCCCGTAAGTCATCCAAAATGCCCATCACCATGGAGAAGTATCACTATCAAATTACTTTCATTGCAATCTTATCCACCAATATCCAAATACCCATAGAATAAAGCAAATAAATGTAGAAGGCACACATATTGTATATCAAACACTCATAAGCCACATCACAGTGCGTGTCACCATAGGCCACAATATATGTAGGTAACAACATATCTCCATCATGTCCAACATTAAACCCAAAAAAATGCATATGAACTCCTGCCTTCATACCCATCAAGGTATGTGTCGGTACACAGTAGCAGGGATACCCACTCTTACTGCAGCAAGGCAGGACTCGCGTAATCATCTGTAACTACGTGGTAAGGGGCGGAGCAGCCGGGCCCCACGGGTCAGGCACTTACCTCCCCGGGCCAACGGCCCCGGACCCGTTCCCCGCTCTGGGACAGGTCCGGTGACGCCACGTGTCCCTGAGGAGGGGAAGCTCTGAGCCAACCACCGAGATCTCGGACCCCCCATAGGGTTCCGGGACCTCCTCGCGCCCGTCCGGACCTCCCACGCGCGTAGAACCAACATACCGCCGGGGGGGGGGGGTCCGGAGCAGCCACGTAGGCGCGGGCGCGAGGCGCGGGTCTTCCGCTGGAAGACTCGCCCACCCACCGCATTCAATGAGGGTGGTTGAGGCGTGCTCTGCCGCCGCGGCAAGCGAGGCAACCTTTGTCAGGCCTCACTGTAGACCGCGTATTACCGAGGTACACAGTGGGGCCGCCTGCGCCGCATCCGCTCAGGGCCTGTCTGGCGCATTAATTGGATACGACGGCACAACACTTTTTCATCATGCCACCTACGCTGCAAGCTACACGGCCCGTTCAGTTGCGTGGCAGGCGACGCCGCAAGCTACGCCTGGCGCCGTTTCGACAAGACAGCGCCTGGACATGCTGAACGGGGGATTCCAGGAGCAGGCAAGGAAATCCAGGAATGAGATCTCCTTCGCCTGCAACACCATAATGTATGAACTGTACGTTATTTTATACTACACCGTTTGGGCCCACCTGTCGGGGACCCAACGGCCATGTACGCGCCTCCCTTGAGATATAAAAGGGAGGCGCTCGCTGTACACGACAAGCACACACAGACGCGCGCTGGACTCAGCTCCGAGCTCTTCCAGACTCAAGCAATACGACACACAGTGGACGTAGGGTATTATGCTCCGGTGGCCCGAACCACGATAAACCTGCTGCGTTCATCGTGTTCCTGAGCGAGATCGAACTAGTCCTAGCTAACCCCCGAGTACTCACCCTCTGGGCTTAGGCGGGTGCTTTCCGCCACCCGGCTGTGGATTGCCACACCACGACATTTGGCGCGCCAGGTAGGGGCACATTTAGCTGGTCTCAGTTCATCTCTTGCTCGTCTCCATGGTTCGAGTGGACGACGTGGAGATGACAGAGGGTGTGGCGTCCTCCACGCCTCACGCCTCTCGCGTTCCTGCTCCAGGGGCAACCGTGCCTGTGGAGCAGTCACCGTCGGCGGCGGGGTGCGCTGCACGTCGGCAAGAGTCAGGGCGCCCGTCAAGGGCCCCCTCACAAGCTGTGAGCGGCGGAGTGTTGGCGGCGGCTAGGGAGTTGCTTCGCAACCCTCCGGCTGCTGCAGCCTCGCCAGACGCCCTGAGGCAGTGGCGGGATGACATTGACCGTCTCCTCCATCTGGCTCAGGCCTTCCCCAGTTCTCCAAGGACTGGGCAACGACCTCCGCCTGGCAATGCGGTAGTACCCTACCACCGGCGCTAGGGCGGTGCGTCGGCATCCGTGCGCTCCCCCACAGTGAAGGGTGCACGAACAGAAGACCTACGGGCGGAGCTCAACCGCAGGCGCGCGGGTGAGGACGCCCTCATCTCCATGGGGAGGGCGCGAGAGCACCGCCTCAACATTGAGGGCCGCAACCTCAATGCCGACTTGGACGTGGCAGCACCCAAGCCTCTGGTGAATGCCCGGATACAGGCGGCCACCCCCCGTGGCTGGGGTGGGCTGCACTGCGCTGGCGGAGCACCTCCGCGCGGTGGCCTGGCCATCAAGTTCCGCCCGCACCTGCCGGAGAAGTACGACGGTACCACTAACCCATCGGAATTCCTGCAGGTGTACGTTACCGCCATCACAGCAGCTGGTGGTAACGATGCCGTCATGGCGAGCTACTTTCATGTACCCTTGACTGGGTCAGCCCGGACTTTGCTCATGAACCTCACTCCCTGGACGATTCAGTCCTAGGAGGAGCTCTGTGCGAGGTTCACAGCGAACTTCGCCAGTGCATACCAGCAGCATGGTGTGGAGGCTCACCTCCACGCCGTGAGGCAGAAACCCGGAGAGACGCTCCGGGCATTCATCTTGCGCTTCACCAAGACAAGTGTGCCAGGGCCGCTGAGGGCCACGCGTGGCACTCAGCCCCCCAAGACGGAGACGCCAAGGCTGGTGGCTCCGGTGCTACCGCCCAGGGCGGTGGTAAGAAGAAGAAGAACAAGAACCGGAGTCGCGGGGAGCCACAACCCTGCGGTCCAGCCGTTGCAGCAGCAGCACCAGCTGCTGCGGCAGCGGCTGGGGGCCAGAATGCACATGGCAAATGCCCCTGCCCACAAGGTGGCAGCGATTGTTCATGCCCAGTGCATCCCACCGCTCGCCACAGCACCGCTGACTGTCGCGAGATCCAGAAGCTAGCGAAGTGGGTCAGTGGGCGGCATGAGCAGTCCTCCAAGGACGGCTCACCCCCTCCTCGCCAGCGACCTGGCAAGGAGAAGGCCTCCGACAGCGAGACCGCTGCCAGGGAGAAGGAGCTGGGGTACCAATCCCCCGCACGGGAGCTGAAGGGCGTTTACCGCCCCGACAACTCCGACTCCGACAACGAGGAGCGCTGCAAGAAGCTGTACGTAATGTACGGCGGAAGCTGGGAGCTTGTCTCCCGGCGGGACGTGAAGACCCTTCGCCGAGAGGTCCTTTCGGTGAAGCCGTGGATCCCGAAGGCGGCGCCGCACCACAGGTGGATGAACACCACCATCTCTTTCGGCCCATCCGACTGCCCGGAGAACATGGCCGGGGATGGTGTGCTACCTCTAGTCACCGCCCCTGTCATATCCAATGTCAGGCTCTATCACGTGCTGATTGACGGTGGGGCTGGCCTCAACGTCATCAGCTATGCAGCGTTCAAGCAGCTGCAGATCCCGGAGTCCAAGCTGACTCCCTCTCGCCCATTCTCCGGAGTGGGCCCACATCCAGTGTTCCCTCTGGGGAGCATTGCCTTGTCGGTCACGTTCGGGACCGAGGAGAACTTCCGCACAGAGAGCGTTCAGTTCGATGTTGTGGAGGTGAACCTGCCGTTCAATGCCATCATTGGCCGACTGGCTCTCTACCGCTTCATGGCCATTGCCCATTACGGGTATTTGGTCTTGAAGATGTCTTCCCCTGCCGGTGTCCTCACCGTGTGGGGGTGACCGCACCGCTGCCATCGCTGCAGTTGAGAGACTGCATGCTCTGGCGGCAGAGGCTGCACGTTCCGAGGAGGACCCATCCACCTCGCAACCCAGGGCGCCTGCGAAAGCACCTAGGGTTCAGCCATCTGATCCGGACGAGGTTCCCGTGAAGACGGTGCAGATCGGAGCGGACTCCTCCAGGACCACCCGCATCGCGGGAAACCTGGAGGAGAAATAGGAAGACGCGCTCATCACCTTTCTTCGGGCAAATGTCGACGTGTTCACCTGGGAACCGTCACAGATGCCCGGGATCCCCAGGGAAGTGATCGAGCACCATCTGAGGATCTACCCCGACGCCACGCCAGTGCGCCAAAAGCCTCGGAAGCAGTCCATGGAGCGGCAGAACTTCATCCGTGAAGAAGTCCGCAAGCTGCTACACGCTGGCTTCATCGAGGAGGTCCACCACCCCGAGTGGTTGGCCAACCCGGTCGTCGTTCCAAAGACCAATGGGAAGCTTCGGATGTGCATCGACTACACCAGCCTCAACAAGGCATGTCCTAGAGACCCCTATCCTCTTCCACGTATCGATCAGATCGTGGACTCCACCTCCGGGTGTGACCTTTTGTCTTTCCTAGATGCATACTCTGGTTTCCACCAGATTCAGATGTCTAGAGAGGATAGGAAGCATACTGCTTTTGTAACAGTAGATGAGCTTTATTGCTATATTGTCATGCCATATGGTCTGAGGAATGCCTTACCCACGTTTGTACGAGATATGAACAAAACCTTCTGTAATCTAATTAGAGATATTGTTGAGGTGTATGTTGATGACATTGTGGTCAAGACTAAGGTAGGGTCAACACTAGCTGAAGACCTGTCCCTCGTCTTCGACCGACTGCGCACTACGCGCACGAAGCTGAATCCCGAGAAGTGCATCTTCGGCATCTCGGAAGGGAAGCTGTTGGGTTTCCTGGTCTCACATCGAGGCATCGAGGCAAACCCAGCCAAGATCGAGGCGATGAGGCCTCCTGGCTGCATCAAGGACGTCCAGAAGCTTAATGGATCTCTCGCCGCTCTTAGCCGCTTCATATCAATGCTGGCTAAGAGGGGGCTCCCCTTCTTCAAGCTATTGAGGAGGTCCGGTCCATTCTCTTGGACCGAAGAGCCTGAACAAGCCTTCCAGGAACTGAAGCAGCACCTCACCTCACTGCTAGTATTGGTGACTCCAGAGCCAGGTGAGACGTTGTTTCTGTATCTTGCTGCGTCTGCAGAGGCGGTCAGCATGGTGCTGGTCGCCGAGAGGACGGAGCAAGCTCGCCAGGGGGACACCAGTGTCTCCCCGGCCAAGGATGGTGAGCCAGACCCCGGACATGGGGGTCCGGCGGCCACTCCTCTGTCTGAAGGTCCGGACCCCGAACAAGGGGGTCCGGAGGAGCCTCATTCCAGTGGGAACCCAAAACCGTTGGGGGCCCAAGGACCTGACGTGGTGGATAAAGGCGAACCGGACCCGGTCGCCAGGGTCCGGACCGTCCAGAAGCTGGTCTACTACGTTAGTGAAGTCCTCCACGAGGCGAAGGCCAGGTATCTTGAGACGTATAAGCTTATCTATGCCATACTTATTGCGTCCAGGAAACTGCACCATTACTTTCAGGCACACCGAGTTGTCGTAGTGACCTCTTACCCGTTAAGAGCGATCCTGCACAACTCCAACGCCACGGGCAACATTGCCAAGTGGGCAGTAGAGTTGGCTGAGTTCCAGCTGGACTTCCAGCCTCGCCATGCAGTCAAGAGCCAAATCCTGGCTGATTTCATAGCGGAATGGACTCCTTCCCCAAGCAATTCCGGGGGTCCGGACTTCAACGCCGGACCCCCGGAGCTGGAAATCAGGACACCAGTCTTCACCGAGCCCCACTGGACACTCTTCTTCGACGGGTCCGTCCGCAAGAAGTGGGCTGGTGCTGGTGTGGTCCTCATCGACCCAAATGGAGATCAGCTGAAGTACATGGTGCACCTTGAGTTCAAGGCCACCAACAACATGACGGAGTACGAAGCTCTGATCTTTGGCCTGACACAAGCCCTGTCTTTGGGGGTCCGGCAGCTTCTGGTGAAGGGGGACTCTCAGCTAATCATCAAGCAGGTCCGAGGGGATTGCAGCTGCAACAATCCCCAGCTCGCGGCATACCTTATCCATGTGAGGAAGCTCGAGAAGGATTTCGATGCCTTGGAACTGCAACATGTTCCCCGCGAACTCAACTCGGTAGCAGATGATCTCTCTGCGAGAGCATCTACCTGGGCATCCGTGCCTGAGGGCGTCTTCGAAAGACGGTTGCTGAGACCTACCGCCCAGCCTGCCGAATTGGGTGAAGGGGATCAAGCTAGCACCTCGAAGCTAGTGGTCCCGGCGGCATTCCACCTGTGGTGCCCACCCTGGGTTGTGAGCTCTGTCGAGGATCCTGGAGACCTCGTAGAGCCACTCCCACCTGCTCAGGGAGCTCCCGATGCATGGATCTCCGAGATCCGGGGCTACCTGAAAGACAATATCCTCCCTGATGACGATGTGTCCGCTGAGCGCATAGTACGATTGGCTAAACGCTACGCAGTGGTAGAAGGGGATCTTTACCGTCGTGGCGCCAATGGTATCCTCATGCGGTGCATTTCCCAGGGAGAGGGCCGCGAGTTGCTCGCGGAGATCCATGGAGGCGAGTGTGGAAGTCATTCCTCATCTCGCACGCTAGTCGTCAAGGCCTTCCGGCATGGCTTCTACTGGCCGACAGCACTCCAAGATCCGGCTAAGCTGGTAAAGTCCTGCAAAGCATGCCAGTTCCATGCAAAGCAAATACACACACCGGCTCAAGCTCTGCAAATGATCCCATCCTCATGGCCATTCGCCGTATGGGGCGTGGATATCCTGGGACCGTTCCCCGGGCCGTCGGCGGGAACCGGTTCCTCTATGTCGCCATCGACAAGTTCACAAAGTGGCCGGAGGTTACCCCTGTGCTGAACATCACTAAAAAATCAGTAGTCGCATTTCTCAAGTCCATTGTGTGCAGATTTGGCATCCCAAACCGCATCATCGCGGACAACGTGACCCAATTCAAAAGCAGACTCTTCCAAGAGTACTGCGAGGACATCGGCATCCAGCTATGCTTTGCGTCCGTGACACATTCCCGCAGCAATGGACAGGTTGAGAGAGTGAATGCAGAGATTCTCAGGGGACCCAAGACCCGCACCTACAACTGCTTGAAGAAGCACGGTGTCAAATGGGTTGATGAGCTTTCGTGCGTACTATGGGGGAACCGGACCACACCTAGCCGAGCCACCGGGGAGACTCCATTCTTCCTGGTCTATGGGGCTGAAGCATGCCTTCCCCCAGAAATTCACCTGGGCTCACCACGGTTCCAGGCTTTTGACGAATCCATGCAGGAACAACTACGGTGTAACGATGTGGACTTCGTTGACGAACAAAGGTGGCGAGCAGCAATCCGAGATGCACGCTACAACCAGGCGCCATCATCAATGGTTCGTGCACAGTAGGGAGCTCCGGGCTGGCGACCTCGTCCTGAGGCGGATCCTGAACCGAGCAGGGCTCCACAAACTCTCCCCCAGCTGGGAGGGGCCCTTCAAGATTACAGAAGTATGCCAGCCCGGGTGCGTTCGCCTTGCCACAGAAGATGGGGTGCCACTGCCCAACCCATGGAATATAGAGCATCTGTGTAAGTTTTACACTTAGGCAGAGTAGGGAAGTGAATTTTTCCTTTGTAATAAGATAGAATTAGCGTGCGGCCCAGAGTGGTTGGGGTCCGCCCTCGTAAACCTGGCCTCTGGCATCCATCGCACCGTCGGCTAGCATTAACGCGCGGCCCAGAGCGGTAGGGGTCCGCCCTCGTAAACCCGGCCTCTGGCATCCATCGCGCAAGCCATGTATATCAAGTTGCAAAGGAAAGATTTGCCCCGGTTCTGTCTTTGTGTCAAAATTATATCTCGCATTTCGATTCTCGAGTTTTTACCCTTCTAACCCCCGCGCAGACTTCCACTCTGGTCGTTACAGCTATGATCTGTATTGAGTTGCTGGACTGCTGTACAGGTCCGGACCCTCTTGCTGCTGGAAGAGGGGTCCGGACCCCTAGGGACCTGCTCTGGAGAGGGGGTGCTTGTTTCCTGGGGTGGTCTGGAGTCCTGTGTAGCCGCTTAGCCGGTTCCGTACCCAAAGCCTACACACTCCACCACCCTGTAACGAGTGCTCTAGTACCCGGAGCTGGGTAATTAGGGGCCCGGACCTCGTTTTAGCCCAAGGGTTGGCTTCCTAAGTCCTGCACGTCATGTCCAGCTCCATATCTCAGAGGATCGAGTACGACAGAATGACCTCACCCACTGCTAGGAGAGGTCTGGAGCGTCGGGGCCAGGTCCGGTAAAGTCGTGTTGTTTCGTGGAGTGGTCCGGAGCCCTGTGTAGCGCCTTAGCCTGGTTCCGCACCCTAAGCCTACACACTCCACCACTCTGTAACAAGCATCGTACTGCCTGGACTTGCGCATCCGGAGCTCTGGACCTCGTACTAGCCTGGGGGCCGGTCCGGAATAAGTCCCGCGGGCCTGCTACTAAGCTGTGACTTTGAAGTGATATGCAGGTTAAGCCTTGACTGGTGGTAGCTAGCTCCAAACCATTGAGCCTACCTACCAGGGGGTCCCGGCATCCGCTTTAAAGGTTTCATGCAGATCGAGGTCCAGTCTCGGTGGTAGACAGACTCAAAACAACTGAGCCTGTCTCCCAAGGGGCCCGGAGCATTCGCTTTGAGCCAGACATCACGGATTGATTCTGCATGCGTCAAACAGCTAAGTTGCAGTATCATTACTACCATATAAGCGAGTTTGATTCTCCTCTCTGTAGTTCTTTCTGCTACACAGGGAATAAGATGCTCGTTCGACTTGCAATCTATGCTACACCTATGCCCAAGGATGCTTGCTCAACCTCATACGGGTGTCCGGAGTGTCTTCTTCGGCTCGGGTGGCGGATAACTCCAAACACCTGAACCTATCTGCCAGGGGGCCAGGGTGTCGGGGTGCTGTGTACCGCAAACCAGAACAATTGACAAACAACTAAGTTGAAATTTTCTTCTATTAAGTTTCAACGAGTAAAATGTTTTGTTACATAACACAAAAAACAAAACAAAAGTACAATATCCAGCTTAGGAGTCTGCAGGCTCCCGCTTGAAGTAGGCGGCGATGAAGTCGACGACGTCCCGCACACTTTCCCAGGCGGCGGCCTCTGTCTCCGCCACTGGACCAGCGACCACGGGGGCTAGCGAGATGGCCGGGTCGTGGCTCCGGAGGCAGTCCGAATGTGCTCCGCCACCATCCGGATCAGCTCGCGGCCCTCGGCTTCAAGCTGGCCAGCAAGGACCGGCTCCAGACGCCGGAGCCTATCCGAAGCGGAATTCAGCACTGGGAGGGCGTCAGCAATCGAAGCTGGCGGCTCCGCCACTTGGATTGGGCTCATTCCAAGTGGCACCAGCGCCAAGCTCGCTTTCCTCGCCCAGTCGACGATTCGCTGGGCCCCCACGTGCTGGTCCTCCTGCAGCTTCCGGACCACCTCCTGCACCTGGGTGTCCAGTGCTGCCTTGGCCGCCTCCACCTCGCGGGTCCTCTCTTCGAGCGCGGCTTTCTTCTTCGCCGCCGACTCCTTCAGGTTCTTGAGGGACTCGCGCTGGCGCTCGAGCTGGAGCTCCATGTTGGCGGTGAGGGATTCCCGCCTCGCAAGGGACTTCCAATCCTCCTCAAGCTCCAACTCGGCAACAGCCTGCTTGCTGGCGGCCTCCTACAGCTACACGCGCCACACTTGCAGGGTCTCAGAGAGCTTGTCCAGCTCCTGCTTGCTGATCTCGAGACCCTGGCAGCGAGTCTCAAGCTCGGACCGCTGGGCCGCGAGGCGAGTCTCAAGTTCGGACTGCTGAACCGCGAGGCTGGCCACCTCCTTGCCAAAAGCCTCCTCCCGCAGTGCCAGGACCTTTTCCCGGCTGGCTACCGCAACCTCCCAGTCGAACATCTTCCGAAAATTGGCTCGGTAGGCCTCTTGGTCGGCCTTGAGCTTGGACCGAGCATGCGTGCCTCCAGGCGGGTGTGCCAGTCGCCGAGGCGCTGGCGCTTGCTCTCCAGGGCAGCCCACTCCCGCTGGAAGGCCGCCTCGGCGGTAGAGGTCGCCTCCTCTATCGACTGCCGGATCCGGATCAGCACCTGGGGGAGGGGAGCCACTTCCTCCTCCGGGGGACCCTACAAAAGCCGCCTGCCTCAGACCTCCTCCAGCTCTCCCTCTACCGAAGGTTGAGCACTGGGGGAGGGGACGTCCGGTACAGGCGTCGGGATCTCAGGAGCCGAGGAGCTCATCGTTGCCGCACCTGCTGCCGGGGTGCTCACCGTTGCCGCGCCCGTCGCCGCTGCGTGTGACACCCTAGGTGTCTGCACAGTAGTTGTGTATCTATTGTGTGCATCATGCGCTTGAATTGTTTGAAAAAGGATCTTTTTGTAAATATAAAGGTTATATGTGTAATTATGATTTTATGCAAGGTCCTTTTTATAGTTATATTTGAATAGGTTGTGAAATTATAGCTTTTTTGGAGGGTGTTTTTGCAAAATGTGGTGTAATCATTACATGGCAGGAAACTTTTCAAATCAGCCTAAGTTTGAAGTGAAATTGCATTGAAAAAGACAAAATTCCTAGAATTCAAAATCCCTCTTATGTTTTCAAAATTAGCTCTTGAATCTTTGATCTTATCAATTTTTGCAGAACATCAAAGTTGTAGATCTTGAAAAGTTGAACAACTTTCATGTTGGGCACTTTTTCATTTGAGCCCTATTTTAAAAGTTATCTCTGCTTTACAGTTTGGTCACTGGAAATTTCAGAAATTGCGTTTGGGTCCTTTTCCCCGTCCTCCAGCTCCTCTGCTCTGTCTCGCCGCCGCAATGCAGTGCAGCGCCGCCCGCCCGCCGTGGAGAGCCACCTCCCCGCGCCACCTCCTACCTGCTAGCCCACGCGTCGCTCCGGAGCTTCCCCACCGCCCTTTGCCATCGCGCTGTCCCCCACTTATTCCTCGCCGCGCTATCCTCCTTGCTCTGCCACGCGCCCCTGCCGAGCGCAGAGCCGCCCGCGCGGCCGCCACGGTGGCGAGCTCGCTGCAGAGGCCGCTGCCCTCTCCTAGCGCGCGCACGAGCCTTACAAAAACCCCCGCGCTCCATTCCGCTCGTTCTTTCGCTTGCTCCTCGTTCCCATGCCCCAGAACACACCGCCGCCATCCACAGAACACCGGCGAGCTCCACGCCGCCGCCGAACCCACCTCTCCGCAGCTCCTCCGCCTGCGCTGACACCCTAGCGAGCTCCGCCGTGAGCTCGCGCAGCTCCCAGACCACCTCCCCTCTCCCAACCCTCACCGGAGCACCCTCGCCGTCGTTTGCCTCCGCCGCCATCTCCCTATCCGCCGTGGACCGCCCATCTCCAGCCATCTCTCCGCGAACCAAGGGTACCTAGAGCTTCGCCTCGGCCTCCTCTCCCTTTTCCCCCACCTATTCCTCGCCGCCGGCGAGCCTAGACGCCGGATTCGCCGGTCAAACCACCGCCTCCCCTCTCTGACCCAGCCAAGGACCTCGGGTTGGAAGAAACAAAACCCCAGGGGGTTATTTGAATAGCCGTAGACACATATGAATAGTATCTCTAGGGACTCCTTTGTAATTTTTGCAGTGAACTTTGAAATTCCATAGAAATTCATAGGAAATTCAGAAAAATATAAACTTTGATGTTTTGGAATCCTTGAGAGTAGCTCTTTGCAGTAGAGTCAAAATATGGTGTATGTTTGTTGCAAGTTTTTGCTGTACAAGTTGTTTTATGTCACTAGGTACATAAAGACTAGGTGTTTTATCTTTTTCTTGACTGATGATTGAAGCCATGTCTTGTAGTGAAATTTTTATGGTAGTTTGTTCTTCTAAGACTAGTATTTCTATAAAAATTTCGTGGTCAGTTCTCATGTGTAGCTATTTCTTTGATTTAATCCATGTTTAGTAGACTTTAATTATGATAAATAGCTTATGCTGATGATAAATCATGAAAATATTTCTGAGTGATTTTTTTGAATAGTTTAGCTTGTACATAAAGTTTGAACCCCATTTCCTGACTAGAACAGGAGCTAAAAATGAATCTTGCTAATCTGATGTCTGTTTTGCTTATTTTCTCAGAATTGATTCTGTGTAGATAAAATCATGAAAATTCACAGTAGCTAATTCATCCCTGTGTAGGCCTGCTGTTAAATTTTGAGCTTCTGTTTTGCTATGGTTTAGCCTATGTAATTCAATCTTGTTCTAGGTGTTATCTGGATGAATGAATTGTTGTGATTAAATGGCTACATGTTTTGGCATGAATTTTAAAGGATAGCTTAATCTGTTCATGTTCTGAGTTGTTAATTTATTAGCAAACCTTGATTTAATTGCTATAGGAATCAACCACCACTTACTTTATGAAGTTAGTATAGCTTTCTTGTGCTGTTGATCATGATGTCTTGTGTAGTTAGAATTGTGAATTAACTACTCTATAAATGATTGCCCATGTGTGTTTATAATACTGTTCTTGCATTACATATAGATACGACTGCTTTGTCGGACGGGACGTACGAGCTGATCCCGGATTCCGAAGGAGGTGATCTCGAAGCTCAAGCAAACACTGCCGTACTAACTGAAGCCCCGGACCAAAGTTCGGAAGAGCATAAGGCTGAAATAGTTAGCGACTACCGAGAAGGCAAGCCCCGGACATAACCTATATTTCAAATTATTATCATTTACTGTTATTATTTACTTGTGCATTTACAGTTCTTAGGTTTTGAATTGAAACCCTAGATGCATGATCCTAGGAACCTATGTACTGAACACTAGACTTGAGTTCGACTACTTGCTAAGCTTATAGGACCGGTAAAAGTCGAGTGATTGCCTGTCACTCGCGAGTTTTATAGGAATGGATTGTTTACCTTTCTGTTATCAATATAAGGACGACAGACGGGGTTGTGTTCGATATCATGACCTTATGTGAGACCCCGTCTGTGTTGATGAACTTGCTAAGGTCGCGGTGTGTGGTAGCAGTGGTTAAGTTTTTGAACGTACTAGCCACATGCCGTAAATATGGTACGCGGAAAGCCTAGTAACCGATTGGACCGGGGAGTGGATATACCTGACTCTCTCTCTTAGGGATAGGTTTTATTTTTATGTTGCGCAACACTACGACTTCTAGGGACAAGGGTGGACCTTGGAGCCCTATAGTCGGGGAGAGTGTTCCTATCCACAAGCCGGAAAGAAAGGCAAACGGTTGTTTGGGAACGACCCGACGGTGTTCCAGACGTGTGTGTTAGGTTTGCCTGGCCAGGTTAAGAAATTCGATTCGAATCGTCTGCTTCTCACAGTTTGGGACTGCTTGATCCCTTTGCCACACAGAGTAATAAGAGCAACAATATTATGATCAATCTTGATGTTTGCTTAGAAGTTCTACCATGATTGGATAGTAGTTGCTTACATAGAATGGCTAATCGACTAGAATCTTGAAAGCTAAAACTTGAAAGTAAGGATATACTCTTTATTGCTTTTCAGCAAATGGAAAAAACAGAACCTCACAAAACCTTGCATAGTCTAGCTAAAGTGGGCTAGTTATACCCGTTGACGGTTAAGTCTTGCTGAGTATTAGAATACTCAGCCTTGCTGTTGAAACCCTTTTTCAGGTATGAGTTTTGAGGAACAGATCGCTAGTTTGACCTATCCTTGCTCTTTGCCTCCTGGCTGGTCCGTAGAGTGGGATACGTCTTCGGCCGGCAATGACCATGACGAGTGATACCATGCTTGGGCTAGCCTGGTATACTTTTGCGACGTGTTGTAGCCGTCGTGTTTTATCTTCCGCTGTTTAAACTCTGAAGTTTTACTCTTAAGGCTTGTATAACTGTTTTACTAAAGTTGGTTTTGTAATAATGGTTTGAACTGGTTTGTAATCATTATTATGCCTGTGTTGTAAAATTGTGGTTATAATATCTCTGGACTCGCCTTCGTGCGGGGTATGCTTGTTCGATCCGAGAACCGGTGGTTGTATCGGGACGTTACCCGACAGACCAAGAATTGTTCCGTTTGAAGTGCGTTTGAGCTGGTGTTGCCTTTATGGTGATGGCCTACGCACTTGAGCCGGGATAATTCAGGTGGTTCTGCCACAGCTGGTATCCGAGCTACAAGTGTACACCAGAGGTGTTGGAACCTTAAAAATCGTTTTCCGTATAAAATTGGAACAACAAAGAATTTCGGAAAACTACGTTGGATTCGTTAAGGGTTGTGCATAGAACGTAAAGTCCTAGGGAATTTATGGGAATTACTAGGTGGTTATTTATGTATGGTTTATGTTATCTGACTTCTAGCACTTTACATTTTGTTAAACCATACTCACAAGCAACTCTTAATTCCTGTAACGACGCACCTACGTTGAGGTAAGAAGGTAAGGATCCTCAGTCAGCTGAGGGAGTCTGACCTTCCCGTCGATGATGCGATCCGAACGCTACTCTCAAGCAGTGGCTTACTTGAGGTGCTCCCAATATACCAACTATTAGTTGACTATATTGGAAGTAAAGTGTACTCAGTCAGCTGAGGGAGTCTGACCTTCCCGTCGGCGATGCGAACCGAACACTGCGCTCAAGCAGTGGCCTACTTGAGCTGCTGCCAATATATCGATCTCGGTCGACTAAATTGGGAGTAAAGGAACTCGTGAATACGCCTCCGAGTAGCGTATGTTAACGTTGGCCATACGGCGGAAATTGTATGGCTACCGCTTCTATAGTGAGCGGTAATGTTTGGGGACGCTTTCATGAGTGCTGGCATGAAAGGTTCAATGGATTTATATATGTTCTATCAATCTTCTGCAGGTACACTAACCGCAATTAGATAAGTTAAGAATGGTTAGAATTTATCGATTAGCTATATAGGGAGAGCCGTATCTATGTTATGCCACCGTGCAAACCACGTAAGCCCAACCATAGTTGGCAATTGTTTATCTTGTGAGGAACGAACAGGACGTGCATGCACATTGGTTGATGTTTACTTTGATTCCTAGAATTGGAAAATGTTACATGAGTCTTCTTAAGGAATCTCTAGAGTTTGTTTTCATGAATATGTTTTAGTGTGGTTAAACAACGAGTTGAATGAAAGCTTGGTTTGGGGAGCATGTTGTTAGAGCACTTAGATTCAACCCAGGAAAGTCTATGGTTTGAGAGAGGGAGATTGAGTCATGTCTTTATCCCTAGTTCCATCTTGATGTCTTTATGATCTTTTCGTTCCATAGAATCTCAAATGATGAACCAGTACCATTGATTTTGGAAGCAAGAAAATTGTATCTAATGGATGTCTTCCATAATTACAGATGGTTGATCACACTTGTGGAACGCCTGATGGCTTCGGCCGTGAGACTGGCAATGGATCTCAGCAGCTACCGCCACCACCGCCGAATCTGGCCGAGTTAATGGCCATGCAAACTGAATTGCTTCGCCAGTTGGTCCAAGGGCAACAAAATCAGCCATGCCAACAGCATGGAGGACGGGATGCTCAACCCGCGGGTTACCAGGAGTTCTTTGGTACCCAACCTCCACTTTTCAGCCGAGCTGATGACCCACTGGATGCTGATGCTTGGCTCCGTACAATCAATTCCAAGTTTGCTCTGTTAGCGGTACCGTGTGCTGATGCAAACAAGGCCCACTTTGCCGCCCAACAACTTCGTGGTCCTGCACGTATATGGTGGGATCATTATTGTGCGATGCAGCCTGCTGAACATATCATCTCTTGGGAGGAATTCCGAACTTCCTTCAAATCACATCATATTCCTGAGGGACTGATAGAAAGAAAGTTAAATGAGTTCTTGGCTCTAAATCAAGGAACCCGCACTATTCTACAATATGCACAGACTTTCAATCACCTGTGCCAGTATGCGGGCCATCATGCTGATACTGATGCCAAGAAACATGATCGTTTTCGTCGTGGCCTTAATACCAAGCTCAAGGAACGTCTGAACTTGGTTCAGCCCAATACTTATAATGAGCTGGTTAATATGACCATTACTCAAGAGGACTGTATCACTGCCCATCGTGCTGAGAAGAAGCGGAAGGCACCAACAGGACCCTCGAGTGCTCAGCCACCGAGATATCGTCTGGTGTAGAATACTCCACCAAGACCTCCACAGAGAAATGCCCCAATGGGCAGGCTTGTTTTTTGGCCGCCTCAGCAGCAGGGAGGATTCAAACCTCCTGTGCCTCAGCTGCAGTATGGCCCAAGGCTGAATGCCCCACAGTTCAATCGTGGGAATGGCAACAATCGGTGCTATAACTGCGGCAGTACTGATCATTTCGCCAGAAATTGTCCACGACCAAGATGTCTGATCCAAGGCAGAACTCCAATCAGAACAACAACAAAGGCAAGGGCAAAAGGCAAATGGTGCAAGTTCGGCAAGGGCGAGTTAACTTCACTACTCTTGCAGAGCTTCCCGAAGGAGCACCAGTAATGACGGGTACTTTCTCTATCCACAATAAACCCGCAGTCATATTATTTGATTTCTGGTGCAACTTATAGTTTTATAAGTGCCAAATTTGGAGCAAGAATAGGATTGGACTTTTGCCATACTAAGGGATCTTTTATGATAGCAACCCCTGGTGGGAAGATAGCTTCCAATCAAATCACTACACATGTACCCCTTAAGTTGGGTAGCAAAGTGATAAAGACAGATTTGATCTTACTGAACTTAGAAGGCATGGATGTTATTTTGGGCATGGATTGGATGACTAAACATAAAGTACTGTTAGATATATCTTCCCGAGCTGTCGAGATAGATTCACCATATCAAGGAGCCACCATACTCTATCTACCACAACGAGAGTGCTTCAACTCTTGTGCCTATACCACAAAAGAAATTAAACTTGAAGATATCCCTGTTGTGTGTGAGTATGCGGATGTATTTCCAGATGATTTGCCTGGAATGCTCCCTGATAGAGATATCGAGTTTGTTATTGAGCTTCAACCCGGTACCGCCCCTATTTCTAAGAGGTCGTACCGCATGCCTCCAAATGAGTTAGCAGAATTGAAAATCCAACTCCAAGACCTTCTTGACAAGGGCTTTATACGTCCAAGTTCTTCACCCTGGGGATGTCCAGCCCTGTTTGTGAAGAAGAAGGACAACAATTTGAGGCTATGTGTTGATTATCGACCACTCAATGCGGTCACTATTAAAAACAAGCATCTTCTTCCCCGCATTGATATCCTGTTTGATCAGTTAGCTGGAGCCAAGGTTTTCTCTAAGATTGATCTTCGTTCTGGCTACCATCAGATAAAGATCAAGCCTTGTGATATTCCAAAAACTGCTTTCTCGACCAGATATGGACTCTATGAATATCTGGTTATGTCTTTTGGTCTTACCAACGCCCCAGCATATTTTATGTACTTGATGAATTCAGTCTTCATGCCGGAGCTGGATAAATTTGTTGTGGTATTCATTGACGATATTTTGATCTACTCCAAGAATGAAGAAGATCATGCTGAGCATTTGCGTATCGTTCTTCAACGATTACGAGATCATCATCTTTATGCCAAATTCTCCAAGTGTGAATTTTGGTTGGACAGTGTAAAATTCTTAGGCCACACTATCTCCAGTGATAGTATATCCGTTGATCCAACTAAAGTACAAGAAGTGATGGATTGGGAATCTCCTACTTCAGTTCATCAAATTCGCAGTTTTCTTGGTTTAGCTGGATATTATCGTCGATTCATTCCTGATTTCTCCAGAATAGCCAAGCCTATGATGGAGTTATTGAAGAAGGGAGTGAAGTTTGTTTGGAATGATAAATGTGAAGAAGCTTTTCAAACTCTCAAAGCACGATTAACTACTGCTCCAGTATTGGCTACACCGGATAGTACCAAACCTTTTGATGTCTATTGTGATGCTTCGGGTACGGGACTTGGTTGTGTGCTTATGCAAGACAACCGAGTAATTGCTTATGCATCAAGAGTTCTCTGGAATCGTGAGAAGAATTATCCAACACATGATCTGGAGTTAGCAGCTGTCATACACGCTCTCAAGCTTTGGAGACATCATCTTATGGGAACTCATTGTAATATTTACACTGACCATAAGAGCCTCAAATATATCTTCACCCAAGCTGATCTCAACATGAGACAGAGATGCTGGCTAGAGTTGATAAAGGATTATGATCTAGAAGTGCACTATCATCCAGGAAAGGCTAATGTGGTTGCGGATGCACTCAGCCGCAAGTCACAATGCCATTGTCTATCTGTGGAGCCATTCAATGAAACTCTATGCCAGGAAATGATGAGGTTGAACCTAGAAATGGTACCTCAAGGAAGTTTGAACCATATATCTATTGAGCCTACACTTCATGATAGCATCATCATGGCACAATTACATGATGAGGGTATCAAAATCATTAAGGAAAGGTTGTCCCAAGGAGAAGCAAAGTACAAATGTTTCCGTGTGGATCATAGAGGAGTTTTATGGTTTGAATCTCGACTTGTTGTCCCCAAGAATCATCAGCCTAGAAAGCAAATCCTTGATGAGGCACATCTATCGAAGTTTTCGATTCATCCCGGAAGTACCAAGATGTACCAAGATCTTAAACAAGATTTCTGGTGGACTCGAATGAAAAGAGAGATCGCCAGATATGTTTCTGAGTGTGATGTCTGTCAAAGAGTTAAGGCTAGCCACTTGAAAGTAGCTGGTACTCTCCAACCTTTACCCATTCCATCC
Organism: Panicum virgatum; assembly: GCF_016808335.1. Classification (NCBI taxonomy): domain Eukaryota; kingdom Viridiplantae; phylum Streptophyta; class Magnoliopsida; order Poales; family Poaceae; genus Panicum; species Panicum virgatum. The sequence goes on along the minus strand of NC_053153.1, from coordinate 13,389,557 downwards.
TGGAAATGGGAGCACATCAGTATGGATTTTATTGTCGGTTTACCCAACACTTCTCAGAAGCATGATTCTGTTTGGGTAATCGTTGATTGACTCACCAAGACCGCTCATTTTATTCCAGTGCATACAACTTATTCTGCCAAGAGGTATGCAGAGATTTATCTCGATCAAATTGTCCGTTTGCATGGAGTTCCAAAGACGATAATTTCTGATCGTGGGGCTCAGTTTATTGCACGTTTCTAGGAGCGATTGCAAGAATCCCTTGGAACAAAATTGATTCGCAGTTCAGCTTATCATCCACAAACAGATGGGCAAACTGAGCGAATCAATCAAATCCTTGAAGACATGTTGAGGGCATGTGCTATTCAATATGGCAAGAACTGGGATAAGTGCCTAGCACTGGCAGAATTCTCATATAATAACAGTTATCAATCCAGCTTGCAAATGACACCATTTGAAGCGTTATACGGTCGAAGGTGTCGAACTCCTTTGAGTTAGTCACAAGCTGGAGAACGCAAAATCTTTGGGCCAGATTTAGTATCTGAGGCAGAGGAGGAAGTCAAAGTTGTCCAGACTAATCTTAAGGCAGCCCAATCAAGACAGAAAAGTTATGCAAACAAAAGAAGAGATCCTTTACAGTTCAAGGTAGGGAATTTCGTATATTTGCGAGTGTCTCCTACTAGAGGTGTTCAACGCTTCGGTATCAAAGGGAAATTAGCACCCCGATACATTGGACCACTTGAAATCATCGAAACTTGTGGACCCGTTGCCTACCGACTTCGTCTTCCTTCTCAGTTGGCCGCCATTCATGATGTATTCCATGTATCACAACTCCGGAAGTGCATCAAAGCACCTACTGAGATCCTTGAACCACAAGATATCGAGATTGAATCCGATCTATCTTATTCGGAGTATCCAATCAAGATTCTTGACACCAAAGAAAGAAGTACTAGAAGGGAGAAAGTTAAAATGTACAAGATTCAGTGGAATCATCATACCGAGGAAGATGCTACTTGGGAGACTGAAAATTTTCTCCAAAGAAACTTTCCTGACTTTCGTAGAACAAATTCAGGTATCAAATCTTTCCATTCCTTTTCTTCCTGTAATCTCGGGGCGAGATTCCTTTTAGGGGGAAGGCTGTGACACCCTAGGTGTCTGCACAGTAGTTGTGTATCTATTGTGTGCATCATGTGCTTGAATTGTTTGAAAAAGGATCTTTTTGTAAATATAAAGGTTATATGTGTAACTATGATTTTATGCAAGGTCCTTTTTATAGTTATATTTGAATAGGTTGTGAAATTATAGCTTTTGTGGAGGGTGTTTTTGCAAAATGTGGTGTAATCATTACATGGCAGGAAACTTTTCAAATCAGCCTAAGTTTGAAGTGAAATTGCATTGAAAAAGACAAAATTCCTAGAATTCAAAATCCCTCTTATGTTTTCAAAATTAGCTCTTGAATCTTTGATCATATCAATTTTTGCAGAACATCAAAGTTGTAGATCTTGAAAAGTTGAACAACTTTCATGTTGGGCACTTTTTCATTTAAGCCCTATTTTAAAAGTTATCTCTGCTTTACAGTTTGGTCACTAGAAATTTCAGAAATTGTGTTTGGGTCCTTTTCCCCTTCCTCCAGCTCCTCTGCTCTGTCTCGCCGCCGCTATGCTGTGCAGCGCCGCCCGCCTGCCGTGGAGAGCCACCTCCTTCTTGCTAGCCCACGCGTCGCTCCGGAGCTTCCCCACCGCCCTTTGCCATCGCGCTGTCCCCTGCCTATTCCTCGCCGCGCTGTCCTCCTTGCTTTGCCACGCGCCCCCGCCGAGCGCAGAGCCGCCCGCGCGGCCGCCACCTCGCCGCCGCGGTGGCGAGCTCGCTGCAGAGGCCGCCGCCCTCTCCTAGCGCGCGCACGAGCCTTACAAAAACCCCCGCGCTCCATTCCGCTCGTTCTTTCGCTTGCTCCTCGCTCCCACGCCCCAGAACACACCGCCGCCATCCACAGAACACCGGCGAGCTCCACGCCGCCGTCGAACCCACCTCTCCGCAGCTCCTCTGCCCGCGCTGACACCCTAGCGAGCTCCGCCGTGAGCCCGCGCAGCTCCCAGACCACCTCCCCTCTCCCAACCCTCACCGGAGCACCCTCGCCGTCGTTTGCCTCCGCCGCCATCTCCCTGTTCGCCGTGGACCGCCCATCTCCGGCCATCTCTCTGCGAACCAAGGGTACCTAGAGCTTCGCCTCGGCCTCCTCTCCCTTTTCCCCCACTTATTCCTCGCCGCCGGCGAGCCTAGACGCCGGATTCGCCGGTCAAACCACCGCCTCCCCTCTCTGACCCGGCCAAGGACCTCGGGTTGGAAGAAACAAAACCCCAGGGGGTTATTTGAATAGCCGTAGACACATATGAATAGTATCTCTAGGGACTCCTTTGTAATTTTTGCAGTGAACTTTGAAATTCCATAGAAATTCATAGGAAATTCAGAAAAATATAAACTTTGATGTTTTGGAATCCTTGAGAGTAGCTCTTTGCAGTAGAGTCAAAATATAGTGTATGTTTGTTGCAAGTTTTTGCTGTACAAGTTGTTTTATGTCACTAGGTACATAAAGACTAGGTGTTTTATCTTTTTCTTGACTGATGATTGAAGCCATGTCTTGCAGTGAAATTTTTATGGTAGTTTGTTCTTGTAACACTAGTATTGCTATAAAAATTTCGTGGTCAGTTCTCATGTGTAGCTATTTCTTTGATTTAATCCATGTTTAGTAGACATTAATTATGATAAATAGCTTATTCTGATGATAAATCATGAAAATATTTCTAAGTAATTTTTTTGAATAGTTTAGCATGTAAATAAAGTTTGAACCCCATTTCCTGACTAGAACAGGAGCTAAAAATGAATCTTGCTAATCTGATGTCTGTTTTGCTTATTTTCTCAGAATTCATTCTGTGTAGATAAAATCATGAAAATTCACAGTAGCTAATTCATCCCTGTGTAGGCCTGCTGTTAAATTTTGAGCTTCTGTTTTGCTATGGTTTAGCCTATGTAATTCAATCTTGTTCTAGGTGTTATCTGGATGAATGAATTGTTGTGATTAAATGACTACATGTTTTCGCATGAATTTTACAGGATAGCTTAATCTGTTCATGTTCTGTTTAGGGTAATTTTTGCTAAATTTGTTACTGTTTGTGCTCTGAGTTGTTAATTTATTAGCAAACCTTGATTTAATTGCTATAGGAATCAACCACCACTTACTTTATGAAGTTAGTATAGCTTTCTTGTGCTGTTGATCATGATGCCTTGTGTAGTTAGAATTGTCAATTAACTACTCTATAAACGATTGCCCATGTCTATTTATAATACTGTTCTTGCTTTACATATATATACGGCTGCTTTGTCGGACGGGACGTACGAGCTGATCCCGGATTTCGAAGGAGGTGATCTCGAAGCTCAAGCGAACACTACCGTACTAACTGAAGCCCCGGACAAAAGTTTGGAAGAGCATAGGGCTGAAATAGTTAGCGACTACCGAGAAGGCAAGCCCCGGACATAACCTATATTTCAAATTATTATCATTTACTGTTATTATTTACTTGTGCATTTACAGTTCTTAGGTTTTGAATTGAAACCCTAGATGCATGATCCTAGAAACCTATGTACTGAACACTAGACTTGAGTTCGACTACTTGCTAAGCTTATAGGACCGGTAAAAGTCGAGTGATTGCCTGTCACTCGCGAGTTTTATAGGAATTGATTGTTTACCTTTCTGTTATCAATATAAGGACGACAGACGGGGTTGTGTTCGATATCATGACCTTATGTGAGACCCCGTCTGTGTTGATGAACTTGCTAAGGTCGCGGTGTGTGGTAGCAGTGGTTAAGTTTTTGAACGTACTAGCCACATGCCGTAAATATGGTACGCGGAAAGCATAGTAACCGATTGGACCGGGGAGTGGATATACCTGACTCTCTCTCTTAGGGATAGGTTTTATTTTTATGTTGCGCAACACTACGACTTCTAGGGACAAGGGTGGACCTTGGAGCCCTGTAGTCGGGGAGAGTGTTGCTATCCACAAGCCGGAAAGAAAGGCAAACGGTTGTTTGGGAACGACCCGATGGTGTTCCAGACGTGTGTGTTAGGTTTGCCTGGCCAGGTTAAGAAATTCGATTCGAATCGTCTGCTTCTCACAGTTTGGGACTGCTTGATCCCTTTGCCACACAGAGTAATCAGAGCAACAATATTATGATCAATCTTGATGTTTGCTTAGAAGTTCTACCATGATTGGATAGTAGTTGCTTACATAGAATGGTTAATCGACTAGAATCTTGAAAGATAAAACTTGAAAGTAAGGATATACTCTTTATTGCTTTTCAGCAAATGGAAAAACCAGAGCCTCACAAAACCTTGCATAGTCTAGCTAAAGTGGGCTACTTATACCCGTTGACGGTTAAGTCCTGCTGAGTATTAGAATACTCAGCCTTGCTGTTGAAACCCTTTTTCAGGTATGAGTTTTGAGGAACAGATCGCTAGTTTGACCTATCCTTGCTCTTTGCCTCCTGGCTGGTCCGTAGAGTGGGATACGTCTTCGGCCGGCAATGACCATGACGAGTGATACCATGCTTGGGCTAGCCTGATACCATCCGTAGAGTGTTGAAACTCTGAAGTTTTACTCTTAAGGCTTGTATAACTGTTTTACTAAAGTTGGTTTTGTAATAATGGTTTGAACTGGTTTGTAATCATTATTATGCCTGTGTTGTAAAATTGTGGTTGTAATATCTCTGGACTCGCCTTCGTGCGGGGTATGCTTGTTCGATCCGAGAACCGGTGGTTGTATCGGGACGTTACCTGAAAGACCAAGAATTGTTCCGTTTGAAGTGTGTTTGAGCTGGTGTTGCCTTTATTGTGATGGCCTGCGCACTTGAGCCGGGATAATTCAGGTGGTTCTGCCACACTGCGCTCGCCGACGCCAAGTCCGGTGTCGGCGCGATTGTTGCCGTAGCCGAGGCCTCGGGATCCACCGCGTCTGGTGTGGCTACGCCTGGCACTGGCGCATCCGCCGCCACCGCGTCGGGTGTGCCTGCGCCTGGCACCGGCGCATCCACCACCACCGCGTCGGGTGCGGCTGCGCCTGGCACTGGCGCATCCGCCGCTATTGCGTCGGGCGTAGCAGCGCCTGGCGTTGGCGCACCCGCCGCCGTCGTGTTGGGCGCCACCGGGTTAGCGGAAGCTGCCGCGCCCGGGCTCCCCGCACCCGCCGAAGCTCCCGCCGTTGCGTCGGTCGTTGCAGCGCTTGCTGTTGGCGCACCCGCCGCCGTCGTGTTGGGCGCCACCGGGTTAGTGGAAACCGCTGCACCCGGGCTCCCCGCACCCGCCGTCGCCGCCGAGGCCCCTATCACCTAGACCCTCGCTGACGAGCCAATGGCGGTGGAAGAACTGCTTGGGCGAGAAGCCCTGGCAAACAAAAAGAAGAAGCCTTCAGCAAAAATCGGAGCACCGAGAATAAAGGGATTGAACAGAATAACACTAACCCTGAAGCGCCGGGTCTCCAGCATCCACGGAGGCTCGACGACTGCTGCTGCTGCTGCTGCTGCTCCCATGGCGGTGACAAAGGAGCAACCCGAGGCTGCTCCTGCTGTTGCTGCTGCTGCTCCTCCCGCGGAGGCGGCGGAGGCGCACCCCGCGCCTGCTGCTGCTGCTGCTCCCGTGGCGGCGGCGGGGGCGCATCCCGTGGCTGCCGCTGCTACTGTTGCTGCCGGGGAAGGCATCTCTCGGCGGTGGTGGCGGCGGCGCGGCAGCTCCGGGGGTCCCGCGAGGTCCGGGGGCCCGGGAACTACCCTGGCCCGCGTCCTCGGCGGTCCTCTGACGCTTCACGGCGGGCTCCATAACTGGGGTCCCGTTGCCCCGGTGCAACCTGCGCCGGCCCGCTTCCCCCGATGACGCGCCGGAGCTGCTCCGGGCCTGGCTAGGACCGGATGTGGCGGCGCTACCAGCCACGGCCTGCTTGCCCTTAGCAGTGGGGCCAGACCCCGCGGCGCTTGGCACGGCTTGTTCCCCGGACGCACCAGGGATCCGGAGCCCACGGTCCGGGTCACCTCCAGTCTGGCGCACAGCCAGCCCACCGTCGTCTTGGGTCGGTAGGGTGGCCAGCACCACAGTCTTCAGGCGTGAGTCCTTGCAGAGGGGGGATGACACCCTGAGGGAGGATCAGGTGCTCCGGGATGAAGATTTCCCCGTCACCGCCCGCACCAGGACCTCCAGGGTTTACTGGGTCAGGTCGCTCCCCTCTCCGCGGTGGGTCCTGCTGCAGTCGTTGGGGCCGGTGAAGCTCCAAGCAGGACGCGGTCGCTGCTTCAGGGGGGCGATCCGGCGCTTCAGGAAGTCCCCGAGCACGTGCAGTGAGGTGAGGCCGCTCTCAGCCAGCGACCTGATCTTGCTCAGCACGGAGTCGAAATCCGGCGGCAGGGACGGTTTGGCCCTCCAGGACAGACGGTCGGAGGCGGGCCCCCAGTCGGCATGACCAGGCGCTCATTGGCTTCGGTGGTAGCGATCACCCACTCCCTGCGCCACTCCTCCCACTTCCCGCCGGTGAGCCCGGGGATGTACGGTGTCCGCAGGTCACTCCTCGTCTGGAAGTAGTACGCCCCCACTTCGTCTTTGCCCTTCCCGGACTTCACCAGGATGAAGAAATGGCGGAAGAGGATGACGCAGGGCCGCACCCCCACGAACATCTCGCACAGGTGCACGGAGATGGCCGTCAGAAGGAAGGAGTGCGGCGTGAGGTGTTGAAGATGGAGGCCGAAATCTTCCAGCAGCAGCAGAAAGAATGAGGAGATCGGCAGCCTCAAGCCGGTGGAGATGTGCGAGATGAACAACACAAACTCCCCGGCGCGTAGGTTGCCGAGGGAACCGAGCCTGCTCGAATCCCCCAAGCAGTCTCCTGAGCACTCCACCCAAGCAGGCGGCGCACCGTGCTCAGCTCCTCCTCAGTCTGGAAACGGCGGGGACGAGCAAGGGATGCCATTTCGCTTTGGAGGCGAGGAGCAATCTATGCAGGAGGGTAAGGTGCGAGGAGGCTCGAAGGCAAAGGGACGCAAAGCTTGGAAGAAAAAAGGCAAATGCGGGAAAGTAACCGCGGTATGCGGTTCGTCCCTTTATGAAGACTGACCCAACCGGCGCGTCCCGGAACCGTCGCTGGAACCCAAGCGACGCTCACGCCTGGTGATTAACCGCCCTGTCCATGACAAGGGGGCCAAGACCGCCTGTTAGGGAGGGCGGGTAACAAACAAAGGTGTGAAAAGGCGGGATATGAATCGTCACCCGCGCGCGAAGCGAGGCGGAAGCTGAGCTGACGTGCGCGCATTAAGCGCTGGCATGACCAAGCTTTTCGGGAACTGCGCCGGTGGTAAATATCCCATTTACTCCGGCCGCAACAATGCCGAGCGTCGCATGCGTGACTAGGTGAACCACTGTGCGTGGGGGCCACGAGTCAGTAAGCCGTTACGATGTGATGAGGCAGAGGAAAACCCGATGGATGGTCAAAACCGGACAAGACTCCTGCAGTAAGAGGCTTCAAGTTATACAGAGCCAAGTCGCATTAGTGGCCCCACCTGCGGGTTCGTCACCTCCCCCGAGGTGGGCCCGAGGGCCACTGTCGGTATCCTGTAGCAGGGATACCCACTCTTACTGCAGCAAGGCAGGACTCGCGTAATCATCTGTAACTACGCGGTAAGGGGCGGAGCAGCCGGGCCTCACGGGTCAGGCACTTACCTCCCCGGGCCAACGGCCTCGGACCCGTTCCCCGCTCTGGGACAGGTCCGGTGACGCCACGTGTCCCTAAGGAGGGGAAGCTTCGAGCCAACCACCGAGATCTCGGACCCCCCCCCCATAGGGGTCCGGGACCTCCTCGCACCCGTCCGGACCTCCCACGCGCGTAGAACCAACATACCGCCGGGGGGGGTCTGGAGCCGCCACGTAGGCGCGGGCGCGAGGCGCAGGTCTTCCACTGGAAGACTCGCCCACCCACAGCATTCAATGCGGGTGGTTGAGGCGTGCTCTGCCGCCGCGGCACGCGGGGCAGCCTCTTTCAGGCCTCACTGTAGACCGCGTATTACCGAGATACACAGTGGGCCCGTCTGCGCCGCATCCGCTCAGGGCCCGTCTGGCACATTAATTGGATACGACGGCACGTCACTTTTCCATCATGCCACCTACGCTGCAAGCTACACGGCCCATTCAGCTGCGTGGCAGGCGACGTCGCAAGCTACGTCTGGCGCCGTTTCAACAAGACAGCGCCTGGACATGCTGAACGGGGGATTCCAGGAGCAGGCAAGGAAATCCAGGAATGAGATCTCCTTTGCCTGCAACGCCATAATGTATGAATTGTACGTTATTTTATACTACACCGTTTGGGCCCACCTGTCGGGGACCCAACGGCCATGTACGCGCCTCCCTTGAGATATAAAAGGGAGGCGCTCGCTGTACACGTCAAGCACACACAGACGCGCGCTGGACTCAGCTCCGAGCTCTTCCAGACTCAAGCAATACAACACACAGTGGACGTAGGTTATTACGCTCCGGCGGCCCGAACCACTCTAAACCTGCTGCATTCATCGTGTTCCTGAGCGAGATCGAACTAGTCCTAGCTAACCCCCGAGTACTCACCCTCTGGGCTTAGGCGGGTGCCTTCCGCCACCCGGCTGTGGATTGCCACACCACGACAGTATGAAGCTGCATCTCTATGCCAAACCAATTATGTATCCATATGAACTCCTGCCTTCATACCCAATAAGGTATGAAGTTGCATCGTTATGCCCAATAAACGATGATGTACCGGTACGGTCGCAACTATAGGTTCGTGACATAACTCCAAATGCCATGTAATGTAGTGCAATGCAATGCAACATGATCTCCAAAGCCAAATATCATATACTCCAAATTTAGATTCCCTGTACTCCATGATGGAAGAAGAAAATAATCCATGATAGTTAATACCAGAAATGCAAATAGTACTCCCTCAACATAAGCAACACCAACCATGATTGATTATTCATATGTTTCAAACATCAACCAACCACGCTTGAATGAACATATATTCCAGACATCAACCAATCATGACTGAATAATCATGTGTTGCAAACATCAACCAAACAGTTATTCATATTATTATATCTATATATCTCCTTAGTCTTAATAGGATAGCGTGTAGCCATTATCTATTTAAATGTATAAAAGAATAATTCCATAATCCAAGCCCCAAGTATATCTATGATAAAAATATTTCTAAGTAGAGCTAGTCAACCCAAGATTCGATCCATATATTTGAACACCTATACCAAACAATAGTAAGAAACTACTTCGAACCTTACTCGTAATCCAAACTCCAATTTATCCAGACATGATAGCACTAGGAGACATAAAGTAGCGTAACTGCCACAGAGGTTTGCATACACCAAGGTTAACATACCTCTACTAAACAAGCCCACTCACTAGTAAACTGTCAAGGATTCCATATATTTTACTCCCAGAAAATATGTCATAGGATAAATTACTAAGTATATGTCATATGTAAATATACTTTCATCTCCAACCATAAATTCAAAATCCATTATATATAGACCATGTCATTACCTATCCACCCATGTTGAAGTAAAGAGACATGTTACCTCTAGATCTATATTAGCAATGACATTACATACTTCGCCCGATCATTGTGAGTCATGTCCAAATTTGTTATATTATCACATATAAGCATGAATGTTGTAATTTATAAAGAAAGGCAGTAAAAATAGAATGCTAGAGTTGTGGCAAGGCAACAACTACATTAACTTGCCTTCCGACCATGTTGATATGGCATACACGCCTCGAAGCAATATCACCTGCTAAACCACTCATGTATCAGCATAACCACTCCAAAACAGACTCTCATATGGTAATATAAAGTTTTACTACACCCCAAACCCAATATGAATAAGAATAGGAAAACTGCACTCCTTGTCAACAACATTGATAAAGAGCAGAAATGCTTCTCTTTTTCGCATCTATTTTTATACAAATGATCAGGTGCCAAATAAATATATATTGGAAAACTAGACAGAATAAACTACAACTTTGGTAGCAATACCATAATTTTATCAGACCTCTAAGGTCACCCACCTAATACACAATTCAAAACACGGCTTCCAAATATGCCTAACAGCCCAGGCACCAACATTTAAAAAATCATATCTCCTATATTATACTGTAAAAAATATGAAATTTTGCTGGAAGTAAGAACATTTATCCCTCTACAAAAGTCTTCACAGATGGAAGAGCCAATTCAGTCATTTACAAGATGAAGATCACCAATGAACAGACCTGCTAGATCTGTCAGGCAAACATGAACATATAGAATAATCCTGCCATATCTCAAGTTCTAATCCACCAAAAATTGCAATTAAGCACACTTTAGAAAGCTAACAAAATTATCTACAACTTTGGTATTCATTGTGCGAACCAATTAAGCCCACAAAGTGGGTCAAATGGAATAGATCTCAAACAGTCCAGAAATTCATCAGAAAAACTGGGTCACAAAGAATCGACCATAACTCCCAGTATACAGCACCCATGAACGCGATTTTTGCACCAAAAGAAAGATACTCGAGTCTACTACCATAATATAAATTTTCTTTAATTTTTATCCCCCATTAGACAATCCTAACTGGCCACAAAATCATCTCTCCCCAGTTTGGAAACCCCTGATTAACATCGATTCAAGATCCACCACTAACACTACGCACCAAACCCTTCCCTACCATGAACTACCACACCCAAGCAACCTCAAATCGAATGTACAGTAGGGCTCAAGCCTCACCTAGGGTTCCCATGAGAATCCGTAAGGAAAAGGTGGGGGAGATACCGATTTGCACATCTTCTTGATCCTCTCTTCCTCCTTGATCCGTTTTGCTGCTTCTTTCGAAGTATTGGTGTTGCAATGGAGGGGATCTAGAGGGGGAAGGGAGGAGCCATAGAGGAATAGGGAGGAAGCAAGAAGGGAACAGGAAAGAGGAAGTGTCGGCCTAGGAGGAGAGGCAACGTGAGGCCTTTTTTTCATTTTTATATTAAAAAAATTCAAAAATATATGCCGAATAGGGAAATTTTCAAAAATGGGTGCCTGTCGCCCCCCTAATGGGAGACAGGGTGGCTATCGCCCATCCAGTTGGCGACAGGACCTAAATGTAAAAAAAATTACATTTAGGTCCTGGCGCTAGGGCGCATTAAACAGTGAACTTGTAAAATCGATATAAAATCGTAGAAAAATCAAAAAAATACAAACTCAACTGTTCTGGATTCTATGAAATAAGATCTACAACTTTTGTTACATAAAGTTTTTCATTTGATCAATGTATATAAATCAAGAAAATAGTTCTTGTACCTAGAAAAATATGAAATAATTAATTTGGTCTAGTTGTGCTTATCTAAAATTTACCAAACTTTTTTTATAGCTCTTAGGAAATAAAATAATAGTACTGTAAACGTTATGGCTTCTAATACTCAGTATAGCAGCATGGATAAATAACTCATTTAAACTAGACATATTGCAAGATCTAATTTAAAAACTTATTCTTGAAATGTTTTCTGGGCCTACCAATTTTGTACAAGCCTATGATCACCATATGAAATACTCTGGTCAAAGATGACATGCATCCAAATGATGGATCTTGAGATTTAAATAAAAGTTCATTAAAATGGTATTTAAAATAGAGCAAGATAAATTGATCAAATCAAAAACTTTATGTAACAAAAGTTGTAGATCTTATTTCATATAATCCAGAACAGTTGAGTTTGTAGTTTTCTGATTTTTCTACGATTTTATATCAATTTTACAAGTTTCCTATTTAATGCGCCCTGGGCGCTAGAACCTAAATGTAATTTTTTTTTACATTTAGGTCCTGTCGCCAACTGGATGGGCGACATGCACCCTGTCGCCCATTAGGGGGGCGACAGACACCCATTTTTGAAAATTTCCCTATTCGACATATATTTTTGAATTTTTTTAAAAAAATATAAAAAATGAAAAAAGTGCCCAACATGAGGAGGTAATGTGTGGAACGGTTGGGCCTGGCTTACCCATGGCCGGCCCAACAAACCTCTTCTTTTTTTCTTTTATTCTCCCCTTTTTTGTGTTACAGAAATCTTAATATATAGGAGTATTAAACATAGATTATTGATGAAACCCATCCCACAACCCGTAGGCTATTTTGCGAGACAAATCCAATGAGTTTAATTAATTCATGATTTGCTATAGTGGTGCTACAGTAATTATCAACTAATCATAGATTAATATACCTCGTTGGATTCGTCGCGTGAAATAGTCTAGGGGTTATGGAAATAATTTTGTATATAGATTTTATTAAAATACTACTAAATAATAAGATTCTCTAAGGTTATTTTTTAGACCATGGGATCCAAACACCCCCTTGAAAGGAGATTAGACTGACAACATACAATTTATCGGGATTTGAAATGGATTGCAACTTCAAACTAGAATAATCCCAATTTCTTTTTTTTTGAGTTTACACAATACAACTCAGACACTCACACCTTATGAATACACGTACGCAAATTTGACCCCTATGATTTTTTTTTTGAGATTACACAGTATAACTCAGACACTCACAACGCACGCACACTCACACCTTATGAATACACGTACACAAATCCGACCCCTATGAGCATCTTCGAAGACCGAGCTTGGCAAATTTTTGAGATTGACGAAGTCACTACATGCGCCTCGCTGTCGACGAGAACGTTGCCTACCACTGAATGCACAACACCGTTAAATCTCAGAATGTTCGCTCCCAAGAGGAATCGAACCCAGGACTTCAAATTCTACCGAGACTCTTGTAACCACTAGACGACATGACCTTTCGCACAATAATCCTGATTCTTGTATGCATATCATCATGGCTTCATATTTTATTTTGAAAGAAAATCATGGCTTCATATTTTGTAAGAGCACACAAGACGTACAGGCACTGCTTCAAACATATTCCGCGCACGCTCCAATTACAAGCCATTCCATGGGCCTCATCGATCGTTTTCGGTTGTTCTAGGTAAGGGTCGATTCATCTTCGTCTCAAGTCATGCGGGCGAGCGCAGTGAGGTGCCTGGTGGACGGCGGTCGAGCATCAACAAACGGCCGGTGGAATGGGGGTCGGGATCGAGTAGGAGAGCGAGGAAGGAGAAGATGGAGGTGAAAGAAATGACTGGTAGGGGTAGGATGGTCTTTTGACATGCTCATTTAGCCGATTTAGCGCGAGTATACCACGTTAGAAAAAGAGGTAAAAGCGGTGGTAAATATGAATAAAAAATTTGAGCGGTCGTGTGTTAATGGGTCTGCTCTATATTGGGACAGTACTCCGAATTGCATCGTGGATTTGGTGGCCAGCGGAAAACTCATTTTCCGCGAAAAAAATTGCGGCAAACGAGCAGAAGTCATCATAGGGATCGCAAAAACTTAAATAACCACTCCTTCCCCTCTAGCGAAGCGACCTTGGCATCGGCGGCGGTTCCCGTACAATCGCTCCGGCTTGGCCAAGCTCTGCAGCACCAGGGTTGGCTGCTTGCACATCGGGCCATGGAGGGATGAGCCCCCGCCTCTTCGGCAGCTCCATGCCCACCGAGGTAATCCAATTACCTCCTCCCGCTGCCTCCTGCTCTGGGCCTGCACAAGTTAGGCCATTTCGAGTTGGGCGACCTGACCAGAACCCCATGAATTGTTGGATTGGGATTAGAATTGCGAGTCTAGATGGGTGATCTGTTATCTGCTGAATTAATCGACCATGTTCACTGAGTTGGATATGTAATCCTTAAGTTGTCTTATCTTCAAAAACTTAGTTTTTCCCCTTTTTTCCTAGACCTCACTCGATTGAAGTTGTCTTATTCTTGAGTTGAAATTAATCCTACGCTGTGTGTCGTTTTAGTCTCCAGCAGCCGCTGTGGTGTTAGGGTTAGGGTAAGGGATGGGTATTACTCAGTTGCAGAGGGGAGGGCGGGGGTGGCGGCTGTGGCTTTTTTTTTATGGCAAAATTGGCCCATGGGCACCGTTAAATCATGGATTTTGCCACAAGCCACTAAAAAAACTATGCCTTGGCCGGAAACCATTACAATTCTATGATTATTTGCTGAAAGACACTATAGCTCATATAATATTATTTCCACCTTAAACAGGTCACAAAGTACATAAATGTGGACAGTAATACCCCTACATCGCTGCAGAAAACCAGGCCTGCTCTCGCCGCAGCCTCGCTTGCTCGCTCTGGCTGGTGCTGCCCCCGAGCGGCACGACGGCATGGCTGTGGCGCACCGGCGGGAGGGGCTCTGGCTATGGCCCCAAGCGCCGAGCGCCCCACGGCACGCCCCAGCCGAACAGCCCTTCCCGAGTGCCCCGTCCTGCCGGCCAGCCACCTGCCGAGTGCACCCGAGCCAAGTGCCTCCTACCGAACGCCCCTTCCTGCTGGCCAGCCCCCTGCGGCACGGGCGCGGCACCCTGTGCCTGGGAAGCAGGCTTGCCGGAGCAGGTGAGGGTGCGGATGGATGAGCACATTTTTTTTGATCGAAACATACCTGTTTTATATGTTAAGGAAACCGTACAAAAAACACGTACACGTACAGGTACATTCCAAAAGGATATAGAAGACAAATGTGGCGATCATTTTGCACAGAGGCCCCTAAGGAACAAAGAAATTGCACATAAGGCTCTAAATCCTCTGCAGGTCGCAACCTCCCGTCGTCGCTGTCGCCGGCCATCGCCGGAGAAGCATCGCCGCTAACCCAAGGTCGGAGAAGCCCAATCGCCATAAGGCTTTGAAAGTAGCCGCAGTAGAAGAAGCAAACGCTGATGCTGCATCGGCCGGGGACGCACCCCGAACCTCGCCGACCCTGGACAGGGACTCGTTGCCGGCGACGGAAGCCACCACGAGAAACTCGAGCCCTATCCACTCTCCAACCATCCGCACGGCCCGAAGCTGCCTTCTTATCCTGGATCCTAGAAGCCGACGAACTCACCTTCCCTCTGGGTCGATGAACCGCTGGCGAACGACTCATATACAGGAGCTCCACACCGGGAGCACCACCTCCACGGGCTCGCCGCTGACGCCGGAGTGGAGCACCAACGAGGCGGGGGAGAGCGCGGGAGGACCTTATTCCATGACGACGACGCCGCCTCGACGTCGCCGCCGGAAACCTAACCCTAAAACTACTAGGACGACCACCACCGACCGGGGGGAGCACAGCGGTCTCCACCACCTCGCGAAACCCAGAGGGCCATCGGAGGCGAGGAAGACCGCTGGCCCCGCTGGCGGCGGCCAGAGCACTCGCTTTCTCCTCTCTCAAACAGTACCGGGACGAGAGAGATCGGGAGAGGAAAAGATCTTTGGATGGACGAGCACATTAACCACGAGATGTATTCCAGTTAGTAAAGAGATAAGGGTATAATTGTCATTTCGCATGGATTTCTGTTAAAATTGAGTATAATAATAGGTGTGGTGTCCTACAGAAAATTACCTTAGATTTACGGTGTGTTGTGGCAAAGACAACTTTTTTAGTGGCCTGTGGCAAAAGCCACACTTTAACGGTGTCCAGGGGCTAATTTTGCCGCTTTTTTTCTAGAATAACCTGTCTTCACCTCTCAGAAATTCCAATGCAAACTAAGGAAAGATCGTGTGAAACTCTTGTCTTGTTTAATCAGTAGATGGATGCAGTGACTTTGATAATAACATGATTATAAGCAGGCACAAGTGTGGAGCTGGAATGTGCAAGTGCTAAATGGGTGTAAATCGGAAGAATGGACTAATTCATCCAGCCGTGTACTGCGGGTTCTTGGGAGTGTGGGTGATCCTGATCACAGGGAGCTGAACCGCCTTGCTGCCTGGCCTGCAACCAGGGCGTTAAGCACTCAATGGTCCGACTGTGTGTCAACTGAATTGGTGTGAGTATAACAAGTGTCCAACTGTTGCTGCATATGATTCACTGTATTCTGTCTTGAGGGTTGCAGAGATGAATATGGACTCAAAATCAAAATGTGTTCTCCTATCATATGGATTGATGAGGCAGATTGCTTGTTGGCGTGTTTGTATAATGGATGTTTTTCTTGCGGCTTTGCAGCACATTGGCTTCTTCCACAAATTGTACAGGACACGGGAACACAAAATATGACAACGGTGGGTCAAAGGCTCAAAGCTGAGCTTGGTTGGGCCTACAAGCACATAGGTCCTGACATGGGCTCGCCAATTAATACAAGCTGTGGACTGTCCCGAAAGGAGGACGACATGGACTGCGTAGGTGGCAGTCCTTTTTGTGGAGCAGTTAAGTAATGTGACCAGACACCCCTGGAATCTCTTTCCCAGTACTTCTTCACTTGATGAATTTGCATCAGTCTCCTGCACGTTCGAGAACAAAAAAATGAATTTGTATCAGTTTCTTTCTTTCTAAGGAAACACCATGGCTTGCTAGTAGGGGACCTGCAAGAGGAGCAATTATATTACTGGAAGCCTTGTGTATTTGCAGACTGCAACTGTCAATAATGTACGAAGTTGGAAACATAGGAGTAATATAAAAAAATAAAAATTAAAAGGTAATCTTAATAATCGGGAGCAAGATAGAATGATGCTCTGCAATCTTGAAGAAGCAACTGAGGTACCCACTGCAAATATGGAGTTGATGAAGGTCGTCTGCAGGAAGAAGGAATTGAAGAGGTGCATAAGCAGGGGCGGAGCCACCACTGGGGCGAGCCCGGGCGGCCGCCCTAGGTCCCCTTGGCCGAGCAGTAGAGGATATCCTCAGACCTCAGTTCTCCATGCCGCTCCATGCCGCCGGGAAGGGAGCAAATCGCGGCGGCGCTTGCCAGAAGCGAGGACGACGCTGAAATTTGAGAGGAAGACAGGCAACCGCGTACTGGGCCGAGACTTGGTGGCTCGTGGGCCGAGTATTGGGCTGCGGGACGCTTCAGGCTTCAGCCCAGCGCAGCCTAGGGTTTGCGTGGGGTTTGGTGGCCGCTTGGCCAGCAGCCCAAGCTAGCCACGCGACGCGACCACACCCCCAGCCCCGCCCGCCTGCGCCTGCCGTAGCTCGTCGCCTCGTCATCTGGCCTTTGCGCCCGCCGCCCGTCGGCCGTCGCCCCATCCGGCCGTCTCGGCCGTCGCCCCATCGCCCCGTCCGACCGTCCGGCCGTCTCGTGCACCGCTGCAGGCTGCCTCGGGCGGCCCTCGGCGGCGGCGCCTCCCGCCGGCCACGCTCCTGGCCACCTGCTGCCTGCCTCGACTGGTGGACGGAGGTGGAGGCAGCCGGGGGGGGCGTGGGGCGGCGGCCCTGCGCTGCTGCGCCGGAACGGCCGGAGGCCTGGAGTGCCGGGCACCGGCGGCCAGCGAGCCTGCACGCGCGCCTTCCGTGGCGCGTTGCACTGTTTCACTGGTACTGTTCCGCCCTAGGTCACTTGTCAGGCTGGCTTCGCCACTGTGCATAAGTGTTGCAGGCATGATGGGAGGAGAATGCACGGGGGTGGGGGTGGGGGTGTGTGGGTGTTGGTTCTGCGATATAGGATGTCAAAAATGATTTGACCATTTTCAATGTTGGTATATTGTTACTTCTGTTTTGACGGTGCTGTACTCTAGTTTTTGTTTCTATATGATAGCACTCACTAGCTCCCAGGATTAAAAAAACTCGTCCGGTGGGGGGAGACCATCCCCAAGGTTTTCTATTAAGAAGGAGGTCCTAAGACCTGACGGACACCCCCCAGAACCCCGGCTCTTTACTGAGCTTGGCCTGGCGATATCCGTTGCTACTGGGCCGGAATCGAATTTCAGGCTCGGGCCGGCAAGAAACCGTTACCCAGTGCCGGGTCGCCATCCCAAACTGGGGAGCACGGGGGAGGGGGGGTCCCACAGGTGGGCTAAATCCGCCCCATAGGGGATTCTACTTCTGGGAAGAATGGGGAGGCATATGCCAATGCACCTGCTATTTGGGTGAGTTTGAAGTAAATAATGCTTAGGATAGCACGAACCTCACAATCTCAATAAATGTTAGCGATAGTCCTGTGCACTATGTATGTGTGTCTTGTACGTGATGTGTTCCTAGGTTAGTGGTGAGGCCTTCCTGGCTTTGAATAACTAGCGAATAGCTTTTGAGGCATCTAATGATTATTATGAATGGCTATTAACTGTTGATTGGAATACCTGAAAACAACATGATACTCGCTGCATTAGCAGTATCCTTATGTGTGTTTGTGTCCAGGTACATAGTCATTAGTTAGCAGATTTCCATCTTCTAGTTAGTGAGAATAATAGCAGATTGGCTCAGGCTTTAGTGTAGTGTTCTGCTGTGTACAAAAGCAGCGACGAAGCCAGGAATGGCGTTAGGGGGGGTGGGCTGGCTTCCTCTTCTTCTTCCTCCAGCCCCTTCTTTCCTTCTTCTTCCTCCTCTTGGTGGTAGGAGGGGCTTAGCCCAGGCTCCATGGAAATCATGGTGGTAGGGGGGCTGGAGTCCGGATTGCCCCCCCTCCCGCTGGCTTCGTCACTGTACAAAAGCAAGAAAAACGAGAAGATGCAGAAAGCAATTGCAGCACAAAACCACTGTGTGGATGTGTGTGTGTTCTCTGTGAGTATGTTCCTGGGAGACCTGGTGAGGGCTTTAGGACTTTCATATGAGACTAGGATAGCTTTTGAGGCAACAAAAACATGTTAGAAGCACCTGATTTGTACTCGTACTTAAAACATCTCAGTTTAGTAAGTTGGTTACCAAATTAGTTATGATTACTTCAATCATCAGAGGAAGAATGCTTCAATAAATGCATAATTAAGATCATAATTGAATGGCATTTACGCTTATCCATGGATTTGTTTTGAGTTCTCTTCACATAAATTCTTTTAAGCTCTTACATGTTTTTGTATCCTTCACGCTGAACGACATCTCATTGCAAAGCTTATTGGCACACAGCTCATATATTTCCTTTGCGTCTTTAGTTTTCAATGTGTTTTTTAATCAGTACAAGGTGGTTATTATATTAGCTGCAAAGGTTGATTTATACAGGGAGCGCTTCTGCTATTCAGCAGTCATATGCATTTATTTATTGTTAGTTGTTTATGTTCAAATGACATTATATTTTTAAACAATTAGTGTCAATGCTTCCCGAATTGACAATTTAAAATATACGCTTGAGAATGAGCATGTGTTAACATCCACTTTATATGGATAAAATTAAGACAGTTTTTTTAACTTACTTCAATATGAACACAATTTGTTTTTCTTACTCCAGTATCAACCACTTGATATTCAATATACCTTTTTATAGGGTGTCCAATTTCTGATTGATTTGATAAATGGCATGGTTTTAACCAAAGAGGATGAGCTGTTTTTCCGGAATGCATTCAAGGTATTCTCATATTCTTTCGAAGTATCAATTCCTGCATTATTCTGTAGCAGATTCTATTAATTCACATGGTGTTAATTTGAAATTAAATAAATATCTGCAATAATATTTAAATGGTTCGCTTTCCATTTTTCTGTAGCTTGCAGATGTTGTCAGTTATTTGGAGTCCCAGGAGTATACTCTGGAAGAGTTGAGATTGCTCCTGAAGACTGTATACAAGAAACTTGGTCCACACCGAAAACTGATGGAGATTTTCATCAAGGAGGTATTTAAGTTCTTTCTGTGCTTAGTGTTTGTCTGGAATGAAATCTGACTGAGTGGACCGGTATGGCACACCTCCTATTGTTTTCTTCTCCTATGTTGCATTAGTACTCTTTTCATCTTCCAATCTGCTTCACCAGTTTTGCATTCTTGGCTCTCTAGCACCTGTGGAGTGTCTTCTAAATCCAACCTTTATACCAGTGAAACAAAAGGTTCATATACACACACACACACACACACACACACACACACACACACACACACACACACACACTACCAGAACATTGAGCCAGAAAAACTGAGATAACAAAATGTGTAGTTCGGAAAGGATTGCCCAAAATCACTTCACATTCACATAGAAATTGTTTAAGCTTGCACAAGAAGTAATGTTTGAAATCACATTAGCCAACAAATGATTTGCAACAAAATTAGAGGCTTACAAGAACTGATCTTGAAGGTGCATAGTTTGCTGGTATGTATTCTTTTTAACTATAACTGGCCATGGTGTTTGCTGGCATTTAAGGTCCAACTGAAGATTTATTTCTTTGTAAAAATAGGAAATGCCCCACAGCTGCACATCAGATGAAGAGTTGAACAAGAACCTAGTTCTTTCACACATTGAAGTGAAGGTTGATGTTTTGATGAAGATGGTTGAGAAAGGTGACTCCGAGATATTGAAGACTATGGCCAAAAATAAAGATTGGGGTTCCATGAAAGTTTTCGGACGGACATGGTAAGAGTGAAACAAGCTATGTTTTCTTACTTTCTATTGTTTGTATGGTTGCACTAATCCTTTTTTTTATTTAAACAGGGATTTGACGAAGGTGATTTCTTTTATTCAGTGGTTGTGGTGGTTGTTAACTGGAATGTGGTAAGTGTGTACCCCAAGTTGTATGTACTGTCTACTTGATTGAATTATATGACACTTTTTTTTGCTTGTGACAGATGCGAGAAGATTCAAGCTTATGTAAAGATAGAATCCGTGCAGGTATTGACTTATCACTGCCACTATTCAGATCATATTGGTTTGTCTTTGTTTCCTATATGCATTGACTGTCTGTCACTGATTGGGTCTGGGCTGCAAGTTACCAATTTTAGAAATTGTAAATAGTGACTGCTGTATCACTCACGATCTGAATGCATGTTTTTCAGAACTGCCCTTATAGTGATTTGCTTCTTCCCGTTGAATTGATAGTGGCGTTGTTGGGAACCGAGGTGGTCCTAGTACCCACTAAGCTGAGGACCGACACACCAACTCACTCTAGAGTCGGTTAGTCTTTTCAATTTCTAGATACTTAGTGTATAAGTTCCTTTCAATGGCAAAGCCGCTTTCTTGCTTCCGGTGGCAGAGCCTACCAACCGATGAAGCTGGCTTCCGGGAGGCAGAGCCTTTCTACGATGAAGCCCAGACCCTTTGTGATCCCGGGTGGCAGAGTCAACCTACGATAGATCACAACTTATTCACTAAGTACTCAGAAACTGGAAGACTAACACTTACAAACACTTATTTTATTACAACACAATAGTATTACACAAGAGTACACAACACACCTTATCTTTGTGGCTAACATAGCACTCATCCTTCTCACTACTTCCTAGCACCACTCATCTACCATGCTCTTGGATTGAATGACATGGCAAGGGAGGGGGGCTCTATTTATAGGGAAGGGGGAACCATGAGGTTGTGACAAGTGTCCCCCATTCTAGAAATTTCCTAGATATTACAACAGTGTCTAATTTATTTTATTATCAAATCTAGACTACTCCATGGTAAATATCTTACTCTTGCATAGTGTGGAACATTGTAGAAGGTTGCCTTGCCTTCTTTCAACACTCCCTCTCACGGTAAACTTCTTTTCAATGTTGTCCTGCAGACCATGCCGAGTGCCTCTCGAAACTTCTCAAACTTTGCTTTGTTGAGACTTTTTGTGAGTATGTCGGCAGTCTGCTCCTCTGTCTTGGTAGGCAGGGGCGGGCCTACGTTATATCAAATGTATTCAATTGAATACCCATTATTTGTAGCAAAATATTTTATATTTGTAGTGTATAATATGTATTTGGAGCAAATATATAAATATTACACAAAATAACATATTTCCAAACTTCTAGTTTATGTTTCGTGATGAAAAATCATAATAGTCCACATCCCATCCCACCCCTCCCCTCCCGACGACCATCCCACCACAGACTTGGCAGCCGGGCAGGCCATGAGACGCTGGCAGTGGCTAGGCCATCGCCACAACTAGGCGGGGGCGCAGGGCTTGGGCTTGCATGGCGTGGCGCGCGCAGCTAGGGCACGGCGCTGCCACTTCGCCAGGGTGATAGGGCCTCCACAACTCCGCTACTCTAGCAGTTTATGCCCTTTGAGGCGTGGGCGAGCAAGTAGAAGCAGGTCTGAACCAAATCAAGTTTGAGCGCAAAATGAGCTGACTAGTGATAAATTTCTTCTTTATTTTGAAATTATCACTATAATTTATAAAACTTGGGCTATTAAAAAAATCTTTTACACATTTTAAAATTTTGAATACCCATCTTTCAAATCCTGAGCCCGCCCCTGTTGGTAGGCACCATTATGATCTCACCCTAAGGACCTTTTCTCTTATGTAGTAATGACGAATTCTATGTGTTCCTTGCATGAAAGATAGGATTTTCGGCCAAACGAATGGAAGATAGATTGTCACAGAAAATCCTTACTTGGTATTCTATTGGCTGGTGAAGATCCTCCATCAACTGCTTGAGCCAGGTGCTTTCTTGTGCTGCCATTGCGGCTGATCAATACTCTGCTTTGGTACCGGATAATACCACAGTTGGTTTTCCCTTACTGCACCATAATATAGCTCCAGATCCAAGACTGAAGAAGTATCCGTATTTGATCGTCATGTGCCACAATCTCCAGCATAGTCGGCATCACAGTATTCTATCACCTGGCAATCATTTGTCTTCTTGTATAGAATATCAAAATTGATGGTGACTTTAACATACCTGAGGATACGCCTGACTACATCAAGGTGAGGCTTCTTAGGATTGCTCATGTATCGACTAACCACTCCAACCACATATGAAATATCGGGCCGAGTTAATGTAAGATAGATGAGACTACCGACTAGTTGTCGAAACATACTCACATCCTCCAGATCCTTCCCTTTATCTTCTTGTAGCCTCACATTGGGATCCATAAGAGTAGAAATAGGTTTGCAGTCAAGCATTCCATACCTTTGTAGAAGGTCCTTGGCATATTTCTATTGGCCCAGAAATAGCCCTTCCTTTGTGCGCTCCACCTCAAGTCCAAGGAAATATTTCAACTCTCCAAGCTCCTTCATTTGAAATCGTACTGAGAGATTTTCTCTTGTCCTTTATATTTCCTCGGAGAAATTTCCAGTTATTATCAAGTCATCAACGTAGACTAGAACTATTACTAGTCTACTTTCCTTTTCCTTGACAAATAAGCTAGAATCTGATGGAGCGACTTTGAAACCACTTTGTACGAGAAACTCATTGATCTTCTCGTACCATGCTCGTGGAACTTTCTTTAATCCATATAGTACCTTCTTTAATTTGCAAACATACTCGGGGTGAATCTTGCTCTCAAAACCCCTTGGTTGCTCCATGTAGATATCCTTGTCAAGTTCGCCATGTAGAAAAGCATTCTTGACATCCATCTGCCACAACTTCCAAGACTTGCAAGCGGCCAACGCGAGCAAGACTCGAACAGTTGTGATTTTTGCCACTGGGCTAAATGTTTCCTCATAATCCAGCCCATACTGTTGAGAGAAACCCCGAGCCACAAGTCGAGCCTTATACCTTTCAACTGAGCCATCTGGACGAGTCTTTACTTTGCAGACCCATTTGCAAGATATAGGCTTTACTTCATTTGGCCTTGTACTAAATCCCATGTTTGATTACCATTTAGTGCCTTAATTTCTTCCTCCATTGCCTTACACCACTGAGGACTTTTTGATTCTTCTTCATATGAAGATGGCTCAACAAGTATAGGCTCATCAACAAAGGCAGCATTTGCATACCTTGGATTAGGTTTAATTTTCCTTATTGTCCTCCATAGTTCTTGAATAGACTTCTCAAACTCCATTTGTGGCAATTGAGCATCCTCCAGTGTCATATGATGTACACCGGTCTTTCATGGGCTCTTGGCTTTCATTGATGAACCCCCTTTACCTTCACTTGGAGTTTGTGCCTCCTCTTCGTCTTCCTGGATTTCTTTTGAAACCTCCTCCAATCCTTCAGAATTAGGTAACTCGACCTTTTCAGGTGACCACCAAGCAGAAGCTTCATCAAACACCACATTTCTTAAGGTGTGACACTATCTTGTGGTTGGATTGCAGCATCTCCAACCTTTTCGTGGATCATCATATCCGACGAAGATGCACCGAGTTGCCTTTTTCTCAAACTTGCTCCTTAGGTGATCAGGCACAAACACATAGCAGACACAACCAAATACTTTGAGATGGCTTACCACTGGCTTCACCTTCCATAGCAACTCATGAGGAGACTTGAACCCCAACTTTGGTTGAGGTAGCCTATTAATGATATAGGCTACCGTCCTCATATATTCAGACCAAAATCTTCCAGGCACATTCTTGGCATGGAGCATACTTCGGCAAGTTTCAACAAGGTGACAATTCTTGCGTTCTGCTACTCCATTCTGCTATGGAGTATTGGGGCATGTCAATTACCTTCTTATCTTGTGCTCCTTGAGATAGATAGTGAACTCATTTGATAGATATTCCCTTCCATTGTCAGTGCAGAGGCATATAATTTTCATATTGAGTTCACCTTCTATCTTCTCCTTGAACTCCTTAAACTTTGTGAAAGTTTTAGACTTCTCTTTTATAAAGTAAACCCAGACGTACCTTGAGAAATCATCAATAAAAGTCACCATGTACCTCATTCCTCCAATATATATTTGCTTGACTGGGCTGAAGACATCTGAGTGTATGAGCTCCAAAGGTGCTTTCGATTGATGCTCTGACTCCTTGTGTGGAAATTGATGAGCCTTGCCATATTGACAACTGGCACAAACTATGTCTGTCCGGATGCCAATTTGAGGAAGCCCTCCTCATTCCTCCAATATATATTTGCTTGACTGGGCTGAAGACATCTGAGTGTATGAGCTCCAAAGGTGCTTTCGATTGATGCTCTGACTCCTGGTGTGGAAATTGATGAGCCTTGCCATATTGACAACTGGCACAAACTATGTCTGTCCGGATGCCAATTTGAGGAAGCCCTTTCACCACTTGTTTCTACATCATCTCCTTCAATTTACTATAGCTAACATGTACAAGACGTGCATGCCACAGATCACCGGTCTCATATCTTCGAGTTTTGTCTACATAAGCAGATTCAGCTGAGAGGACATAGACCGATTGTCTCCGCCTTCCTTCCATGATGGGTGTGCCAATCACCTTTAATTTCCAGAAAATCTCCACACCTTCTGGCCCAAAGAGCACATATTTTCCTTCTTCTGTCAATTAAGGGACTGACAACAAATTTTTCTTCAAACCGGGAACATGATAAATGTTCTCAAGTTGGAGTTGCTGAGGACCATACATTGGAATGACTGCCTTCCCAACATGAGAAATAGATAATCTCGAGTTGTCTGCCATCAACACTACTCTCCTTCCCTTGTAGTCGGTCATATCCTCTAACTTCTTGTCATCATTGGTCATATGATTAGAGCATCCTGAGTCGATGATCCAATCCTCCTTATAATTGAGTATTGGCTCAGTTATCGCTGCAAAAGCAGATGCTTCCATATCCTCCTCCAACTCATCCTTTTCAGTTTCTTGAGAAAACCCAGCTTCAACATTCCACTCTTCTTCACTAATGTTTGCCTCCTCCTACTTTTTCTCCCGTGTGGTCGTGGCCATATTCCCTTCAAAGCGTCTCACTTTCCCTTCAAAACGCCTCCTTGGTAATCGACACTCTCGAGCAAACTGGCCTTGCTTACCACAATTGAAGCATCCATCATTCTTTCTTCTTGGGTGTTCTTGATGCTAGTCTTCTCGTCCATGGGTGATGCTTGCCACCATCTGACCACCTTGGCTTTGGCTTCCATTGACTCTGAGGTGGACCCTTCCACTTACTTCAAAAATAGCGCCTCCTCTTCTTCCTTCATAGTGATGTTGCTCATTTTATTGGCTAACTCCTCTTATTGCGGGTATAAACCCATGATATTCGGGTCTAAGGCCGTTGATGATAATTCTCCTCATACGAGACTCACCAACCTTCTCATCCAGTGCAAGCTCAGATATCTCTCGACAGATAGATTTTATTTTAGTGAAAAACTGACCAATAGTCATATTTGATTGAGAGATACCTGATAACTCCTTTTCCAAGAGTTGGAGGCGCGCTTCATTCTTCTTGGAGAATAATTTTTCTAGAGTCTCTCAGGCTTCTTTCGGGGTCTCCGCATCCCGAATGTGCTCCAGTAGGTCCTCCTCAATTGTTGTCTTCAACACGAACATAGCCTTGCCAGTTTTGATGCGCCATTTGCGCAAGGCTTCACCACCATCCATCTTTGAAAATTGTTGCCACTCTCCTTTGGTGGAGGCACTATTTTGGCACCTGCAACGACCTCCCATAAGTCTTGATCCTTTAGGTAGAACTCCATGCAGGTCTTTCAATAGCCATAGTTATGACTATTAAACTTCTTGATCCCACTGCTTGCGCTAGCAAAATCTGCCATGCTGAATGATGCCCGGTGTCAAGTAAGCTTCTTGGTTCCAGACTAATTAGCTTCACAGTCCCTGACTGTGCTTCGGTAGAGTCTCCCCTTAGCGCCTTGATGTAGCACCGAACACAGGAAGCACCCTGTGCTCACTGAAGCCTCCTCCAGACGTCCTCTAGACGGTCTCGGACCGTCAAGCTCTGATACCAATTGTTGGGAACCGAGGTGGCGCTAGTACACACTAAGCTGAGGAGCTACACCTAAGACACACACCTACTCACTCTAGAGTCGGGTAGTCTTTTCAATTTCTAGATACTTATTGTATAATGTCCTTTCAACGGCAAACCCGCTTTCTCGCTTCTGGGTGGCAGAGCCTACCAACAGATGAAGCCGGCTTCCGGGAGGTAGAGCCTTCCTACGATGAAGCACAGATCATTTGTGACCCCGGGTGGCAGAGTCAACCTACGATAAATCACAACTTATTCACTAAGTACTCAGAAACTGGAAGACTAACACTTACAAAACATTTGCTTTATTACAACACAATAGTATTACACAAGAGTACACAACACACCCTCTCTTTGTGGCTAACCTAGCACTCACACTTCTCACTACTTACTAGCACCACTCATCTACCATGCTCTTGGATTGAATGGAATGGCAAGGGAGGGGGGCTCTATTTATAGGGAAGGGGGAACCATGAGGTTGTGACAAGTGTCCCCCATTCTAGAAATTTCCTAGACATTACAACAGTGTCAAATTTATTTTATTATCAAATCTAGACTACTCCATGGTAAATATCTTACTCTTACATAGTGTAGAACATTGTAGAAGGTTGCCTTGCCTTCTTTCAACAGGCGTGTTATCCAGTGGTTCGTGATGACCTTAGGGCAACTCCAACCGAGCTCTCAAATTTGAACCCCTATTCCTCTATATGAGGATCTCTCATCCAGATTCTAACCCCCTACTTTTCTTCGCACTCCAACCGAACTCTCATATATCTCCTTGCATCTTATCTTCCTCTTTGTTTATTGATATAATGTAACCAACAACCTATGCATTATATAAACAAATGGTCTTTATTACCAACAATAATTTTCTTCATGACTATATTTCGTACTAATAATTTTTGAACGAACTGAATTATAACCATTAATCTTTTAATAATTTTGTTGATAGACTTTATTGACTGACTAAATCGGTCAATGGTCTTGATAGACTAAACCGGTGGTCAATTGACCGACTAAATTGGTCAGTGGCTATATTTCAAAATGGTATAATTCAAACGACTATATTCAAATGGCTATATTCCAACAACTATT
Source organism: Panicum virgatum (assembly GCF_016808335.1). Lineage (NCBI taxonomy): Eukaryota > Viridiplantae > Streptophyta > Magnoliopsida > Poales > Poaceae > Panicum > Panicum virgatum. The sequence goes on along the minus strand of NC_053153.1, from coordinate 13,361,907 downwards.
TTTCAAATGGCTATATTTCAAATGGTCATATCCCAACAGCTATATTTGAAATCGAGTGTCTTTCATCTCTATATAAGCAGGCTCATTCACCTCATTCTGCCATGAGCCATTCACTTCATTGTTGCTCCCCCACCTGAAAATCAATAGACTCTCTCGCTTAGACTCATCGTCCTCGTCTGATCATGATGATGATGACCAACAAACTCATCCTTGGTGCACTACATCAAGCTCATACTCCATACCTGGCTATGCATACTCCACAGTGGGGGGCTCCGTACCTGGCCGTCAATATACTCATCGTGATAGAGAAGCTGGGCATTGGAGATTGTACAACGACTATTTCTCAGAAGCTCCAACATATGACGCTTCTATCTTTCGGTGCAGGTGTGTAAAATTGTCCTTTTTTCCTCGCCTTCTGCATGCAGCAATATGAAGCACAACATGTTTATTATTCTTGTTTCTTTGGCTCAGGTTTAGAATGGCTCGTCCTCTCTTTCTTCGCATAGCACATGCTGTAGCGGCGCAAGATAACTACTTTGTGCAAAAAAGAGACAGATGCTGAAGGCTTGGGTCATCATGTCTGCAGAAAATTTGTGCAGCATACATGATGATAAGTTATGGAGTACCAGCAGATTTTATGGACAAATATATTTGTATTAGTGAAAGTACTGTCATAGAGAGTCTTAGGAGGCTTGTTAGAGCTATTGTTCAAGTGTTTGGGGATGTGTACTTGAGATCTCCAAATGATCATGACACAGCTAGATTGCTTGCAACTGCAGAGCGTAGGGGTTTTCCTAGAATGCTTGGGTGCCTAGATTGTATGCATTGGGACTGGAGGAACTACCCTACAGCATGGAAAGGGCAGTATACGGGGCATGTGCATGAGCCTACAATTATTCTTGAAGCTGTTGCTTCTAAAGATCTTTGGATTTGGCATGCTTTCTTTGGATTACTAGGCTCTCACAATGATATCAATGTGCTCCATCGATCGCATCTGTTTGCAAGGCTTGCGGATGGGCAAGCTCCCAAAGTTGATTTTACCATCAACAACCATAATTACAACATGGGCTATTACCTTACAGATGGCATCTATCCTCAATGGGCAACTTTTGTGAAGACCATACAATCTCCTCTAGGCAATAAAACGAAATACTTTGCCAAGGCTCAAGAAGCAGTTAGAAAGGATGTTGAACGAGCCTTTGGTGTTTTGCGATCTCGTTCTGCCATTGTTTGTGGACCAGCTCGTTTCTGGGATAAGGATACACTCAGAAATTATGACAGTTTGTGTTATAATGCATAACATGATAATTGAAGATGAGCGCAATGAAGATGACAATGTTGACATCCACTACGAGGGGGTTGGCCACCTTGTTAGAACTACGTCACCGGAATAACACAACCGTACGCATGAGTTCCATGATTTCATTCAAGCTCATCGTGATATCAGAAATAGGGAAACACACAACCAACTTCAAGAAGATTTAATCGAGCATCTCTGGCAATGTCATGCAGACTTGTATTGATCAAGTACTTCGTAGTTAAAGTTATCTGCATTTTGAATTTATGTATTTCGTATCGTAGTGAATGTAATATATTTGTAATCCTAGGTCAACTACTCCTTAAATTCAGACATAAATACCATAAATTAACAGAAATTGTCCTCCTACGAAACCACAAATTGTTCGGACATAACAAGGTAAATAAAACAAATTGTTCATACATAACAGACAAGACCCATATTCTCAAATGTTGCTACTATCCAAACCTCGAGCAATGACCTTTTTTTGAAGATCAGTATAGAATATTTGTTGCAGCTCACTCATTGTACTTAGATCCATCTTCACTATTTTCTCATCATCTTGTCTTTGTTTCAACAACAATTCTTTTTCTTGTAGATCAAGGCGACTATTCTCTACTTGTTCCTTGATACTCCCTCCATACCCACAATTCTTTACGTTTAGGACATGATTGTGGTAACCAATGAGTCATTAATTAGGGGGTAATCTTCTATCTTTTTTCATGTTTGCCATTATTAAATACGGCTACGGGTACCCCTAGACATGAAAGAAACATAGTTGGACTAGTTGGGCGGGTGGGACTTGTGCCCACAGGGTAGGGTTTGAATCCCTTGGCCGTCGTCTTTTTTGTTAACACGATTTTGCATGGTCCTGTGTAGATTTTGCATGGCACTGTGCCTGTGCGGGGTGGGCGCGCGCGTCTCCTAGCGCTCTTTTTTTTTCAGTTTTCGCTCGTGCGGCGTATGTTTCCATTCCTATTTAACCAGTGCTCCTCCCTTTCCATTTTTTATTTCCATTGTTGCCGGCCGTGCTCCACTCTTTCCTTCTCCACTTCTTCACTTTCCATGTTCGTACTACAATGGCTAATCCATTCCATGTTCGTACCTTACCGTCGTCTGGTGCCTCCTCGACGTTGACGGAATCCGCGACCTCCAGGGCAGAGTCTGCAATGAGCTTGACGGAGGCCGGCACCATCTCGACAGAGTCTGTGACCTCCAGGATGGAGTCCGCGACCTCCAGGATGGAGTCCGTGATGAGCTCGACGGAGGCCTGCACCATCTCGACGGAGTCCGCGACCTCCAGGGTGGAGTCCGCGACAAGCTCGACGGAGGCCGGCACCATCTCGACGGAGTCCACGACCTCCAGGACAGAGTCCGCGACCTCCACGACAGAGTCCGCGACGATCTTGATGGAGTCCGCGACGACCTCGACGTCCGCGGAGACCGGCAGGACCTCCTCGGTGACAAACACTTCCTCGACGAACGTCTCATCCGAGTCTGCGATCACCTCCTCCGACCTGCGATCCATGGCGAACGACGAGTGTCTCATTATTTACGGTGGCGGCGAGCTCTAAGCGGAGAAGAAGAAAGGTGCGTGCTCGGGCGTCGCTGGAGGGCACTGTTGACGGCCATAATTTCACATTCTAGCCGTCAACTTCTTGGGAATAAAACGAGTTTTACACTATGTTCCATTCATATTTTGTTTATTTCTAACGAGTTCCACAAGTTTTGGATGAGTTTTGATTTCAGGAGCAGGTGTACCAAAAATGGACGAAAATGGGCAAAATCCAAGGCTGTGCGGCCTCTCATAGGCCGGCCTGCCTGGCACCCCCACACACACTGCCACGCCTTCGATCCAGGGGCAATGTGACATGAATACAATGCCCTGAGTCAAGGATTGGATGTCGGTTTTATCAGATGGACCGAAAGGCATTGGCATGAATCCAAGGACCCACAAATCAGCCCAAATTCAAGTGTACATCAGTGAACCACCACCCTGGACAAGTCACAATGCGTGGAGTGAAACGTCGGCGCAACGGAGGGCCAAGATGGGCTAGAGAGAGGCCGGGCGGCCTCCCTCAGGCCGACCGGCCTAGTACTTCAAGCGTTGAAGCCACGCAAGGAACACCGACCCCAGGAGGAGATCAGGAGCGTCCAGGAGAAGGTGGTGGCCAGATGATTACACCCCTAGGCCGGCCGGCCCCACCTAGAGGCCTCTGAAGCTGGGTTTTGGCATGGAAGTTAAGCTTAACCACCACAACTGCTTACCACTGACGCTAACTGCTTTACCGGCCAGGAACCGACCTTGGAAACTTATAAATAGAGACCCCATTCATCACTTGTAAACACACACCATTGGAGCTCTTCTCTCTTTACTTTACTTACTAGAGTAGGTTAGTAGCTTGAGAGTTAGAGTCGAGTCGAGCTTGCTCGGGATTTCGGAGTCGTCGGAAGTCTGGTATAGCTCTTGTATCTTTCTTTTGACTTTATAAATATAAGTCGGAAGTCTGGCGTGGAAGTCTGAGTCTATTTTACTTTCCGTTGTCTTTTGTCTTCTCGAGTCTGAGTGTTCAGCTCGAGCGCGGAAGTTTACCTTTAGCTTAGGCTAAGTTATCTCTCTAGTAATCGGGATCTTATCTTACGGGTTTTCTCGCCCGGACTAGAGTATCTCTAGTTAGCGCTCTAGGTTGAGGGGGATTTCTCTCGAATGCCTCGAGAAAAATCCTAACACCGAGTGCAGACATGGTGTCTGACCTTAGTGTTAGCTAGAAAGTGTGTTCCACCCCACGGAACCGTTGTGGTAGGCGGCAGGTGGTGACAGTCCTATCCGTCCCTTGTAGTCCACCACGTTCAGGTGTTTTCATAGCAGTAGTGCAGGTTGCTGTTGGACTCCCCTCTCATCCCTTTCTGAAGTCCTTCCTCTTCCAGCCGCCGAAGTAAACTCTGCTTTCCCGAAGACTAGTTAGGTGTTTAGTCTGATCTAGAGAGGCTAGCTCGATAGTTCAGAGGTGTATCAGGTGTCTTATCTCGCTCGTTGTCCTCCCAGCTGCTACCTCTCTAAGGAGTTGAACCTCCATGTATCACTCGGTCATCGACTGGCCATTTATCTTACCTATCTATCTGACTTAACCCGTCTAGTTAGTCGGTTGATTAAGCTAGTACGGTTATTACTTGATTTACGATACTCTTTACCATAGTGTTTCCCTGATAAAAATACGATGCCCTGGAATACCCTAAGGTGAAGTGCTACAGCGATGATTCTGTGCGCTTGCAAAATATCTATTCTTTTGGGCATAAGAAACACCAATAGGCACGCGGGGCGGGCGAGTTACGAGGGGCACGCGCGTGTTGAATGCGGCGGCAGTGCAACAGATGGGCGCGCAAGCGCAACGAACGGACGCAGGGCTGGCGGGGTATTCCGGTCAAGTTGATGCTGCGGAGAGCCAGGACGTCAAGAATTGTGAGTACGAAGGGAGTATCAAGTTTTCTAGCCTGTACATGTTGCTTCATTTCAATCCTTCTAGTTTTTAGAGCAAGTCTCACGTCATTGCACTCTTTTTTTCTAAGCTCTTTTAACTCAACAGACTTTTCTCGCTTAGACCAACTATATCCTACTACTTCCATATAAAGAGTTTCACCCTGAACTATAGGATTTTTACCTCACCTTTCTTTCTCCTTCTTCTGACCATCTGGCCTCCCTTTCCTTGGTGAAGTGTGACTTGGACCATCCTCTTCATCAATATGCCGACTTTCATGTGTTCCAGGAGTAGCCAACCTTGGACTAGCTGTTGAAGATGTCTTCTGTTTCTTGTTGTTGCTGTTAACAGGGAGGTCCTTCCACTTCTGGGCATGCTGCAGCAGGTTCCAACAATGTAATAACCCAAATGACCTATTATCTGGGTCTGCATCCTTGTACAGCACACATGCTTGTTGAATCTACACAAATACCATTGTGTTAGTAACCATAAACACAACATGCATATACATTTCAAAACAAGACAAAGGAAAAGACTTTATACCCTGTCTTGCTCTGCGACACCGCTTTGATTTGAACGGAGTACTTGACTGTACCATGAACAAAATTTGCTAACACTTGCTTGAATGATACCCCCAACGTTGTGAGCGAGAACTGATATTACAATCAGATTCGAAAGTCTTGTACTTGTGGTAGTATTCATGAATTCGCTGCCAATGAGTATTGCGATTTTGATCAACAGATTCAACGGGATCCATGCTTACTTCTAGCCATGCCGACGCCATCAAAATATCCTCCTGCTCGCTGAAATTCCTTGTTGTCTTCTTGTTCTTGTTTCCTGACTTTAAGAGGGGAGAAACCTCTGTAGTTTTAGGTGCCTTTGTATTTGCTTGTTCATCGAGCATTGCTCCAAAATTGATCGCATCAGCATTGAGCTCACTGCTTCCAATATTGCTCTCCACCAAATTCACCCAGCTCTGCATTTCTACCTCCTCCAATGAAATATTGGCATGTTGATTGACAGTAAGTCGGTCAATTCCTTGACAGACTAAATCAGTTGGTTCACAGACTAAATCGGTCAATGGATCCTAAATCGTTGATTGACAGACTAAATCGGTCCATGGATAGACAGCCCAAATCAGCCTAAATCAATGAATGGATTGACAGCAAGAGCAAGCAAGCAGAGCAGAGCAGCAGCAAGCAGATATACCCCAAGAGCGCGGCCTCGACACACCCACGGAGGGAGCTGCCAATCGGGCGCATGTGCTGGGCTCCCCAGCCTCCTCGTGCAGGGCCTCGGGGGTAGGGCGACACCGGCCACGTCTGGCACGGCTACGAGGCGGGGCGTCGCCAATGCCCGCAGCCGCGGGACGGGCTGCCGTCGGGCCGCCGCTGGATCTGCAGGAGGTAGTCAAGTAGGTTTTCCCTTCCTTCCTGAAAAATCTATGGCTGCCGGAGATGAAATGAAAATCGAAATACCTAGGTGGAAAAAGCTCTGTGTGCAGTGCGGGAAAGCTCTGTGGAGGCATGGGAGGACCGGCCGTTGGCGCCGTCGCCGGATGAGACCTCGGTAGAGGAGCTCCTACAAGTGAGAGTTGGATGGGGAAATGAGGTCTCCTCATCCGTCGGGGCCGACATGAGAGTCCAGTTGGAGAGCGTTTTTTGCGTTTTAGCCCTCATAAATGAGGTAGGGATCCATTTAAGAGCTCAATTGGAGTTGCCTTAAGAAACAAGCATCCACTAGCATCATTTGACCATAAGTGAACCAGGAAAACATAATTGGCCCTTGTTTAGTTGCATCCAAAATTCCAAAATTTTACAAGATTCCCCATCACATCGAATCTTTGAACACATCAAACGTATATGGATCGACAAACGTATGTTTTTGTCATCCCAGCCACGCAAGAACAACCAAAGACACCACCCAGGAATCCAAGCTGACACACAGAAAAGGAAGACGATATCTGTTTCCTTGCCATTTAGACAGTCAGTTAGAAATACAAGGCTATATCACCCATCCCCATCCAATGAACAAACTCGAATACAGAAGTAGGAAATCCTCGGGCGAGCGCACAGAACACAAAAATCAGATATCAAATTGCCTCTGCCAACTGACCAGGAATAAAGATAAGCGATATCCCCAAAAAAACAATAGGAACAGGTTGAGAAAAAATGGACGCTGCACTGCATCGGCTCAGACACGCACAAATAAGGTTATCACGATTTGGTCCTTAATATGGTATATTAAGAATCCGAATCAACAAAATATCCTTTTGTCGTCACAGCCTCGCAGCAGCAACCGCAGAAGCACACCACCAAATCCCAAATAACATTGAGGGAAAAAAATTGCATGTTCGAGGGTGCGTAACCAGAAGCCCATTGTTTGGTCGGGCTGCGGCTATTAGAACCCCAAATTAATCTGGGAGCGGTTCGGGGAAGAACGCCATGGCTATCGAATCTGGAAGGCACAGCTCGTGGAAACGACCAAGCTCCCATGAATAAATCGGCGACCAAATAATTAGGCGAAGCAACTTGGAAACACGATCTATTACACGACGCACTGAGCTCAAACTCCCAGTAATCTGTAGAGATGACGGCCGAGCTCAAAATCCCAGCAAGGTGGAGGGCGTTGGGCGAGATTTAGCCGCCGACATGCGCGTTGTGGAGTGGATTTAAGCGAGGGATTTGGGGATCTAGGGATTGCATTTTGCAACGGCCACAGGACCCGGATGCCATCCAGAAGCTTCTGAAACTTGAACCTAACTGTGTTCCCATTTTCTGGGCCTTTTGAACTTGAACTTGGGCCGTCAACACATCCGGCCCAAAGCTTGACGATTCCTGCGAGTCAAATATGCCGAATTTTCGACATAATCTCAATATTTTGGAAGGTTTTGGCTAGGGGTGGAATCGAGCCGAGCCTCGACTTTTTTCGAGTTTTCTTCGAAATCAATATATTCGTATTTATTATAGTCTCCCGCGTTGTTTGATATGCAACTTCAAATCGAGCATAACGAGCCGAGCCGAGCCGAGCCTGCCAAAATTGACTTTTGTTCCAAATCAACTAATCTTTATTTTAAAAAAAAGAACGAACGTAATCGGAGCAATTTTGAAACGAGACACCGAGCCAGCTTAACAAGCTTTTTTTCCAGCCCTAGTTTTGGCTATGTACGCAGGTGTGCATCTACGAGGCCTCAAATATGCCATGGACAGGATGAGTATCTGACGTGCCGCGTGCGCGCAGGCAGCGAGAAGCTTCAGATTCTGTCGAACTTATCGGGCAGCTGGGTGCTCGGATCAGTATCAGCCCAAATGTTTGCCATGATCATGAAACTATGAAAGAAACAGACGCTGCAAAAAAAAAACATATCCAAATTGCCAGACACCAGAAAAGCAGAGTCTTTAAAAACCGAAGAATACTATAAACTGAATAAACTCCATGGACAATCCAAAGCACGTGCAGCTGGTAATTATCATATTGCCACTCTCCAGGAGAGAAGTGGCCACCAACACAGAGCATCCGCAGTAGAAAAAGACTACCAACTTCATAGATCAGATAATTGCGCAATTCAATCAATCCCATAGACACAAGTGACAGCGTGAGGAGAAACGGCATAGCTAGATCTTAACCACGGTGCTCGAAGCAAAGATCTGGGAACAAAGACGCATCAAGATAAGCCACAAGTGCCCAGAACATTCACAGCATCTGGTGAAGAAACACGTGAGGAGACGCGAAAGCGAGGAACGCATGTGCGAGGCGCGTATAACCCAAGCAGCCCACCTCATCACCGGACGCAGGCTATGTAAACCTCGGATCGGATTGATCTGGGAGCGTCGGGGCACGTGAGCCGCGGCCGTCGAATCTGGAAACCCCCATGGCTCGTGGATGTGACCGAACTCCCCTTCAATTAATCATCACCCCAAAATAAACAAAAAAGAAAGGAGACGGAACGATCGAGAAAACGCGAGAAAAATACTTGGAGCGAAACAAAATTGCAGGTACATTTCAGGATCGGAATTGGGCAGAGGGATGTAGAGGGATCTGCGGGGATCTGCCAATTTCGGAACCGATTCGAGGAGGCAGCAGAGATCGCATGCGGATCTGGGTGGGGGATTCGGCTGGGTCCTGCCTGCCTGCCTGTGTTATATAGCCGTCCAGCTGGCAGCTCGAGGAAGAATGGGACCGTCGTGACGTCATGCCATCTCCCCTATCAACAGATTGTTTCTGATGCACTATGGGCTTTAAACGGGCCTACAAGGCCTCTGCCCTTCATTCGATTATTTCTGCGCGGCTCAAGAGGACCCTAGCCCGCTTAGCAACGGGACCTTGTCTGTCAAATTCATGCGAAGCCCATATGATAAGCAAGCGTCTGACGAACAATCACACGGAACAGGCGTTTGTTGAAGCCCCCTCAAGATTGAAATGTTTTAAAATTTGCTTTAAAAGTATTGAAAGAAGGACGCATGTCGATCAGTACCCTTGACCTTGATTGAGAGCGACCTGGACTAAAAGGCAGCAACCTGCAATGCTGTTCTTCTCATGTTAGGAACATGTCATACGTGAGGTGGTGGCAACAAAAACTTGCGTGGGGAAACTGCTGCCATTTCCAAGCAATATAATAATAATAATAATAATAATAATAATAATAATAATAATAATAATAATAATAAAAATAATAAAAATAAAATGATGGACTGCTACAAATAAAACCCACGGCTTTAAAATTGCCCAAAAATTATTGGAATGCTCGTGTCCAACGAACATGGCTTATCTGAAACATGCCTTTCTTCTCATGCTACGAACACGCCATCCTTGCAGCGATGGTAAATGAAACCTACGTGGGCAAACCGTCTTCGAATGTGCACTTGTGGCAACCAGATTGAAAAGAAAAATCCACATTAACCTGCACAAGTTTCGTCAGCTGAGGAGTCACTCTGACGAGCAAAGTAAGCAGAATTCCAGCCTGGAGATTTTCTCCAACGAGCAGGCAACGTGCACAATGGCTCGTAAAAGTTCTTTGAATTGTTTGCCAGATTAGATATCTTTGAGTGAGATTAGTTTGTTTGACAATATTTCCAGGCAACGTGCGACCTTAATTTCGTTACTTGCAACCAGCACACCTTGACAGTCACTTTCAGCAAAACCTTGCCGTGCGACCTGAGATTAGTTCCCAGAAAGCTTTCTGTTATGAGCATCGCCTTTAAGATCTCAATCCATTGGCGACCTGGCTTGAAATTTCTCTTGGACGCTCTTGACCCTCCTGTTTGATAAATGATAACTAATTGTTGTTGGTGCATCATGGATACAATTTTTTTTTCGAAAGACCCAGGACATATTCCTGGCTTTAATTAATAAGAAGGAGAGAGTTACAGGCGCCAGTGGTGCCAAGTTTTCCCTGAGTCAGAAACTCAGGTTGAGGCATCGGAATAGTCTCACAACAAGAGGAATTAATGAAGTTACATTGATTACTCGCTAAAACTTGTTCCTACCAGAATTGCCAAGTGTTTGGCCCCCGCCGAGGCCTAAAGTCTAGCCGTTTCTTTGATTTCTTGAATGACCATGGTCGCAGTCTTTGGCGCATCATTGAAAACTCTTCGGTTGCGCTCGCACCATATAGACCACGCCACCAGGATTGCAAGTGATCGGCCCCCTTTTGCCTCCGGGCTTGTGGAGCTTCCAACCAAGTCAAAGAACCAAGAGGAAAGATCAACTGCCGTTGTCCAAGAAGCTGGGTTGAGACCAGGACTGTGGCTCGTGGATACAAATTGTCCGGCCGAGCATGGGGTCAGAGCAAGTCGCATGCGCGCGAACTGCGATTAAATTGCGCGTTGCTGCCGCTTTCAGCTCGGCCTGCGGTGACGGTGGTCCATCACTCGAGTCATTGGCTATGTACGTTCGTCTCTACATCCATCCAGACTCGGCTTCGTTTAGTTGCCAATGTAAAGTTTTTGAAATCAAAACTTTGCATATTTAAAATATTAAACATAGACTAATCATAAAATTAATTACAGAACTTGTTCGTAAACTACGAGACAAATTTATTAAAACTAAATAATCTATCATGTGTACTAGTCATTACTGTAGCAATTTAGTGTCTATTTGTCT